>NW_026643260.1:2970598-4453398 GCF_028829775.1 Penicillium samsonianum | reverse complement strand
GCAGGTTAGTCAACCTTGAGCGCGTGTATCTATCACCGAAATCGTCTTCTGACATATCGCGTGCAAGCGATTTTCTCAGGGAATGGCCGAGCTCTCTACGTCCCCTACGTCCCCTGTCCTTGGGCATCAAATATATTTTGTCAAACCTCACTGCGCCCTGGACGACATTTGGCATATCACTGTTCAAGCAGATCCTTTGTAAAGTTGGATGTCTGCACAACTTTACTCGGAGCCATCCTCTGTGCGACCTCTCTGACTATCTATGACAGCCTATGCTAAAATTTCCACCCCCTAATCAGCATTCATATGATTGCTTTCGGCGGGATTGGTTACGCGCATGTCTGCTGCGGCTCCAATCCAAGTAGATCGCATCACCAAAGTTCATCGTAAATGCCGGCGGAATCGCCTTTACCAGATCTGGTCAAGATGGCGTTTGCTAGACCCGGTCGAGCTGCAACCATGTTCTCTACACAGTAGAGTATGCTCGATCGCGTGAACTCGGGTACTATGCCCAAAAAGTAATGGCGATCGCTTTGGGTGCAGTAGTGGATGTTGATAATGGGAGAGGACAGGCGATATCAATCGTAGTTGCTTACGGGATTATTCACGGGGTTGCGACGGCTCCCATGTAGAAGCAGCCAATCGGAAATTTTCGAGCCAAGCCCCTCAATTTCTTCGTTGTCTTTATTGGGAATCCACTTTGACTCGCGACCGTTGTGGATGTAGGCATTCTACAGCAGAGTAGGAGTAAGTGACTTGCAAGCCGCCTGAAGCGGCAAATTCGACTACGCAGAGGGAACAGTCCATCGCATCACCATAATTATCTGAGTAACAAAATGTATTTCGAGCGCTCATCCAATGCTTCATCTACACCTGGTAGGTCTGATCGTGGGTGTTTTGCCTAATTATAGCTTCACCGAGGGATATTGGTGTTTGCATTGGACCAGCTCGATCGAATTGGAGGCTGTGTGCGAACTTTACTGGGTAAACACCAGGGGACCACCGTAGCAAGGTGATGCCAAATGGTGCAGAATGAAACAATGAAACTGTTATCTCTGTCATATGTAGACTTCCGGACCGGCCCAAAAGCCCAACCCGACCCCAACCCGCAGATGGGCTATGGGCCGAAAACAATACAGACATGCCAATTCTTGGCATTTGCATAAAAACTGCAATTTTCCCAGTATCAATTATCTGTGGGAACAGACACTCATTGTGAGAAGTTAGCTAGCTTTTGGTATGAAATTGAATCCTATAAACCTACAAATGACGAGTTCCACTGATGAAAGTGTCATACTTGAACGGGAAGATACTTCTGTCTATATGAAATATATATACTATGTGCTGACGCTCACTAATCCTTTAAGTGCCAGAATAGTACAAAATCCTGGTCAAATTCGACTTTTTTCTTGGTAATTGCTATTCAATCGGGTCTATAGTGTAGCCATTGTTTCCATGACTTTTATTACCGGGTCGTTGCCGTTGAACCTTGATATCTTGCTTCTTGGAGTGGTTGAACCCCCGGATTGGGCCAGGGAAAACGTCGGGCCGAGATCTGAGCTTATAGACTAGAACATGCATAAAAAAGAGACATTAATCAGCAGGGTTATGAATGCCAATACCGTAGTTGTGTGCATAGAAATGGGCTTGGTTGGGCTTTGCTGAAGTCTAGTCATGTATGTGGGTGAGAAAGATGGTAGGTAAGAAAGGGGCTCGCGCTAGGCCGTGACACGATGACCACCACTCAACTTCACCGCCTGGCCATATACCACCACCATCAACACGCATCAACACCCTCGTCAACGTTCATCAACGTCCATCAACGTTTATCAACTTGATCAACACTCATCAACGACGATCAACTTGATTAACGTTCATCAACGCTGATCAACGCTGATCAACGCTCATCAACGCTCATCAACGCTCATCAACGCTCATCAACGCTCATCAACGCTCATCAACGCTCATCAACGTTCATCAACGTCCATCAGCGTTTATCAACTTGATTACTGATTGATAAGTGATGCCTCAGTGTTCATATTATGGATGGGAGTTTAGTTGTTTGTTGTGTTGCTGGTGTTTAAAAAAAAAATATTTTTTAAAACAGGTATATATGTATGCACGTGATCCCAGCCTCATTATCATCTCAGTAACCGGGATATTTCAACATGATCAACACTCATCAACGACGATCAACTACGATTAACACGTCCATCAACAGCTGATCAACCTCATAACGCTCATCAACGCTGATCAACGCTCATCAACGCCCATCAACGCTCATCAACGCTCATCAACGCTCATCAACGCTCATCAACGCTCATCAACGCTCATCAACGCTCATCAACGCACACAACGCTCATCAACGCTCATCAACGCTCATCAACGCTCATCAACGCTCATCAACAATAACCAACACGAATTCGAACTACATCCGCGACGGGCCAACACACTCACGTCTCGGTTCGCTCTACGCCCTGATGGCAGAGATGCATTCTATTGCGGCGGGAGAGCTAGATCGCAGACTATCAAGAGAAAGGAGGGTAAGGAATACGGCGCTCGACGACGAAGGTTGGGTCTTGAATTTTCGAATCTATCTAGGGGCTCAAATCTAAATCTCCAATGATGGTTTGGAATACGAAAAATATGAAAATGTGGCGCAGGTCTTTGCTTCTTCGAATACTCTTGGGATACTCAAATACTAGTCCCCAGCACCACGGAGAGGTGCCTGCACATCGCAGGGGAGTCATAACAAGTCCTTGGCGAGCCAATTAATGTGAGTGAGCACATTTTTACAATCACAGGGCTCAATAAAATGGCTGTGAGGGAGCACATTTTTACAACCACAGGGCTCGTTGGCTGTGAGGGAGCACATTTTACAATCACAGGGCTCCTTGGCTGTGAGGGAGCACATTTTGCAGTCACAGGGCTCATTGGCTGTGAGGGAAGTCCTTGGTTTCGCCCTGCGGAGAGGATTGCCTGCCTGTCGAAGCGCAACTCTCATCGCTGGGCTCGTGGCAGCGCTGCCGTGGTCACGGAAGCTCTGAAGTCCTTGGTTTCGCAGCACCCCCCTGCGAGGAATATTGTTGACGCAGACCTATCCTGCGAAGCATACTTTTGACGCAGAGCCCGTCCTGCGAAGCACACTTGATAACGCAGAGCCCGTCCTGCGAAGCACACTTGATAACGCTAGAGCCCATCCTGCGAAGCACACTTGACCTTTGTTTTAAACGCAGAGCTCGTCCTGCGAAGCACACTTGATGACGCAGAGCCCGTCCTGCGAAGCACTTGATAACGCAGAGCCCGTCCTGCGAAGCACACTTGATAACGCAGAGCCCGTCCTGCGAAGCACATCAAAAGACCCTTGATGACGCAGAGCCCGTCCTGCGAAGCACACTTGATAACGCAGAGCCCGTCCTGCGAAACACACTTGATAACGCAGAGCCCGTCCTGCGAAGCACACTTGATAACGCAGAGCCCATCCTGCGAAGCACACTTGTTAACGCAGAGCCCGTCCTGCGAAGCACACTTGATAACGCAGAGCCCGTCCTGCGGCACACTTGATAACGCAGGCCGTCCTGCGAAGCACAATGATAACAGAGGCCGTCCTGAAGCACCTGCTTACACTCGCGGGGCTCATGGCAGCGAGGAGCACATTCTTACATCGTTGGGCTCGTGGCAGCGATAGCCGTGGTCACGGAACTCCCAAGCCCGCAGGCAAAAGAGGGACCATGACACATCGGAGTGTGAAGACCGAAGTCCTGATTCTTTTCGGCTGGGAACCTGGCCCCTTTTATAATTTTTTGGCTACGTCTCTACCAAGGAACCAATTGCGCAGATGGTAGCGAGAACAATTACTTCGTTGGTAGGCGTTGAGAGATCGCAACGACGTTGAACTGATGTCTGGAGACTTTGTGGCCTACAGAGTCAAGTCTAGCCTGGACTCATTCCTCTCAAAAATCGTACGTTGAGCGTGGTGAACCATTATCATCACTTGTTGAGCAGAAAGTAACGCCGCAAAAATTTGATTCCTACATATCATTGAAATTGCAATTAAATCGCTCAACGCGGTGGCACTCTCCATCTGCCCGTTCTAGCCACGTTCACCGTTTCTTTCATGAAGGTTGAAGTGCTTCAACAGATGCCGCAATGATGGGTTGGAGACTGTGGCAGACAGTGACATTCGATTGTACCGGCTGTTGGCCATAGGACGTGCCTCCCACTGATCCCACTACAATCCTCTGCTTATTTCCTAGTTTCGCGCTACTCGAACGGTACTTTTCTTTGTTGCTCGCAACCAACTGATGTTGCCTCCTAACACTTCTGCTAACTGTCGGTACAGACACTATGCACGTACTCCCAAATCCAGGGTATCGGTTGTTTTCCTTTGACAGAGAATCAAATTCTAGACCTTGTTGGAAACCTAGAATAAACCCGAGTCCAGTTTCCAGGACAATAAAGTGAGTTATTTTAGCTACCATGGCTCACGAGCTAGGTCCTCGTGATCGCCCCCTCGCAAGATTGCAACGCTACTGTCACATTGACGAGGCCCTGGACACAAATAGCACCCAACGGACCAATCAAACACCGCGCGTGAACTTAGACAGACGCAGGTACGGTTCCGCGACGCAGATCCCAGGGACGACCCACGGGACAGTAGATCATGGAGGTTCTATTTGTGGCCCGCAGAAGAAATCGGAAGGATCTGCAAGGGTCCAGACACGATCCACAAACCCAAACCTGACGGCCGTTAGGGCCCGATGGAACAGCGGTCTTTGTTACTTAGGAGGTATAGCTGGGGCAGGAGAGTATTTGGAATATCACACAGAGTTTTGGCAACAGAGATCTGATCCGCGGTTCAGTTGCCCTCGCAAGAGAGTGATTGGTCCTCCGTGGAGTGGGAAGGTGCTGCTACCTCTATCTGGTCTATAGAACGTTCTAGAAGCTATGTCTTCTGTCCTGCATAAACCTTCCTCGTAGAAAGTATACTCTCTTTGAGCCCGACCCATCCTCTCCCTATCTGCTCCAACTCGGTGGCCAGTCTGCCAATTCTAGCAGATAGTTTTTGAAATCAATGTCAATTGTGTAAGAACAAGATCGTAGATTTAAACAAAGTCTCCGGTTTGTGCACTAGAGACCGAGAAAACCGATTGATCCGGGCCGACCCACAAAGTTTATTTCAAGGCACCCAGTGCATCTTGACCATTACTCTGGCGACCGAGAATATTTACGAATAATGTTGTTTCCTTCTACAATATACTATACTTCGCCTGCGTGAGACCTTGGAGAGAGTACCCGATTTTCCCTCTGAATTTTCGGACTCTGGGACAGATTTAATCACGGGAATCCAACACACCAGTGGAGCAGATGCCTATAGATAAGCTTTCGATGAAGTTCAAGCTTGAATCCTTCTGACAACCGATTTCTCTCACCGAGCGAGCGTTTCCATGGTTTTCAAAACTCTGTTGTCGAATTGATTCGGGATTCGACTACTGATCGACGGTCCCGCTCATGATTCCACGGTCTGTGTGAAACAATTTTTCCTCATGACTTGAATCTGCCAGTCTTGGGCTGACTCGGGAAAACCTTCGCTTCTCGTCAAACATGACTAGGGAGTGGCTCGAAGATAAATCGTATGCCTCAGATTCTACTCTACGAATCACTCTGCTTTCGACCCCGACCTAACCGAATCCATTTGAAAGTGGAACCAAAAATATTACCTCGAGCTGACAAGAATTAAGTGAATTTTGTAATTTCCGGAGAGCCCCTTTGCTACCACGCCCTGATCTCGTTCCGAGGACACTCATAGGTCTGTGAGTCTTTATACACTGCCCGCAGTATTTTCTAGACCGCATGGGACTCAGATGACATTCTCCTGGATTAGAGACAAGAAGAAAGAACGTGCATGTATAGCTGATTCATAACAGCACTGTAGACGGCTGTGTTCCAAGGGCACGAGAACAGTGCTCCATTTCACAACGTTTGACATCTGGGAGGCCTCCAATGGTGTTAAAATTCCGAGGAAGGATGATTTCTCTTGTTTTTATAATTACATGGGGGAATATGTACAGCCACGACGGAATTCCTCATGCTGCGGCTTCCTTGCGGAGCTATCACAGGTTTTTGTTATAGCAACGTGCACCAGGGCTAGGTATCGAGATAGTTGACCACTGTTGCTCGATATCACGACGTAAACCGCGTGAAAACAACACGCTACTAGCATGAGCGTTCTATTCAGTGCTATTCAAGCTTCCTGGCTGCACAAACACGATGCACATAGTCCCACATCCAAGATGACGATCGAGTTTCTTTAGGCCAACACGGGATTGATACTCGCGTCGCACGACCTGTGACAGAGGATCAGATTGTAATGAGTAAATGATAGCTGGTGATACCAGGAAATGTATTTCGTACCTGTTCTGGGGGTTTTCGTATGACTTGATCCATTGCTGTCGGTCTGGCTGGCCTCAGCCGTTAAGATTGTTTGGAAACCATTTGTCAATGTTACTTTTGGTAGAAACTTTGTTTGGGAGAGTCGCTAATGAAGCCCTACGGCTGGTCGAGCGGCGAACAGCTTTTGATTGTTTTTTGATTGCCTGAACGATTAGAAGCTCTGGCGCCGGTGCGACGGCACTTCCGCAGAATGTGGTACTTCTTCCCCCGTAGAGACTCAGCGCTTCGGGCCACGCGGTGTTGCTCGTAATATGCATCGGAGCGGGCTTTCCACGACAGCTCCCGATGGGCATCCAGCCAAGAGAGAAGATTCTTCTCCTCCCATTCCGGCCAGCCGATGCGCTACGTGGGGACATGGTAATTTTCAAGCAATTGGCAGCAGTGGGAAGAACGGGTGATGAAAACAGCACAAAGTGAACTCGAAGGTGTAGGTTTGTTGAGTTTAAAAATCTTTTCAGTACTCGGTCAACTAAGAAAGAACCTACGGTTGCATTAAAAAAGACCATTGTTTGATTATGAGCCATGGCTCAGTCTGGTGAGCTGGTCTCAGGCCCTCATCGTTCACCAGTCCAAACATGCCCTCAGCTTTTATTGCACCCTGGGAAATAGGGGGCTGTTGAGAAACAGCGACGTTGAAGCGAAGGCAATGCTGGGGCCCTTCTTTCCTGGCCATACAGCATAGTTCTACCGCTTCGTTGGAGCATGTGCTTCTAGGAGCCGCCTTTTCTTCGTACAACATTCGTTGCCTTCTTGTCCATCGTCCACATGAATTCATCTGCCAACGTTGGTTTGACAGAAAATGTGGAATTCATAATATGAGGGTGTCAACGATGAAAGTCTAAGATCATTTAGTGAGTCATGGCCTAAGATTCATTCTAAATAAAGCCCCGGTTGTGGAAAGTATGGGTGGGAATTGGTTGACCTTGCGCCCCCCAATGCAAGCAAGCAAAGCACTCAATTCCGTTTTCACTACAAATATCTATTAAATCCGGTGGACCGTCTCCTTTTACTCTACACTCGACCATAATCGGGAACACTCGCCATCTACTCGTGGCTAAAACGCAAGCATGGGTGGAATTCGAAAAGTGTCGCACACTCATCGAGGACTAGACTTTAAAAGCAGACTGCAACGTGCATTGTCTTTGTCATCCTCCGAGTCTGAGAAAAACGAGCAGTCCATCGGCATCTGAGGAAGGCGATACAACAGAGGACGAGGTTTTGCCGGACGGAAACGGCTCCTCTGACGATCAGGAAAACGACAGCTCAGCGGACGAGAGTGAGGACGCCCTACAAGAGCGAAGAATGAAGCGTGAACGTGAAAGAGACTTGGAAATACCCAAACAGCCTCAGCTCCATGGAGAAGGCAATGCGGTAGCCCTCGAATGTGTGGCGGAGTAAGTATCGACCTCTTCACAGAACATGATTTCGGGGTTGCCTGCTGACAACGTCCAGACTAAATACCCGAATGAAGTCAGTTGCGGTTCAACCTTCTAGTGAAAGCATAAAGCGCTAATCTTCTATGCAGGTCCATTGAGAGCTCATCGTATGTCCAAAGTACCTGCAATGAAACCGTTCGCAATGACTTGGCTGATATCTTTGCTCGATTGGCGATCGTGGAGACTGAGATGGATAAAGTGGCAAAACAGGGCAACAACAAAGCTACAGGGGGCCAGAAAACCGGCCGATCTTTGCGTCGGGCAACAGTGGTTAAATTTTGATTTTCGGCCATTTGGACCAGAGCAAGGTATCAGCTCGTGTTAGTCCTGAGGTATCTGTACGTTGTTCGACTGCCAAATACTAAATGGAATAGAATGTGAGCAAGCCAATAGCCGCTCATTGGTTGGCCGCTGAATATTTCTCAATGGGCTCGATTCCCAACTGACAACGTGTCCACTCCTGTACCATCTTGTCATTGCGCATTGAGATCTCTTGTTTCGCCAATCCTCCACCAAGCTACGCAACATCTTAGGACTAGGAGTGGAAATGTAACTTAGCATACCGAAAGGATTTCCCAAGGCCAACCGGCTATAGTCTAAGATTGTTTAGGCGAATCATCTAAGTTTTCTTTAGTTCAAGCCATGTTGGTCATTTGTACTCTTTTTGGCCTACCATTTCTATACTCCGGTCTGCATCATCGAAGGCCTTGCCTGGAGCAACGAAAGTTCAGAGTAGTATTACAATATCACACGTTTTTGCAAATGATCTGACATCGGTCGAGATTATTGCAAAAACAAGATCCTTGACGTTTGATAAAAGCGGTACAGTGTCTGAAAATCATTACTATAGAAAAAACTGCTCCACACGTGTTTGGGCTGGATGTGAATTTGATTCATGGCAGGTTTGTGCCAAAGATTAGTGATGAACCACGAGAGTGCGCACAAGATGTGCTGAGTTTCCGTAGAAGTTCGCAGAGCCAAAGATTCAATTCTCAATGATGGGAGAAACTTAGAACTTAAGCACTCACGGCCCTCCTTTCCAGACTTTGCCAACAGTAAAAGGTTTACCTCCGGTAACCGGCTCAAGCCGGGTTGTATTACTCTCAATAGGTTACTTCTACCCTCGTCATGGTAGGGTGCGAGTGCTGCCAGATACTTGTCGTAAGCTACTTGTGTACTGGCTATATGCTAAATAGCCAGCTCTACTACATGAATAACTAGGTCCAAAAGAACATATTCATCCCTCTAGAGATCCATGTTGGTTGGTTGCAGAGGGCTCCTGCTGATCAAGAAGCGGGACGTTCGGTTCGGACAAGCTGAGGGAGAAATCGTGGCCCTGAGTAGCCACGCCTCCCTGCTCGGGCCAGTCTGCGTGAATGACCCCAGAGCCCGGCAAATAAGATGCCAGTCGATTGTTCTGGAGGGCATCGACCGTGTTCCAAAATCGAGTAGTCGTTGACACCAGGTCCCCGTGTGCCTGATCCAACACCAGCTGAATATCATTCCACGGGACCTGATCCTGCAGAGCGGCATTTGTGGACTCCAGCTGCTGCTGCAACTCGCAGACCTCTCGCACAACCCGCTGACTCTCGGCTAATGCTGCATCTCGTGCTGTGAGAGCCAGCTGCAATTTCGAATTTTCTTCGACTTTCTCGGCCTCAAGTTGTTCCAGGAACTGACAATGCTTGCGTCTCTCCTCGTCCCTTTCCTCTTGTGCTTTTTGAATGTCTTCCTCAATGTTGCTCATAATCTGGAGGCATTTTCTATGGGTCGCTTTATCATGTTTCGGCCTAGGGTTTTTCGTGATGGAGGATGCCTAGCATAGTCAGTAGAGTACATCAAGTTACGCCGCTAGCACAGTGTTGGTCACGAAAGAGTCAGAGCATATGGGAAGAAAGGAGAGATTGGTACCGTATGCTTGTGCGACCTAGTCACCGGTTTGAGAGGGTTCCGGTCATCCTTGGATCTGGAGGCAGTAGACCGAACGGAATAACACGACGGTGCAGCATGCAGCTGTACTTCGTCAGACCTGTGGCCTGCCTGCTCCCGAGAAGGCTTTTTAATTTTTGGCATGCTCGGTCTGTTCGATTATAGAATGAGCAACTATCCAATGGGATGTAGAAGGGCTGAAAGAGCTCTCCGCAGTGACTATCGAGAAGATGATATTATATAGGAATAGGTGGAGGCCCAGGCGCAAGATTTGAAAATGAATGAAAGCGGTCTCACTCCTGTCCAACAGCTGTGCAAAATCAGGATCATAAATCAAATATTGAGTACTGTGCGTAAACGCGACGCACAAAATACCTGCCGCTTTATCCTGGAGTATGCGATCAACAAGTCCGCATAAAGATGTACGTTATTACAGACAACGCTATCTCATGATAAAAAGCTTAATCGGCCCGAGATACCACCCAGAAGCTCCAGGGCTCAGTATTATCTATCAAAAACAGTATTTTGTGAGTGTCGCCGGCTTCCACGACGCTCCGTAGGTTGACCTAAGAAACTGCGGCGTTCTCACAGTCCTAAAATTCACGTCCGCATATATATGGTTTACGCCGCTACTTCTGGCTAGATATGACTTTCGATTGACAAGTATCATTGATCACTGTGCCCTCGATACCGGTGCAACTATGAAGGCGTTCCTTGCTAGTAAGGTATTCGTGAAGTGTCCCACCATGACAGACACGACTAAGGTGCAAGAATACGTAATGCTACCACCAAACGATAGATTTAGCAGAAACCTGAAATAAACTTGATACTGCGATGGGAACTGACGATGTGTCACGAGACAGGGCAATCATTAGGCCACATTCCATGTTTGATGGACGGCCAGGCGTGTGTCTACGAGCTGATGCAGCTAATAGAATGTGAGTTTGTCTGGACCGAGTTAGCAGAGTATCGAACGATGATCGGTAATCTTTCACTTAGCTTTTCTAGGAGAAAGCGCCGTGTCGCAACTAGAAATTGACAGGTCCTGTATGTCGTTGATTGGACGAAGTTGACTATCATTTCTGCCCTCAATGGACCTAATATCTCATACTCATCGACTGAAAATTCCAGATACAACATAAGTGAGTTCCACGGAAACCAACCATACATGTTACAATCATCTTCATAAGCTAAACATACGATATTGGCCTCAGCATATATCATTCGGAAATCGTGTCTGCCAAACGCCCGGCTCGAGACAGCTATTACTCGTTCGCTGGTAGCCCTCCTACAAAGATTATTGATATATTTTATTTGCTACAACATCGGCGACGGCTTGGATCTAGATGAGCCTTGTTGTCAAAATGTAGCGCGTATCACCGGAGGTATGCACGCTATGCAATGCACGACAAATAGAATATTCGGTGCGCTCTCAGCGCATATCGGTGATCCGTCGGGTGCTGTCCAGGCAAGCTTAGACCTCGCTCGCTACAGAGTGCATACCAATGGCTGATGATTGACTGCCATGAGTGTCAAGTGTAAGCTCAATTCCTTCTGTTTGCAACGAACTCAATGTCTGTATTGCTCCAGCGATACCCACTCTCTTTTGCACTAGCTCACCATGCAAGTTCTTATTTTGCGACTCAAGAACTTGAGAAACCCGGATTACTTGAGAATCGGTTGAAAGTCCAGTAAGCTTTTCACTTACTGAGGCCTCATGACCATACGCGTGAACAAAAAACAAAAATCGCGACCCTCAATTTCTGCTAAGCATTGCTTTCATAGCGATTTGGTAGCAAAACACCGGAATCTATTTAGTCTGGTCCTTTTCACGCTGCCTCGCATTCCTGCCTTCAAAACTCCGGCGGAACCCATAATGAATTGATGGCGGGTTGAAAACTGATGCCACTAAGCAGACTATAGGGCTCGCTAACAAAGTTCTCAAAAGATTCAGCAAGACCTCTGAAATATATATAATGGGCAGGGTCGGGTTGACTCCATGTTTCCCTTGCACCTGTCAGCTCAAATGGCAATGACTGCAACAGCTCGCCGGCTGCGCCACCAAAAACTAGCAAGCGACTGCGACCTGGCGCCATTCCTGTGTGACTCCTCCAAGCTCCCACCATCAAAGATGACCACTCGCCATGATACAAATGCCGGTCGCAACATTCGCGCTGACTCGCCGAGCCCACCTTCTTCGCGGCGAGCCAACAAAATCCTTCAAGTGAGGATTCATCTTCGATCCCATGGCTCACATGTTACGCTCCTAGCAGGACAGCCTGGCGAATCCCCAAGAACGGGTGCCGAAAATGGCCCGCGCCAAGAGCGAGCGGTTTCCGAGCGAGAGGCAACTCGACTGGATTGGATGCGACGACTTCGTCCCAAGCCCCATAGACGTTGCTAGGTCAGACAGATACAGGGCACACACGAGGACCCGAAGTGTAGCATGTCGCAATCTCTAGTTTCGTCCGTGTATCGTTAAATATATGAAAATCTTTTGCAAGAAAATGAGTATGAAATAGGTCTACCGTGCACGATAGGTCAGCCCGTCAAAATGGACTCTCTATGTAGGAGCTTACTCTGCTAGGCATTCTATCGATTGGTATACAGGGAGGATCGAAATTGGATTCACTATCTCGTTCTCTTTGATTGTTTCTCGAACACTATTTTTTAGTGACGCCAGTCCTGATGCATGTACTATTTGACTAAGAAAGGATCACACTGTATACAATCAAGTGACTTCAAGCAGTAAGCACTCTATGGTATATCTCCCGAGTTCATGGACAATCAGATTGTAATTTGCTCTAGCTAATGAGAAGGCTGGATTTAAATTATCCTCCAGTCTCCTTTGCGAATTTCTTTGCATTTAGGCGGGAAACCATATAATTCTGGTTTAAAAGCCTTGCCTGAGTCACCCTGCCCATGGCGTCGACATGGCGTAATTCATTTGGAGGTACCCAAAGGTACATCTCCGTGGCTCACTTGGTTAACTGCAAAGAAGATACCAAGGCAAGGATCAGTTCGATCTGCTGAGTGTCAGTGTTGTTGGTAATATGGGAATGATTGCGATTACCTCCAGTGCAAATATCCATGTTTTACCTAACATGCCTATGATGGCAACCACAAGCAAAAGAAGTGCTACTACAGAGAGGTAACACGAGATAAACCGCAGCTGAGCTCGGCCTAGAGTTGACTGTCGAAACAACCACCAATACCATGCAGCTATACCGAGGTAGTCCACAGAGAGAATAAAGAGGCCGCCCAGATGAACAGAGCTCAGGACAAAAGTTCCAACGAGGGAGAATGCCACTTTAGCCAGGGTGGAAAGTGCAGCAAAAGAAGGATACATGGTGCGCAGTAATCGAGGCGTGTTTGGGTATTTCCGCTGCTGGAAGATTATAGGGAGGTACTATGGCGTGGTTAGCCTAAAAGAGACCCACCATAATCTAGTTCCATGTACTGTCGACCTACTGCATGTAGTGGTGGGAAGATCGAAGTAACCCAGAAGAGCACTTCACCCCATGCTGGAAACCTGTTGCTCCAGAACAATCCAGTGAGAAGAGCGAAGAAAATACAAGGCAAGGCACACAAAGCTAAATCGATTTTGTGCCATGGCCAATTCAAGGGAAACCGATACGAAATAAGTAGTCTTCCAAGGCTGAGAACAAGAAGAATGGTCACTAAAACGGACTTGACGATGTTTTCTGAAATCATGCCCATGACTGATTGCAGCCGATATGCTTTTTGAATGAGAACTCGAGACTTATATACTCAAATAGAGGCATATTGCCCATTTAATATTGTATAATCCCCAGGAGCTCTTCATCTTGTTCTAGGACCTCCTTGACGGACAGCATACTCAATTTCCTGCTTATAAGAAACATCTTTCCGCAACCTTGAGGTACTAAAGACAAAGTGAGGACCCTCAGTTGAGGCTCCGCGGCAACATTCTTGCTCTTTCTTTGTGCGGACACAAGAATAGGCTCCGTGTTGAAAGCCTGGAGTATAATTTCTGATCCAATATGTATCGTGCTTAATCAAGCGGACAAAAGCAAGTGACCATCTGCATTTGGCTTTGTCAGGGATAGGGTGCAGCCAGACAACGTTTCAGAGTGGCCAATCACTATTGCAGCATCGTCCTGTCCAGCAGATATCGAAGCAATGCAGCAAGTTGGTGGATATCTGAATACCTAACTCTACCGCTGGAGATCACTGTGATTCTCCCAGGTCTCAGCCCCCGAATCCTCAAAAAAACAGTGTGTGTTGGCTACAATATGCCTGGAAGCCTCCCGAGGCTCTGATGAAACAGCCTCTCATCCTTGAAGATGGCTGATTAATGATATACAGTACACGGAGTCTTGTGAACATGACCCAAATAATGAATTCATATAACCTCGATTCTCCTTATCAGTTCCAACGCCCAACGCTTGTCTGTCCTGGGCGAACTCTCATTGCCCTATAATCATTGTTTCTTTTGGCCGAAAACGTTACTTGCACCTTTGCTGTCATCGCTAATTTAGGCTCCAGAGGATATCGCTTGAACTGGGACAACGGAGATGCTTTTGCTTATGATCCATGTTTCAATTGGCGTTCCATCATCGGCAAAAATAAATACTCGTCACCTTTCAAGGGCGTTAGGATATGCAACTGCGGAAGCAGGGCTTACAAAATCTGTTCATCGTCATGATAGTGTTTTGTGACTCGTCGCAACATTATGGAACGCGGCAAAATGGATAGCTACATCACTAAAACCTCAAAAGGAAGCAAAACATGCTCTATTCATTGAGTCTTAACCACTCTTCGGTTTTACTGGCGGACCAAAGAGCCTCTATATTGCGTTGGCCGATGAGTTGTTGTTCCAACGGCGCAAAGTGACCAAACTCCGCAATGGTATAAATATTGTTTTTCCTTTTTTCTCTCATGTCAGAAGGGTTCAGGCAACTGTTTACAGGGTATTTCGGATTACTGTCCGTGATCTACAGCATGCACCGTGCAAATAACGTCGATAGACATGACGAAAGTACTTCTGTTATTTAGGTCTAGTTTCAAACTGCCCCGAAACCAGGACTAGTAAAGTTGATCAAGTTTCTCCTTGCTTCTCGAATATAGGCAGAACCCCAAACTAAGAAACAAAAGATGACAGAAATAAGAAGCGAGAAACAAATTTGAAACAGTATCATCATTATGAAGCAAACATCCCATGTGGTGGTTCAGTCACGCAATTGAATGCCATCGGCTGATCTGGACAGTACACCGGCAATGACCCCAATATCGGACAACAGAATATAGCGTCTCACGTGTGTTGGCCTTTTCGGTCCACCCCATTCGAATCTCAATATCAAGACATGTAAGGAATTGCTACCTGCATGACCGCTTTGGAATACTCCACGAGGCTGTATGTCAAGACCAAGTACATGCCGTGGAGACTAGGCTGCCAAGTCTGGACC
The DNA here is from genome assembly GCF_028829775.1 of Penicillium samsonianum. NCBI lineage: Eukaryota > Fungi > Ascomycota > Eurotiomycetes > Eurotiales > Aspergillaceae > Penicillium > Penicillium samsonianum. Next base: position 4,438,133 of record NW_026643260.1, on the reverse strand, counting down.
ATTCCAATTCTCTCAAGAGGGCGCAAAGCGTAGAGAGACAGCCGAATAGGTTGATGAGCACCAGTCGGCCGAATGCAGCGGCCAGTGGGGAGGGAGCGTGGAGCGGCTCGGCCAATGCGTGAATGGTTGGTACCAAGGCCAACAGGCCCACAGAAGCAAATTGGACAGACAATCGACTGGAAAATGTCCCTGTGTCCATATCTTTAAGATAACCATCCGAGAGGCTTCCAACAGCGATCATCGTAAAAGCCGACGCGTATCCAAGCTGTAGCAATGGTTGGGCCGGAAAGAGAAAAGCGATCGTCGGAAGTGCTGCGGTCCATACCAGGAACAGACCTACAAACCACATGGAATCTTGCTCTTTTCTCGGTTCTTGTGGAATGCACGGAAGCCATTCTGGAGGACAACACACAGATACCACACGGCAATTCCTCCACCAAACGCGATCACTGCTAGAGCGTATGGAATTGACTCTTGGGATGAAGGGAAATGAAAAACCAAGAACATCAATAGATAAATGACAAAGTAGGACAGTCCGAGCATGCCTATGATGGCACCGATGGCGTAGTTGCGCAAGTTTCGGTAATCGAGAGTGTCCATTTTGTAAAGTCAAAGTATATGTACTGGCCGTCTTGGGCAGGATTCTTGGGACGAGCGTGTGGTTTTATAGACAAATGTGGAGCTCAGACTGTACTCATTGACTGGGCAACTAGGTGTTTCCTATGGCACATGAAGAGTTGAGATAACGCTTTGTGCGGTGTTCACCAGAACGGTGAAGGGAGGTACCGTCATATTTTAATGACCACTTCAAAGGTTAGAGTAGAGCCTCAGAAAGAGCACGTTTACGTTGAATTGCCGAAGAGTTTTTTTGGTCTCAACGGCATACAAACTGTCCTCCTTCTATTTGTGTAATCGATGTTCCTCATTATGCAAAGGCAGGGCCTGAGAGTCAAATATGATTCTTCTTTCTCCCGTGGATGAGAGCGCCTCAAGCAAATGAACACAATGGAAGACATTGTACAGATTGTACGTCAGATCGGTCAACAGCAAGCACAGAATGCTTATTACCGTGTTTGTTATGCCCTCTTCAAGCTACTCCAAGACCTCACAGAACATACTTTAAACGAACTACAAAAGCTTTACAAATCCGGCACCGAGCGCTCGACCAATTCTGTCCATCAACTTCTCCGGAATTTCCAGAACACAATCTGCAACCTGGTTGAAAGAGCTTGCGAAGCCCAAGCGGAATGCGAGGGGTTTTGTTCAGTGAATGCATCATTCTCAGCGCGTGATGTCTTCGATCCCATCAGAAGGATGTACACCGACCCACATGTCTCATCGCAAGGCAGAAATTGACTGTGGAACATCTGCAGCTAGCATTGTAGCCTGGGCCGATGGAGGGAAACTTCCTCTACTTGAGTAATTATTACATACAAAGGCGAAATTTCCGTGATTCTGTATATTCGCATGAAGACAACAATAATGTATCCTATGTACCACAGCAGTTTGCACCAAAAGGCCATACACCATGTAGGAGCTCACCAACACATTTTCTCATGACTCAGACACAGCGATCAAGGAGTTCCGATTACCACATAATGTGCAACATAAAAGTAAACAATGTCGCAGGTCACCAACAGCTATGGACCACATAGACAATTTGCCAATTCTCCTCAGCCTGATGACGGTTTACGGGCTTGGAAATCAGATGCAACAGCAGAAAAGATGGACCAGCCATATGGTTGAACAGCCAGTAGAAAAGAACGCTGCCAGCCATGCTGTGGTAAACATCTTGGCTCCAAGAATGGCTTCGACACCGTAAGACTGCAAGGTGTTTTTTATCTTAGAAGTAAAAACCCCGTACATCACCGTGACCACGAATGTGGCAGTCGTGATCAGCATCGACGAAAGCTTGGTTTGTTAGCACCCTTCTTCAATATTTTTTCGACCATCACATACCGTGCAAAATATAGCCAGTAGCCTGCTGCCTTTTGAAAAGAAAACCTTGCGGCCAGCCAAAACTAGCGTTAATGTGGTTGTCACAAACCCGGAAATATACAAGCAGATCACACTCTGGAAAAATCGACGGTAGCCGGAAAACAAACTTTGGTCTAAATCTGGAAGTATGTCGCTGACCTTTATGGGCGTGGAGTCAAGCACGGCAGATAGATCAAAAGAGAATGAGGTGCTAGGGTCGGAGCAAACCATCCCCGAGCCATTCTGGGCTTTGCAGTAGCTCCAGAGACCAACAAAATAGTACCCAGAAAGATGGGACTTCAAACCGTGTATCTGAGCTTGAATGCTACCGCTGGCAGCTGATGTTGCTGCATTGATTGTTTCATTTGGGCTGGTATCAATGCTAGAGACCACTCCTTTGACGGCATTTCTCCCCCCGCTGCTGATAGGTGCAGTATCAATATTGAATGAATCCCGAATTCGCAAATTACGGAGCTTTGGGAAATCTTCCAGGTCTACCTGCCGAATGCTTAGCCAAGTGGATAACTTGAGATATTTTCAGGAGTGTCTTACTTTCAAAAAATGTAGACCGCTTGGAGAGGAAGGCGACGTACATCCGACAAAGACAAAAGATAGACAGACCAGAACCGCGACGGAAAATGACAATGCCGTGGTTGAAACTAGCTGATCCAATCTGCTCCTAGTGGAGAACTTCATGATATCGGTAGCGAGAAGCTGAAGGAGTCTTTGTTAACTGCGTACCAGTATTCGACAATCAGGGAAAACAGGATCTTATGTACAATACTAGGATATGACCAGCTCATGCTTTTTCAACACCCTTCGGCAAACCAATACCTGAGGCTGATGCAACTTTCGTGTCGTTCCATGGGCAGTAGATAAGTGCGGTGGATAAACTACCAGCAAAAATGAGCTTCACATACTAATCAGCTGCAGTTGGGCACGCAGATAATTGACTACTTTGACCGCTGGAAAAGAAGGATATACAATGTCAAAGGATAAGGTCGATGGAATCTGACTCTAAGGCTCACAATTCAAATAAGCGTCAGTACTCAAGCTGCTATAAAAGCTATCGTATGTGGTTTCTCCAATATCTGGACTTGTCTCTCTCTTCATTCTATACACCTACTTACCTGTACACTGCAAATAACCTGTTCGCGCTCATCATGTCATCTTCCAGACAGTCAGAAGTTGAACATTGGGAGCGCAAGTTATACGACTATCGAGAACGCCATTTCGAATTATCTGCCAGAGTGCATCTCTCACACCTCGTCTTTGAGACCGGGTTCAGAAGACGGATGGACGGCCGGCAAAATATCCGTCGATTGAAGCAAATGATGAAGATTCAAGGTTGTCAGCGTTTGATTAGGGAAAACCATGTGCCAGTGATAGTTCCCAGAACTCATTGGCAAGATTGTGTACGCCCGCGATCTGGCAGTGGAGTTATTCCTAGCTTGGACATGGAGTTGGACTATCGTTTGTGCGCATACGACCACGAGAACCTTATCACGGCTGCAAGAAGCGTCCTTGATCATGACAACCAGTGGTGGATCGTAGATGTGTATCTGACAGATAATGAAGAAGGTGAGTTTGTTCAGCCCTAGCTCTCGGAGATCCTCGTTGACAATTTCCTAGCTTCGCCAGATGGCCACAGGAATGAGCCGGAGGCTCTTCGTCACAAGTTCGTCCAATCGCTGAGGGAGCGATACCCAAACGACAACCGCCCACCCGATGGACTGATTTACGAGCGTATCAACTTCTACGAGGGCTATCTCAACTCGCCTAGGGATGCACTCGCTGCCAATAACTGGTGGGCTATACTGGAGGCAGTGGTAGGAAGCAAGAAAGGAAAATATCTGAAGCAGTTCTTCAAACATCAGACCTTGCACCAAAAGCTAAACTCATTGCTCGTTATTCCGGGTCTCTGGGAGGGCATGCGGATTGGGCTACTTCATAAAGTGACAGCCATGCATTGCGACGAGGTGAGTCTAATCGGAAGTCCAAAGCCAATCGCATTCATCCCAGCTAACTTTATTGGAAATACAGCCAATCGCATGCTACTGGGGATTGATTTTCAGCACTTTTTCGAGATTGGTTGGAGGAAGAGACGAGCTTTTATCACTGATAGATGGGGTCACGGTTGATCTGCTTCAATCTCGCGTCCCTAAGGTCTCCAGCGAAGACTTGAGATTCTTGGAGGATAATATGAAGAAGGGCAGGCTTTTTCCAAACTTCTCAGAAGCAGCTCGACGGGAAATATGGGCGCGCTTGACTACGATTGATTATCCAATTCCAACTTTGAAAACTTTCTTCAAAGATCGGCTCTATCTTGAGGTCGCTCAATGTGTCATGAAGCGACTGTTCGTCCAACCGCAGAGGGAAAAGATTACCATTGACCAAGGTGTGTACGGGAAGTACGACACTCCGGTTCCCGTCTCGATGGCGCTGAGACAGCAATCGCTAGGAAACGACTTACTTGAGTTTTGGCGCTTCAGTTTCCAGTACGGATTTGAGATGACCAATTACCAACGCCTAAAGTGGTCCAAGGACGGTGAACCCGAAGATCTGTTTGATCAGCAGAGCTCCGATTCGTCTTTTCTCCCCAGACAAGATATCTGGCGCCATTTCTTTGCACTCGTGAGGGCAAGGGCATTTCAAGCACCGGTCACAAACGACACTTCACTCGCAACAGTGGAGCTACCTTCCCCCAGGCCGTGTGAATACCCAGAGGACATATCCGAAGAGATAGATGTGGCGAAAAGGTGCGGAAAGCCATACTCGAATACTGTCGAGGCCGATCGATTCGCCCTGTCCGCAGAGTCACTGCAGCAAAGCCAGATCCCAGCTCGCGTGACAGCTGGCTTTCTCCGACAGTCTGTTTTCAAGGCGTTCTTTGGCTATCTGTGGAATAGCAATGGTCAAACATACGGTGGTGATCCTCCCGAAAACAACATCGACATTCAGAATGACGGCGAACAGCTGAATCGAGGAGCTGTTGGTGGGGACATGATAGCGACACAAGACATGGATGTGGATTCTGAGAGTGTCACAGAGAGCCCTCTCGCCCCCTCAACAGCCCTGACTCATAATGCGGTAGTTGTTGCTCCGGCAGCGGATCAGCCACCGTCGTTCTGTGTCATGAAAATCACCGTAGGAGGAACTACACAAAGCCTGGGCCTACCAATCCATGAGGCCTTTTTTAGTGAATTTTCATCTGGTCTTTTTAATAACAACTTCAATGTCCAGCAGATGGATGGGCGTTCCATAACCCCGGACCAATGCTACGGGTATTACCTGGAGTTTCCCTCGTCGCAGCTCCATGCCGTGTTCAGAAAAGACCAGTGGCCTGCGTACCTTAGTACATCCACGCAAATGAGCACTGGGAGGGAGAGAGGGAGGACTAAAGAACGTCAGCAGATGACAAGAGCGAAAATATGGTTACGGGAGCAAGTTGGCAAGCTTCCGGATCTGCGTAATATTGATGAAGGAGAAAGTTGACGGGAAAGGAGGTATGAATTTGGATTATCACTACCAAGGCCCCCGAAGTTTCTGAGAGACATCACGACATAGACGATAGTAGTTTATAGATGGTGTGAGTGAGACGTGTAAACCATTATGTTATCCAATCTGTTTCTGTTATTGATAAATAAGCCTATCAAAGAACTTAACCTGGGAAAAACAAGTTGAAGTATGCTAATCTATAGTATATACTCTTTAGATCTATTCAGAGATAAGTAGTTGTGCGCTTCTTAGTTGATGAGACGCAATGTGGTTCGCTGCTGGGAGAATATTTATTGGAAAGAAGCTAGGTAGAAGTTCGGCATTGATGTTCATTAGCTTACACATTCCTGCGTTAAACATTAGACAGTAAGTCTCATAGCCATCGCGAACTTTATAACTTGAACTATTCTCCGATTTCTATATTCTTCTTGAATTCAATACATAGCGCGACAATTCAAGTTCGCACTCCTGGGACTATCGAGGGTTCTATATCACATGATGAAAGAGAGTCAAATCACTAGGCTAGTAATTTGACAAGAAGGTATTTTCTCCTGAAATTCAGTGAAGCTGAGTAAATTCCTCTGACGTATATATCCGTGGTGATCTAGAGACGCAATGACAAAGACGGCCTGCGCGATAATCTGCCTTCGAATAAGGTAACAAAAAATGCCTTGCACAGCACATAAAAAAGGAACCTACTTGATGAGGCAAGTGTTCAGGCCGAGGACCCCCGAATTCTTTGGCAGGGGGGTTGTGGTGGTGCTAGGTGTCTCGCTAGGTGCGCTTGTGGATTATGGCATGCTCGCAGACGTTGATGTATTCTTGTCCGGGAGCTCGCAGCTAGAGGTTGCAATATGGGTAACAGAACCAGTACTCTCCGTACTGATTCTTTTCTGTGCCTGAGTGCTTTTGGGGCTCGTAGTCTTCTTATTCTATGAAGGCGATTGACAGAAACAATTGTATGGCAATCAATTGTAGCATGGAAGTGATCTTTCAGAATTTTGTATGTAGACATCTATTCGACTTGCGAAAGTTGTACTTTGCAATATGGTAATCTTATAGAACTCAAAATGGGTTAGCTGGTTTTCTTGAAGCCTGTGCGTGTGTGATGCCCATATTATATAGTGCTAAAGGCTGTCGTCTGCCAAGAAACATTCTTCAAAATATTTGAAGTAGCATACGCCGCGCTGCCGTATGAAATCGTTAAAAAGCAGTATCAGCCCTAATTTAATCATTGTTCGGTCGATTCCTATGGAAGAGGTATAGTCTACTACATGACCCACAAAGCGACATATCGACAGCACTTCCACCCAAAATAGCCAAGGAAACACAAAACGGATCATATAAGGCGCGTAGGCAATAGAATTGGTCAATCAACAGAGCGGTCAAATCGGGCATATTCACTATATTTCCATCAACTGGCCCCTCATTATATTTCCTGAGAAAATGCTGGATCAAAAGAAATCCAAGTAGATACATCCGGCCCGGGGGAAGGTGAGTTTCAGGCAGCTCCTGCTTGCACACAGTTGTCTTCATTGAGCCGTTTCGAGAAGATGTCCGTTCTTCGAGCTCAGATTGTAATAATGATAGGTGTGCACGAAGAAGCGAAATCCGTCGCGAATTGCGATGAACAGCTTGACTCAATCTCTTCAGCTTGGGCCAGCCTCGTTTCTTTAAAATTTGACTTGTATTCACTAAATTCACTAATGGTAGCCGGGCCTTCTTGATAGGGAACGTTATCTTGTAGTTTCCCTTCTTTCCCTTCTTTCCCTGCGGAACTTGTGTACGCTGTGCTTGGGCCAACAGATCCGATACCAAAGTCATTGGGGCAAATGCTAGATCCAAAGGTGGAAGATGAACTTTGGGCGTTGACGCCGTCGATGTACCTGCTGGCTGCTCTGTTTCATTCTCGACGGCAGTGATACGATACACTGGGGAGGTACCCGAAAAGAGTAAAAATAACAGGATCATGCAACTGATGTAGTTTTCATCGGAGATTTGACTTCACCCATTTGACGGCTTCTTTGCTTGTAAAGCTGTGCCGAGACTTTGCTCAACCAATCAATTTTCAGAAGCCATGACCTGGCTGTCACAGATACCGCGGGCTTTCACTTGCACCGTAAGTGTGGGACCTATTGTGCATAGACTGACCTTACTGCACGGGACTAACAACCTTAAATAGTGATTGAATACGAGATAATAACTGAGACGAGTTTGAATTTGGCAGTACATTATAATGCCACCCCGGTCAGCATTGTCGATTTCTGAAGCTACTTGTATAGTTGCGGGCCCTTTAGAATCAACGGGATGAGGATCGTTCTGACAGGCAGCAGAATTAGACGCTGTGTAGCCTCGCTATGGGATACCAGCCCAACGCCAACATCTAGAAAACGTAGCATACATGCTCAAAGCACGACCGAGCTTACATTGTGTTGACCATGATGATCTTCACCATATTTACTCCTTCCATTGTCGTTCAGCTAGGGAGCGTCCATGTTCTAACTCCATGTTCGGACTCGCATGGACCACTGGAAAGCAGCCGGGACTTGAAATAAGAGTTTTCTCGATATCAACTGAGTACCAAGCTTGGATTGCGTATCCCAAAGTCGGGTTGGAAGAGCAAGCCGCCCTGAGAAGAACTGTTGGCTTAAACTATCAACATCCAGATCTAGAGAGCTATTACAAATTGTGTACGCAAGAAACTTCACCGAATGCCAGTCACTATGAGATATGGATTCAAGTGTCAATTGAAAAGTGCGAAAATTCAGCTGTCCTAGGTAATGTTCTCTCTTTTTTATCGGGGAAATCCTCAGCTGGTTGCGAGCGAACGATAACCGACCCCCCAGCATGCCTGTGGAAATGAAGTAGGATAAAGCGATGTATAGCTAAAATTCCGATCAAAGCAAGTATGCCCCCGAGAACAGTACCAAGTACCAGTACCACGCCCTGTTTTGAAAGCCCCACCGATATGTTACTGCCTGAGATTGCCGTGTCTTGCCATTTAGGGTTTGAGGTTTTTGTGGCTGATGTGGGTCCTATCATCTGCGAACTAGTATGAGAACTGGTCGTTTCTGCCAACATTCTTGACAAAGTTTGGAAATCATGAGTAGGGACCTCAGGTAAAGAATGTCTCGTCGTCTCATTGATACGACCAGCAACAACAGACCGCTCCGTACCAGAATGTCTATAGCTTGTCGTCTCTTTCTGTGAGAAGTTCCCCTTGCCAATTTCCGTGCCCATGACATCTTTGGTATGCTCCTGGCTCGTAGAAGGGTCTAGAGGCGCCACGTAGGATTCCGACGAATAGTCAAGGTGCAATTTATCCGAGCTCACAAAGCTTTGCTGAAGGATACGATCGAACGCAACCGGCATAAGCGTAATTTTGCTAATGACTTTTCGAAGCAAGGTTGTAGCGTCGCTCTTTGAATCTGCTTTCGGTAGGATGCTTTGGTCATCAAAGCCAGTGTTGATGTGTTGTCCCCTTGTGGTACCAGTTGATAGATCTACCTCGGTCACTCTTCCATTGTGGTCGACTTCCGTCGCAGATACAATGGCAAGGGTGTTGACTGGAGAGCTGGAGTTTGATCGCAAATGACCACAGTATAATGGTCGGTGCAAGTTCGGCGAGGGAAACTGTTTTGAGACTGGTGTTTCGTGAAGTCTTGAACTGTCCTCAGGTGGTACCTGGCTTATCCGAGAGTCAGTGCCTTGGTTGAACGTGGGCTTTTGCGAAGCCAATGCCGGCTGCATGTCCGTACTTGTCAGCTATATGTCCAGAAAAGCAACAACTAATCTCAAGATGCCGTAGAAAACATGGGGAAGTCGGGATAGAGGCATGTACGATACGTACGTTTGCTGGGCGGTAGTTGTTTCTTTCCATTGCAAGTTGCTTTACAGGCTTAATGTGAAATCAATCAAGCATGGGAAGACCAAAACGTCTCTCCGCTTAGTCTCATACTGATATAAGCTGACTAGTTCAATATATTGGGTCTTTTCTAAATCGCTGATATGATCCCATGTATCAAATATTAGGATTTGCGGCAAGATCAAAGGCGCATAGACTCACATTGTTGCTTTATGTCTCATGCTGGGGATAGAAAATGTCAATCTTGCATGTCAACGTCGAGCCGCATTTCTTGAATTCCTTAACCCGCAATTAATCTAGCCCGCAGTTAAAATCGTAACAGGTGAGAATCGTTGTGAATATCCGTGAATGCGGTGAGCATCGTTGAAGAAGTAGGCTTCGATGCTCAGGCCATGGCATTGCGACATAAATAAATGCTGCATGCAGCCGTGGCAAACTGCTGTTTGATTGCAGTAAATTAATCGACAGATGGCGCCTGCTTTAAGCCGTATCGAGCGAGAGGAACTCCGCAAGCGCCGTGTCAAGCGAGAGCAACTCCGCAAGCGCCGCAACAATCTATTACGGCGCCACAATGAATTTTGGCTTCTATATGGGATGAAAAGCTGGCTCATCATGGAATCGCCTGATGGTCAGATTTTCACATATCACTCTCACCCAGATACCCCTCCACCCTCCAGGGAAGACATGGTAAGACGATGTTGACATGAGCAATGGTGATTTGCCGCTGATTGGTGAAAGAAAATACGCCCCAAGTCTACTGTTGTTCGAACGCCTCGCTATTATAGCTCCATGGCCTCTGCTCAGCCAGTCGACAAAGACCTCCCCGTCCTCTGCGCTCCGGTTCGTCAATACAACAGATGGGAAGCTCTAGCGCAGCTTTTGGAGAATAGTCGTCGCATGTTCTCGTGATAATCGAACCCTTTTGCGCCTACTTAGTTCACTTTGGTGCACAGTGGGATTCGAGAATTAGCAGATCTCAGCGCAGTCACTGAAGCAATATATCAGTTCTGTATGACATTCACTATCTTTGGGTTGCTAGCAAATCTTGCTATGTTTTCTGTGTACCCCATACATGCTCTGTGGACTGTGGTATAGTATAAGAGGGACAGTAATCTGATCCGAGGGATGCAGTAGGCACTAGTACTAGAGCAGGTCAATGAGGCCATTGCATGGTACATACCTGAGATGCGTATTTCTGATTGATACTAAAATAAGGTGTCGACAAATGAGGGGCGCAACTTGACTAGTGGGCCCGGGTAAGATTCAACGTCCCAAACCCCTTTTTATTTTGCACCTACTATAGTATAGGAAACACTCTCTCGATTGGCTATGCCCGTACTAGTCTATACTGTACAGACCGAGTTCCGACATAAAGTCTTCCATATGCTGATTCGGCGGTTAATGCCTTGGGAATCAGGAAGCTGTCAGGTGGAAAACTTGCGTGACCGCTCGGCCAAAAAGGTGCACACCTTCTTACAGTGAGACCTCCAAAGTATTAACACCCCTCTAGACCCACTATGTTACCGCCTACCATTTATAGCAACACCGCCTAGCTATAGGTCGCGTATATTCGCTTTTTTATCTGCCTAAACCTCTGTTCCTAGTACTTATGTCGCTTCAGGAAGCCTTTTTCAACTCTTTTTCAATGCCTTCATAAGTTAGTAAACATTATACTGGATAGTATTGAAATCGTCGAGTTTTTGTACGGCAGAATATTATGTAATGATAGGGGTGTGGGTCTAGGGGGTGTTAATACTTTGGAGGTCTCACTGTAGCTAATTACATACGGTGTATTTATGCGTATTCTTAGCTTGACAGAAGCAGTGGTGGGTGCATCAAACAGCAAGGCTCCTAGACCCGGCCACGGGCCACTTGCTGATAAGAATTTGATTCTCATGAGATTTTCGGAATTTCACAATATTTTAGCCACGTAAACATTTTGTACTACGTATTTAGGCCACATGAGTAGAAAAATATATAATGAATGGATTCTGTTAAGATAAAACTTAATAAGATAGTGAAATGTCGAGTTTGGATGGAAAAAATGAAATTGTTATTCATGATACGCGGAAGCAGTGATATGCCCACACTGAGTGAATATATACATAACAACAAAGCATTTGAGCCTACTAATTCACTCGCAATATACTCTACACTGGTTGTCTTGACAGAATTACTATGAGTGCTACATATTAAATAATAGGATACATCTTTATTATATTATTAGTAGTTATTGGAGGTAGGTGACAGTGACCGACGTAGATACATAACTGAATATGGTGAAGGGTTCCAAAAGTTGAACCCCCTATTTAAGAAACTTACATAATCTGATGGGCCCCTTCCTCTTGCCCAAGGTCAAAACGCTACATATTAGGAAAATCTATGGGTTCCGAGAGGTGCAGTATGCACCAGTACTAGAATTAAGCAATGAGACCATTGCCCAATACTTGAGATGTGTATTCCTATATAGATCTGATAGTAAAATCAGGGGACTCCCATATGCTGATTCAGCAGTTGATGCCTTGGGAATCAGGAAGCAGTGGGTGTTGAACGAATCAAATTGCGCTAGTAAGATTCCTCTCCACTTTTACTGACATATATCGGAATAACCTTATCCCGCATCCGTCTCTGACGCTACCTTACCAGTAACGTGCCGCCGGCGATGCCGGTGGAGTCGACCGTGTTGTGCGCTTGAATCGAGAACAACTGGAACATGCCATAAGTAAATATACCGTTTCTACGAGGGTTACAACACTCACTAATGGGGTCACTAGGCAGGTCGTGGTTTCGTCTCACGCTGTGGGCGCGTAGTGGGACAGGTCTCTGCGTTGCAAAAGAAATATCAGCGCAAGTCCTCGCGATACCGTACTGTATGAACAGCATCGCTTACTTCCGGCTCTGATATGAACATTATCGCCTTTAAGGGTCTGGAGGCCTAGTGAAATTTTAGCATGTCTCGAACTCGGACGGCTAAATCAAGGGCCATACCACTGGAATCGCAACCAGCAGGACGCTCAGAATGAAGATCCCCAGCGCAATCATCTTTTTTGTACAGAAAAGTTGAAAACACCGCAAAGCAAAGAAGAGGAACAATCCGCCGTTATATACCCGGCGCCTCCATGGTAATCCAAACAAACAAATAAAGTGGTGTTTGCGGTATGAGAGAGCTACCGACCGCTGTGAAGCCACAATTTTAAATTGATGAGCCCGCAGCAATTTGATGTTATCACTCAAAAACATGAGGATTTCATGCGACCCACTGGCACAGTCACCTCAATTTTATGAGTGGCTTATTCGACAAGTTCCTTACATGCATACAGCGGTGTATATTAGGGAGTACTTGCCAGCTCGCCGGCTCCATGTCGTTTCATTGACTTGCAACTTTTTTGACGAAACCAAAGGGCTGAAATTCGCAGCTCCAATCATCTCCATGGCCCATAATGATTTGCTAAATGAGGGTATGTCGGACACCTAGGTATTGACAACTGCAGTGGATATGTATTAGCTAACCATCTCGAATAGGAGCGATGGAAATCATAAGCTCATTACCCGGATTTTCGGTTGGTTACTTTCCGTTTCGCGCTCAACACCAGATCCTGCAGGTCATACAACGACAACTTGAAAATCATGCCTTCCGCTTCCTTCAGCAATGGCTTCTGTCGGAGTCCCTCGCGGCCGGATGGACGTGCCCAGAGGCTTTAGAGTTACACAAGCTCTTTCGATTTTTGAAAGTTCATCAAGAAAAAGTCAAGGACGAATGTTTTCAGTTGACTCTGACAGCGTTGACAGCATGGTGTCGCGTGATTACTAGCATTCGCCACGCAGCTGTGCACCGCATTCCACACGATCGGAAAACAATCCTTAAGATGCTTCGCGTGGCCATTAAATTTTCAAAACGCATCGCTGGCTTTAGAGACACCAAAAGTCTTTGTCGCATTCAAAATTTGGTGAAGACAGCGCTGTCAGAGTTCGACCAGCTGACAGCCCAGCTAAAGCAAAAGGCCCTCCTACAGATTTCTTTGTGTGAAGCCCGCCCCCAACATTTGGATCGGCGGTTGATCTTGCTTCCGGAAGCGGTCAAGAGAGTGCTTCAGAGCAGTGAAGACGACTTCGTCTCTAAAGTGGAACAGTTCTTACGCGCGGAGTTCAAAAATTCCTAGGGGGTCGTCGGTTCATCCCTACAACGTCAAGTGCACGGTGAACTGCACCGTCTCTGCTGTGGCTAATATGAGAAATACATAGCATCAATTCTGATATGCTCTTATGATTTCAATTGTTGTGGGAAAAGCCCAAGTCACAGATTTAACTTGGTCTAGGTCTCAAGTCCTCCGTCCGCTTTCATCCCCAATTCAGCTTGACCGTCTGTCCTGAATTGTCTGTTTGACAGGTGTCAAAGGCACACACAGCTCTCAAAGTGTCAAAGCCATCGAAGTGAAGACTGCCTAACAGAAGAGACCTTCCACTGCTGCTTCCACTCCTGCTCTGCACTGGTTTCCTCTGCTCGGGATTTATCAAGAGCGACTCGTAATGAAACGATAGCTCGAATCAGGCGCGGATCACCAGAAGGGCTGTTTGCGGGGTTGAAATGATACTGCAGAGCCAGGCTTTGGGTTGCGTCCATTGTGGTGCTGACAAGTTGGTGGAAGGTCTCAAAACACTGGGAATAAAAATCGTTCTCAAGCCCCTGTTGACTATGCTGCTGCATTCTTTCGGCCTTTAACTCGAAAATCGACATTTGGGGTTGTGTTTTGGATTTTCTCAGTCGCGGCCGGGTGGTTTCCAAGGCCATGGTAGATCCGCGAGCCATAGAGATTTGGTGGTCCAGTAAATTTATCTCAGGAAGAGATGGCTTGATCTGTAGGGTAGTTGGTATGGTAGTCATAGGGATAGCATCTTTGGCCGTGTCGGTGGATCGACTGTAGATGCTTGAAGTGTTGTCGCGAGAGTGACCGGGAATTTGATGTTGAAAAGGGTTCATATCGGTCGCAGACTGACGACGTCTCGGCTATCTGAAACGGAGGTCGGGCTTGAGGGTTGCAGGCACTTTAAGAACGGAAGATCTGTTTTATGGGCGAACGCAGTCGATTGGTGCTCTTGGATATTTTCTGAACGGCTTTCCTCACATTCTCACCACCGTTGGCGGACCAGCACCGGCAAAGCGCCAAGCCAGCCTGTTGATAATCTCAACAATGTTCCTAGGCGCCAATTGCACCGCCATTCTAAAGGTGGTATATTGGAGACGGCGCATGATTCTTTGCCATCGAGTGACCTTCATGACGATCTTTTTTTGTGACGCCCCTACACGCAATATCTAGATTTTCACAAACAAGGGCGACCATCACGTGTGTGCATAGGGTACAAGTACAGAGACGACATGTTGGAGCTTAAATTCAGACTGCCTAATTACAATATTGATCTGTTTTGATTGTTCCCAACTAGTTATTATTGCCAGGGTAAACATGAAAGGAATGGGCACACGAGACGGGGCACGGGCCCCGTCTTATTGAGTGCCAGTACTTTCCTGGATTTCCCGTCAAAGTCTAAACCGAATATTGCTTCTAACTGTTATCTTCCTAGAACACCGAATGACAAATCCACACAGCTCACAGCCGCCGTCTTTTCTGCCCAAAAGCAGGCTCCAAGAAGTGGACTAGTCGCTTTGACCCACGATAGCAGTAACAAGATCTCCGTGGCGGCCAATCTAGGTTTTGATGATCTGCACGTCCAAACTGAGCGTAAGCCTTCTGCTCATCGAGAAATTCTAGCGCCGATTTGGGGAAGCCGCCAATCTTTTCGCGAAAGGTATCATTGGCAATCTCAATTGAGATCCTTTCCTCAAGGCTGGCGACCCGAAAATCAACGCGCTTTCTGAAATATCCACAAAATTGGCAAATGTCGACTGGATCTATGCTTCCCAAATCGTGGTCCTGACCAGACTGAAACCTGGCGCTGGGGAACTCCACAAGCACTCGCTGCAAGATCTCGGCAGGATTCGGTCGTGAACAAAGCACAGATCCCCGACAATGAAAGGAAGCATTGCCCTGGACGGGAGACTCATCTAACTCAAAGAAAAACATGGCCGACGCAAGAATGGTCCTCACAAGCTCAGCTGGCACTGCAAAGTCCATATTTGACATTTTTTCCAGCGAGCACGTATCGTCTAATGCAGGCAGTGTACCATCGATGGCCTGGTCCAGTCGGAAAATATCGGGTGTCGACGAATGGGGAAGGTAATTGAGAGCTTCCAAAAACCCTTGCTTTCCATCCATAGACGGAGAGGACATCATGGCTCGATACAGTCGAGGAAGAGCACCCTCCAAAATTCGACCAAGGAATCCCGTTGGATCGCTGGGGGTAGACGTGGAGAACCCTGTTCCGACAGATAGGAGAAGGTCGTGTCGTTTCGCCATGGGCCAGATGATGCCCGACTCTCGCAAAGCAATGGCTAGCGGATTGTTCGCACGGACCCCACCATCTTGCAGGAGACCAAGGCCTGGCAACCTTTTTGGTTGGAAGTAGCTAGAAAATGTCAGCGTGTTAGAATGTCTCATGGTGCTTGGACTCACATGGGTGCTGCAACACTGCATATCGATCTGTCAAAAGCTAACTGTTAGCAAAATCGACTACCACTGTCCAAATTGGGTGGATGCGGAGGGTTGACTTACGCGTCACATAAGGCAGGATTTTCTCCGCCGTTGCGTGGAGCTAGAAACTGATAGGCGGTGTTGGTGGTACGCGAGCTTGTTCCTCGGTAATTGGCCAATACACAGGCTTTACCATCGGAGGTGCGACTTGCCACAATAGCGATTCGGCAACCCGCAGGGCTAGCCGTGGCAACATCGAACATGCGGCGAGATGGGCCAACGGCTGCTTTGAAGATTTGTGACAGCCCATCGGAATCATAAAGACCATCTGTGGTCAAGTTGAACGCGGAGGCAAGCCACTGGATACAGCGAGGAACTGGGCTATTTGATGAACGACGAAAAATATTTCGCGCAAGGTCGGGAAATGCATTGAAACATTGCGTGACCGAAGATTGATTGAGAATAATGTCAATAGCCGACAATGCGCCTGAACAACCGGTTTTGTTAGTCTATCAACAATAATCACTCGGCCAATAGTCGTACATACCTACACTAGTTCCAGTGCACAGATCCGGCAGAGACGCGATCGGAACACCAATGCGCCTTTCTAAAGCCCGTAGAAGGCCTAGTTGAATCAGACCGCGCACTCCACCGCCATCTAAACTGAGAATCACCGGATGCTTAGTCGGAGGTAGTTGGCGGACAGTGACGTTGGACCTCTCCTCGCAGATGGGACATTGAGCGACCTCGAAATGATACTCCCCAAGCGAACTTGGATTTCCGAAGATCACGACGCAGGTGTCACATATTGCATGTTTGCAGGGGAGCATATGCTCCGGGGGTCGACACAGACAGACCAAGCAAGTAGTGGTGGAGCGAAGACCACCCCACCGGCGATACAAGCGATGCAGCGTCTCTTTTCGAATGGCTGCTGAAGTCCTCACAGAGCTCAACTGCACGAAATGTTGCACGAAGCGGGATGAAACGCCAGCAATATGGCTCTGGAACTTTTCGTCCCAGATGCCGAGACATAGCTTCTCATAAAGTGCGGCGAACATCGCGGTAGGCGAGAATCCTGGACAAATTAGCTTTTAAATCAAGACACGGAAGTGTGAGTAAAACAAAATTGAACTTACCATGCATTCCAGGGGGGTAGGCATCCATCAGGAAAGCCGTAGCTACAAAGTCATCAAAATCCTCCTTTGAGCAGTCAACGGATGTTTTGTATTGACTGACCTCTCGAAGACATTCGCCCACCGTGTCATTTCTCGTATAGTCCCTTCGGGCCCTTGCCAAAAGATCAAATGGCGGTGCATCCAGGAGCCGATTGTGGCTTTGTATATGAGCGTTCCAGAAAGCACAGAGGTGAATTGCTGAGAACCGTCGACAAGCTGACATTTGCTCGGCCTGAACTATACCAAGCTGCTTGAGGATCAAGGTTTGCAGTGGCGCAAAAACGACGCTGTCGGAAAGCCCGCTACGTGGACGCAGATCGAGAATCGTGACTG
The DNA here is from genome assembly GCF_028829775.1 of Penicillium samsonianum. NCBI lineage: Eukaryota > Fungi > Ascomycota > Eurotiomycetes > Eurotiales > Aspergillaceae > Penicillium > Penicillium samsonianum. The sequence continues at coordinate 4,420,701 of NW_026643260.1, read as the reverse complement.
TCCCGGTCTTGATCATCTTTTGGAGCTGTGCGCATTCTTCTGCGAAGGCTTTTGTTGCATGCTTGCCGTTGGTCAAGACAATGATTATCTGCGTGGGAGCGGGAATACCTTCGTTGCCAATAGTCAGCTGTCGACGTGGTTGTTGAAGTAAGTTTCTTGCGGCCTGGATGTCAAGGGCGGAATCGAGGAATAAACACAGGATCTGGGTCCATGGTAAAACAAGTTGCCTCTTCACTTCTTGTTGTAGCCTTGCAGGGGGCAACAGCCCTTCTGCGCCCGCTATAGAGAAGCTTCGATGCTTTGTCATTGAATGCTTGAGCCATTTAGAGTCCCCCACTCTGTGCTCTAGGCCTAAACTGCTTTCAGCAAACAATATGGGACTCTGTGTATGGGCGGTCTTGGTGCTGAGATGAAGACGGATCAAGCCTGCGGGGCCTTTGCGTGTGATGTTGTTGTATGGAAACAGAGCCCGCAAAGCTTTCATGCGGTTTAAATTACCGGTAAAGTAAAGCAAGTAAGGATATTGACATTTTGGATAGGGCAATTCCTGCACGAGTTCTCCCAGGCGATTGGTATCCACTAAGTTCCATGCTTCATTCTCGCTGACGAGATCAAGCCAAGCAGCCATTTGATAAAGTGGCAGATCTAAAGAAAAAGGGGATCTGCTGGAGGCTTTATAATTGGGCACTCGTTTGGAAAAGAGATGCAGCGGTTCAAAGTGTTGTTGGGTCCTCAGATTGGAACTGGCGTGGTCTTTTCTCGTCTCAGAATCTGATCTCAGGCGAAAATATTTGGGCGCCAGATTTCTTTTTCGTGTGCATCTGCAAACTGCGGGTCGTTTGAACCAAGTTTAAAACAAGTGTCGCTTTCTATCAGAGGCCTTTTTTTGAAACATAGGCCAGCTGCAAGGCTCACCGCGAGTCAAAACTGCGGCTTCTATATTAGAAAGGTAGCAAACTTGCACTACGGACTATATAACGAGTTTTAAAGCTCTTTCTTGGCTTATGTCCTCATCGTGATAGACCCTAACATTCCTTGGCCATTACCTCTGTGGGCAATCATCCTAGTATGATAGGTAAAATGGGATCAAAAAAGATTGTCCTTCCTACAATGAAACCTGCGCTTGTTCCGTTCCGCTCAGCTGACAATGTGACACCTGCGCTGTCTAGAGCCAGCCAGATCGACCACCCGATTGAGACTACCTATGTCAGAATGCTTCGGGAAGAGGCAGAAATGGACATCAGCTTCAATATCACGGTCGGTGTGGCTAATTGGGCACTGCTGGCCGGCTATCTCGTCATCCCCGGCACGTTCACTTCGCTGCAAACTTTGAATCAGGTCGAAAGGGTTTTGCAAGCCAACGAGGCCGGCCGTACCGTTTTGCATACCATCCAGAACCCTCCATTACTCGGGATTGCGTGTCTTCTTCTTGTTAGTGGAATTGGAGCTCTCATGTGGCTGCTGCACTTCCCAAAAATCAGGGGCAACTACATATGGCTGATCAATAGACTATTTACGTAAGTGAGCCAAGCCGTTCGAGAGATTTGGAGAGCGCAGGCTCAGGACTAAAACTGAACTAGGCCTCTTTCTTTGAATGCTGCCGCCGGGCTGCTGACCACTGTCATCAACGTGTGTACGTCTCAAGCTGGAGACTGGTCGGTAATGGCAATTGTAACAACTACTGTAACTGGAGCAACTCTTTCTGCCTGTTCAGCACTTCTGGCGATTTACAAATTCTACAAATTGGAGAAGATTATAAGAGAAGATGAGTATATCAGGCGTTCTCGAGCTGCGATCACAAAGTGATGTCAAGGTTTCAGACTGGAGAAGGCCATGGTCACATGTACCATTGATCGTTTGACAATGGTGTTGGTTTTCATACCGACATGTCATTCTGTGTTTTTTGTTTAGTTAGAGAGTTCGATATTACCGTTCTGGTTCCCATACAATATTGGTCACGCACCTCCGTCATGTAAATGGTATTAGCCCGAGCCCAAATGGTAGAAAACTGCGTGACTAAGTGTCAGAAGGTTTTATATATGTAGTCATTTTGAATAACCAATAGACTGAGGATCGAAGGAAGGCCACTCTATGACGCCATCCTTGCCCAGGAAATCCTAGAAATGAAACAAATTGTCAGGTATGATTTTGATCTCCCGGAGCAGATGTACAGCATACAAGAAAAATTTGCAGCTTGAAAACTGTCTTATTGGCTCCATCAACTTTCTCAAATCGAGACCGGCCCAATAAATGAGTTCTTGAGGTCAACGCATCTGGATGCTTTGGCCAAATGCCTAGCGAAACTCGCCGCAATTAACCCTGCATGAGAAACTATGATGCTTTAGTGCGCATAAGTTGGTCCCTTACCCTCCCTCATGAATTGACAGGTCTGACTCGTTGTTTGGCTGACGGGACGAAATGCCTCCAAAAGTAAAAATCAACGATGTATTTCCAGACACAAAAAGTGATCATACTCAAAGCCTAGGGTTCAGAACTCGTCAGCAACATACGAAGCTCGTATTCCCTTGTCTCTTTATTCTGAGACAGATTTCAACGAGCTAGAGTGTAGCTAAGTTGATGCTCACTTGCTCTTTTTGAAAGTTGAGCACAATCAAACAAACCTGAGGTACACGCATTTACTTGTAACTCACATTAAAATATCGCGGTCTTGCGTCTTCACCAAGGCATCGCCCAATGTCTCGAAATGCATAAATACCCGCCATCGACCGCGTGAATGTTTTGCTTTTCGCAGAGAACATCGCGGCTGGTCATTCAAAATGGCATCAAATAGTGGAGTTACTAAAAACTCTGCCACCAAGGGCAACAGATCTAACCTTCCTGAAATGGTGGAACTAGCAGAAAGAGGCCAGTTGCCCCTTGGATTAGTGGAAAGTGTAGCTGCACAGGCGTCTGTTTCGGAAAGGCGTCACCCAAGAGACAACTCGTCAGACACAAACCACGGCGGTCAGCTTAACGAAGATGGGCTGATTGAGCAAGACGATTCTCCACTGCCATCTATCGAGAAAGATGACACCCCGATGCATGATGTTGGCTCGGTAGATCAGACTGGAGAGGGGTCACGCTGGAGTGGTCATGAACGCCCCCCTGCAGCCGGCCATCCACAGAATCAAGATGATTTGTCTCCCAGAGCCCAAGGTGCCGCCGAGCCCCAAGATTCAGACCTTCTAGCCACCCTTGATCCCTCGAATGATGACGAGGAAAACGATGCGATTGTGGATGGATGGGGAAATCTGCGAGGATCAACCTTTGTCATTCTCCAGTACGGACCTCGCCATGGAGCCAGATACAAACTAAAATACAGACATGGATATACCAATGTCCACATGAACCACATTTCTCAAGATTTGCGGATCTCCCAGATCAAAGTTAGTCCAGGGAGCAAAATCTGGCGGTATACCAAAGACAATGTTGTCGGGATCTGCGGTGTTGTCTCGGAAGAAAAGAAATCCGGCAAGTCTGATCCATGTACTTGGCTGAAAATCAAATGGAAGGACCTGAGGTCAGAAGATACCAACAAAATGCAACATTCTTGTTCTTGGATTCCGAGATCCGATTTCAAACGCTTCTGCAATGGCAAGCGCGCAGCAGACGCAAAAATCAAGGAGGTCTGGGAGAAACAAGAGAAGCGATACCACCGCGTGCTTCAGAGCGACGCTGGAAGACGCACTGAAGATCGATCTCCCACCCCTTTCCCACTGGGCTCAGCAGCGAGGCAGTCACCTGAGCAACAGGCTAGTTTGCGCCTCAGTACGCCTGCGAGACAAATCTCATCTCCGGGACAACATGAAAGCCCACTATCGGCCAATAGGCCAACGCATTCGGGAGGCGACTCGCTGTCCAACCCTATCGACCTCGACCAGAATGAGAATCCGCGCTCTCCGACTTCCTCTGGCGCTACTGCAAAATCGAATGTCAATGCCATGCAGGCCGGACCCCAACCCTCGGCTGGCGGAAGTGCCATACTCAACGAAGAGCAATTTATGGCAGAAAAGGCGAAAATTCAGAAATGGGACACGTTAGATGAGTTCCAGTTGGCGTCACAAATGACGATTGCCCGAGCTTTGTATCACGTGTACCGGGACACAATTATGGAGACTAGCAGAGCTCAAGGCCCGGCTATAGGCTCAATTGATACAGGGGCAGGAGTAGCAATTGCCGCGTATTGAACAACGTTTTGATTTTTTTTTAGTTGTTTACGTCAAATTTGGGTTGAATTCATAGATCGATAGAATGGTACGTGTATTGGTGGAAAATAGACTGATAGATAGCATTCTTTATTTCAAATTGACATTTCTTCGGTTTGCTAGATCTACTTCATCTTTGCTGTCTTGGATTTCACACTGAACGAATACCTTGTAGATGGGAAATATCTAATATTATTTATTTTTTGAAAAAAACCTTCCCTCTTGACTTTGCTGATATGTTCATTGTGTATTTACACTCCTATCTGACTGTGGATCTAGTTTATATGCTAGCTTCAAACATAGTGGTAATGTGAATAACTACTTTGATGAATGAAACTTTGAATTATCAGGACGATATCGTCAGTCAGTTTCAAAAAAGGTAATCAATTCCCCAGATCATTCTGCTTTGATGCACTGAAATAGCAAAAAGATTAGACATTATGGCAGCCCCAGGGGACTAGTCACGCATATGATATGGTGAGAGTGTTGAGAGTGGTATGGTGCGAGCAGACCCAGCTCTAAACATGAGCGCAACAAATCCTGCAACCCCTAGAAGCTCTCGACGAGTTCTAACCGAAATGACACTGGTGTGAATGTTTGTGCGGCCAAACGATTTGGCGAGGCGTTGATACTCTTGCGCATGCTCTGAGTACCGAGGAAGCTACGCATCAGCTAATGTTGATATTTTCGAGTAGTTTGGTGATCCTAGTGTCTCCCGCGATTTAGTTAAGAGGTTTGTTCAAGACAAATACGAGGATAGGAATTAGGATTTCGGCCAATGGGAGGCAATACCCTCTTGCGGAAGACATCAATCTGCTATTCTCATATAGGTGGATTTACGTGATTGTACTCTAGTAATGGCCCTCTAGATTCTCCAGGGTATCGCGCTTTGCTAAACAACAGAAGCAAACAAACGGTACAATTACAACACCGAGGGATCTAAGAGCCCTTGCGAGAACATGGCATCATGAGGAGGTGAGGATGGTGAGGATGGTGAGGTGACCAGCTTCCAGGCATAGCGCACAGCATAGTACATAGGGGTATAACAAGTTCGACACCCCGAATGTATATCGGAAGTCGGCAAACAATGTCTAGTTCAAGGAACTTTGTTTAGCGCAACGATATAGCCTACTGTTGATGTTAATGTGCAAGGTCTAACAGTAGCTCTAGCGGTTTCTTCTCATTTCGTTTAGAGGTCAAAACATAACTAACTGAAACGACAACATAAAGATGAGTTCATTCCCCGCTCGAGTCCTCACTCTTGTTCTCTTAGAATACCTTTGCTTCCTCAATTCCACAACGATCACCTGAAAAGGCCCCACAGGTGATCATAGGAATTGAGGAAGCCTTGTTGTCATCTCTCAATTACTTGCTACAGCCAGTCTCCCTGCTTTCGTGCTATATACATTCATCCTCGAACCAAGTGCCTGCCCAAACGGTAGCAAATGTTGGTAAAATCATATGTGACCATGATATCCGAAGGACTGATGCTGTTTTTCACGCTCATGCCAATGGAAAAGGTAGGGCTGTCAGCAAACTATGAGTTTGCTCCTAGGTTATACCGGGCCAGTCTTAGGATCGTGATTGCACTTCTTAAGACACTTCGATATAAACGTGATATTATTTGGCCTCATGCAATTGAGGCTTTGGTCTTTTTCCCTCTTCCTTGAAACATATTTTAGCTTCGTGGACGGCTTTTATTACACCTGCCCAGTAAGAATTCCAAAACCTACTGGCTTTGCCTTCACTGAAATAAACTTTGGAAAGAAGCATAATGTTTCATCTGTAATCAATTTGTGCCGTAGTTCGAGTGCCACAAAAGAGTCAGGCCTGATGAGGTCGGGGTAAAATGGTATTCAAGAGATATTTTCTGATGCAAAGCAAGCTATCCAGCCAAATCGTTGAAACGTCAACCGACTGTGACGGATATAGACCATCAAGCATTCACCATACCCTGCTAATTTGCGGGCTATCATTTTTCAGTTGCAGTGACGTAATAATATGATGTCTTGACCAAGGGCCATCGTGATGGGAGCTAAAGAGGCACGTAGAAATCAAGGTTTGGCGATATAAAACCCATTTGCCTCCCGTATTTTCCACTGCACTTTTTCATACGTCGCCGAAATCACACACAATGATGAAACACAATCAGGTCAACCCTAGTCGACCTCCGACTGTGTGGCTTGATCAATCTGCTTTCTTCCATGAGCACCCGAGCTCAAAACCAATTGCTTCTCCGGATATCCAACCTTCGCCGAGTCAGATGATGACCGCCGCCGCAATCGCCCTCGGTTCAAAGAAATCACTCCCGGATCGCCCAAAGCCAAGCATCCCACAGCTGAACCAAAACCCATGGGATACTTTCGAACCTGTTGCTGCATCATCGCAAGATCGGTCTGTGATCTTTGCCCGACACAAGACGATGAAAGGAGAGTTGGTGCATATCCAACAACTCAAGCAACAGTTCTCGCCCGCTACAGGTTTTTTAGAACTGATGGAACAAATCTCTCATCCAAGTTTTCTGAGATTGCTCGAATGTTACCATCATGACACATCCTGCACGTTGGTCTGGGAGCCAACGGAAGTGTCAGTCAGCCACATTTTAGCCTCCAGCTGCTCGATTACCAGCGATGAACTGGTTGGAATTGTCAAACCGGTGAGTCAAACACAATCATCTTGCAGTGCATTTGTAACTAATTAAAATAGATCCTAGAAGGAATACAATATCTGCGCGGGCTTGGAAGAGCACTCGCTACCCTGGGCCCGGAAACGATCCTGCTTACACAGGCTGGTGATGTCAAGATCAGTGAGGCATCCGCTTATATGATGAGAATCTACGAAGACTAACGTCCCCTAGTGGGCGTCGAGAATAGCTGCCAAATCAATGAATCGGAAATGAATCCTGCGACGATGAAATTATGCGCTCTAGCTGATGTTGTCACCAAATTAATGCTGAGGAATCCTACCTACGAGTGGGAACCCGAGATCAAAAATTTGCCTTGCCAGCTGGAAAGTATCTCCGTTGAGGAACTCTTGCAGGTAAATTCATTCCGTCTCTCCAAATTCTCCGCTAATGTGACAGAATGCGATGTTTACCCGAGGATCATGCGAAGGAGAATTGAAATTGTTGGTCAGTGTAGCCAACAAGACTGCTTATCACGGCATCAAATCTTACTATGCTCGTTGCTGAACGAAGAACTCATTGGCGTTGACTTGGCTCTTTGCTTGAAGGCCTACCAAGTCGAGAAAGATCTCACGATCCTGTGTTTCATCTTTGTTGCTCGGACACGATATGTGTGGTACATCAGGGAAGCTAGAAGGGGAAGTTCAATAGACAAAGCACGGTACCGCAGGTGGTAGTTTACAAATGCGTTTTCAAACGAAAGACTTGTCGTAGGTTCGAAATAGCTCCTCGACTACTCTACAGACGCTCACTTAACTTGTGGCCTGTTGTTAAAATCAATCGTTGCTTATATGAGTAACCGGTATTAGTCCCTTGGCCTTCATTTTTCGCCTATTGGGGTTGCACTTTGGGTAACACGAGGAGTGCGGTGCCTCTGTTTCTTTTTTTCAGCATGATCATACCAGCCGAGCAAAATACTATTATTGTTTCGCACGATGCCTTGCTGGAACGAGAATATTAAGACCAAATTTGAATAATCAAGAGAAGACAGATGGAACATTGTAGACTAGTATTATGACGGTAGCTACTTATGGGGATTTTGTGCTTTGCAGGTGATTTTTATTGAGCTAGACAATCTAAACTCTCCAGTTTATATAGCCCAAACTGCAGGACCCCACTGCTCGTTCGGCTATTTTTGCAAGTCTAGTTACCCTGGTAGCCACACGAACAAGACGTCGAGTGGGAACTTTCAGTAATGGAATCTGCCTCGCCGGTGTCGGCTGGATCGGTGACTGGAATTGGACCGAATGTAGGATTTCCGGTGCATACCGGTTCGCTCTCTAGCGGACGATTTTTGCTGTCGCCATTATATTCAACAATGCTTCCAGGCCAAGGGAAGCGGATGTCTACATTCTCTCTGGTAAAGCACTCGTTCACGTTGGCGATGAACATAGGAGGAAAAGCAGGCGATTGTCTGGGCGTGTTGTCGGACGAATTTGACGGTGAGTCACTGGCCACAGTGATGGGTGCGCAATTCATGTACATCTCACGATTGCCGACACGATTGAACCATGTCCACGCCAAGGTGTATTTCCCGGGCTCAATTCCATCGGGGATCGCGAAGTGGAGTTGGAGGAAATGGTCCGACGTGGAATCACCAGGAAGATTGCTGGATACACTTGCGGGGCATCCTCCTTCGTAGGACTTGATGACTTTCCATTCCGATCTCTTTGTCGGCTCGCGATCACTGGTGAGGCTCACCTGGCAGGAACCACCCCCATGGGTGGCGCTGCCTTGGAGCTTGATGGTGTTATTGTGCCCGGTCCAATAAGTCGATTCTTCTGTCGGGGCTTGAAAGGCGCCTGGTTGTAGCTTGCAAGGAAAATCACTACCATCGGCAGCCAGTGGCGAGTTATTAATTGCGTCTCTACTGTAGGGCTCGGGTGAAGTCATTTTCAAGTGCGCATAGACTGGCGAAAACGCAACTGCCTGCAGCAGCAGGTGCCATTTCACGAGTATCATAGTGGGAGGCGAGATGGCCTTCTGTGATCAAATACAAGTTGGATATCCTGTAGCTGAAGGTTATTCTAGGATTGGCTGCGGCTTTATATATCTTCGAAGTGCACATGAATCGAAGGACGCTTGAACTACTGAGGCTCCCGCGGATATTTGAGTCCACCAGAAAAGCTCAGTGTAGTCTATTTCTGCTGATCTTTCGGCTCAAGATGGGCTGCCGCCGATTATGAGAGACATTTGTTTTTTCAAACGTATGTGGCTGTACTCGCTGAACGGAAGAAATGGTGAATCTTTCATTGTAATAAAATGGTTCTCACATTGCCTAAAGTGAAGTGAAGGCCCTCATTCAAATGAGTCGCGACAATTCACCAGTCCTTGTAAGATCTGAGACCAGTTCAACAATACGTTTATGCGCTGGCTTTCTCTTACAGTGCGAACGCTACTGTCCTACTACACTTGAGCTGTGTCCCCTTTTCACATAAGTGCAGGGCTCGCTATGGACCATCATTTATCTATCAAGTCACTACTGCCAATCTCGAATTTTGATCGACTGTCTGATTGTTTCTTGATCTGATCCTTCCACCTCTTGTCTGCTGGCAGTACTAGCGACAAGCCACAATATGGTCGTTCAGTCAAAACTGGAAACCAACTTAGCAAACGCAGTCAATCAAAAAGCGCGCAGGAGACGAAGCACACTTTTCAAAAAAGCGTCTGAGTATAGCTCAGAATGCGGCGCCGATATACATCTGGTTCTTCGCATGAAGAAATCGGGGAAGATTTTCATTTTGACCTCGAACTCAAAAAATTGGCCTCTTTCCGACAGTCAGTTAGTAAGTTTCTCTTTGTTATCCATTCCGTCGCTATGAGATATTAACTCGATTCCAAGAAGTCTTTTCATCCTACACCAATCCACAAGTCTGTAGACAGCCCAGAGACGAAGCCGTGAGACTACCGGGTTGTCAACAAATGTCACTCTCGATTTGGTATTTCTTCGTACGAGGCGCCTCCTGAAGCTTTCAGTCGATCAGCTTGCAACCTTGATGGCTGCCAAAGCTATTTTCCTGTTATAGCTCTATGGATAGGATCAGCCTCCTACGGATTTCTGTCGCGCTCTAGCTTCACTGAAAGGCATGAAGGCCGGGGTGGATCGCAGGTTAGCATAGTTTTCTCTAGAATCCCACATACAATTGCTCCGTTGACCAGACTGTGTTGCTTCATGTACATGTGTTGTAGAAGTTTGCGATAGAATTGGTCAATCGCATTGCATGATATGAAAGTCCAGGTTGATCAAAGGACATGCAAGGAATTCGCAGTCGCAAAGGATAAAGGCTGGAGGAATTAGTGGTACTCCTCAGGTTTCGGTATTCACTCTCACCTGAGCATATGAGAACGGTTTTTCTTTGAACTAGAGCCTCTCTGATACCCTCCCACATCTAATGCATGTCATAGACAAAATTGCAGGCCGTAGCCCCGCGGCTCGACCAGGGAACATACGGTCGGCTGGGCCGGAAAGGATAATGCCAAACATCGTTTGACTTGTTTTATATGTTTCTTCTATCTCGCAGTCTTGTTTATTGCCGTTTTGTTCTATTTCTTTCTCCGAGTCTCTCACTGACCTATGGCTCTGACATATCGATACCGACCACAATCACATAGCAAGTGCAAGTCGCATTGCCTCCAAACAGATTCACCAGTCACACAGTCTGAAAAGACTTCAAATCAAGCGCCACGGCCGAGCTGTCGCTAGCTAGCTAGCACGGCTATACCTGGTCATGTGTCCACCACCACCCGCACCTCCGCTGCTCAGTCCACAAGCCTAACAAGACCCAGTCTTCATCTTTAGCAGAATGCTCAGACATCAAACTTTGGTGAGAATTCAGACAAACTCAGTTCCAGTGCCGGCAGAGATTCCGATGATCCAACCGAGTGGGTGCTTGGGTGGCTCTCGGCGAGTGTTCCTGAGTACGAAACGTCTCCAGGGGATATGATACTCTCGCTAGACATTTCCCGTAGCACTGTCTGGTGCCCATCGACGCAGCCTGGTAAAAAAGAACGGCGCGATGACTCTCCTGGGGAAACTGCAGGTTGTAATGTCATCTTGGGTCCTGCGGTTGGCCGTGGAAGACTTTTATCAGAAATGTTCTGGTGACTGGGTCGGCTCGGCTTGCTAGATCCACGCTTGCAGGTGCAGGGGAGAACCGCCAAGCTAAGACGGTTGAGCACAGAAAACTCCAACTTCAGCTTGATGCTGTACACCACAGTCTTGAAGCTCACCTGAATATAGTGCAGCCTGTATTCTGCTAGGAGGAGTAGGATATTCATGAATACGACAAGAATGTTGATGCAAAGTAAATGGATGATTGCGCTGCGGCTGTTGCGACCGCGGATTGTACTGATCTTCTTGAAAGCAAGAATTCCTTCGTATATGTAAATGCTGCAGATGACGAAATCTTGTATGCAGAAGCCCGTCAATTGGATTCGGTCGAATATCGCTGCAGGGCGAGCGAAACGTGAATCGCCGTTGTTGAGACCGAAGAAGAGGACGGTCATAGGAATATGTAGAATGCAGACGTTGATGACGATCATCCATAGAACCCAACGCATCTTTCTCATATCGGAGACGAGGAGGTGCAGACGCGAGTAGAGTACGACGGCTTGACCGGTGACCATTGCGTACCATCCGATCATGAAGGGGATTGACGTCGCGAGATTGGATGCTTGAGAAACGAAGCGAGCCATGGCAGGAAGGGCGTGCACGAGAATCCCCCAGGATGCAACCTGTATACTCCAGAAATACAGGCTGCGGTAGTGTTTGAAGGTATCGAATGCGACAATTGCTGTTTCTAGAGCATTGTATGCGCCAATCGAGAACATGGACACAATCTGAATGATTGAGACGTTCTCCATAAGGATGGCTCCCACTTGTGGAGGTAGGCTGGTCATTACTGTGTCCATGATCACATAGGGATTACCACGAGTCCAAAGAAGTTGGAACTTTGGAAGATGAACGGGGTCAGTAGCTAAATTTATTTCAACCTCATGGAACCAAGAAATAAGTGTCCTGGTAATGAGCTCATGACATGGAAGCTAGGAAAGGTTACTTCAGAAGCCATGAAGGTGTCTGGACTCTTATCGACTCGCAGGAGTAAGCTTGGTTGGAGTCCAGAGGTCTGAATGTAGTTGATTGGTTGGGTGGCTCGAAAGCAGGGTGATCTAAAATCTAGAGCTGCGAAGCATTCGATTGATTTTCATTCACGCCCTTTCATGTTTGACGCAAAGCAAATATTTCCACAGCGACTGAACAATGACATATTCTAGTGCACCTAGAAGGAAGGACCCTTGGACTCAAGACATAGGAGAAAGTTAATCTCACAACGAAGGTGGAACCAAGAGCAGGACCGTCGATCATTAAAATCATATGGACAAATCGTTTTTGATGAACCACGGAAACGCTCGGTCGGGGAAAAACGTGATTGTTCATGAATGATTGGGATTTAAGCTTCAATTTAGTCAGATAGCTTACTTGTGGACTTCGGCTCCACTCACCTTCTGGAACGTTCTATTGGCCAAATAAACAAAACTCGACAGGACCAAGGTATTTTCCCGTGAGAACAACCAGGAGAACACAATCACACATCGCTGTTAGTGTACCATTCTGTTGCCGGAAGTCTGCATGCTATTCCAAATCCCGCACCTGCCCAACCGTACCTATGTGGGTGGCCCCTTCAGCAAGCCAAAGCAACAAAGACCTATTCCATCTGCACGCAGACGGCCCGTCAAGTATGGGATTGTGGATCGTGTCTGAATCTTGGCAGATCCTTGCAATGTCTTCTCCGGGCCACATATAGAACCTCCTTGATCGACTGTCCCATGGATCAGCGCTGAGCCTTTCATCGCAGAACCGTACGTACCATCCTCGTTCCACATTCACGGCGGTTTTTTATCGGTGCTACTGGTGCTTCTTGTGTCCCAGGGCCCCATAGAGTAGGATAGTAGCGTTGCAATCTCGCCAGGTGGAGTGACCATCGACGAGAACCCAGCTCATGAGCCTTGGTAGCTAAAATGGCTCATATGGTTGTCCTGGAAACCAGGCCCTGGTTTGGGCGACGGTGGAGCTGCTGAAAATCTAGATCCTAACTCTGCTATAACAAAGTACTACGCGTATATTGACTTGGGGTTTGGATATTCACTGTTCAACAAGAAGAGTAATTTTTAATACAAATTTCGTCAGCGTTCATCAATTCATCAATGAGGCGGCGTAAAGTGTGAGGATCACTGTTATTGATCAATAATGACTCCAGTCATATAGAACAATGCAAGACGCGATACCTATATTATATCTGAGTGCAAAACAGCCTTCCTCGTGTGCGAGAGCGGCTCGGATTCTTCTGAATCGAGCCGGTATTGAGACACCACTGATTGAATGAATGTAGTTCTCTGTGTGGGCCGGCCGATCAATTCCTCCACAATGGATCGGCAGGTTCTTCTCTTTCTTTCTTCTGTTTTCATTTTATTTTATTTTATTCTTTCGTTTCGCGCTAACACCCCATGGGGTCCGGTGTGCAGTCACTCGATATCCTTCTGCTCATGATCCGGATGCTAGCAACAAAGTCTCGGCAACGGCTAACTGTGCTTTCACCTCATTTCAGATCTTTTGCTTTAGTCCCCACCTAAGCCTTTAAATTCGCTGCTCCCCAGGAAGCAACTACGGTCAAATCTTCTTCAGTTTGCCCGGCGTCTTGCATGAACCAACAATTATCCCTCGAACGGAAGGAATTAGTATGGCAAATGACCCCAAGCCCTCTCGGAATGGCGCAGGCCGCGGTGCTGCCAAAGCAAAGTCCCGTGCTGGCAGATCGCGTGCTGGTTCGCCTTTTTCTGCTCGGTCGACAGGCTCTACGACCAAAGGGAATCGTAGCCCCCTCAACTCGGTAGCGAAGCTACACAAAAGGCGGGTATGTCACTCTCATCATGTTATCTCGTTAAATGATGTGCTCTTGACTGACCATCGTTTCCAGGGACATTCTATGGCGAAAAGCGCCCGGAAGAAAGATCATGAAGCAACCCATCGAAACTGTTTGGATTTGATGGACCAGATTCAAAAAGAGTTTGAATTAGCTCTTGGTGCGATAGACGAAGAGAGAGCCCATGATTCTCAGTCGATGCAGCGTTTGCATGCTGAAAAGGCCCAGGAGGCTTCGAAACTACAGCAGGTTATCACGGCAAAAGACAAGGCCTTGGTTGAGAACGAGAGGCTTGTGAAAGAGCTCTGCCAGATACAGCAGCAGCAGGAGTCGGTGAAGTCCACTATGCAGGATCAGGTCTCATGGCACGATATTCAGCCGGTATTATATCAAGCGCATGGCGAGCTGGTATCAGCGACCACTCGGTTCTGGAACACGATCGATGCCCTCCGGAACCATACATTGGCATCCTATTTTCCTAGCTCCGGAGTGATCCACGGAATTTGGCCCGAGAAGGACGGCCCGCTTGGAACTCTGGGTCACAATGCCCTACCCGGGTTTTCCGCTTCGAGTGATTATCCGGGTCTTACTCAGGAGGCTCCAGCTCCAAGCAACCATGAATCACTTGTGTGAAGCATTACACATTTAGGGTCTGGAAACGTGCTGGCTTTACTGTGGAGGAACGGCCTAGTCGATTTTATATAACCACCACGCAGACAGATAGCTCATGGAATAATCTCCGGCAACACCACCGCCATCTTACGACAACAGTAAAAATAGAAAGAAAAGTTAGCGTCCATCGCTGTTCCGCTGTGGAAGAATATTGACGTAAATCTTTTGATGATTAGACTTTCGCTCCGCCAAGCGCAGCTTGGGAGGCAGAGAGAATGTTCCATGGCCGCTGAATGTGGTTAGCGGCAGGGCCCACATCTCGGGGAGATAATGCGCTGATCCGGAAGCAACCGAATCTAATTGATCATGACCGTGGTCTCCACCCATCATTTAATAGGCAATGGACCTGAACGCTACCAAGGTCTTTGACTACGCGAGAATTCATGAAGAGATTTACAGTTTTCTTGGCGCTTCGTTCGTCCATGAATTTTCTTGCCACTTGGCGGATAATGGAATCCCAAACGCCAGACTAGGATGCTAGCATGAACTATGGTATTTTTCTGGTCCACCTACAGATCGAAACTCAATTGAGCGGGCTATCCGCGGGTCATAAGATTTGGAATACTCTGCCAAGAGTACGACGGCCAATCTATGCATCTCAAATTGATCCACCACTGGGACGTGAGGATCCAGTGGGGCAGGGAGAGGGTAGTCGCTAAAATGATCGCCAAGCGCTTAAACTCCCGAAAACCTTAATGGCATGTCTTATCGTATCAATTTGCGACTATCAGCGGCGAGGCCAGGGAATTCATCTCGTTACAAAGAATTTATAGTGACTTTTTTTCTACTATTCCGCAGCCTTGCGGTTATATACAGCTTCAAGTCAGAGTCTGCTCCGGTGAGATATGATTAGTCGAAAATCACAATAACATGATGGTACCTCAGCCGTCAAGGGCTGACACCAGGCTCTGGAATATAAACTTCCACCTCATCAAATCTTGATCCAGATCACCGCTGTGACCGAAGTGTTCGCCTAGTTGCATTACCATCTGTAGTATCGTTCCCCCCCTCTTTGGCCACCATCTCCATAGCTGTCTCCACAACCGCCAAACGACTGCGGATGTCATCCAGATCACTGCGAATAGTTGCAATCCAGCTGTTCCGGTTATCCAGTGACTTTTGCATGGACCTGGAAAAAGTCAGCCTCTGTTCTTTCCCGGTGAGTCGCACGACTAACTTCGTTCGGATATCTAGACTTAATGTTGTAAGCAAACGGACCACAAAACATTGTTTCAGGAGAATTGTGGCACTCACTCTGCGACACATTGGAAGGCGATCATACTGCAGTCTCCAGAAAGATCATCTTGTCGGGGTAGTTCCAGTTCGTTCTCGGGTCTCGGGCTCATACTCCTGTTTTGGGAAGGATATTCCTGGCCATCATCCGCCAAGCTACCACTGCGGTCGTTGCCAAAGGGGTCATTTTCCTGAAAAGAGGCCTCGTCCTCTGTGGTATCACCCGCCGCAGACCTTGACGGACTCCGGATATCCTCAGACTCGGAGGATGACAGGGATAGCGCACGTTGCAATCGGCTCCGAAAGCTTTGTCGTTGATCATTGTACGAAAGTTTTCGAATTCCACCCATAATTGCGAGCCACGCTGGGATAATGACCGTCCCTAATTGTGGTCGAATGTCAAAGGAGACGTCGCGCAGCCTTTTATAGAGAGCTGGTTCGCTGAACCGGAGCTTGCGATCGGGATTTGCGAGGTCCATTATCTTCCATCCATACTTTCCGTACTTGTCCCTTAATTTGGAATATATTTTGACCAATCAGTCACGAAAGACATTCAACTCTGGGGTAAGGACCTTTGCCGGAAGACAAAATATTCGCCACCAAAGTCTGTTTGATGTTACATTATTCAATAGCCGGTGGGACTCGGCCTGAAAACTCATTCCTGTTTTCTTTCAACGTACATTAGTAACATTCAAGACTATTTTTTTGGAAGTACGAAATTCAAGGTTGCTCGTTCTTAGAACTAGGGATTTAATCGAACGGTGGGAGTCTGAGGGATGCTGAACTACGGAGTCGATATTTCTCAACTCAGACTCGCCAGATCAACTGACCAGAACGGTCCATGGGTCGTGTTATTGAGCCTTTGAAAGTTTCTGATGAACCAACGGTACTATGGGACCCGATGGGGGGGCTCTTTAGGCTCACCTTGCCCATCGATGCGTGATTCAAATTGTGCCATTGTCTTAAAGGTCTCTTCTTGCTACTGCTACTTCATGCAAGCGCCATGTCCCCACGGAGCGAGATAGTTTGGTCAGAATGGGAGGAGAATAACCTTCTCTCCTGGCTCGATGCACATCGGGAGCTGCCGTGGAAAGCCCGCTCCGACGCATATTATGAACAATATCGGGTAGTGCGAAGCGTTGACTCTCTACGAGGGAAAATGTACCATATTCTGCGGAAGCAACGTCGCACTGGTGCCAAAGTGCCTAAGCATCCAGGGAATCGAAACCAAACAGGAGCCGCTCGTCGCTCGGTGGGCGGAAGAGCTTCATTGAAAACTCTTCCAAAGCAAAGGCCTGCCCAAAGTAACATTGCAAAATGGTTTCAAACAACCCTAACTGCCGACCCTAGTCATACCGACAGCATTGAGTCAACCAAGGAGATGGGCTCGAGACTAGATATTTATGAATTGATCTTCATTCACTGTTAGTTACAAGCTGATCATTCATATCAGGCCGCGCGACGCCACTACTCAGCCATTCGCGGCGTGAAGAAATACGATCGTCATCTTGGATTTGGGACTACGTACATCGTGTCTGTGCAGCCAGGAAGCTGAGATACTGGCGAACAGCACGTCCATACTAACAGCATTTCATCGGCTCGAGCGCTACATTGCGATGTTGAAGCAACAGTGGCCAATTATCTCGATTGATTAGTATTGCTGTATGTCGATATAATGAAGACTATGGCAGCTGAGCAATGAAGCTGAAGCATGCTGATATCGGAGTGGTTGTATGTATCACTTCACGTATTTCAAGAAATGTACCGATCGCCTTTCCTTGGAATCACAACAACATCGGAGGAATCCCAATGTCAAAGGTTGTGAGATGAGCTGTTGCGGGTGCTCTCGGAACTAGCCCACGTGCAGATTCTTCATTGATGTCTCCCTAATCCAGGAGCATTTGATCGGGGTCTCATGCGGCCTGCGACATACTGCGTACGGACTATATATAAAAACCCACGGAACTGGGATGAGTGTCCGCGTAACAAGATCAGGACATGATAGCAAGGGGGCGGCCTTAGAAGTTCTGAAAGTGTCTGGGTTCTTATCAGCTCAAGGGAATATGCCTGGTTGGATTTTTAGAGGTCTGAATGCGTTTGATTGGAAAGGTGGATCGAAAGCGGAGTGATCTATATAGTAGAAGCCGAGGCAAACGATTCATTTTCGATCCACGCCCTAGTCATGTTTGACGAGAAACAAAGGTTTTTCGAGTCAGGCCAAGACTGGCAGCTTCGACCCAAGTTATGGGAAAAAGTTACTTTCACAAAGATCGTGGAATCATGAGCGGGACCGCCGATCAGTAGCGGAACCCCAAATCATTTCGACAACTGAGTTTCGCTGAACCATGGAAACGCTCGCTCGGTGAGAGAATGCGGTTGTCATTAAGGATTCAAGCTTAAACTTAATCGAAAGCTTATCCAACTTCAGGCTTCTGGTCCACTTACTCTTTGGATTGGTGTTGATTAAATCTGTCCCTGCGGTGCTAAGAGAATTCAGAGATAGTTGGGCCGCACTCTCCAAGATCTCGCGCTGTTGAAATATAGTATTCTGTAACAACTGTATTCGGAAATATTCTGGATCGCCAGAGTCATGGCAACGATTACGCCGGGTGCTTGAAATAAAACTTTATGGGTCGGCTCACAAACGCCGACTCCTGGCATATCCGGCACCCAATCGATCTCTTGGCTTTCAGTGCAAACCCTGGATACTCCATTCATGTAACGCCGTGTGGTCTAGCCAAAATTGGTATTAATTTTTTAAAGCTATCTGCTAGAGTTGGCAGACTGGCGATCGAATCGGAGCAGATAGGGAGAGGAAGTGTCCAGTTCGAAGAGAGTAAACTGATTAAGGGAAAGGTTGATGCAGGAAAATATGTATTGCTTCTAGAACGCGTTAGGCTAGATAGACAAAACAGCAACTTGCCATTCGACGGAGGACCAATCACTCTCTTGCGAGGGCAACTAGGAGAACACGACCGCGGATCGGATCTCTATTGCCAAAAGTGTGTGATATTCCAAATGCCTCATCTGCCTCAACCGACCTCCTAAGCAACAAAGACCTGTTCCATCCGTACGCTGACGGCCGGTCAAGTCTAGGCTTGTGGATCGTGTCTGGACCTTTGCAAACCCTTCCAATCTCTTCTCCAGGCCACAAATAGAACCTCCTTGATCTACTGTCCCGTGGGTCGTCGCTGGGATCTGCATCGCAGAACCGTACCTGCGTCTGTCTACATTCGCGCATGGTGTTTGATTGGTCCGTTGGGTGCTATTTGTGTCCAGGGTCTCATCAATGTGACAGTAGCGTTGCAATCTCGCGAGGTGGGTGGCGATCACGAGAACCTAGCTCGTGAGCCATGGTAGCTGAAATAACTCACTTCGTTGTCCTGGAAACTGGGCTCGGGTTCCTATTCTGGGCTTTCCAACAAGGCCTAGACTTTTTGATTCTCCGTCAAAGAATACAGCCAACATCCTGGATTTGGAGTAGGTTCGCAGTGTCTGTGGCGCCAGGTAGCAGAACTTCCAGTGAAGGCAACATCAGTTGGCCGCGAGCAACAGAAAATAAGTACCGTTCGAGCAGTGCGGGGCTAGGAGATAGACAAAATTCTAGTGGGATCAATGGGAGGCACTCCTTGAGGCCAACAACCGATACAATCGAGCGTGACTGTCGGCCACAAAGCCCAGAACACTATTTCAGCGTTGTCAAACATTTCAATTCTCTTCAACGAGACGGTGGCCCATAACCAGAATGATCTGGTGTAGAGTGCCACCGCGTTGAGCGATTTAATTGCAATTTCAATGATATGTAGGAATCATATTTTTGCGGCGTTACTTTCTTCTCAACAGGTGAAGAAAGTGGTTCACCACACTCAACGCAGGTTTTTGAAAGCAATGAATCCAGGTCGAAACTTGAGTCTGTAGGCCACAAAGTCTCCAAACATCAGTTCAAAGTCGTTCCGATCGCTTCAACGCCTACCAACGAAATAGTTTTTCTCGCTACCATCTGCGCAACTGGTTCCTTGGTAGAGACGTAGCCGAAAAAATATAAAAGGAGCCGGATTCCCAGCCCAAAAAAATCAGGACTTCGGTCCTCACACTCCGATGTGTCATGGTGTCCCTCTCTTGCCTGCGGGCTTGAGTGCCTCCGTGGCCACGGCTGTCGCTGCCACGAGCCCAGCGATGTAAGAATGTGCTCCCTCGCTGCCATGAGCCCCGCGAGTGTAAGAAGGTGCTTCGCAGGATAGGTCTGCGTCAACAATAATCCTCGCAGGGGGGTGCTGCGAAATCAAGACTACCCCGCAGGATAGGTCTGCGTCAACAATATTCCTCGCAGGGGGGTGCTGCGTCAACAAGACTACCTCGCAGGATAGGCTCTGCGTCAACAACTGTGTCTCGCAGGATAGGCTCTGCGTTATCAACTGTGTCTCGCAGGATAGGCTCTGCGTTATCAACTGTGTCTCGCAGGATAGGCTCTGCGTCAACAACTGTGTCTTGCAGGATAGGCTCTGCGTTATCAACTGTGTCTTGCAGGATAGGCTCTGCGTTATCAACTGTGTCTTGCAGGATAGGCTCTGCGTCAACAACTGTGTCTTGCAGGATAGGCTCTGCGTTATCAACTGTGTCTTGCAGGATAGGCTCTGCGTTATCAACTGTGTCTTGCAGGATAGGCTCTGCGTCAACAACTGTGTCTTGCAGGATAGGCTCTGCGTCAACAACTGTGTCTCGCAGGATAGGCTCTGCGTCAACAACTGTGTCTCGCAGGATAGGCTCTGCGTCAACAACTGTGTCTTGCAGGATAGGCTCTGCGTTATCAACTGTGTCTTGCAGGATAGGCTCTGCGTTATCAACTGTGTCTTGCAGGATAGGCTCTGCGTTATCAACTGTGTCTTGCAGGATAGGCTCTGCGTCAACAATAATCCTCGCAGGGGGGTGCTGCGAAACCAAGGACTTCAGAGCTTCCGTGACTACGGCTGTCGCTGCCACGAGCCCAGCGATGTAAGACTTGCGCTCCCTCACAGCCAATGAGCCCTGTGACTGTAAAAATGTGCTCAGTCATGGCAAGACTTGGCTCGCCAAGGACTTGTCATCGCTCCCCAGCGATGTGCAGGCACCTCTCCGTGGTGCTGGGGACTAGTATTCGAGTAGCCCAAGGGCATTCGAAGAAGCAAAGACCTGCGCAACATCTTCATCTTTCTCGTATTCCGAAGCATCATTGGAGAGATAGAAAGAGCCCTAGATAGATGCAAACCAATCATCAGAATCGTAAATTCAAGATTCAACCTTCGTTCTCGATCGCCGTGTTCCCAACCCTCCTGTCTTCATGGTTTGCGGTCGGCTAGTCTTCCTGCCGCAATAGAATGCATCTGCCATCAGGGCGTAGAGCGAATAGAGGCGTGTTTTTGTGAGTCGCGAGTGTTGGTGTGAGTGTTGATGAGCGTTGATGAACGTTGACGAGGGTGTGTGTTGACGAGGGTGTGTGTTGATGAGGGTGTGTGTTGATGAGCGTTGATGATCGTTGATGGTCGTTGATGGTCGTTGATGAACGTTGATGAACGTTGACGAGGGTGTTGATGAGCGTTGATGGTCGTTGATGGTCGTTGATCAACGTTGATGAACGTTGATGAACGTTGACGAGGGTGTTGATGTGTGTTGTGGTTGTTGATTGATAAGTGATGCTTCGGTATTCATGTTATTGAGGGGAGTTGATTGTGTGTTATTGTTGCATGTTGTCTAAGATACAAGTAGGCTGGTGAACAGGTATATATGTATGCACGTGATCCCAGCCTCATTATCTCAGCAACCGGGATATTTCAACAGAACGTTGATGAACGTTGACGAGGGTGTGTGTTGTGGTGGTATATGGCCGGGCGGTGAAGGTGAGTGGTGGTCAACGTCTCACGGCCTTAAGCGCGAGCCCTTTCTTGCCATCTCATCCACATGACAGATATCAGTTTCATTGTTTCAATTCGCGTCGTTTCTTGTCCCCTGGTGATCACTCGGTGAAGTTGGCATACGGCCTCCAATTCGATTAAGCTGGTCGAATGCAAACATTTCCCTCCATTGATTCAGCTATAATCAGACAATACGCTCAAGATCAGACCTACCAGGTGTAGAAGCATTTGAAGAGGAGCCGCTCGAAATACCATTTGTTGTCTCAACTAAACATCGTGATGCGATAGACTGTTCCTTGCGTAGTCAAATTTATCGCTTCAGGCGGCGATTGAAGTCACTCAATCCTACTATACTGTAGAATGCCTACATCCTAGAACGATCGCGAGAGTCAAAGTGGATTCGCAACAAAGACAACCAAGTAATTGAGGGCTTTGGCTCAAGAATATCCAATCGGCTCCTTCTACATATGGGAGCCGTCGTCCCTTTGTAAATAATCCCTGCCAACAACTACGATTTATATTGTGAGCCCATCGCCCATGTAGTAACCACACTGCACTCAAATTGGCGATCACCGCTTTTTGGGCGTAGTATCCGAGTCCATGCGATCAAGCATACTCTGCTGCCCAGAGAACATGGTTGCAGCCGGATCGGGGTCTAGCAAGCGCCATCTTGACCAGATCTGGTAAAGACGACTCCACCAACATTTACGACGGACTCTTGTGGTATGATCTACTTGGCTTGGAGCCGCATACATGCCCCTATTCCATTCCCCCCGAACGCAATCACATGAAGGCTGATTAGGGGTAGAAACTTCAGCATAGGTTGTCGGAGATAGTCAAAGAGGTCGCACAGCAGGATAGCTCTTGGTGGTGTTGTTACGGACATCAATGCCACCTTCACAAAGGATCTGCTTGAACAGTGATATACCAGTCCAAAGCGCAGTGTGTCTGACCAATAGTTGATGCTCAAGGACACTCGACGTGGGGACGTAGAGACTCGGCCATTTCCTCGCAAGAGCTGCTCGCGCGCGATAGGTTAGAAGACGATTTCAGTGAGAAAATGAGACACACGCTCGGCTTGACTAAGCTCCAGCTGCAGCGACCTCCAGGGTGAATAACCTTTGCACATGTTGCTCGGGCTTGGATAGAAAAGAGCGTGCTTAGACATCAAGACTACCCAACATTTGTCCAAAGACACCACAACATTTCTGACAGCGCCCTCGATGCAGCGTCGTGTATGTCCGGTTGGTCCATTCCCGCTCGTTCGTATACATCGAGCGGCTCAGCAACGCGGAGTAGGATCAGGGAGAACAGTAAAGGTCGCTGATTCGTAGCTCGTGGCTCTTGAGTCGGCTCGGCTGTGACTCGGGACTAGATGATCTCCTTTCTCAGTTTGTAGCTGACATGGCCATTGTTAATCTGTAGGCTCGAAATGACGGGACTTTTGCCTCACCTTTTCCTTGCACACAGACTTGGACTAACAATCTGGCCGTCTGCGGAGGTAAGACTCACCTGCCATAAAGCCAGACAAAACCTCCAGCATCCTCAGGTCTTTCGGAGTTCCAGGTTTGGAAAGATGCGAGAAGCCAACCGAGGACAATGAGGATCACCCAATGGACGCCAGGATTTTAATCCACAAGAAGCTATTCTTTAGGATACCGAGACGCACGGTGGTATAAGCCCATTGTGGCTTGGACTCTGTACCGGGTAGACACATCAGCACATGACCTGATGTACAAATTCGACTTAGAGAAGGGCCGAGGTAGACGATCTGGACCTTACATTGGCTCATCATCGATGCCACCAGTGGTTATGTGGAAATGATAGACAGCATGCGATCGCATCGGTATAGGGGAGCTCGAGCAGGCATGCTCGATTCGTAATTCACTCGAGTGACGGGAATATGAGGGGACCTCCTGTGGTACGATCCGAGTCAGCCAGGCTTTAACTACTTGGACGAGTGGTTATGACTTACCTGTTCATAGAGTTCGCAAAAGGTTCGCTTGAGACAAGACGATCAATTAGCTTCGTGGCCATATCTTACCGACGATATCACTTACAATTGTCTTCATCAATGCAGTCACCATTCATGCCATTTGACATGATGTTGTATCCAGTTTGTCGCACTCTCCGGTTGTCACTTCGAAGCCGCGCTGGGTACACCGGGCACCTTTTTACAGCCAAAGTCGCGTGACGAATTCACCTGTGGAAATAAATTGTACAGTCGTAAAGCGATAGGACCTCGCGACGCGGACGGCGAGAGGTTCATACACTCCGCCGTTCAGAGTGAAGGCGGTGAGGTCGAGGGGGAAGACGCGATGGAGCACGCGTCGTAGTGACGCCTTGGTCTTATCTCCGATCCGGCGATAGAACTCCCAACAGGTATGTTTCACAGTGGCGATGGCTGCTCCCATGTACTGTGGCATAAAAATCAGTAATAGTGTTCGTGATTTGGAGCACAAAAATCCGCAACAACTGATATAGCGCAGCGGAAGGCGCGATAAATCACTCACATTATCAGGAAGAATAGACGTCTCAAGCTTCCATGCAGCGAAGCTCGCAATCAAATGTCCTCAACTGTTATTGGCCCGCTCCTCTGGTTTACGTTCTTCACCTAAGGTATGATGTGTGCTTTGAAGCAACGGGACCAGAACTGGTGTGTAGGCCATGGCTTTGTGCAGAGCACTAATGGGGGTGCTGTATCCTCGGGACCCTCTGGTGCGATGTCAATGTTCACTGTCGTTCATTAGCTTATAGATCGACGAGCTAATCCATGACTCGCATGTTCTGGTGGCCAAGCCTAGGGACGAAGAACGGCAAAGAGTTGCGGTCCTTGCGCTCGTGCATTGTGGTCGAATGTCGGTTCTATTGGAATCGTATCGTCTTCAGGATCAGTAGAATTCAGACAAGTCAGGCTAAGATTCACATACCTGCGACGCGGATATTCGCGCTTTCTCTTGGGAATACACACAGAGGTTGTACAGTAGATCAGCTCAGTCGACTGCTGTGGCGGAGGCATCTTCGCATAGACATCTTGACCAGCTAATCCAAAACTCGTATCTTTAATCGGCTGGTGTGAATGGCATTGCATCTGGTGGGAATCATACCTGTACCTCTCACAGGCACTGTCTGGCTTGCTAATCCTCGATGTGTTCTATAAATGTCAGTACAGTGGGAATTTCAGTACTGGATCAATGGGGAAGACCTTATCGAGTGGCTCAGACACAAGCCTGCTCGATTTTGCAGAGTCAAGTGAATAAAATGTAGAGCAAATTGCCGGGGGTAGAGGACGTATTTATAGGCTTCTCGGCTTCTGTCAGTTACAAGCTAGGCAGGCAATATTGAAGGACACCTGTCCTAATTGAGGCCTGTTGAAACCCACGTCTTCTTTTTACCGCAACTATTTGCAGCGACATTTTTAATGCTTTAGATGCTCGGCGAGAGAGACAAGTAAGAGTGATGTTGAGAAAAGGATGCTGGGTCGGTCAAGAAACGTTGGCTCACTGCTGAATCCTTCACGGCCCTCTTAAATTGAGGTTTTGTGGGAGATATTCCATCCGCAATGACAGGCTCATATTTCTTGTTCTGATACCTCATCTGTGAGCGATTCAACGTTGAATCACCGAAAGACGGCTACAATTTCATCACGAGAAGTCATGGATTTCTTTTCCCTAGCCTCGCTTTAGTGTTGTGTTGTTGTGTTGAGCTGTGGGTCTGTCCTTCTAGACTGCAGAAAGCGAGCTCAATGTCGGTCGCGTGCGCGGGTACTCGACCCTGGCCACACGTTGGTTGACTCAACTTTTGAATTTTGACTGTCGTTAAAATATCCCTTTTATTATTTACGTTTGTATAATTATATGGTCTAAAATGTTTTATTTGTCGGATTTAAATATATATTTCAAGGAGTGTTTATCACCAATGAGCCGTTGAATATGAAATATGTTGACAGACAGCTCCTTATCGCATTGTACCTGTTCATGGCACCCAATGCCACTAAACAACACATCTGTGAATGCCATAGGATCCACGTCGTATATTCACAACTGATTATACGAGCAGTGAAAATGGTGTTGAGTTGATGCCTCAGATAGAATGAGACCTGTAATTACTGCTTATATACACGGTGCCTCGGGCATCCAATAGAAACCATCTGATCCCCTTAGTATTACACTTACTGGAGGGGTTTCCCCTCCGCAACTGCCTCAGGAGTCAGTTGCTCGTCTCCGTCGGTAGCTTGTCATCTCTCACGCAGCCAAGCCTCATTCTATCCCACCCACCTTCCCTCTGTATATGGAAATCATTTCAATATACAAATATATTGCCTCCCACTCCAGGTTACCAGTTTTCCCTTGGCACTGGGGCGGCTTCAGCCACAGCAAAGGCCTAAGTATGCTGACATGGCCAATAACGACCAACTTGTCGGTGGATCACATCATCTGATCCGTAACTTGGACAAACAGAACGTTCCTACCAAGGATTTGGATACTGTCTCGGTAACTCCGCTTATCCTATCAGTGAAAGAGCAGACTATATCGTCTCCCACCGGGTCCACCTTATCTGTATCTTAAAATGGTTGCCTGTCCTCCATAGACAGCTATGCTCATTCGCTCTTGCCCCGAGCAAAGTCATTTACGCATCTCGCCGGAATATCCCATATGATCTGACAGCTTCGTCTCTCATCTCTCCCTGTGCACCACTACTTGTCTGTTCGCAATAATTCCTAACTGGACGCCCTCGTGTACGCTCTAATAGAGTCATAATTCTGGGTGCTATCATCCACAGAGAACTCAGGAACCATGGATTCGGGAACACTTCAGTTCCCACTTGATGGTTTTGAATATTCATCTCAACCCTGACCACCTACGGACAAGAATGCAACATACGATAACCCAGTACCCGACACCATCTGGTTTAATGCCTTACTGGATGCCTTACTCGATGCTACCACCATCCCGGCACATCCATCGCCCCTCCACGAATCGTGCGTTTCATCAAGTCGGGTCCCAATATCAGCCTTACCACCTTGGCTTGAGATGGTGTCTGTCGCTCAGAAGACACGTCCTCCAAAATCAAGAACGCGTATGCTGCTTCCCTACCAAGACCGGCGAAAGATGGGTTTATATCATGAACAAGACAACCAAACAGTGGGAATTTGGAGATGAGGTATTCGTTCTCTTGGAATTTGTTGATAGGAACAATTGGATAGCCTTTTTCGGAGTGGATACAATGTATGAGTTTTCACTAGCTCTGCCCTTCAATGTACCCTGACATAAAACTTTAGCACAGTTTCAAGAATTTTGCGCCAGAAAGCAACAAAAGTTGCCCTTGACCAGGGTCTGTTTGCAGAAAAAGAGACCGGGAGCCGTGTTACTGATGTTGAAAGGGCGCTTTCCAACTTGGTAAAGGAATACAAGAAAAGAAAAATTCCAACGAATGACAGGATACTCATGGAAGCTTTTGGCCACGCCTGCAGCCTTACTGAAGGCAGCGATATATTGGACAAGGTCTGGCTAGAGAACTATAGAAATAGAAACAACATGTCGTTTGCCCTCGACGCGCCTTGCACAGAGAATAACCGAGCACGCCGGATCGAGCAGAATTGCAACAACGCGAAAAGAGAGATCAAAAACACGTAACAATCTACGCCAGCTCACGGGTCGAACGATGAAACTCAATTTCATATAGTACTATAGCACTTAGTTTACTGAGAACAGCCTCCCAGCAATCAGAATGATGTATCTATCTGACAGTCAAATTAGATTGGACCCGCGAAAACCCTCATTAAACCAAGGTCGCTGCTGCCCTGCATCGGGCCTCCGTCTATTTTAGAAGGAGGCAAAAGAAGAAGCTTCGCGCGAGGTACGGCGGCCCATGCTCCAGCGCACGACGTCGACTACAGATAATTCCCGACGCAATAAGGTCTTGCGTTTTTCAAAGCAACTGGGCTCGTGATACATTCAAGTGGAGGGTCCCCTGTATGCTTGTATTCCATTTCGCCATTCTCGAATACCGGTCGGAAGGAAAGGTTTCGGTAAAGCTTTAGTTGCATTTCGTCAAGACGGAGGCCTGGGTGATCTGGGCTGGTGAAAATCCAGCAATTGTTCCCAACAAAGTCTTTGCCTCTATGGTGTTTCCATTCTGGCCTAGGCTTCCAGTCGAGATAGAAAATCTTCTTATCAAGGGCCGACTGAGGCGTGCACGACGGTACGTGATTTAGTTCGAATTTTTTGGTACGATGCTTTTTGCGAGCTCTTGTAAAAACGTTCAAAACTCTTCCCATGATATAGGTTTGATTTTTGAAAGAGAATATATCACCGAGGCAGTATGGACTTGTCTTTGGAATATCACGTTGCTGTCAGCCAAATGTAGTCTTGCTTTAAAGACCATATGTAGAAGGCCAATCCAACCTATTTATATCTTTCGAGGGAGACATATCATGCCGCATTCAGGGCTCGAAGAATAAATGCTCTATCAGAACCAAAAAATGGATTTTACATCACTTTAATTTACATCACTTTCTTGCGAACTCAGAATACGCAAGACAAGCAGCTATTCTTATGGTCTATCACCTCAGAAAAAGGCGAGAAAAAGCAGATATCCCATGCCTCACGAAATTTGGAGCAACCTACTATTTTGCGGGCCACATTTAGATCTACAGAGTGTTAAAAATAATACAACATCATTGAAGTGAGAGCTGCAGAATCTTACGCCTTTAACAATCTATAAATTGACAGATTGTACTGTACTGTAACAACCAGCTATTATTATCGAGCCTCTCGGAATTTATCGTGGAATACGTATAGTTGTAGGGTCTAAGATAGATGCTATACAGTGGGGTTTCTTGTGGATTCTTTGATCCAAGTGTCTAGTGAAATCGAAGAGCCCTAATAATTTTTGGTTATCTTTCCCCCAATCAGAACTTCTATGTTACAGGTGATGAACGCTGACAGTCCTCCTAGGAAAGCGCTTTTTATTTTTAGGAACCCGAGGGTCTCTCCGACGGCTGAAGATTGATACGATGCTGGCATAATTCGCCCTTTAGACTTTGTGACACTACATATCTGTAAAACAGAATTGGCATGTACTTGTATTGGAACTCCCACTGAGACTTCACTAAAGCATGCTTCACTGAAGTTATCAATGACGCCGCTATCACCCACATGAGATAATCTAAGGGTCCTGAACTAGGCTAAATATGGAAGATAGGGGAAATGCATTCTCTAGGCTATTAAAATTCCCAATTGGAACGACATAACGTATAATCAATTCAATTTCTAAAATATGAAACAGCATCAGTCTACTACACACACACAATTTATTAACGCCCGGCGGCTAAGCTGAAAGGGCAACTATCTCTGATCTACTATACGTGTCATAATATATATAGTACTGTGTCTCCTCAGAGCCCATACATAAAGCCTTGCAATATATGTCATCTCAGATGTCCGTATCGCAGCGGATCCTCGTGGGTTAGTAATTTTGTTAGTAGGCTGGCTTGAAGGCACTTCTCCAAGTGTTCAACATCCTATTTTCGGCAGTTGAAGCGCGTCTACCGTCTGTAGCACGAGGTGGTTGGTGGGTTAGATCGGCGAAAGGGGGGTGATTTATGTTCGTCGGCGTGGTTAGGTGGCCTCGAGTCGGCCTGTGGCGATGGCGAATCGTATTGAGGCCCGTACCGCCTCTAAATTCGGCGTCCACTTCTGATCATCGGAAGGCGGCTTTCCTCCTAGGAAGAAGGATATATTTTCTCGGTGGGTGTTGGTACATTGTAGTAGTTCCGTCCGGTGCGCCGTCCATTTTTGACATCGAAATAGGAAGTGCTCCACGGTCTCTCTCGCTTGTCCACACGCACACTGGTCCGTGTCTGCTACGTTGATTCGATAGAGATATCCATTGAGTCTTGCCATGCCGGTTCGGAGTTGAGCCAGC
This sequence comes from Penicillium samsonianum, assembly GCF_028829775.1. Classification (NCBI taxonomy): domain Eukaryota; kingdom Fungi; phylum Ascomycota; class Eurotiomycetes; order Eurotiales; family Aspergillaceae; genus Penicillium; species Penicillium samsonianum. The sequence goes on along the minus strand of NW_026643260.1, from coordinate 4,391,171 downwards.
ACGCTCGCTTCTTTCCACGATAATCGGTCATACGGCAAGTGGGTATAGTTTGCGCGAAATGAAGCCAATCTGTAAATGCTACCAAATCTTGTTACTCAATACGTCATGTCGAGGGTTTTGATTACTCGAGGCCACTTCCACTAGCTCCTAGCCAACCTTGATAAACTCCCACGCCACACCCTTCTCCCCGTGCTCAGCGACCACAAGCTCCCTTCCCTCCTTCCCGCCAAGCCTCATGCCCCGAAACCCAAACCAATGCTTAACACGCAGCTCATGGCGTCCATTCGAGCCAGGTCTCGTCGTGAAATATTCCCACAGATCATGATGCTTCACATCCGCGACGAACTTCCAGTTCCAACTACTCCAGCTATTGTTATGTCTAATGTATGTGTCTGAGTGAATGTTTCGGAATCCAAGCCAGCCGCTCGCGGTTTCGATTATCCGCCACTGGCAATTTGTGTTGGTGATGTCGAGGGGGTGGAGGCATAATTTGTCGCCTTTGAGGGTGACAACAAGGCTGGTTTGGGGGGTGTCGGATCAAAAAAGTTTCGTTCGCGAGTGGCGGAGACAGATATAGGCTGGCAGACTGGCTATCGTGATCTTCATGAGAGAAAGTCGTGTGGGTCGGGGTAAAGCAGTGTCCAGTATTTGAATCTGACATATCATAAATTTGGATCAAGAATGTGTGATAAAGTTGATATAAATAGATGGTGGACAGTGGATCTTGTCGACGATGGATGAATCGGTAAGGTCTCGTACGTAGCAATGGATTATCACCAAACAGCTGTCCTTTCTAAGTACATCCGTTCGCCTGTTACATACATACTCAGACTCAGGGGCTTGCTTCTTAGTAAGCTCCTCTTCTGTAGATCCTCTCCGAAACGGGCTATAGTGGTAATCAACCACTGACAGCTGAGCTTACCGATAGTTCCTGTTATGGGGTCTATCCTGATTCGACACTTTTCCCCCTGCTAGGCCAAACGAAGGGTTGGGTGGGCCGAGTCAAGACACTTAAAGAATCTAAGTGAACATCAAAGTGAACAAAGCTAGTGAAATATTCGGGCAGCGACAGAGGCTCAGGTGAATGGACTCGCGCTCCGCCTGCAATGGCTACCGGGACACTGTGGTACAGTAATACAGGAACCGACGCAGCAAATTGGCTAACTAGGTACGCCGCATGCGTAGGCAGAACACAGCCCCTTCTGCCTCGTACTCACGAGGGAAAACAGGCAGTGGTCTGAAACAAGATTGTTACCCAGTGTAAGCAAGCACGGATTTCGGCCATCAAAGGTAGTCATCCGCAAAGAGTTGACAACACACTGCCGGCCACCTACATGAGAAGGTTATACATTATCGTACAAACTAATCGTACAAACAAAAGTCAAAAGAAAGTCGTTGCGGACGTCGGGTCCGACGCAGGGAAAACCACTTAGACCGCGGCTTGGCTCCGTTCTCTCGAGCTCAAGTCACGTTTCATTTCCCCGTTGGTAGCATAGCCGCCGTGCCAAAGAGCCTGTTTGACAGTGATGGAGCTGGGGAGATTCTTGAGATCAGGCCTGAGGCATTTCATTCTTGCGGCACGCCACCGACGCGCGTGTCGTCCTACCCGGGCCTTGCGGGGTTTAACTAGCTTCGTGTCGCTAGAATATTCATCGGAGATGTCTTCTGGCTCGGCCCTCGCGTCTTTGGACTTTCTTGCATTATTGATGGTTCTTTGCACTGGGATTACGGTAGTGCGTATAAGCGGTGGCCCGACGGGTAGCGACCGGGGAGCGGAATGCACTCCGCTAACATGATAAGGTTCTGACGGCGGTGGGGGAGGCACTCTGTGCCCAGCGAATCTGTTTTCTGTCATGAAGACCCGGCGAAGTTGATTGCGCTGTTCAGTATATTTTTCGAAGTTCGCTGCAATGATCGGCCCCAGAATGCTCTTGCTCGGGCCTCGGATGAGTGCGAGGTGTTCCATGCGATTCTTCAGGGTAGTATGGGCACTAGCGAAGGTGCCAAGAATCAGGTCGATCGCCCTTGCACCGCCAGAGATATCGTTGTCCGCATTGTTTGGATCTTCAATAGTGAGACGATCGGGGTTTCCAAATGAATTCTGTTGTGGTACATGAGTCAGCTAGTGCACAATTGTACCGTTTCAACCCATCCCACCTTGCTGAAATATCCCGGAGGATCCAAACAGATTGCTACCTGGTTGTATTGAAACTTATTTCCGTAGAAATTGAAGAACTCCATGAGAATGCTGCCAGCGTTGAGCTGCATATGTCCCTTGGGCAGATGCTGGAGTAGACTTGTGACCAAGCAAGTGACGGAGAAGCCTCCCAGCCCACCAGTCCGGACTTCATTGAGGCCACGGATCAGCAAAAACTGCTTGACAACTAACAGAATAGCGGGCATTATGGGGAACTGCTCTTTCCATGTTTGGAACGTCTCGTTGGCGATCAACCCACTGTTGTTGTCAAAGGACAGATCAACACGCAGCCCAGTCACCCGGTCCACGAACTTCAGGATCGGTACCCGAGCATGGGCAACGCACTCGATTGAATCAGGAACAGCAATATTGGTACTTTCCAGGAAGTCCGAAATTGCGTTTATTTTTCCTTTCCTCTCACCAAATGAACACATTCCTGTGCGTCTGAATTTGTTGGACAGTAGCACCAGATCAATATCCGCGATAGGCAGATAGATACCAGAGGCGAAAGAGCCAAAGGTATGGATTTCAATGCCAGCATATCGAGTTTGGAATGCAGTACTCAATCGTTCGACGAGATCTCTGCGGACAATGTTCTCAAATTCCTGTGGCTTGGCCCAGTCATAAAAGCTGAGAATTTCGCGATCTAATCTACTGCGGGTTTAGAAAAGAATAGCGATCAGAAGGACAGGGGAAATACTAATGAAATTCTATTTGCAAGGAAGACGGAGTAGACTCAAGCCAAGGCGTACCCGTCTCTTGAGACGGTGGTCTCCACTCCTTGATAACTGAACCGTCGCAGTTGTACTTGCTTGCAGGCTTGCTGGTCTTCTTAATATGGCGTTTGATCGCACCCCTCCGGATTCGTTTTCGACTCGGATCGGCAGAATACACATTTTCCTCGCTTGTTGGCCCTTTGGCGGTCTTCTCGGGAGCGTTGTTCTGATGCTCTGATTCTGGATTCATGCCGAGGGAAATGAAATCTAAGTTCTCCCTAAGTTCACCTGTCTCATCTGCCTTCGCCGTATCGTCAAGTCTTGCTTTGCGAATCAGCTTGACAACATCGAGCCTTTGATTCGTTTGTCTGCTTGGTAGGGGTATCGCAGAGTAAGGGTCCGGGTTGGACCAGCAAGAGCGCTCCCTGGAAAATCACAAAACCCACTTAATTCTTGTCAGCTCGAGGTAATATCTTTGGTTCCAATTTTCAAATGGATTCGGTTAGGTGGGTGGTCGAAGGCAGAGTGATTCGTAGAGTAGAATCTGAGGCACATGATTTATCTTCGAACCACTCCCTAGTCATGTTTGACGAGAAGCAAAGGTTTTCCGAATCAGCCCAAGACTGGCAGATTCAAGTCATGAGGAAAATCTTTTTTCACACAGACCGTGGAATCGCGAGTGGGACCGTCGATCAGTAGCCGAATCCCGAATCAATTCTCAACTGAGTTTCGAAAAACCATGGAAAGGCTCTCGGTGAGAGAATGCGGTTGTTAGAAGGATGCAAGTTTGAACTTAATCGAAAGCTTATCTATAGGCTTCTGCTCCGCTTGCTTGTTGGATTCGCGTGATTGAATCTGTCCCAGAGTCCGAGAATTCAGAGGGAAAACCGGGTACTCTCTCCAAGATCTCACGCAGGCGAAGTATAGTATATTGTAGAAGGAAACAACATCATTCGTAAATATTCTCGGTCGCCAGAGTAATGGTCAAGATGCACTGGGTGCTTGAAATAAACTTTGTGGGTTGGCCGGGACCAGTCGGTTTCTCGGCCCCTAATGCACAAAGTGGAGACTTTGTTTAGATCTACGATCTTGTCCTTACACAATTGACATTGATTTCAAAAACTATCTGCTAGAGTTGGCAGACTGGCCATCGAGTTTGAGCAGATAGGGAGAGGATGGGTCAGGCTCAAAGAGAGTATACTTTCTGCGAGGAAGGTGCAGGACAGAAGGAATAGCTTCTAGAACGTTCCATAGGCCAGATAGAGAAAGCAGCAGCTTCCCACTCGACGGAGGACCAATCACTCTCTTGCGAGGGCAACTGAACCGCGGATCAGATCTCTGTTGCCAAAACTCTGTGTGATATTCCAATTACTCTCCTGCCCCAGCTATACCTCCTAAGTAACAAAGACCGCTGTTCAGGTTTGGGTTTGTGGATCGTGTCTGGACCCTTGCAGATCCTTCCGATTTCTTCTGCGGGCCACAAATAGAACCTCCGTGATCTACTGTCCCGTGGGTCGTCCCTGGGATCTGCGTCGCGGAACCGTACCTGCGTCTGTCTAAATTCAGGCGCGGTGTTTGATTGGTCCGTTGGGTGCTATTTGTGTCCAGGGCCTCGTCAATGTGACGGTAGCATTACAATCTCGCGAGGTGCGTGGAGATCACGAGGACCTAGCTCGTGAGCCATGGTAGCTGAAATAACTCACTCCTTATTGTCCTGGAAACTGGACTCGGGTTTATTCTAGGTTTCCAACAAGGTCTAGAATTTGATTATCTATCAAAGGAAAACAACCGATACCCTGGATTTGGGAGTATGTGCATAGTGTCTGTACCGACAGTTAGCAGAAGTATTAGGGGAGGCAACATCAGTTGGTTGCGAGCAACAAAGAAAAGTACCGTTCGAGTAGCGCGAAACTAGAAATAAGCAGAGGATTGTAGTGGGATCAGTGGGAGGCACGTCCTATGGCCAACAGCCGGTACAATCGAATGTCACTGTCTGCCACAGTCTCCAACCCATTATTGCGGCATCTGTTGAAGCACTTCAACCTTAATGAAAGAAACGGTGAACGTGGCTAGAACGGGCAGATGGAGAGTGCCACCGCGTTGAGCGATTTAATTGCAATTTCAATGATATGTAGAAATCAGATTTTTGCGGCATTACTTTCTGCTCAACAGGTGACGATAATGGTTCACCACGCTCAACGTACGATTTTGAGAGGAATGAGTCCAGGCTAGACTTGACTCTGTAGGCCACAAAGTCTCCAAAGACCATTGCAACGACGTTTAACTCGCTTCAACGCCTACCAACGAAGTAATTTTTCTCGCTACCATCTGCGCAATTGGTTCTTTGGTAGAGACATAGCCAAAAAATTATAAAAGGGGCCAGGTTCCCAGCCCAAAAAATCAGGACTTCGGTCCTCACACTCCGATGTGTCATGGTGTCCTCTTTTGCCTGCGGGTTTGGGAGGTTCCGTGACCACGGCTGTCGCTGCCACGAGCCCAGCGATGTAAGAATGTGCTCCCTCGCTGCCATGAGCCCCGCGAGTGTAAGAAGGTGCTTCGCAGGACGGGCTCTGCGTCAACAAGTGTGCTTCGCAGGACGGGCTCTGCGTTATCAAGTGTGCTTCGCAGGATAGGTCTGCGTCAACAACAATCCTCGCAGGGGGGCGCTGCGTTACCAAGTGAACTCCGCAGGGGGACGCTGTGATGACAAGTGAGACCCGCAGGAGACCGCTGCGTTAACAAGTTCTCTGCAGGAGACCGCTGCATTACCAAGTTCTCCGCAGCCTAGGTCCTGCGTCAACAAAGCGCCTCGCAGGGACATCTGCGAAACCAAGAGTCTCCGCAGGGACATCTGCGACACCAAGAGTCTCCGCAGGGACATCTGCGACACCAAGAGTCTCCGCAGGGACATCTGCGACACCAAGAGTCTCCGCAGGGACATCTGCGACACCAAGAGTCTCCGCAGGGACATCTGCGACACCAAGAGTCTCCGCAGGGACATCTGCGACACCAAGAGTCTCCGCAGGGACATCTGCGACAAAAAGACCCTCTAGCCTGTGCAGGCACCTCTTCGTGGTGCTAGGGACCAGTATTCGAGTATTCAAGAGTACTCGAAGAAGCAAAGATCTGCGCACCATCTTGATGACGTTTTTCGTATTTCAAAGGATATTCATCGGAGAAATAAAATGAGCCCTAGATAGATGCAAACCAATCGTCAGAATCGTAAATTCAAGATTCAAACTTCGTTATCGAGTGCCGTATTCCCAACCCTCCTGTCTTCATGGTTTGCGGTCCGCTAGTCTTCCTGCCGCAATAGAATGCATCTGCCATCAGGGCGTAGAGCGAACAAAATGGTGAGAAATTGGTGCGTCGCGGATGTGTTGATAGCGTTGATGAGCGTAGATGGTCGTTGATGAGCGTAGATGGTCGTTAATGGTCGTTGGTGGTCGTTGATAAACGTTGATAAACGTTGACGAGGGTGTTGAGGGTGTTGATGGTCGTTGATGGTCGTTGATGGCCGTTGATGGTCGTTGATGAACGTTGACGAGGGAGTTGATGTGTGTTGATGTGTGTTGTGGTATACGGCCGGGCGGTGAAGGTGAGTGGTGGTCAACGTATCACTTGCATTGTTCCAATTCCGCGTCATTTGTCCCCAGCTGATCACTCGGTGAAGTTGGCATACGGCCTCCATTTCGATTGAGCTGGTCGAATGCAAACACCGGATTTCCCTCCATTGGTTCACCTATAATCAGGCAATACGCTCAAGGTCAGGCCAACCAGGTGTAGAAGTATCTGATGAGAACCGCTCGAAATACGGTTTGTTGGCTCAACTAAATATGGTGATGCGATAGACTGTTCCTTGAGTAGTCAGAGTCATCGCTTCAGTCGGCGATTGAAGTCACTCAAACCCATTCTACTGTAGAATGCCTACATCCAAGAACGGTCGCGACACTCAAAGTGGATTCGCAACAAAGACAACCAATTTAGGCTTCTTTGGCTGGAGAATATCCGATCGGCTCCTTCTACAACTGGGAGCCGTCGCAACCTTGTGAATAATCCGTCAGCAACTACGAGTTATATGGCCTGCCCATCTTCCATTTATCAGCATCCACTACTGCACCCAGAGCAATGGCCATTGTTTGGGGCGTAGTACCCGATTCCATGCGATCAAGCATGCTCTGCTGCCGAGAGAACACGGTTGAAGCCCGATGGGGTCTAAAAAGCGCCATCTTGACCAGATCTGGTAAAGACGACTCCACCGACATTTACGACGGGCCTTCATGAGAATATATCCACGCAAGTGGTACGCTAGTTGACTTGGAATTGCAGCACACATACATCTAACCCATTCCCCCGAAAGCAATCACAGGAGCGCTGATTAGGATTAGAGATTTCAGTGAAGGTATAGGAGATGGTCAAAGAGGTACCACAGCCGGATGGCTCTGGGTGGTGTTTTTACACCTTCACAGTGAATATGTTCGAACAGTGATATGCCAAATGTCGTTCAAAGCGCAGTGTCTGACAAATAGTTGATGCTCAAGGACAGTCGACGTAGGGGACGTGGAGAATTCGGCCTTTTCCTGGAAAAAGCTGCTTGCGCGCGATATGTTAGAAGACGATTTCAGCGAGAAAATGGTACACGCGTCGGCTTGACTGACCTGCAGCTGCAGTGACTTCCAGGGTAAATGCCCTTGGCCCATGTTGCTCGGGCTTGGATAGGAAAAAGCATACTTAGGCATCAAACCTACCAAACATTGTCCAAAGATACCACAACATTTCTGACAGCGCCCTTGATGCAGCGTCGTTCATGTTCGATTAGTTCGTTTCCGCTCGTTCGTCTTCACCCGCTCGAATACGTCGCATGGCTCAGCAACGCGGAGTAGGATCAGGTAGGACAGTAAAGGTCGGTGGCTCTTGAGTCAGCTCGGCTGTGACTCGGGACTAGATGGTCTCCTTTTCTCGATTCTTAGCTGATATGGTAATGTTAATCTGTGGGCTCGATATGACGGGGCCTTTGCCTCACCTTCTCCTTGCACACAGACTTGCGCTAATAATCTGACCGTCTGCGAAGGCATGGCTCACCTGCCATGAAGCAAGACAAATCCACCAGCATTCCCCGGGTCTTTCGGAGTTCCAGGCCTGGAAAGATGCGAGAAGCCAACCGAGGACAATGAGGGTCACCCAATGGACGCCAGGATTTGAATCCACAAGAAGCTATTCTGGACACACTGTGGTATAATCCTATTGCGGCTTGGGCTTTGTATCGGTAGACACATCAGCATATGACCTTATGCACAGAGTCGACTCAGAGAAGGGCCGAGGTAGACGATCTGGACCTTACATTGGCTCATCATCGATGCCACCAGTAGTTGTGTGGAAATTATGGACAGCATCCGATCGCATCGGTATAGGGGAGCTCGAGCAGACAAGACATTTGCTCGCCTCGCATTCTACTCGAGTGACGGGAATATAAGGGACCTCCTGTTGTATGATCCGAGTCAGCAAGGCTTACCACTTCGACGAGTTGTTATGACTTACCTATTCATAAAGTTCGCAAAATAATCGCTTGAGACGAGACGATCAATTAGCTTCGTGGTCATATCTTACCGACGAGATGACTTACAATTGTCTTCATCAATGCAGTCACCATTCATGCCATTTGACATGATGTTGTATCCAGTTTGTCGCACTCTCCGGCTGTCGCTTCGAAGCCGCGCTGGGTGCACCGGGCAACTTCTGAGCCCCAAAGCCGCATGACGAACCCACATGTGACAAGACATTGTACTGTACAGTCGTAATGGGATAAGACCTCGGGATGGGGACGGCGAGAGGTTCATACACCTCGCCGTTCATGGTGTGAAGGCGGTGACGCGTCGTAGTGACACCTCGGTCTTATCTCCGATCCGGCGATAGGATTCCCAACAGGAATATTTCAATGGCGATGGGCTGCTCCTATGTACAATGGCATGGAATCAGTAATGGGGTCCGTGTTTTGGAGCACAAAAATCTGCACGAATAACTGATATAGCGCAGCAGCGGGGGCGATAAATCACTCACATTATTAGGAAGAATGGACCTCTCAAGCTTCTATGCAGCGAAGCACGCAATCGGATATTCGCACCTTTATTTGGCCGCTCGTTTGATTCATATACCTCACCTACGGTATGCTGCGTAGTTTGGAGCGACGGGGCCAGGAGTGGTGTGTAGGCCATGGCTTGTGCAGAACACTAACGGGGGTGCTGTATCCCCGGGTCCCTCTGGTTCGATGTCAATATTCACTGTCATTCATTAGCTGGTACATTCGCGACATAATTCATGACTCACATGTTCTGGTGGCCAAGACTAGGGACGAAGAGACGGCAAAGAGTTGCGGTCCTTGCGCTCGTGCATTACGTCGAATATCGGTTCGATTGGAATCGCATTGTCTTCAGAATCAGTAAATTTCCAGACAGGTTAGGCTAAGTTACATACCTGCGACGCGGATATTCGCGCTTTCTCTTGGGAATACACACAGAGGCTGTACAGTAAATCAGCTCAGTCGGCTGCTGTGGCGGAGACCTCGTCGCATAGACACTTTGACCAGTCAGCCTAAGTCTCGTCTCTTTGATCGGCTGGCTGGTTGGCACAGTTAAGCTGCTGAGAATCATACCTGTATCTCTCACAGGCACTGTCTGGCTTGCTAATCCACGATGTATTCTATAAATGTCAGTACAGTGGGAATTTCAGTACTGGATCAATGGGGAAGAACTTATCAAGTGGCTCAGACACAAACCTGCTCGATTTTGCAGAGTCAAGTGAATAAATTGTAGAGCAAATTGCCGGGGGTAGAGGAGGTATTTATAGGCTTCTCGGCTTCTGTGACTTACAAGCTTGGTAGGAAGCGTTGAAGGACACCTATCCTAATTGAGGTCCGTTGAAACCCATGTCTTCTTTTTGCCGCAATATTTGCAGCGACATCCTTGATGCCTTTAGATGCTCAGCGAGAGAGACGAGTAAAAGTGGCGTTGAGAAAAAGGATGCTGAGTTGGTCAAGAAACCTTGGCTGACTGTTGAATCCTTCACGGCTCTCTAAAATTGAGGCACTGGTTGCTATTCAATCTGCAATGACAGGCTCATATTTCTTGTTCTTGTTCTAATCACCTCATCTGCGAGCGACTCAACGTTGAATCACCGGAAAGCGCCTACAATTTCATCCCTAAAATTATGGACTTTTTTTCCTAGCCTCGCTTTAGTGTTGTGTTGGTTGTGTTGAGCTGTGGATCTGTCCGTCTAGACTGCGGAAAGCGAGGACACAGTAGGATGTGCGGGTGCTCGACCCGTCAACCCGTTGAAGCTTGGCCCAACGTTGTCAACACTCAATTTTCGAACTTGTGACCATGAAGATACATTATTTTTTTTTTCGCTTTCTTTTTTGACCTTCTTTTTTTAGGTTACTACAATGTTCCGTTTGTCGACTTTTTGAGACTTTCAACGAAAGTGGAAAGAGGTGTCCGATTGAAATATATATCTCCCCGATGAGCGCTCATATCTGACCCTCAACATCGCGAGGCTTGATCAGATTTCCCCGACCGACTCGTTGATCACTATCCTATGATCAAGTTGACTGTCAACAGCCCGCCGAAAAGTAACAAAATTCTAGTTAAAATCTGACTGCATCAATTAACAGTTGTGGTGATCGTAAAATCCACTACACAGTCGCCTGCGTCTGCGCAGTCTATAAAACACCAAGGCCTGGTAGAAATGGTACTGCCCAGATCTTGACATTCTCCTGCGGATAAAATGGATGCCCCGAACAGCTCGCCAGACCAGGAAAATAAAACAGAACAGCAGCCCACTGAACTGCCAATCCTTAGCGAGATAGACGAATCACAGGAAAATTCTCATCATGTCCCTCCTTTGGTAAGTGGAACGACCCTGATTCAATGCTCTTGCTGACAATCGCAGCTCTCCGTTTCGCAGCAGGAAGCAGATACAAGACACACCCTGGCGACCGAGCCCTTTCAACCCATCTTGAAGGTGCTAGCAGACCTCGAACACGACGATCCAAAGTTCGCTTTTCCAGCGACTCGACTTGTCGGACTCTATCGACGCCTATGGGAGTCGTGTGTGTCCAAGCACATTGATGGCGAGAAACTAGAGCAGAGCAATCAGAACTTGAAGGAGACTGGTATGCACCTGAGAAAGGAGAGGGACGGTCTTCAGCTTCGCCACGACAAGCAGCTGTCTCGGCTGCGCTTTTTCGACCAGGCACTGGAATCATCTCGGGAAAGACTGACTAGCGTACTTGATGACTGGAACCACCCTTCCAGACTCAATCTCGCAGGGTTCCCGGACAATGCAAGAGGAGAGTGAGAGATCGGCTATTCGGAGTTATCCTTCCTATTGTTTAGAAACAGAAATACCACAATGACGTTGTAATTGAAAGATAACTACAGCATGAACAGCAGCTTATATTCCTGGTGTCTGCGAACAATCCCCCATGTTCTGGACCGGTCTCACATGTAACCACCCAATATATTATGCACAAAAAACTCCGGATCCAGGGACAATGTCGTCGGTAGTGTACCTAGCGGAAAAAATCCCGATTGACTCGAGTATTGTAGAGGTTCCATGCGAGGCCACAGGGACAGTCGGAAGCTATTTCCTATTGCACCAAAATCATGGATCGTGTCTAGCAACTGCCTGCGTACCCGACAGAGATTCCCCAGGGCCGTTTCAACCCGCGGCAGGAAGAACAAATCCTCTCCTATAGTCTCACCAGATGTCCGGTCAAATTGCACAAATCGAAATTCTATCCAGTGCACGTCTTTAGGGAAAAGGAGCGCTGACATATGGAGGAAAATGTCGCTAGCCTGAGTAGATATGGACAGAGGATCTGGCCCTGTCCACTTGAAGCCTGACAGACTGTCGATATTGGGGTAGAAAAGGCATTCGATCAAGGAAGACCCTGGAGTTTCGCATCGTGCAGGGTCGACTTTGCCAAGAAGATCCTGCCACAGATCATTGGGATCAGTAGCGAGACAGGGAGGCGGTGTCGGTATGCCAGAGGATTCATGCCAGATAGCATGAAGGTCGAGATCCAAATCGTAGTCTACTAATGTTAGCACAAATAATTATGGAAGCAACGGGTACAGACCATTGTTGTTCAATTCGTTCATTTCTGTTCTAAGACTGGCCGTCGAAGGCTGTAGGGAAATACAGAAGTGTATAAAATAACAATTTAACGAGGGTTGGGAGGAACAGATGCCGCAGGGTGAGCAGGGATTGTATTTATCGTCGATAACGGAAGGTCGACGCAGATTATGATGGTTTTATGGCCAGATGCTAAGTTCTTGAAACTAAGCGATGAATGTATCAACGGCCGTGGAGCGTTGACGACCCGTGACCAAACCCAACGAAACTTCACCGGCGGTTGCATCGGCCTCCTCTAAGATCAGCGATAATATTTAGTAGAGAACGTAAATAGATGGCAGAGCTATCCAAATGTTATTGTAGCCCACGAGCGCCCAACAACACTGAGACCTCATCAAGGCCCATCAACATGATAGGGCTGGGGATCGCTCGCTTGCAAGGCTGAAACCACACCGTTACAAAGGGCTTGAACCGCAAGCTTTCGATCACGCAACACCATTGCCTGTTCATCGCAGAGCTGCAGAAGGATGTCGCTGTCGCTTGTTAGCCACTCATTTGATTCAAGAAGCTGTCGCTGCTCATCCTCAAGTCGCATTTTCTCGGCAGATTTGATGACGTAGCATTCCCATAGGGAAAAGTACAAGTCAAGCAGCTTGAGGGCTGGTGTAGTGAGAGTGTCATTGTAGTGTAAAAGTTTTATAAACTCCACCGTAAGGGCACTGGGTGTCACTGGAATCTGCGCAGTATTAGTGTTTTTGTTCGTTTCCTGCCGAAGAGGATATGACCGACCTTGGCTTCGATAGTTGTGCCGTTTGAAGATTGCTGTGGATGGTTTTCCAACTTGGACTGATCTTTTGCATCCTGCGATACCCGACGCTGTCTCTTGGCTGGCCGGTCGATTGGGAAAGGCAACGTGGGATAGTCCATTTTTGGTCAGTTTGGTCATAAGATGTTGGTTGGGATATCGTGCTGGAGAGGGATTTATAGACCGACAAACGCCGCACCGAGTCTATTGTTATCCACCATTGTCCTCCCGGCCTGGGAATAGACCGCACATTGAAAGCGTCAGTGGAAAGTTCATTCAACTGTTGACACTCGATCTCACCTGCTGCTCACCGCAAGCTACTCAATTATATGCGAGAATGAGCAACAGATGAAGCCTTGAAGCGAGGTATTGCAGAAACCACCTCCTAATGGTAGTTTGCAAGTGTAAATTTGACGCATTGGATGCTATGCATTAAGTAAAAATCGTAGAAGTTTTACTGTGACGTTATTGTGACTGAAAGCTATTCGAAGAGTGGAGGTGCAGATAATTGATTCCGAGTGTTGATATCAAGTGACGCTGAAAACAGTCATTCTCGCATTTTATTACGAGAGGTGTAGATGTCGTTAGCTCTTACAGACCACCAAACCTTGTCCCCGGAGACCGCCTCAACAATGTTTGAGGGATGTTGTCGTCTTCCATTCTGATTCGAATGGCCCTCTTGATGCAATCGTCCCTTGCTATATCCAGGGATCTCTTTAAACTGAAGTATTTGAGTCCGGGATTTGCCACAAGTGCATCAACAATCGAGAAATGTCCACCCTTGACCGCCAGCATCAATGGATCCTCAAACCATCGATTTCTGATGTTGACATCAATTTGGCCATGGCGTAATAGTGCCTGGACCATCTCCAAGTCACCACCACGGGCAGCAATGCAGAGTGCAGTGTCGTGAGATGCGATGGTGCTCTCATTGATGTTCAGACGTGTGCCTTGTTGCACTAATAGCCTGAGCACATCGTGATGGCCATGTGCAACCGCTCGACAAATCGGCGGATCTATTAAATCCCTTCCATTGATCTCCACGCCCTCCATACCTAACAGACAAGCAACCGTGTTCATGCGTCCGTGATATGTGGCAACGGAAATTGGAGAGTGGCCTGCAACGCAGAGATTTGGGTCGATCCCTGGCACTGCAAGCAGCTGTCGTAGTATCACGGTATCCAGTCTGGTCGCGGCGTGGTGTAGAGATGTGGACGGCGTCTCGAATCTCCCACGGCCTCCAACAAAATTAACGTTAATGTCTTTCTCGGCCAACAGCCTTTCGCTTATCTCGTCGCATGACGAGTAAGTAGACATCCAAAGTGGCGTATTTCCATCTTTGTCTGTGCAGTTCACGTTGACACGGGGGTGACTTAGGAGCAAATTGACCATTTCCAGGCGTTTGCTTTGAATGGCGAGATGGAGCGGCGTATAGCCTTTCTGGTTCTGGATGTCCAAATTCAGACCCTTTTGTCCGAGGAGCCGTTTGACAGCATCTACCGACCCATAGGATACTGCTTGGTGAAGAGGTAGCTCAGCATCCTGTGATGATTGAGTACCAAGAAATACCTCGGACTTCGGATCGTTTGAAAAAATCATTTCCATCACGGGCCTGTTGAAGCGACGTGCCCAGTCCCATGGCGAGTGGCCTGAGTCATCCTGTAGATCAGGGTCGCTGCCACTATAAAGTAGCAGATGCACGAACCCTATTCTGCCTGCGAATACTGCTAGGTGGAGTGCCGTTCGGCCGTGTTTGTGCTTGACGTCCACTCTGACGTTAGGCTGTTCTAGAACGCTCTTGACGGTGGAGAAATTTCCATAGTGGATGGCATACGACAGGGCGCTGTGGCGTGCTTGATTTTGGATGTTGATATCTAACTCTCGACGATTCAGCAAGAGCTCACGCACAGCAGTGGAAGAGTATTTGAGCGCCCTCATTAGAGGAGTTTTGCCTCGGTAAAATGCATTGATGTTGGCGTTGTACTGAAGTAAAGCCTCTGCAAGACCAACATTATCGGTTCTGGCGGCCAGGTTCAGCAAATTGCTGTTCTGAAATTCGATATTGTATTTCCATATTCCGGGCTGTAGTTTTAAATAAAGAGTTGTGCATGATCTTGCGAGGGCAAATATCGCACTGCCGTCCGAATGCCCCACAATCCCCAGCAAAAGCTCGTTGGGGAGGTCTCTGATATTTGGCTGTGATTTATTAGCTCATCAGTAACTTCAGCAACAAAGACTTGCTACAGACCATGGTTAGACAGCGGTGGAGCTAGGTGGTAATCACAATGTAGATGAAGGTGAGGTGTGAAAGTTGGACGTGCGGAGGCCTTTATATAGTCGCCTCAGCTAAACTCTGTGGCCAGCTAGGAGTGTAGCCCAGCACTCCGCAGCTTGGAAGTTGCGCTCCCACCTCTACCGCTTAGAATATAGACAGAAGAAATGATATAATAAACAAGTATAATTAGAGGGAAAGGGAGAATTGCTATAATTCTACAGGTTCATGGTTGGGGCGATAATGGTTATGTACATCAAGTCTATTTGACGTGAGCCTGCAGGGTCTCGAGAACCTGTTCGAGAAAAAGTCAGTATTTAACCAGTCTAGTAGTCACCGCGGGTTCATACCTCAAGCTCAATCTTGGCCTCGGCGATATCCTGCTCGCTGCCGCTGCCGCTGGCAATTTTCTGGGCCTCGGCGATCTGGGCGCGGATGGACTAGCAAGGAAGTTCCAGTTAGCTTGAGTCGCGACGTTGCGAAAAAAAAATAACCTACGTCGGCGCTGAAATCCTCAAGGGCGAAGCCCTCGACAGCGTTAATGCTGAGCTGGGAGTCGGGCTGGACAACGGCGAAGCCACCGGACACTATACAACAATACCATTGTTAGTTGATTAATCCCAATTGACAAGAGACCAGATTTGCGGAATGTCTCAGGGCGCGAGGATCGGACGTACGGAAGTACTGCTTGGTGGCGCCGCTCTCCTCAAGGATCTCGACGAGACCGGGCTTGAGCTGCTCGATGGAGGGAACGTGGTTGGCGAGGACACCCATCTCACGAGAGGTGCGTAGCAATCACACGGCAGCACCAGAGCCCTGATAACAATGTTTTGGCGGCGTTGGAGAATCTCTGGAGTCAAGCTCCTGGGAACGCCAAATTTGTTCCTGGTAGTGTGTCAAGGGCCCCGGGGGACCGAATTTATCTTAGTACCCACTCCTCGCATCTAGCGCATGAGCATTGAAGCAAATCACTACCTGCACGCACTTCGAAATGTATAGAGGCAACTCGCAATTTTGCCGACTATGCTACCAACAACAATAGCCAATCCATTTGCCAATGCATGGTCGTCGCAATCTACAGCCACAAGTGTAGCTGATTTGGGCAGCAGTGATCTGGAATTCTATCCCTTCTCGCAGGCCACTGATCGGCCTATACCTGTGCATAATGCATCCGAATACATTCTTCGACGTATCGAGTGTTTCAAGGAAGGCGTCCCATGCCAGCAGCCACGCAGCCACGTAGGTAAGGAGATTATGGCGATGGCATATAAAGCTGGCGAGGGAACGCTGCAGAGATTGTCCAACACCAACTCCTATCAGAAGCATTTTCTGCCTTTGTCCACCATCCCAATGTCCACCATGCTGCCTTGGAATCCGTTTCTTGTTTGCGAGATAGAAGTCAGCCCCAATGGCGGTCCTGGCTTCTGTTGCGGGATGACGAAAAAAGGCGCTCCGTGCAAAAACTCGATCAAACTTGAAGACACCAAGATAGGCCATCAAAAGCTGAACACTGTCGCCAGAGAGCCGTTTGACCTGTCAAATTTGCAATCGAAGCTCTGCGCTATTGCCAGAGAATTCCTCTGCGCGAGATGGCACCGGCAACGGCAGGCCGAACAAGTTGGCCAGCAGTGGTATGAAGCAGCTGTCCGCAACCAGGCGCGAGTGCAACATGAATCTAGGATTGCCTCTCCATCAGTCATGGTACACCCGGGCCAGCGTCAGACATCGTCAGCCTCCAGGCGACGCCCAGCATCAGACAGCACTGACCGGTCACCAACTCACGGGCTCAGACAAGACCCGCCGGTGCGCCTCTCAGCCAGCTCCGAGCCGGTGCAATCAATCAATCCCTTTGTCACTGCCGAAATGCTGCGGACCAACAGTGTTCCATGGCACGTTTCGCCGGCTCGACCAGCTATCCTGACGTCGGTCACTAATATCTGGGCGGGTATCCAAGACTTGACGCTCCGGAGTCTCAGCTTGAGTGAAGAGCTCGAAAACATCCACTGTGTGTTTTGTTTGGCCGAAGATGAGGAACAAGCCCACGAGTGCGTAATCCTACGCTGCGACCAGTGCCGAGCGCTTTCCCATCTGTCCTGCGCGGAAGAGTGGTTGGAAAACCGACGTACAGGATTTGGCATGTCATGCTGCGCGTGGTAAGTATGGATGATCTCAATTCTGTAATGCCGGGATGCTGATAAATACAGCCGAAACGAAGGAACTCTAGACGCCTTGATTCGCCCACTTCGAGTCCCCTTGTCGGATACCGAGACACGTCATGTCCACACGGCAAGCGAATCATCTCCCAATAGAGAACTTGCCACTATGAGGAATTCATTACCAAATGATCCTCATCAGAGTCACCCGCGTCAGCGGTCAGTAGGATCCCCAGGGGTATCAGTTGAGCAGAGTGGCCCACGCCGCTCAGCCAGAGTAGCAGGGGCTTATTTCCCGCGAGACCCTTCCACCTCCGCACCGCTTCGCCGGTCGGCACGACTGAATTCTACTCAGCGTAGGTGATCACAGATTACAGCGAACGCGTGACGGAAATGGGAAATTCGCGAAGCGACTGTCTGTCACACGTGACTCCATATCCTGGTGATATGGAGTTTTGGAGCAAGCTTAGCAACCAAATAAATTAAATTCTGAACGTCAAACCCCACAGAACACTACGCGATCATTTCATATTTGCAAGTGATGTCAATGTACCTTAAAATGCTATTCGAAGTCTGCTTCATTTCAAATATTTTTTAGCTCGAAAACCGAGCGCCGGCAGATAAAAGCGCACATACCTAACGGCGGCGGCTAAAGTAAATGCCGACAGCGAGTTCAGCTGAGCCTTGTGGAGCGCGAAGACGGACGTTGTTGGCAGAAAGCACAGCTCGCGCGTCGGCAGGAGAGCCTCGACAATTCTATCCATACTGTCTCGCGACGTATTAGAACCAGCTCATCTATTTAATCGTCAACCATTGTTAATTTGTCTCTGGGAATTACAACATTGATCCTGGAAACGCCAATGGATATTATAGAAGCTGTTTATTCCCTGGGAACTTCTCTTTAGCTCCTGGCACCAGTTCCTGTTTCTAGGAATTTGAGGTCTACCCCTGGGAATCCACTCTACGATCCTGACTGGTTACGAACTGGCTCTGAGAACACAATGGCTAGATCTGGGAGCTGCCGTGCTCCTGGGGCCCTACTTTTGGATCCTGGTCTCATTATTCTGCTTTCTGAGATGGCGGAAAGCCCTCACAAGATACCTTTACCAGACCTGCGCACAAATATGAGTCATTCAACGACTCCTGGAAAGGCCAGCTATAGCCCCAGGAACCGCACCTGAGGTTTCAGGAGTTGATAGGACTGTCAACAGGAACATGACTTTGGTTCCCCGAGGTGGAGGTACAAGAACCCAGAAGCTATTTTGGGCTTCCTGGGGGCTATTTGGCTCCTGGAAGCGACTTCTTTGCTCCCAGAAACCGCACTGAAGCCCCTGGGAGCTACCTTGCTCCCAGGGCCAAGCCGTCATTTCCAGGGCTGATAGAGCTTGATCCTGGAAACCTCAAAAGCATTTATAGGAGCTGTGTATTCCCTGGGAATTCCTCTTTAGCTCCTGGGGCTATGTCCTGTTTCTAGGAAACTAATCTACTCCTGGGATCTTCACTCTACGTTCCTGAATAAACACGAAATTGGTTTGGGGAACGCATTGCCTGGATCTGGGAGCTTTTGCACTCCTAGGGCCGTATCTCTGAATCCTGGAGTCAATCTTCTGCCTCCCAGGGTAGGGTACTAACTCACGAAACACCTTCTCCAGACCTATGCACAAATCTGAGTCACTTTATTATTCCCAGATGCCTAGCCTATGGTTTTAGGAACCGGACTCAAGGCTCCAGGAATTAATAAGCTATCAACAGGGATATGACGTTGATTCTCCGAGGTACAGGTAAAAGCCCCAGAAACTACGTCGGGCTTCCCGGGGCCTACGTGGCTCCTAGAAGCCGCTTGTATGCCCCCATAAACCGCACTAAAGTATCCGGCAGCAAGATAACTCCTAGGGCTAGGATGTGAGTTCCTATCACTGATAGAGCTGTTCATAGGAACGTGACTAAATTCCTAAAAGTAAAGATGGATAGTTCTATAAGTTACGTACGATTTCCTCTGGCTATGTGATTCCTGGACTACTGACATGTCCCAGGGTCAGTTTTTGAAGTCTTTACGAACACCAAGGTTGATGGATATTTACACAGAAGATCGTCAACCATCACTTGTCCTATATATCGAGCCACTCAGAACACGGCTCCAATATCGGCCAATATCGACCGGCTAGTCCGATCAAGCGATGAATATGCTTTGATTCCAATCAGGAAATCCAATATCTAAATCATCTCCGCAACTCTGCAGTAAAGCCCCTCCTTTGCATGAACCTATCCGTCGCACCTCTCTAATGTTTATGGACTCCACCTCCCTCATTCTTCGAAAACCATCATAAAATTCTGCGATTGTTCTTATTCGTAATACCTGCTGTCTCGTTTTTCACAGCCCTACTCTAGTAGGCAGTTGGAACCGCCACTTTGACTGTGTTGTAGGCTCGGTGCGCGTTCTCTGCTAGTGACCAAGTAAGTCACGTACGACAAAACGCACAAAAGACACGATGACCACTAAAGATCCGAAAGCGGCCTGGCCAACGGATCCATAATACATAATATTGTAATATGGAATGTGGTCCTCGCTGCCAAAAAATTCGAAGGATGTCTGAAAGCCGTGGACGCGGCTGGCAATCCAACCCCCTAAGGAGAGCACGATCATGCTCACGATGATTTGAATGCAACCGTAGTAAAACCGAGCGGCGCAGTTCTCTTGTAGCCACTTCGGGTAGATCACAAGGATTAACCCGAAGATGGAAAACAGGGCTGAAACCAGGGCCGCAATCACCATGCCGTCGACGACGTTGTCCATGAGATTTTGGAATGTGATGTCCAATATAGAGTCGGTCGGGGTGACGAGGTCGGATTTTGCACGGTCTCGCAGGATGACCGCAAAGTGTACAATGGCCGAACTGAGACTAGCAAGGGCCAGCCAAGTGATGGTAAGGGAAATAATGACAAGACGCATTCGTATCATGGCGGCGGCAGTCCTCGGAGACATTTTGTGTCCGCAAGGGCAGATTTAGTGGGCGTGAAAAGGTGAGGCAGGTGTCGCTCAAGGGAACAGTTGAGCAAAGTAAAGATTGGGACGCAGAAGGATGAAGCAGGTCATTATCCCCGGGTACTGTAAGGTTATATGTGCTAGGTGATCTTCACGCAAATGCTGCCTCTACAAAGGGATGACCCAGCTGATACTGAGCGGCGCCGTATACCATTTAATTAGGTGTCTTAGTGGCATTCCACGGAGCTTTTACTAGATAAGTATGTTTCAAATTGAAGCACTATTCCTATGCTCAAGGCCGATGGCCTCTAAAGAAGTGTCCGGTCTCTTAGTACGGATCCCCGGAAATCACCCGTTTGTTCCCAGGATTTACTTTCCTGCTACTATATTATTATCCTCCTTAATATGTGTCGTGGTTGCGCATATCACTTCTCAAGTTTGGACGAACACCGACGGAAGATTTCTGATACCGACGTAGTTTGCCTTGGTCTGTTTGCGATACATTGTACTTGAGGAAACTACGGTTTGCTGTTGATTGAAAACCTACCCAACAGCCCCCAGAAAGATGTAGTCAACTCTTTTCTATATCTTTTGTTGAGCTTGTGTTTAACAGCCAGTGTAGGATGCGTCTCTAAGCCATGACAAAACCGTCACTGTTAGGTGAACCAACGCGGCCGATTAGGAAACGAGTTTCGAGTGGCAAATTTAACAAAGTCCCACTATTGGCAAGGAAACCAACATGGCTCAGATGGATATCTTCTATGGGCGGAAAACAACATGCTGCTGGTGTTCAATGGTGTTTTATGTTCAACGTTGATGTCAACGTTGATGTCAACGTTGATTCAACTTTCTGACACCATTCACTACCCTTATATCGCGAAAGGTGCTGGAATGAGAACACTCAAAAGATACTATCATATCGGCACAATACCAGCGGATTATGATCAAAGAACCTATAGCGTTCAGTGCTCCTGGAAGCACAAAACAGACTTTTGGCCAGTCGGATCCATTATCGTGGCTGCGCGGCGCGGCTGAATCATGGCCCTCTAGCAACCCCCAAGTCGTCAGAGATGCAATTCCCTTCCACACATTCCTGTTCATGGCCAAATATAACCTGTCAGCCATGTTGCTCCTGGGAATATACTTCAAATCAATTAGTGGCTTGAGCACCATGTGGATACGACAACTGGATTAAAACATTATTGATTCGATCGTTGGTGTACGTACCACAATTGTGGCCACATATTGACATCCATAGTCCTCCTAGGAGCCGGTGCTGATAATGGTAACCCGCAAAACCTCGATTGTGGCTATGGTGGGCATGACCGCTTCAGCCCCAAACATTTAAAAGGTCATGATTGTCCTCACGGTCGATGCTCTCGTGTCCTTCTTTTGCTTCAATAACTTACCAGTACAACACCATCACTAGCGAAGACAACCAATCATGGATCACAACCTATCACAGGTATCAAAGAGGTCCGATATCCTAGAAAAAGAACGTCACAATGGACGTATATGTCAAACTGGTATCGTTATCTTAAATACCCTTCTCTAGAAATCCACCGACTAACAAATCTATTTCATGAAGGCAATGAATCAGCTGAAAACTTCCGTCAGGTCGTTGGCCAATTCATCCACGGGAATCGCGGTCACACAAGCAAGATTTTACAGCCGCCTGTTGACCAGTCCACTGGCTCTGTAGCTACAGAGGTAGTTACTTCCGTCGCTACCTCTCTTGCTAGCTCAGGGGCCTCTACGTTGTCTCCAAGCGTCATAAAGACTGAAAGCCAAGACCTGCCCCCTCTGAACGCGAAAAAGAGAGCAGCCGAATCCTCAACCCTCCCACGAAAGCGACACCGACATTCATACTCCACCTCTCAAATACCGGGCCGCTCACAACTGGTGCATCGAAAGAGACCCCCAAGCAATATAAAAATCAGTAGGAAAATGGTCAACGATACAATTCAATACCTACAAACGCTATCCGACCGCATCTTGATCTCCGACGCCATTCCCCCCAGGGAGTGGGCCACTATGCATCTCGTCACCCAATTGCTACAGAGCAGGTACGAAGAGATCATCGCGAGGAAAGAGATGGAACCAGACGCTGTCTCCGATTTTGATTCCCCACCAACACAGCCAGAAGAGAAGTGCCAGAAGTGTGCTGCTGCGGACGAGGAGCGGCTGTATGACTGAGAAGCTTCTCGTTCTTCTAATCTTGCTGGCTGTATTTTGATAGCATAACTGGTCATTGGAAATTGAGGAGCAAATATAGTGTTATGTAACCAATAATCGATACATGAGAACCCGTTAAGCTTCAAATCTATCAGTCCATTACCAAGGGACTTTCAGGTGCGAAGACGGGTCGAACGATTTCGTGTGTGATGTTAGTCCACTCGACAAGCAAAAAGATACATGTGAAAACCAGCTAAATCTTGCTCTCCACTCAATGCAATAGAAATTAGAGAAATCAGACAGCTTGTACCAGACAAATCGGGGATGATGAAGAATTAGCATTTTCGCAGGTCGAAT
Organism: Penicillium samsonianum; assembly: GCF_028829775.1. Taxonomy (NCBI): domain Eukaryota; kingdom Fungi; phylum Ascomycota; class Eurotiomycetes; order Eurotiales; family Aspergillaceae; genus Penicillium; species Penicillium samsonianum. The sequence continues at coordinate 4,368,381 of NW_026643260.1, read as the reverse complement.
TGCCTCGAATATCAAAACCAGCCACTCTTTACATTATTCAACCCGCTTCCCTCGTAGTGTTGCAATGGCTCTGTGCTCTACAAGAATTGAAATATCTGTGCTATTCCGTTAATCAGCTCGTGACTGCTGGTCCTGATAACTCGGCGGTTTGGCAGTCATTTTGAGACTAAATGTCAGCATATTAATTCAAGTGATTCATTATGGCATCACTTGTAGACTCTATTAGACTCTAGTATTGGTAAGACAGGTAAAGCTAGAACGCCGAGACCCAAATCAGCCGTGCCAGTATTCGTCGGAGAATTGTGTGAGAGCGACTCGCCGTGCTGAAAGGCGAGCTTCCAAGTCAAAGGCATACCTAACCATAACCAAGTCCACCGGATTCTCTTTCTTCATCTGACCAATATGGTCGTTGCAGCGTCAACTAGATGCTGGTCGCATAGAAGTTGCGAGTGATCATTACATGGCCGTGTAAGTGAAACTCCCTCTGTGAAACGCAATAATTACTGGCAAGTTTGCCATTTCATGAGCCTACCAATTACTGTAATAACCATACCATGCCTGATCCGATGCGCTCGTTGACTCATGAGCGAAACATGAGGCCGCCATTACAAAGAAGCTGCCGCAGACTCTGGCTCGTTTGATAGCTTCCGTCTTTTTATTTTTGGCGCGTTGTCAGTCATAGGAAACCTAGAATTTGTCCGTGGACAGCTTTCCTAGCACTGTTAAGGGTAACAAGATCCCGAGGAAGTTGAGTTATGCTGAGTAGTGCGGTCATGTGTCGAGTCGTATGGAATTCTTAATTAGCTCGAGACTCATGTTCATGATGGCTGAACAGCTCATTGTCAGTTGTAAAAGGATACACGTGCCGTTAACAGTTGTATGCAAGCGCTGTGGCTCATCGGCCTCATCTTACGACAGTCAGTCGAAGCTGCCATCTCCTCTCATTGCCGAGAGTCCTATACTTAACACTGCGCCTACAAAATAAATGGAATTCCACTTTCTCTCTTAATTCTTGCACGTATTGAATCCGAGAAAACACACTTCTCTCATCATGTCAACTAACCCATTCAAAGAAAACATGATATGTGACCTTGGCACTATCAAAGCTCAATCTCAGCTCCCCATCTCGATATCAACCCCCATCACCTGCGAGAGTCAGATGGCGGCCAACACGAAACCAACCAGACCTCGCCGCCGCAGCAGATCGAAGGTTGTCACGGGTCTTCCCAAGAGCCTTTGTCTACCCCTCTTGTGTGGTCTTGAAAACATTGCATCCGTCTTGATCGTAAGGCAGGAGTCGCCGTGGGATACCTATCGGAAAGTCATTACGTATGAGGTCGCTGGCAAAGTTACAATTGCCACACGCCGCACCCGTCCGTCTCGCATGGTAGCCATCCGAACCTATCGAAAAGAAAATGCTCGAAGATTAATCTACAGATTCGGACGTCTTGAACACAGGAACGTTCTCTCCTTACATGAATGCTACATGCACGAAGATCTCGCGTTCTTCTTGGTTGACGACTTGCCGCTGACTCTCGCGCATGTTGTTGCTTTTCCATCTGTTTATCCCAGCGAGGCAGAATTGGGATCGATTATATGCCAGGTTTGTCCATCATGGCCCTATCGATGCAGTTGTCCTGACATTTTAGATCCTCGACGGTGCCCGCTGTTTAGCTTTATCTGGTCTTGCGCATCAATCTCTGGCCTGTGACGATATATTACTTGGTATTGACGGGATCATCAAGATAGGTTTGTTGGTGGCCCCATCCTTGCATTATCTGACTGACATTTCACAGCGTGTTTGGACCTTTGTGTAGATTGTACACCAGATCAATCCGAAGCCGCATATATTGCGGCCCTTCCGTTGATTACGATGCGGCTCATGCAGAAATGTGACAAAGATGAAGGCGTTGTTGGCGTGAATGATTTGGAGCGATGGCCAATCGATTCCGCTGCCGTGGGATTTCTGTCCGCTACCGAGACGGCAGGAACAATCAAGTCTCTAAGAAATGTAAGTTCTCCTAGCAAGCTATCGTATTTCGCTAATTCCAAGTAGCAACCCCTCTTGGCGGCGAAGCACCGCCCAAGCGATGATCTGGTCGTTCTGGCAAGAGCAGCTCTCCTCTCCAGTAGTGTGAATTGCATTTACAATTCCGAATTCAAGAACTGTTAACGGGCTAAGATATGGTGCACATTTCCATGGACATTTTATAAGTTTTCGTCATGGTCGTACGGTTACATCAATATACAATATTCCACACGTCTCCTGCCGTCCCCCTTTTGTTTTCTGGGTACCATGTTTCTCTTTATACTGAAAGATGTCCTGCTGCTACAGAGTTAAGATCACGTTACTGGTGCGGAATTAAAGGCTGACATCGATTATCGTGGCCCTTTGGTGACGTTCGCAACCTTCGGAAACCTGAGTCATAAGAATTTCATGCATTAATCTCGGTTTGACAATGAAGTCTCAAGCACGCTTCGAAAGGGCTCGTGATCACTCTACTAAAAAGGACCTAGCTCTTCAAAAATGAGCTTTGGGATCGCAACAGTACTGAATTGCCAAATTTCCACAGGAGAAGGGTTTTAAGCATCAAAAAGGCAAGAAACAGAACAAATATAATGACCAAAATAATACGAATGTCCCAGAAGCACTGTACATATGTCGCACGTAGACTTCAACTGCAGGGTGAATACTGGGAAACGAAAACAACTGGTGAATACTAATTCTCTGGCTTTTATTACCCTCAAAGGCTGACTAGTGATCGTTGAGCACCCTACAGTTGAGTGAGGGACAACTACTCTCCGATTGGTTCCTTTCGCCAATCGTAAACTAGGAGGGTTGTTAGAATACGAGCTTATTCATGCCAACTCCATTGTTTCTCACCTCCATCCACCTTTCAAGCCGAACAGTTAGCCCTCGGGACCAATAACCTATTTATACAGAACTATCCTTCGATTGTTATTTGCCTTCATATTTCCACAGAACACATCACTTTAAAGATGTTATCTACAACATCCACCACGAACGGCATGTATCACATTACTACTCTATCCTTGACAGTCTCCCTCCTTGGATTTGTTGCTGCCACAAGCAACCCTGTCCATCGATATGCGCAACTCCGAGCTTGGGGTCAGCCCGGCTGTCGTGCTAGTATCCTTGGCGAGGCAGGTATCTACGGTGATTACATTGGTTCATGTGAGCCATCGGTTAACTACGATACGGTCCGCTCCGTGAGTGTCGAAGCTATCGAATCAGGATGCACTCGTACGTCCCGGCAACTCTTAGACTAAACGTTACCACTAACAAATTTTCAGTGTACATTTACAGCAATCTGCAGTGTCATTCCGAATGGATCGAGGCTCCTCTTAACAAATGCGTCAGTGGCGAACAAGAGTATAAGATGTACAAATCGACATGCGATGCTTGAGATGAACTCTTGGGGAAACGGTGACAAATCTAATATCCGGGAGGTATAGAAGACTTCATTGAGCTCTATAGTGCATACCTGGTATGTCCCATATGCAGTCGACGTTGTGCACGAAGGAGCTTTTGAGACCTGTACTTATGCCGATGAAATCACATAGAGATACATGTAAGACGGTCATAAACTTCAGCTAAGTAACGCAGGAAGTCATAAATTCCCCCCAGTTTCGTGCCCAGGATCCCCTTTTCACATACAACATCCGCTTCTCAAACAGTTTGTACATGTATATGTTGGTATCTCTCAATTTACAATTGCCATACGTGACAAAAGATTTGTGGTAGGCTCAAGCATGACATGAGAAGATTCCACCTGTCCTTCACACTTGATCAGCTTTTGATGCGTCTGTGAGGACATTTACATGTAGCAACCTGTTCACATCAGTTGGGAGCAACCAGTGCCCGACCGAGGAGTATGTAGCCCCTGTGGTGTACATAAAACCTCGAATCCTATGGGCAAGCTCTTTCCAAATTGAGTGGTACAGTAGAGCACTGCGGAGACGTTAGACTTGATTTGAGGAAACTAACATCCGATTTTATGATGCAACAAGCGTATATAATCGTCCCAAATTGGCCATCTATGAGTGTTAGCTGCGTAGGATTGAGAGTGATCTGTTTTCATGTTGATAATTAGCCGAGAAACTGCTGAAGCCCCAATGGGTTGTTTTACCTTGAAAGTCCCTCAAAAATAGTCACTGCAATAGCAAACGAAGTCGCTTCAAAATTTGCCGCATCTCTAGCTTTATGCTCTAAATGTCCCATGACGTATGTTTTAGATAGACGCAATATTTTGTTCCAAGTTGTCATACTCATGCAGTGTGCATTTATGCTTCCCGAAAAATGGACACACAAATCAGTGGCTCGATGAAAGGTCGAAAACAGATGTCATTGACAGCCTCGGAGACGTTGATTCTTTGTCCTCTCCCCTTTTACAGTACTGTATCTTAAATATAAATAATTGGAACATTTTAAAATCCTCATCAATTGTCACAGTCACTACACGCATTAGAATGGCCCCAAGTGCTCGCCGGTCCGGCCGCCAAAGTGCCAAAAATGATTCTGAACTGGTATCACTACTGGATGATGGTTCTGAATCCCCGTAGAGAAAGAGTACTCGTTATGGTGCACACGCTTACGCAAAATCACTACCTCCAATCCCCCCGGGACGAACTGAGATGACCCTTTGAGTGCGGATACGAAATATATACCACGGACCACAGGTGTCGTTGCTAGTAGGACCGCCTGACGAACGCGGTCGGATTAATTATGATAAGAGGATGCGACAGAGGTGAAATGCCCTTGCCGCAGAGGCCGTTAGGTTGGATTGGATGCGACGCCTTCGTCCGAAGTCCCATCGGCGTGTTTAGCTAGTGGCAATCCACAAGCACAAGGCAAGCCTGCAGTGAAGATTCGAAAGCGGGCCTCGCTGTCCAAGGTGACGAGATGTGTGTGATACAGGAATGGAAGTTCGATTTTCCACGAGTATTGGAGGGTGTACCAAGATAATTTGATCATTGAGTAGGGCGTACTTTGCGCGTCAAGCGTGGCCTTGTCTATTCGTTGTAGCTCACTGGGTTCTATCGCAATCAAATTCCGTTGTACGTCGGCATTTCATTCAAGTTACGGTGATAAAATCGAAAGAAAATGGAATCTTGATATGGACAACATGTAAAAGTAGTAGTCCTTACACAAACCCAATAGAAAGCAACGAATATAGAGATTTGTATTAGCGATCTTCTGGCTTCTCAGTAAGGAACCAACAGAACTCAAACTAGTATTTCGAAGATGCCTCATTTTCGGATCGGTATAGGCTTAGGGTCATGTCAGGGTAGGTAGGCTCAGGGAAGGCTCAGGGTAGGCTCAGGGAAGGCTCAGGGTAGGCTCAGGGAAGGCTCAGGGTAGGCTCAGGGAAGGCTCAGGGTAGGCTCAGGGTAGGCTCAGGGTAGGCTCAGGGTAGGCTCAGGGTAGGCTCAGGGTAGGCTCAGGGTAGGCTCAGGGTAGGCTCAGGGTAGGCTCAGGGTAGGCTCAGGGTAGACTCAGGGAAGGCTCAGGGTAGGCTCAGGGTAGGCTCAGGGTAGGCTCAGGGAAGGCTCAGGGTAGGCTCAGGGTAGGCTCAGGGAAGGCTCAGGGTAGGCTCAGGGTAGGCTCAGGGTAGGCTCAGGGTAGGCTCAGGGTAGGCTCAAGGTTGGCTCAGGGTTAGCAAAATTGGGTATCAGCTCCGATGAGGGGAAAATCTGTGAGTTCCCCGCACTGTATTGTCACGCTTGGTCATTTATTCCCGCCAAGCATCGCTGTATGTTTTGTAAGGTAATTTTGACAATACCGGAAGAACTGGATTGTAACACACAGTAATCGTGCCACGTCGACCAACAGCTTTCAATACCGGGAGGGTGTTGATGGGCCCGGCGCGATTACATGGACCGGTGCCCGTTTTACTTGTAGCTTGCAATCTAGTCCTTAGCTGTGATACCATACTGCAGTTTCATGATTTGGACTCTCAGTTCGCGACTCTATAGGCTTCAGAAATAGAAGGCAATACACACCTCGGGAACTATTTCCGAAGTTGCCTCTTGCTCCTGATCTGCACCAGCCTCATATCACAACAAGCACATGTTGCCATGTCAATTAAGAGCGTGACCTGTGTAGCAATTGTCTTAGAGCAGTATGCTCTGAACCATCTTCCCACAATCAACGACGTGAACTCAACGATCATCCACACCATAGGAAGCAGCCCAGAAGTGCCCCTTTCATTCTACCTCGAATCGCAAGCATTTCGATGCATCTGTCTGGGATTTTCTTCTGTTTCGGACACACGTTAGCCCAAACTACGGCATATCGCAAGACATGCTGAGCTCTAAAGTATTTACCATGCCAACTACTGTACAATCGAACTCTACGGTCAAGATTGCAGCAAAACCACGTCATCTATGATTGAAATTCAAAACCCTGAGTTTACGCCTAACCACCAGCAAAACCATCTATCAGCTAGAAACTGCGCACCACAGAGGTCCCGTCACAGTCTTGTGAGAATCACTGGCATGTCGCTGAAAATGCATGATTTCTGAGAACGTTTCATCACAAATATTGCACGCAATCGTCTCGCTTGGCTTCACCTTTTTCAGATGTTTTCTTTTGATGTGTTTGGTGACATCCCCATGAGAGGCAAATTTCTGAGCACGTTTTGGAGGGTCTAGGTCTCGCTGGCCCAGACAAATAAAGCAGAATAAGGGTCGATGATCCTTCATAGCAGATCGAAGAGCAAGCTCGAAGGGAGTTTTTGGTTGCCTGGCGCTATCTGCCACTTCATTTTCCAGCTGGCGTTGATCATGGACCTCGACGTGTTTGCCAGGGTCTTCTGATCTTTTATTCCGCGGTAAACGGCAGGTGTCGCCCTCCTGAAATTGACAATACGCAGCCACTGAATCGATAGCTTCGGTTCTCCGAGCCATCTCCTCCTCTATCGTTGGGCGTGGCAGAGTCAAAAGACTCTTGATCAGCCGTTGTTGGGGTACAGGGACCTCTGCAGAGCACTTCAGCGGCTTACTTGAAGATTCAGCTGGCGCAATCCCGGACAATTGGCGCTTGATCTCTAACATAGGCTGTTCTCGGTCATATTTGTTTTGAATTTGCGCAAGGAGCGTATGCTGTGCGCGCTTCCTGGCTCCTGTTAACTCCTGATTCAGTTTTCTGTACATATCGTACTCCGGTGTGCCTTTGTGTTTTGAGAGAGGACGTTCTAGAGATCGGCTGATCTCATCGCGCCGGCCCATTAAGTTGAGGATTTCCGGCTCTTGATTCACGGAGCAGGATTGCTCCGTTGTCAGCTCCTGCGGGCGATCCGGGTCGATGGTTCGGCTCATCCGGCAAGCAGCGCGCATGATATCTTCTTCCGGGTCCAGGCCACGAATGATGGCGGGCAAGTTCTTGGAAATTCTTCTGCTGAGGTAGAATTTCAGAAATGTCCGTGTATCAGCGTGATGCATCACAAGATTGCGGAGGGAGTCGCTGACGGAACCTGGAGCTATATTAGTTGATCAATATTGAAAGATTGAGCAGTGCAACGTACCACTATTGTCCAAAGCTGTGCCTGCCCCATAGCGTAGGCTGTAGGGGCGTGTGACTTGCCGAATACCTGTGATCACGCCAATCTTCTTGACCCATGGTTCCAGAGTTGAGTAAGGGAGAGGTTTGTTGGGTGAGATGCCAATCCCATTCAAATTCCGTTCCGACATCCGAAATACCGGCACATCATCCATGGCCGGGTCAAGCTGTAGCCGTAGTTCGTTACACTCGTCGCGAATTCGAAGTCCAGGAAGCTGGCTTGCAAGAACCAGTACTTCCTCGCCATCAACACGGGCGAATGCACGGTCTGCAAAAAGAAGGCCCAACAGGAAGACATGAGGACTGAGCACTAACGAAGGATCGAAGATGATTTCGGGCAGGATGTAAGTGTTCCTGAAGGAGATGTCAATAAGAAATGACGGCGTGGAGTTGGGTGTACTCACGCGTCTTTAGCACCTAGCCACTCCTTGGTGAACTCAAAGGTAAACTCAACCACAATTCGATGTGGACCGCCCTGCGGATCACGGAGAAGACTGACTTGGATGTGACGATATCGCAGATCGAGGATGGCTTGCGGACGGTTTGTCGTGAGACCTGCGAGCTGCAAGAAAAGACCGAGCTCAATACGGTGGCGGCCATGTCCAAACTTTTTCTTTGTTGTGCTGACAGTGGTCTCCACGACTTTTGCCAGGTCTTCAACATCCATAGGAGGCTTGTCTCGCCCTGCGATTGACAACTTATACTTTTTGGCCAAACGTCTAATTACCTAAATTCAGAACCAGGTCAGCCTTGAAGGAGGGGCCAGGCCAGCTAGGAAGTGGTAAAAAGGGCCCTCGTACTCGACGCATCCGACGGTTCATCTGATTTCCAATCTTTTTTGAAGTGGACCTTTCGTAAACTAGCCGAAATACTTTCCAAAACGTATCCAAGGAGCTTTTGCACTTGATTCCTGGAAGCCTTCTCCCATTTTTACCACGTCGTAGATTGAGAGCCCATTCAAGAAAGTTGTATAAAATCGGGATCGATAGGCGGTTGTATTCCTCGTTGGGATCTTTCCGAATGAAACAGCAGAACCTTGGTGATACATTAGTGAGATCAAGAGTCTCCAGTAGAAAGGAAGGGGAAGAATGGAAAGCAGAACTAACTGAGACCATTTTTCCTCAATGCGGTTGAGAAGAGCGGTAGTGCCTTTGCCATAGTCTTCCTGCGTGTAGACCGTCTCATCGAAGTTTTGAAGTTGCTGGATGTAGTACTCTGCTGTGTACTCATTATCGGCGAAGAGTAAGCTCGCATCGCCAGCATTGCATGGTTGATATGCCTCATCTTCAGGTTCTGTCAAATCAGTGTCGGATCCACAGTCTTCAGTGCCTTCTCTCTCGGAATACTCGCTGTCGCTAGATGACTGGCAGCTCGCTTTACGAGAGCGGCGGGTCATGATGCGAAGGGTTGGGGTCGCGGCAGTGCCAAAAAGTCCTTGTTGCAGAAGGTCCTGAAGCAGGGCCTAACCAAGTATAGATAGACAATTGATTTTCAAAGCAGGGTTCGATAAGAACCTCGTTACTGTGACTTTGGGGAGCCTGACTGGAATGAGAGAACAAGAGAACGGCGGAGGGAATTGCTGCCATTTTAAATGACACGATTCTGGAGGAAGTCATTTTCGGCGCCCTTAAAGACTCGAAGTTTGGAAGGCAGGGGGAGGTAGTAAGGAAAGGGGACGGTGGAGTGGGTCAGAGGGCGCGAACCAGGCCGCCGCAGGTCCAAGTGGAAGGGTGCGTGGGTAGAAATGCCGAGGTGGGTGGCAGAACGGTTGGCAGATGGGCGGCCAAAAACGGCCTGAGAAGCGGCCATTTCTGGCCGTCCATTTGCCGTCATCTAGTTTTAAGTAGTATTATCTGTTTACCACTTAAAATAATAAGTGGTAGATAGATAAAACCGTCCGCCGAAACTACTTCTATCACCGTTATAGATTCACAATTTATAATAGAGCTATTAAAGATTTTACGCTTCGGTTGTCGAGTAATAATCTATTAATCTTTACCGACACTAATTTAAAAGCTAGTCTTATCGAAATTATAGATATCGCCGGGTAAGATACCATTTTCCTCGATACTCCGAGTGTATTCTTTAAACCACTTTTCTACTACCCCTTTATCTATTACTCGGCTTCGTTTAATATCGAGGGCTCGTCGGCGACGTCGGTAATATTGAGGATTACATTTTAAGAACCGATAAGTCTAATGGTCGCCGACCTTAAGGGGTGGAATTATGGGATCGGTATACGCTTCTTCGAGGATTAAATTCGCGGCGATAGTGATTTATGACTAGTTTATTATAGCGCCCGCTTGATCGAAGTAATCAATGAATTAGCATAAAGCAGATTCTTATATAGAACTAAGCTTCCGACCGTTAGGTTGGCGTTAAAATAGGGATTTTCCACCATTCTATCGATACCGAAGCCGGCACTTAGGTACGTTGAATTCACGCGTAGTTTTCGCGATATAGGGCTTAGATTGCTAGGATAAAGAATCCATTGCTTTAGCAATCTGAATCTCAATTTTGGCGTTGTCTTTAGGCATAGTGATGGAGAAATTGATAGTTGAATGTGGTAGGTTGAATTCTGGAAAAAATCTACAATTTGGGTGCAACTACAAAGTGGGTGGCGGACCCTCCTGTGGAGGGTCTGGTATTTTTTACCAAAAAATTGCAAGGCCCGGTTAGTGGTTTTTCTCTTGTTATCGTGGAAAGCATCTGGTCGACTCCCAAACAACATGGAGGCTTCTTCCATACGTAGTCTACTTCCATACGTAGTCTACTTCCATACGTAGTCTACTTCCATACGTAGTCTACTTCCATACGTAGTCTACTTCCATAAGCAGCCCCTGGCATCGTTCCTCGGTATCTCAAAAGGGCCTAGCCCGTATAGGCCTGCTCAGCAACAGTACGGTTAAGAATAACAAACCAAGTACTGTAGTATCTGAGACACAAAATTAATTGTTCTTTAATTCAGCAAATGATTGAGGTTGCGGAAATCGTGGTAAATCTTGGGATAGATATTGTCCCATGATCTATTGATTCGTGAGATTATCAAGGTGGACGAAAATCGTAGTGTTTCTTACGATACCAATAGTGTGACGGGGGCTTGGTTCATGAGAAGACCCTTAGAATTGCTGAAGGATCGTGACGTTTCATAGGACAGGGATGGTCGTATGCTCTTGCGAACCGCAAGAGAGTCGGAACTCGCGGAAACCGTGGTTTTTCCTATGATACAGATAATCAGATGATCGGGTTATCTTTATAGATAGCCAAGCACCGCTAAAGGCGCTCCGCCGACCGCGCATGCCGTTGGGACAGGTCTACCTGACAGATGACTAGACTTGATCCGCCAATTGGCGGAACGGGGCGTTCGAACCGAGCTCAGGTGGATCCCATCTCACCAAGGGGTGTTAGGCAACGAGATCGTAGATCGACACGCCAAAGAAGCCGCCCAAGGACCTGACGGGCCACAGAACTCCCTCAACCGATATATCCGCCTCGCTGCCGCGGCTAAGCGCCGGTATCGCAGCAAGGCGAAGATCGAGTGGGAGAGAGCGTGGATAAACGAGAAGACCAGCCGAGCGACGAGACGCTTGATCGAAGCACCGACAAAGAATAACATGGAATACTGGTCAGGACTGCGCAAAGCGACTACGTTGATACTGATGCAACTACGCACCGGGCGCATCGGCCTCAGTGCGTACCTAAATCGTATCAACCGACGCGACTCGGCGCGGTGTGATTGCGAACTGGGCACTCAAACGGTGAACCATATTTTGCTCGAGTGCCGGTTGCACCAAGACGGGCGCGACTGGATGCGGAGCGCCCTTTCCGACCAGGGGATCGCTCTCCGTCGAGACCAGCCCCAGATGCGGCCGGAGGCACGCACAATTGTGGCCGATTTCATGGTCAAAACAGGTCTTTTGGGTCAATTCCAAGCAGTCGACCCAATTACCCTGGATGCAGAAGAGGCTGAAGAGAGAGAATGACCCCTCAGGACAGTGTGACGGAAGAAGAAGGATGGCGCGCCCATTAGGAGCGCAGTGACAGGTCCACTGCACTCCCTTGATGCAAGCGAACACAAGAGCGGCAGCCGACAGCCAGGATAGATGCGCAAAAGAGGGGTGTGGGGAAGGAGCTGTGCGGCGAAGTAGACCTTGGGTTATGGAGGAGGCCAAGGGTGTCGTTCGTTTTGAATTTCCTTTATTTATTGTGTTTACGTAACCGTGTTTGTCTTGCTTGTAACTATATAATCGTGGGCGACCAATCAGGGGATTCCCCCCTGCGAGCCCCATGAAACGGTCGTTCAGTGGGCAGGCGACCACCTTAAAGCTGTCGGCAGGCCTGACAGCGCTCCCGCATAGCAGCATATATTCAGTGCGAGCTACATCGGGCTAATGAATTCATCATCATCATCATCATCATCATCATCCAGGGCTTTGATGATGCCTTCCGTCTTGGAGATGTTAATGTTGTGATAGGAGGCTGGTGCAGGTCAGGAACTAAGCCGCACCATCGGAATTGATTCCCGAGGTGTCTATACGAAGAAGCAAGTCGATTGGAAATCAACTTGGAGCTCATGCTGTATATATAGCCTCACGTATTCCCTCTGGAAGATAATCAATTAAGATTATCCCTCTGAATTACAACAGTTAATCCATGTTGCAACCCTTACACGCTATTCACATGTTAGTTCTATTTCAATTTACCTTCGCGGATGGGTAGGAATCTCACATAAAGTGAAGAAACAGGAAATTCTTTCGGTAGCACGACTTTGAGTCCGAGTAAGCGGTCTATCATGTCACTATCTTGAGCTGAGAATGCCTCTTTCCATTTCGGTCTGGGCATGTAGGGATTTACTACGCTCTTACGTGCGCCTCCTAGGGAGAAGGGGACGATGTCGACGGAGACACCGTGGGCTTCGAGAAGAGGTCGGTAGCGGTTGGTGGTGGTGAATCCAAACCGGGAGTAGGGAGATACTTTGAGATGATGCTAATTGTGAGAAAGATGGATGATAGGGATATGAACGAACCATAGTCGACGAAGATTGTGAGCTTCCTACCATTCGGTCGACCCATCGTCAAACGAATCGAGCTACTTGGTGTAGTAATTTAATGCCTTCTTAATCCCCTCAATTGCTCCCGGCGTCTTTTGAAATAAGCATGAAATTGAAAATTATAAAAAAAATGTCGTAAGAGCTGAATTGCTGACTTCAGCCGAGGCGAGGTTCGGCTTTGGCTTCTGAATAATAATCATCGAATTCGCGGGGGAAATGCCTTGCTAGCACCCCTTTTTGACCTTTAGTGTGACATTTTGGCAGGAACATGCCCCTAAAGCTTTTTTGGGTTTGTTTACTAATCTGGCCGACACCCCGAAAGCCACGTGAAATATTCGGAAATTCGTGTCAGATATTACACTGACTTGATGAGAAAACATTAAGTCGGGCGGTGAATGTATGCCCGCTGGAGGGGCCACCGGCCGCCGCCAACCACGATCCTTGTGGATATTGGGATACTCTCCGGAATCAGTAGCAAATCTACGGACGTAACCTTTCTTTCACTCCTGCGGGAGCTAAAATATCCTGCTTCCCTCCTGTGTTTCCGCCTTTTTCGAGATCTATTGTCCTTTCGTCCAATTTTGGGATTGAAAGCTGCCAGATGATAAGCATTTTTTGCAATCATGCCGATCGAGTCTCACCACCCTCCAATTTCGATTCCGCCAGTCGATTTTTGGACTTTCTTATTTGAAAGACCAGATCGGAAATATCCAGACGACCACGGTAATTTGTTTTTCACTGCAGCGCCTACTTCTTCATGATTTTATATAAGATTAACTAACACACCTCAAAGTACTTTTTGTAGATGTCACAACACAGAAGAGGCATACCTTCCGAGACATTCGCAAGGCATCGGTCGAAATCGGTCGAGGTCTTCGAAACCAATGGAGATGGCAAAAGGGGGACGTCATGGTCCTATTTTCTCCTAACACTGCGGACATCGGAGCTCTTGTGTTGGGAATCCTATGGGCAGGCGGCACCGTTTGCCCCGTAAATAATCTTTACACTGTCGGAGAATTGGTCTCGGTGCTGAAATCTTCTGGAGCCAAAGCTTTGACGACGCACTTGGGCTGCCTCGAAGTAGCTCGAGAAGCTGCTCTCGTCGTGGGATTGCCTCTCAATCGTATCATACTTATCGGAGGGCCTGACACGAAGGAAATGACGAAACATTTTTCGTCGCTGCGAGATTCATCAAGTGGAGGAGAAAAGGTGTTGATAAATCCTAAAGAGGACCTGGCATTCTTGGTATATTCGTCTGGGACCACGGGTCTTCCGAAAGGAGTTATGCTCTCGCATGAGAACATCGTCGTCAACATTTTGCAGAGCAATACACCGGAAAAACATCTGGTGACCTGGGATAATGATTCAGTCATCTCTTTTCTACCTATGTTTCATATTTACGGTATGATTTAAGGAGCCAAAACATTCTGAATTACACAATATGTTGACATAATATTAATTAGGTGTTGCGGTCATGGTTTTCCACCCTATATATAAGGGAGTCACTATGCATATTATGCAACGGTTCGACTTGCTACAGCTATGCCAAAGCATCCAGTCCAGCAAGATTACAGTTGCATATGTTGTGCCACCGGTGGTACTTGCCCTTGCAAAACATCCGGTAGTGGACAAGTATGATGTTAGTTCACTTCGGGAAATGCATTCTGCCGCTGCACCTCTCGGCACCGACTTGATCGACATGATTTACAAAAGGTTGAAGGTGCCAATCAAGCAGAGTTACGGAATGTCAGAAACATCGCCTGCGATTACTACTCAAGTAAATCCCACTCCGACGTTCCTTCATCTCTCTACTGATAAGCGTTTAGAGTAGGGAAAGCTGGAACAAGCCACCCGGTTCAGTAGGCAAGCTCCTGCCTTCTATGAGCATGAAAGTCATGGACGGCGAGCACGAGGTTCCACCGGGCCAGGAAGGAGAGATCTGGATAAAAGGCCCCAACGTCTTCAAAGGCTACTACAAGAACCCAAAAGCAACAGCCGATGCTATCGCCGATGGCTGGTTTCGCAGTGGTGATATTGGCTATATCAACAATGATGGGAACATCTTCCTTACCGATCGCTTCAAAGAAATGATAAAGTACAATGGATTTCAAGTTGCGCCTGCACAGCTCGAAGGTTTGTTGTTAGGGCACCCTGCTGTTAATGATGTCGCGGTGGTCGGAGTTTACAGCAAAGAAAGGGCGACGGAGCTACCGCGGGCGTACATTGTTCCTGCAGAGGGTCACACACCTGGTGAAGATTTGGAGACAGTCATCAGTGCATGGTTGCATGAGAAAGTGGCTCCATATAAGAAGTTGCGTGGTGGGATCAGGTTTATTGATGAGATACCTAAGAGTGCTACTGGGAAAGTTTTGAGACGAGTGCTGGCAGAACAGGCGAAGAGGGAGCAGGAGGGGGGCAGGAAGGCAAAGCTATAGTTTAGCATTTTCAATTCAGCGAACAATTATACGGTTTTATTTCAAGACTTTATATCATCAATTGCTCGATTAGGAATATGGCTCTATCTACTACCGTGGATGTCAAAACATGGACTTCTCTGCTTATATGCAGAAATGGTGAGGAAATGAATGTTTCTCATAAAGCGCAAATGTTGACACTATTATTGAACGAAATTCTGAGACTACAGAACATTCGCAAACGCAGTGCCATAGAGGAGTCAACATCGATACTCAACATTGAGAGCTACCAATCGCCGAAACATGTATATTAAAGCCCTTCAGTAATCTAAAATTCAAATGTTTCCCCAGCAATTGAGTTGGGAATTACATTCTGGAATGCCGGGGGAAAAAGTGGCCGACCTGTTGCCCCTGCGTCAAACCAACCTCGGCGACTTTATTCCCGCCCTTGGAGATTACTACCTATCCCACCGAGGCAGATTATTAATCATTGAGCGTTCGGCTCCCGATCTATGGTACAAAAATACGGGCGTAATATGCGGCCGTAAGCCCAGTATTAATATTCTTTAATCCTCGGTGGCTGAGCCGGGTCTCACCCCAAAATCACTTCCGTCCATTATATGAATATGAAAGTTGAGAGGCAACCGAACTACTGCAATCATGCCTTTAGACACTGCTTTGACAAGAAAGTTAGGAATTTCGAGTGAACTTCACCAATACCCCTCTATATTTCTTTGGCTGATATTCGAGACAGTTCCGGTTGTGCAAGGAGGGTTGCAATGGGTTGCGTATGCCGAACTCGCTGCCGCAGTGAGCAATGCTGGTGGATTGGGAATCGTGAGTTACCATTTCGATTCAAATTGCCATCTGCTGACCTGAAATGTTAGATCAATGCTCTGACGCAGCCTGATCCGGGTATGTGATTAATCACCCATGCCCTACCACGCAACGTTAACCGACTTGGATTTCAGAGTCACTGCGAGCGGAGATCAAGAAAACAAGAAATCTGACAAAGAAGCCGGTAGGATTTCTCCCATGTGAAATCTCAACGCAAGCTTATTGTCGGCCAGTTTGGGGTCAATATCACCCTCTTACCAGCACTGAAAGTCCCCGACTACGGCGCCTTCACCAGAGTCATCATCGAAGAAGGCGTAAAAATCGTGGAGACAGCAGGAAACAACCCCAAACCCGTAATCTCGGCATTAAAAAAAGCAGGCATCATCGTGATCCACAAAGCCACAACCATCAAGCATGCTCGCTCCGCCATCAAAATGGGCGTAGATATTTTATCCATCGACGGATTTGAATGTGCAGGTCATGTGGGAGAGACGGATATCACTTCCCTCATTCTTTTGAGTCGAGCACGGCAAGAATTTGGGGACGTGCTGTTTATTGCTTCGGGGGGCTTTGCGGATGGGCAGGGCCTGGCTGCTGCGCTGTCTCTTGGGGCGGCAGGCATCAACATGGGCACGAGATTTGTTTGCACGATTGAGGCGCCGGTGCATATTAATGTGAAGATGGCGATTGTGGACTCGGGTGAAGAGGATTCGACGCTGCTGTTGAGGAGGTGGACGAACACTACGAGACTTTTCTCTAATGATGTTACGGCTGCGGCGCTCAGGATTGAGAGGGAAAGTGCGATCGGGGACTTTGAGGAAGTGGCTCCTTTTGTTAGTGGTGCGAGAGGTCGGGAGGTCCTAATTGAAGGGGATATAAATCGAGGGGTAAGAAAGCCACTTAAAATGTGGAAAGTTTGCTAACGTTAGTGATAGGTTTGGTATGCTGGGCAAGTGATGGGGTTGATTCATGATATACCAAGTTGCGACGAGCTTCTGAGCCGCATCGAACGTGAAGCGGAACAAGCTCTCGCAAAAATTGGATCTTTGGTCTCTACAGGTAAGAAGATAGACAGCAAGTTGTAAACTTTAGATTCTGGAAAGGGTTGTTCAGATAGTTGGGGCGCAGAGTTCCGAATCAAGATTCTTCCACACTTGCCCTATCACGCTGGCACTTAGTCTGATCCTCCGTACACAATCTGCCCCGCCAAGCCATGGAACGGAAATAAAACTAGAGTCTAGTCCTTCTGAATCCCAGTTAGGCGAGGATAAAGTCAAGAATGCAAGTTCAAGTGATATATAATTCCGCCTCTCCTATTCGCAAGACTTTGCGTCTGTTTGGCGAATTCAGAGCTAAATAGAAAAAAACTAGAACCTACCTTTTACGTGGGAAGGACGCGAGAAAAATGGTGGAATTGGAACTTAGGCCCTCATTTATCTCTTTACAGGATAGCGATGGAGAGAATGCGGACTCACTGCTGGATGTGGCAAGAGATTGGTGGAGAGATAGTATTACGCAAGAACGTCTACCAAATCCTTGCTGAACGCAGTGTGCCGCCATGGGAACTTATTACTCCAAGATGCTACTTGCCTCGCTTGTTGGAATTCTCCATCAATACGCCATGGTATCTCTCAAAGATGACTCTGATCGCAATGCTAACATCAGAAATTTAAGTTGTGAATATCCTGAAATTCCGTTACCTTGTCCCAATGCGCTCTACCAACTAGTGAGACCTTACATGAGGCGAGAGGTTGGAAAAACTAAGACAGAGCTTCGGGTAAAAACGAATGCTCCTTTTTACTGATATTTGATAAGCTATGGGGAGCCTCGAATGGATCAACAGGGAAGCTGCTGCTGCTGTGGACGACAGTTGTCAAAGGCAAGCAAGTTCTATTCGATACATTCCTGGTCCGCACTAATATTATACATCCGTCAACGAATCTGGGTCGTTGATTCGCACGTTTGCGAACTTATCAACACTGTTTGAGAAACTCCTCAACTCAGGTTCCATGTTACGCCAACCATACAAGGAGGTATAGTAAGGGAATGCGGAGGAGGTGCCTATGCACCACCAGAGCCGCCTGTTGATACATCACCTCGCTTACCTGGTTGCATACGCACGGAGGGGACCCCTCTAAAAAGGAGGAGGGGGAACCTCTTAGGAGGACCAGCGATTAGTCTGAATATCATCATACCCATATCAGGCACATCTCACATTCTTCACTTGTATCTATATCGTACCAGGACGCCCCCAGGGGACTGTCCTAATAATGTTGTAGGTTTTTCAAAAGCGCAGTAGTCGTCAGGTTGTCAGGTTGTCAGGTTGTCAGGTGAGTTTTTCTTACCAGTAGCTACTAGTAGGATTTTACTAGTAGCTCATAGTAGGAGCTCACTTCTTACTAGTAGCACCTAGTAAGAGGTTTATAGGTCTGAAAAAATAAATTACAGACCTTAAAGTTGTTAGGTTGTCAGGTGTGCTGCACTAGTAATAGAATAGTAATTACTAGTAAGCTGGGAACTACTAGTAAAAAGTTCCTAACAAACTCCCTCGTGTATTTTATCGCTCACCTGATAGGGTGGTATATATTAAAGATAATATATAAGAGGATAGTTTGTTAACTCGAGGCTATTACTAGTAGCTACTAGGAGGAGCTATAGTATTTGAAATATAGTGTCGGTATTATAATTCTAGTTATTACTAGTAACTACCAAGTTAGAGTAGCTATCAGGTGAGTTTATACTAGTAATAAAATATAATATCGTTAGACAGATATTACTAGTAACTACTAGGTAGAATCCTATATTTAAATTATAGTATCTGGTATTATATCACTAGTTGCTACTAGTAATTAGAAAAAAGAAAATACTATTATATTATAGGTGTACTAGTTTCTAGTTATAACGGCTATAGTAGTGGCTTCGGTTTACTAGTAGCTACTAGTTATAAATAACCAATTTATAAATAAAATCTAAAAGCAAAAGGTTAAAAAAATAAGCAACTAATAAGCGATTCTTAGTCATCCCTAGTTATTCCTAGTCACTACCACCTTCTTATAGTCTATCTATTATCTCTATCCGCTACGACTATAGCTCCCGTAGCTCTAGTAGTCATTAGGTTAGTAAGGCCTTTACCACTAATATCTCTACCTTTACTACTAGCCTTTTTACCGCTAGGAAGCTTTTTACTAGCACCTAAACTAGTAGTTTTAGTACCACTAGCACTAGCACTAGCACTAGTACTAGCACCACCGCCGCCGCCGCTAGTAGGCGGCGGTAGTCTATTATTATCATCATCATTATCATCGTCAGCTTCGGAATAGCCTTTATCGCTCTCCTTATTATTAGTGGTAAAGGCTTCATAGTTAGACCTAGAGAGTAGTGGTTATTAGTAACAATTAGTTATAGGCGGTAACTACTAGTAGTAACATACTCTTAACCGCTACTAGAGACACCTATAGTAACTTAGAGATTAATATAGCGGCCTATATTCTTTATCTATAGATATACCCGGTCCTTGCTAAGTAACCCCCACCCCCTTCGGGTGTAGGGTTACCACACCGTAATGTAAACTCTTGCTCAACGTAAATTTTACACCACCCACCATTTTTACCACCATTTTATATCCTACCAATATGCCGGAAAAAAATCTAGATTTGGAGAATACCCTTACAAATGCTCTCTCTATATGGCATGCTCGAAAAAAACCAAAAATAGCCCTATTGGCGCGAGAATTCGGCGTTCCTTACAATCTGTTATATAACCGGGTTCACGGTTGGGGTTCTCGTTCGACGCGCCGTCCTACCAATTCGATATTAAATCCGGATTAAGAGTAAGCCCTAATTAGCTGGATCACTATATTAGACGATACTTGCTCTCCACTAACTACTAGAATGGTGGAAGGGTGCGCTAATTTAATGATTCTACGCGCTAATACGGAGGAAAACACGTCACGTCCGCCGGTTGATAAAAACTAGGTATACCGGTTTTTAAAACGTATCCTACCTACCTATAACCTTCATTTTATAAAATAAAAACTAAAGGAAAAGAAGAGAATGGAGGCTAAAAATATTAGTTATCTTACTACTTGGTACTAGCGCTTAAACTAGTATATCGAAAGTCTAGGAGGTTATAGGGGTTAGATGGTAGGAAAGAAAAACTAAAGATGAAAGGTAAGAAAGTAAAGAGATAAAAAGTTGTATTTAGTTAATTGAAGTATATTCAATATAAAGAAGATATTAACCGTGTTGTAAAAAGATTATTATCTCGGTGGTTATAGTCTTATTTATCTCTTTTGAAAATAGATCTAGATAGATCTAATTAAATGTGTTATCGTCATAATGATAGATTTAAAATGCATTGTATAGTTATATTATTAAATCATATGTAATGTTGCATTTTAATAAATTCATATATGGTTTATATTTATTAAATCATTATTTGTAATGTTGCATTTTAATAAATGCATTGTATGGTTATATTGTAATGTTGCATAATGCATTGTATGTTCATATTATATTTTACATTGTATGGTTATATTATTAAATCATTATTTGTAATGTTGCATTTTTAAACTAAAATGCACTGTATAGTTTAAATCACTTACATGTTATATTAATAGGATTATAATAGTAGAAGTATTAACTTTTAAATATGATAGAAAGTAATAAATTAAGCCCGCGGGATATCTATAACTTCGACGAAACTAGCTTCTAAATTAGCTAAGGAAAGCCTTAAAAAGTTGTTTTAAAAAGCCAGACTCTACTTTCACTAAATGGAGGTATTGCTAAGGGTATTACCGGCATTGAATGTATTGCTACCGATAGCTAGAAGATAGCACCTTAGTTCCTAGTTAGGGGTAAATTCTATATAGAGAATTAGTATAAAGGTACTAATCTTCCGGAGGATTATACCCTAGTAACTACACTATATAGGTATACTATAGATCAAACTATAGTTTAATAGCTTCGCGTTTTTTATCTAGCAACTAAGGATCGTACTACTTAGGGTAGTAAACGCCTTTTATTAATAGATAACTATAGATCCCCACCGTACCTTAGAATTTATCAATTTTATAGCGGAAAATAGTATTATCCCCTATTACTTTAGGGTATTGTTAATTACACCCCCCTTTGGATAATCTCACCCCCCCCCCTACCTGAAAATCCAGGCTTCATAGACCGCCTTCCTCACCGCCTTTCAATTTTGTACACCGCCTTCGTGTCAAACAACCCATATAATACTAGCAAGACGGCAGATACCTACAATTTGTATATAAACCACTAACAAAATTAAGTCACTTTTATCACATAACACCCCGTATATATATATAGATAGGATCAAAGAAATTGATACTCCAATTCTAGTTTATATATATTAACCTACCTTCTTTAAAGCCATTTTTTTATCACTTTCTGCCTCAATTTTATCGATTTTATCGCTAAAACCGTCAATATAGCCTCCCTAGGCCTTATATATCTAGAATTAGATCTATATTCCGATCCGGAGATCGTCCCCGAGTCTCTACCGGCCGTGCTAAGCACCGAGTCTTTCTCTCCCGCTATACTAAGCACCGAGTCCCCCGTGCTTTATACTATACCTCTCCCCCCTATTAGTTCAGAGTATAGTACGCTAAAGGTCTCGCCGCTATCAATAATCTCGGCCGTATATATAGGTATACGGTTTTATCAATTCGGACTAAATTTATTAAAAAGGGCGTGAAAAAGACTATACGCCTCCGCTACGACCGAGGTCTCGTACTAAGAGATCGGCCTAACGACGGCCTAGAGCGGAAACGACAGACTACCACACTATAAAATGAGTGTCCCTTCGGTATATCGCTTCGATTAAACTAGATAATAAGTGCCTAGTTTCTTACGGTCGAAAATGTATTATATAACTATCGACCTTCCCCTATATTAACTCACGCCGTTTAACGAAGTAATGAACTTTTAACCATTAAGGCGGATATCTAGAAGTAGCTAGAATAAGGCCTTCCTACTCGCTAAATTCTCACTAGCATTCGTAACGAAAACCCAGATTTATATATTATCCCTCGGGATATCTATAACTTCCGGCGGTAGGTCTATATAGAGTTCCTAGCCGGTCGTACCCCCCTATAAGCGTTATTAATAGAGCTCCCGAAAAACGGCGACTAGATCTTCCGGTACGAAGTGGATGATAATAACTATATTACTACTTTATTTTATATATATAAATCTAGTGTTACTATACTAAAATCCAACCCCTAGGTCATTTCTATAGATTGTACGTATAAGATAAACCGGTACGGGCTACTATTACTTAATATCGTTGGCTTTACTACCACCGGAGCTACTTTCTATCTTAGCTTTACATTTATAAAGGACGAGCACTAGGACTCGTACGAAGTTATCCTTAACTGCCTCGCCGAAGTATATAACTCCCTAGGTCTCGATCCCCCCTATATAATTCTTACAGATAAAGAAGAAGCGCTAATAAATGCAATTGAAGCTGTCTTTCCTCTGATAAAGAGCATGATTTGTATCTGGCATATTAATATGAATATCTTGAAAAAGGCCCGGCCAATTCTTCGGGATTAGATCGCAAAAGCACGGAGCGAGTTAAGCACCTAGTCGAATACCACCTAGTCGAACACCACCTAGTCGAACACCACCCAGTCGAACACCACCCAGTCGAACACCACCTAGTCGAACACCACCTAGTCGAACACCACCTAGTCGAACACCACCCAGTCGAACACCACCTAGTCGAACACCACCTAGTCGAACACCACCCAGCCAAGCAGCACCCAGCCGAACACCACCTAGTCGAACACCACCCAGTCGAACACCACCCAGCCAAGCAGCACCTAGCCAAGCAGCACCCAGCCAAGCAGCACCCAGCCAAGCAGCACCCAGCTAAGTAGCACCCAGCCAAGTAGCACCCAGCCAAGCAGCACCCAGCCAAGTATATAGCGTCAAATAAAGGCCTAGCGAGAGAGGGAGCTCACCTAGAAGGTTGATAAAGGCTGGGAGAAAATGCTAAAGCGCTGGAACCGAATTGTGTACGCTACTTCCTCTAAGGTTATAAACTAGTAGTGGGAAATCTTCAAAGAGAAGTATAACGATCCAATCTTCCAGCCGTTAATTGACTATATTTAAAAAGAGTGGCTTAATGACTACCTAGAGCGTTTTCTTTATTGCTATACCGCTTAATATCTCTATCTCCTTAAGATTGCGACTTCTCGTATAGAGGGAGGACACTAGCTGCTTAAGTAGGATCTATAGGTTGTAAGAAATGATCTCCTCGTTATTCTCTAGAATTTCTATCGCGTTATTAATCTATAATTTAATAAGATCACTACTTAAATCGAGAATAAGAAGATTAGAAGGCTAACCAACTCTTAGAACCTATATAACTCTCTAGCTAAGCGGATCTTAATAAAGGCAATTTAGTATATGAAGGACATTTACGACAGATATCTTCTAGAAGGATAGGAAGATAAAGCTCTAATTCCACTATTATACACTTATAATTCGAAGAATATATCTAGTATCCTATATATTTATATTATTAAGGAGTATAAAGATAAGAATAAGAGCCTTAACCCCGAGCTATTCCACTAGTATTAGCATTTGTATAGTGTGTCTACTCCACTAATCAATCCTCTCCTTCTACTCTAAGATCCTCTATAGGTTCGATAACGAGGGCGTCCACGAGGAGCGAGAAACTTTATTAGCTAGTCAACTATTTAGTAAGCCACCTAGTAGAGCACCTAGGATATCCTCTCTTCGCCGGATTCCCTCACTTAGGATCGATCTACCCGGCGAGAACTATTAGCATTCGAGCACGTACTATCGTAGGAACGTGGACGTGGACGTGGACGTGGACGTGGCCGAGGACGTGGACGTGGCCGAGGACGTGGAAGGGGACGTGGACGTGGCCGAGGACGTGGAAGGGGACGTGGAAGGGGACGTGGACGTGGAACAAGTAGTGGTGAACCTAGTAGTGGTGAACCTGCTAGTAGCTAAGGACGTGGAAGGGGACGTGAGGGTGCCTAAGAAGTAGGATGATTAATATGTAGATTTTTAAGGTAGGAATCAGGCAGAATGTACGATTTTTTTCTCATTAAAATGTAGGGTTTTTTACTATATAAACTAGAATTATATGGTGGTGGCAGAATATATAGCAGAAAAGTCCGTAGTGGCAGAAATGGATGGCAGTATTTAGTGTCGCACCCGATCGGGAAGGCAGTAAAACTGTGCACCTAAAATTTCAGGCAGGGGGGGGGGTGAGATTATCCAAAGGGGGGGTGTAATTAACAATACCCTTACTTTATACCCTATATAATATATATCTGCCAGCCGCTAGATAGTAAGCCTTTTCTTACTTTAAAGTATTACTACTAGTCTAATAATAACGATATTATTTAATAGGGTGGATCGGTGGACCGAAAAGCGGATTTTTTTAGAGAAATTATATCTATTCGTAATACTCTTACCACCCGAGTAATTAAGTTGGGATTTGCTAATTATAGTATTTCCCTATTTAACTATAAAAAGGTGCTTAATCCGCTTGAAAAATATATGGATTATCGGGATAATCTAGTTATCTTTGGTTAAGACGACGGATTAGAGGTTGATTTTCCTAGCTCTATTACTAATTCACCACCCTATAGAATCTCTCGTATAAACGAGAGTACGCGTAAATTGGAGGCAGATATCGAATTGCTAGATAGCGAGCTTTATATAGCTATTTAGCACCGAGTAAAGCTACTATACCAGAGTGCGCGAATTTTAGCGGAGCTAGCTACGTAGCTTACTAAGGATAATACCACCCTTTTACGCTATAAAGTCCACCAAGATACCCGTATTACTAAGCGCTAGATCAACCTAGGGGGCCCCCTTACTACTAGTGATACTAATCGAATTATCCGGACGCGGGAATCGAAAGAGTAGGTGTAAGAAGAGAGGCGGTTGAAAAAGCGGATTTCGAAGCTATTAACTACAGAGGATATACCAACCCTAGCACCCCGTTTTATTCTATAGATTCCACTAATGGATGATGTATCTACTATTTAAGTATTTGTTAGGATTTTGTTTTGATTTTTATAGGCGTTATACGTTGAGAAAAATACAAAAATATTTTATACGTTCTTTAAAATTTACGTTGAGCAAGAGTTTATATTACGGTGTGGTAACCCTACACCCGAAGGGGGTGGGGTTACTTGGTAAGGACCGGGTAGTTAGTAACTACTAGTAATAGGTAGTGATATATAATAACTACTAATAATATCCTTATTTTTAATATACTTACGAATATTAGCGGCTTTTCCTTTTCCCTTAGGAATATAACCGTAGTAGGGGCATAAGTTATAATAGGCGGGAATCGTCTGAGGTAGTGGTAATTAATAGTAATTCCTAGTAATAACTAAAAGCATTCACTCACAATTATAGCGTTTTAAATTAGCTATCGGCTCTTTTTATATCGCTTATAATTATAGATTCGCACTTTACGACTAAGAACTATTAGTAATATATAGGTATATTATATAATAACCAAGTGTATACTTATATCTATTTGTCTAGGCGTCTATTTAGGCGATTACTTTACTAGTAGTGTCCCTTTAGAAACTTGTCTCCCTTAGCTATTGAGGTAGCTATTAGTATGTAAGTAATTTAGCAAATAATATATTATAGCCTAATGGTAGGTTATAATATTTTATAAGGAAGTAGTATTAGATAAGCTATATATATTATATAATGTCTTATATAATATATATATAAATATGTATGTGGTTATACTTATCCTAAATAGGTAACTCAGATGGCGATAGTAAGATTGATTAATTGTTATATATAGGAGTCTTTGCTTCTTATATAGTTCATTAGGAGGCAAATGATAAGATAATCTATAATATCTTTATTACCTTAGTATAAGATAATCTATGATATCTGTATTATCTTATTGTCTATAATATTAGAAAGGAAGTTATAATATAGTTTTTTACTATATATAGGATATCTAGGGTTCTTCCTAGATAGAGCTAGTAATTTATATATGATCTCCTTCCTATTATAATAGAAATATACTATACTATTATATTATACACTATTATACACTATTATACTAAGAGCCCCCCTTAATCTTTATATTAAATATAAAGATTAAGCATATAGTGTATAATTGTTATAAAGTCTCATTAAAACCAATATATAGTCAAAACCTTTTTAGGATAAAATACTATATTATTAGAAAGAGTGCTTTATAGCTTATTATTAGAGATTTCAATCTCTTTATATATATATATAAGCCTTATATATTGTCTAGATTAGCTAGATTAATTAAAGATTTATATATAGTATAGTTAACATTCTTTATTAAGAAGTCGGCAAGCATATATTTAGAAGGTATTTCGGTTATTTTAACCTTTCCTTCTAATATAGCTTATCTTATAAAATGATATATAATTTCAATATGCTTTGATCGCTTATAAAATTCAGGATTCTCAGCTAATTTCTTAGCTAATATATTATCAACTAAGATTTCTAGTATACTAGTAGTATAGCCTAATCCTAGCTCTATATTTAAATAATTAAATATATTAGCTAGATATATAGCTTCTTTAGTAGCTTCTTTTAAAGCCATATATTCGGCTTCACAACTACTAAGTGCTATAGTCTTTTATAACTAAGAATTCTAGCTTATAGGATTATTTAATCCTATATTTAGGGTTAGGCTAAATATATAGCCCGATATAGATTTTCTTTGATCTAAATCATTACCCCAATTAGAATCGGAATAGCCCTTTATAAATAGATCCTTACCTAAGCAATTATATACTAATCCTAAATTAGGATATACTAGTAAATATTTCCAAATCCTATTAAGGGCTATAAAATAGTCCTTACTAGGATTACTCATATATCTAGTATAGTATATTGTAGTAAAGGTTATATTAGGTCTAGTTTTTAGGGCTAAATAGAGTAAAGATCCTATTTGTTTCTAATATTCTTTAATATCACTAGGGCTTACACTAGTGTTATTTTTCTTTAATTTTAGCCCCGGTTCACCCGGTACTTTAATAGGCTTATAATTAGGATTATTAAATATAAAGAATTTACTTAATAGCTTCTCTATATAACCCTTTTAGTCTATATATAGTGTCTTAGTATTATAATTAATATTTATATTATTACCTAAAAACATTAACACTATACCAATTTCATCTATCTTTATATAGTAACTAATTTTAGTTACTAGATTTCGTATATAATTTAAGTCTTTATATATGACTAATATATCATTAACGTGATATATTAGTATATATTTGTCTTTAGGGTTTAAATAGATTCCTTTATCGTAAGGAAAAACCTTAAAGTTAAACTTAATTAATATACTAGATAGATATTTATACTAAAGCCTAGGGCTTTGTTTTAAACCATATAATGCTTTCTTTAAATGACAGCATTTATTAGGGTTACTATATACTCCTTTAGGAAGGATAGTATATATATCGGCATCTATTTTAGTATATATAAATGCGTTTTTAACGTTATATTATAGTATAGGCCAGCCTTTATTAATTGCTATTATTAATAATAGATGCCATAACTCTGTTCTATATATAGTAGAAAAGGTCTTAAGGAAATCAACTCCTAATTTTTAATAAAATCCTTATATAACCCACCTAGCTTTATATCTAATAGTTTTATCACTATTAGTTATATAATCCTTATCCGGATTTGGATTATTTATAGGTTTTTTCTTAAAAACCTATCTACCCTTAATAGGGTTAATATTAGGTGGTATATTTATAATTTTATAAGTTTCTTACTTTTCTAACTCTTTAACCTCGGCTAAGTAAGCCTTTAGCCATTAGTCCTTTTTAGGACTATTTATAGCTTCTTCAAAGCTATTAGGTTCAGATAATAATAAGGTGGTTAGAAGAAACTTATTATCTATATTAGTCTTAATAGAGCTAATATAGTTAGTTAATATAGTATCCTTAATAGTATATAATAAAGGTATTTATACTTCTACCCTATATTTAGGGTTAGCAGCAATTCTAGAGGTTTCTCCTCTAGTTATTACCTTATCTTTATCCTTAATAGGATTATTAGGATTTATATTATTCTTTTTAGAGCTTATAAGCTCTAATTTATTATTAGGACTTTTATAGAGATTTAAATTTCTAGGTGGTCTTTCTAGAAATTTGTTTTCATATATAGTGATATCTCTTAACTATAGGCCTTTTTGCCTTTTATAGTCCTATAATTTATAGTGGTTATATTCACTATAACCTATTATAATAGCTTCTTCCTTTCTAGGAGATAGCTTTAATATATATTTATTAGTATGGTAATAGGCTAAAGAGCCCTAAACCTTAATATTTTCAATATTAGGTTCTACTATATTTAACACCTTATATGGTGTTTTAAATCCTAAAGCCTTATAGGGAGTCCTATTATAAATATAGGTAGTAGCTTGAAGTGCTTCTCCCTATAGATAACTAGGGCTTTTTAATTGAATAAGTATAGCTCTTACTTTATTAAATAAAGTAAGATTAATTCTTTCTATTAGTCTATTTAGCTCCTTTATATATATAGGAGTAGTTTTATAGTTAATACTATATTTAGTTAGGGCTAATTAAAATTGCTTATTAATATATTCTTTACCACTATTAGTAAAGAATTCTTTAATCTTTCTATTTTTTATATTCTTAATTAAGGCTTTAAAATCTTTAAATGCTTTATAAGCATTATCTTTTATATATAGTAAGGTTATCTAGAGGTATCTAGATTTTTTATTAAGGAAAGTGATATAATACCTATATTTATTATAGGTAGGGGGTAAAGGTCCACCTAAATCACTATAGATCCTATCTAAAATATCATATTTAGTAGGATCATCTGTTTTCCTATAAATATATCTATTATCTTTAGATAATAGACATACCTTACATTTTTCTTTAAGAAAAGCCTTAATATTTTCTAGAGATATAGTCATCCCTAGAGTCTTAAATAGAATGATTTTTAAGGGCTATATATTTATATGCCCTAATCTTTTATACTATATTTTAATAGTATAAATAATACTATTAGTAGTAGTTCCTTTAGGAATATAGCTATTATTAATATTATTAGAGTTACTAAGTTAATCAGTCTTAGTAGCTATAATCGTATTATTAATAGCAGTTTTTAATATAGTGGCTTTAATAAAATATAGGTTATCTTTCTTATTAGCTATAGTAACTATTCTTTTAGTAGGTGTATATAGATATGCCTTATTTTTTATAAATAAAGCTATAAGATCTAATAACTAGTGAATACTAATAAGATTAATACCTAAATTAGGTATATAATATATATCCTTTAATAGATATATATAGCTAGTATCTATTCTTATATATATACTACCTTTATAAGTTGCTTTTATAGTATTAGCCTTACCCCATTTAACCAATGTGGTAGTAGGCTTATAATAAGAAAAATATTCCATTTTATATATAGTACTAATTATAGTAGCACTATCTAAAATAAAGTCCACTTTTTAACTTATAGGGTTTAAAGACCCTATATTATCTAGTGGTTTTTTAGTAGTTGCTATAGTACTATATACTAAAAAAGGATTACATACCTCTTCATATTCATCGCCTAGTATTTCTTTATTAGTCTCGTTAGGAGACTAATCATAAATACTAGGGTATAATTCTTTATCTAGCTTAGTAACTAAGTTAGGTTCAGATATCATATCTATATCTATATCTTTAGTAGACTAAGAAGAGTCTACTATATTAGATATAATATAATCATTCTGACTTTTCTATATAGGAAGCTTATTTAAGCTATTAGGATTATTTTCAATCATCCTTTTAGCTTTATAAGTTTCTTTTATAGTAGAAATAGGAGGTTTAATAGCCTTTTTAGTGTTACGGACATGCTAGTCACCAATCAATTATGGAGACCGCAACTACTGATGGGCCACCGAGAGCCAACCGATCGATCTGTCATCAGATCACGTGCAAGATCCTATACCTTAGGATCCCTAGGCATTCAGGGAAAAGAGAAACTATGATCATGCTTAGTGAGTAAGAGTCTGATCAGCCTTAAGCAAGACCCACTTCCAGAGGATATCCGGTACATATATTACTATATAGACTAGCAAACCTCTGCCACCACGATTGGGCAATCACCACGTGACCGTAACTCCTAGATCTACTCCACGGGAGTATATCTAGGAGTCACTAGCGACTCTAATAGTGACTCTAGGGGAGTCACCTAGGGAGTAGGATACGAAGGATATATAAGGACACTCTCTTATATACTTAGTTTAGTTCTTCGTCTTCAATCATACATTGTTACTTGTGTATACCTATAGAACTTCAGTGACTCTTTAACTTGATTATAACTTGACAACACTCACGAGCAGACCAATACTCCGGTATAGATCTACTCGGCGCTCTACCTGGCATCGTTCCTCGATACCTTAATAGGACCCATCCTATAGTAAGGCCTATTAGGCAACAGTACGGTTGAGAGTATAGATCGTTGACGTTGGAAACCTGAGAAGCATAAGGCAAGTATAACCCGGAAACCTTCTAACCTAACTGTGACTAGTTAGCAGTGCGTAACATTTAGCTCTTTTACGCCTAGGAATCCAGTTCTTTAAGGCTAGATTAGGAAATAATAGCTAGCAACTATTAGTATTATAACTAATAGTTTTATAATGCTCGCAATATTTTCCTTTAAAAGGCTTATTTTTATACGATTTTTTGTGTTGCTTATATTTAAGCAGCATAATATTCGTATAATGACTACCCTTATTAGCATATACTTCTCTACCTCTAGCCTCATCAATTAGGTTAGAGAATAAAGATTCAACTGTATATACATTAGGGTTGTTTCTTAATAATTGGGTTATATTTTATATAAACCCATTATAGTCTTCATTAAGACTATTTAAGACCCATACTATTATTACTTGATTAGGAAGCTCAATACCCTTTCCTTTAAGGTTATCTACTAAGGTTTTAACCCTATTAAGGTACTCCTCCATTAAGTTAAAGTCGCTTAATGTAGTATTAAAGAAGTCCTTTAGAGTTAAATACTCTGTAGTAAACCCTTTAGGGTTATATAGGGCTTCGAGACGTAACCAAGCTTCTTTAGCACTCTCTATATCTTTAAGATATAGGAGTGGGCCGTCATCACAATAAAGCTTTAAAACAGATATAGCCTTATTATTCTTTACTCCTATAGAAGGCGTTTCTATAGGTGTAAATAGGTCTTCTTTAATTAGGGTAGCTTTAACCCTAATAGACCATATAATATAATTTTCCGATCCCCTAAGTTTAGGGAGATATACCTTATCTATAGAAGTCATAGTAAGATATAATATATATATACTAGATATTTAGTATATATATAATCGAAAATTTGATAATATACTATATTAAAATATAGTATATAAGTGTTATTATATATAGTATCTACTATATAGATACTATATATAATATATTACTATAAATAGTATATGTATACTATTTATAGTATATCGAAAATATTTCGGAAATATTTCGGCGTTACTTCGGAGTTTCCTAAATAGGAAATAGATAGCAAGCCGGGCTCATAACCTATAAGCAATTTAGCAGATAATATATTATAGCCTAATAGTAGGTTATAATATTTTATAGGGAAGTAGTATTAGATAAGCTATATATATTATATAATATCTTATATAATATATATATAAATGTGTATATGGTTGTACTTATCCTAAATAGGTAACTCAGATGGCGATAGTAAGATTGATTAATTGTTATATATAGGAGTCTTTGCTTCTTATATAGTTCATTAGGAGGCAAATGATGAGATAATCTATAATATCTTTATTACCTCAGTATAAGATAATCTATAATATCTGTATTATCTCATTGTCTATGGTATTAGAAAGGAAGTCATAATATAGTTTTTTACTATATATAGGATATCTAGGGTTCTTCCTAGATAGAGCCAGTAATTCATATATGATCTCCTTCCTATCATAATAGAAATATACTATACTATTATATTATACACTATTATACACTATTATGCTAAGATAGTAATAACTAGGAATTAGTAGAAATTGATAGATATGATAAGTTATATTCTAAAAGTGCGGAGGATAAAGATAATATAAATATTAATATCTTAGTTCCTCCCTAGCT
Source organism: Penicillium samsonianum (assembly GCF_028829775.1). Taxonomy (NCBI): domain Eukaryota; kingdom Fungi; phylum Ascomycota; class Eurotiomycetes; order Eurotiales; family Aspergillaceae; genus Penicillium; species Penicillium samsonianum. Next base: position 4,336,312 of record NW_026643260.1, on the reverse strand, counting down.
ACTTCTAGTGATAAGTCATAACGGTCGATAGTGATCTAAGGGCTTTATTGAGCTGCAATTCCTTTAACTACTAACTACTAACCGGCCCTTATATTTTTTACCAAAATTATAGACCCTCGTATAGCGAGGGTCCGCCATCCATACCGTACATCCCATCCACACCGTAGATTTTTTATATATTTTACTTTGACTACCATTTAGTATACCACCATATAGTAAATTAATTAATTAAAAATTGTAAATAAATCAATTAACCAAATTACTACTAGTATATAAAATTAGATCAATTTCCCCTGCGTTTTTTCGCTCGTCTATACTTCCTAATTTCGACTAACACCTTCTTCCACTTCCGCTTCGTTTTTTCTTAATCGGCTTTCTTAGTCAATTTATATTCTTTTCGCTTCATTTCTTTGACTTAGGATAAACTAATAATACCAGTTATCTAAGTATGTATAGCGTCGAGAAGTATTATACCGGGCGTAGCGAGCACCTATAATAGCTTATATTAAATCGAATTCCCGCTATAGCTAGAGAGCTAGTATAGCCTACGCTTTAGCACCCTTTATAAGCTTTACTAGCCTATCTTTAAAACGCTGAGTGGTAGGATCGTATTAATTGAGACGATAGCTAATTCTTCGAATTCTCTTAGCTATTTTTGGAGTGCTAAATTCGGTGTTTTAAGAGCTAGTTAACGGAGTATCTTACCGGTTATTATAATATAGATTATACGACTCCAATTTATTAGTAATAAGCTTAGAATTAATAGGCTAGAGGCTAGTTAATTTGAATCTAAGCTTAATTATATACGGCTAGAAGGTTTTTCGTCTAATTTCGCTAATTAAGTATAGGAATTCATCCTTCGAGAATTTGCGGTATCTAGTTATAGTAGCCGTCTTAGCATAATAGTGTATAATAGCGTATAATAGTGTATAATATAATAGTATAGTATATTTCTATTATGGTAAGAAGGAGATCCTATATAAATTACTGGCTCTATCTAGGAAGAACCCTAGATATCCTACATATAGTAAAAAACTATATTATGACTTCCTTTCTAATACCATAGACAATGAGATAATACAGATATCATAGATTATCTCATACTGAGGTAATAAAGATATCATAGATTATCTCATCATTTGCCTCCTAATGAACTATATAAGAAGCAAAGACTCCTATATATAACAATTAATTAATCTTACCATCGCCATCTGAGTTACCTATTTAGGATAAGTATAACCACATACATATTTATATATATATTATATAAGACATTATATAATACCGTATTTCACAAGCGAGTGGCCACTACAAGCGAGTGGCCACCCCAACCAAATATATTAATTTCAAATGCATATACCTCAACCAAAACTCCATTAAATTAAATACACTAAAATCATCTATCTAGCTGAACATCTATTGATTTTATGCCCTATTTCTCCACAACCACTGCACTTTGGTGGCGCCCGTGTACGTGGTTGTAAAGCCGGCGAAGGGCTTCTTCGTGGAGGGGAGGGAGGTGCTTCATCTGCTTCCACCGGCTTAGTAATCAATTAAGAAGCTTCTTGAACTGTGAGCCCTGCTTCAGCTAGTATCTGCTGTCGGGATCGAGTACGCTTTTGCTTCTGCTTCTCGTTAGCGGCGCGTAATTCCTTGTTTTCTTTCGCGAGTAAGATAGCACCTTACATTATAAGACGGAAGCCTTTTATAAGCTAGTTTAATGCACGATCTAACGGGCTAGATGGACTTTAAGATCTTATACGAAGTAAAGCTTTAATTGATGAAGTCTGCTAACGTAGTTCTTTCTCTATAGCTGGCGTTTTTGGTGTAAAATTTCGACTTGATTCACTACCCCGGCTAGGAGGGGGGGTAGGCGTTCGAAGCCGGATATTAAGCCTTAAAATCACTTGATCTAGTGCAAATGGCACTAAACCGGTAGCTCGGAAGCTACTTTTAATTGTCTTCGGTTTAAAAGCTTTAATTCGTGCCTTTAGGTATGCTTTAAGAAAGTCAAGTTTCTCAATATAGTTGATCCCATTCCGCATCTTGGTTTCAACCGCCCGACTATAAGACCGTTTTAAGACTATAAAACAGCCGATATCGAGAGGTTGTAAAAGATAGGATGAATGAGTAGGCATACAAATTGGTATCACCTTATTTTACTCGCAAATTTAATCAAATTTCGGCGTTAAATGACTTCTATATCCGTTAAGTATTAAAAGCCGATACCCCCCCTTCGTACGTGAAGAAGTAGTAGGAATAAAGAGCTTTTCAAGCTAGCGAAGTCTAATTTCATCCGAAGTCCAACTATTAGGACTCACTTTAAAACGCTAATCGTTAGGAAGGCCGGTAAACTAGGATTTAAGGAAGACCTTTCCTTTAAAAATCACACACGGAGGAAGCACCTAGCCAGAAGCATTCGTATATTCAATCACCGTCACCCACTCTCGATTTCTAGGTTATTTAAGTGCTCTCCGCCTAGAGTATTCACTCCTCGTAATAACCCTCGTAGGTGTCGTTAATCCCAAAGCAAAACTAGTCTCGTCAAAGTTATAAACGTCATCGGGGTCGATTCCAAATTGAAGGATCGTTTTTTAAACCAAATCAAACCACTCCCTAATAATTTTCGGGTCTTCACATTTCGCGCGCTCGTAGTTATACCGTTTCGAGAATCGGGAGGAGAGAAGAGGGTGCCTTTTAACAAAATTCGTAACCCAATTTTCGCCGACCGAAGTAACCGGGGTGGTTCCACGTTATTAAAGAAGAAGATTGGCCATCTCTCGAACCATAGAAGGCCGGGGCGCTGATCCACGAGAATCCATAGAGAGTATCCATTTTTGAAGTGATTCCTCTTCAGTTGTAGTCAATTTATATGAATTGGCGCGAGAAATCGCGCGGTGTTGCATTCCATTAATTCGGTTACGGAGAGTTGTACGCGGGACGTTAAAGGTACGCGCAGCAAGAGAAATAGAGCTGATATCTCCATTTTTAAAAGCCTAGATAGCTAACAAAAGCCTACCCTCTTGCTCTATTGAATTTCTAGAGGATTGAGAGCGAATTGGTGGCATGGTGGGTGGTTGAAGAAGCAGGGTTTAAATTAACTGACGCGTTTTGGTTGGGGTGGCCACTCGCTTGTGAAATACGTTATATATAGCTTATCTAATACTACTTCCTTATAAAATATTATAACCTACCATTAGGCTATAATATATTATTTGCTAAATTGCTTACAACTCTCTTATATACTTAGTTTAGTTCTTCGTCTTCAATCATATATTATTACTTATATATACCTTTAGAACTTCAGTGACTCTTTACCTAATTATAACTTGACAAACACCTACGAGTAGACCAATACCTCGGTATAGATCTCCTCGGCGCTCTACCTAGTATCGTTCCTCGATACCTCAATAGGACCTATCCTACAGTAAGGCCTATTAGGCAATAGTACGGTTGAGAGAACAGATCGTTGACGTTGGAAACCTGAGAAGCATAAGGCAAGTATAACCGAACCCTTCTAACCTAACTATGACCAGATAGCAGTGCGTAACAATTTGTTACCCAATTGGGTACCTAGGGGTTGGGTTGGGTTATCTAGTATAACCCAAAACCCAGCTTAGGTCCAAGGTTTGGCCCCAAAACCCAACCCAAAGTTGGGTTGGGTTGGGTTCGGTCCGGGTCCAATTGGGCTCTAGAGAAGTCTACTTAGGCTCGGTCGGCCGCCTCATATGGGATAGGAATACAACTTCTTAAAATCTAAGTATGATCCGACGCTAACTACTAAATGAACTGTGGGTATGGAAATTAACTGAACTGGGCCCGGGCCCACTTTTCTTTTCCCATATAAAAAAATAAAACCCTAATACAACTGGGGGCCTAGTACACCCTCCCCTATAGGATAGGCCTTAGGCCCTAAAATCCTAAACTGTAATCCGAGTCAGCCTCACTCCCCCCTCCCCTATAGGCTTGAAACTCCTCGCCATCCCGCTCACGTTGCATGACCTCGTGGATCCATGCTTTAGCTGTCTTTTCCAGCCCAGGGCCATACTGCTGCGCAACACTGGGAGGGTACTGGTTTGGCGGGCCATACTGAGCCATATAGCGTGTCGACATATCATGTCGCATGCGAAGCAGTCGTTGTTGGTAGAGATGGGTGTACCTCTGTGCTTGGTTCATGGGCAGTCCGTTTTGACCCATTTTGCCACTATTCGCTTGTGCGGCTGGCATCGTCATTTGCTGCTGTTCTTGGGCTGTTAACTGCAGATTGCATTGGTGTGGCTCGTCTTGTTGACCCTGTATCTGTGGGTGCTGGCCGTGTTGAGGAACTTTAGGAACACCCTGATGATTTTGTTGCTGTTGCGCAGAGAGTTGGTCCTGCGCCTGCGGGGCAGCAAGTTGTTGTCTCCGCGATCCCTCTTTCGCATTTTCCTCTGCCTGCCGCTGCTCGATCGCGCGTCGCCGCTCTCTCTCCTGATCCTGCTGCTGATTGTTAAACGTCGACTGGGTCTTCTCCGACAGACTGGCAGGAACCACCAAATGATCAGCCTCCAACGAGAGGAGACCATCTACTTGTGGTCGATGATGCGTGATATTTAGGTATGTTGCTTCATAATGCCGCTTAGGCGCCACACTGGGAACCGGAAGCGAGCCTGTTGGCTCACCGCGTGCTTTCCTGGATTCTGCCTCTGCCACAATCTCTTCGAACTCTTTTTGGCCGGAGTCGAGACGCCGTTGAAAGAAATTCCTCACCTATATTATCCGCAGTGTCAGTTTGACTTGCAAAAAATAGCGGAAAAGAGGAGAAATCCACTCGCAAAACATCTCACCATGACTGTGGTTTTCGTCTTCATAAACTTGGATATGCCTTCGAAGTCTCGACCGAAGTGGGACAGCATCATTTTGAAGTCGCGTTGTTCAGGCACCGACCAGTAGCTTGTGGGCTTTAACGATCCATAACCGACCTCCGGTTTCTCAGTCGACGCTGAAGCATCAAAGACATCCATGTCTTCCTTTGCTCGAGGTTCGACATCCTGTACAGGCCTGGGATAGTCTTCTGCTGGGTAGGATACCGGGTAGGGCTGTGGTACCGGTGGTGTCAGATGTTGTTGAAGGGGTGACAGTGACTGCTGCTTCGATGATGAAGTGTGCTTGACCTGGACTTCCCTGCTGCTTCTCGCATCAAGCACTTCAACAGCCTCAGTAGGGAGTGTGTTATCCATGAGCTTCTGTTCTGCTTCGGGGTCAGGTTCCACATCCTGATTCGCCAGATCTTCCGTGCGCTCAACGCTTAGCTGTGTCATATTCGTCTGCTGCTTGGATGATCGAATCGTAGTATCGACGAATGAAGATGGGGCATCCGGAAGCCCTGTAGCTGGGACATTTGCACCTCCCAAATCCGTATAAGCTTTTCGGCTATCTATAAAAAAGCGTCCAAGCAAGCTTCCCTTCGTCGCGTTGCTTGATGTGTCAGAATTTAAATCAACATCGCTACTACCGATTTCGTCTCTCGGAAGGCATGCCAATGAAATTTCCTCCAGGTGTTGTCCTACATGAGTTGCGTACGCTTTCATCGTTTGCCAACCATCCTGTGAACATAACGCACACTTATAATCCTTGAACTCCAGTTTCAAGACTGTCTCTTGAGCTTCTGAGATTGCTGCTGTCAAACGATGCCTAGCCAGTGCGATGTCGTGGCATATAATCAAATGGTCGACAAACAATTGCTGGGTGACGGTGGTGGTATTACACATAAAACAGCGCCACTGGATTCGAGTGAAATGTTCGTTGAATTCGTGATCAGCCCATAACTTACGGCTTGGGAATGTTTTCATTGCGTCTTCACATTCTGCATGTGTGCAGAGATACGACTGCAAGTCCGCGAAAACATGTATTCTACTCAGTCAGTTATAATTCAGTTCCATGATACTATGCTCATTCAAATACGTACTTCCACTCAATCCGGTTTCGCAGAGATACGGTTTTACGACAGTAGTCGCATTGAAAAGGAATCCCGCCTTCCTGCGGTAGAGAAGGCACTCGGGGGCGACCATGGGCCTCTTTTCCGGCAATTGAGAGGAATGAAGTATGGGAGGCGGCAGTGGCGGCATACTGCGACCTTGTAGGAACAGATGTCCCAAGACCAGAATCATTGAACAGGGAGTAGGGCTTAAATAAGGTCAGAGCGTCATGGTCCGCGAGATATGGTTCTTCTTCTTGCGCTCTGATACGGATGGACCTTTCCCAGTTAGCCTCTGCGAGTCGCTCCACCAGGGGAGTTAGTGCAATTGTAAATCTATTTTGATCATCAGCTTAGGCGAAGAAACCCCCGGGGGGGCACCAACCGGTCTCGGATGCGCATGGCAAAAGGCCGCGCACTCTCTGATAAACGAATCACATTATCAAGGGGAGTTGGCCGTGGTTCCACTTTATACTGCAAAAGAGAAATATGCTTTTCGATCACTGGTACGAGATCCATCAAGCAGCTGACATAACAGTGGATTCGTCCGAAGCGATTTTGTTCGCGTTCAGTGGTTGAAGATGAATCGTCGGAAACCTCGTCATCTGAAGACGAGTCAGAACTTTCTTCAGCCGAAAGCATTATTGTTGCCTTCTCTAACTGAGTATAAAGTTCCTGTGAGAGATCCCATGCGGAGGTCCTTTCGTTTTGTCCGCTAGTTGTGGTTATGTCGCAGCCCGCGAAGTAGGGCATCAGAATATTGCCGATCCCCTTCAAATTTTCGACCACATTCGTCTTCAAATGACATGATTGTCCCAGAATGGTGTCGAGGTGACCGGGAGGAAGTTCTCTTCCCATAGTCGGATGTTCGCTACATCCTTCTTCAAGGTGTTCTTATGCGGGTCGTGCGGTGTTAATCGAAATCGTGATCTCCAAAGATAGACTAGGGCAGTTGAGCAGGTATGATATAGAGTTTCAACAAAGCCGACGTTTGGATCTTGAGTGCTGTTATCGATTCTGGATATGACCCAGTCACTCAGTAATTGCGTTGTTTCCTTTGTTGCTTTCATCGTGCTGCTGGTGATAAACGGCAGATTGTATCGAGTGTCAGAAGGCGCGAAGCCGTGCGACCATTGGGGGCTGAAAATGCAAAGCTGGTAAAGTAACTACCCTCCTTACCCCAAACCAAAAAAAGGCCTTACATATGTAAGCCAATAGTGATGGAAACAGTACGGAATATGCTTTCTAACATATATGATTAAGAGTAGCAGTTTACCTAGTGTGGGGGAGTGAATGCGTTCCAAGGTTATCTTTATCTTGGCACCGCATTACATGCTGGGGAATGCAACTGGACACGGGACAGGTAAGTAACTTGTCGAAAGTTGAGGGATTGAATACATGGTTTTTACAGGGTATTTTACCCCAGAAGATCACATGACCGTGGTACGCAGGATGCCATACAAAAGTGCATATTACATTTTGTCATTATGTCTGTTATCATGTCCATTGAAATTGTCAGTTTTGTCATTTTAGTTAGACAGTTACATACCACTGAATGATACCATACGATGTCAAATCATAGATTTCCGTTATAACTAGCTACATACAGTGACTGTTCATAAGTTCTGACACCCCCTTGGCCGGCCCCACCTACACACCACCTTCCCCTATCGCCTACACCGCCGATTAAACAAAAAACGCGCGAGTTAATCTTGTACACGTCGCGTTTATCGGTCAACTCAGATGGGGTAAAATACCGTGGATTCCCCACACTGTACGGCGTTATTCAGCACCCGCCCACGATAGGTACGTACCTATCGCCATCTGCGGAAGAACTGTGTCGTAATACGTAGATAACCCCTGGATCGTTTCAACAGATCCTCGGAAAAAAGCACTCATTCAATTAACTATCTTATAAATTTCTGATACCTGCCCGTACGGTTATCTTCCAACCTGACACTATCTACTGTAAATCTTGAGTACGTACTGGCAATACGTAGCGCTTATGCACGTGGTGTATTCTTTATAAAAGATTTCTCACCTGCTCTGTCCAAGCGTAATTTCCTACGAGGCTGACATAGCGAGGCTGACCCGTTCCACACTCACCCAACCCGCAAGAAACCTTGCTGAAAAGCCGCTTATTCCCAAGCACCTACCATATTACTCTGCTGACAGACACGACGATGGCCAGTCCATTGCCACCGAAACGCCGGAGGGACTTCGATGTCGCAATTATCTGCGCGCTACAGTTGGAAGCCGACGCTGTAGAGGCACTCTTCGACTATTTCTGGGATGAAGATGGCGATCGATACGGAAAGGCATCGGGAGACCAGAATGCATATCGAACTGGGGTAATCGGCGATCATAATGTCGTGTTGGCATACATGCCAGGCATCGGAAAGGGGCACGCAGCAAGCGTCGCAGCGAGTTTCCGATCGAGCTTTCAGGGTATCCGACTTGCGTTGATTGTTGGAATCTGCGGAGGGGTGCCAGGCAGAACCGACAACGATATATTCCTTGGTGATATAATCATCAGTGATGAGATCGTGATATACGACTTCGGCAGGAGATTTCCGGCGGGGTTCCGACGCAAGGAGATAGTAACCGATTCTGCTGTGAATATCGAAGTGAGAGCCTTCTTGCACAAAATCAAAAGTCGAAAGGGTCGTGAACATTTACTCGGCAGGACCCATCACCATCTCACTGCCTTACAAAAGCGAATCAGTGACTATCGCAGCCCTGCGAGAATGCTAGATCGACTTTTCGAGCCGACCTACCATCATAAGCATCATATTCCCTCGAGATGCAGGAAGTGCAAGAAGGACGAGCATTGCGCAAAGGCCCAGGAGGCCACATGTGAAACGTTGAAATGTGATTGGAAGGAATTGGTTGTTCGTTCGGGTCCATCACCAGGTGGGATCAATATCCACTTCGGGCGAATAGCCTCAGGAGACACGGTCATGAAGTCTGGCGAGGACCGAGACAGAATTGCTGCGGAGGAGAATGTGATCGCGTTTGAGATGGAGGGTGCAGGCATTTGTAATAATCTGCCCTGTATCGTGGTAAAAGGGGTGTGTGACTATGCTGATAGTCACAAGGATAAAATATGGCAAAGGTACACAGCCGCAACAGCCGCTGCGTGTATGAGGTCGCTACTGGAACAATGGGCAATTATTGATCAGCCTAAAGGAAGTGACAGACAGCTTAAGGGTTCCACACAAGGATATTATTCTTCTCGCCTCGATACTCTTTCCGAAGTAGAATCCACTCAGTCAACTCATTGTGACGAAGCATATCAGTCACAAAAGAATCATGATACCAGGGATGATGACCTACTACAAGGTAATCTTTGTCCTTCTAAACTAGCTGGCCCTAAGCTGACCATTCTAGTTTTGCCGACAATTGAATCGAGTTTCAAGATTACACTTACCTGTTTCAAACAACACCGAAAGTATTTGCCTCGAGATGTTGATCTTAAGAGCACATTGAAAACCCAGCGCGTTATCTTCTCGAGTAATGTGGAAATCCTGTCGTCGGATGCTTCGGGTTCTCTTAACAATCCCCTCGGTTCGTCGAAAAATATTTGCCTGGAGCTGACTCTAGCAATCCGAACGAAGCTTGAGGAGATTGACGACATCACAAGGCGTCTTCCTGTTGCTACTAAGGCGAAAGTACAGCACAGGACTGCCGCAGACAGGCTCAAGGTGAGACACCTACAGAGAAATTTTCACCACCCTACAAACTAATCGACCCTATATTCAGGATGCTGTAGAAGACTTAAAATCCCTGGTTCAGGTCTTTGCATCCTCTATCCCCCAACGCAAACAGCCTCGACTATCAGAAGAGTCGAAAATAGCCAAAACTCCCAAAGGTCGCCGCGAATTTCAGCACTTCCGCATTGTCCAGCAAGCCGCTTGTAGCCTTTATGATGCTCTTGGAACGGCCTGTAATGCGCATTCTGTCCATGACGTGCATCTATCCCTCCAACCGGACCTTAATGAGACACGAGTGCGATTCAATGTGGCCTTTATCCAGAATCCCATGGTGCCGGGGAAGGCAGTCTGGATTAATGTGGAATCAACCATCAAATCTTCCGAGCCGAGTTCCCAACCGGTCTCCACATCATCATCAAGGGGTCACTCTTCTCTCAAACGACCAAGACAACTTAACGAAGCACATTGTCCACCAACATCTCGTAAACGTGTACAGTTTCGTCTTTTACCCGGGCCTCTACAATCAGTGTGCCCTGAAGAACCCATTATTGGAATCCCAAATCTCTACCTCCAACGGAATTTCTGCACCGTGGTCGAGAGGTCTTTACACCAAAAAGAATGTAATGGTTGCATCGGGCTTCTTGGAGACAACGATATCTGTAAACATTTGGCATATATGGGAAATCAGACCAACAGCATGACCGCTTCCACATCACTCTCCCAACTGATATCACTGTCAGGAACCGACTCCACTGGAGGCATGGGTCTCTACGAGCGCGTCCGACTAGCCAGATATCTCGCCACTGCTGTTCTCTACTACCATTCTACACCGTGGCTCAACAAGGCATGGCGTAGTGACGACGTTCAGTTTTTCGGATATCACGATTCCTTGCTCCAGCAGGCACAACACGTCCTACCATATATGACCACATCTATCCGAGCACCAAACTCCTCAATGAGATCTCACCCCCGATCCTCCGATTACCATCACATCATCCGTAACCCTGTTCTCTTTGGGCTAGGTGTCATGTTCCTCGAACTTGCATACCAAGCTCCCCTCAGAACCCTACAACAACCGGTCGACCTCAAAAAAGGAGAAACACAGGGCTTTGCGGATTATTTCACAGCGCACAGATTAGTAGACGATAGCTACCGCATGGTGAGCAAGAGTTTTAAAATCATCATCAACAAATGCCTGCACTGCGACTTTGGGCATGACAGTGACTTTGCGAGTCCTGCGCTTCAAGAGGCTTTCTATCGTGATGTTATTACGGGTCTTGAGAATCTAGAAAAGGTTTTTCGGGAATTGCAGCTTGATGATCTGGAACCTACTCCGGTGTGATACATATTAAATGAATATGTGGGAAACATTTGGCATCTAATTATTCTTCCTGTTCCCTTAAATAGATCGAAGTATATACTCGGAAGGTCGTTGGTACAGTTCGCTAGACCAAAAGTGGGACTATTGGCCACAATTAGGTATCCTATATCCCTTTACTCGGTCCTTGCCAAAGTTAGCCTATCAATAAACATAGACAACAAACTCAGGACCAACGTCACCTTCGATCCCCTGTAGCAGCAAATGCGCGCTACAGGCGATCCAGAAGACTAACCAAAAATCCTAATCACCAAGGCTGGTGTGGACTCGGGCAAGGTGGTTGTTGGCGTAAGCAGCTACGGAAGATCCTTCAGAATGGCCGATGCAGACTGCGATGGCCCGCTATGCAAATTCACTGGAAGTCGACTGAATTCTAATGCTGAGAAGGCAGACTGCACTGATACCGCGGGCTACATCTCAAATGCAGAAATCAATCAACTCCTGAACCACAACTCATCCCGCGTCAATAAACATTATGTTGACACCCACAGCAACAGCAACATTATGATTTACGACGACACAAATCCTAGTTACGTTATTAATAGGCATATTATAAGGGGTATATAGCTAAAGGGGAAATAAGAAAAATAAAAAGAAAAATAGGAAGAAATCTCGTGTCTACGGGCCTGAGAGCTTCCGTGACCACGACTGTCGCTGCCACGAGCCTAGCGATGTAAGACTTGCGCTCCCTCACAGCCAATGAGCCCCGCGAGCGTAAAAATGTGCCCCCTCGCTGCCCTGAGCCCCGCGAGTGTAAAAGGTGCTTCGCAGGACGAGCTCTGCGTCAACAAGACCCTCCCGCGGCCTTAAAGTTTGTTGTTTTCGGCAAGGTCTACATAATCTCTGTCGCATTTCTTTGGCCACCGATAGGTACCATGTTCACTAGCACTCTGTACTTAACAGGACTCGGTTTCAAGCTCAGGTATATTGTATAGTTCGAGTGACACTGCCAATGGAGGTTGATTTACACTATATCAATCCCGAAAGCTTACTCGATAACAGAAAGACTGACATGGAATACCCAGAACCAGGCAAAATTGCTTTTCCAAATTGTCCGCCTGAATGGATACAATTTGTTGCTTTATAGGTCTTTTGGTATAATGATGAACCATGTACACAATAGCAGGACCTCACCCCGTATTGGTCATGACTTGTATCTACGAGTTGTTTAACTATCAAAAGACTATATCTACTGGAGCATGGGCAAGCCACTGTCCAAACGTTACGATCAGCCTGAGACCAATCCATATACTTCTATCATTCAATCTACAAAGCAAACAAAGTCTTCCACTAATGCGCTATGTATTATGTGCTGCACGGGTTATATAAGACACATATATATACAAGCCCCATCGCGTCAAGGTTTGAACCACGGCCAAATGTCGAGCTAAAATTATCCGGAACAAATTCAAGCTAGCCCCCTAGCCAGCTCTCTTCGACTTATGTATATGTAACTTCCCTTATGGAGCATTGCATAATGATCCCCACAAAAGTAAGAGGCGTTCCGCTTAAGGAACGGGTGACTTAAGCCTGAGGAGCGAAACCAAGACGGGGGCCATTTGAGTCGAAGACGGTATACTGGCTCTTAAGGAAGATGTCACCGAAGATAGAGAAGCCAAGACCCGAGTTGCTCTGGATACCGCCAAAGCAGGTGTCGCTACCCTGGCTCACAGGGGCGTAGTTGATCAGGTCACCGGGGACGACGGCGTCGTAGCTGCCGATGGAGACGGTGAAGTCGGGCAGCTTGGCAGAGCAGGGAACGGTGTAGCCACCGGCGGAGGAGTCCTCATTGGCACCGGAGACCTGCTTGTAGTAGGCGGAGACGACGTCGTCGGGGAGCATCAACAAAGTGGTGCCAGTGTCAGCAATGCCCTTGATGGAGCCGCCTGAAGAGCTACCGATCTTGTAGCTATCGGCAGTGAACATCCAGAAGCCCTGGGAGCTGTCGACATTGGTGTAGGCAATTGAGCCGGTATACTTGGACTTGTCGAGGAAGCCGAAGTCGTAGGTACCTGGGGCGTTGTGCTTCAGGGTGACGGCAAAGAGAGGGGAGTCGAGCTGCGACTTGACGGTGTCGAAGAAAGTGGTCTGAGCCTGGGGCTTGACGGTGTTGATCGAGCTGAAAGCCAGGCCAAGTAGACCGTCGTTGTTCTTGTCGTTGACAAACTGCTGGCTGATCTTGGAGGCAGCCTCGACGGCCTGGCCGGTGGCCTTGACGCCGCCGACGATGACGGTGTCCTTGTAGACATCACCGCTAGCCGAACTTTGGTCACCGTACTGGATCTGCCAGGTGGCGCCGGAGATCTTAGTGCCGTTGCGGCCGGCCTTGTAGATGCTGTGGCCAGCCTGCTCGGCAGAAGGCAGCTCGGAAGAGAAGACCCAGCTAAAGATAGAAAGTCAGATGCTTGTCATTTTGATAGAAGAGCATACATGCGTAAACTTACAGATCAGCGGAACCAGTGTCGAAGTCCAGGTTCAGAGTAGTGCCACCGACGTTGACGGGAGTCAGATACTCCACGTCGTTGTTCTCGGGAGTAGTGGTAGCTGAGCCGCTCTCAGCGGCAGCCTTGACACTGGCAGGGACGGATGCGCCGTACTTGGTCAGAGCATTGGCGTACATGCCAGGCAAGTTCAGGGTCTTAGGACTGACGGCAGGCCGAGCCAGCTGGTTGACAGTGAAGCTGCTCTTGCGACCACCGTGCGGCACAGCCGAAGCGATGGAGAGACAGGCCAGGCCGGCCGTGATCTTGCTGAAGACGACCATGTTGAAAGAAAGAGAGTAAAGAATGACTCTATATAATGAAGTGTGGAAGACAAGCTGTGTGGACTGGAACTATCCAAGAACACGCCGGAGACGAAGGCTTCTTTATAGCCGGGACTTGGGATTGTTTCATCTTGGAGCCTGATCTCCGCGGACCGAACAAGACATCAAAGATGGCACCTTTCGAGGCACACGGGAGGAGTAGTTGCTCATCTAGGAAGCCCGTGGTGCCGATCCAGCACATGCTGGGACTCGGGGATGTAGACTTCGAGATTGTAACGGACTCCATCGGCCAGACGGAATGAGACGACGGACTCCGCCAGTATGGAGCCGGGGGGAGACGGGTGTCGCGTGAGTTCCGACTCCGGGAGCTGAGGCGTCAGATAGCACCAGTCAATCACAGAAGGCGGGGCGTGATGTTCCATGACTGTGATGTGTGAAGCTACAGAGGCTTGGCTATGGAAAGCTAACATTACAGAACGTAGACCTCCGGCCAAGGCCTCAACACGAGCAGACTAGGAAGCTTGACACCCATTCAGCGGAGTCCCCGAGATCACCCTTCGGCCAGAGACTCATCACCCTATGTGTGTGGGGAATAGAGTGTAGGAGATAGAAGAAGAAACAACATGACCTGATCGTATTAGATCTAAGGGACACCAGAAACTCCAAAGACCGACCAACTGCGAATATAGTTGAGACGAAGACGGCCGATCGTTACCCAACCGAGCAAATCGTAGACTTTCGCCTCCAATCAGGGTCACATCGCGCACTTGTATGTGATGATGCGCGTCCGTCATTGGAGCGTCGGATCCACTGGTGAGGCAGTCGTCTAGAATTCAGTGCCTGTTAATCTTCTTTGTCGCTCTAAATGCTTTCGATCTCCCGTGTTGGCGCATTAGAGTGTGATGGAGCAAACCTCGGTAATTGGGTCCCTGACAGCGCTGATTAGTGTCAGGGTCTTATCCGTCCCAGTTTTCTTCCAATTTGAAACAAATTTTATTGTCTAAGTGCACCATCCGATCGACCCTGCATTAGGTCCCTGCACCTGACTCGGAGATATTTCCCATTTCTCATAAAGGATAACGAACGTTGGCCTGTGGTTCATGTCCAACTAATTCAACTGATTCAACTGATGCGCTTATCGATGCACAGGGGTCCGGCTATGAGATCTTCACGACCATCGTCCTCCCTTTTATATTACTGCAATAACCTGATCGGGTAATGCACTAGAAAGATCATTTTCTGATAGATTCTTGAGACAATTCTCGCGTAGCAGTAGATCGCGATAAGTTGCAGTTTCTACACTGCTGTTTCACAGTTGCATAGTTGCTAGTATACAGTACACTCTTCAATAGGCATCGAGATTAATCTTACTGGGTGTCGAGTATCATCTTACATATGCGACTGTGAAATATCCAATCGTAACCCGGGAGTCTCTCATTCAATCTATCTCATACAATCTTCGCCGACCGTGTTTCCATCATCATACCTCAATCTGAGACATGAATTTAAACTAAGCCATCTGCAAGCCTTAACCGACAAGGCTGGAGTTTAAAGAAAAGTTAAGCATGTGAAGATCTACTCCACCAACGATGAATGCGGTGAAAGCAGGGCCCGCCTTCATAAATCCGACGGAGACCGGTCGGGCCTTTAATATAAAAGCACGACAGAAGTAAAAAGAATAAAGAATAAAAAGCAAAAACATGCCATGCGCACAAGCGGGAGGATCAGAAAGGCAGTGAGACCAAGTATTGTTTCAATCAAATTACCGACGCCAAATCACAGCCCACGCATGCCCAGTCACGCAAAAGGTGCCAAGCATGAGATCCCACAGGGGTAAATAGTTTAAAACGGATGAAAGGGGAAAGTCAAAAAAGAAAGTACGGGTCACGTCGCAACCTGCACGAACTGGGATCTGAGTGCCCCAGACTAGCCTTCGCCGTTGGTACTGTCGTCAAAGCTTTCATTGAGAAGCACTTCCAGCATGTCAAATTCGTCTAGCGTGGAGTCGGTTCCACCTAGACCCTGGTCAAAACGGCCGCGTTGGTGTTAAACTCATGGAATCTAAGTGAGAACGCGAGCCACAGAAACGGTCAATGTTTTGAATTTTCATTTTAAGCTACACATACGTCATGGGGCTTGGCCCGTACCCCTCGGGAAATTGTGTGTATCAAGCACCTTACTGGAAATTCCTATTACTCACTTCGCTGGCGGCCCTCGTTCATAATCTATTGATACATATGCATTGCTACAACATGGGTAACGGCTTAAATCTGGATGAAGTTGGTGTCAAACGTTGTAGCGCGTATCAGTGGGTGTACAAGCGTTATGCAGCCCGCAACGCACGACGACTGGAATATTCGGCGGGCTCTCAGCGTATCTCGGTGATCTCAGTCGCTTGACCTCCAGTCAGGCTTAGATCTCGCTTGCTACCGTGTGGATACATACAAATGGCCGATGATTGGCTGTCGTGGGTATCCTCAAGTGCGATCTCAATTCTCTCTGTTTAGGCCGAGTACAATGTCTGTATTGCTCCAGTGATACCGACTCTCTTTTGTGCTAGCTCATCATACAGGTTCTTATTTTACGACTCAATAATTGGCATATAATGACGGAGTTCATTGAACTCAGCCCGGAGCGTGTGAGTTTCGCGAGTACAATCATTCAGTTGAGCACGAATGCGTTGCGATTCCATTTCTATACAGCTATTGGTAGCCTTAAGCTCGTAAATATCTGCCGTGAAAGAACCATCGACCATTCCTTCACAGAGACCCTGTGTCTTCATGCCCCGTCAGCAGCGCTATAGCAATGAGAATATCTGGCAATGGGCTCACGTCCTTTGCAAGGTCGCCAATATTTGACTGCAAGGCTCCCAAGAACTGCGAGGTAACGGTCTGTAATGATTGAATAACACATTAGTCCTTATCGAGCATAACAACTGCCGCCCCCAAATTGTCATTGTGTCCTGAGGCGCCTGAGTAGACAACACTACCCGAGATGGCCCATGTAGCCAAGGCTTTCTCTTTTACTATCACCCGCTCTGGTTCAATTTCAATATATTTGAAAGGACCAAGTCTCCATGGTGGTAGTGGGCGGATAACAAATACCCTGGCCATGCCGTCGTTGTAAGCCATCAACACCACCATTCCTGCTCCCCCGGCAGATCTTGGTTTTTCAAACGACGGGCTAGACAGCCGCTTGGCTATGTGAAGATTGATCTCCGCCATATCAGCCGACTAAGCTGATCTGCCGCCCCTGGATGTATCCCCAAAACGAAAGCTCGACTGCTTATGCTGCAGATATGTGAAGCTCTGCCTAATCCTGTCTGAAACTGGGCCAACTTCAAAGACACGAGACAACCAGATCCGTGGACATTCGACCATAATATGGAGAAGCTTAAAACGTTCTTTCCTTATGAAAAACTAACCCTTAAAGATCTGCTGAGATACGACAATGACTATATCTTGATCAACCCGAGTGCTACCGCCTCCCTCCGCTTCACCATAACGCGATCCTCATTGGCAGCGTTTACAAGGATCTTATCAGCGCCCTGGAGCAACCCACCATCAGCCTTGTTAGCCTCCAGGAACTTCCCATCCCAACTATAGATGACTTCGCTATAACGCTTTTGATCACCAAACAAAAGAGCCACACTTCGAGCCACGACCTCCGGCTCTTGAACACGAACGCCAAGTGATTCAATAAAATCTTTGGGCACCATTCCAGTATTTTTCCACGATGGCGAGACCGCATTCAATCGAACCTTACCTTCCAACTGAGATTGAAGGCCGCGAACAAGTCCCAAAACACCATGCTTCGTGATTGTATAATCGCCCGCGGTGAAATTCTGGAATGATGCTGTGGATGCAGTAACCACAATTCTTCCCAATTCACCAGTTGATCGGTGAGTCGAGTGCTTCTGGATGTAATAAGAAGCCAAGCGAACAGTTGAAATGACACCCAAAAGGTTGACATTGACTGTTCGCAGGTTGGGAGGCGCAAGGAGGCCATTCTCATCAAGTGTATCGTCCAATAAATTGGTTGTCGGGCTAACGCCTGCGTTGGCAAAGACATGGTCGATATGACCGAAACATGCTTCAATCTGGATGAAGGCGTCTTGTAGACTCTCCCAAGAGCAAACTTCAACTTGATCGAATTTGAGTTTCTCCGATACCTGTAGATCGGCTGGCAATGCGTTCAGGTCGCCGATGACTACAATCGCCCCCTTCCTAAGGCAGAGCTCAGCAGTTGCTTTTCCGATTCCCGATGCGCCGCCTGCTCTATCAGCATTTCTTCCTCCTGGTGATGGGACCCAATGGAAATTGACATACCAGTGATGAAAACGACTTTGTCGTTGATATTCCCGAGGATATCTTCAGAAATAATTATCTCCGCCATGGTTATAGATGATGTTCAAATATTGTTTTCAAGGTGCAACTTTGAACAGGACCGCGGGGTTTATCTAGCAATCTTCATTGTGAGGCCTCATGACTAGACGCGTGAACAAAACATAAAAATCGCGACCCTCAATTTCTGCTAAGCATTGCTTTCATAGCGATTTGGTAGCAAAACACCGCAATCTATTTAGTTGGGTTCTCTTCACGCTGCCTCGCATTCCTGCCTTCAAAACTCCGGTGGAACCCATAATGACTTGATGGCGGGTTGAAAACTGATGCCACTGGGCAGACTGTAGGGCTCGCTAACAAAGTTCTCAACAGATTCAGCAAGACATCTGAAATATATATAATGGGTAGGGTCAGGTTGACTCCATGTTTCCCTTGCCACCTATCTGTTCAAATGGCAAACACTGCAACAGCCCGCCGGCTCCGCCACCAAAGACTAGCGAACGCCTGCGACCTAGCGCCATTACTATATGACTCCTCAGAGCTTCCGCTGCCAAAGACGACCACTCGCCATGATACAAATGCCGGTCGTAACATTCGCGCTGACTCGCCGAGCCCACCTTCTTTGCGGCGAGCCAACAAAATCCTTCGAGTGAGGATTTATCATCGACCTCATGGCTCGCATGTTACGCCCCCAGCAGGACACCCTGGCAAATCCCAAAGAAAGGGTGCCAAAAATGGCCCGCGCCAGAAGCGAGTGGCTTCCGAGCGAGAGGCAACTCGACTGGATTGGATGCGACGGCTTCGTCCTATGCCCTATAGACGTTGTTAGGTCAGACAGGTGTAGGGCACACATGAAGACCCAGCGGGTGGCATGTCTCAATGTCTAGTTTCGTCCATATATTGTTAAATATGAAAATCTTTTGCAAGAAAATGAGTATGAAAATAGGTCTACAGTGCACGATGGGTTAGCCCGTCAAAATGGACTCTCTTTGTAGGAGCTTACTCTGCTAGGCATTCTATAGGTTGGTATACAGAGCGGATCGAAATCAGTTTCACTATCTCGTTCTCTTTGATTGTTTCTCGAACAATATTTTTAGTGACGCTAGTCCTAATGTAGATAGGCCTTGATTATAGCCCCTTTCCGATTCGACAGTTCAAGATGATCTAGGCTAGGTGTAGACTGAAGTGGATCGGGCTAAGCTTTAAGAAAAAGCAAAAAGAATAACGTGGTAGAAGTCATTGCGAGCGGGCCTGTATATAAACACGACAGCTGGTCAAAGGATCCTTGCTCTACTTTTGTAGTTCATTTGTAGACAGTTGTATATGGAAAAATGAAACGTCTCGGAGATTAGGGACACCAAGAAGTTGTCAAAATAAGTACATTGCGATATAAATGTATGTATTTACAACTTGATTAAGAAGGGATCACACTATATATAATCTAGCGACTTCAAGTAGTAGGCACTCTACGGTATATCTCCTGAGTTTATGGAAAAAAGATTGTAATTTGCTCTAGCTAATGAGAAGGCTGGATTTCAAATTATCCTCGAGTCTCCTTGGCGAATTTCTTTGCATTTAGGCGGGAAACTATATGATTCTGGTTTTTTCCTGGGCTCCAGAGGTTCTTGTGCACCTTTTATCTTTATACTGCACCAAGGCCACCGATGTTAGACGTGGAAGAGTTAATAAGGTGATCTGTAATTAATAGGGACTGTTATGCGAGATGACGTGAATACATTTATTCTAAAAATTTAAAGCCTGTCAACAGACCGAGATGGAGAAAGCTTCATCCTTCAGGAGAGCATTGATGCCGGGTGATGGTTGGACGGAGACCAAAAATGTTGAAGTGCTTGACATGGGACATGACCACTTGTGCATCTGAGTAATATATTCCATAGTAAGCTAATATACGTGTGTCCTACAGTTATCACTTTGGTGATAAGCATACATAATTTTCTATCCGTTATTCTGACGATTGACTACGGCTATGAATCCGTTTCGAAAAGGATTATCCGTTGAAGACATCCCTAATCTAGCCGACAAGGTCATCATAATCACTCGGTTAGGATTATCACTATTATAGATGATTTCGTACAGGCTGACAAAATTTTCCTTCCCTAGTGGCGCCACAGGAATCGTGAAGCAAGCGTTAAAGCAGCTACTGAGGCACAATGCCAAAGAGTCAAGATCAAGGAGGACGGAAGATCAAATGGACCCAGCTATCATTCATCATTTTCCTAGGCAGATAGTTCTTCACCTATTGCCCCGCAATATGCAATACTAAAACAGAGCAGATTTCAAGTCGTCTTGACCACCCCATATCGTTGATTTCTCTCCATGTCAACAATTACGAAGGTGCCAAGGGGTCGCCGAGGTCAAATATGTATTATGCAGTAGAAACAGGAGTACGGAATGTTCACCGTCAGAAAGTTCACCGGGGCTGAAGTACTAGGGAGCGAAGGTATTGGGAATGTGACTGTATCGTGTATTGATCCACAATGTCAATCTGTTACGCTACGTATCCAGTCCTACATTGGAAATATAGAAGGCTTTGTAATGAGCGACTGGAATGCTCAGCATACTGGCATTGCAAGCGCCTTGGCTGGTTTGGATATGGCTATGCCCTATGGGCGAGAATATTGGAGCGCTAGCCTGGCCGAAGCAGTGCGCAATGGCTCCGTACCAGATGCACGTCAAAGTGCATAGTGCAGATGTGAGATAGATTGAATTGTTGTTGAAGAAGCTAAGTTACAGAGGCTAAGAAATTTGATATGCTTATTAAGCTATATATCAAAACAACATACGCCTATGAGAAAAAAGGTTAGTATGGGAGGGAAATGACACGTTAGCGGTGTAGGGGTATGCAGGATATTCAGGTGTAAAATAGAGGTGTTCAGGGCATTCAGGTGAATGGGGCCAACTGAAGGCGCTGAAGAGGGTTGGGAGGAAACAGCACTTTCATTGTCAAATAAAAACAAAAACATACAACAGCATGTCTAAGATCAGGATCAGCTAGCTCCCACAGTATCTGTTTAGCTTCTCTGAGCTCTGGTTGGTTGGGTGGTTCCATTCGTTTCCCATATGTTACCGTGAACACTACGCTGGCAGTATGCTCCTCGCAGATAGAAATTACATCTCAATTCGATGATTCATACGCCATTGGTTGCCATAGGGAATAAATACAGGCTTCCAGAAGCTCGAGTAAGAGGTGAACTTTACTAGGATCTAGGCTTCTCAGTTTCGAAGTACAGCTATGGTCTCCGCCAAGCTGCCAAATTGTCCCGGCGCGCCAATAGGTATAGCTTGATCGTATCTTTCGCTATTCCCACCGTTCGAGTGTAATTATCTAATAATACATTTGTGATACATCCACCTGGGCAGCCCCAGGGAAGTGTTTGCCCGCCTGTACTCCCTGAATCCGTTATCAACGGTTGACACCAGACTCAATGACCGGGCCATTATAGGCCTTCCTCCCACTGATGAAATACCATACTAGCCCGATAAGGAACTCGCCAGTGAAAACTACAATTGACCAGTTCATGCTCGCCAGAGTGACGGGCATCTCGGCAGGAAAGAAGGAGAAGAAGATGGCAATCGTTAAGAAAGAAATTGAGGCCATATTGATAATAATGCCAAATTTGCCGAGCTTCCAGGGGCCATACGGAATCGGCTCTCCTCTGATCTTCTTTATGAGCATGAGGACAATGGCTATTTCGTAGGAACCGAACAGACCCGCCGTGGTCAGCGAGATGATGGCGTTGAATGCTGCCGTTGATCCGACGTTAATGATGCAGATACAGCCGGTTATGGATGCGCAGAGACCGACAGCGCGGAGAGGGAGTGCGGATTCAGAGCTGACCTATATGCGTGTAATAAAATTAGTCACTTCTCTCTACGGAGGCAAAGGGTGTGATAATCAGCCATACGTGAGCCAGAAAATTCGAGAATGGCAGTCCCTTGTCTCTGGCAAAGGCCCAGGTGAGACGTGATGCGGAGGCCAGGAACCCAAACGACGCGCAAATGACCAATGCTGTGGGAATGGCGGTCATCACGGATGTTCCCGCGTGGGACTTGGTGGCCGCGTAGAAGACTTCAATGAAGTCGTAGCCGGTGGCGCTGTTCAGGGCGTCATCCACGTTTCCGATACAGAACAGGAAAGCGACAACAATGGCGAACCCAAGGGTGCCGTTTAACAGGATTGTGCCGATCATGCACCAGGGAACGATAATAGAAGCATTGATGACTTCTTCGGCTGTGGGGATCTGTTAGTTTATGATATCTTCAATCACTGACTTGAATCTTACCCATATGGCACGGGCCGTCATAACCTGCAGAAAGTAGTTAGAAAAAGTCACATCCGAAGGAAGCATGGGTGTCGTACCAATGAATGGGAGGTTCGTGCCCACCAGGCCAATCAACCAGGTCAGACCTGCGTTGTTCCATCCCGAACTGTTTTGGAAAGTCCCAAAAACGAATGAGGCATCTTTGTGAGGTGCAAGATAAACGAGAGGAATGAGGACGGCGAAAAATCCCGCAATATGAAAGATCAGAATCAGACCCTCGACCTGAGGAAGTAGCTTTGCCCCGATGGAGTTGACAATCACGCAAATAATCAATGCAGCGAACATCATCAAGGTTCCTTGCCAGCCTTCTGCAACATAATTCGGGTAATTCAAGACTACAAGGCCCTGGGTGACTGTCGCCGCAAAATAGACACCAGCTGCAGTGTTGGCCCACCATCCAATCATGGCCATCCATCCCGTCACCCAGCTCAAAAATTTTGCCTGACCCTTCGGAGCTAACATTGCCACCCAGTGGTACTGTCCGGAGGAGGTAGGGGCCCTGTTGTCTGTTTAGTCTTGAGTCTTGGATTATTTGGGCGGTTTCATACATTGAGGCCATCTCAGCCAGCGAGGATGCAGTTACCAAAGCGCCAAACCAGCAAAATAAGAATCCATATACGAGCGTCACTGGGCCACCATCGATCATTGCAGTTAAATTAGCACTGACGTAAATGGTTAGTTTGAGTCCGATGAAGGTTGGGACAGCTGAATCTCACAAAAGCACAGCCTCCCAAGTGCACATCATGGTTGTCGTGAATCCCAACATGGACAAGAATCCAAAGTTTCGCTATTTGCGTTAACTAAATCCACCCCGAAATCTCTTCTTCGGTGAGGCCATACCTGAAACTGCTGCTTCTTGCCCTGCTTTGCCATATCTTCGGCATCACGACTCTTGTATTTGCTGGATCCCAACTCCTGGACCGCCATCTCGCCATTCTTGAAGGGCATTTTGGGGTTGTGTTGCAAAATCCGGCAAAGGTAGACTATAAAAGGGAACCCTGGGATGAGTCGGGATAGGGGGAAGAAGAAACTAAGAAACAAGCATTGAAAAATAAAAGACCGTGCTTACCACCCTTCTAGTTATCGGACGTCCAGATAGATACTTGGAAATGTCGCTTAGCCCTCGGCGGATTAATCAAGTTCACTTCGTGAATATGGGGACATTTTCCCGGTATCCGGATCCCTCCCAGATTAGGTGCAATCAATTTCCACTCGAGACAAAAGCGGGTATGTAGAATCACCGGGAAATTTGCAGCGCTATTCGTTGACACGCCTAGGCTACGTATACACTATACACTAGCTCAGTCCTTCCGGTGTACTCCGTATGCCACAAGGATTTATTATGGTATTTCCGAATTAACATCCCGCGCACGGTGTCCAGGATCGATCCCATTACATTAATTAGTTCAAAACATATTGGCAGATCAGAACCATGCCCCGCTGCTGTGGGGGCTGCATGTAGCAGTTCTAAGGTGCAATTGGGAGCGCAATCAGAAGCGTCATTGGTAGACTCGTACTTATCACAGAATCACTGTAAATATTCCGGGTGTAAATTTGCTCCTTTAATCCATATGTACGGAGTAGAAACCTTGTGGACGAAAAATCAACCCCGCTTTCACATCTATTTATATTTTCTCGACTCCCTACGGAGTACTTCCAGGATTGATATACATCTTCGACGCCTTTGCATCATTTGATTTATTCAACATGGATTCTATCATTGACTGGTCCCTACGTCCAGTCTACTCGCCGGAGCAATTGAAGCAGTACTTTAACCGGATTGATCTACCTCAAAAGTATCGGGAGTCACCGGTGGTCAAGTTTGGTGCAAGGGTCGACAATGAGGCCGCCCTAGCCTTTTTGAAAGTTTTGCAACGATACCAGGTGGCAGCAGTGCCTTTTGAAAATCTCAATCTGCATTATGCAGTCCACCGCTACATTTCCATTGACGCCCAGAAACTATTTGACAAGATAGTAGACTCCAAATCCGATCGAGGGGGTTACTGTATGGAGAATAGTACTCTTTTTGGGACCGTCCTGAGGACTATTGGATACAATGTCACCTCGGTCGGAGGTCGGGTAAATGAGGCGGTCCAGCCCATATCAGCTTCAAAGAACTGGAAAGGCCCAAAGTACGATGGATGGTATGGTCATTCCTTCGATCCTATATCTGAAACATACTGAACAGTCAAACGCAGGAACCACATGGTCAATATCGTTGCTATCGGCGAACAAAAGTACCTGATAGATGTGGGGTTTGGCTCGAATGGGCCACATCAGCCACTTCCATTGATCGACGGGTTTGAGGCGCACAATGTCGGCGACCAGTCTGCACGGCTCATCTATGGCCCTATCGCCCAGCACACGAGGGCTGGCCAATTCCTCTGGCAGTACGAGATCTCCAATGCAGGCGGGGCGTGGATTCCTGCCTATTGCTTCACTGAAACTGAATTCCTTCCGGAAGACTTTACGATCATCAATTACTATATGAGCACTAGTCCGGAGAGCTGGTTTCTTTTCCACGTGATGTGTGTACGGATGATTCTGGATAATGAAGGTGAAAAGGTCATTGGTGATCTAACACTATTCGACAATACACTGAAGCGCCGCTTGGGGGCCACGTCAGAGGTCCTGCAATCCTTCGCCTCCGAGGGGGAGCGTGTGGCTGTTCTGGAGAAATATTTTCACATTCCAATTCCAAAGGAAGATCAGGAAAGTATCTGCCAAACGACCTCGGAAATTCCATAATCTTGTTGTATAACACTTTGCAACCCCATCGATATTACAAATGATCGGTTGTCCATATTTTCACTAGGCAAGGCATTTGATTGATAGCTTACGTGTATAAATCATCAAACTACACCAATCACTCTCTACACTCTATTCATATGAGCAGCTCATTGGAGGATATGTAAATGGGTCCTTTGCAGGGGTCCGCGGGCCAATTTACGGATCCCCGACGGGGAACGCGACGGCAGGTGGGCACTAAAGCTATAACCCATAATAGACCGCCAAAGTCTGCGGCTATAGAGATCCCAATATATTGCTATCGCTATAGCCGAAATTAATCCAAGGCATTCCATTTTTGCAGGGCTAAGCAGGAGCCTTAATCTCCGGCTGTGCCCACGAGGGATATATCCATGTGCATTCAACCCGTAATACGTACTAGGATCTTATTACGGAGTCCAATACACCACTTACCCCTAAAGAGATAGTGGCAATTGAATTAAAACTCTGTAAACTTTGGCAAAGAAGAAAAATGGCAAGATTCTTCGTAATGCTGTACGTACGATTATCTATCTATGTATAAATCTACCATCAAGCCAAATTTAGGCTGGCACAAAAGCCCTGCATCTCTAAATTCTTGAATAAATGCATGAGCTATCTATTTTGTTGTTTGTACGGGTCTTATGATGAATATTGCAAGCTATTTTCAAATACGCACCACCGGCAGACGCGAGGACTCGTCTACATTCGATCATGGAGATGAGGTTGCTATTGCGGCCTTGTACCTCTTGGTGATGATGATAACGGCTGTGCTGATCCGACTTGCCTTTCGATTATCTATGCTTCGCTCATTACAACGAGATGATGTGATAATTTGCCTTGCGCTGGTATGCATTCCCACTTGTGCATTACGACACCTTTTGACTAGATCATTGTCGTCCAGTCTCTAATGCCGAGCTTTCAAAGGATAGGTCTTCGGCATCGCGCAATCTGGCTTTATCTTCCAAGGGACAAAATATGGTATGGGAAAGCGTCAATCTGCCTTAAGTACGCAGCAAGTGATCGATGTGGAAAAGGTGAACCATTCTTCCTGAGTCAGTGCGATAATATCTACTAATGCCAACATTGTTCTTAGATCCTATATGCATCTGATCTCCTTTACGTTCTTGCCCTTAGCCTCACGAAAGTCTCAGTCCTGCAATTCCTGAATAAACTGTGTGTTAATAAATCACACAAAAAAGTATGCTTTTGGTCATCGATCGTCGTTTTAGTCTGGACATTTCCAGTCTTCTTTACTTTGGCTTTCAAATGTGGAGCCCTAAGGCCATGGGAAATGGATAATGGCAAATGTATTGATACTGTGAGCATTGACCTTTGACCCCAGCAATCCAATTCATACTCACAGCTTGATTTCTATAGTTCCGATTTTGGACAGCCATATCCTCCGTCGATATTCTTACAGAGTTAATCATCTGCCTCCTCCCGATCTATATTATCAAGCCCGTTCAGGTTAGCTTTGGAAAGAAAGTCCCCGTCGTGGTCGCATTCGCGTACCGCCTAACGTACGTAAGATCTTCCTGTCTCTGAATTCACGAATTTTCAACTAACTGGGTGCCCAGTGTAATAATAGCGACCATCATGCGCCTGGTTTTCATGCGCAATGCCCCCAATTCCACAGATATGACACAATCCGCCTTCGAGACCAGAATCACCACCCAATGCGCCCTGTGCGTCACCCTCATTACAGCATGCATTCCCTGCTTAAAGCCCTTTCTCGACGCTTTCGATAGTGGAATGCTCGGAGTCGGTCTGCGAAAGCGCACTGGCAGGAGCCGTAGTGACTCGTATAGCAACTCATATGCGTTGGCGAGTATGAGCCGTGGAGCAAAGGAGACCACAACGCGTTCTCGATACTTGGAAGATGAGGTCGAGGAACTCGGAACGTCGGCCGCTGCTTTTGCAATTACCTCGCCGGTCAAGCCACACCAACTAGAGGAAATCAGTCCTTCGATGGGAATCCAAAGGACGGATCAGTGGAGCGTCAGGTATGAGTATGTCGATACAAAGCCCAGGTCTTTCGGGGAGGGGTTAGAGGAGTCGGAGACAAGCGGTAGTCAAGTTGAGCATTCATTGTGATGAGGACCACGTAAATTTAGTTATCGGTGGTCTTTGTATTTTCATGCAGCTTCAAGATTGCTTAAAAATAGAACACTGGACATGACCAACCATCAATACTAAGAAAGCCTGTGGTCAATTCCGTCGACACAAAATCTGGACGAAACATGACAAAAACAACATCATTTTTAAAAAAAGATAAAAAAACACAAAAACAAAAGCATATAACAGCCAGCATTTGTATGTGGTCACCTATACCAACTATCTTCAATATCAATCATTTATTCGTGCAGACTACGATAGCAAAGGGTGTGCGATGCTAGGATAGGCTATCGGCTTAAGGACTCAAGAATCAATCCACTTTAAGCAAGGAAATGGCCTCGATGCAATGTTGGCAAGACTGACACCTTTGTGTTACTGGCACCACTCTGTGCGACACGAGTAAATCGGGGGGAAACATAGTATATATCTTACTTATAATCAAGCGGGGTGTTACGCACAGCTAACTGGTCGTCGTTAGGTTGGTTAGAATCGGGAGATACTTCAGAACTGCCTAAGCTTGATAAACCAACCTATAAACGCGGGAATTTATCTATTACAGCTCGCGTTACGACGTATGGGATGTCTATACCCTTAGTCCGAGAGGAGTGTTCCCTCTACTATTACCTATTATAAAACCGCTGTTTACGAGTTTCTCGCTGCGAACGCAGATCCGCTAGTTCGTGATAGCCGTGGAAACACCACCCTTTATTACCTCGGAGGGACTGTGATAGGCGAGAGCGTTCGAATGGGCGATGAGCAAAGGCGTCTGCTTTAGGTGTTTATAGACCGTAGGGTCGACGTGAAGGCGCGGAATAAGGATAGTGCCTCGGCGCCTGAATTTTTCTTTACGACGGGATATGACGGTATGTCCGAAGACTCCGGTGATAAAGAGGTCTTTGGTGCTATTAGCAATGAAGTCCTCGAGACTTTTGAGAAAGCAGGCTATGACATTATGACGAAGGATGCGAATGAATAGTCGCTATTGCATCTAGTGGCTGGTCTCCGATCTAATCGTTCCGATTCATGGTTGATACTTCTGTTGGGGCTGCTAACTATGGGGAGAGAGAGAGAGAAGAGGAATCATGATCTATTCAATCTATCTAGAGCAGGGGATTTATACCCTGCCAAACAAAGAAAGGCTCAGTCTGCAAACAAATGGAGGCATCAATGAGATGACTAGACAAAGGCATCAATGGGATGACCGACATAGTCCAACACAGCCCCCCAGACTGAGCATCAAGTCAAAAAACATTCTGGTTTGCATAGTAAAATCGTCAAATAAAATGCAGTTTTCAAAGTATCGTATTCCGTCAATTTCGTCAATTTGTAACCTTCAATTTGTAGGTTTCTTCAAACCTTCTTCACCAAGTAATCTCTCATCCTTTCGAAATCAACCTTTGACAGTGCTTTTGTCAATGTATCTGCAGGGTTTTCCTTGGTGTCGATGAGTCGTATCTCGATCAATCCTTGCTTCATCGCATGCTTGACGAATTGGTATTTGACATCCAGCCATTTGGTGCCCTTGTTGAATGCGTCCTTCTTCAGGATTGAAACGGCGTTGTCGCTGTCAGTGCAAATCGGCACCTGGATTGTCGTATTTTCTAGATTCAGCTGCTGTAGAATCTTGACGAGATAGAGTGCTTCCCGTACTGCACCATCGAGAGCGACGTATTCGGCGATGGTGCTTCCTGTGGCGACGACGTCTTGTTTCCGTGAGCACCATGAAATTGGTGCGCCTGCGTAGTAGAAGATATAGGCTTCGGTTGACTTTCCATCTTCGTAGTCGTTGTACGAAGAGTCGACGAAGCCAACTAGGCTTTGGCTAGGATCCTTTGCGAGCTGAATTCTATAGTTGGGTGCTCCTTTCAAGTAGCGTAGAAGCTGGGAGAGAGTATTAAGATCTTCCTTTCTTGGATTGGCAGTCCTTCTCTGTAGTCGATTGACAGAGAAAGCAATGTCTGGTCTGGTCCTTATTGTCAACTAGCCCACCTTGCCAACGTCTTCTCCGAATGCTGCTTTCTCGCTCTGTGAAATGGCATCGTCTTCATTTTCTTGGTGGCCTTCTTGTTGATCATCCGATGTTGCTTCCTGGGCTGAAAAAGGCGTTTTGTAGGAAGCTTTTATAGGGAGATAGGTGGCAGAGACTCTTCCTAAGCTTGCTGTCTGTAGGAGATCTTCCATATAGGCAGCTTGATCAATGAAAATGGTGTCTTCTTTTCCATCTTCTTTTGATCTGGTGATGCTGGTTCCAAGAAATCTGCTAGGTTCTCTAATGACTTTGATCTTGAAACTGACTGTCTGTTTGAACCATTCGATGCTTTCTTTTGACGTAGAAGCACACAGAGTATCATCTATATATAGCAAAAGCTATATGTCTTTCTCTCTATGGACGAAGATGTATCTTTCATCTGGCAGTTGTTCAAAACCAAGCTTTTGCAATTCCTTCTTGATCGTTTCATACCATAAGCAGGCAGATTGACGAAGGCCGTATAGCGCTTATAGGATCATGCATACCATACCTAGCTTCTCATAGCCGGTTGGTGGTCTCATGAAAATGTATCTGTCGTCGATCAAGGCATTGAGATAGGCGGTTGTGTAGTCAATTTGTTCCCAGTATAGCTGTCGAATAGCTACTATTGAGAGAAACAACCGAGTACTCTTAGGCCTTGCAATAGGAGCGTAGGTATCGTCAAAGTCAAATCCTGGACGTTGTCTGTTGCCATAGATAACCCATCTTGCTCTCAGCTCTGTCACAAAGTCTTGCTTGTCACTCTTCTTGTCGAATACCCACTTGCCGGGTAAGATAGTGCTTCCTGCTGGTGGTGTTTCGACGTACTGGTAAGCTTTGGCGGTATTAAGCTTTATGATCTGGTTGTCTATCGCTTGTTTCCAGAGCTCCCATTCAGGTGATTTCTTTGCTTCGGTGAGGTTCCTTGGGATCTTGACCTGCCAAGATTTTAAACCCTGTGGAATGCTAATGGTAGCTTGGACGATTCTAATAGCGGATATAGCACTTCCTGGTGAATCTCTTGATATGTTTCTAGATCTTGGTGGTCTCAAGTTGCCTCGCTTGTCCTATTCCAGATCATCGTATCTTTATAGTGCAACGCCG
The DNA here is from genome assembly GCF_028829775.1 of Penicillium samsonianum. Taxonomy (NCBI): domain Eukaryota; kingdom Fungi; phylum Ascomycota; class Eurotiomycetes; order Eurotiales; family Aspergillaceae; genus Penicillium; species Penicillium samsonianum. The sequence goes on along the minus strand of NW_026643260.1, from coordinate 4,305,819 downwards.
GCAGTTTGACGTCCTGATGTCCTGGTTCTCGCACGTGGTGGCGGGGTTGGTGACATTGCTAAGGGATTAGGAGAAGACGATGTTCTATATCCTTCTGCTGGTGTTGTAGTGCTTGGTGATAGCGTCGGCATGAAACTGCCTAGGGCTTTTTCAACGGGTCTTAGAGTGGTATATGGCGTATACAGTTCTTGTTCGTCATCGTCAAGTTCAACCACTCTCGGTTCTGGAATTTCAGTATACTGCGTAGTCGATCTTATCGTTTTCTGGGTAGTGATAACTGGTGAACCAGCTCTTATTTCAAAGGCTTGGATGTTAGGGCCGTCAATGATTTCTCTACTAATGACGATCTCTCTGTCATCATAGTGAGGAATGCCATGCTTTTGCTCCCAGAAAACAACGTCTCTATATCTAGAAACTTTCCTGGTTTTAGGATCATAGATCCTATAGATATGGCCGTTGTCACCTTCGTAACCAATAAGGTGGCCAATCCATACTCTGGCTTCCATCTTCTAGCTTTGGATTCGCTTTTCCTTTAGAATGTGGACATATACTTTCGCATACCATACTCGTAGGAAGGAGAGAGAAGCATTGTCTGGCGTTCTCATATTCAATCCTTTCCTCTAAGCAATGATTGGTGCATCTTGTTGCTTTCCGTCTGGGGCTTTCTTTCGTAGACGGTTGGTGATGTATGCAGCTGTGTTCAAAGCTTCTAACCATAGTTCTTGGGGAGCGCCGGCGTCAATCTTCATTATCCTTACTATTTATAGCAAGTAATGGCCGGTGAATTCGGAAACGCCATTTTGTTTATAGGTATAGGGAATAGAGATAGTAACGATTATGTTTCTCTCACTATCTCTCGCCCAGGTGGCGAATACTAGGAATTCTCTTCCTCCGTCGATTCTCTATTCAACTGTCCATTCACTAGTTCTCTAGTAAATCTCATTAGCGAATTTCTAGAGAACGGGGGAAGCTTCTCCCTTAGTGGTAAGGTATAAAGCAAGTCGAAAGCGAGTGGCATCACAAGTGATAACCATGGCATGGTTCCGGTCATTTTTACCATTTTCCGCATTAAAGCCGGGTGGACTAACTGGTTGTAGATCCACATGAAACATATATGCCGCTCTGGTTGCTCTCGCTTGGTTTGTTCTTGACACAATGCGCTTTGACTTTCCAAGGCCGTATGCCTCGTAGTCAAAATCGTCATATTGAATCTCACAGCCGAGGTCGTTTTGGTTGACTTTTATTTTATAACTTCCGGCATGTCCAAGTCGACAGTGGGCTAGCTCGGCGGAGATAATTGCTCCGGCAGCTAGTGTTAGTGATGCCAGTTGAATGAATGGCACTCGGTTGAAATCCTTAGTGAAGCTAATAACAATATTATCCTTATCGTGTAAGGATTTTGTTTTGCTGTGCCACTAAATGCCGAGTTCTTTTTCGGCCGTTCTAAGTAAGAAAAGGTTGTATTAACCGCCGCTTTTATAGACACAATAGATGCTTAATGTGAAGCATGCTTGTATAGTTTGGGCGTCGTCATTTCCAAGGTGCAAGTTTAATTTGATAATTCCATGGGATTCACCCTTGACTTTCTCATTTCCAGAGGTCATCCATTCGTATTCCTGACCTTCGGGATAGTCTTCCAGGGTGCTAAATGCAGATTGATCGCTACAAATGTGTTCAGATACGCTAGTATCCAGAATCCATGGATATCCTAGGGCGGTGGCAGATAGTTGGATAGCTACCATTGAAGTATTTAACGCTTCAATCTAGGTGTTTTCATCTGTTTCCCGCTCTTTAGACATTACATTTGACGTTTCAAGCTGGGTGTTGACGGTTGTTTCTTGGTTTTCTCCGTCGATTGGGGCTTCTTCCTGGCTCTTTTCATCTGCCATAATATAGGAAGGGTTGAAATCCTGCAATAAGTCGATTTCCAGACTTATCATGATGAAACCGGTGCTGCTTTCTGGCGTAGAGAGGTTGGCTTGTCGTGTCCTATCTATCACTAGGCCCTAGATTGGTTAAGATTTGTCTTGCTTGAATTCCGTTTTGCCGTTAGAGGATGGCGAAGTGGAGGAGGGAGACATATTATTGTCTCTCCATTTATAGGTCCAGATTCCAGCTCTCGGCGTCCAGTTCTCCCTTCGTATCTCTAGGACTAGATAGAAGCATCTGGTTGTTCCATGGCCTTTCCCGCCACAGTAAGTGTAATTGCCGTTGTCACTCCTTTCTAGTTTATGGCCTTTCCATTTGTTGACATGATCAAGTGCTAAAACGCCTTTCGGTGGCGTATTGGTTGGGCGGGAGTATGAAAAATTGGAATTGGCATTTATATATGAATTCGAACCGTTGGAATTGTCTTGTCGACGTTGTTGAGTGCCGTTTGAGACTGCCGATGATATCAATCCCGGTGAGTTGTCGTTTTCCGATTTGATGTGGTCCAAGATAGCAATGCTATATTGGTAGAAGTCGATGGTGGTGATGTTCTTGACCGGTTCGTTGATGGCATTTAGCTCATTGTCCTTGACGACAATGTAGCTTTTCAATTCCGGTACATTCATCAATTCCTGAAGCATGATTTGTAGAGCGAAGTATGGTGGAATGTGTGCATAAAGATCGGTGAGGTTTTTATATGCTGTTTTCAATCCATTGATGAATTCCTCGCTGCTGTTAAATTGGTGGCGGGTAATGAATCTGAATTTCAGCGTTGCCTTCTTCAAAGCACTATGTCCTTCTCCTTTCATATGCTTCTTCAGTTCGTCAAACAGCTCGTCGGCGAATTCGATGGTATTGCCGCGGCGGTTGATTTCCTGCATCAAGTCGTTATCTATACTACTAGACAACCAGCTTCTTACTTGCTTTGATAGAGTCTTCCATTTCCGGCCGTCGGGGTTACTTTTCATCGGCCAGGGGATCGAACTATTGATCAAGTTGTGTAGATTGTGTCCTTCCAAGATCTTCTCGATCTTGTCAATCCACATATCAAGATCCTCTCTTTCTTTGAGAGGCGGGGTGATTTTGTAGAGGTTGAAGCTTCCGATGTCAGGCAGGCCAACAGATTGGTTAGTTACCTCGGGTGCTTCGCTGTCATTGTGCCAGTCGTTGTTATCGTCATCGACCGGTGGTGGTTGTTGTTGTTGTTGAGCGTCAGCCATATTGAAGATGGATGATAATCTCAATCAACGTGATAGATCTTTGAAAAAATGATCTGAAAATGGAGCAATCAGTGCTCAGTTGTCGGGATAGTGCATGAAAGGCACTTCCAACATGAAGGTTCCACAAAGAAAATAGCACTTCCGGTGCTATTCCTAGTGGCCTGTGAAGCTTCCAGAACAAGATATACCACTTGCAGTGCTATTCTTGGTGGAAGAGATGAAGGTACGGCACTTTGTAGTGCTCACCTTGATGAAAAACGTCAAGATAACTGATGATCTTGATGGAAAGTGATGCTTCCAACCAAGATATAGCCTTTGGAGATGCTATTCTTGATGGAAGTGATGAATGAAGTGATGATTCAGGGTTCAGAGGAAGAAAGAGGGCGTCATAACCTGTTGGGGCTGCTAACTATGGGGAGAGAGAGAGAGAAGAGGAATCATGATCTATTCAATCTATCTAGAGCAGGGGATTTATACCCTGCCAAACAAAGAAAGGCTCAGTCTGCAAACAAATGGAGGCATCAATGAGATGACTAGACAAAGGCATCAATGGGATGACCGACATAGTCCAACAACTTCTCCAAGAAGAGGACTCGATCCTATGGCCTAAGATAAGAATGGATGGACCCCTATTGATATTGCTAGAGAAAATGGGTATGTCTATCTCTACAAGTGAGGGTTTGAGTTGGAACTTTGAAGGATAGCAAGCAGATCAGTTTAGGAATGATGACAGTTTAATCTCGATACATCTCAATTAGGGTGCAATATTTTTATATTGGAATACTTTGAATTGAACGGATAAGGCCGGTCATGTATATCGTAATACATGTTGTGAAATCTGGAGCGCTACACACATGTAAGTAGTGCAATCCGATACCATAGTTATCAAATTTACGAGAGATATGATAGTATTAGTACTCACTATGCCCGCTTCGCCAATATCAAATACTTGGGCCTACATACATCAGAGTCCTTCACTAAGACAAGACCACACTTTCACGGCCTTTCCCGCGAAACAACTGGATATGAATTCATCATGTCAATCAGCATAAAGGGACAAAGATGCCAGTTTTTCCTTGAGTGTTGTGCTCTAGTAAACTTGTATGGCCCCTTTAGTCCACCCGAGAATTCTCGTGTGAATTGCTTAATCACCTCCGACCAAGCCAGCTTTTGTTCGGGATTATAATTAGACTTCCGCAAAGCCCAACCCTAAAACCCATCGTGGGCCCCTATTGGGTCCCCACGAAAGCCCACAATTACATAAAAAACTAGTCTTGGCGTTCATACAGCCACTGAGTCATTAAAATAAATGACTGTTTTTTACAACAGTTCTGGTTTGTCTATTGAATATTGCTACATTTGCACTAGAATAAGTTGGAAATTTTTCAAAAATACTCTGAATATAGCTTCAACAATAGTAGTTTTCAAATTCAGTTTTACTTTAACCACGCAGGTTATCCTAAAGAATTTGAGTCTTTTATCGAACGATGTATGGGAGGGGGGGGGGGTTGTTGATCACGGGCAAGGCGGGAGCTGGACCGGCCCGCGATTCGAGCCGAAGGTGGAAACGAGGACGGGTGAAAGGATAATCCGAAATGGTCCTGCTACGTACCGTCTCTCCTACGGTGGTGCGGTGTGCCCACAATACCCAATTGATTCGACCGCCCCAGTCTACCCCAGCCGGCACGCTTGTACACTTCAGCGCTCTTGCACGCAGCGGAGAAGCAGCTCGGCGGTGGCAAGTGTGAACCTGCGAAGAAGCTCACTGATACCGGCCGTGAGCAGTTGGACAAGGCTGGGTATGATTTCCCGCGGGACATTAATGGAGCGAAGTCAGCGCTAATTCCATATACAGAAACGGCGTTCCCGAGAAGTCCTCACACTAAACACTCGGAAACATCATATCGAGAGATATTTCTCACGTGTGTAAACTTCGAAAGGGAAATGATACCCCTTAGAAGATCATGAACATACGTACATACATGTACCACAATGAATATGGTTGAATAATGATATCATATTGAATTTAAATCAATCAAAAGCTGTATATCGAGGTACAATAATGGTATAATAATCATAGAACACCGTCAATATCGCTGCAAGTTAGACAAAAACCCTCCCAGCCCCGACCCTAGGCCCCGACGGGTGTACATGGTGTTTGCCCGACACAGTTGAAGCTGAGCGTTGATGCGTTCGGTCGCTGTTGAGTCGGCCACCCGCATATTCGCTACAAGACGCTCGTAGTACTTCTGGGCGGGTTCATACTCTTTAGCGTTGAAGTGTAAATTGGCCAGCAGCTCCAATGTAGCTTGCGTTTCGGGGTTGTCTTTGCCTTTGCGATGTTCAACCCAATTCAAATATCGTGTCAACCAAGGGAAAGCCTCCGAAGCACGACTGTTCGTAAGTAAACCTTGAGCATAGCCATTTTGCAGAGCGTACATGACGCCAATGTTGCCCACAATATCCATTGTCAGCGGATGATCGGGTCCAAACGCTTCTTCCGCACTGGCCAGAGCCCGGCGCAGGGTCTCTGAGGCCTCCATACTCTGCTGCATGAAGCTTTGTGCTCGGCCGTGGAGACAGAGAGCGCGAATAGTAGACGGGTGTCCATGACCCAAGGCAGTCCGAAGCTCTTGGTAGACCTGTAACAATATCTCCACCGCTCGTTGTACATCGGGTTGAAAACGCATAACAATTAGGGTACTTGCGTCTCCAGATTGGTTGCTCACGATATATTCCAAAGCGTCCAACGCGGAGCCGAATACACGAATGTGGGTTTCTCCAAGCAGACGCTTTAGGGTGTCTGTTAGCTTTTCTGCAGTCATGACGGCATTTTCCCGGCGACCTAGCGCATTGTAGGTCATTCCTAGTCGGCGCCGAGTGTCACAGGTGTCCAAGTGGTCTTCGCCGATAGTCATTTGCTGGCGGGCCAACACATTGGCGCAGACCGACTCAGCCTCTTGATACTTGCCCTGCTGACACAAGACCTCTGCGATCAAACTTTCCGTCTTCATTGTCAGAGGATGCTTTGTCCCAAAGACGCGTTGGGCATTTTCAGACACCCAGTGACACCATTCATTTGCTTTCTCCAAGTAGTTGGACTCCAGCTCCACTTCAGCTAGGTTGTATGCAACTGATAATGTACTGAAATGATCCGGACCAAGGCTACGCAAATGCTCCTGGAAAATCTCATATTCGACGGTTCGGGCTTCGTCCCACCGAGCCCGATTCTTGAGTTCTGCGGAGCGAACAGATCGTGGGTCATTATCCAGAGCATTGAACATCGCTCCTGTCACCCTTTGCGCCGAGGGAGGTGGGCGCCCCTGCCCCTGGTATGGCGTGCTACTATTAGAATGAATGCGTGGTGGCACTGGCGGTGGAGATGAGGCGGCACTGGGAGGCATCGATTGTGGAATGAAGCCATGCTCCGACAAAAGCGCCTGATCGACCAAATGTTTGATATTTCCTTTGATCAAACGGTACATAGGACCCCGAGAGCCCACCTTGCACATCTGCGAGTGATCTGCGTCGAGCTTGAGTTGGGTTTCGCGTAAACCGGACAATCCAAGAACCGCAGACTCTTCATCAACCACAAGCTTTTTCAATATCAGCCCTCTATTCTAGGGACAAAAGGATGGAGGGACCGGGGTGTAAACTGATAATCAGTGGAAAAAATCTGCTTACATGGCTGATGGATGCTGGTCCAACTCCCCCTATCTGCACCTCCTTCCCTTCGATAAAGCTAACAACACGATAATCTTCTAGTTGATGTCGGAACCGATCAGTCATTTGTCGGGTAAAAAGGGAATTGTATTCCAGGCAGTCCAGAAGGTCATTGCTGGCATGACCTTTGGAGACAAAGCGGGCAACCCGGGCTGCAATTTTCCCCAGTTCCACAGCTTTCGCGCCACGATGAGGTGTTCCGAAGAAGACGAGACCAGAAGTTGCCGAACGAATAGAAGTATATTTTGGATCTTCTTTGGCATTGAGAAGTGCCTATACCATGAATCAAATTAGGACTGTCAGAAAGAGGCCGTAAGAAAAAGGCCATGGGATATTATATCTGACCTGTTTGATCACTAACCCCCCCAAGCTATGTCCGATAAATATCACTTTCGGTGGAATAGAGCCCTATGAAACTGTTAAATGACCATTCAAACGAAGATTTCTGGCTCCTATTCTTTACCATCTGGGGGCTGCGTTCCATATCCAATAAATTCAACAGCGTATTCGCATGGTCCTTGATGCTTGCCGTGGACATGGTCTGTGGATGGGTGATACTTGAATTGTATCCATAGACAAAGACGCGCGCATATGGAATGTCCTCGGCCAGGAAGTCCCTCGGCCAAAACTTGCCATTGCTATGCGTCCATGTCTGGAAAGGATGATCATTTCGACCGCTTGGGTTCAGGCCATGAACGAAGACAAAACTAACGAACATTAGGACAGGTTTCTTAGATAAACATATCGGAGCTTGGTATTCATACTCGACCTTATGCGATTCAAGAGGAGAGAAGACCTCCTGCAAGAAGGGAAACTCAAACTCCCCCGTATCCTAGACTTTGTTTAGAGTCGTGCCTTGGCCATATAGAGATAGAACCCAAGCCTTACCATTCTCAATACCCAAGCGCTACCGTGAAAGAGTTATTTGAATAGCAAAGAGTCAATAAAACGTCCTCCGGTTTCACAAAAGACCATAATTTAAGAAGGGAAAGTGGGATGAAAGCGAACAACACGAAGCTGACGGGCTGAACATGTGACTTTCTCGCCTGATAGGCAGTGCCTAGCATGAATGAATACATCGTACTCCGTAAACATTTGGAGATAATCAGGTAATCCCTAGGTGCAACCAATGACATCGAAAGATCGAGTTCGGCAAAAATTGCCTAAACTGTATATTGTACGGTGCTTCGTGGCTTTCCCTCGGATAGAAAACCCCTGTCAGCGGGGTTATCCGGCGCGATGCATCACACCTGGGCACACGCATGGTATTGGTGGAGTGTTTCGAGGCTTTATACTCCGTAATGAGAGACTCAACCAATTGTTTCCTTCTTACGCCCGGTCATCTCGCTCAGCCCCGTCTTCTTTCAATGCCAGGTTTCGTAAGCATGGAGCATAAAACAGGGTTCCGCGCCATGCTCCGTGTGCAGTCCGTGATGAAACCAACATCCAGAATAGGAACACTGCGCCACTTAAGGTCTTCAGAAGTAATGTTAGCACCCATCATTTGTTTGGAGAGCAGAAAACGAAAAAGAATATGATGGACGTACGGTGCCGAGAACTTTGAAGAACATGATGTCCATTTCAAGACCCAATTCAATAGTGTTTGCAGCATATACCCCAAGCGGGAACGTAAATCCCCACCAACCCATATTAAAAGGAAACGGAGAGCTGTATAGAACGGTAGCTAGGGCAAAAACGAGCCAAATCAAGCCGAAGCTCCACATGAGGAGGGATATAAAGACACCCAAGACATATGCTATCTGGCCTGCGATAGGGTCCAGGAATTGGGAATCCTGCAATAATACCCGTGCTACTTTCCCAATGTAAAGGATTCTGGAAGCGTATTAGCTAGAGTATTAGGGCCCCAGGGGAAATCAGCGATACACTTACCCGAACCCACCAAAGCCAAGTGGCCCCAGGGGTAGAAAACAGCTCACAATCAGTTCCCTCGGTGGCAGCTTATGCACTGCTAGTCGATGTAAATAGATTACCAATACCGCAATGGCCAACGGAGTGCCCATACCCCAGAGGATGAATGAGACGAGGAGAGTTCCCAGCGCATGTTGTTTGTTTGGTAAGATAAGAGCAACCTCTGCGCCAGCACCCGCTGCGACAATAGTTGCTGCGATTGGCAATAATTGAACCGCGGTGATCCGATCTAGCGAGGTGATATCGCGCTGAGATATTCTGATCGGATGTCAGTATATTAAACATTGGTTGGTGGAGGACTGTATACTGACAAAATGAAGGACAGAGACAGGGTCACAGAAGCCGCAGCTACCACGTCTATCATCCATAAAGCCCACGCAACTGTTTTGGCCCATTCGCCCCAGATTGGCACGCAAATAAACACCCACATCTCAATGAGGGTAGCAAAGCCCATCGGGATTGTCGCCAAGAAGAGCGAATTGTTTGGGTCTTGGATCATCACATTCCATATTTCAGGATAAAAGGTGTACCGGAGAATAGAAGTAAGAAAGGCTAGAGTAAATAACACCACATTGAGTAGGAAGAAGACAATCGACAAGTAATAGAGCACTGGAGTATCGAAAGGGATCGATGTCATCAACACCGAAACAATGCCAGTGCCCATAGTCACCGCAAACCATCTACATGTTTCTTCTATTAGCACAAACCGGTAGTCCTTGGAAAGGGAAGACCATACGACGGACTGAAATTCCGGACGATGTGTCTCCATCCTATGTTATACTTCACCGGGCTTTTGGCGCGGAGTGGTTTAGATGATTTTGCCATATGAAATGAAATCCACGAAAGGTCGAGAATAGTCTTGAGAAGAAAAACGGACCCATTTTGTAGATCAACGCCTGGGGGGTGGGCACCAGTCGGCCGAGTGCGGAAGTCGCCGAGACGCGTGGGATTATCTTCATATTGTCCACGAGTGTGTATTATTCAGTGTTTAGGGTCTTATTAAGTTTAGAACGAGTTATCCCATAGTTAAAAAAAATTTGATTATAATATAGCCTCTCTTGGCCATAATCAGATACCTGGTTTTTGCCATGCTCTAGTTAGCGGTGGAATGCCGTAGTTATTACTTACTGTTGAAACTACAAGAGAGCCTACGGGGAGAGAAGAAGAAGAGGAATCATGATCTATTCAATCTATCAAAAGCAGGGTATTTATACCCTGAAGCTAACAAAGAAAGGCTCAGTCTGCAAGCAAACAGGCATCTATGAGATAACTGCACAAAGGCCTGAACAAAGGCATGAAAGGCATTAATGGGATGGTTATACAAAAGCATCCAGGGTGACTGAGGCATGCATGCATAGTTCAACACTTATATCACATTTGCTTGACGCAAACATACCAAGAAAAGCCACTTTATCAACGAGTGGAAACAAGAAGCTCAGTCATCGATCGTATTGCAAGCTGATAGAGAACTGGAGGAGGAGAAAGAATAACGAGAAAGAGAGAGAGAGAGATGAAAGAGAAGAAACAGTATATGGCCTGAAGAATTAGGCACTAACACACTTTAATCTAACTAACTAACTAAACCACTGGCCATCCGCTTGAGAAATCGATCTTATTCCACCCAAAGAGTTTCTGGCCATCGGCATAGCCCACAGTGGTATCAACATAGTGGTAGTAAAGCACTGGGCCGAGGGTAGGATCGGAAAACACACCCCTGGAGAAAGGTTAGGCCAATGTTCGAGTTTGGAGAACGATCCAATTCGAGAACTTACTGTCCACCAGGACCGTAGACTGTACCGTGACTTTCTAGAACAACTGTGCCACCCCCGTTGGTGCAAGCAGTACCTGCGGCATCAACCTTTGATAGGAAAAGAGTTAGGGTGAGTGTCAAAGCAGGAAAACATTGGGTAACATACAAATCCGCTAGTAGGTGAGGTCGATCGGCAGACCTTGATCTTGTATTCTGCTCCGCTAGCGGGGCGAGATGTGTCGTAGCCACAACAGATGCCGGCAGAGTAAAAGAGATAGTAGTAGCTTCCATACTTATACATATAGGCCCCCTCCACAGCGTGTGTTCCAGAGGAGTCATACGCCAGATTGTTGGACGAAGATGCGACTTTAGTGGCATCCGAGCTCATTGGAGCCTGATAGATATCGTGCCAAAAGGAGCCGAAATTCATATAGTAAGTACCACCATCATTGAACAAATTGCCATCGATGGCATTGTATGCCTTGGCAGACGACGAGGCAATACCAGTTGCTCCATGGTCAGTCCAGGAGCCTGACTCCATGGTTGAAGATGTGGCTAGTCCAAGGGCCGAATTCTGTGAACCAAATGTCGATACAGAGTAATAAACATAGTAAAGACCATTCACAAGCTGCGCATCGGGGGCCTGGCATAGAAGTCAGTACAGAGTATGCTCATTACTTGCAGACAAGCTTTGCCCGAAAGGATAATACTTACCCACAGGTCATCATTTCCGGCGAGATCAATAGAAGATCCACTAGGCAACATGGACCCAATGGTAGTCCATGGGCCGTTGATAGACGAGGCGCTCGCATAAGAAATCTTGTTGCCAGTAGAAAATCGGAAATAACGCTTGTCCGACGATCTTTGTATCAACGTCGGGTCGTGCACATTGCAGGCCCCTGAACAACTGCCAGGGTTTGCATATCCGTGCACGAGGACTGCGAACAGCACTGGTTTGATGATATTACCAAAATGCATCGAGAGAAGATGATTTGTATGTTGGACGAAGAACGATCAATATTCATCAGTGGGCTGCACATATGTATTTGTATACATTATTTGGCGAGGTTATGGCAGGAAATCATTCGTGGAAATCCGGATTTCCCCCCCCACCGGGCAACGGGGGAGATCTTCTTCTGCAGCGAGCATATCCGATAGCCTGGATATAATATAGAAGAGAGGGGAAATAAATCAAACTCAGGGGTAAGAGTATGAAATCCTTCAGGAGATGACTAGTGGGGATTAGAGCACCGACTGGTGGAATTGCCGAAAGCCATAAGCGCCACCATGCAACAGAAGCACGCCAAGTTCCGGGGAATTCCAGTTCGAAACAACAGTCGTTTTGTCACGGATGAAAGGAAGTGTAAAATACCCGAAGAATGTCTCGTAACTGGAGTCTCGAGTGTAGCGATATTGTAAAACTGAAGTCGCATCGTCTACGTTTAAGCTTGGTTTATTGAATGGTTATGCATAACCAGGTCCACAAATATTCACAGCAAACCAGCCATAACTCTCGTCAAGGCCTCGTCCTCGGCATGAAAGGCGTCCAGCACATTAGGCGAACGTGTGTCATCTGGAGGGGCCAACCCCACATCTGCTCCGGCGGCAATGTCCGAACCGGGTTGAGGGTCAAAGTAGAATCCACCTGCAATTTCAAAAAAGCTGCTCAAGTCTTCGCAGACCTTGGATTCAGATTCAGCTACTGTACCAGGTGACATTGGCCAGAAAGCGTTAGATGAGAGCTGAGGAGTAGCCTCCCCAGATGTTTGATGGAGGCTGGGAGTACAACGTGCAGCAGCAGACTCTGTTGTGATTGATACCGGCGTTGTCTCCCAAATGCTGCGGGATGAGTAGAACTTATTTTGCGATGCAGCATGCGAATGAAGCTCAGATGTCTCTTTCTCATCCTTGGAATCTGCCTTTGGGGGATGACCTCGATGAATAGATGATTGTCGGCCAGCTTCACTGTCCCATCCGAGGTTCAATCGAATCCGTTTCAAACTGTGAAGGATCTTTTGCAATCTCCGGGAAGTACGGGCACGGGTTGCTGAGCGGCGAACCATGTCCACAGCCGTATAAAATTCGGGCCGGCAAGCATGGCTGAAACGGCCCGGGGCATGTAAAACGGCCAAGAAGAGAGCGGCAAGGGCAGATAAGAGAAAATAGTTGAATGGCTCCGGGCGCTGGAAATATATACTTGAGACCCGACTGAAATAGTCTAGCATATGAACGGTGCTCTTCGCCGTTTCCACGGCGGTCGAGGCCCCGGTCACGTTGTCCGCTATCCGCTCATCACTAAGCAGATTTTGTCGATACACAAGAATTCGAAGCTGGTTGGCTTGTAGAGCAAGTAGAACCTGAAGCATCATAGCTCGATCAGTGTGTTCTGATCCAGCGGGAGAGCGCCAAGTTGGATCAAAACGCAATTCACGCGGAATGGAATGGATCCATTGCTGAACCTGAGCGTCCAAATAAGCGCAACCATCCGAAGTGGCCGCTTGTGACCGGTTGGGCCATCCAACGACCAGGCCCCAGATCTTTGTGCTCAGGCGCGCGTGAGAGATCATGCAAGTCAGGTACGGAGTAGAGTGGCCCGGCTCAGGCAAGTTGGTGTCAATGTCGGAATCTTGAATGGTGAAGGGCAAACCCGTGCCAAAGGCACACTTGCGATCTAACACGTATATGCACCAGAACAGTCGGCTTGCCCACGTCCATTCTAATTCGCCCGGGAAAACGCCCCCTGTCTTTTGCCACGTTTCTTGACGATGAAGACCTAGCTCCGTACTCCCTCGAACCGCCATGCCAATGAAACGTCCGGCGATGACTTCATCATCGCGGTAAGAGTGAAAAATCGACTACCACAAGTCAATACGTTTTTTTTTTTTTTTCAGGTCGGAGCACCAATGGGAACAGAACAAAGGAAGGATTTGAGATACACACCAATAGGGTCAGAATGAGAATTTCTTTCATATCAACCTCGGCAATTTTCAGTCGGCTGGCGAAGCGATCCTCTACACTGTCAGCCAGCTGGGCGGCACGCTCACTGCGACCGTGCGATTCGACTAGTAGAGCGGTCGCCAATAGAATCTTTAGCACCTGGACATCACGCGCAGAGAACCAATCCTGATCCGAGGCTGTCTGCGTCGACACCGCAGATGAAGACATAGTGGTTGAATCGTGAGAGTGGTAGAACTCGAGCACATATGCTCGCACTCCATCCAAGTCGACACAGGGGTACATCACACCGACTGTGTCCTCATAAACTTGCACCAATCGCAATGTTTCATCTGCACCGAGGCTTCTCAAGGGATGTCCAAGAGGAGCATTTTCACCTCTCACCGACGGCGCGGGACTAGGAGCAGTTGATAGGTCAAGGTCCTCACCGGGATCATCAATTGCGGCACAGTCGCCAGGTTGATGGGATAAGGACCTTTGAGGTCGAGTGAGGCCAAACTCCGCACTCGTGGGTCCGACGTACGTCGGGGACTTAGGAGCATCTAGGATACGGTGCAGACTCCCCGTGGTGGGTGGGGCTGACGGATTAGAGGCTGAAGTAGGACCGGGGGATTCAAGCTCATGAATGCGGGCGGAAAGGGTCCGCATTTCCCGCCGCAAAGTCTCCAATTGCCTGTCGACAGCTTGAAATCTGACTGAATGATTCACTCTAGATAAAAATCAGTAAAATGCCGATTTGGTTAATGGACGAAAGTGACTGGATGTGACTGGGAAGTTCGGGAGGTAAAGATACCCTTCCTCATTTAGGTCAGTCCCTTGGATCGACGTGCTAGAAGGGCGATGGGTGGCGTAGACACAGGGGATTTGATCCCGAGAACATCTAATACAAACCAAGCCACCACTGCATTTCAGCTTGCGTCGTTTGCATTCATTGCTAAGGTGGTCAGTGCCAAGCTATAACAATAGAGACAAAAAAAGGATAAGCAGGCGCACCAAGCAACTTGAGTATATTTAGCCCTTTTTCTCCTCTGGGATGAATCATCATCCCGTAAAGACCTCGGAGATTCGGAAATCATTGTACAGAGGAACTAATTCGATAGAAGGTGTCATAGCAAGGAGATGGGAAAGGAAGAAACCTCGGAAACGCGGAAACGCGGAAAGATAAACCGAGAGATGTGGCCCGTGCCGGCTTCGGAAGTGACAGCCTTGGAATATATGCGTGAACTGACCTTATGTATATATATTTTTTTTGGTCATTGATTCGAAGTTTTACGAAAACTACCAAGGAAATTCTGTCGATGATTAGGACAATTTAGTTTTCGGTATTTGGTAAAAAGCTCGTTCGTTTTTTTTTTTTTTTTGTACATGATATTCATCTCCATCATAATGCGACATTATATGATACGATGCTTCTTCTCGTTCTATCTTCCTTCCTATTAGATGTGCGACTTTCGACAGCATTCCGAGTCAGCTAGCCGTGACGATATATTCTTGTTGGAAGGCACATCGAGTGACGGGTTGGCGACAAAAAAGTCCGCTGGCCGAATCATGAGTTGGAAAATCTCGACGGGCCTAGTGTACTGAGTCAGTATGATGCAAGAGGAAAAGAGGGGAAAGAAGAAAAAAAATGCGATCAACATACATCACGGGCCAATCTTCTACACGAGGGTTGTGGGTAATGCCAAAAGAGTTCCAAACCACCACGTCGGTGTCAACAACACAATCACCGCGGAGAACAGCATCTGAGACACCTTGAACTTCAGTTTGACTCTGCAAAGTATAACGACCTCCAGCATAGAGCTCCCCGTCGCGATACTTTGTGACCCAAACGTGGTGTTGAGCAAATTGAGCCCGGCGCGCCTGCACCGATGCAGGATCGGCCAATAAAGTCTGAGTGGCCAGTGGAATGAATTTATACCCCACGGGGTTTCCACTGATAGGATTCTTTATGTGGGGATTAATCATCTTGATGGTCCGGTTGAGCTGCGGAGCGGCATCGATCCAAGATGCACGCTCTACGGTCTGCTTGGTGACTTCATAGAAGTTCCCGTTGGGGTTGGTGACCGCATTCATTGGCACTGGGTGAGATTCCTCCACGACCACTGAGTTGTTGGGGCCGTCGATAGCTGGATCAATTCGTATGTTGAAAATGTGCTGGTGGTTCTGAGCGAGAACACCCCCACTCACCACATTTCCGTACTCACTGACTTTACCAGCATCGATATTGACCACGTTCAAGATACCTGTTGCGCGTGCCTCAACTGTAATCCCGCCCGACTGATCGAACTTATAGGCGAAGATATATTCATAGTTGGCCAGTGTGATAATGAACTGGACAACAAGCTCCCGGTTCCGCGTGACGACAGCGCGCCCGGTGCGCCAGTTGGAATGCTTCCACCCAATTCCATTGTCCTGTTCATGGAGGCAAATCGCATTCGGAAGAGTCTGGGCGGTGCCGTCTGCCTGGGTGATAATGGCATCGAAATATTTAATGACTCCGAGACAGTCGCAGCCGAGCGAGAGATTGTTAGCCATGTTTCCACCACCTCCGTCGCCAAAGTCAAAGGCCTGTTTCCGATGGAAAGGTGGTCGAGGGTCAGCGTAAGGGACAGTCTAAACAAGAGAAGCACATATTAGTTTATAGCTATGTTGTTTGGGAATAACATCCCATGGAATATCATTTACCATTTCGCTGATTGCTAGCCGGTGCATCACACTACGGCCATCGTACGAGACATCGTGAATCGTCGCGCCCTCTCGCGGATTGAAAGCAACACGGAACCGCCACTTCTGCCATTCGACCAGAGACTCGTTGGTGACACGGAAGGACGGACCCTCAGGTTGGACCACATTCAGTGGTTTGAGATCCTTGCGAGTCCCCTCGGGCATCAGCTCTGGCACGTATTCGGAGGGTTTGCAATGACCAATTATATCCCGCTTGAAGGTCTGTTCAAGTAGACCATCACCTTTACCGCCTGTGGCGGGTCGATCTACCCGGATGATCTCTTGGGTGTGGGCGTCCATCACAGGGATGATGGGCAAGGGGAAAGAATAGAAATTGGAGTCTTCATTTCCAGAACGTTTGTCCTGAGCGAAACAAAGGCCCTGGAAAAAACGACGATTTTCATCGGTATGATCCAAACCACCATATGGCCATGGCTCAATGACGACCTCGAAACCTTCCGGAAGATCGAATTCCAACAGTGCTTTCTGGAACAATGGTGATTTCATACATTGACCGACGAGAACATCAAATTCGCTCCTGGTCAATCATTAGGAAACTCCGGATGTTTTCAAAGCTTCATTTCTTTTTCTTACAGAGTCAAACTGGCATGATGTTCCTTCCCTACCATCGTGTGCTTCACCCGTGACTGTGAAACCACGTCGATCACAGATTCGTGAAACTGAGGAATGCGGTCCGCTCCGATCACATCGTATTGGCACAAAGCTAGACGCGGCGGTCGTGGGGTGGTTGGACTCAAGCGACCGGCATGTTCGAGCGCTAGAAATTCCTGGAGCTGAGTTTTAGGTGGTTCTTGTAGGAAGATCTCCCGAAAGTCGATCACGACGTTTGGGTGAGCAGCTTTGACCACATCGCGGGCCAAATTGGTCTCTTCGATGGAGAGAATACTGAGTGGGTGAGACATGATAGGAATGGAAGTTATGGCTTTATTGATTTTTTTTTCCTCCGGGGACCTGGAGCTCTTTATTAAATTATATCAGTACAACCCTGGATGCTCGGAATCTCGGAAAGCTCGGAACGGGTTTCCTGGCAACTTCCTGGCAACAGTGGAGACCCGGAAATAGTTCCGTGATGATAGACAATGAGAGACAACGATAGACAAGCACAGATTCCACCAAAAATGCGGGGAAAAATACCAAGAAATGATATCTCCTCTTTGAAAAGATAAGCAATACGAGTTTGCTTTCCTTACTTTCTATGTACATATGTGGTCGGCGGCTGTGCGGATCATGGCCGTGTACGAGTATTGACATTATGAACCATATCCCGTTATTTCCCCTCTGATAGCCTTATAAGAGGTACATATAGACATTGGGAGAACGTCCTATTCTGTCTACTGTATATCTCCCTCCCTGAACTTAGACCAAGACCAAAATTCTTTTTTATATCCTTGACAGCCCCGTGAGGAGTGTGGAGTATGGATCCCATACTAAATCATGAAACTAAAGTGCCCACCCCAGAGAAACCTATCAGCGATGAAGACCAACTTGCAGCTCTTGGTCATGTCCAAGAACTCCGTCGCGACTTCTCCCTATGGTCAATCGTTTGTCTCCAAATATCTTTAATGGCCACCTGGGAGGCCTTATCCTCGGTTGTCGCTGCGGCTCTTACCAATGGTGGAGCGCCATGCTTGTTTTACAACTAGTGAGTCCTTTTCTCAACGATACTCTCATAATCGGAAGGCTGATTATGTGGCCAATTTTAGTGTCATCACGTTGATTGGTACAATGTTCATTGTCCTTTCGTTGAGCGAAATTGCTTCCATCTACCCTACTGCTGGCGGTACAATCAACTTACTCTCCTTCACCTACCCAAATGATGACCCGATGCTAACGAAAGTTGACTATATTCAATAGGACAATACCATTGGGTCCATTGTCTTACACCGGCATCATACCAGGCCACCGCATCTTGGTTTACTGGTTGGATTTCCATCGGTGGACAGTTGGTGTTTTCCGCCTCCGCAGCCTTCGCGGCGGGCTTGCAGCTACAGGCGCTCATCACCTTGAATCATCTCGACTCTTATACCCCAACTAGATGGCAAGGTATGCTTTTCTATTGGCTCATATTAGCTTACTCGACCGCCCTCAATATCTGGGGTTCCAAGATCTTGCCACACACTAATACAACAGCCGGTAAGAGAGCAATCCCCCAAAACGTTTTGACAAAATAAAGCATAGTCTGAATTACAGATAGGTGTATTGCACGTCGTCGGCTTTCTCGTAATAGTCGCCGTTTTGGGAGCAATGTCCGAGAAGCACTCTGCAGGTTACGTCTTCGTCGAATTCTCCAACACCAGCGGATGGGACAATGATGGAGTCTCCTGGTTAGTAGGACTGCTGAGCACTGTGTATCCTTTTCTCGGGTACGAAATCTTTTTCTTCCAATATACTTGCGGTGGGTTAATAGCTAACTATTCATTCCAGATATGATGCAGCGTGTCATTTAAGTGAAGAAATGCCAAAACCTTCCCGTAATGTACCACTGGCCATGATAGGCAGTGTTGTTATCAACGGGGTGATTGGCCTGGTGTATGCGATTGTCCTACTGTTCTCCCTGGGGGATCTAGAGTCTCTACTGCTGTCCAAAACGGGATTTCCCTTCATGCAGCTGTTTTTGAACATCACTGGCTCTCCGGGTGGTGCTTCCGTCCTGGCCCTATGCATCACCTTGATCGCAATGGCTGCCAATGCTGCATGTGTGACATCTACTAGCCGTACAGCCTGGGCATTCGCACGGGACAGTGGTTTGCCAGCGTCGAGATTCTTCGCAGAAGTGAGCCCCACACTGAAAGTCCCGGTGCGCATGGTTCTTGTGGTTGGCTTTCTCCAAATGCTGCTTGGGTTGATCTATCTGGGCAGCTCAACCGCCTTCAACGCGGTGTTATCTATGGCCATTTTGGGAATGTATGCCTCTTATCTTTCCCCAATTGTGTTCATGTTGATATATGGTCGACGAAGATTGGCCCCGATTGTCCGTGGACTCGGGTCGGGATCATTCAACCTAGGGCCACGATGGGGCCCCGTCGTCAACATCGCTGCCATCCTTTGGCTAATCATAGCCATGATTTTTAGCACTTTCCCAACGGTGCAGCCGGTCACACCAGAAAATATGAATTATTGTATTGTGGTGACAATGGGATGGATGCTGATAGGAGGGCTTTATTATTATCTCCTGGGAGGAAAAAAGCGATTTACAGGTCCAGTGGTAGAGCTTGCCGAGGGCATATGACTCGTTTCACTCAAAGCGGAGCGGTCTGCGAGAATGTAATATCGGGACAATATTGGGGGGATTACATCATTTGTTGGAGAAAGGATAGGGAATTTCATTCTCAATTTGATACGAAAATGCTCACCGCAATGCGCCTGTCGTGAGACTATAGTTTACTTGTGGCGAGATTATCAAATCGACAGATCGATTAACCGATAGTTAAGAACATACAAGATCCCAAACATAGTATCTCAGAAGACGACAGTATGCCCAGTTCTCAGGCGGCAGTGTTCTCAGGTGGTGGTGTTCTCAGGAGGTGGTGTTTCAATCGACAGTAGTATTCAGAGAACAGAATACGAATATGATGCTGACAATCCGTAAAGAACTGAAGGTCACATTGTGGTCCCTTTGGCAATCGTTGCGTCAGACCCGGGCCTGGAAAGGTCTGTGCAATTCATCAACCAAGCATCCCCCCCCTTTATAACCGGTCGCTTCTATCGTGATATAGTGCGGTACAGTACGAAGCTTATCCAACACTTTTTTGAGTGTTGGTTGGGACTAAATATGCTATGTCTTCGTATCGGCTGTCAGTCTATGCGTCATACCGCTTGAGAGTATTTCCTAGCTATGTGTCAGCTGGCTCAATTTTGAAGTCAGGTGTAGAACTATGTTGACTTAGGCCTAGTAATGGAACCACGAAGAGATTTTGTTAAAGTATAAACAATCATAAACTACCCTAATTAGGAAAAAATATGCCTATAAATCAAGATTACTGGCTCTGACTACTTCAAATATTGGCACGCTACATTCTAATGTACTAGTACATTTGCACCCGTGGCACCTTGGAAATGTTGAGTTTGCATCACGACAACCAGGACCACTGTGACACGTTTACAGTCTTTAGGTGGCGGTGCTAGATCAAGGCAGAGCATCTCGGGCATGTCAGGAGACACCGACAAATTATTTGTTCAACTTTTAGATTTTTCATATAAAGTATTGTATCTAACCGTCTAGAATGTACAAAAAGTGCAAGAGGCGGGTGGCGTAACAATGACAGCTCAGCGGGTATGATCATCAACAACGCCACCTTCAAATCAAAGACTTAAATGAAGTTTCTGGCATTACATATCATGTCA
The DNA here is from genome assembly GCF_028829775.1 of Penicillium samsonianum. Lineage (NCBI taxonomy): Eukaryota > Fungi > Ascomycota > Eurotiomycetes > Eurotiales > Aspergillaceae > Penicillium > Penicillium samsonianum. The sequence goes on along the minus strand of NW_026643260.1, from coordinate 4,285,224 downwards.
TAATGTCATAGCACAATCTGGATCTGGCTATTTGAATTAATTGGCATTCTAGGATGGACTACGCCTGTTTCTGGATGCGTCCACGATCTTATAAGTCACGAATGCCTTCAATGCTGTGGTCCAGATACCTTGATGATTTTCATTTCTGACGAAATTATAGTCTGCTTGACTGACACAGGTACGCCATGTCTTTTCTCACCTCTGCGACCAGTGACGTTCGGGGAGAGGCGTTGCTGTATCAGCGCCCGCTGAAGTCCCAGCTGCGGGGAGACGACTGGACTGGGCCCCCATTCCATGTATGCAGCTATTCCATGGCCGCAGAAGTTGCATATTGACCCATATCAGGCTATATATGTAGGTATCGCAGTTCACTTTCATCTCCTGGGTGGAGCAACCATTGCCTGCGCCGTGCGGGATAGCGTGTACCCGCTGGATTATGCTCAATATGAATTACCTTGTGGCAGTCGGCGAGATGGTTGGCTCGGTCTTACGGAGTTCATCTTGGAAAAGATTAGAGACTACCAGGAGGGGCGCAGCCAGAAGTTTATCGGCTTAGCGATGTCGATTGAGTTGTCAGAACGGTGTCCCGACCTCTGTTCGCGCCTTTGGGCCGAGTTGGACGTTATCCCGATCGTACTACGCAAATCGGAAGAAAACATAAGCTGGGGTTTATACGAAGAGAACTTACAGCATAAGTCATTGGATGAACACGCGGAGTCGATTGCAAGGAAATGTATCAGGTGAGGGTTCCATGTTGGAATTAAAAGGCCGGCTGGTGCCTTACTTCTCTATAGGTTCTTTGGCCCCAGCCAGGCCCCTATTCCAGAGATCGGTGTCCGAGGCCTTGTCGAGGTCGACGCCGCATACCATGTGAAAATGACACGGCTTCTGGACTATGAGAAAACCGTGGGAGCTGCAACATGGGCAGCAATTAATAAGTATGCCGATGATCTGAAGAAACGCAGGATAAAGATAGCCTTCTTCAGTGCTACTCCACAGGGTGGTGGTGTCGCTCTAATGCGCCATGCCATGGTTCGGTTTGCAAAGGAGCTGGGAGTCGATATTAGGTGGTATGGTCTCCCTAGCCCCAATAATAGTATCAAGTCCTATCTCCGTTTTCTAACCCTTATTTATTTAGGTATGTCCCGAAGCCGAGGCATGGTATCTTCCGAATCACTAAGAACAACCATAATATTCTGCAAGGCGTCGCACCGCCCGGCACTCGATTCACTCTGGAAGATAGGGATCTCCTCCGTGATTGGGTCCTTGAGAATGCGCAACGCTACTGGTCCAAGGGAACAGAGTCTCTAGTTCCCCCGTGGTTTGAAAGATTTGGCTCTCATTTCTATCCGTTCATACAAGAACATGGTCCGCCGGCGCCTCCTTGGCTTCAAAAGAACGGCCCTTTAGTCCCACAGTGGGATGGCGGCGCCGACGTGATCGTCGTTGACGACCCCCAGTTGCCATGGTTGATTCCCCTCATCAAGCAACGAACTCCTGACCGACCAGTCATATTCCGGAGTCACATCCAGGTCCGAAGTGATCTTGTCGACACACCGGGCACACCGCAGGCTGAGGCATGGGAATACTTGTGGGAGGCCATCAAGCAAGCAGACCTCTTTCTCAGTCATCCGGTACGAGCCTTTGTCCCGAAGAATGTACCTCCTGACAAGATTGGATACCTGCCGGCGTCAACAGACTGGTTAGACGGGCTGAATAAGCCTATGACGGACTGGAGCACCTGTTACTATGGGCGGATCTTCAACTCGAAGTGCCGGGAGCGGTATATGCCGAACATAGCATTTCCAGAAGGTCAGCTACTCGTGGGGCTCATTCCTACACCTCTATATTGGGATCGCTTAAATTAATACCGAGCTAGAGGACTACATTATACAGATTGCCCGGTTTGACCCGTCAAAAGGTATCCAAGACGTCCTTATCTCCTATGAAGCATTCCATAGACGTCTTGTTGGGTCATTCCCGGACATCAATCCCCCTAAATTGCTCATTTGCGGGCACGGATCCGTTGATGATCCGGACGGCTTGGTTGTCTATGAGGAGGCCTTACAGTTTGTTGAGCAGCATCTCGGTCATATTCGGTCACTAATCTGCATTATGCGTATCGGCCCCAGTGACCAGATGCTTAACGCTCTTCTGTCCAAGGCAAAGATCGTCTTGCAACTCTCCACCCGGGAGGGGTTTGAGATCAAGGTATCCGAGGCGCTGCATATGGGCAAACCGGTTATCGCGACCCTGGCCGGCGGAATCCCGCTGCAAGTCCAACATGGCAAGAACGGATTTCTGGTCGACGTAGGCGACACCGAAGCTGTTGCTGGCCATCTCTTGGAACTGTGGATGGATCAGGAACTGTATGCTGGCATGAGCAGTTACGCGGCAAATAGCGTAAGTGACGAGGTAAGCACCGTGGGTAATATGTTATCGTGGTTGTACCTGGCATCGAAGTTGTCGAAAGGCGTGAGCATTCGTCCCAATGAACGCTGGATCAACGACATGGCTCGCGAGGAGGCGAACGAGCCGTATTCTCTTCTGGAGAAGAGGCTCAAGCGGGTGTTGTCAACAAACGAAGCAAAGTGAAAAGCTATTCAATCATTACAACAGTCACTTTTAGTTTCACTTTTCTATCGGTTTTATTCCCCGTTTCTTCGATGGGGGCCCTCAAAGTTGGCATTACAAAATAACCGCAAGAGGTGTTTTGACTGCGAAATCAAGAAGCACGTTTATTTAAGGAATCATTCTTGCTCTTTACAATGCAGTACGAAGATTATTTAGGAATAGCATATGAATTTGTTTTATTGCAGATAATTAGATGGCGTCTATAGCAAAGCCAAGCGAAGAGAAGAGTATAACCCGGTGGCTTTCGTTGCCACTACCCGACAGGAGGTGATTCAGTAAGCCCCTTACAGCGATGAAGGCTCAGATCTAACCTCCTCGCTTAGTTGAGTCATCGTATTCCATGGTTTTATTCTGGCAGCTCGTTGGCCAATGCTTGCGGTGGTCTTATCGGGGCAGGTGTGCTAGGTAATCTTGATGGCGCGCATGGCAGGCATCGCCGGATGGAGATGGCTATTTATCATCGAGGGGTGTATTACTGTGGGAATATCCGTACTTGCTTTGTGAGACATATATACTTGGTACCTACCTTGTGTTCCTAGGCGAACTCTCTATAGTATCTTTCTTCCAGATTATCCAGCTTCGACTCCCTGGTTAGACGAACAGGAACAAGCATATGCACAGTGGCGTCTAATATATGATGCAGGAGAAGCTGACGAGGTCGGCTCAACCAGCATCAAAGAAGCCCCTAGGTCTGGTGTTTGCAGACAAGCGTATCTATCTTTTCATTTTGCTTCAGCATGTCTCGCTCCTGTCGCAGAACTTCCAATACTTCTTCCCGACTATTGTGCAGACCCTCGAATACGGGAAAGTCAAAACACTTCTGATCACCGCGCCTGTATGGATCGCTACTTTCCTTGTCTCGCTGCTGGAGACATGGATATCTGGTAAAAGCAACGATCGCAGCCTACATATCGTCTGTTTGATAATGGTCAGCGTGGTAGGAGGTGTAATTGCCACTATTACAACTAACCTTGGTGCCAACTTCTTCGCCATGGTCTGTAATGTCACCTTTAAATTCCCTTGTTCTTTACATGTCTGACAGTAGTCAGGATGCCCATGGGAGCTGTCTCTGCATATCAAATTATCATCGCCTGGGTCGCCAATTCTTTTCCCCGTTCCCTGGTAAAGCGGTCTGCAGCAATCGCTATTGCAAATATGATCGTAAATACCGCTTCGATCTATGGCAGTTACATGTGGCCATCATCTTCAGGACCTCGATACATTCCAGGAGGAAATGCGACCGCTGCGATAGCACTCCTAGTGGCGTTGGTGGCCCTAGTCATTCGCCTTGTGCATATTCACATGAAAAAAGGCTGGATGAAACTGAGCCCTCGGGAGTTATTCATTCTTCTAATTCAACCGATCTAGAAACCCGGACTCTTGGGTTCCGGTATTATCCTATGATCCCATGGAGACCATCGGAGCATTACCAGGAGAAGCTTTTGGAATTTTGGGTTCTTACACACACTCTAAATCGACATGAAAGTTATAGAATGTATTTCCAGTCTCGACTATAAAGTACTCCCATATATAAAGAATTTTACGTCAAAAGGAGGTCAAAAGGAGGTCCTTTTGACCGCCGTACTCAGAGCGGGGTTGGCCTTATTCGATCAGAACAACCATCACATTCGCCATCACAGTCCAATCAAAGAGAGTCAGGGACCTCGGATTGTTTTATTTTCGTTTTCGACTCCGAAATCACCATCTTCAACTTCATGTTCTGATTTCACAATGGTATGATAATCTGTTACATTCCTGTGCTCCTTTGAATTAGGCTGATTTTGCAAGTCGGGTTCATCTTTCACTTCGATCCCTGTTCTGGATTTCTCTCAGGCGCTATCCTCATCTAAACCCGCCTTCCTGGCAAGCCTTCGCGAGGCCCTTGTAAATGTCGGATTTTTCTATCTTCGAAATGCTCCTATTTCGGTCCAAACTCAAGAGCAATTTATAGAAAAGGCCCTAGGTCTTTTCGATCTACCACTAGAGAAAAAGCTTGAAATCGAAATGGTCAATAGTCCGCATTTTTTGGGCTACTCAAGGCTTGGTGCAGAAATTACGGCTTTGAAACCTGATCATCGTGAACAATTCGATGTAAGCTTGGGTTATATTATTTACCTAGCTATTGGGATATCTACTCACACCCTTGTCAGTTTGCAACCGAACTCCCTGCACCTGGTCCAAACGAACCTTTGTATAGGAATGTGGTCGGTCCTAACCAGGTAAGGTCTCATATTTTGTCTTTGTGTTTCTGTCAATGCTTATAACGAATTCACTGTCAGTGGCCAGATGAAACGGCAATCCCTGGATTTCGTGAATCATTCGACACATATCTATCGGAAGTGAGCAGCCTAGCAGAGTTGTTCCCAGGATTGATTGCAGAGGCATTAGATCTCCCGTCAACTGCATTCAATCAAGTCTTTGATACCCCCCAGCAACATAAACTAAAGTTGATCAAGTACCCTCCCCCACTTGGAGATAGCAATGAGTCCGGATTTCAAGGTGTTGGTCCTCATAAAGATTCCGGATTCCTCACATTCCTTTTGCAGGGTACACCTCACCATGGTCTCGAGGTCCAAAATAAGACCGGGACATGGATTCCTGCTTCGCCACTCCCGGGAACATTGGTTATTAACATTGGCCGCTCCTTGGAGGCGCTGACTGGGGGGATCTGCACGGCAACCACTCACCGCGTAAGCTTACGGCCGGAGAACTTCCAAGACAGTGCGGGCTCTTTAGGACCTAGATTCTCCTTCCCGGTTTTCCAGGGAGTTAGTCTCGATCTTTCTGCCGATAAGATCTCTTTGGAGATCCCAGTTCATATCCGTGCTCTGGTGAAAAATGACAAGGTCAAATCCGATGCAGAGGCAACTTTTAACGAAATATTCCGTGGGAGCATTGGCGAGGGCACCTTCATTGCTCGGGTGACCAGTCACCAAGATGTTGGACAGCGATGGTATCCAGAAATCTTAGAGAAAGCACTGAAGGGTCAGAAGGATTTTCTTAGCTATTAATATCTATATTAACATCTATGATATCTTTTGGCGTGAGATTATTGCATATCCCTCCGCAAATGAGACCAACGTTGTATAGGAGAGTTACATGGTAGTGGGGGGTAAGAACGTGCATGTACATATCGCATGTAACTAACTAACTAGTTAGTTATATATATGTACCTGTGATTGGATTTTTTTTTTGTTTTCCTTTTTTATCAATCGCATAAAAGATTCAGCATATACAAATCTCGTATTTTACCCTGCTCCTCGAGCCCCTTTCATTTGTTTTAATAGCACTTTCTCATACAACCATCTACCATGCGCTGGATCAAGTCGCTGCTCTGGCTTTCTGCAGTAACAGTCGCCCAGTCCACCGAGGGCATCTCCAATCTTGTTAAACGACGACTGCGAGCTCACATTAACAACTTCCATTTTACTTTGGATACTAATCTTGCGGGAGAATATGATTCTTATGTTGTGACCAACGATCTAAATGGGACGATTTCGGTCAAGGGGTCCTCCCTGAGCGCGTTATCTTCGGGGTAAGCACGATGATTTCCATTCCTTTTATATACATCACAGCTAATTATGCCCCAAGTTTACATCGATATCTCAGCGATGTCGCCCATGTCGACATTTACTGGTTTATTGGCAGTCGGCTGGATGTCGCGCCATCCAAGTTGCCTCACCTAACCACGCCAATTCAAGGCTCCAGTACAGTCCCTTGGCGGTATCATTTCAACACAGGTATGATGCACAATCAGGTAAAATAGTCGTTGATCTTGCTAACTGGGCTTAGTAACCTTCTCCTACACCACTGCCTTCTGGACATGGGAGGATTGGGAGTCACAGCTAGACTGGATGGCCCTACGCGGTGTGAACCTACCCCTTGCTTGGGTTGGCCAAGAGAAGATTATTCTCGAGGTGTTTCGTGAAATCGGTCTTAATGATGCCGAGATTACCACTTTCTTCAGTGGCCCAGCCTTTCAGGCCTGGAATCGGTTTGGCAATATTCAAGGCTCCTGGCACGGTCATCTTCCCGAGACGTGGATCGATCAACAATTTGATCTGCAGAAAAAGATCATCCATCGCATGGTAGAACTGGGGATGACCCCTGTATTGCCATCCTTCACTGGATTTGTTCCTGCCAATATATCTCGTGTTTTGCCAAATGCCAATGTGGTTCACGGATCGCAATGGGGCGGCTTTCCCCTTCAATACACAAATGACACATTCCTTGAGCCATTTGACGACAATTTCTCAAAACTCCAAGCCAGTTTTATCAGCAAGCAACAAGAAGCTTACGGTAATGTTAGTCACATCTACACGCTCGATCAGTACAACGAGAACGACCCTTACTCGGGTGACATGGACTATTTGCGTAATGTCACTCACAACACCTGGCGCAGCTTAAAACAGGCGGATCCTGATGCGATATGGATGATGCAAGGCTGGCTTTTCTATGCCAACTCCGAGTTTTGGACTGACGAGCGGGTGGAAGCCTATCTGTCTGGTGTAGACTCAAACGAGGATATGTTGATATTGGATCTTTTCTCAGAGTCTATTCCAGAGTGGCGCCGAACAAACAGTTATCATGGAAAACCTTGGATCTGGTGCCAGTTGCATAACTTTGGAGGCAGCATGGGCCTATATGGGCAGATCCAAAACCTGACCCAAAATGCTACCGAGGCGCGAATCGCGTCTCCATCCATGGTCGGATATGGTCTCAGCATGGAGGGTCAAGAAGGAAACGAAATTGTGTACGACCTGCTTCTGGACCAGGCGTGGTCTCAGACCCCATTAGATACACAGCGGTACTTTCACAATTGGGTGACAAGCCGATATTCTGGCCAGAAACGTATCCCGAATGGGCTCTACGTGGCCTGGGATTTGATGCGACAGACAGTGTATAACAACACAAACCTCACAACTCCAGCGATGGCAAAGTCCATTGTTGATATTGAGCCTAAGCTTTGGAGTTTGGTCGATATCACAGGCACACACGGCACAACTGTCAACTACGAGCCATCTGTACTGGTGCAGGCGTGGCAGTTGATGTACCAGGCAACAAAAGAAGAACCCAGATTATGGTCCAATCCGGCTTATAAGCATGACATGGTTGATGTGACTCGTCAAGTCATGGATAACGCTTTTATTCCGTTGTACTCGGATGTAATTGAGTCTTACAACAACTCCAACTCTCGTTCTACGCAGTATACATTTGCGCAGCAGGGGAAGAACCTCCTCCAATTTCTGACAGATTTAGACTCCATCCTTCTAACCAATCGAAATTTCCGACTTTCGACGTGGATTGATTCGGCACGGGCCTGGGCCAGCGGTAACAAAACTGATATGGCATTCTTGGAATATAACGCGCGCAATCAGATTACTCTGTGGGGACCAAATGGAGAGATCAGTGATTACGCTTCCAAGCAATGGGGTGGACTCGTTTCCTCATACTACGTGCCCCGCTGGCGTATATTCATTGAGTATCTGAAATCAACACCGACCGCTTCATACAATGCCACTGAAATACATGCAAAGATACGAGATTTTGAGCTGCGGTGGCAAGATGAGACTTGGTCTGTTCCCGAGCCTACTGCGGATATGGTGGATTTAGCCAAGGTATTGACAAGAGTCACTCACCAATGGCCATCTGTTTTTGGGCTGGAGTAGACCGTCTTCGCCATCTAGTGAGCCATCATCTTCGCAATGAGAAGCTTTGTGTGAGTTCCAATATACTAGGGGTTCATTGGTATCTTGCTTGTATAGTATAGTTGCTATATTATAACAAATCGATTCACCAATGCCCGAGTCCTCGGGTTACTGCCGCAGCCCGATCTGGTGCTCAAATTGCTCGGCGGCCAGTCTGTCCTCATGAATATGGCCTGTCTAGAGCATATTGTAGCCATTTAAACCTATGAGTAATGCTGTACGAGCGTTGTTCCTAGCGAGTAGTGTTGTGGCATTGGTTACTACATGTTGCCCAGGCTGGATTGGGTAGACGCCAGGAGGCTAGTAAGGGAAATGGGGAATGGGATATTGAGAAAGAGTAAGATTCTCAGTGGCTATAAGTTTAATTCCTTTTAGAGAATAGATATTTTGTCCCAAATGAGGGAAATATAAGAAGTTGAACTTGAAATGGTCAAAGACAAGGGCCAATGCCCAAATGTCTTGGCGCCTCTCCAATTAACTTCTCCACTTCACTTCGTCTTCTCTCCACAACTCTCTTCTTTTCTCCAAAACACCTCCTATTATTCAACATGCCCCGCGCCGTCCGAGGTCAGCTCCTCATTTTTTTTTCTTGCTTCCCGGATCTCTGGCTAACATTTTGTGTCCTTGGCAGGTCTGCTGATCGAATGCGATCCCTCGATCAAATCCATGATCCTGAAGTACGACGAAGAGCGACATGACTACATAGTGGAGGATTTGGATGACGAGAACCACCTGGTTATCAAGGAGAGCCAGCTGCAGAACCTCAAGGTTCGCCTAGATCAGGTACCTACTACACCCTAGCTCTTCAGGGGCTATCCAAGGGGCCATTACTCACAGATTTGGCAGGACCTTGACGAAAAGATCATGCAGCTGGATGAATCTGAATCTGAATAGGTTATAACCAGCTATTTTGCATTGAATGCGAGGCCTACACACACGACGCAAAGCCAGCCGGTTCCCATATCCAAGTCCACAATGCACTCGCAGAACACTGTCATGAATGTGCCCATCTCCCACCGCTTGTTACAAAAGATCGCATCATGATTTCACCGATATTCAGAGATTGAATGCAGTCTGACTACATCTCTCAATCATCCGCCCTTCCTCTGACCGATGAGTACTTGACCACGTTGCGAGGAGAACACTCTCCATGATAGTGTGGGGACTGCTCTCAGACAGCGGATGGGAGGTTGGAGACCGTGCAACCCATCGAGGCTTGTCATACTTCACAATGTTGTATATCCCAGCTACGGGCTGTGCTGGCTAGTAATACCCTTGGAATGAATGAGAGGCGTGTGACGTGATCAAATGTTGGCGAAGCACATCATCTGAAGCACCGGAGAAACCCTTACTCCGGCAAGGAATCAGAACCACATAAAAAGTGTACATCTCACTCTCCAGCGCGACACACTTGATGAAACTTGCATTCTGCTACACACCAGTGGATGGACGCATACACTGTAGTCAATCAATTACGCCTTGTTGCATAAGGCAACAGCCACCACTATTGACAAGATGTCAACGACGGGTTACACGCGAATGCTGGAAGCAGCGACTGTCTTCTTTGTGTTCCCTTTCTGTGTAAGGGCACCTGGTTTTGAGTGCATTATGGCTACATAAGTGCTTCATGGACCCCTCGCGTGTTCAACTTCTCTCTCGTCAGACATAGCAAAAATCTCAGCTTCAATATAAAATCACTTCTTTTCAGGTTACCCAACTTTCAACTTACAACATGTCTCTTCTCCGTGCCAACTTCCCCGGCTCTGGCGACTTCGCCTCTCTCTTTCGTCTTCTTGACGAGTACGATGACCACCGCTCTGCCCGCAACCAGCCTGCGGTTCGCTCGTTCTCCCCTCGCTTTGACATCCGTGAGAGTGAAGAGGCGTATCATTTTGATGGCGAACTGCCTGGCATCGATCAAAAGGACACCGATATTGAGTTCTCCGACCCCCAGACCCTGGTTGTCAAGGGCCGCACCGAACGCCAGTACCACAGCTCCGAGCCACCAGCCGAGGCCAAGGAAGGCACTAAGGACACCGACGAAAACAAGCCCACTCACCGGTTCTGGGCCAGCGAGCGCTCAATCGGCGAGTTCCAGCGCGTCTTCTCCTTCCCTACTCCTGTCGACCAGCACAATGTCAAGGCCAGTCTGAACACGGCATCCTGTCCATTGAGGTACTCAAGGCCACTGCTGCTACTTCCAAGAAGATCACCATTGAGTGAACAGTTATTCCCCTCACGTCCACACAGGAGCCACGAATATTCTTTTGACAATTGCATTGTATGGAAATTGGACTTATTTGGTCTTGGTTATTTTTCCTACTTTTCATGTATCTGTCTATCTTAATTATGAATGCTATATTGTTCTAATCTTTTTGGTTTGGGGTGTGTATATTTATGATCCGGGACCTCGGCACATGTAAATCCCATGATATGCAAAATACATTGAGGTGTATAGGTTTTAGAAAATGTAACTAGCCCTGAAATTACATTTAAAAGTAAACAAGATTTCAGGCATCTTTAATGTATTTAGTTCATAGCATTCCAAGGCATTCAGAGTTGATATTCGGGTGTTCCCCATGTTTTTGCCTGAGCCGAGGTCCCCCCGCTGTGTGTAATAACAGCCCTTTTATACTCCCTCTCTCCCTTTCTCTCTCCCAAACACCAGAAACAATACATCTTTCTCTCTCAAACAATGGCTGAGAACTACTCTTTCGAATATTTTACGGTGCAATTTCCCACCGATCGTCAATATGTGGCCCATGTGGAAATCAATCGTCCGGAAAGGCTGAACGCCTTCATCGAAGTGTGAGCGCTAATTCCCCCAGACTTTAACCTTATTATCTTCTAATAAATCTAATTTAGTATGTGGGAAAACATGGCCCAGATCTTCAACAAGCTTTCTTCGGATCCTGCCGTTCGCGCAATCGTCCTCAGCGGTGCTGGAGCCAAGGCATTCACCGCCGGGTTGGATGTCAAAGCGGCCTCGGAAGGTCTTCTGTCGTCAGACTCAGACGCCAAGATCGACCCAGCTCGAAAGGCGGTCGCTTTTCGTCGCCATATCACCGCCTTCCAGGACTGTATTACCGCCGTAGAGCACTGTGAAAAGCCCGTTGTGGTTGCTCTGCACGGGTTCTCATTGGGACTCGCCATTGACCTGGCAACGGCGACGGACGTGCGTCTCTGTGCTCGAGATGCTCGGTTTGGGGTCAAGGAGGTCGATATCGGTCTCGCAGCAGACATCGGTACCCTCAGCCGACTCCCCAAGGTGGTCGGAAATTTCGGATGGGTAAAGGAGGTGGCTCTGACAGCGCGCGAGTTCGGCGCTGAGGAGGCACTCCGTGTGGGGTTCGTTAATGCGGTGTATGATACCCGTGAAGCCACTATTGCGGCCGCATTTAAGCTCGCCTCCCTGATGGCCAGCAAGAGCCCCGTGGCCGTACAAGGCACCAAGGAGATCTTGAACTACTCGCGCGACCACTCTGTGCAAGATGGACTGCGCTATACAAGTGTATGGAATAGCGCTGCTTTGCAAACGCAGGATGTTTCGGCAGCTCTGATGTCTGGGTTGCAAAAGCGTACTCCAACATTCGAGAAGTTGTAGTGATGGCAAATCCACTATTTCTTACTGTGTATATATTGCTCAAAACATCTAGTCTGCTAATATTCAACGTCATCCTATTTTTACTAGAGAAACTCGAAACTCCCGTGTATTTGCCAAGGAATGTCAGCATCGGCATACCCATCTGCTATTGTTTTAGGATAATTTTCCGGCGTTTTACCCCAAAGCTTTAATGCATCATTTCAAGTCCGTGTCCTATCCAGACGTTTTATTTTGACGAGTTTCCATGAATCAGAAGCATCGATCAACGGGTCTCCGCATTCCAACCCTCTGCATCTCCTTTTCTCCGAAACGCCATGAAACTCGAGGTCTACGCAATAATGGCCGTCTATACCCCGCTGAAAATGTCACTTTTTCCACGTATCCAAGCCATTGCTCAATATAGCTTAAAAATATATAATTTCGAACAAACGCAGAGAACATTCACTAAACCTTTTCACCAAGAACTCGTTCTATATTCCTCTCACCATGAAATCTGCTATTCTTCTCTCCGCACTCATCCCCAGCGCGCTGGGTGCGACCATCTACCTTGCTGGTGACTCGACTATGGCAAAGGGTGGAACTGGATCTGGCACAGCGGGTATGTATGTTCTCCTGAAAAACCTACAAGCTAGCATCATGCTAATACTCCCCAGGTTGGGGTGAATATGTTACGCCCTATACCTCACTCACCGTGTCCAATCAAGCTGTCGCCGGTCGTAGCGCACGGTCATACACGCGTGAGGGTCGGTTCGATGCCATTGCAGCAGTGGTTCAATCTGGAGATTGGGTGATCATCGAGTTCGGGCACAACGACGGTGGCTCCTTGACTCCCACCGATAATGGGCGTACCGATTGTTCTGGCACAGGAAGCGAGACCTGTAGCACAACCTACAACGGGGTCGCCGAGACAGTGTTGACGTTCCCGGCATATATAGAGAATGCCACCAAGGTGTTCAAGGCCAAGGGCGCGAATGTGATCATCTCGAGTCAAACACCCAACAACCCCTGGGAAACTGGAACCTTCACCTACGCCCCGTCGCGATTTGTGGGCTATGCGAAGGTGGCAGCGGCAGCTGCCGGCGTGCCCTATGTTGACCACGGGGCTTATGTGGCAGACCGGTTCCAAACGCTCGGCCTGACTGCTGTCGATGCGTACTTCCCCTTGGATCACACCCACACCAGTGCTACCGGTGCATCGGTAGTGGCTCAGGCCTTTTTCAAGGCTGTGGTTTGTGGGAATGTTGCGCTGAAGAGTTCTTTGAGCACCACCTCTTTCCCTGGTTCGTGTCTCTAAACGAACAGCAGAGTTAGCAAGTACAGGACCTATGCAATCTGAGCTTATTTTATGACTATAATTGTGCCGCCTGCAGAGCGAGGATAACAGAGGATTGGGTGGCTTCGGTTGGACAACTATATCCAAGAGGAATTGTAGACTGGGCTTCAACCCAATCGGCTCATGGCCAGGTGAATTCGTAAGGTTTCGTAATATGTCCATAGCTAAGACAGGTACACTGAAATGCACAAAAGCCGTCGTTGAAAAAGCTTTCTTGTGGGCATAAAATCCCAGTCGGTCCCGATTTCATTCCTCCAGAATAGACCGAACGATGCCCCGATTCTCGACTCGGCGATAATATTGATTCACGCTCGCGAACCGAGCATCAAATACACCCTGGGTCTGTACAATCTCCCGCAGAACTGGCCATAGAGAGCAATCGTCGATGGTAAACACGGAGCCTCCTAGGTAATGTTGTCCCTGCAGAGTACGCTCCCAATCCTCAATCCCGTATTCAAACACACTGCCTGAATTGGTAGCACAGTGCTGACGCCAGTGTGCCAAAAACTGGTCAATCGTCGACAAGAAATTGCCCCCGCGTAACGAATCCACACCTGGCCGTGAGGTCTCAGCAGATCGGTTGGCCATGTGCGCTAGGATAACGGAGTCGCCCGCGATCGTTGCTCCATCTGGCATTTCATATATTGGCAGTGTCGTTGGGTGACTATCTCTAGCTCCCAGTTGCTCGTGGTTGGTGATCAATCGATACCTAACGCCGTTTTCCCCAAGACAGAGACGCACACGCAAATTGGCCACAAGATCACAGCCAAGTACTAGCTGCCCTGTTGATGTAGTCACAAAGTTGACCACATCAAAGCCCCCACCGTACACGGCATCCCAATCGAATTCAGTGGCACGATTTTCCTGGCCGAAAGCACCAATGAGGCGTGCTGTTTCAGCAGGATCCCCATGGACAACAGCGCGGGCCTGGTCCAATGTCTTACTAACAGCCCCCTGTCCCCAGATTGTATTGGCCGCAGGGTCGATGAAAGTGCCAATATGACGGAAAGTAAGGGAAATGCGCTGGCCACCGTAGGCTTGCTCCTCGGTAGATTTGGTTACATTAGGCCGTTTGTCGGCCCGGATGCCATGAAGCCATCGCATGTTCGTCTTTGGGCCGAGCACAAAAAGTGAATTGTGAGGAAGATGCACGCGCTGCGTTGTCCGACATGGTTCATTCCCTCCCTCGGGCTCAGATGCCGAGGCCTTGGTACGGAGGACCATCACGCGCTCGGCACCTAGACTGACGTTGCAAATGAAAGACCCTCGCACAATATCCAGCGTCTTATCTGAGTGCTCTGATATGCGATCCTGTCCATCACGATAAAGCTGAATGAGCACATGATTCAAAGGGTGGCCTAGGATTTGTTCAACAGCCATGCGCACTTCATCAACCGCAGAGGTGAATGGCTTGAAGGGTGGAGACTCGTCTGCTGGATGACGATATATGGGCATGGCTCCATCGGGTCGAGTTTGACCTTGGACTGCAACCAATCGGGGAACCTGACCCGACAGATGGTACATCTTCTGCCAATCTACCTCTGCCTGTATACGCTCAAAGGAGTCTGCGGCCAAGTTGACATTGTTCACGAGGCGCGAGTCACCCTCCCCAATGTTGGTTGGGGATGTATTCGGTATTTCCGTGGATTGTAAAGGTGTTATTCCCCCGTTGGTGTCAGCGCGAGGTTCGGTTGAAGATTCTTTTGGGGCGTCTCGGCGCTTTGGGCGACGGACGCGTACGCGCACCTTCTTTTGGTCTTCCACTGGACCCCGCGCCTGCGCAGCAGTAGCACGCTGTGCACGAGAAAGACTAGCGAGTTCCGAAACGCTCGGATCCTCTGGATCACGCGGGTCATCTGTGGGAGAGGTGTCCGCGGTATTCCAGAATTCCAGACCATCCATGACGCTCTCGAGGCCAGCCGTAGCTGCTGACCTCTTAGGCTGCGGTGTGCCTTGGCGAGCAATTGCATCAGTCTCATCCCAATCTAGCTCCTGAATGAGCTCCCGAGCGGTGATACCGGTCGCTCCCAAAATATCCGCCATACGTCTCATTGCTTCTTGATGCCGCTGAAAATCGCGGAAACCCAAGCAATCCTCCACAAGAGTTACTGAAAACCCGTTGCGGACAGCATCCAAAGCGGTCGCAAACACAGAGACATTGGACAGCGAGCCACAAAGGTACAGCTCGGTCACAAAGTGTGTTCTGAAGGATAGTACAAGGCCGGGGGACTCCAGGGCGGAGTATCCTGTTTTGTCCACTACGGTGTCATGCTGGGCATTGATGGCGGCCAGAATCGGTGCGGGGAATTGATATCCGGGAGTATGTGGGTCACAGCATGGCGAAGAGTCGGCGGAGAGAAAGGCTTCTGGGTCGACAGGTTCTGGTGAGTCATGGTCTGACCCAACTTCAATTATATCCGAGGTGGGCATCTGCTTTCTGCGCGGTGGCTCTCTATCCAGGACAATGCGATCACCAAAATTCCAGTCGACGATGGTCTGAGGGGATTCATATTGTGAGCGCACCCACACTACATCACCGACTCGACGGAATGCAGATGCCAGCTGTGGGAGGGTTTCGAGGATATCCGGTGTATTTGGGATATGTAAAGCCCCGGATGGACGGACAAAGTCATTTTGAAAGTCAAGTAGTAACAATGCCTTCCGGGTCTGGATTGTGGGCAGATCCCCGAATGAGAAGACACTCATCCTATAGACATGGTACGACCAAGACTAGAAACAAGAGAAAGTAATTGGACAGACCAAATATCAGTCGGGTGGATATTGAGGGACATGGAGGGGGCGGAGAGACATTGTAGAGGGCCTGAGGCAGAAAATGGTACTTTTGGGGGGAAGGAACGACTCCAAAAAGAAGTCAAGGAAGGTACGAATGTTGTCACGTGCTATAGTCAATTTAAAAGTCTGGACCCTGGCTTGGATATTCTGATATCCCGGAGACTGCTCCTACTCCGGGGAAAATATCTGACCATGAGATGAGCCATATCTACCAAGTATGCTTGTCGCACTGGGAAACGCAATACATGACATAATAAATCATCACCCTCCAATCAATACAGCGGCCGGTGTCGGTGTGGGTCTCCGGGGAGCAAGGTCTGCTCTCCGAGAATTGCTACGGTGACTCGACTCGCCCAGCATATTCGCCCATTATTTAAATTCCCAAGCTTCCCCGGTCCAACTTCCTTCTTTTCCTTCACTCTCCACTCTCCTCTCTTCCATATCTTCACAATGGCTTCTCGTGGTCTTCCCCGTGCCCTCCGCCTCGCCCGCGTGGCCGCTCCTCGCTCGGTCATTACCGCAGCCCTCCCTCGCCCTGCCCTCGCTGCCGCTACTCTCCCCCGTGTCTCCTCGGTCGTCACCCCCGTCCGTGGTATCAAGACCATTGACTTCGCCGGTGTCAAGGAGGATGTCTACGAGCGTGCCGATTGGCCCCGTGAGAAGCTCCAGGAGTTCTTCAAGAACGATACCCTTGCCCTCATCGGTTACGGCTCCCAGGGTCACGGTCAGGGTCTGAACCTGCGTGACCAGGGTCTCAACGTTATCGTCGGTGTCCGCAAGGATGGTACTTCATGGAAGGAGGCCATTCAGGACGGCTGGGTCCCCGGCAAGAACTTGTTCGATGTCACCACCGCCATTGAGAAGGGTACCATTGTCATGAACCTGCTCTCCGATGCCGCTCAGTCCGAGACCTGGCCCACTATCAAGCCCCTCCTCACCAAGGGCAAGACTCTCTACTTCTCCCACGGTTTCTCCCCCGTCTTCAAGGACCTCACCAAGGTCGATGTCCCCAAGGACATTGATGTCATCCTCGTTGCCCCCAAGGGTTCCGGCCGTACCGTCCGCACTCTCTTCCGTGAGGGCCGTGGTATCAACTCTTCTATTGCTGTCTTCCAGGACGTCACCGGCCAGGCCAAGGAGCGCGCCATCGCCATGGGTGTCGCCGTCGGTTCCGGCTACCTTTACGAGACCACCTTTGAAAAGGAGGTCTACTCCGACCTCTACGGAGAGCGTGGCTGCCTGATGGGCGGTATCCACGGTATGTTCCTCGCCCAGTACGAGGTTCTCCGTGAGCGTGGCCACAGCCCCTCCGAGGCCTTCAACGAGACCGTTGAGGAGGCCACCCAGTCCCTGTACCCCCTGATCGGTGGTAACGGTATGGACTGGATGTACGCTGCCTGCTCCACCACTGCCCGTCGCGGTGCCATTGACTGGTCCAGCCGCTTCAAGGACACCCTGAAGCCCGTCTTCAATGACCTCTACGACAGCGTCCACAACGGCACTGAGACCCAGCGTTCCCTCGACTACAACTCGCAGCCCGACTACCGCGAGAAGTACGAGAAGGAGATGCAGGAGATCCGCGATCTCGAGATCTGGCGCGCCGGAAAGGCCGTCCGCTCTCTCCGCCCCGAGAACCAGAAATAAATAATACCTTGATACCCGTGGGGGTTCAAAAAATGATGATGTACTATGAACTGTTCTTTTTGGGTTTCAGATCGAAAATATTATTTTGAGGCTTTACCGGCCATTCCCCAGTTACTTCTTTTTCCAGTTTCTCGTAGCTTCTAGATTGTTTCTTGCAGCTTGTACCTGCAGCTGTACCTAGGTAGGCCCATAGGCCCATGCGCGCCGAAGCCCGGAGAAGAATCCGGGGTAAAATAAGAGTCATTCTACTAATCTGACTTCTCTTCTTCAACCTCATCTCCAACCCATTATGACTTCTCCCGCTGTTGCAGCTCAATCGCTCACTCCAGCCGCAATTCAAGCGGCGTATAGTCTCATCCAGCCCCATGTGCACCGCACGCCGCTGCTGACATGCAAAACACTCGACACCATCGCCTCAACACCGCAATCCCCCGAAGCCTTGGTCGGAACGCCGTTTGAAGGCCAAACTTCCGCTCGTCCACAATTTCGGTTCTTCTTTAAGTGCGAGAACTTCCAGCGAATTGGTGCCTTCAAAGCACGAGGTGCATTCCACGCATTGCTGCGACTGTTGGAGGAGCGCGGGGAGGAAGTCAAACGGCGCGGGGTAGTTACACATAGCTCTGGTATTTTTCTGATCTTCTGCTGCACAAATCCAAAACTATACATACTGAATCCTCTCCATCTCAGGAAACCATGCACAAGCCCTCGCCCTCGCTGCCTCAACTCTGGGCATTCCCGCCTATATCGTGATGCCCCGCATCAGCACGCCATCGAAGATTGCGGGTACGCAGTCCTATGGGGCGGAGGTCATCTTCAGTGGCTCGACGAGTGTAGAACGTGAAGCTGTGGTGGCAGAGATACAGTCGAAGACAAACGCCATTCTCGTGCCACCATATGATAACTTCAATGTCATCTGTGGGCAGGGTACAACGGGTTTAGAGCTGGAGACACAGCATGCCGAACAAGCTGGGCCCCGAACCCTGGATGCGGTTATCACTCCTATTGGTGGAGGTGGGCTCAACTCCGGCGTGGCGACGTGGTTCTCGGATAAGCAGACACGCGTGTTCGGTGCAGAGCCCAGCTTTGAAGGTGCAGATGATTGTCGACGCGGGTTGCAGGCCGGAAAGCGAGTGGAAGCCGTTAGCACCCTCACTATTGCAGACGGACTACGCACACCCGTGGGATTACTCAATTGGGAGGTGATCTCCAATGAGAAGAAGGTGGAGGGGGTGTTCGCTGTCACCGAAGAGCAGATCAAGTCGGCCATGCGGTTGATTATAGAGCGCATGAAAGTTGTTGTTGAGCCGAGTGCAGTGGTTGGACTGGCCGTGTGTCTCTTTGACGAGAACTTCAGGCGACGAGTCGAACGAGAGGGTGGCAAGGATGGATGGGATGTTGGCGTTGTGTTCAGCGGCGGCAACACAACCGTTGAGGCAATTGCCAAGCTGTTTACATGAGCTTACGAAGTTTAATGGAAAGACGAGAATATACACCGTAAATAGAATCGACCAATCAATTATGAAGATCAGTCATTTCAACCCCAGAGTCTCGCATGTAAAATGAAAAGCTTCCACCATTGTGCGCCTCGATTGCTTCAACTATGCGACGGGGCCATCCATCGCGCCCCCATGGATTGACCCATGCCGATATCTTCCCTTGCTGAACCACGCTCTGCCGTGAAGGAGCGTCTTTCACGGCTGCATGAGCAGCCATGCTCGGTGGAAATGGGCGAACAGAAGACCGGTGGACAATCAGACGCAACGTTGGAAGAGTGCCCCAGGGTGCAGGGAGAACAGGTCTCAGCGATGGAACACGACCCTGGGACTGGTCGTAGTGACCAGGACCAGAAGCTCGACCTCCCGAAACCGTTGAGGTATACACAATTGCACACTGAAACTGACTCTGTAGACCCTTCAGCTCCCTCACCAGCTCGGTATAGAGGTCAGACAAATGGAAACTCCTTTGTTGCTCGCGCTCAGAATCAATTTCTGCCTGAGGACGCCCAATTTCTTCGGTCCGAGCGACTTCGTCACGCAGCCGGTCTTGCCAGAAGAACGCGGTGGCACTGTCGATGGCGATCATTTTTAAGGGACGTGATGCGGAACGATGTCGCGAGATATCGAAAAGGTACGAGTCTAGCGTGTGGATTGTCGCCAACAGAGCGGATGAAGATTGCGGACGAAAGACATGGACATGCTGTAGTGAAGAGACGAGCAATGATTCAAGATGGTGATCTGGCATTCCTCCTGGTTGGGCTTGAATCTCAGAACTTGATTCAGATAGTCCTCGCTGTTGCAGTACGATACCTCGGGCCACAGTTCTTAGTCTTTCGGCATCGAATCGGTCGTCGGTATCTATGAACACCACAGCTGCCTCTTGGCCATTGACTGAGATGTCCCCATATTTTCGTGGTAAGATAGCGAGAGCCGTGAGATAGTACAATAGTTGTGACTTCCCCGAAGCCGACAGGCTGCTTGAAATCTCCACTATAGGAACCTGCTGTTTCTTGCTACCGTCTGGGTCTGAGAACAACACATTGGCAGATGGGTCAATGTCTTGTGCTGCGTGTATTTCATCCGGTCTATAAACCTGGCCAGCCGGGAATTCACTGTGCAGCAGCATTTCCTCTTCTTCGATGGTCTGCTGTGCTACATACTCACTTGGGGATTGAGGTTGTCCATCGTTCACAGCACCTGACACAGCAAGTGCTTTCGGCGCAAAGACTTCAAGCAAAGTGTCCAGAATGGGCACACCTAATGAATGTGTGTCATGGGTTGTGTGACCGGGATAAAAATGGGCCAATCCAGAGAGTACCTAAGACTAGTCAACTCAATGCATTCAACGAAATAGGAAAGCTGCAATACCTCATCTAGTCCCTCTTCGTGTACATCGGCTAGCGATCTCTCCCCGAGATTGGCTGCCATGGGTAAGCAATGGCCTGCGTCATGGATCTGGCATCACTAGAGTTTGACCAAGACGTATATAAAGTCCAGTGAATAGATGCGAACAAAGTGGTGAAAGGGTAGAAGTAAAGTTGTAGAAAGGAGATGCGGAAACTCGAATAGCGCGGCTGACGGAGCTTCCGACCTTCCAACCTTTCCCTTCAAATTCACTTCGAATCTTTTCCCTTCGACAACACCAAACCTCCAAAATATCACACTAGCTGAATTATCTCATATTCACAATTGTAACCTTGGAAATTTACAATGGCTCCTCTCGTCCCCATATTCTCCGCCGAATCCCTCCCCGATCATGTCAATACCGTTCGCCGCAACTTCCAAGAGAAACGCCGTAAAGGCGAACCGGTCAACCTCAAGGAGTGCCCATTACTTGAAATGACACAATTCTCTTGCAATCCACCACAAAATGGGGTTCCCGAAGCAGGGGTTGTGGTATGCGAGCCTGTGGTGCGGTTGTTCCGACGGTGAGTCTTGAGCTCCGGGTTCGAGTCAAATAGCAAGCTGATCTTGTAGTTGTGCCGGTGGGTTAATGGTTGAAACAACATCATGGGAGCCAATTAGGCTGGCAGAGGAAGCGAAACAAAAGCAAGCAGCCAATACAAAACAATGAGAGGGACTACTTTGCATTACGAATGCGCATTGGGCGGAGTTGGCTATATGGGATTACAACTACTTGCAGGTTTCAAGAATAAAAGTGGGATTTGAATAATGCTTATGACTGCCATGGGGTATCTCCTCAGGTCATGCTCCTGAACTAAAACACAAGCGCCAGCCCATAATCGGGGGGAGAAAAGGAAAGAAATGAAATGAACGCCGGTAAGCCTTATGCCTTTGTAATTTACATGTCAATCATGACATCCGCTGGTTCGACACTTGCTGGAGGCTTTGAGGTCTTTTCCTCTCCTCTCCGTGCATTCGAGCTTGTCCGGCGCCAGAGATCTCGCTCACAGTTGACAATGGGGCCCAACTCCATATTCCATGAGAGCTTGAGCCGGGACTTGGTGTCGGCATCCGCCGGGTGTCCCGAATCAATATCCATGGCTGAGCTGGTGAATGTGCCGTGAGAGTCCTTGTGCTTTTTAGATAGTCCCTTGATCGTCTTTTCAAACATGCTTTCCATACTGTCCGTTCTCCGACCCCAGAGTTTCTTATCGCGGCCAGTCGAGCCCGTCTGGTTGTCGCGGAATGCGGCGCTCGCTAACTTGCGCAAAGCTTCCTCGCCATGCCGTCCATCCTCTGCGGCGCGTTCCCTAATCTTGCGCGGGTCGTTGTCTCGTCCGATGAAAACTGCGGTGGCAGAATAGGTGTGTTTGCTAGGGAAGCTCGGGAAATGTTTGGGGATGTAGGGACGATTTGCGCGGTCGTCTTCACTGCTCAGCGCCGTGAGAAATGGGAGAGATTTGGATATTTCATTCTCTGGTGGGGGAGATGGTAATAATGTCGGCGTGGGTTTTTTTGGGAGGGCTGATTTGAGATGAGGGAGAAGATCATCGGGATTAAGGCGGAAACGCTTCATGGCGTGGTCGAAATCTTGCGGGATTGGTTGGACGCGTCGCGCAGATAGCATAGACTGACGGATGAATGTGGAGAGCCGTAGCATGTCTGGGAGATTTCAGGCGCAACCCGTCAATTCAAAAGCTTCAAAATGGATGCAATACCAGGTTCACATACACTCCTCAGTAGCACTGCAGAGACTCGACAGTGCGGCTGGATCGGCCAACTCAAACCCTGAGTCCTTCAAAGTCTGGCCGATTGCACGATTCATCAATTGGTCGAGGTGGGTGTCATCTTGCACGACTGGCTCGGACGTGGATGGGAGGACCACCGGCTCCTGTAAACGATGATGGTGATGGTAGTGACGCTTTATCCGCTTCGGGTGGTTCTGATCGAGTGATGAAGACGGTCGTTTAACTTGTGCGCCCGATGTCGCCATGGCCATTATATTGGTCTGATCAAGAAGTGGTCGTCCCGACAAGGCAATGTTATCGAGTTGGGGTCACGTGCTGTAGGCGGTGAATAGAATGATGAGCAGCTGTCATAGACCTTCGAGGACAAGGTTAGGAGGAAGCAATCTGAATGGCTTGGTTTGGGCTTTGGGGTAGATGGATCGCTTAGATAGGACATTCAATATGTAGACGAGCACATAATGCCACCAAATTAGGCTTCGCTTATCTCACGTATTCTCCATCTCGAGGGCTTCTAGTTGCCGTGACCCTTGCTTTTGATATTCACGTAGGTATTGCTAGAGGGCAAAATACTCATTTCATTGGGTCCAGTGATCCAGTGTATAGAAAGTTACCAAAAAAAACTTCTGTGATCGTATTTCGCAGCCCTGGAATAGTAAGGGAATGGTGAACATGCCATAGTTCGCTCTCATAGTAAGACCGACCAATCCGGCGGCTCGCTTAGTCCGCTCCGAAGCTTCAACTTCACCTCACAAATCAGCCTTCCTCCTTACCCCCTCTCCTCTCCCCCACCAACGTCCGAGGCAGGTTTCAAGCTGTCCGCAACCCATATTGCTTTTGCTCAAGCATCGATTGACGCAAATCATTCGTCACAATGCCCGCCGCTATTCCCCCCATTACCGGCGTACGTGCCCCTTCCGTTCAAGGCCGGGTTAACCCGAGCGGGTTTATCAGGTCAATTGAGATGTTCGCAATGATTTACTGACATTCTATGCTTGTCTACAGATGCTCCGCCGTGGTCTTGTCCTTGACCTGAGCACCGCTTTCGGTAAGTTGTGATCCGAATCGAGTGGCATGATCAAACGACAATTTGGATATCGCGATCTCTCGAGAGCGACGGCGTGAAATACAAGCACCAAAAGGATGGCTGGGATGAGATCAACAAGTGAATATAGTTGCTGATCAGGGTATCTCATCCACTAGGCTTCGGTACTACCTTCGGCTACCTCTGGTGGTACGGTAAGTAGATTATCCCCGGCTGCGCCCAACCCCACACGATTGATCACTCGAAATCTGATCATGAGTTTGTCCCGCAGGCTACCACCTCCCCCGCGTGCGTGAGCGCGATACCTACTACGCCCGCCTTGAGGCTGAGCGTGCTGCCCAGCGGGGTTAAATCGATCAACCCTGATCACCTCCTCTCGATCGTCTCCTTCCCGCCCGTTCGGCGCCAGTTCTTTTCTTTGTCAAAGCGTTCTCTAGAAAATTGCCCAGTGATGGGGGGCATATGTCTCCACATCACCATCGGGCTTGGTTGGATCGACGGGTGTGTACGAGTGGCTGGTTAGATTTGAGATCGATTGTACATATACGCCTGTGGACAACCAACCATATTGATTTTGGACTTTACTCTTTCTCTAGCTCAGTGAGATAGATTGCCGATTGATCATGGCCCATCGCAGACCATTCTACGTAGTATCGCCCGAACACACAGATCAATATACTTGACCCTACGCCTGACCAGCTAAATGAGCGAATTGGATCTATTGTGTTCAAACGCTAATTACGCCGGATATATGTACGTGGAAACACCAGCGCACCCCCCCATGGGTTTGCCGAACAATGTCTCCGCCATGTGTAAAACCATAGATCATCATCCCATATCTGCTCATCGTCATAGGGTATGGGCGAAGTGTGGATATGGGAGCCGATGGAAAAAAAAACTGCAAGTGTGAAACCCTAGCTGGCGCTCACCGTAGCACTCGCTCAAATGATATGCCTCGGACGGACCCGCCGGCCATGGAGTTGCGCACGTTCTTCTTGAAGGTGTCACGAGTGGCGCGAAGATCCTCCGCGGCGTCCTTGTTAAGAGGGTCGGAAGCGTTTGGCTCGAGGAAAAGGAACTGCGGTGGAATAGCAGTCAGCGAAAGTAATGACTAGTCAAGAGAAAGAAATCAACGGACCTGCATTCCCACAATAACCGCATTCAGGTTCAACACGGGCTTCCAGTCCTCTCGTAGAATGTTCAAGCAGACGTTGCCCTCCAAATCGATATTGGGATGGTAGATCTTCTGCGTGCATTTGACCTTGGGAGGATCATGGGGGAAGTTCTGGTTGACGGCAAAGCTAAAGTTGAAGACACCACCCTTATACATGCCCTCGTCCGGTTCGATGGTCAAGGTGAAGTTAAGGATGTCGTCCGGGTTTGGGAAAGACATTTTCATCGTGCTGCCGAGGGTGAGTTCCTGAAGATCTAAAGAGATGAGAAGTTAGAGATCCATGTAACAATGATCCAATAAGCAACCAGCGAGAGTTATACTGTCCACTACGGGAGAGTCACTCACCTCGTTGCACGCGTAATTGCGCCGCGGTGACCTTCTTCTTCTTCTTGCCTGCAGCACCCTCGGCATTCTCAGCCTCCTGCTGCTTTTGTTTCTATATAGACTGTTAATCATAGTTCAGGGTTTCTATAAGAACCAGATAAAGCCCTACCATCGACCAGATTTTCAACATTTTGGCTGGTAGTCACCACCCCACCTGGTGGAACGGACAGGTTTTCGGGAGAGCGAAGTAGGAGGTTTATGGCGAGATAACCACTCTGGGGATTTCAGAGAAGAAAAGAGAGACAGAAAGGAGATGCAAAGCTGTAAAAGGCGAGATCAACAGGTGAGAGTGAAGGATAGCCCTGTGCTTGCGGGGGTCTCAGATCAGCAATCGCCCTTTATCGCCTCTCCGCCTTCCACCAGTTGACGTATTCGACCTCGGGAACTCCATACTATACACAGTCTATGGGATATAAATATTGAATCTCTACTCAGTATTGAAATCTCGAAGGAAAAAAAAAATAAATTGAATATGAGGTACATAATCATAGCGCTCCGAATGCGATGCCGGTGCATGGCTGATCCGACAAAAAAAGATCACAATAACCGTCAAGGGTAAAACCGGGCGAATACATACTGGCTGGCATTGCAAAATCAAAAGAGAACAGAGTTGGGCATCTTTAGGTAGAATACAGATCACGGTATGGGAAAGAAAAAGAGAAGAGAATAGGAAATTGTGTCAGGGGGGTCATAAAAAAAAAAGGGTACACATGTTGTGCTGGAAGCCAACTACCGGCGTGCAAAGCAGCACTTGATACCAGTGCGACCCAGGAACCAACAGCATCCAATGAAGCGGAACAATGCCACAACGGCGTTGGACCACAAAAGGGCCTGGAAGAAATGGGCTGTACGACTGGTGGCGGTATTCTATGATCATATGTATTAGTTGGTGGTCTCATAATAACGTTGAAAGAGGATGGAAACTCACTGTGAAGCCGAACTTATCAACAGCCTCGCTGGTGATGCAGACTGCCAAGATTGCATTACTGAAGATCCAAAAGGTGACAAGCCGGGTACGGAAACTCTTGTAGGAGTCCTCGAGTGTCTTTTCGTCATGTTCCACGGGGGCAACGAATGGGGTGAGCGCACGCTTCACAGTTGTCTCGAACTGGCTGTCGATATCCGCTTGGGGCTTGTCAATTTCTTCTATTACCGCTTCCTTACTACCCTCGTCCTTCGTAGTCGTGGCTGACGGCAATGCATCGGCCTTGTCGGAACCCTTGGTACCCCAAGAGACATCGTGCCAGTTGCTGAAGGCATATACGTTCAGGATGTTGATATAAGACGACTGAACAACCATATACGCAGGGAAGGAGGTGAACATGTGCCATGGGTCGGCGTACATGAAGGAGGCAACGAAGTAAAGACCGAATGTGGCAGCCAAGGCAATGATAATGATACCAGCGCCCGTCGACCCAAAGAAAGAGTCGAGGAAGGCTTTCAGGCCTTTGTCAGTAACAAAGTCCATGGGCGCGCCGCCGGTGAACGCGCGAACGACCAGGTAGATCGAATCGACCACAATGTAAACCTGAATGAGACCAAACACCACGAACGAGGCGAGGTATGAGAACTTGGAACCCTTGGGTCTGTTACCGAGAGCGAGAATGAACTGCAGCAATAGGAAAGCGAGGTATCCGTACTTCACAATTGTGTTGATAATGGGCGTGGCCGTCTTGCCAAAGGGGAAAGCGGTGTGTTTGTTGTTGTCGCTTGGAGTACCGACAAGGTCAATGATGACAGTGGTGGTCAGCCAGTATGAAGCCAGCGAGAACCAGGTAAGCAAAGTGTTGAAGATGTTGTACAACATCTGAATGTGGAGGAAGAACATGCGAACGATGTTGTGACCACTCTTGTACATACGACCAAAGTGCATCAGCGAGTAAATTCCTGCTGCAAAAGAACCGTTGAGCCAACGGCGACGCTGGGAGATAAACTCGGCGGCACCTTCGGGCACGTCAGTTTCACCCTTCGAGGCTTTCACGTAAGACAAGTGCCACTTAGAGCCTGCCTTAGCGACCAACTCGAAGCAGAGAATTCGATCCTCGGCCAAGAACATGTTCTTCTTGAAAATGTTCATACCCTCAATACCCTTCTTTCCAAGCTGCTTAGACAGCGTGTGATCACCGTGGAAATATTGTTCAAGGGGGCGACCCATGATTGCACGGAATCGATAGGCCGAGAATGCACCAGGCAAGACACTAACGTAACCGAACGAACTCTCAAGAGGCTTATCCAAGATATTACTGATCTTGTACTCGAAGTTCTGGGCAGCCACGAGAGGGTTGACCAAGTTCCGCCATCCCTTACCCAACATAGCGTGGATTTCACCACAGGCACCGCCGAGATCCTTGTCGTTATAGAATGCCTCCCAGAGGTACAACAAGGACTTGGGGCCAGGTTTCGTACCGGCATCCAGAAGGATACAGATCTCGGGGTTCAAAATGCGG
Source organism: Penicillium samsonianum (assembly GCF_028829775.1). Lineage (NCBI taxonomy): Eukaryota > Fungi > Ascomycota > Eurotiomycetes > Eurotiales > Aspergillaceae > Penicillium > Penicillium samsonianum. Next base: position 4,257,813 of record NW_026643260.1, on the reverse strand, counting down.
CCGAAAGCGTTAAAGAGCCAACGATGCGAATTGATCTTCTTGCTGTTCTTTTGTTTCAAACAGAACATCATTTGCACGGGTGGTAGTGTGCTCGGGCCATCGTCCGTGGGCCGAATGAGCTGCTGACTTGGCGTGACCGAAAGCTGAGTCGTATACTCGAACTGGGTGGGTATTTTGTTAGCGCTATTTCATTTGAAGCCCTATCCGGCCATCCACTTACAATATGCGCGATAGTCTCCTTGCCGTCAACGTCACGCTTCATGACACCATCCTGATAGATACCAACGGTCGCAAGAACGTCAAGAGTATCCTTGTCGCAAGGGTCAATACCGTCAAAGACGAGCGCCACGACAATTTTCTGCCATGCGGGTCCACCCTTGTTCCAAAACTCGGATTTCTTCAGGTTGACAATGTCGCGAATGTTCTGCATCACACCGTGTAAGGTACGGGCCGTGAGATTCTTATCCTCGTTGTAGTAGGTAATCGCGATGAGCAGCTCCGTATGACGGTTGTACATTGCGGGGCGTAGGTTGTAACCATTGTGGAGGGTAAATTCGTTCGGGTCACAAGTGGCTGCAGTGTCTATGAAGAGTGAAGGCTCATTAGTTTTTCTCTTAGAGCCGTATATTCCTCGTCTGGTCCACACGTACATCGCATGTGGGTAAACTCCTCGCTTCCGCCTTCCACGTCGTTGCGGTATTTGGCTTGGATGGCATTCTGGATGGCGCTGGGCACAGGGTAGTCGACACTCAGGACGGAACCCTGCACTAGCTTGACCTTCCTAGTAGCATATCTGCGCAAGCCGCCGCCACCACCACCAGGGGCGCCCCCGGGGGCCTGTCGCTGGCGCCAAGCCTCCGTGGATGAGGTCTCGCTGCGGGCATATGGCGATGCAACTCGACCGGGGACCCCAAAGGCTGCCGCAGTAGTTTCCTCCTGGCCGGAGTAGACAGTGCTAGTATTGTATGGGTCGTGGTACGAAGGGGCGGTGTCCGCTGCATAGGTTTCCGTCAAGCTGTACCCGGAAGCCGGACGTTGGGGAGAAACACCGCGCGAGTGAGGGTCGTCAAAGGGAGTCGCAAATGGACCCTGCTGTTGGGATAATAATCCACGAGCTGCATCCTCATCCTCGCGATACTAACAAAAAAAACACCGGTGTCAGCTCTAGAGACCAGTTCACCGCCTCTCCACACACACACACACATACCTGCGAAGCTGGCACATCCTGCAGATGATGACTATCATCGTAGCTCGGTGAGTGCGAGCCAGAGCCGTGGTAGGCCATGGTGTCGCAAAGTTTGAAAAATCAGAAAGGGATGTGTTTCAAAGCTGACAAGAGAGGGGTATCTGTTCAAGTAGGGCGCATTTATGAACAACTATCGAAGCCACCGGGGCTAGGGGAAGAGAGTGAATAATTTTTTTAGAGAATATTGCAAATGTTTTGAATCAAGGGTCAAAGAGAAAAGAAAAGAAGAGAAGGGGGGGAAAGGGTAAAAAAAAAGGGAGACAGTGAGACTAGAAAGGTCAAAAATAGACTTGTCTCCTAGCCCCGTCCTGGTTTAGTTTCTCCTTTTCTTGTCTTTTTTATTATTTTGGGGTTTTTTTTCATTTAACTAGTTGAAATTATTGGTATCTTTAAATATGTATTTATATTTTAACTAGGTAGTTACATAGTACTCTCTACCATGGTTAACTAGTTATCCTCAACTTACATAGTAAACACCACACATACTCCATCCCTAGGTGAGAACAACCTTGGAATAGACGGATGTCCCCGAGACCCTGTGGAAGACCCTGACTGGTTGAGATGTCAAAAGGCTGAGATGCTAGGAATTCCAATTTTTCTTTTTCTTTTTTCTTTCTCTTTCTCTTTCTCTTTCTCTTTTTAACTTTGTGATTCGTTCCCTTTCACTGATTTTATCCATGGATTTATTTATGTTTTGGGTAAGACTTCAGACCCTTTATATATGTACGGTACATACGGAGACTAAAACACCCGAACCTAATAAACCGGCTCCACTGGTGAAACATTTGGTGAACAGACCTTTCATATAAGAGTTCAATTCGGTTTATTCCGTAGATATAGAGGGTTCATTCCCACATTCCTAAGAGCACAATACTATTTAAAAGGCTTAACACTTAGGGGATGGTATGCCGGACTCCACTATGGGTGTTTGAATGCCAGTACATTTATGTATCGAAAGTCCTCGGTTGCAGTGTCCCATTTAGTTTCCTCATTTGCACTGGGTTCTGCCCATTCTATGATTTTTCTATTCGGTCATTCTATCTACTCTGTCAGTATGAAGTTGTATACTCTCAGGTCACCTGACCCTCTTTGATAATTTTAGAACATTACTGTGGACCCTAAGGGTCTAGCGTATATTTTGCCCCAGTGCCAAGCGATCAGTCTATTATAATAATATCATTAAACTTGAACTGAGTTGTACTGATGTTCAGCTCGGTACAAAGTACGGAGTAGTTAGGGTTGTGGCTAGTAACTGCGCCCCCAGGTGTACAATATTAACTATGCATCAATAATTATGTACCTACGGAGTAGTTTAATCTCCCTTATTTCCCCGACTTCCCCCATTGCCTAATATAATAGAATTTCAGTGACTCCTCACCTGCCCCGATGGGCAATCGTATCATGTAGCACCTAACTAGGTAAAGGATGTTAGAGATTAATTACCTAGGTAGCCACTAACCCTATTTGTAAAACAAAGACAAGAAAAAGACAAAAAAAAAAACAAAAAAGACAAACCAGACAAAACAGACAAAGAAAAATCCAAATCTCTCGCAATCTTGGAAGATTGATGATCCGACCTCGGGAGAGTCCAGACCACTTGCAGGTACAGTGAGATGTCCACTTATTTCCCTCAGGTCCAAGTAAGGTGAACATGGGATGAAACAATCTGATAGCATATTTGAATATTAAAAGCTGTATGGTCTCGATTTTACTTGTATTTTTTTCCTCTTATTTTTTACCTTATATCCTCTCTACAACATTACAACATACCTAGGTCCTACCTATATAAAATAGACAAAAGGTACAAAAGGTACAAACAATTGTGTACCTGACTACCCCGTATCTAACCCGTGGAACCTCACAGGCCCGTGACCAAGGCCCCCAATTATCCTCTCCCGTCTCTCTTTTTTGACTTGTCATACTCTCCTCCCTCCCTCCCTCTCTCTCTCTCTCATCAATCTATCTATTCTCTCCCACATTGATCTCTCGATCGGGTGTGGTTTGTGAGTCGATTTACTCTGATACGCGCGTCGGGCCAACGTCAACAAATCAAGCCCCCTATCCCGACCGTCTTGGACATATACAATCTCTGTCAAGTGTCTGGACCATTCCAAGGACCATGATCATCGCCTAACCCTCTCGTTTCGATCTTTATCTCACACACGACACTCGTTTCCTGCCACGCCTAACGGCTCGGCTTTGATGATCTACTGTTTACGCTCACGACTTGACGCCGATTGAGCACCTTACACTCCTTTTTTTCTTATTTTATCTTGCGCATTCCTTGCCGTTGACCGGCTTTATCGATATTATCTCGTCTTTTTGTGTTATCATCGTCTCTGTCTTTCTCGCCCATCATGCTTCTCGAACCCATGGATTCCGCCTTCTCCCCGGCCCGCTCCCTCTTCAAGCGCTGCAAGCAGTGTGAAACCTCATCCCCCGCTTGTCCCTCATGTCCCGATGGATCAATATGCACCATGACCGCCCCGAGCTGTGATGAATGTGCGACCACAAAGTGCGTTTCAACAGGCTCCACGCCCTCGGACTCCGGGGGCACCGACACTGGCGCTATTGCCGGTGGTGTCATCGGTGGTGTGGCTGCCATCGCCCTCATTGTGTTCTTGGTATGGTGGTTCGTCATCCGAAAGAAGCGCCTGGAGCGCCAGGAAGCGGAGAAGAACGGTTCATTCTCGGCAAATCGCAGTGAACGTCAGTCCATCGCCTCTACAGTCCTAACCCGTGCCTCCAATGTCATCCAAATCGCCTACATTCCTGGTGTCACCAACCGCTCCCCGCCGGAGACCCCAGCCTCCCTTGTGCCTCCTGTTCCACCGCTTCCTGGTGCGACACCCGATCAACACTTCTTCATGCCGGGTGACCTCCGTGACTCGTCATGGACAACTACTACCGGCCACCAGAGCATCTCTCCCACTTTGCGCAGCAGTGTGGCTACCACCATCTACCGTAACGATGCCATCGTTAGTGCCATGCCTGCGCAGCAGATCCAGCGGTCTCGTGCAGCCGTGGTGAGCATCCACAACGGAGGAGCCGGGTCAAATGCCCCTGGAGACGACTCACCCGTTGCTGTCACGATTACTCCTGCGGACGCACCTGCGGTCCCGGCCATTACCCCGGCGCAACTTGCTCGGGCGGAGGCTGTCAAGGGCAACAGTTCATGTGTGGCTCGCAGTGTAACTGCCAAGCCAGTGATGGTGCGTGGACCTTCGGTGAAGAAGAAGCAAACCAATACCACACCCGCTATCGACCGGATCGAAGAGCTGTCTGAGCATAGTAAAAGCAATAACACAAGCCGGGCGGTGTCAACCACAAACAACGACCAGTTCAATCACGACATTTCCACATTCGACGCGTCCTCATCGGGCGACGATGATACACATCGATCATCTACCGCCAACCTGGACACCGGTTCCTCGCATCGCCAGACCGATTCACGTCGAGCTTCCGGCTTGAGCGACGGACGTAGCTCCACTCGGACGCCACCCACCCGGGTAGAAAGTCCATTCTCGGATGCGAATGAGGTGAAATGAGCGGGTCTGGGAGCAACGGTTTCTTTTTTTTTTTTCTTTCTGATTTCCAACTCTGTTTTCTATGTATGTATGGAGCCTGCCACGGCTTTTTGTACCTTTTTGATATGTTGAATCCTTTCCTTGGGTGCCTTGTACAGCGAGTGTTGGCACACTGAGATGGGACTGTCGATTGAATCTATACTCTCATTGATTTTGTATCTTTTTGGAGTATGGTGCATACCCTCTTCCCATTCGTACTCCGTAATGCCATGGGAATCTGGTGTCACACGCTATTCCATGGGCTTCTTTCAACAGACTACCATGTCTCTAAATTGCAATTTTGCCAGAAGCTCAAGCAGATAGAATGTTTACAATATTCGGAGAATTGGGTAGTATGTTCTCCGATATATTATTCCAATATTTTCAAAAAGAAAACTCGCTTAAGATAGGTAGTCTATCAACCATCAACCTCCTTATATATTCCTTTGATAACTACTATGCAAACATCAAACCCGCGGTTGAGCTAGGCTTGGTGGCTTACTTACATAGTCTCGTTAGAAGGAGACCCTTTACACTGCGCTTCTAGAGTCTTTCTTATTCCTCTAGCTTGCAGATGAAGGGACATTGGGGTTTGTACTGGCTTTGAAAATATTCCCACCACTCTTCCCACTTAGTTATATACTTTACTCCTACTATAAGAATTTAGGCTCGCCACTTCCAAGGTTTGACTGCTTCTCTTTCGCATGTTCTTGGTTGTTTTTTTTTCCGACATTATTTGCGATATGTATTTAATATCCACTGCATATGTATGCTATGTAGTTGTGTGGTACGTAAATAACTACACAAAAAAACAAAAGAAGTTACATGTAACTATATACATAGTTATGTATAACTACACAGTCTTCGAAACACCAAAAAAAAAAAGAATTGAAGGACAACGCTTGGGTGGAACGATAAAAGCAACACTGCCAGAGAGTGAGTCCATGTACACTGACTCCTGACCCGTTCATCGCATTTAAAAAGAGTAAACCCTTCACTGTTAGTCTCAGAGCGAGTATTCTCCGTCAAACCAAAGTCCAGGCCGCAACAACCATGAGATGTAATAGCAATTCCAACAAAATCGATCTCGTCGATGCCTGTGCCCTTGGAAAACTGATGGTTCTTAAAAGTATCACCAGATCTGGTACCTATAGGGCATCCATGGATACAGCCATTGCCAAGTCACAGCCCCCATAAGGAGTCAATATAAAATCGTTTGCTACCTGGAAAGGACTGGGTCCGTTCCTTGCAACAGACTAGTCTCGAGAGATATTTTCTGGTTCATTTACTCTCAACATTAGAGGTCAGGGCCCAAAGGCCGAAACTAACATACACTGAGAACTATTGGTGGAGCTTGTGTATAGGGCGAAAAGGAAAGAAGCCAATCCCAACCCTCGAGTGCATTTTCCCGACTCTTCTCCGAGGGCTTGGGTTGTATTAGAGGCCCATATGCGGTGTCTTGGCGGGATAGCATAGATACTAGGATATCTGTTGTGGCAGTCTCTTTTGTCGGAAGGGAACTCTACCAAGCAAATATTTGTGATCGTCCATGCCAAGGGGTGCAATACTGATCTACTTCTTATACTGCGTATACACCAAACGGCCCCAAATGTACGGCCTGGAAGACAGCGCTGGAAGGAAAGGGAATGCCTGGCTCTGGTATCGAACTACTCCCGTACGGAGTGAGTCCTCCGCTAGATGTCGGTGAAAGTAAAAATGGAAAGAATCATGAGTCGTTAGAGAAGAAGAGAGATCTTCACATCATCTAGCTATTTCATTGGGGGATGGGGGGAAAAGAAAGGGTATCTATAACCAAGATGTCTAATCAACGATGCTCAGCATCCGGTAATTCAAGCCACACTCTCATCCAACCCCATTCCACGTCCGATTTTACGAATCAATGCCCGCTTGAGAAGAGCTTCACGTGCAAGACTTCGTGTATGCCGCGACCAGGAATCGACACCAATAATACCGCGGACCAGCGCAGCCTGCAACGCATAGAGAGCTTGCTGTATCCCTTGCTCCTCGGCGACCAAATCATATAGCTGCTTCCCTACCACGGTAGGGGCAACCAGGACGTCATCGATTGGGGGCAGGCCGGACGGAGAGTCTCCAGGAGTAGCGGAGGTCGAAGGAGCGCTGGAAGTGGAAATGGATGTAGAGCGAGCCTGCGCATCTGAGATGGTGGCGTCGGCGCGATGGATGGATTGCTGTAGGACAGTAGTGTTGGATTGGAGGGTCGCGTGGAGAGTATTGAGCGCCGAAAGTTCCCCCTGCAGTGTGGCCATGGCGGCATGCAGGGACCGTGATTGTGAGGCGAGTGACTGCGCTGCCGTGTCAGACTGTGCAGCATTAGCACGGAGGGTTTCCGCCAGTGTCTGGGACACGGCATGAAGGAGTGCATCTTTCTCTGGGTTTGGTGGGATGGGAGGCGCTGGTCCTGCGGGTGCGATTGAAGGTAGTTCAACCTCAAATGGCGAGGTTAGAAGGTCGGGTGTGTCGGCCTTCGTGGGAGCTGCTGGGGGTGGGTGGGGATAATTGGATGGGTATGGAGAATGCTGAGGATATGGGGGACCGGACGGTTGCTGGTGCGGCTGATGGGGGAGTTGCGGCTGCAGAGGCAGGTGAGCCCAAGCGGGTTTAGCTTGAGGAGGGACATGGCTTGGTATAGTAGACCCAGTTCCATGATGGACCGGCGCTCCGCTGTTTCTATAATACGGTGCTTGACCCTGCGCCGACTGGGGCGGCATTGGCTGTCCCGTTGGCTGATGGGTTGGTGGCTGTGACAAGGGACGAGGGCTGCTTATCGGTCCTCCAGTTTGGCTTGGAGGCGCGTAATTCTGATATGAGTGGATTCCCGGGCTGGCCAATTGTGTGGATAAATATGCTTGACGAGAGTCTTGCTCTTTCGGTGGTAGTGGAGGTAGCGGTGGGGGAGATCGATATTGATCAGCTGGGTGCCGTTGTTGTTGTTGCTGCGGATGCTCTCCAGCCGCGCCTGGCTTCGGCGGAGGCGGGGGTGGAATCTGGCTCTGGCTTGTAGGTGGAGACAGGGGTTGAGCTTGTCTCGAAGATCCGACACCTGGTGGAAGGGGAGGTAATGGTGGGGGTGTTTGGGCAGCTTCCGGCTGAGGATGTGGCACTTGTTGTCTGTACCGGACCGGTGGCTCCTTGGCAAATATATCCTGAAGAATAGAAAGAAGATCGGCGATGGTAGATCTCTGTGAATACAATGGTCAGTGGTCTGTCAACCCATGTCTTGCGAGCACTAACATCCCATGCTTCGGCCCAGTGTGCCAGATAGTGATGGTACACCTGTCCCTCCAGCGTCACATGTTGCCCAACTCGGACAGTCATTTCCTGTGTCGGGGTCACGTAGGCAATTGGAGGCTCGCGTGGGTATGTATTTGGAATCCAAAGCGCAATGGGAAATCGATATGTCGTTCCTCGGAAGGTGACAGGCAACGTGCCCACAAGGTGAAGGAGGAGGGCCGAGAAGCCTGTCTCATAGGCTATTGGGGTCAGAAACAAGAACCGCATAATATGCACTTGGGATACTCACTATAGACATCTGTTCGAGGGGATAGCGAGGGGTACTGGGAGAGCGCATTGGCAACATCGTGGTAGGTCCGGTTTGGGTCGCGGTAGGTCTGTTGTGGATCATAGTGATCCTGGAGGGGTGTTTAGTAGGTGGATGATATAGAGATTTTGGAAAGACCAACTTTGGACAAGACACTGTACAGCCAATTCAGTGTCCTCTGAGGGACTGCCATAGCGAGAGGAATGGATGGAAAAGGGTTGGAGTCGCGATGGGTTTCCTCTTCCCCGCAGGGTTTCTTGGCGAAGGGCCTTGGTCTTTTTCAAAATATTCTTGTGTTCGATATATTTGTTAGATGTAGATACTCTATTTCTTAGCCTGATCTCCAGAGCTATCCATACCTACACAACATATGTACATTAGGTATTGTACCTAGGTAGTTACATATGTAGTTATAGTACATAAGCAAGTTATCGGGAACCTTCCGGGAGTCAACACCTCACCACCTTACACCTACCATCTACTACCTCACCATTTCACCATCTTGCCTTGCTTTTGTCCTTCGTACACTAATAAATAACAAGTTCAGCCCTTAGTCAAAAACAACTCTGCAGTTGAAGACAGTTGAAAACCAGCTCCGAAGTCTCGAGGGGGCGAGACAGATTCGCTAAATGATATGCCAATAGCCTCAATGGGCTGTGAATCAGAGACCTCTGTCTTATACGACACCCTCCAGGACTCTACGGGACTCTACGGGACTCTACTCCGTATCGACAAGACAAATTCATAGAATCCTTGCGAATCCCTGGAAATCCTCAAGTCGGGGCTTCTATGCTGGAAACCCGAAACAAAGAAAACCAACCTCGTCGACTCGAACTTCACAACCGAGCCAGTGATATTCTCAAGGCCAAAGCCTATTCTGAGCATTCTGAAGATCTCATGCAGCCATTATCACCCGTTGCCTAGACATTTATGGGCTTCTTTGTTTCGCTTAATATTGTTCTTCCCATTCCCTTAGTATTGTTCTTTTCTACTCAACTCACAATGTAGGACCTCATTAATGATCTGGACCTGGACTATCTGGATTCTTTGGATATTATTAGTATTATCCATTGCCTTCGCCATTGTCTGTCTCGGCTTCTATGACACTGGCCATTCACCCTGATTCTCTTGATGATCTTGATCTATATTCTCTATATCTTTGCAAGTTTTCAAAGGGCTTTAAAGACAGACTTCATCTTCTGTTATGCATAATATCGACCTAATTTCAGAACCATCTATGTGACTTGTCTTTCAATTCCTTCGACTGAACTGCAAATTTCGAAGCCATGGCGGCGACAACATCACCAAGTCAGCCATTCGATCCATTCACCCAGAACGTCACCTTCCGCCTACAGGATGGCTCTGAGTTTCCCGTCTCAGTAAAAGCACTGGACGTCTTCGTCATGTACAATGTCCGGGTGTGCATCAATTACGGTTGCCAGTTTGGAGCGTCATTCACCTTGCTGGTGATTCTTCTGCTTTTGACCCAATCCGACAAGCGCCGTTCGGCGGTTTTTATCCTGAACGGCCTGGCGTTGTTCTTCAACAGCGGGCGTCTGCTTTTTCAAGTCATCCATTTCTCCACTGCATTCGAACAAGTATACCCATACGTCTCCGGCGACTATTCATCCGTGCCGTGGAGCGCATACGCCGTTTCCATCGTGGCTGTTGTTCTCACGACCCTAGTCGTCGTCTGTATCGAAGCATCCCTTGTGATTCAAGTCCACGTGGTTTGCTCTACACTACGTCGTCGATACCGACATCCTCTCCTGGTGTTATCTATCCTGCTCGCCCTGGTACCGATCGGATTTCGCAGTGCATGGATGGTTTTGAACTGCACTGCCATCATTACACTCAAATACGTGGATCAAATATGGTGGATAGAAAGCGCAACCAACATCTGCGTCACCATCAGCATCTGCTTCTTCTGTGTCATCTTTGTCACTAAGCTCGGATTCGCCATCAAACAACGCCGCCGACTCGGGGTGCGCGAATTCGGCCCGATGAAAGTCATCTTCGTCATGGGCTGCCAGACCATGGTTGTCCCGGCCATCTTCTCCATCATCCAGTACTACATCACTGTGCCAGAACTGGCCTCCAACGTGGTGACCCTGGTCGTCATCTCACTCCCACTCTCGTCAATCTGGGCCGGGGCCGCCCTCGAGCACGCACGACGTTCCGGAAGCCAAGATAATCAACGCCGACGCAACTTATGGCGGGCCCTTGTCGGCGGTGCCGAAAGTATACTGTCTCCCACAAAGGATAGTCCAACGAGCCTGTCTGCCATGACTGCTGCACAGACTCTGTGCTACTCAGATCACACCATGAGCAAGGGCTCACCCAACTCACGGGACACCGATGCTTTCTATGGAATAGCAGTTGAACACGATATTTCGATCAGTCGAGCTCAAAGGAACAATTCGATCGTGTGATGAGGCACAGCGCTCGGAAATTCAACGATATCCTTCCCTTTCATTTCGATGTACAGGATCCTGGCCAGAACCCGACTTTACATGTACATGCTTTTTTTTCTTTTCTCTTCGATTGCAGGTTTTATGCAGATTCAACATTCCTTTTATCTCAATCTGCAAAGTTGTAGACGCATTCTTAGTACCAAGCTACACTCATTATTTTTTTCACTTTTCACTGTTTTCAAGAGCTGTAGTTGCATTACATCCATGGATGTTTTGATGCATTGTAAATCTATAAAACTGGATGAACCTGAAAGATCAACAAGTTTCTCATTGATGGATGTCTATATAGAGGGACCAATTCTGCTATAAAGTTCAAATGGAAAGAAGCGGAGTATACCCATGGAGGGTGGATTAGAATATGTATAAGCTTGTGCAAGGAATACAGCCAATTTACTGAATGCAACCTTGAAACAAATCGCGATGAGCTGAGTCAAGTGAGCTGAGTCAAGTCAACTAACAATACATAAAAAAGAAAAAGACACAAATATTTACAGGCGAAACGCTCTATGTTGAGAACCACATGTGCGCCAGAGCAAAAAGAGAAAAAAGAGCTAGAAAGTTAATAATATCCGGTGCTAATTCAATTGCACATAGTTGGCTATGTTGAATGTTAGCAAATGCACTAAATTCAGTAAAAAAGACTGAAACACTTACCCGGAAACTGGCCCTCCCGACCTGCAATTCGCCCAGACCACCATTCATTGGTATTTTCGGTGCGCTGGGTAATCTCAATAACATCACCAGCCGAGAATCCCAGATCACCGTGTGCCTGAGCCTCGTAGTCATAAAGAGCGGTGACGGTCTCAACCGGCTTACTGAGATGGGACGGCTTCGCCCGTGGAGGAGGCGGGGCGGGCTTGCTCTTGGCGGCGGAAGAGAAACTGCCTGTCGAACTGGGACTGATGCCGGCAGACGAATAAGGTGGTGGAGGGTTGTCATCGGTGGCGGTGGAGGCGGAACGGCCTCGGCCGATGGAGCTCTTGCTATCGGCTCCCTTGCCCGGAGGGCCCAGTTTGGACCCAGAACGGCGGATACCTTGGGTTTTAAAGTGCACGATAGTAAGGGCTTCGGCTTGCTCCTGGATATTACCGCGCTTCTGCTCAAAGGCCTCTTCAACATCGAGTTTAAGATTGAAATAACTGATGTTCATGCCCTGCATTCGTTCGTGGAGAGTGTAGAAGACGTTGAGTTGCATATAGTAGAAGGACTGGAAGAGCGGGCGGATGAACTCGGCTTCGAGGGCGAACAACTTGGGCAGTTCGTCCTTCAGCAGATCATTGTAATAGTTAAACTCCTGGGTTGCCTGCTCAACATCGTTTTCGGCTTTGTATAGTGCTTTCTCGTCTTTGAGTGATTTGTCTTTCTTCTCTTCGAGCTTCTTCAGTGTGGCGTTGCGGCGGTCAAAGTCCAGCTTCTTGTGATCACGCTTAACCGCAACCTTCCGAATCACCTTGATCACCTCGAGCAGCTGGTCGGCAGGGCTGATAATGCGGCTGTCGATCATCTCCAGCTCGGGGGTTAGGGCCTCTTGCAGTTCCTGGACGATGACTTCATATTCCTCACAAGCCTGGATTCCCTCGGCATTTCCTTCAAATTGGTAGGAGGTGGGATCGGAGGCGCGACCGGAGATGGGTTTGTAGACTTCGGCGATTGCTTTAGAGAATTCGATCTGGTGGCTCAACATGCCTACGCACGCGGTCAGTATGGGGTATGCAAGGTTGAGAGAGGATTAAAGACTCACCATTAATGGCAGAAAAGTATTTCTTAGACTCATCGTGTAGCTTCTTGGTCTCTTTCTCGAGCTCATCAAAGCGGCGTTCGGCATCGCTATAGACAACATCCTTGGAATGCTCACCGATGTTGAACTTGACCTTGAACTGCTGTGGCGCACGCACAATGCTCTTCTGGAAACCTTTAAAACTCATGATGTGTAGATTAAGGAGAGAGAGGTAAAGAAGAGAAAGTGCCAAAGTGGGGGGGGGGGGGGGGGGGGGGGGAGGAAGGGCGAACCCAAACCTTTTCAATGACATAAGACTCTGCTGCCCGGGCGTTGTACGGAGCTGATGTCCATTGTGGCTGTACATATTTCATTTTTATACTAGTTTACACTATTTTGTACTATTTTCTACGCTAATACTCTGCCTTATGATCCTGTGGCGCATTATCTTCATTAGGCACCTGGATTATTACTAGTTAGTACTCCGTACAACATTGGTACATACCTTAACTAATATGCCTAATATGCTCCATAGAGTCCCATGGCATACATAGTTGCCTATTATACTATTATAATAACCCTAAAGACCTCGAATGGTTACCCACATCGATCTCCAGGGCTCTTTCTCTTTTCCCGGCAGCCTTACCCGAGAGAATCCCAAGAACCATCAAATTAAAGGACCCCAGTCCGATCGTCATCATTGGGCCATCATTCCTTTGGGACGTGCGGGGAGTGACTTGGCAATTAGAACGGGTGAATGCCATAAGTCGGGAGAAAGAGGACTTTCAAAATAATCAAATTGGAATCATCACAATTGTTATAAAATAGAGAAATGAAGATAATATGATGGGGTATGATATAGTCCTGGGAAGCTGAAAGGGGAAAGCTCATAGCTCCGTGTTGCCTCAGGCATCTCGGATAAACCCAATTTAGAAATTCCCCGAGATCTTTAGTCATTGAGAGGAGATGCCGGTGATAACAAAAAGTCGGGGTTGTGTTTCCTTCTTCATCCCACTTACAAGGATATCGGCACACATCATCTTCATAATGACAAGTGCTGTTCCTACTGCTTGGAGACAGGCCTCTGCCTTCTCCAGGCGCCTTTCAACTTATGGTTCCCGAGCTCCTCGAGTTCTCGCCACCGGACTGCGCGGTGCTCGGTCTTATGTCTCCGAGACAAAAGTTGGCCAAGCCCAGGTCAACATCGAGACTGCCATCAAAGAGGAACAAAAATCATTCATGAATCAGTCCCATATGGCGCCCCAGAATGTCAAGCTGCCTGGTTCGGGAACCTCCGGTGACGCCGCGATGAGCCCCTCGGCCGGCATTCTGAAGCAAGCCACCGTTATGGACCAGGGCACCCGCCCCATCTACCTCGATATGCAAGCCACCACACCTCTGGACCCCCGGGTTCTGGATGCCATGCTTCCTTACCTCACCGGTATCTACGGTAACCCGCACTCGCGCACACACGCCTACGGTTGGGAGTCGGAGAAGGGAGTCGAGGAGGCTCGCGAGCATATCGCCAAACTGATCGGGGCCGACCCCAAGGAGATCATTTTCACAAGTGGTGCGACGGAGAGCAACAATATGAGTTTGAAGGGTGTAGCGCGGTTCTTTGGTCGCTCGGGAAAGAAGAATCACATCATCACTACCCAAACTGAACACAAGTGTGTGCTCGACAGCTGCCGACACTTGCAGGATGAAGGTTTCGAGGTGACTTACCTGCCAGTTCAGAGCAACGGTTTGATCCGTATGTCGGATCTTGAGGCGGCCATGCGCCCCGAGACTTGCATTGTCAGTGTCATGGCTGTCAACAATGAGATCGGTGTGATCCAGCCGATGGAGGAGATTGGCCGTCTCTGCCGGTCCAAGAAGGTGTTCTTCCACACCGACGGTGCGCAGGCCGTTGGAAAGATCCCGTTGGATGTCAACAAGCTGAACATCGATTTGATGTCGATTTCCAGCCACAAGATTTACGGTCCCAAGGGTGTTGGTGCCTGCTTTGTGCGTCGTCGCCCGCGTGTCCGTCTCGATCCACTCATCACTGGTGGTGGACAGGAAAGAGGTCTACGTAGTGGTACCTTGGCCCCTCATCTGGCAGTGGGCTTTGGCGAGGCTTGCCGAATTGCCGCCCAAGATATGGAGGTAAGATTTCCCCCCCATTTTTCTATTTCCCGTTTCCATTATTACCAACGATTATTATGCACTGCAATAAACATCTATTGGAGATCCTTGGGTTATACGTGTTCTTTGGACATGGTACTCAGCTCCAATGATTTCAACTGCAGGCATAATGAGTTGGCAGACAGATGAACTTGAATATTTCCCCGTCTTCGAAATACGGAATGCTAACTGACTGATCGAACAGTATGACACCAAGCACATTGATCGCCTGTCGAAGCGCCTGAGCGAGGGCCTCCTTGCCATGGAACACACCACACTCAACGGTGACCCCGAGCACCACTACCCTGGCTGCGTGAACATCTCATTCGCCTACGTCGAGGGTGAGTCACTACTGATGGCGCTGAACGACATTGCGCTGTCATCGGGCAGTGCCTGTACCTCCGCCTCTCTGGAACCTAGCTACGTGCTGCGCGCTTTGGGCAGCAGCGACGAGAGTGCCCACAGCAGTATCCGTTTCGGTATCGGTCGATTCACCTCGGACGAGGAGATCGACTACGTTCTCAAGGCTGTCCAGGCTCGTGTGTCTTTCTTGCGTGAACTGAGCCCGCTTTGGGAGTTGGTGCAGGAGGGAGTTGATCTGAACACGATCGAATGGAGCCAGCACTGATCATATTAATTTTGATTTGAGAAAAAGCCCATTAGGGACGGCGTTGAAGTGTAACAACATCGGATTTGTACAGACTGAGAATAATCACCTCGCAATTAAACTACTCTCTACCTTCCTCTTTAAGTACCCCCGATGCCTTGTACGTCATCTGCATTGCCTTCAATGTCATCAAGAACATTTGAGCAGATATATAGCCTCATGTGATTAACCCCTAAGCCAAAACAACGTCTAATTAGCTTCGAATTATTTCCCTCGGCCCCAAACCCCATAATCTGAAGGCGCCTCTACTCTTTGGCAAAGAAGTTAAATCATTTATCCACCGAGAGTCAATTCACGGGTTGCACTTGATTTCGATCTTAAAGGTCCTTTTTAAGATGGCGTTGGTCGTGAGAAAAAGACACAATTTGGACAGAAAAGAGCTACACACACGATGCATATATTTCTCATCCTTTGCGCATTTGGGAGTAATGTGGCCGCTCTAGCTGAGCACCTATTTCCTGAGCTCCTAGTCGTGACTTCTTCCGGCTTTTTGAACGGGATATATAACAATTCTGCACACACAGTACGGGCGTTTCTTGGAATTCCATATGCCGAGCCCCCGGTTCAACAACTGCGATGGGCACCACCACGCCCCAAATCACTATCTCTATGGCCTATCAATGCATCTTCCTTCAGAAGTCCCTGTACACAAGTGCATACGTACTCCAATGAGTCTATTTACAGTATTCTTCCATATAAGATATGGAACTCTGGCGACATGTCTGAAGACTGTCTGTATCTGAATATCTGGGCACCTTCTGTCAGGCGGGGACTTCGCAAAGCAGCAGTTATGATGTTCATTCATGGAGGAAGCTATGGCACAGGAGGTAGTTCGGTTGCTAGCTATGATGGCACGAATTTGGTACAGAATCACGACGATCTGATTGTTGTTACCTTCAAGTAAGGAGATGCTGAGTTTTGTCCATTAAAATCGCTAAACCCTGGGTTAGTTATCGACTCAATGTTTTTGGATTTCCGAATGCGCCGGGCATCGACCCTTCCAAGCAAAACCTCGGGCTCCTGGACCAGGTAGATGAAAGTGTATGGTTGATAGTATGAATGAACTAACCACATATTTAGCGATTGGCAATCAAGTGGGTTCATAGAAATATAGCCAGGTTTGGTGGGGATCCAGATAGGATTCTTCTGTTTGGTCAATCTGCCGGGGCTGCTTCAGTTGATATCCATTCATACGCAGTGAGCATCTTGTTTTTATATTGGTACTTGTCAACTATTCCCGCATGACTAACCTCTGATAAGTACCCAGACAATCCTCTCGTCAGCGCACTTGGTCTTCACTCCGGCACCGCTCCATTACTGGTTACGGCCCCTGATCATCAAAATTGGAATGAATTGTCTACTGCCCTTGGATGCGGCGTAGGAGCACAATTGGTATGTACTTGACAGTCCATGATCTTTTTTTTATTTATATATATCTTCCTGGGTTAACCATGTTTGGAACTCCTAGCCAACATTGGCGGGGATGAATGAGTGTGAAGTTACAGCTTTTGTGCCGTTAAGTCAAACATCAGTTGATGAGACAGCGGTCTACGCGCTTGGTCAAAGGTTTTATAACTGTCCCCTCCGGGAATCTGTGAGGTAAGAGCGCATGGGATCCTCAGTTTTGACTGGTACAACTAGATGTATCCGTCTAATATTCATGTAGGATTCGAGTGAGTCACCATGTGCCCACTTGGAGGTATCTGTACCATGGGAATTTTACCAATCTCAGCCCAACTCCTTGGCTTGGAGCATACCACGGGGGTAAGAAGTAACAAGCCCTTTCCTTGCTCATTTGATTTAACAGCATGATAGGTGAGACACCTCTTGCTTTTGGAAACTATGATATATCCATGACGATCCCTCCGTCCGCCAGGGAAGTTGAAGTCAGCCAATACATACAAGGTAATCCCTTCCAAGATGAATGCCAGACATTGTCTAGATTGACCAATTCCCTAGGAGCTTGGGTTGCATTTGCCAAGGACCCTCGTACGGGACTGAGCAACTATGGATGGCCACAGTTCAGTTTTGATGGTAGATCTCCTCTCCTTATTTGTTTTCTGAGGCTGATCATAAGACAGAGCCAACCATGATCAACCTCGCCCTGAATAACACGGTCCAGGCGATATTTACTTCTTCCAGTTCGTGGGATAGGTCTTGTGGAGTCCCCGCTCGATCTGAGCTATGAGCTTGGCGTAGCTATATTGTGCTACAATAATACAGCTAGGTGTTTCCAGACTCATTTGAAATGTGTTCCATGATTATTTACCGAACTTTGCATGCATATGTAGGTAGGTGACACAGGTATCAATTTTCTTTTTAGAATGTAGTTATATGAATGTTCCTTTTGAGGGTTATACTATGTATCCATGGATGTATCCCTGGATGTATACCTCGGACGTATACCTCGGGCCTCGGGAATTGCTAAAAATTATTAAGCAGGATGCCTTACGTATCAGGCATGCACGTTTGTGAATATTTGTGAATATTTGTGTATAGCAAGGAAGAAAGGAAAAGAAAAGGAAAAATAAAAACAAAAGTAGAATGTAGAATGTAGAATGTAAAAGTAAAAGTAAGCATGACGTTCAATATAAATTCCGGCTATGCATCCCCAGATCAAAGGTTGACGATCCTGAGTGAAGCGAATTTGAAGCCAAAATAAGCGAAAATGCGAAAATGCCCGAGAATGCCTGAAAATGCCTCAAATTGCCTGTTCACCCGTGTCTTTCTCGGTTTAGGCCCCTTTGTCTCGCACTCAATTTCTTCTTCGCTTAATTTCTACCCCACTTGGGTCTCGCGGATGCACCCAGTCCTTCTTGGCGTACTATCATTTGATTGTATAGCCATATAAAATGTACCAGGCCCCTCTTACCTGATCTACCTAATCTACTTGGTTGACTCCTCTAAAACTACCCCGAGGTCCTCTAAAAAACATCACTTTCCCCCCTTCCTATGTCGGAGGTTACCAACTCTATTATCATCATGTCACCTCGATTATCCCGAGGTCTTATTAACTGTTTCCGTTGATTAGAAATGTCCCTTGAACTTACCTTCCAGGGATCCCCGGTGAAATTACGTGCTTTCTAACTCCGGACTCTTGAGAGAAAACTCTGACTTATTTAACCATAGAGTCTTGTCATTTATTTGGTCTATAATATAATTCAGAATTCCTATCAATCCTAGTATTCCTATTATTCCCATTATTCCCATTATTCCATCCTCTTCCGTCATCATCCGCAAAATTTAAGGCAATACTTTGGATCCGGATTGTTCCTGGTCTCTCTGATCTCTGGTCCCTGGTCTTTCTGGTATAATCCATATAATCCTTCCTTTGCTTGTTTCCAACTTCTCAACTTCTCATCACTTTTATTCATTTCGAGCATTTGTTTTTATTCGTTCATTTCGAATCCCTGAATCCCTGAATCTTCCCTGTGGCAACTAGCGGGACTATGTTGCCTCCGGTGCCAAATCCTGCCGAGTTTGGAATCACTTCCGACTATGGTTTCCTCTCCCCAGAACTTCCCCTGGAGGTTCTCCCCGATCCTTACTACGCCGAATGGGAGATGATTATTGGGAATCTCCAGCCATTGATATTGAGCAAACGTTTGCAGTCGACCGTGGATTATCTCCCTATACTCTCTGTCACACGCCTACAGACAGAGGCTGAGTGGCGTCGCGCATATGTCATACTGGTATTCATACTGCATGGTTATGTCTGGGGTGGCAATTCGCCCACAGAGGTACCGGCCCATCCTATTGGTTAAAAAAAAAAAGAAGTAGATGTACTAATTCCTTCCAAAAGAGGATTCCACCTCAACTTACAGTGCCCTTATTCGAAGTCTGTGAACGACTCGAATTACCCCCCGTTGCAACCTATGCTGGAGTCTGCCTTTGGAATTACAAGCCGATCTTCTCCGACGAGCCAGCCACCAACCTGGATAACCTAGCTTGCCTACAAACCTTCACTGGATCTCTAGATGAACAATGGTTCTACCTAGTTTCAGTCGCCATAGAAGCACGTGGGGCCCCTTCTATCCCCGTGATGCTGAGGGCCATCATGGCGGCCCGCACAGGAAACAGCCAGATTGTAACCGAGTGCCTACAGCGACTAGCGGAGACCATCGATGAGACCAACACATTGCTGCAGAGGATGTATGAGAATTGCGATCCATATGTCTTCTACAACCGCATACGCCCTTACCTAGCTGGAAGTAAAAACATGTGTGAAGCCGGGTTGCCAAATGGGCTGCTATACGACGATGGCCAAAATCCCGAGTACCGGCAGTATGGAGGGGGAAGCAATGCCCAAAGCTCACTCATCCAATTCTTCGACATTGTCCTCGGAGTGGAACACCGACCAACCGGTACAAGCCGCAACGACAGTGAGAAAAGCACCGAAGACAGCATCAAATCACGAAATAGCTTCATCCATGACATGCGCTCCTACATGCCTGGCCCCCACCGGCGATTCCTGGAGCATATTGACTCGGTAGCAAACATCCGCACCTTCGTCGAGGCGCGACGCGGAGACTCAGCGCTGTGCATTGCCTACGATGCATGCCTAGCCATGCTGCGTGTTCTACGGGACAAACATATTACCATGGTATCACGCTATATTATTCTGCAGTCCCGCAGTGCACGTCAACCTTCTCAATCTGCCAACCCAAGCCTCCCAACAGCGACGAACCTTGCAACCGCGGCTCCGACCGACAAAAAGAAGCTGCGCGGTACCGGTGGCACGGCACTCATTCCGTTCCTCAAGCAAGCTCGAGATGAAACCGGAGAGCCTGCTATTGATGCCTGGGCACGACGGTTGCTGAGCAATGGCCCTGCAGACAAGAACTTTGCTTCGCTGAGCAAGGTTGGCGAGCAACCAGATGGTCATCTTGAGGTTGTCGGTCTCTGTGGCACATGGACAGCTGAGGAAAACGAGGGTGGAATTTGTCATTGGTAGTCTTGGTACAAATGGTTTTTGTTTTTGGCTTTAGTCTTTCTTCGAGCGTGG
Organism: Penicillium samsonianum; assembly: GCF_028829775.1. Lineage (NCBI taxonomy): Eukaryota > Fungi > Ascomycota > Eurotiomycetes > Eurotiales > Aspergillaceae > Penicillium > Penicillium samsonianum. The sequence goes on along the minus strand of NW_026643260.1, from coordinate 4,237,392 downwards.
CATTGCATGTGGGATTTATGTACGCCGTACGCGGCGACTTGGTGTTTGGGAACTTGCATGAACTTATGGGTTATTAGCATGCTCTATGAAATACATTCCACCTATGTGGATGTTTGGGCAGATCAAAGGATCTCTCTTTGTGTGGATATTATGCTCATGGACTTGTATACAATATTGTAGAAACTTCCAAACCCACCTAGAAAAATCCTGGCTTTTGATATGACGCTTATCCTTCTCTTGGGGCTGAACAAAACATCGTCATTCACCCCGCATGGACCTGATACAGTATTCACGTGATATGACCATGACATCATATGACGTAGTTCATCATGACAATGTTGTTTTGTAGAACTTCAATCTTGGAAGATCAGATTGGAGAATGTCCTAGAACATGTGGCTTGGATAACATGGCTTCTGTATATAAGGAAAGTTTCTTCCTTCCATGACTCTCATTCTTCACTACTTCATCAACCAATTCATTCTTCAACCGTCTCTCATCTCTTCACTACATACTACTACCATCTACTATTCAATCATCATGTCTGACAATACCGGCAACGCCTCGACTGGTCAGTCGTACATCGACCAAGCCACTGGTCTTGCTCAGCGTGCCATGGGCACTGTGACTGGCGATTCTTCCACTCAGGTAAGCATCCATTCTAATCCCCAACACCATACCAAAAAAAAAAAACTAACCCATCTCAGGCCAAGGGCGAACTCAAGCACGAGGAAGGCGAAGCCAAAAAGGAAGCCTCCCACACAACCGCCAAGTTGGGCCCCTTCACCGCCGACCCGAACACTGGAGCCGTTGCCAAAGACGACCCCAAGCGTGACACGGGATCCTGGGACCAGACCGTTGGCTCTGCCAAGGAGTCGGTTGGCAACATTATCGGAAACGAGAACCTGCGACGCACCGGAGCCGAGCAGAACGCCGCTGGCAAGGAACAAGAGGCCAAGGGCCAGCTGAAGGACTGGGGTGAGGGCATTCAAAACCGCGCTCAGGGTACTCTTGGATCCATTGGTGCCGCCGTCACTGGTAACCGCTCCGAGGAGGAGAAGTACCGTGATATCCATGATGAGGGCAAGGTCCGCCAGCGCGGTGCTGAGGTCGATATGGCTAAGAAGGGTGGGGCTTAAGCTTGACTTGGAGATGACCTCATGAGTCTGGTTTTCTTTCTTAGTCACACTTGTTTTACTATCACGATTTTTACGATGGCCCTGCTATGATATCCAAATTGATGCCACGTTTTATTTTACTTCGGCTTGTAACAGTGTACAATATAGATGTAGTTGAGTCAAGTGGTGAAAGTGCAGAAGCCGAAGCCACCACAACCTATAATACCTAGCATTTTAGGACTCGTCCTCTTTCTTTTTTTTTTTTAGAGACAGTTTGATGATCATATCATATCTTGCCTATGGTAGAAATTATGGCACAGCTCTCGATACACATATAAAATTCACATGGATCTACAGCAGATCCATCGAGTTTCTCTATTTCTCTATTTCTCTATGCAATGCTACATCGACATCTACTACTTTCCCCGCAAAGGAATAAATTTCCCGAGGATCTGATAGATTGGCATCTGATCCCGGGGAGCCCGAGGTTGATCAACGGGGGAAAATATCTAGAATCTTGGAAGTTTAGAAATTAATTTAGCAGGTAATTTAGCGACTAATTGTATATTGCATGTCACTTGAGACTAATGCAGAGAGATTCTTCCGATAGATCGGCAGGCCAAGCCGAGTAAGCATTTGATATACTCTAGACTCTGCCCTATGTGAGTAGACTGTATACCTTTTTTTCCCTCTCTTTTCTTCTCTACACTTTTGACAGAATGAGATTCACGCCAGCTTTACTCTTTGCCGCAACGGCCTGGGGTGCTCAACACCATCACCGACGAGATACTACAGACAATGGCATCAACCTTGGTGCAATCTCGAGCGCACTGTATTTGACTCTTTTTTCTAAATTAATTTTTTCGAACAAACTAACACTTTCACAGTGAGAATCTGATGGCCAACCAAACATCCACCGCGAACTTTGCCAACATCTCGCCGCCGCCAAAGTCTCTCATCCCGGAGATCCTCTCGGTTGTGCCCGTATCTGTCATCTGGGAACTCATCAACCCAGCGGAGCGCAGCTCCCTCGCCAGCCAATTCAAGGCTGGCACTACCCCGGCCTGGTACAGCGCTCTCCCGTCGGATGTGAAAAACTACATGTCGGTGGTCAAGTCGCAGATTTCCGGGGGGGCATTGACGGCCACAACGTCGGAAACCAACACGGCAGCAAATACAGGGACTGCAGCGACAGCGACTGCGACCGATTCCAATTCTGGAGGACCGGAAAGCTCGACCTCTAAAGGTGCGGCTGCACAGCCCACGGGGCTCACCGTGTCAGCGTTGGGGGCGCTGGGAGTGCTTGGACTAGCACTAGCTCTGTGATGGAAGAATCCACATGAATCGCGTACTTTGTACGGAGTAGATATGACTATGATGAGATACGTTTTCCGAAATCCAAAAGACTGTTTCAATTATCCATATGAATTCGAATACTATTTCCTCTTTGCCCTTATCTTTCTATACAATGTACGTATGGTGGAGCTCAGGCAAGACGGTTACATGAAGCACATGCTGTTCCTCTTCTTATAGATTAAATTTAATATAGAAGTATGTAAATCGCATCATAGTACGGAGTACAAGGTCTATGCATGGTCCTTTGGATCTACAGGATAGACAATGGTAGACAGATTTTGTTGATCACTACTAAACCGAACCTCTCCTCCGAAGTGGATCTGGCCAGAGCAGGCATTAACCTGAAAGAATACGATAAAATACGAAAAAAAAGAGGATCAAGCCGACGATCTTCCACTAAAAAGGCGACATTCTGGGGGCGGACGAGGGGAAAACGGGGGGAAGAGACCTGCGGGGGAATTCTCGTATTTGAGTCTCTTCTTCTCTCATTCGCCCCATTGGCTTCCAACTTCATCTATCTCTCTCACATGGCATTGCTTATCCCTCGGCCTCATCGAGATCGTGTCCATTCGGTCTAGTAACGGCCTCGGACAATTTCGTTTTACGTTAAAAATGGGACTAATGAGACTAGTCGTTTGTATAGTCTAGGGAAAACAGATCAGCTTGCTTATAAGAAACTGGATGTTTTTGCTCTCTCCTTCTTTGCCCATTCTTCACCTCATCAATATAACAACATAATGCGTTTCTCTCGGATTCTGTTCCCTTTGGCCTTGGCCCCTTTGGCTCTAGCTGCCCCAGAGGCTCGTCCCAACCCTGTCGCTGCGCCAGCCCCGGTTGCTAGTGCTGGTCTACTGGACGATCTGCCCGCGCTTCTGAGTGGCGTTCAGGGTCTCTTGAGCACCGACAACATCAACAAGCTGGATACCATCCTCGACGGTGCGGCTAAGTTGCTCGCCGCCGATAATATCGATATCTTGCAAGATATCTTGACGAATGCCCACACCTTGTTGACTAAGAGCTTTGTCGCTAACACAACTACCCTCATTGAGGATGCCACACCGGTATGTACTGCTTTTGCTGCTTTTGGGGGGGTTTTTTTTTGCACTCATATACTAACGCACTATAGCTGGTCGAGGATATTTCTAAGCTTCTTGGGGGTGTGCTAGGATCACTGTGAGGACTGATAAAAGGAACGAATCATGACAATTACTTTAGTTATCTTGTTTTATTGCACAATTTAAAGCATTCCTCGAAGGAGTATGTGTATGTACACGGAAATTCAATGAAACTTTCAAAATATACAGAATAATCAACTATCATGTCTCTCATAAAACGAGCGGGTATATACAGAAAAAAATATTAGGGCTCAAACCACAGAATCATTCTTAAACCTCCTTCCCACCCATCTTCTCCTTGAGCCGATCCTGGTAGAACTTCAAAGGGTATGCCCGCCATTTGTCAGGCATCGCCGGATAAAGAGCGACCGAGAAGCCCATCCAGGTGCGATAAAGGGCCCGAGTGGTAACCGTCGAGCGCAGACCGTAGGCGTCACGCAGACTCGGGGGCAGCATCTCAATCGTAGTCACACGCAAGAAAGGCTTCAAAGACTGCACCCAGCGGGGCATATCGTTACTCTCACGAAGGTCCTTTGCAAACTGAGCTGCATCCGACGAGACTGTCAACTGATTGACCTGATCATCCCAGTAAGACCAGAATGCTGGGCGGGATTCCGGCCAGGTACCGGAGGGGAGACCCAGGCAGTTCATGAGCAAGGCATACTCGCTGTATGCGCGCTGGGCACTGGCATAGTCCACACGGCCATACACACGCTGGTAGAAATCCGTCGCGGTCGCGTACACCGTCGCCGCCATCCACAACTGCAGCGGCGGATGCTCAGCAAAACGATTCGAGCGACCGCCGCCCAGCAGGGGCGGGTTGCCATCCTGCAAGAGATCGATGAGGACCTTGCGCTCGTCGCGGGTACCGAAGACCAAACAGGAGATGTAGCTGATATTGGCCTGGAGAGCGTCGAGGAGCTCAGTGGCTAGCTCCTTGTGGCCGCCGTGGTTGGCGCCTGCATTGCGGATTCCGGGCATGGCAGCTTGCAGTAGCAGCGTCGCACCAGATCCTGCGAAGAGAATGCCCTCCTGGAGCATTTTGGGGAGGACCTCTAGTTGTTCCAGGGCATGGAGACGACCTGGGACGTTGGTGACATTGCTTGCGGTCGCATCGGAGCCACTTGGAATGTCTTGGGACTTTTCGTCCACTGGGGAAACAGGGGGTGAAGGGAAAGACATGGGTAGAGACATCTGGAATTTGTCAATAGTTGTGAAGTCAATGAGTATATAAGATCCCATTAATATCAGAATCTTTCAATCTTCCCCAGAAATCCCCCGCAGAACCCCGAAAAACCCCCCAAGGCCTAAGAGTGTTGATCATCTCGGCCCATGTGAATAGTGTCGCCTTTCTTGGGAATAAGCCGCGGCTGGCAGCAGATCGCCATCTCCTGAAGCGCTGATCCCTCCCCTCTTCTGCGTCATTCGCCAAAGAGAGCAATCCTCCTCCGACGAGGAACCCGCTTTATTCCTTTTTGTCTATTTTTTTGGGTTTTTCCTTACCCACGGGGTCCCGCTTCGGTGTATGGAGAGGAGAAGAAGTCCGGGGGTGCTTGTGCGCTAAAATACATATACGCGGAATCCTCCCCCCCCTTCTAAAGGTCACGTCGAAATTGTTGCGATCATGGGCAAAAACACAGATACACCAGCATATCTGACTTCAGATAATGCCAGATACACTCTGGGTATTCATCGTGGCCCATTGATATCCAAGGGTGATGATGAAGGCGCCCAGCTCGCACATGTCGAATCGGCCGGGGGTCTTTCATTGGAGACGAGGAAATTGAAGCGCACTGAGAAGTTCCAGCGCCATTGGAAGCGATTCTGGTGTCTGCATCTTTTGGTGACTATCATCTTCTTGGCGATTTTCCTGCCTGTCTTGTGAGTTGCATGTCTCAACTGTGCTCTTGAGTTGCAATGCTTGAGAACTACGAACCATGAACTGTGAACAAATTCTAATTGCAATTCTAGCTTCCTGGTTGCTATTCCAGCCATCTCACAGATGGTTGTCAACAAGTCCAATCTAGTATTGGTCAATGCCTCGGTCCTAAACCCCCGACCGGACAAGATTCAATTGACGCTGCTGTCGGCATTGGACCTCAAAATTGCACTGCCAGTACGCATTGAACCGATCACATTAGATCTGTTCGTGCGCGACACCGGCGTAGAGAATTCATGGGGCCAGGCTAAAATCGACGGCAAAGTCATCAAGGGCAATTCCACCCTAGGCGTGACCAAGGTCGAGACGCCTCTGACCAACTTGACCACCTGGGAAGAGTATGTGCACAATGTCGTGTTCGAGAAGGAGACTCCGCTGTCGGTCAGAGGTGTAACCAATTCGTACTTGGGTGTGCTCAAGTCCAAGGTCACCATGGACAAGGATATCATGTCGCCAGGTAAGTCGAAGAAAACAAATCATCCTAGAAGTGAAGCTAACTTCATTCCAGTGCTGGACCAATTCAAGAGATTCAGCATCTCCGACAGTGGACTCACTCCAGCCCGCGAAGACGGTACCAACCTAATCGGGAATGTCTCTCTCCCCAACCCGTCTGTGTTGACTCTCGACATTGGCACACTCGTCCTCGATGTGAAGAGCGGCGACCTCGTCATTGGAAACGCCACCATCAAAGACGTCACCATCAAACCCGGCGACAATGTCTTCCCTCTAACTGGAATCCTCGACATACACACAATGATCGAGCACCTCGGAGAGGTACTCGCGTCGCAAGCAAAGGCTCTCAAAACCGGCAATTTAGCCCTGGACACGGTAACCCGAAGCGTCACCTGGAACGGCACATTGGTGCCATACTACACCAATGTGATGAAGCAGCTAACGCTGACGGCCAATGTGCCAATCGCTGACCTGGTTAAGAACACTATTCACAACCTGCTCAGCGGCAATGAAACCATCAAAGACATTCTCAATGGAGCAGGCGGCACGAGCAAGCTGCTAGGCAACCTCACGAGCGGCGATGGTGACAGCGACACCTCCTCGCTCGCATCCAAGATGAAGACAAATATTGCAGTGCGCGACATGTTCCGCGGCACGAACCCGGTCAAACGGGACTTAATCATCAACTCGCTGGCTGGGATGTATAAGAAGCTGTGAAATGCCGATCCCATTTCACTTTGCATTTCTCTTTTTTTGCATTTACGTTTCCTTTTCTTGTCGATAATGGTCTCTGGGTTCTGGGTTCTGTGTACATGATTGCGAGATGCTCGCTGATGCCTAGACGATACTTGATTCCCCTTTGGGTTGTGGCAGTGGTCTTTCTTTTTTTGGATGGCGTTGTGGGAATGTGCTGCTGTCTTTCTATCTTTAGGGATAAAGATAGGTCTTAATGTTCTTGTTTTTCCTGTCGACTCCATTCCTGAGGCAGTGCATGGGCTAGTGTACTTTCTGTATACATGGTTGCCTGTCGGTCCGGGTTTGAGTCGGTGCAGATGATAATGCATAAATTAACAATTATATGATGATATGAATAGGTCTGGTCCTTGTATAGTTTGTAGGCTTGCATATTGTTTCACTTCAATGGATTGTCAGCTTGACAAAAGCACTTGATAAAGAGCAGGTTCATGTCCAAATGGGTTGATCTTTGTCAAGATGACCTGTTCCAACAGCTCCTATCTTTTAATTGGGTAGTTGATTGATAGGAATTTAAATATCAAGAAAGGAAATTCAGAGTCCATTCTGTAGATGTCAACATTAGACGACTGTTGGGCTTCCAGTTTCGGCAATTGTGATAGAATGGAGCATATGCATACATGGTCGTGTTTAATTGAACAGCAATATTCAATGGTAAATCCGAAATGAGGTTGCTGCCCGAGGCCTCCTGGATGCCCGAGTCGACACTTTGTCTTGTTTAGTGCTGAAATGGAAGCATGCACGACCTCGTATACTAAGTTTACTCTGTACTGATTTAAATTTTAACTTGTTTTTGTATTAACATTAACTGTTGGCAATGACCTATCGTCTTGTGACAGCTAATCGTATCTGACCCTGTCTGGATTGAATTATGCAACGAGCCCCTTCCAAAATCGATCCCTTATCCCACGCAGATAGTACCCGCGTTTGACACCCATGTAGAAGGGCGGTGCTTCTTCCACCAAGTTGGGTGAAGGGAAATATGGAGGTGGTGGCTTCAGTGTCTTTGGAAACAGTTCCCCAGGAGCCTGGTGATCTGCAGGAGAGGTAGGAGTGGGAAGAGGCGTCGTAATAGGAATTTGAAAATGAGGATCAAAGCTAATGAGGATAAGAGCTTGTTGATTAGGGGGAAGACCAGGGGCGTCAATCGAATAGATGATGGAGCGTTCGTCTGCAGTACTTTTCACAGATCCAGTGCGCGGTCCTGGACATAGCAATTGTTGTAATGCAGGCGGGGCGTCGTCTGGAGGCCACATACGCACGCCACGACACTCGAATCGTTCTTCGGAACCTTCAACAGGACAGCCATCTTGGTCCACCTGAGTGGGCTGGAACAGTCGGTTGCGAGGTCCCTCAATTCCTTCCTCGTCAATGGGACATTTGCGCTTGCGCGACACCGTACGCAACCGGATCCGATCTCGAGACCGTAGATTATCACCGGCAGGGTCGTTAACAATGTCGACAAAGGTGGATGCACCGAGATGGTAGCTCCTGTGTTTAGTGCGAGCTGCGATGAACTCCTGCCGCTTGGTGGAGCCAGATTCGTACTCGGCATGGTAATTCCGCCGCAACCTCTTTGCAGGTCGCTCATCGTAGGGGTAGTCGCTCTCAAGGTTATCATCCATAGACAGCCAGGATGGAGTTTCGATGGTGCCTCCTGAAAGAGGCGCTAGAGCTTCTTCTGGGGTGGGAAGTCGCTGTGTGTAGTATGTACGGTGGTTTTCGCTCTTGCCATCACGCCACTCACGGCGGCATTCAAGTATGACTGGCCGACCAGTCTTCTCATCCTTACGAATTGAAAGATCAGTCCACATCTCATTGATGGGGCCTTCTTGATGCTCTCGGCGCCACAAGCGACCGCTCCATTTGCGGTCTTCATCGCGAGGGGCTTGACAAAACCAATGGTAGAAAGAGGAGTGTACTTCATCGTCATCTGCGGCGACCTGCGTCGAAACTGCATAAAGATGTTCCTCGTGCATCTCAAAACACAGTGTTTGGCCAAGATCGCCATCGACCACTCGCTCGAGCTCGAAGTTAATATAGTTATATGATTGAAGATCCACACCAGTGATAGACCACACACTATCCGAACCATCGGCGGCGGTAAATGTGCCATACCAAAGATAGGATCCGCTGTGTCGCACAAAAATTGGTGCGGATGCTGGGATTTCCTCATGGAGTAGGAAACGTCTCCGTCCCTGGTGGGTTTCCCGCCACGCCATGTTGACCACGAGTAATGCGTCCTCGGTCGCGTTTACTTCGGCCACTCGGAGCACGAGAATATCATCGCTGTAGCTCAAGAGCGTAACCCGATCTTCTACACCCGGCTCCATGGGACCGGTTTCCAGCAATCGAGGGATCGCATCGCGAAGGTCCATTACACGCTCCCTGAACGCAGTACCATGCACGTACAGCAAACGAATCCAATGGTCAGAACGGTAACATAAGTAACCCTGGTTGTAGAGAAATTCGGCCCCATAGCCTACGCAGACCACTGAGTACGGATCTGCCGTGGCGACAGCCTCGTGGATAGCAAGCCGGTGCCCGACGGCCTTGCGAAAACCGGACTGGGCCGCCAGGGCAGCCTGACCTTCTTTGCTGTGGCGTAAAACATTCTGTGAACTGGGATCAGCCTTGTAATTCAAGCGAAGGGCTGACTTGGCCTACCTCGATGGTTTTGCGGGCAATCTGTTCGCTTTGCGATAGAGAATAGAGAGCACGACTGGTGCGACTGAGGTTCACAAAATCACGGTCGTCCAGCGAGGTCGCGATCTGGTAAAATACATCAAATGGGAGAGTTTCCAGACTCTGTACAGCCGTCATGGCTATGAAAAAGTGGCCAAATAGTCTGTTGATTCAAATGGTCTCAAGGGAGTGTCTCAGACAAAAGGGCAACTGCCACGGGAAAGAAACAAAACCAAATCCATATCTCAAAATTCATAAGGAAAGAACGAGATTTATGTTGGAAAGAAGAAGATAGGAAAGAGGAGGTGAGGCTCAAGTGGACTGTGCCAAATGTCGCAAAGAGGAATAGTTCCACATGAAAACCATGGAACCCCCTTCGTACAAAAGCCAAAAGAGCCTCAACTAGACCGAAAATGGATTGATGTCCCAATTGGAACCTTGGAACCTTCCTCGAAAAAACCACCTACCTAGGTAGGTATCCCAGGGCTCTGTTACGAGTAAGCAAGTAAGAGCCGATCTCCCCAGATCATGAATCACGCAATTGGCAGGGGCTCAGATGCTTCTGAGGCTCTTAAATGTTTTTTTGTTTCGGATTACCAACATCTCCGAAACAATGCGGCTCATCCGTCTCCATTAGGACTAACACATGTCCACGATCTCTCTCGTGACACGGATTAGGTGGGGTCCGCAGGTTATCCAAGATCCTTCCAGTCCTGGGTCCTATCGGATCTTCGGTGCATGTGTGGCCCCTGGGGTGGTACATAGCGTGAATAAAAAGATCTACTATTAATTCATGCTAAGAGTACTAGCAATATGGACTTTTATAAGTGCTTACTGTAACTTTTACTCCATTAAACATCATGAGAACAGTCTATGTCATTGTACAGAGCCGCATTGAGTTGTCTCTTCCAAGCCACCGCCTCAGAGGCAAAAAAAAAACTAGTCTCACGTACGCACTTTTATGCATGCCAGGTTGCCCAGGTCTATTCTTGGTTCTCTAGTTCTTACTACTTTCTACCTAGGTAAGATTACTCCGTACTTTCTTGACTAATGTCCTTGAAAAATAATTAGGTGACGCGCCTAGTCACATGATGACCGAAAAGTCGCTGCCTAACTTACAGGCTTTTCCTTTGTTTCATCATTACATATTAGATTACAACACATGGAGTAGCTACCATATTATTGGAGTCATTGAATGAAATACCTGAATTAAAGTGATTCACCTGCAGCCCTAACGGTGGATCCCAATATCCCCCAATCTCCAGACGTGTACGGAGTACCTTATATACTACATGAAATTGCCCAACACTTGTCCCAAAGGGAAAGTGTAAAGGTCCCATTTGCGTGACCCACCTGGGCACACCCAGTCAGCCGAATTACTTTTTAAACTGTTCAACTTCTGCTTCACCTTCTTTTCTCTCTTCCATCGTCAAAAAGATGTATTATCCACCTCAGGGCCCCCCTCCAGGACAAGGGTCGCCCCCATGGGGAGGATATCAACAACCTCCCCAATGGCAACCTCCGCCTCAGCCCTATCCCCCTCAGCCCTACGGTCATCATCGACCCCAATCATCTTATCCAGGTCCTAGCCATTCCCCCTACCCGCCATCACCTTATCCTCAGCCCCAGTATCCTCAGTATCCTCAATATCCTCCTCACTCTCCTACCCCGCCATACGGCCACACTCCACCACCACGTCCCCCCTCCCACCAGCACAATCTGAGTGGCCCTCAGAATGGTAAAGTTCTATATGCCAAGAAAGTTTTGCAACGGCATCACTAACCATCAAACAGGATTTCCTCGTGATTCCCCGAATCTGCCCCCATCCCCACCCCAGAATTTTCAGCAATTCGGTGGAGGTGCTCCCTCAAACTACAGGTTCCAGTATTCGGCTTGTACCGGTCGCCGCAGGGCTTTGTTGATCGGAATCAACTATGCAGGACAGCCCAATGCACTAAAAGGCTGTATCAACGATGTCACTAATATGTCCAACTTCCTGACCCAGAGATTCGGGTACAAGCGGGAGGACATGGTCATTCTCACCGACGACCAACAGAACCCGATGAGCCTCCCCACCAAGGCCAACATTCTACGCGCCATGCAGTGGCTTGTCAAGGATGCCCAACCTAACGATTCCTTATTCATCCACTTCTCTGGCCATGGAGGTCGTACTCCCGATCTGGATGGAGACGAGGACGATGGATTCGACGATGTCATATACCCACTGGACTACCGCGTCGCCGGTCACATTGTCGACGATGATATGCATGCCATCATGGTGCGTCCACTGCGGCCCGGAGTGCGATTGACGGCGATCTTTGATTCATGCCACTCGGGCACTGCATTGGATCTGCCGTACGTCTACTCGACGCAGGGTGTTCTCAAGGAGCCCAATTTGGCCAAGGAGGCAGCTCAGGACTTGTTCAGTGCATTCACTTCGTATGGACAAGGCGATCTCTCCAGCGTCGCCTCAACGGCCATTGGGTTCTTCAAAAAGGCTGTCAACGGTGAGTCGGCCCGTGAGCGCACAATCATGACCAAGACCTCTCCGGCCGATGTTGTGATGTTTTCAGGGTCCAAGGACACACAGACCTCGTAAGTGGCGTAGCTTCAAAATTTAAAAGCAATAAATAAGAATCCAAACTAACCCCGAAACAGGGCCGATACATTCCAGGACGGACAGGCGCGTGGTGCATTGAGTTGGGCATTTATAAAATCACTGCAACAGTGGCCCCAGCAGAGTTACCTGCAGTTGCTGAACACGATCCGAAATGAGCTCGAGGGCAAATACTCGCAGAAGCCGCAGCTGAGCTGCAGCCATCCCCTTGGTAAGTCAATTTCTCTCAGCGGTGTGACCCCAGCGCCCCCAGCTGACTCGAGATCGACAGATACCAACCTCCGCTTTGTGATGTAATCGGAGAGTTTTTAGCTGGGCACCTGGGCACTTATGACAGGCACGATCGAAATGTAGCAAATGAATCACCTGATATGACTTCCGACTCCCGAATTACCAGTGCGGGGAAGAGTAGGTTACAGTCGTAATAATACTGTAATATGGCTAATATGTACAACATAAATACCATAGAAAATAATAGAATAATAGAACCACATTTGTATAATATAGTTCAATAATAGTACGGAATACGATGCCGCATCTCCCAAACTTGTGGGCTCGTTTGTGGCTGTGGTTCTCTCCTGTGCTTTAGTGGATCTCTCGGCAAAACTCAATGGGAAAGTAGTTTTTCTTAGGAATATATCAATACATAACTCTATAACTACTCCGTACACGTATCCTTTCCAAGACCATTACCTGTTTAATAGTAAATGTCTCGGATGTTCTTTGATGTTCTTTGATCTGTTTCATTCTAACCTTGGAAGGTTCAAATGTTTCTATAAAAAAAAGTATAGAACCATGGCGCCATTCCCCCCTGAGCGGGAATCGGACCAATCAGCAATCTGGAATCCACAGTTCCCAGTGAGAAACCGTGGATACACTGTCTTCGCCCCTTGGGAAATGTCGCAAACACGGCTGGCTATTTTTCGCTGTTGCGTATGAGGGGGACGTGGAGGACAGAGCATTGGAATGCTTCTACGTAAAGAATGTACGGAGTAGCATTACAGTAGATGAAGATCGTGGCTTTGTTCTGCCGCGTCATTGGATCGAAACATCGTGTCAGATCTTTGAGACACAATCTGATCACCCCACGGGTGTTTTTCCACATGGACAATATGGACAATCTTCTGACTTGTACTGTTTATACAGCAGATCATACTACATATGTACGTAGTAATAGTCAAGGCAACATGTAGAATAGCTCAAGTCTCTAAAGCACTATAATAATTGTATAAGAGAAAAAAGAAAACCAAAAAATTACAAGTCATCTAAGTGTTACGGGACTAAAATGTTGATGTCTCTCTGATCCACTTTTGGTCTTTTTCGGAATTCCATCAAAATACCCTTTTACGGGCTTTTCCCTCTTCTCTTCGTTTCCCTTTCTGCAAGCTCACAGCCTTTGGAAGCCATGTTGATTTCATCTGCAACAAACAGTTTCTATTCCTCCAGTGTCTCATCTGAGCTTCACCTTTCTCCATACCAACATCCCCCCACATCCACACTTTCACTGAACTCCCGCCGAACCCCGATGGGTGTCAAGTATCCTCGGTTTTACTCGTCCCCCATGGACCAGGAAACCGACTCAACACCTCTACAAGTCTACGGCCTAGAGCAGCGAGAACCCTCCATATACGGCAAACCTCCCAAACTGCTCCGCCGAGTCTCGCATGTCCTAGGCGATATCCGAGAAGACTTCTCAATGGACGCTCGCCAAACGACCGAAAAGCTCAAGCGTCGCTCAACCATATTCTACGACGGGCCCAATTTCAGTGCTCCCCCGTCTCGCTCAGAAGCTCCGATGACATCCCACGGACCCCCGCGGTCGCGGCCAATGTCCATCATCTCCTTCGATAACTGGTCTTCTCCCACACGAGGAATGAGCCAGCGACTCTCCCGCCGCTTGTCGGTTTTCTCTTCCCGGGGCAAGCCTACCAGTTCCAAGAGCGGCAGCATATCTTCGCCAAATTTGATCGGTTCATCGACTCATTACGGAAACAGGAGCCAAGCTTCGTTCATTTAATGACCGAAAATATCATATGGAACGATCATTAAAAAAAAAAAGAAAGCATATCCACAACCCATCTATGATTATGGGATCGACGCTCGAATCGTCGTGCAATACACGGCTATTCATACATATATGCGCAAGGGGTGTTCCGGTATAATCATTCTCGTTTGCACTTTTTTTTCTTTTCTGCGCCTGATATATCCATCAATTTTTTGGGGTGGACAGCGATCATTTTCATTTTATTAATCGCTAGTTCAGGTTTTGAGATTTCGTTGTTCCTACTTCTCTCTGCTTAACTTGCACATAGCTCGGTGTTTGGGATTTTGGATCATCTGGAATATTGCCTTTTCTTTTCTCTTGACATATCAGAATAATATATCATATACAGAACCCCTTGAAAAGACTGCATTACTCTCGAGTTCAAGAAATAGAACGCTAACTGCGCCACCATGCAGTCGGCATTTCACTCCAAGCTAAGCAATTGCCGGCTAACGCCAGCCCGTTAGCCAATGCCTAAAAATAAAGGCTGAAAACGTCCGAGATTACGCATTTTAAATGCGACCGCTCAATATATCGATATGAAACAGGATAAATGCCTTGAACTCTCAAGTATGTACCCGTCCGGAAATGCCAAGGTGGGAAGAATGACCTAGGAAGGTAAATCATCCGTGTTTGGAATGGTCCTTGTCATTTGGGAATCGCTAAAACAGGAGAATGGACCTAATGATACGAAATTACTAGGGATTGGACAATAGGGATCCTGCAAGAATATACTAGGATCAGCAGTCGAGGAATAATTACCTACATACAAGAACAAATGGTGTTCTTGAACAATACAAGCTAGGGTCCAAGATAGAATCCAGAGGAAAAGACACTGATAAAATAGACGATCATGAAAATCTGAGTAGAAGAATTTCGAAAATCAAAAACAGGCAACTATAAACCATAGGAGCTCTGGCGAAGCCGCCAAATCTAGATCTCGCGACCTCGCGAAGTCTTTGATGTTTGCCAAGCTCTTAATGAGAATTCACATCCCGAGTCATACCCCGATTGCTCGCTTCTCGATGACTCTTCCTGACTTCTCCTACCTAAATTGATTGAATGGCTTCAGAGCCAAGATGGTCTTAAAATTAATGGGGAAAAAATCGAAAGCTGAAGATCTAGAGCATTCGGGCTTCTTCAGAACGGGTGTGTTGATACTTCACCACTTGAGGAAATTGTCATACAAGTGGGCTATAATTACTCCAAACACGTGGACCTTAACAGAAGGAAGCCGGTGGATAAGTTGGGATCTATGGAAGTTCTCTCTCTGGAATGAAGCCATATCGGCGGGGTTCAACCCCACCAAAGTTCCCTAAGTTTCTAAGACTTAAACCTCACCAATATGAGGCTATGAAAGCAGGCCAACAGAAGCCCGTACACCCCTATCAAGCTCAAAGAAAAAAAGAGATATCTTGTATAAGTCTATCTGAACATGAATAAGAGAAAAGAAAATATCTCGACTAGGAAGGAACCGGGGTTGTGTTCTAGAGATATCTACCGGCACCCCTTCGGTGCTTAGTCGCCAGGACGTTAGGTGCTGCTTCTTGACCCTAGATTAACGGAATATCTCGTTATAGCCTCGTCCCTTCCGGTGAGATGGGACGGAATGAAGCAAAAATAGCACCGAGTGTGGAACACGACAACCTGATTTGCAATTCAGGCATTCTACCACTAACTTACCGGTGCTACAGATCCTAAACCGCTAGGCTCTCGGAGTTGATTTGTTTTTATTGAAAGCTTTAGAGAAATACAACATAACTACACCTAGCCCTAAATCGAAGTTGTGATTCAAAACCAACCCTAATCTACATTCGGCGCAGCGCGAGACAAAGGATGTCTCTTACTGTCCATGGGTCTTATGTCTATAGATTAATATATTTCAACGTTCACATGCACAGTGCGTATGAAGTAATTTTAATATTACTACACTACTAGTTTGAAATATTATATTATAGACCTAGGTAGGGCTTATAGGAAAGGGAAACACATTCAGCCCTCGAGAGCTACGACTTCGATTGACTCACTATTGTTCTTGGACTTGCAAACATATGTTCGCCGAAATTCCTCTTGATATTTCTTAAACTCTTAATCTCCTAGTGCTACCTGATCTCCGCTATTCTCTCCGCCTGGTAATTGTCTATTATTCCCTAGCAACATTCTATAGTGACTATCTATAACTAGGGACCCTATATCCAGTTCTACGAGCTATAGCTAACGCTAATAATAGGAATGTATTTAGTAGTAGCGTGTCGTATCTGCGTACTTGCACATCTCAAGTCCTCCTTTCTCCCCTGTATACTATACTCATGGCTTTAAAATGTCTATCATCAACCACAGTCTAATAGTCACGTCTGTCTCTCTGCCTCGGTCCATTCCACATGTTCTGCTGCCTCGACAGGCATAATTCCCTTGCCAACAGCTGTTCTCTCGAACTCTTCATCTTCTCGCTCAATGTATTTCTGCGGGCGCTTTCGGCAGATGGCATCCGGGTCTCCAGTCACAATCAACGATGGGTTGGTGCGGTAATAGGCATCAAGATCCTCGAGACTCCGGTTGGCTACAATGACAGTGAGTAAGAGGGAAACAACAAGGGACATCATCTGAAAATACCTGTCTCTGGGTAGAAGAAGTAGAGGATAGGTAGGAAAACAGCATTGGACACCGTCCAGACGATCCAAAACTTCCATCCAATACTCTGAATTCCGATCGGGGTGATCTCCACGACGATGAAGTTCGTGATCCTATACTTCGTCAAAAACAGCCAATGAGGTACACCCACAATTCGGATACGTACCAGTCGGTAGCCGTTGCAGCCGCAGCACCCTTTGTCCGCATCGGCAGGGAGTTGATCTCAGTGGGATACAACCAAGGCACCCCCAGCATGCCAATTCCGAAAGCTCCATAATAAAGGAAGAAAAATGCGACCGAGGCATTGCCGTATACGCTACCATTGTCACTAGTCTCGGAATAACGAAGCAGAACAGTAATAACGAGGAAGCACACGAACTGCCCAAACGTCGATAGAAGCATCAGACCACGGCGACCCATACGCTCAATCAGAAGCACGGCTATACCCGAGAAAACTAGGTACGAGACGGCGTTGCAAGCCGACAGCAATCGAGCCATTTTCTCCGGCAAACCAACCGATTTTGTCAATACCGTGGGCATGTAATAAGACATGATGTTAATACCACCGAACTGTTGCATGAACTGACTGCCCACACCAAGGAGGACTCTGCGCAGTGTCTTGGTATCATTTTTCTTGTCTTTCTTGAGGAGGTCGCGCCAGCGCATAGCATTCTGGCGCTCATATTGAATGCTAAATGCGATTTCGTTGCGCTGGGTTATGACCACGGGGTCGTCGATCGGCTTTGCTTCGAGGCAGCTGAGGACTTCGATCGCCTCCTCTTCTTTGCCGTGGGCGAGGAGCCAACTTTCAGTGTATCGTTAGGTGAGATCATCATCAATGAAGGGATTGGCGTATATGCTTACCGAGGAGATTCCGGCAGCCAGGGCGTTGTACCCCACAGAATGAAGAAGAAGAAAAATTGAAATGCAAGTGGGAATCTCCAGGCTACAGACCCGCCTGCAAATGATAGGCCATAGTTGATCCAGTTGACGAGACAGAAGCCGGCGATGTTCATCATCATATCTAGGATTACTAGTTTTCCACGCCATTTCGTTTGGGATGTTTCGGTCTGCCAGATTGGGGCTGTAGCAGTGTTAATGCCTATTGCCTGTTAGAGTATTGTATTTTGGTTGGGTCCAATGAACTTGTTTACCGTTTCCAACACTAAAGGATGTTAGAATATGATAAAGTGGTTTGAGAAGAAGGTCACTTACCCTAACACGATACGACCAACGAACATCTGCGCCAAACTAAACGAACTCGTCTGAAGAATAGCCCCTACTGCCATAATCGTAGTTCCCAGCAGGATAGCTTTCTTTCGCCCCAGACGCTCACCAACGGTGAAGGCGACAAGGGCCCCGAAGAAACAACCAATATCATATATCGCAGTCACTGTGGATAGGGTCGTTGTCTTCGTAGGTCCGACCAGATCGTGGATTTCAAGAAAATCTTGTGTAATCACGACACCACCTAGATTGAATTAGGTCAATTCGAGATTGCATAGTTCCCAGAGTACTCACTGAACACTCCTTGGTCGTAACCAAATAAGGTCATATCGGTTGCGCATGCCACCTAAGACAAAACATGTCAATTGATCCCAATCAAACACTACATTTCTAGTCATACCGTAATCCAGAAGGTCAACCATCCACCTGTTAACCCGAAGTAGGGCTTTTTCTTCCGTGAGACGGTAGTCATATCGGAACAAGAGTAAATCAAAGAAATGAAATCTCCACACCGTACCCACGTATAAGTGAGACCTCATCCCTTATATACCAGTCTAGAAGTAGCCTTAATAGACAATCTCATAGATATATGCAAGGGATTTGCTCAAACTCCGGGGAATGATCTCCCGAGGTCGGCTCCGCACCGAAGTCTGGGGGGGGAATGTGGGGGAAACCTTGGAGGTTCCACGACAACCTTTGGAATAAGGCCATTAACCCAAAATGGTAACCCAGAGGACTTGATCACCTTACTTTGATACCGCATCTAGCAGATTGGATTCACTCAGATTCAAGGAAGGATAATCGAGGTCCTTGCGTCACTGGTCAGCTGAGGGGCTATCTGATTGTGACATTGGAAATGAGTAAATCATCGGTTATAATTGCCTTCGCTTCTATAGACTCCAATAGGGATATCCAAATATCCATCTTCAGGGCTAAGATTGGGTTAACTAGCCTGTAATTGGCATCTTCAACATCATTTTCAGAAGCACTCTAAAGGCATCCCTTTGACATATTACACCTTCTAACTGAGGAGAATAATGAACATAAACCAAATGCTAGAATTGCGATTATAATTCCTCAAAAGAAACACGGGAAAATTGCTGTTCAAATACCAGGAAAAGCACATATATGCAGGCCAAGTCGAACTGAAAGAGATATAGATAATAAGTGAAGCCACTTCTTGTGCATGCAGAGCCTCTATATTTCTAGGCCAAGTGTGATAGTTCCGAATACTACGCCTCTGACTCCTAATCCTTGATATCAATTGCGAAAGTACATTCTTAATGGATGATATTGCATGTCTCGTGAGTAGATGGTATAGGGGCTAGAAGCCATGAAGGAAAATTTAAGCACCAGAGAAACACCGTCTGAAAACAACTCCAAAATTAACTTGCAAAGCATCCGAATGAGACGGAATGCAAGTTCAAACGTAGCAACCTTCTGATAACAAGAAGGTGCGTCGGCAAAAATTCGAAAATAATCCCAAAATCGAAAGGCCACATATAATACGCCATAGTAATCCCAACCCCAACGTGTCTAGAACATGGAACCAGTCCATGCAGCCCGGAGATGCACGTGCAACCGGCACGGCATCTCCATCCCCGACCCGGGTCCTGCCCTATCTAGCTGTAAACCCTCAAATCAAAGAGTCACGCTCTCAAGATCACGCATGACAATACCCATCTGAGCGCGTTTGGCTGCCTCGGCGACGAGATTGAAATCCTGCAGAAAGGGCGCTGTGGCAGTTGGACCCCCGAGACCATTTATCTGGTGGGGATAGGCATCGGATGTGGGCGCCGGAGCGGGGGCGGCATTGACAGGTAATAATGCATGGGTGTTGGCTGCGGGGGCGATGGGAAGGGTACTCGGGTTGGATGTGTTGCCGAATGCCTGTGACAAAGGTTGCATGGGAGGGGCGGAGGTCTGCGGGGAACAGGCAGATTGTAGCGAGGGTGAAGAGAACACCTGCCTGCTCGCATTCGATGCGACTTCTAGGGTACTTTGAGCCTGGGCTGCCATGGTGGACTGGCCGGTTGAAGTGTTGAGGGTTGAGGAGGTGGGATGGAAGGAGGTGGTGGGTTGGACGAGAGGTGCTTGGGGGTTGTAGGCAGTCCGCAGGGTTGACTCCATGACGTGACTATAGCGGTCCGATCTTCAAGATGCAAAAAGAATAGGTCGCAGTGAACGTGGACTTGGGTAGATGGGTAGATGGGTAGAACGGGGAGAGGGTTTGTTGCTATGGACAAAAGATGCGATGGGGGATCAAGAGTGGAAAAGAAAGCAGAGTGGCAAGGAAATTGAAGCCGCTCGAGGATGCAAATTGCAAGAGACTGAAGACGAATTTAGCCGGAGGTAATTTCCACTAAGCAGTGACGCTGGCCCCGGGGACGAATGACCAAATGGCAGAGAGAGAAGTGATGAAAAGAGGAAGATTGCAGTCTAAATCTTTGGACGTCAGAGATTTTACATATGATCTCTCAGGGGTGCATATGACATTTGAAGGCAAACCGCAGTTTTTCCCTTTGATCCCGAGATTTGCCCGGATTGAATGGTATTGAATGGTATTGTGACCGTATCTCCACGCTTTTCTCCACACAATTTTACATACAGAGGTACAAAGGTAGAGAGGTAGTATTATGCACGTGACGTATAATGTAACAGTCAATAGTCACGATAATCATAGCTTTCCCTGAAGTTGTAGGGTGTGTTAGAATGTCAGGCAATCTAAAGGACATTGTCTAATTGTGTACATCTGTGAAAATGCCCGAATCTCCAATACCGAAGCCGAGGGATCCGGCAATCAGCCCACTACATATGTATACTACCTACATACCTAGGTATAATTGATGCCTGAGGCCACTACCGAGGTTGGAACATGGCCGATAAGAAATTGATAACTGATACTGATATTTTTTCCCTCCAAAGCATTGAAGTCATATATTACCATGGCCGACGAATTTGATTCGGGGAATCTATTCCAGGACCCAGAAGGGTACTATCCTGAAGATGAGCCCCCCACATTTGCTGAGCACTCCATGCTATCGGGCCAGAAAGTGCGCGTCCGTCTTGTGGGCAGCCACCCCCTCTATGTATGATATCAATTGACATGACCAGCCGAGTGCCTACTTATAGAACCTTGACAGGGAAATCTGCTATGGAATGCTGGCCGAACCAGCTCTCATTACATTGAGGAGCACACCGAGGATCTCATCCGGAACAAGGATGTCCTAGAGATTGGTGCTGCAGCAGGCGTTCCCAGCATCGTGAGCGCCATTCAGGGCGCCCGGACAGTGGTGTTGACCGACTATCCGGATCCAGATCTAGTTGAAAACATGAAGCATAACGCAGAGTTAGCGGCCAGTGCCATTCCCGCGAGGGAGGACGGAAAGCCCCGCCTCCACGTCGATGGCTACAAATGGGGCAGCGATGTGAGCCCGCTGCGGGCGTATCTGCCCCCTGCTGCCGATGGCTCTCCATCCTTGTTTGACGTCTTGATCATGGCGGATGTGGTATACAGTCACCGCGAGCACCCGAATCTGATCAAAACCATGCAGCAGACCATGAAGAAGGACCCAAACTCTGTTGCTCTGGTTATTTTCACCCCCTACCAGCCCTGGTTGTTGCCCAAGACCGAGCAATTCTTCCCGTTGGCGGAGGCGAGCGGTTTCACCGTCACCAAGATCTTTGAGAAGGTGATGGATGCGGTGCTGTTTGAGGAAGACCCTGGCGTAAGTCTACATTTTGAGAATTTTCCTTTGGATTATGGCCATGGTGCTGACTCTTTACAGGATGAAAGACTCCGAAGAACCGTATTTGGATATGAGATCAGATGGGCGCAGGATCAATTGGAGGATTCATCCAAAGCTGTTTGAGCCGTTGATTTGATACCCCCGGCCTCCTTGGAACGATGACATGATTACATGACAAAAGTTCGATAGAATTTATATACATTGAGATCGAAGATCTGTTCTAGAAAATCGAAATACATTTACCATCTCTATACATATAGTTAAGGCACCTGAAATAAATATCTCTGCCTCATACTTCAGGCCTCAATTTCACTAGTTATACAGCAGCCTTCCACCCTTGCTTTTCTCTCTCATCCTGTATCCATATGGGTAGATAGTATCGAGTACAACGATCATGTCAATCAAAAAAAACAACTAAAATTTTAAATGGCAGAGCATATAGATGGATCGTGGATGTAGATGCGGGTCGGGTCACATGGCACAACCCCCGCAAAGAAAAAAAAGTCCGCCTGAACAAACACCGCGACAAACCAACGATGCCGGTACGTCGAGAAACCTCTTACATTCTGCAATCCAATCTAACAGATATACATTCAGCTCGTCGTTTTAACAGGATATCCGTGCTCCGGTCTTACCCATCGCGCCAATCAACTAGCATCTCTGTTTGAGAAACATCAAGATGAAGTATTCGCAGCAGCCGAAGCAGGCGCGCAGGTCTCCTTGAAGTCTCGATACAAGGTCCATGTGGTCGCTTCGCACGATTCCTCTCATCCACGGATTGTCTACGACCATGCCCGCACCGAGAAGGAGGCGCGCGGCGTCGCCTACGCGAGAGCCAAGCGTGTGCTCAAGCGGGACAGCATCGTCATCCTCGACGGAATGAATTATATCAAAGGATGGAGGTACCAGCTGTGGTGCGAGGCGAAAGCTGCGCAAACGACGTGCTGTGTGGTATGAGATCGGAATGTGCAAAATGAATTGCGACACCCAATGGCTGACAAGTCTGCCCTAGGTTCACGTCGGGACACCCGTCGACCAGTGTGTCGCCAACAATGACGCTCGACTGCGCCGAGACGCCAGAAAGGAAACAGACCCAAAGACATTGGATGCGCAGACCTCCGAAACCCAAGATACCCCCGCACCCGACTCCGTAGAGTCTACCGAGGACACCGAGGAGGCCTACCCACCTGACCTGCTCAACAACCTCATCTTCCGCTACGAGGAACCAAGTACCCACAGCCGCTGGGATAAGCCCCTGTTCACAGTTCCCTGGGCGGATCCAGAACCCCCGGTAGCAGACATCTTCGAAGCCTTGACAGGCGTAGTCCTCCCATCAACCGAAGCTCCCACCGAAACAGCCATCCCAAGCCTAATGGACTCCCTCGCATCCACCACGATCTCAGACGTCGCCAGCACAGCAACCGGCACTCGAGGCGGGGGCGGCCGCAGCGGGCTCTCAACACGCGCCCGAATCATCCCGCACCAAGCCACCGTCCAAGCAGCTGCAACAGACTCGAACGCAATGTACGCAATGGAAAAGCGGACGTCGGCAGTTGTGACTGCAATCCGCAATTTCACGCAGACCTACCCGTCCGCGGAAGTAGCACTTGCGCAGAGCAGTCGTGCGGATGAAATCGCCATTGACGTCCCGGAGACAACTATTCCCATCCTGGTTCCGTCCCATGTCGCCATGGCTGGAACGACAGATGAACTCGCCGCTGCTGGTGGGATTCTGGCTTTGCCGCGGCTGCAGAGGCTGCGCAGGCAGTGGATTAGCTTGCACAGGTCATATATTGGTCGGGGTCATGGTGCTGGAGGAGGCGCGCTGGCGGCTGATCAGATTGGAGATGCGTTTGTGCGGTTCCTCAATGCCGAGTTCTCGGGTGTGGTTACGGAGGCTGCAGAAGAATAGGTGCTTTGCAATTGAGTAGGATCAAATATATTAGATGTCTTTTTCAGTACTAGAAAAAGTCTGTTGGTAGTTATGAGATAACGAGGTTATGACTTCTACATGTCCCCTTTTTTTGACCGGCTATATGTGTTTTAAGAATTGCAAAGTAAAAAAAAAGTCATTTGAAACAAAATACAAGAACGCAAGACTATCTATCAATATCAACAAATCAAAATCCAACCAATTGTTGGACAATACATGGCTATATCTCTCTCTTTCCTGTCATTCTTCTTCCCCTTTTGGGACACAGTATCCCGCTTTGCTGTTTCCTCCGCATAAGTTTCGGGTCTTTTGTGTCATTGGGATGGTTTTTATCCATGGATCTGGAGTGCAGCCCAAGAATCTCAAAAGCCCTTGGTACTGAATCCAGATCCCCATGTGGTGAGCAGCTTGCGATTGGGGGTAGATCAACAAGCTCTCAAGCGTGGGGTGGGGTTCCACGCTGGTCCTATCCAGTTCCTGGCCGTAATATCCATTTTTTGGAATCGGATTGTCTGTCCGATCATGAGATCAGGCTGAGACAATCCTTGGGCCGAAGTCCACTTGTGTACTCGCGAGCGATCGCACTGGGTTCTCCATGTATTGAAAGTGCCTGGCCAGCAAGCAGCACGGTCTAGCCGCGGAGTAAAAAGGAAATCAAGAAAAAGTCCTCCGTGAAGTTTGTTCGTATCGTTTAAAAAGAAAACCGCTGTTCTCCTCCAGGACGGAGGCCTACAGCTCCTTAACCCTTCAAGGCAATCCGTTGGGCATGTGGGAAACAGCCTGGCTGGCCTCAATTTGGCGGTAGTTCATACCCAAGGTGAACAGTTCCTGGAAACTGGCGTTGACCTTCTCGTGCATGATAGTATCCTGGGGGAAATGTTACCCAGCTCCTCGAGCAGACGCGACCGGCACTTGAAGAAGTTCTGCTCGGCACTCTGGAGGCGCTGGCCAAGGCTGGCGGAGGTCTGGGTGGCCTTAATGGAGCTAGCCTGGGAGTGGACGGAGCGAGTGCGCTTCATGGTGGGAGCCGGAGTGGCACCGGTGACTCTTCTCTTGCGGCCAGTGGGTTCCTTCTTCTTGATCTGACCAGCGCCAGGCGAGGTCTCGGGCGAGCTGTGGCGCTCGGAGGTGGCATAGTCATGCACACGACGCATGTGGTCGTAAAGGTTCCATCTCCTTGGGAATCCATTTCCTGGAACAGCGCGTTCACAACCCTCCCACAGGCAGAGGTGAGGGTTATCTCCATGGCCATGTAATCCGTGGGCTTCACGCTCGTGGCGGAACAGACAGGCGTTGGAAGAGAAGCGCAGCTGGGCATCAATGCAGGCGGGGACCTTGCAGCGGTATGGCTTCAGGTGGGAATCCAGGTACTTGCTGTTAGTTGATATCGGTTAGCTGGGGTTCAGATTACACCAAAGATTTCATCACGGGAGGACTTGCTGGTAAGCGCATTTTTGCGTGGTGGGTGGGTGGTTGCAGGGTTTCTCTCCAGTGGCATATGGGCAGTAATATTTTCCATCGCTGTGGGTGGACATGGAATAATACTGGTGCTCTCGCGGGTTGCGAGCCTCAACACCTTCCTTGGATCTCTGGCGGGTTGGCTCTCTGACTGGGAGGGTTGGGAAGAAATCGGGATCAGTCTTTCCTTGGTGCTGAGAAACAGCTGGCAATGCTGAACGGCGGGATTGCTTTGAGGGTCTGATGGTCCTACGATATTGTGGTTAGGTTTCTGATCCAATGTTTTTGTCTTCTAGTGTATCAGTCTTTCCGACACTCACCTGTTGAGATCCCTGTCGTTAAGAGAAGAGCTGGGGAACAAGGGCTCCGCTGGGTTGAGTCCATGGGTCGTTCCAAGGGGCGATGTGGTGAAGTCTCCGAGGAGTACATCATCGGGGCCCATGAATGAAGTGTATCCCGCGTGTGAGCAAGAAGAAGTAACAGACATATCATTGCTAGCGTCGGTCAGTGGTGGAGAGACCGGGGCTGTCTGGAAAAGACCCGACGAGAATTGTTCCATGGTGGTTCCTGGGTAATGGGCATCATGCATCATTGGGGTCCACGACTCTGGGCCTGTGATATAGTGGCCGTCCTCGGTACTGTGAGAGCTGTGTCCGATGGAAAGAGCATCATCTGGCGTGCCATTTCCGACACAGACATCATTTTCAACAGAAGAGAAATCCAGGAAGGAGTTATAAAGATCCCGGGACATTTCATGGTCATTCATGTCAGGGACTGCTGGGAAGTCCATGCCTGGGTACATAACATCATTTGGTCCGACCGTGGGGGTCATCAGCTGCTGAGACAGCGAGAAAGAAAGCATGTGCACCTCGGATGAGTCTGGTTTTGAGATGGCCTGGTCAAGGGATTCTTGGTGGTTCATTGTCCAGTCTTTCATGTCCTGTGGATTTCCATGGGCTGTACGGATACTTGAGCACAACGAGGAGTTGTCATGGCTCGACATTTCATCATCCTGGATTGATCTTGAGGCCATATTTGAGATTCCTGAAACCATGGAGGTATGCATGGACTGTGAGATAGAGACTCGATCAGAGTCGCTTGTGGTCCTTGGAGACATTGTGTGTGGTTGTATGATAAAAAAATAAACACTGTAAACCAAGAGTTAGTATCTACTACTCGTCATCGAACAATGAAGAAAAGCAAAAAGAAAAAAGCAAAAAGAAAGAAAACAAGAGCTCCATGGTCCAGAAGTAATTGAAGACCTAGTGAGAGTCAGTAATGAGACCAAGGGTCGCGTCACGATTTAGTTATACGCACCAAAGTGGCTTTTGTTGGATTGAAAGTTCCTTGGCCGACCAGGGATTATCGTAAGGTCCTGGTCAAATTTGTCGTGTCTATGTTCGGGTCCAGGTCTGTTGTCAATCCAAGGGAGTGCTAAGTGGTGCCAGGGCGAGGAGAAACAGTGTCATCATGGCCAGATTTACTATTTGGTTGAAGCATCATCATCCAGGTGAGTCCAGGTAAGTAAAAGAAAGTCGGTTCATTTTTGTGGCCAGATCAGGTAGGTACACAATGGCCAGGTTCCATAAAGCAATGGCCTAAGCAAGAGTTGAAAGCGGATGCTTCAAAAGGCCATAATTGACAGGGAGCAAGCACATTAGCTTGAAAGATTCCTCGGTTGATTCCTTGGGGTCAAATGGATCCATTATTGTTGAGAGAGAAAGTGGCCATAGTAGCATCAGATTTCCAGGCAAAGAGTCATAATATCAAGTCCTGAAGTGGTTCATGTGGTTCATTCCAGGGGCGTTGTTTCCAGAGGCAGTGGGGGTCCAAGGGTATATCAAAATCCGCACTCAAAACTCCGGTCTTAGAGCAGAGGCAATGTGAACAGAAGAAACATCCATGGCAGTAGTCCAGTGGCAGTGGAAGTCAGGCGATTTTGAGTGTGCAACATTAAACACATCTCAAAGAGATTCACTCAGCAGGTGCTGAAGGCAAGTTATCCTCGGCAGTGGTTCCTTATTCATGGTCGCCAAAATTGGCCAAAAAGTCCGGGTATGGGAGTAGGTCTAAGGTCCTGGGGTCCTGGGCAATAGGTTGTCGATATCCTTGGCAAGCACAGTTGACAGTGGCAGTGGTACAGGTCCAGAAGACAAAGGAAAGAAATAACAACGCATAGGAGAACCAATTGTAAAGAAAATGTGACGGGAGCTACCTATTGTGTTTGTCGAAATGTGTGGACAGACTAAAGAGAAGCCTGGGAGATAACAAGAAAACAAATCCTGTCCGGGAAGTATGTGGCAGAGAGAAATCCTTGTGGCAGTGATTGTATCAAAAACCAGGGAGTCTTGGGTTAAGAAAGAAGTTGTCCTTGGTCCAGGGACTTGAGTTGTTGTATGTGTTGAAAAGGAGTATATATAAAAAGTGATACACAAGGTATTGGTTGCAGAAAAAGGGGTATCCAGAGTTAAGGAAGAAAGAAAAAGAAGAATTAGAATGAAGGAGGGGGATCAGCGGCCTTTTAGCACACAAAAAAAAATGAAAGCTCGGACTTTGGAGGGTCTGTGGGCCATCAAACATGGCGTGTGCCAGTCTCGCATCGTGCAGGAGACGAGTGCCCTGTTGGCACCCTGAGAGCCAGTGCTGCAGACTGGCGGTGATGGCATCTGCAGATTAGGGGGGGGGGTTCGTTTGACTGAGTGGAGGGATATATACTAGCGGTGAGACGGGCTCGGCGCTTTGAGTGCTTGGCGAGATGTATGATTGGTGATTTGAGACAGGCTGACGCTGTAGGATGATGTCCGAATTGGACGATCGACAGGTGCATTCGCATGTTCGATGAGATGTACAACTTGGTTGCATCTGGGCAAAGTATCGTATGGAGGAGATAATCCCACGTCGGAGTGCCACGGGAAGTATACCTGCAGCATGAGGTCACCTTGTACGGCGTTAAGACTCGAAAACATAATATAGTGAAGCAAGAATAGAATAAATAATATAAATGGTAAATGTGATTGTAAATGTAAATTATCCAAAACAGAAATCAATATAACTAAGATTACTGGACAACGGGACGGGGCGAGCCAGAGAGCCAGACCCACGTTGGGCAGCAATGCAGGCATTTCTCCTATTTTCGGGTCTTTTTTTTCCAGTTAGCCAAGTTCAAAAGAAGTGGTGTATGAAAAAAAATAACATCAAGGTTGACAGGATCAGAAAAATGTAAAATGGAATATGTTTTCGTTCAGCAATCCGAAGATCTCAGGTGAACTATGCTTTAAATATTGGTTGTTCATCACAAAAGGCGAATGCCCTTGGGAAACAATGAAAGAATTGTAAATCAGAAACAAAAATAATGGGCTTACCTGTTAGCGGGAATTGTCGGAAGACAAGGGATGAGTTGTCATGAAACAACTGTCATATTCGAGGCTGTGATGGCAGTCTGGAATATGATTGACGGAGAAAAGGAAGAAGAAAGAGGTGAAAATAATTTTTTGTACTTGTTGAGGTCACGTGATTTACATACATTTGTATTGTTTACACTGTTTGTTTCCATTTTGAGCAAACACCTCCTCAACTGACGTCGGAGGCCTTATCCACTCTCCACTCTTCATTCCTTGGCATAATGAATTGGACAGGCGGCCAGCTGCAGCGTCATCACAATCGCTCAGGCCTATTGACCAAAGCTCAGAAGCAGAATTTCGCCAGGTCGAGACTCCAAAAGGGCACGGTCATTCCCCCGCCTTCGCCATTCCGAAACTTCCCTGATATTGGATTCAAGGGCTCGAGCACTAGGGACAAGGATGAGGAGGCAGAGACAAATGGAAATCAGTCAGTCAAGAACTGTTGAGACTGCTTCGACTTTGCTTCCGCCAATCCGTGTGGGTGTCCTCGTACTAACTCATGATCGTGCTGATTCAAGAGTTACGGAAGAGCCGGCCTCACATTTGACTGGTGGTCGCTCCTCTCATAGTGGCAATGACTTGACCGAGGTCAAGCGCCAACTGCTGAAAGAACCTGATTGGGCAGCCGTGTCTGCCACACGTCCACTCGAGCTTTCATTTACATCTGTGGAGGAAGTCGAGCGGTTTGGGAAGCGACGAAAGCTAAATGACGAGGACAGAAAACGGCTGGTAGCAGCTAACAACAATGGGTCTACGTTTTTTGAGCGACTTAGACCCCCAAAAAGAGGCAGAAATTCATCCTCGGTGATCGATACTATTGAAGAAGATATCCAGTATAAGATCAACGGACGACCAGTGGCGCGATCCAATGACAGCTCGGGGGTGGTCATGAACAGCATGTCATCACAGTCAATGCTACTTGACCATGAAGGATCTCCTATTGTGGAACAGGACCTGGGGAAAGAGAACCTGACAGCTACCTGGATTACCAATCTGTTTCCCCGTTCGCAATGACCAGCGCGGGGTTATGACCCAGCAGTGTATAATGTTGAGCGCTCATTTTCATTCAGAGAGTCACATGAAATCAGATGAATGGCACATGTTCTCGGAGTCCATATATCATATGAGTATCTGCGGGGAAGGTATCTCTCACTCTGTGTGGAACCTGCCTTCCCTGGGGCGGCCTGCTAGTTACATCGTAGACCGACAGTAGCATGGCAGTGCCCTGAGGCACCTGGAAGGAAAACGATCAGTCCACCATACCAACCAACAACTGAATAGACCACAAATATCCCTTAATCCAACCAAATACATTGCCTAGGCTATTCTACATGTACGTTGCAATTTTTCATGCTCCTGTACATCGTATATTGTACCTGTTTTCTGTTCCTATAGATCTAAATTACCGCATTCGGTCATCACATGATTGGTACCTGCCTTCCGAAGCAACGTCATTTCCGTCTCCACAACCCCATCTCCAATTATCAACGGCGCTGACTTCTCGAAGATCCCTTGTCAGTTCCATCGTTCAATCATGCGTTCTATCACACTTTTGGCCGCACTAGCCACCAACGCTCTCTCAATCGCGCTCCCGTGGCAATCCGCCACAGATGCAACCAGCGGAACCCAGCTCCCTCTTGTGATCTGGCATGGTCTGGGCGATGACTTCGAACGCGAAGGGCTCACTCAAGTTGCCAAACTAGCCGAATCCACCAACCCCGGCACATACGTGCACCTCATCCGACTGGCCAACGATGGCAGCGGAGACCGCTCCGCAACCTTCTTCGGCAACGTAACGGAGCAAATCGCCCAAGTCTGCGAGCAACTCGCCGCGGACCCAATCCTCAGCACGGCGCCCGCCATCAACGCGCTAGGCTTCTCGCAGGGTGGCCAATTCCTACGCGGGTACATCGAGCGCTGCAACTCCCCACCCGTCCACAACCTCGTCACATTCGGCAGCCAGCACAACGGCATCTCGGCGTTTGAGTCGTGCGCCTTCGACAACTGGTTCTGTAAAGGGGCCGAGCAACTACTACGATCGGGACGGTGGACGAGCTTTGCGCAGTCGCGCGTCGTGCCGGCGCAGTACTTCCGCGACCCGGAAGAGCTGGATTCGTACCTCGAGCACAGCAATTTCCTGGCGGATATCAACAATGAGCGCGCGGTCAAGAATGAGACGTACAAGAAGAATCTGGCGTCGCTGAACCGGTTTGCGATGTTCATGTTTGAGGAGGATACTGTTGCTGTTCCTAAGCAGAGTGCTTTGTTCTCCGAGGTTAATACCACTAGTGGCGAGGTGACGCCTCTGCACGAGAGACCGATCTACAAGGAGGATTGGTTGGGGCTAAAGCAGCTTGATGAGCAGGGGAAGCTGGACTTCAATACTGCCCCAGGACAGCATATGCACCTGTCTGAAAAGACCCTGCGCAAGGCTTTTAGTCAGTACTTTGCTCCGCTGGAGAAGTCGCGTCCTTCGGCAGCAGGTCTCCTTGTGCAGCGCGGCCTTTGATCGTTCTCTCTTCTCTTGGGCGTTTTCTTTTATCCTATGATATCCCAACTGCGTGTGCTTCATCTTTTAGATATTAGCATCAAATTGAAGTCCGATCCAATGCCACATATGGCTGGTTGGTTACAGGTTTATAAAACTACGATATCTTGCCATGTTCGTTTTAGCACCGTCTATTTTATGTCTACCGACAATGTAGCTAGATACACCACGCTGCGATTACCCATCGCAAGCGAACAAATAACAATGTGAGTGCTGACAGACAAACAAGAGCCCGAGCTTTCAAGATAAAATATGCAAGTGGAAAAGAAAAGGATAACAAGGATAGCCACACAATGGATGGGGTGGGGAATACCGACAAAACAGAAAGGACAGGCGTATCTCGAACAGGCTGGGGTTTTACCAGCCAGCAACTCAGCATTCAACATGAGCGAAGACGATATCCATTCAAGGCAGGGCAGGGCGGATAAAAACGAAAAAGAAAGGTCATATAACAGAAAGAAAATTATATAAACATATGAAGAGCCAAGGAATTGAAATGGCTGCAAAGATGCGTAGAGAATGATGCAAATGTGCAAATCAAACAAAAAAAAATCAATAGGGTGGCCGACCAAGGCCTCCGCTGACCTGTCGTCTGCTGTTAGATCCGCTCAGCGGAGCCTTGGAAGCAGGTTTGGCAGTTGCCGGGCGGTTTCCATTCGCCAGCGCGGTCTCGCCGGGCGAGAGGAACCCATCCAAGAGCTTCCTCAGTTGATCTTGGTGGTTACCATCCAGGGCACTGGACTCATAGTCGGTTAAGAGTTCGGGGATTCCAGCTGTGGCAAGGCTATGATTGGACCGGCTCTTGTTGCGGTTTAGAGGTTTGTGATTTAAGGCACTAGCTTCAGCCCTGTCTCTCACCAGAGACTGTCCTGAGGGGCCCGGTGCGGTGGATGGGCGATCATATGAGGTCAGCGAGCGCTGTGGGTCGTTCGGGAAACCACCTGGGATCGACAAGCCGACCGGGATCGGTGGAACGGGAGGGATTTCTGCGTCTGAATCAACCCGATTCAGGGATGGTGGATTCGGGGATTCGTCGGTTGGGGCTTTATCGCCTGATAGGACAAATGCAGCGGCCGAAGCGCGGGGTGTCTCTGTTCCATCTTCATCGGGTGTTTGTTGGCTCTCTGGTCGAATTGAGGTAGCATCTCCATCTATCTCGGAAACAGAGAAGTTGCCGCTGATCATGCTATCGCTCCCGGAAGAAATGATACTGGCATTCGATGCGTCAAGTCGTCCACGCAATGGACTGAGGCGTCGAGCATGGGAGTCGTTAGTAATCGAAAGCACGCGTCGAAGCTCATTGACGCGAACAGGCGAGCCTCTGCTCGAGCCTTGGGATGACGAGCCTGTTATCTCCGGAATGCTCATGCGGCGGGGATATTGGGAACCGGCGGGTGAGCCATTTGTAGCCCCGTTGGTTTGGTTGTTGCGAGCATTCTGAGTAGCCCGAGAGCCATTTATCGATGATGCTCCATTGCTTTCCTTATCGACAGCTGCCAGGCATGCCTCGCGAGACCACGGAGACAACATCTGTTCTTTCACGGCGGGCGGGAGACCGCCCTCAACCTGGGATTTCACTGCTGTTGCGGGGTGCCCAAGTACCGGGAATGTGAATCCTCGTGCTGGAGAAGAAGTCGAGGGGCTTTGTGGAGGAGACGATACCAATTTGCGATAAGACTCGTCAATCATATAGACAAGTCCGTCGACATTACGGAAGGGTGTCAATGGAGGTGGGGAGGTGGAGTCATTGTCAGACCTCTTCTCACTGTCAAAAACAATGGCATAGAGATCGACTGGGGGCAGGCGGATTTTAAAAAGCCAATATCCGTTGCCCTGTCGCTGTTGAATCTCATTACTTATCTCAAGACCCACGGGGGAGGACTGCATGTCGAAATGCTCAGACAGCGCAAGAAGGTATCCATGTATCAAGCTTCCAATGTTAACGCGAGCTGCGAAGGAACTCAGATCCATAGATGTAAACAAGTCGTCTTGCAATTTAAGAACCATAGGAACACCGAATTGAGCGGCATTCACCCCGAGGTTCTCGACAAGATTTGCAAGAAGTAGGTGCAGCAGGAGAATCTCGGCGTCCTCAGCAGCTGCCTCGAGTGCAGCATCATAGATAGCCAAGTGCAGAAGACGGAGGAAGTTCGACTGTGCCACTTGCGCCACTTTGTCCCTCTGGTTCCCAGGAGCCGAGGTAGCTCGTCGAGTCGGCCTATCCATCTCCTCGGAGTCTTTCTTGGGGGTTGTCTTGATGTACTTGGGTGAATCTAATCGCACCTTGAGATCGCCCCCATTGGTCTCAATCTGCAGCCATGATAGGAATGCATCGGTATAGGCATAGCGAATATCACGATCCGCATCACGAAGAAGTACTTGGGTTCCTTCCCACACATGGATGCCGACCGGTTGTCTATATTCTGCGCCAGACATGGTGGCTGGCGTTTTTGAATTAGCCACAACCAAGATGGCCTTGACGGCTCGGAGAGCAGTCAGTTTAGCGGCAGCATGAGAGAAGGTTTCTGTGCTTGCTTTCTCTCCATTTGTCTCAGATCCGGAATTTGTCGACCCCTCATGCGCCACTCCGGATTCGTGAACGGTTGCCAATGTGGATGGCGCGGAACTATCTTGGTGGATATTAGGCTTGAAACGCCTGAGAATAGCCCGCATCATGTCTGCGACCTGGTCTCCGTAGTAGATGTGCGTTGCAAGATCTCCAATACACTGCTCCAGAAGCGTAAGAAGATCCTGTCGTCGGGGGGAGATTTGAACCACGAATTCAGCTCGATTTGATTTCTTCTCTGATTCTGCAGACCCAGTACGCTCTGGCGGTGAGAGTATATCAGAAGCGTAGTGCATAAGTCCAAAGAGGATGTCCATGACGCTGAGTCCAATCATGTTCACGGAAGATCTGAGAAGCCAATCCACCACAGAGAGAATGGTGAATGATGACTCTAAAGCATCCTCCTTGGGGCTTGTATTGTGGAGAATCTCCATAGCTGTGATCAAGATGATAAAACGAACTTGCACCGGACACCAGTTCGCAATGAGTTCGATCAGAGATGTTGCCCAGTTGCCACTTTTACCCTCGATGATCCGGGCACGCTTTTCGCTCTGTGGGAAGCCCTTGCTTGAGATGAACTGTAGAATCACCGTTACTGCAATACGGATCTGGCCCCGATTACTCCCCGAGACGATGGTTTGCTCGAGACAGCGCAGGGCCAAGAGCCGAGCGCCCATTTCCGCCTTTCGATCCGCGTCAGCGGCTGACTGCGCTGCCAGCTCGGGGTCACCCTCTGCCGTGTCGACTGTGTGCACCGTGTTGACACTCATTCGGCGGGGTTTGGGCCCTTCACGTTCATTCGGGTCAGATTCGGTCAGCTTGGCCTTCAGTGTCGTAAGAAGATCCTCATCGTCAGAATAGAGGTTCTTCAGAATAACTGGCAAGCAGAGCTTCAGCGATATTCCTCCATCTGCGGCCAAGGTCTCTGAGCTGACCACAGCTCTGATAGCTCGCAGTCCCGCATTTCTCCATCGGATGGCCACCTGCGGGCTGAGATTTGCGTTGGAGTTGGATGTGAATTCCGGGTCGGCAAGGCTGGTGTAAGTTCGCACGACTTCTCGGTATTGCTGTGCGAGGCCCTGGTCAGCCGCAATGGCCGCAATGTCCTGATGCCGGCAGAACATTTCGAAGGTCACAATCGATTCCTCCACCATATTTATGTCATTGGATCGCAGAACGGTATCGATTACTGTCATGACGGATCGGGCGTAGATAGGAAGGTCGCGAGGAACTTTTTCGATGAGCGCAGCCATGATATGCAGCGCCACCTGAACATTCCTGTGCAATGAGATCGGTCAGTCATTCGTCTTCTCGAATCCGATGATTCGGGCGATCGGAGTCTGCGCTCACCCTATTCTGCGTCTCCAGACATCTCGGGCAACTCTCTTCTCCAGGAAACCGCCGACCTTGGTCAGCTTGCTGCGGCGCGTGCTCGTATAGTACAGCAAATAGGAGAGTTCACTAGGATTCGGCCGGACCTCCGACACCCCCTTCTGGTATTTCGGATAACATTTCAAGGTCAGGACCTGGTGCTTTGGCCGACAAGACTGGCGAACGGACTCCATTGGAAACGTAGTGCCACATGCAGTTCCAGGTGGCGGGGTTTCCACGAAAAAGCGCGACTTCGTAGTATGTGAGGTAGCAGATTAATTGGAGACAAGCCGGGGTGCTTGAGGAAGGACTAGTTGAGGGCCATGGGAAAGACGTTGGGATGTCCCGAACCGGCGCGAGATGACAACGTTGATGAGGTACCCGTGGACGGAGTAGTTCAGGGCCGATCACCAGGGGGTGGGGCTCTGTGGTAAGAGTCTGAAAAGACACAGGAATCCTCAAAATGTACTGAATAAAAGGAAATGGGAATTGAAAAGGGGAGATGATAGAAGGGAAAAAAAAATAAAACAAGATTGGGCCGGGATCTTCGGGCGTATTCTATATATTGTACTTGTCCATCTTGTCTGGTCTTACGTTTACATATATAGGTCTTTTAGGGTTTGTCTCTTTTATATTTCATAGGATTTCAGAAGAATTGCTCAAAATTGAGATAATAATGATAATTGTAATTGCCACGGTCACCTTCCTTGTATGCCCAGGAGAATGTGGCAACCCCAAAATGACATCGTCATCAAGAGGCCCTCCAGGGCTGGGGCTATATTGTAGGTACAATAGAACAGGAGAGAACTCTCTCAATACCGCTTGGTCCTTTTCCCCCGCAATTCTCTGCCACTGTCGTCAGAGCAAATGGGGAACCCTTGAGAAATCGGGGGGTTCGCTGGGTGTTCGATTGACAACTCCGGAGCCTCGGAAGTCTGGGGATCCTCGGTCGCACATGAAGCGCGTTCACGCACCTCCCATGCTCAACTTTGTCAAAAGCCGAGCTCGGTGGAAATGAAATCACCAGAGTGTAAATGTCATGTTCAACGTAGATCTGCCAGGGAGCGGGGTGTTCGTCTGTTTTGCACCCAGGAAACAAGCACATCTCGGTCGCATCGAGGTTAGGTTCGGAATTCAAGCCCATCATGTCTTTCCATTTTGACCATCTTCCTGCTTTTCATCTGCCGTGTCGGTCTCGGCCTGAGCTGGTTCAGGGACACTGACCCCTGCCAGACCTTCAATGACCTGGGGTAGAATAATGTCACGGCGGAAGGTATCCTCTTGGAGCAGTCGAAGCGCTCGCAGTGTGGGGCCAGGGTGGGTGAGGAACTGAGAGTACTCGGGTGTCTTCCAGTAGGAGTAGAGGTAGGCTAGGTAGGCTGCAAATGCCTCAGCGTCTGGCGAGGAGGAATCATCGTCATCGTCGGCACGAGAGATACCCAGGAGATTGGGATAGGTGACTGCCAGGTGTGACAGATAGTAAGGGTTGGCGAGAGATGAGACGAATTCAAGTTCGAGAGTAAAGCGCGGGTTGGTCAGGGTTGGTCGATCCTCCATGGTGGTGATGTAGAGAACCCTTTGGATTGAAATGGCAGAAGCTGGTGAGAGCTTCAAAGGTGATGTTCTACGGTTGACGATAGCGTCCATTGATGTTAAAAATAAATGTACAAACATCGAAGTATACATGTAGAATAGATAGTTATTTGGGATTTGATACTTCTTATGTTTACTTTTCGCCTTCAGCTCTCATAAAATCTCTATTTCCACAAAACTAACAACTTAGAACTTCTTCTCCTCGTTTACCCTCGATCAATATCCTCAAACTATATACCCTCCTCCTTCCCACTTGCTTCTCAATCTCCTTCGAGCTCATTTCAATGGGCAATTATCTTCTCCAAAAGCCCAGCCTTCTCCAACATGGGCCTAGCGCACTCCTGGGTCCAGCGAGAGACCTTCAACCGCCTCAACTCAGCTTGAGTTGTGCCTGACAAAGCCAAGGAAGTTGCAGGTGTCGTCCGCAGCGCCTCATCCCAACTACCAGGATAGTTCTTGGTAAGGGTAGTGCCTATTAGCATTAGGCTTTCTCCTATCTCCATGACTTCATGAGCCCTGATGATCTCACGGTCGTAGTACAGGTGGGCGCCGGCATCTTTAGAGGTAATGAAGTGAATGTAGCCCGCGTCTTCATTGGTTTTAACGAAGATGGCCGAGTCGCCTTCCGGGGGAGAGGAGTCGAAGTTGTATTTGACAATGTAGACTTTGAGTCTTTGGGGCTCCGTCAACGTGGCGTTCACCATGGTGTCGGTGATGTTCTCCATGGTATTGCTGGTGTTGGTCAAGTATAACGACTCGCTTCCAGGCTTTTTTTGTAGAACGGAGAGGTAAAGAGATAGAGAGCTCGATGATCAGTAACCTTGGAGATTATATGGAGATAGGTTTACATGGAGAACGTTCGCTCTTAAATACCCTTTGTCTCTTGTTCTATTCTTATATCTATTTCTGTTTCTCTTTCTCAAAGAAATCACAGAAGCGCCTCTCCATTGTTTGAGATCTGTTTCAGTCTCCGAAGTCAATACTAAGGCTTCAATATTACTCTATCTATAGAAACCAGCCCATATGCCTATAAATACCTATAGATTCAATAACACAGACTATATACACAACAAAACAACAGAGCCAACAGAACCAACAGACCAGTCTTACTAGTTCAATCGCTTAAGCCACTCTTCCATTTAGGAGGAGAGCGTCAGAATAACCTCGCTTCTCAACTGGGTTAAAACCTTCTTAGAATTAGACTTCCCCAATTGGCTCCTCTCTACATCGATGAGAGATACAATTTCCAGGATAGCCCTGAAAAAGAGTAGTCCCAA
The DNA here is from genome assembly GCF_028829775.1 of Penicillium samsonianum. Classification (NCBI taxonomy): domain Eukaryota; kingdom Fungi; phylum Ascomycota; class Eurotiomycetes; order Eurotiales; family Aspergillaceae; genus Penicillium; species Penicillium samsonianum. Next base: position 4,199,560 of record NW_026643260.1, on the reverse strand, counting down.
TGAAGTTCAGTTCCCGAGGATTGTAACTTGCTTTTGAATGCCGGTCAAGCACGCCCGATGAGGTGTTGTTGTTGGCAACGAAAGAGTGGAGGTTGCCTTGTATTCCACCATTTTTCTTATTGAATTGAACGAAGAGATTTGAGTAGGCTTGTTCGAGGCCGGACGGGGTGTATACAATGTATACATCGAGGGTTTTCGACGAAGATTGGCCCATGGTGATAATATATGCCTGCGATTTTGGAAGGATGGAGTTCCCAATGATGGATAGACTTGGAAATGATAGAGACAGATCTGCACGGCAGATGTTGCTTCTTAAATATCTTGAGAATCATCATAGATCTAAAGCAAAATCTTCGCATATACAACGCCACAGCTACTCGGTTTCCATTGTGAGCGGTCCAAAAGGTCGTGGGCTCCCGATAGAGGCCTAGAAACGAGGCCTCGTTTGAGATAGCATCCACAGAGAACAATATATTGTCTTCTAATGGTGGATCGAGGCTAATTCTTATACTGCATGAAACTTATATGCACGGCGCTTAGCTTGACGGTCAGTGCGCATAAGAAAACTCCACATTTGAACGTTTCATTGCCATGAAATGTATAAAATCCAACAATAAGGGCATGGTCATCGATTCTCATGTTGGAGCCATAGGCCACAGGGTGATGATATCACACATGACCCGGTATCATGAAATTTACAGAATTTCACAATAAGGGCGTGGCACAGTCATCAAATGCCATGTCTGAGATATGGCTGTCCAGCACTCTTACCAACAGATAGATCAGGGGTGAAACCGTGTTGGAACCAACTAGTTCAATTATTCATATCCTATTCAAAGATACTGATATGGGGAACAGCAATTGGTGAAAAAAAATACATGTTTCTGAAAGCAAGGCTGAAGTTGAAATACAAGAAGAGAATAAACCTTGGAAAACTCCGAATCATAGCCATGATCTTAAGACCTCAAGATCAGGGCATTGTGTTTCATGGCGGTCTGGAATCAGAAGCAGTTTGAAGCATTCTATTCCGAAATATACGAACGCCATGTTGAGCACCGTGTGTTCATTGGTGCTCGATGCTGGGTATTAACGCGTGGAACCATCCCTCCTCATTGAGGAGTTAGATGGTGAAATGGTGAGGGAATCATGAGATTGACACATCCCGGAGGTGCACCCGAGTGAGAAAGGCCCGCTTGCTACATCGATATATTTCCAGGACAGGCTCAACGTGTGATTGCTAGGTGACTCAGTCGCTGGTCCGTCTTTCCGGCTTGGGTTTGCGCAGACTCTTCATCCGGTTCAAGAACCCGCCACCACCACCAGGGTTAAGCTTCGACTCTTCGTAAGGTCGGTCGTTGGTGGTCTTGCGCTCCATTTGCTTGGGGCTGCTAGACGATCGAACTCGGCCGCCCTCAAGGCGAGCTTCGATACTCGATCCCTTCTTGTCCCACTCTTCCTCGTATTCCTCTTCTTGGAAGTAGGGGTTTCTCTCATTGGCACGGGCGGATCCAGAATGACTGGAGCCCACCTGTGGCGCAGCGGGGGCAAAATTGTCGGTTGGAGAAGCAATGCGGCCAGGTCCAGCACCTCGTCCACGTAGTCGCTGAGCCAAACTCTTCTTTCGTGCAAGGCCACCACCATTCGGTGCCAGACTGCCTTCATTCTCGCTTTGACGGCGTGCCATGGCAGATCGACTAGCCGGAGCTCCATCGAGGAAGGTGCTGGTTCCCAGTCCCATAGTCTGGGGTCCATGAATCGGGTCCACTCGGGCAGTAGGATCTATGACGCCCGTCTCAGCATTGCGGCGAGCAGCGGTGGAGAAGTCGTTGTGGCCTTCCTCCATTGTGCCATGGAAAAGATTGAGATCGATGTTAGAGTTGTTGGGGCCTGTGCCGCCCAGAGCCATGTTGGTGGAACCTTTGGGGAAGGCTTGCATTGGCGCGGTACGCACGCCACGGCGATTGCGATGGGGGTTGCAGGCATCAAACGGACCATCGTGGTGGAACACTATGATTATAGTTAGCATATGAGTATACTCGTAAATCAGAAAGAGAAAATAAAAAGCCGAGATACTTACTTCCAGTACCGTAGATACTCGTCACATCCAACTTATCAATGATATCAAGTCGTCGGTCCTTGCGGCCCGAGCGCGATTTGCCATCTTTGCTACGACCCTCTCGGTCGCGATGACGCCGTTCGCGTCGGCGCTTCTCGTCGTCATCAACATCCAACAACTTCGAGCCTCGGTCCATTACGGAAGACTCCGAGTTCCGCCGGGGACGACGGGGCGCCTTGTCCTTGGCAGTTTGGGACGAAGTAGGGGGATCGGCGAATATGTCAAGCGGATCTTTCTCTTTCGACGCTGCCGATCGTCCTGGTGGGCGCTCCGGGCGCTCCCTTGGGGGTCTGTTGCGATTCGAGGGAGCGCGTTGAGTGGCATCAGATGCCGCGGGCCGAGGACGATTTGGCTGTGGAGCAGGCTTGAGAGAGAGGGACTCCTGTCAAGAGGTTAGACCTGATTTTAACACGTAGGTTCAATATTCCCAAACATACAAAGAGCTCCCGAGTGTTGCTCGACATATCATTCTTCTCAATCGGAGAGATCATGCTGACACCAGTTGACATGCCAGGGGCTGACTGCGGAGACATCGCCTCCGTGTCATCTAAGAATGGGTTTGTAGAGCGTGGGCGTTCCGGACGGTTGTTCGATGAAATAGATCCAGCAACTGAGGGCGAAAGAGCGCGGTTTCGGAAGGGGTTATTGGAACCAAAACTGGCTGCTGTTGGAGAAGCTTGGTGTTCTGTTACTCGCAGAGACGCTTTAAATCAGCCACAGGTCTGAAAAAGGTAGAATTTGGACCAGAAAGTCGAAGGAAGGTGTCATTTTAAGGATCAGGGGCGGTTCAACCTATCCCCAGCAGTAACGCATGATATCCAGTGATCAGGGGAGGTTGTGCTTCAGGTTACGTACGTTGCGGGGCCAGCGAGACGCCAGGCGCATATCCAAGCGCTGGAGTGGCATTCATTGTGAAGGATATTTCACCTCTGAAACAAGGTGTGGGTGGAGAGGCTGTTTGCGTTCAATGAGATGCCGCGTTAGGTGTCGCACGAATGCGGAAGAAAGTGGCAGGAGGTGTTGCTGAAACAGTGATAATCAGGGGGTAAAACAGTTATAGACGATCACAGTTCAACAATAATCCAGAGTAACAAAATCAAAGAGATAGAAAGAAAAAGAAAAGAAGTCTAGGGGAGGAGAGAAAGGAGGGGGGCAAGGGGATTAAGGAACACGGGAGAGGCATACGTAAAATGCCCAGCGATCGTCTCCTTGGGGGAAATATTCTTCTTCTACAAATACACGGTACCTGGCCCTGCCGATCTTCTTTCTTTCTTTTGTTTTACATGTGCTGTTTATGCTATGCTGTTATGGCTTGTGATCTACCTTTTTTTTTCTTTGAAGAATCCCCAGACTGACTTTAATATATAGCCTAAGGGGGGGGAGGGGGCCAATGCCAAATCACAAGGTTCCACTTTGACATAGTTACTATGGCAGTTCAAAGGTACTAACTGCCATGTACAGTCTCTTCAAATGGACATCTAGAGACATCCAAGCTAATCAGGCACCTTCATAAAGGGATTGAAAAAGATTCCTCGGTTGCCAAAAATAGCCCACTCCCGGAATGACGTGGGCATTCCATATTGATGTCATCTTCTATTCCTGGAATGTGTACAATGATATCTTCTGTTAGTTTCGATATCTCCAAATCCCACACGGTCCAGAGAGATCCGGAGTGGCCCATCTGCCGAGGGAGAAGGATACAGTCCTCCGAATACATGAAGTGCCAGCAGTTCCCGTGGATACCGACAGAAGGTTGGTCATGATCTATTACCGGGGCGGCCTGGATATGGCCAATTCAAATGATAGTTCACTCTATGTGCATAGAACACCTCGAATTTCGAATTTTATGCCAACCTCCCCAGACAGACTAGCTGGCATCTCGTATGCGGAGAAGTACTCCGTACTCCCTACTCCGTAAATATCGAACATTCCTCGGCTTGGAATGCGATCTCAAATGAGGTCATGATTTGAACAAAGCATATCATTGAACCCCCACAGACGAACTAGCTAGCAACTATATTGTTCGGATTGGATGGTAAATTAGACCGTTCAACCTTGGAAGCCCTAGCTCCCTCAATGGGATATCTCAATGTGACCGTGATCACGTCAGATCTAAGCCTAGGGACCACCTTAATAGACCGGTATCGGAATACCATGCTGTAGTGCTGTGTTACACCCGCAGCCTCTCGGGTTATACCCGGATGTGGATGGAGAGATTTTAGTCTATAAACCACATGCAGGCATGGTATATATATAAGAGTTTATATATACCGCAAGAAAGTAAAGTAAGATTTGGGTGCTATTACGCATCAGGTATCTATAGGCTTGTCAATATAAGAGTTATCACTACTTACAATGCCGTGTTCCAAAGTGGTGAGAAGCGAGTTCAAACCAGCATGTGCTTTCAAGAAACCACGGAGAGCTGATGTTGGACAGTGCAGCCTTCTACCTTACAATCCAAGTAGACATCAAATATATAAACTCGAAAGATCATTCATTGGTTTTCCATTCATTACCGTATCATGGCCCAATTCGAGAACGGAACCCCTGTCATAAACGCCACACACATAAAATGCAAACAAGATGGTATAAGACACGAAAGAAATAATGCAACCGAGGCACCCCAACCTTCCTTTTAGAAGGCTGTTCAATGCGCGGTAGACTGAGCCCGCGGCAGGTGAGGGTTTGAGACGGGGATACCCGCACGGCGCTTGGATTGGGGCTTGGGTCTGGAGAGTGTATATCTGAGAGGTAGATATTAGTACAGGATTCCACTAGATTCAAGGATTGAAAGAAACATACTTGGCAAATGCACGCGAGAGTGCCTTCTTGCAGCTGACCTTTTGGCTGCCGATGAACGAATCCACAGTAACAGCGATGGCACGGTCAATATCCAGCGAGGAGCAGTATTCTGACAGGCGCATCTTGCAGAAAGATTCGGCAATACGCATGATGGCTTCAAGGTGACGAACCTGGAAATATGGAGTAAGAAAATGGTCAATGTATGGAAAGTGGAGAAATAACTTACTGTGATGGGATACGCTCCAGTAGCTAGGGACTCTCGGCGCATGTCTGCGAAGAGACGGGCAACCTTGTCCTGGTCGATCTGGTAAAGCTTGGGTTGGCAGCGCTCTCGGGCATACATAATGTACTTCCGCAGGAGCTCCTGCGGGATCTCGCCCTCCTTTTCCTCTTCGGCTCTTTGTTTCTCTGCGGCGCGTTTGGCGACCTCCTCCTGTGATGGAGGAAGTCTCTGGCCATCTCTGTTGATGCGGTAACCCTCGATGTCAATGAGGTGGCCGTCGGTATCAACCAAGTCGCCCTTTTCGTTCCGGAGGGGACGGGCCGGGTTGGAACGGTGGTGCGACTCAATCACGAAATTGGCCAAGCGCTCATCTTCGGCAGGATCAACCAGATCACGTACCACACAGAGAATATCGAAACGAGACAAGATAGGGTCCGTCAAATCGACATTCTCCGAGAAGGGGATGGAGCTGTTGTACCGACCACCCTTGGGGTTAGCGGCGGACACGACAGCACAGCGAGCCTGCAATGTTGTCACAATACCGGCCTTGGAGATGGAAATGGTTTGCTGTTCCATGGCTTCGTGAATAGATGTCCGATCCTGGTCGTTCATTTTGTCGAACTCATCGATAAGACAAACACCCCGATCGGCCAACACAAGCGCACCACCTTCCAACGTCCATTCGCTAGTGAGAGGATCGCGGCGAACACTGGCCGTAAGACCGACGGCACTAGCACCCTGACCAGTGGCAAACACGGCGCGGTGGGCGGTCTTCTCGACGAACTTGAGCACCTGAGACTTGGCGGTACCGGGGTCACCAAGAAGAAGGACGTTGATATCACCACGAATGTTCATCTTACCCTGGGCCTGCTTGCTAACACCACCAAAGAGCGAAAGCGCAACAGCAGTCTTGACGTCCTGGTGGCCGTAAATACTGGGCGCCATGGAGCGAACAATCTTGTCCACAATATCGGGGTCACGGGAGAGAGCCCGGATTTCACGCTCATCCTCTTCTGTCAGGTTGAAACCAGCCAGCTGGTCGTGTGCCTTGACCACATGGTTGGCCTCAATTACGGTGGCGAAAACCGGGAAGCCATTTTTGTTGTTCAGTTGGGCATCGTAGCTGTTGCGGTAGACGCCGGTAATCTCAATCTCATCACCGGGTTTGGCACTGTCGATCAGATCGGCAAGCAAAACAACCTCACGCTGCCGCGGCAGACGACCTGCGGGAACCGAGCCGGGCGACTCCTGCAAAGTCAACTTCTGGTAGTTGCGGTAGACTGTCTTTTCAGAATTCACAGTGAAAGGACCACGCGACTGGCAGTTCTGACAGAACGAGATCTTCACCTCCGCACTAGCTTCCTGCTGGAACGGACCCAAGGTGATACCGCACTTCTGGCAGAGGAACATGACATACTTCAACTGCGGGAAGACACCAGTTCGACGGGTAACGACACCACCGACACGGATCAGGCAGTTGAGATGCGACTGGCGCAGCTGGCGCAGGGTGTAAATGATCGGCACATCTGTGATGCGGACATGGATCTCGTTGTGAATATCGTGATATTGTGGGTAGTGGAATAGAGTAACGTCGAGTGCAACCTGATCAAATACCTTCAGGACTTCAGTGGGTTCGTTGGCGAGGAAGTATGACAGAGCTGCCTTGGTCTCGCTGAGGTGGGCGTAGGACACTTCGAGTGAAGCGGAGTTCACCTCACCCAGTGTCTTGATTCGGTTGCCGTAAACAGACTGGCCGGTGGGGTCAATGAACTCGGTCAGGAATGCCTTGAATTCACGGTAGATGGAGCGAAGGACCTGGGGCTGGGTCACCCAGTCCGTAATGTTGGCTGCCTTCACATCTGCCAGTTCCTCCAATGACAGCTCTTCCATCCCCTCGTCGGCCATGTCAATATCTTCGCGGTCCTCGTCATAATGGTGTCTGCGTCGTCGAGGTTGGCGCGAGAGGTCCAATTCCATATCGTCATCATCTTGTAAAAAGGCGGCAGGCATGCGGCGCCGACGTGCCAGTTCACGATCTCTCTGGTTCAGGCGAGCATCCAGCTGCCGACGAGTTGCGGCATCGATTTCATCATGGTCGTCATCATCATCGATGTACCCTTCATTTTCATAGCGATCTTGCGCTGCATCGCGATAATCACGCTCGAAGTTGTCACCGAACAGATCAATGCCATCCTCGTCTTCAGCCAATTCATCAATATCATCAATATCTTGCACAAGACCTCTATCCTCGTCCTCATCTTCATCTCCCATGTCAAAGGGGATCGGGGGAGGGGATGAGCCCAAAGCGGTGGCTGCACATGAACATTGTCAGTCTCAAATCGACGCAACCTGGACAAAGAAGCAAACATACGACTGGAAGGGGGCAATGGTGCCGGGGAGGACATGTCATCCTCTCTGTCTCTCTTACGAGTGTTGGCCCCTCGGCCACGGTTTGCGGCCGAGTCGCTGGCTCGGAGCGGACTGTAATGCATTAGCTTTTGAGCGCAGAAAATTCTCAGGAGGCACACTCACTCCATTGTGTGGGTGCTTCAACTGGGGAATTTAAAGAAAAAAAAGGGCAATGGCCAGGAAATTATGAATATGAATAAGTGGTGTGTATGTTTCGGGGTTTTTTTCTCGAATGTGTGGTAGCGTGGTTGATAGAATGAAGGGAGGGAGAAGGGGCGGCAAAGTCGAGTTGTGCAGCGAGTCGCGTGTTGGACGCGACGCGTTTCAATTAAGCCCCGATTGGGAAGGTGGGCCTTCCACAGTTTCCTACATTTCACAACCGACACCTTCCTGGTTTATTTTCTTACTCCGATCGGTATCACAATTTAATACTCTGGAAATATAACAAAAGTTGAAATAAAAATTGACCAAAAACTATAGCAAAAATTGAAATTGCAAAAAGTCAATGATCGACGCAGGGATCGAACCTGCGACCTTCTGTGAAGCTCCAACATATGAAATGTAAGACAGACGCCTTAACCACTTGGCCAGTCGATCGTTGGGGTGAAAGTTTGATGACAAGCACGATTCGTCAGGGCAAACATTTTCTGTCGATTTCGGTAGTATGTACTGTATAGTTAGTTGGTTATGTATTTAGTTAAGGGCCACTTGACTTCCTGCTCACTGAGATATATGGAATCAACAGCACACCTGGGCAGAAAACCTCCTTCCAAGTTACTAATGGAAACTCAATCTCCCTTCTTAAGGGTGTTCTTTTCTTCTTCTCGCTGAGAGCAATCCCTCGGTGGCTTGCTAACAATTACCGGAAAAGATGCCCGCCTATGAGTCCGGGACAATTGCGACTGACGAAGAGAAAGAGAACAATACCCAGACGACCGATGCGCCCGTGAGAGATACGTCAAATACACCACTGCCACCACCCCCAGATGGCGGATTTCATGCCTGGGCTCAAGTCGTTGCGGGACACTTGGTAGTAGCCCTGACTTGGGGCTATGCCTCCAGTTTCGGCGTATTCCAAAACTACTATGAATCTACGCTACCACAAACCCCATCTGATATCTCGTGGATCGGTGGCTTCCAGATATTCTGTCTTTTTGTTCATCTCGACGCTCTCTGGCCGCGCAACAGATGCTGGATTGGCAAGGCCGGTGGTAGCTCTGGGTGGGCTGCTGTTGGTTATCGGGACCTTTATGACGAGTCTGGCCGTGGAGTACTGGCAGATCTTTCTGGCTCAGGGACTTTGTATTGGCATCGGCCAGGGTCTCATGTGGCTGCCCACTGTGACATTGATCTCGACATACTTTGTGCGCTACCGAGTCTTTGCCATCACGGCCGCTGCCACGGGAACGAGTACAGGGGGCATGATTTTCCCCGCAATGATCCAGTATCTAACCCCGAAAACTGTTGTGTGATGGTCGTCGTGAGCCCGCGGGCGGTGTAGGGCGGTAAGTATCATGAAGCAACTTGTAGGGATGATGTAGCTCGACTGATAACAATGTCCCTTTGGCCTCACTTTACCGTCACCATAATCGTACATTAAATTTACATTTAATTTACATTTATTACTAAATGATTGAGGACCTTCTAAAGTTGGAAATGTTGAGGTGATATGGGAAAAATACCACGTGTATCTAGACCGCCCTTCTTTTGTTTGGTTCTGCTGGCAGAAACTTTAAGTTATGTCGCGAGTCCATCACGTCGCGTCTTTATCAAACACATCACCTCGACACTCTTGAATCTTGGGCCTTTCGTTGTTTGCCAATTCCTACGATAAGGACGCAGATAAATATCCCAACAATGGACGCCCCACACTCGGCTGTTGCCCAGCTCACCGAGGATGCTCGCAGTGAGACCATGGGCTCCCAGAATTCCCAGACCGCGAAAGAGTATGACGCATTTCCCCAATACTCTCCCCCACATTAAGGAAATGAGTGGTCATACTAACGCATTTTAGGTTTATCGAGTCCCAGCTCCAACTAGAGGCAGATGCGCGCGAGGCTCTACCTTACGTGAGTACCTCGACAAAGCAGGTGGCGCGCGACTTGTTCCACGGCTGACATATTGACTTTAGGCCTTTGACTCTTGCACATATGACCTCGGACCATTGCGACAGGTCCTCTTTGCATGCCTCACCTGCAATCCTCCTCCTACAGACTCTGCCGAATCCTACACTGCCGCTGCGGTCTGTTACTCGTGCTCGATAGCTTGTCACGGCGAGCATACTCTAGTCGAGCTCTTCAACAAGCGCAACTTTGTCTGCGACTGTGGAACCACCCGTTTGCCATCATCTTCTTGCTGCACGCTTCGTGAAGACGCAACCGGCAAGAAGGGTGTGCATTCCCAAGAGGCTGCAGCAGGCAACACATACAATCATAACTTTCGCAATAAGTTCTGCGGCTGCGGCGAACAGTACGATGCGTATTCAGAAAAGGGGACAATGTACCAGTGCCTAGGACTTGGCACCGTCGAGACCGGAGGCTGTGGCGAGGACTGGTGGCACCCGGAGTGTCTCATCGGCTTGTCGCGTGATTGGAACAAGGCTGCCCCCAAGGTCAGTGGACTCGGTGTCGGTGATGCCACCAATGACGCTTCAGTGGAGGATGAAGAAGATTTGCTCCCACCCGGGTTTCCCGCAGAGAATGATTTCGACCATCTGATCTGCTTCAAATGCGTCGACTCTAACCCTTGGATCAAGCCCTATGCGGGCACTCCTGGATTCTTGCCTCCAGTTTTCCGGGAAGGTGGACTCAAGAAGATCTCAAATGTGACTGAGCCAAATGTGACTGAGGACCTCTCCGTACCCGCCACTGAGCCCAAGGAGATTGAACACAAGGACCAGGAGAAGACTGGACACTCAAAGAAGCGCAAGGCAGATGACGAGGGGCTCACTGAAGGAGAGCCTGTCACCAAGCGAACTAAAGAAGAAGCTTCTGTCGAGGAACAGCCATCGAAGGTCATGAAGGAAGAGGAGCCTACCAAGGAAGAAATCGACACTCCTACAAAGCCCTCCACCCCCAAGCACACCGAGCTCCCCAAGTCCACTCCAGTGGAATCATTCTCTCTTTTTGCCTTGGATAATTTCCATGGTCAGCTGTGCCGCTGCGCAGAGTGCTTCCCCAAGCTTGTTCCCCACCCCCAGCTTCGCGAAGAAGAAGATACCTATGAGCCTCCCATGTCTGACGACGGGCAGGCTAATGGTGCCGCAAGTGTCGGTACGGGCAGCATCTACGATCGCGGCGAGGCAGCACTCAACAACATGGATCGGGTGCGCGCCATCGAGGGCGCAATGGCATACAACCATCTGCGTGATAAACTTAAGGTGTTCCTGCAGCCCTTTGCTGAGAGTGGACAGGCTGTCAGTGCGGAAGATATCAAGGGCTACTTTGAGGCGCTGCGTGGTGATGAGCAGGGCATCAAAGATGCCGCTAATCACGCTTCCACTGTGGGTGGTGACGGCAAGGATGATACAGGCGAAGGCAAGCGACACGAACCGAATGGTAAGTGACTATCAATCCCTTGTCTGAATTTCCGACAATGTTCACTGACTCTTCGATTTGATCGCAGGGTACTGATTATCTTTTACGCAATCCCTTTCATCTTTTCGGCGTTATTATCACCGGGTGCTATCTTGGGGTCTTGGGGAGTGGTTTCAACATGTACGATATTTTGTGGGTATGGGATTGGGAAATGGGCAATGATGGGAGGTATGAGTACAAATGGCGCATTGTATGCAGTTGAAATGATTACTATCTAGCTTAGCTCGAATGGCTCCCTCAATTGGGAATCAATCCGCATTCATGATACAAAATACATAGTGGCCTTATTGCCTCCAGGGCTGAATGGCCAAGATCAAATCCTGCGTAAATCATCATGATGCAATTTCGCTAGTTATTGTAACGCTAACATCGAATTAATGTATGATGTGGGTGGATATCATGGCCAGCCTGTCCACGTGCCGCAAAATATGATCAACACAGATATGCAGCAAGCAAATGTAAAGATTACTCCTTGAGACGCTTGGAAGCCCTCATCAACGAATCATCTGGCAGTCCGCTCCGTTTGGTGCCAGGGAGACTGCCCGTGCGAATATCATTGTCATCTTGGGTGACCCGACGGTGTGGGTATTTGCCCTCGATACCCTCGAAGCAGTTACCACTGATAGGGCCGCCATTGGTAAAGTACGGGTGCTCAAGGGCTTGCTCGGCGGTGATCCGCTTTGCCGGGTCATATTCAAGCATACGCGACAGAAGATCGAATCCATCTGCACCGGGAGTGCCAGCACTGGAGGTGGACGTGTATCCACCGTTTTTTAAACAGCTCTGGTACCAGCCTTCAAGATTAGAGCCGCGATGGAAATGTGAAGGTTGGCGGTGGAGCACCAGGGACTGGAGTTGGGAATATTCGGGCATGGAGGCTAGACCCGGCCAGGATTCTTTGCGGGGAAGACCGAGGATTTCGACAATCTTCATCATTTGGTTGCGTTGGAAGGGGACTGTTTTCTTGCTGTCCATTTTGGCTTCTTCGCCTTTGAAGATTGGCCTTAGCGAGAGTAGTTCGGCGAAGATGCATCCTATTGCCCACATATCGACGGCAGGAGTATAGTGCCGGCTCCCCATGAGCAGCTCTGGTGCACGATACCAGATTGTGACGACGACTTTGTCGCCCGAGAACAGGGAGTTGAGTGGCTTGTAGAACAGACGTGCTAGCCCCAAGTCGCCGATGCGAATAGCACCGCTTGAGGTGACGAGGATATTGGCTGGTTTCAAATCACGGTGCAGAACCCAGTTGGTATGAAGATAGAGCAGTCCGTTCAACAACTGGAACATGATAGACCGGACCATTGTCGCCGGAATAGCATGTCGCTGAGGCTGAGTGTGATGATGAATGATCTGGAGCAAATCATGCTCTGTATATTCAAATACCATGAAGATGCATTTGTCCTCCAGAATAATCTCTTCTAGTTGGACAACATTGGCATGTGAGAGTTCAGTGCACAATGCCATTTCACGGATAGCCGACTGTGACAGACCCGTGTACTGGATCGTTTCGCCTTCCTTGTCAGGCTTGAATCTGGATCAGGTTAGAATGAGGAAGAAATCAATTGCTGGGAGACCTTGTACTTCTTGATTGCAAACTCCCCTTTCTTGCCATTTTTGCCAACGGCCTTGTAAACTCGGCCATAGGTACCGCTGCTGATGAAGCCTACTATATTATACCGATCTCGGACCCGGACTTTGCTGGTGTACCCACCGGGTCTTCTTGATTCAATGGTATCTGTATAAACCCCCGGTTAGCATATTCCAGTTGCCGGATTAATCGAATGCGTTGGCGAGGATCCCTTCCAATTTGCAAACTTGCACCACAAAGACAAAATCATCACAAAGAATCAAAGGGAAAGAGTTACCACGAGAATAGAATCCTCCAGAATTCAAGAAAGGGAAACCCTTTCCAAACATGATGGAAAGACAGAAAGGCACAAGCCGTTACACCAAGGAATCAAGAATAATCAGATTCAAGGAAGATATATAATTACCATCGACAGTAGCCTGGAGATTCCGTTTCAAGTTACCGACTCTGGTTCGAGAGAGAGAGCCGGAGGAAGACGGCGGGTTTGTCAGACTCATTTGTGGATCAGAAGGGGGCCGGTGATGCTGTCACTCCATTGGTGGAGAGATACCTTCTCCACGGTTTCCAGTTCTTTGAATATAAAAAAGGATTTGAAAGACCGAGAGAGATATTCTAAGGTATTGTCTGAATTGTACAATGCGATGAGTTCAGCCGAGTCAACGCTTAGTCAGATCACATGTCGACCGTCCACGGGTGCTTCCTTAGAACCTTGGAAGGTTGTAGCTTACTCTTCAACTCAACTGGTTCAAGTCATTTCTGAATTGTGAAAGACTCTATGTGATTCAATGTGACATTCGACCTAGGCAGACCTTTCTCGTCTGACCAACTTGACCTTAGATCATCTTATCTCTACGATCGGCAAACGTCATCTTAAGCTCCGGCCCTCCTCTTAACGTACCTTCAACCTGTCCCGGGGTCGTTCAATCAACATAGAATTGTCTCACGATGGTTTTGGGCGCATCAACCCGGTCGGGGGTTACACCATACTTGATATATCTCGTATTTGTTGTTACGCTTGGTCCGCTTCAATTTGGCTTCCATCTGGTACGATAGCCCCCCCTCCATGTTTACTGAACATTACTGATACGTGGATTACCCAGGCAGAGCTCAATGCCCCCAAAGCCGTGATAACATGCGAACGTCGAGGAATTCATTCTTTGGGAATCACCTTTCATGGTCTACCACAATGCTTCCCTATGACCCCATCGCAATTCGGCCTCGTCTCTTCGATCTACACGCTCGGTGGCTTACTTGGAGCCCTGCTGGCAGGACCCATCGCGACCAAATACGGACGTCTGTTTGCATTAAGAGCGACCACAGTGTTCTTTATTCTGGGGCCTGTGGCGGAGACACTTGCGCCGGCGATTTCCCTCTTGAGTCTTGGTAGATTCCTCTCTGGAATTGGCTCTGGTGCTGCAATTGTGGTTGGTCCTATCTACATTTCGGAAATCGCTCCTCCCACTGCCCGAGGCCTCTTCGGTGCCTTCACCCAGATTATGACCAATGTCGGTATTCTATTGACACAATCCCTGGGATACTTCTGGAGCGAAGCAAGCCTCTGGAGACTCATACTGGCTGTTGCTGGAATTATCGGTGCTCTGGAACTTTTGGGGCTGTTCTTGGTACCAGAAAGTCCTTCATGGCTCGCGGAGCACCAAAAGATCAGTCAGGCACGCCGGGTCCTGCAGCGGATCCGCGGTCGAGATGCCGATATTGAAGCGGAGATTGCGAGCTGGAGGACCTCAGATGCCCCTTCATCTGGCGAGGAAGAATCCTTGCTCTCTCCATCCGGCGACAGGCCGCCTAACAAGCCTGCAGTCACGTTTATGCAGGTTGTCAAGGATCCCTACTACCGCCCAGCTATTATTGCTGTGGTTGGCGTGATGGTCGCCCAGCAACTCACAGGGATGAACAGCATTGTTATGTACAGCGTCTCCTTACTACAAAGCATCTTACCAACGACCGCTGGGCTACTCACGGTAATGATATCTGCGGTCAATCTCGTGATCACGGTGGCGTGCTCTCCACTGCCCGATCGCATTGGCCGGAAGTTGTGCTTAATGCTAAGCATCTGCGGTATGGGCAGCAGTTCTATACTTCTCGCGATAAGTATTTACATAAATGCTAAGATCTTGACGGCGATCGCTGCCTTACTTTTTGTGGCATGTTTTGCGATCGGACTGGGCCCGGTCCCCTTCATCCTGGCCTCCGAGCTTGTTGGGCCCGAAGCTGTTGGCGCGGCACAAAGCTGGGCGCTGGGCGCCAACTGGATCGCAACCTTTGTGGTGGCACAATTCTTCCCGGTGCTCGATGATGCTCTCGGTGGTCGTGGACAGGTATACTGGGTGTTTGCAGCTATGGCCGGGTTGCTCGGGGTCTTCATCTATCAATATGTGCCGGAAACCAAAGGTAAAGCTAATGCCGACGAGGTTTGGGAACGAACAGACCGACGACAAGACTGAATTTAGAATTTGTCCTTTTCTACAACATCCATAGTACTATAATTTCCAGATTACTTCCTCGGCTACAATATACATCATAGGACTCAATATTTGTATGGGATGCGGGGTACTGCATACCTTTAGGGATACATTGCATACAACATTGTATATGTTTTTTTTTAAAAAACCAAAGAGATACATAACTATGTTCAGGGGATCTCCAAGTACACAATAGGCATCCATTTTCCATTTTCCACCCTGTAATAACTTGCGGTGTGGAGTTTTTTTTTGATACCCCAGTTGCCCCCAATTCGCAGTGTTTCTCCCACTTTTCCCCTCAAGTTTCTCTACATTTCCGTTGAGATCTACATATATCCAGATGTCCTCCCTTTGACGTTTGAACCAATCCCTGTTTTTGAAAACGGAAACAACTTGGAAATTACAGTGGGTAAGTCCATTTCTTGGCCTGTGATCGACCCGGAGCACAACCAGCGGATCGTCGATCAACTCCGGGGTCTCTTAAACGTCAATTGTGTTGACCAGGGGGCAAGCCACCCGCCCAACACTTTTTTTCCTTCTTTCTTTTTCCTTCTTTTCTTTCTTCTCATTTTGTGTACATCCGCAATGGTCCGGTTGGCACTACCCCAACGGTTGAGCTCGCACCTTTCCGCGAGGAGCGCGTCGTCGACTCCCGGGCAGAGCAGAAGCACCAGTCCTCTGCGATCTTCGGAAACCAAACATCTGCTACTCAAGGTTTCAGTGATTCGGGTAAGTACTGAGGAATTGTGTAACCCTTTTGTATTCTCATGGACTCCCTGGCTGATTTCAATGGTTCCATTAGGGACGCAACCTCGCAGCCAAAGATCGGGGTGGCACGAGCGACCCAGTGAGCAGCACCCTTCCAACAAAGACAATTCGAACCGAGACCGCTTACATGTTGTACAGTATTTGGTGGTCACATTAGGAGATGCGAGGCAGTCGACACCGACCATATTCAAGACCCTGAACCCGGAATGGAACGTCTCATTCGAGATGCCCGTGATGGGTGTACCGTTGTTGGAAGCTATATGCTGGGATCATGATCGGTTCGGCAAGGATTACCTGGGCGAGTTTGATATTGCATTGGAGGATATCTTTGCCGATGGCCAGGTGAACCAACAGGTGGGTGAAGGGACACGTTGCTCGGACAATTGGGGGCTCGCGCTGACTTGACCCATAGCCCAAATGGTACACTTTGAATTCCAAGCGGAAGACGTCCAAAAGGAAGGACAGCACTGTGTCGGGCGAGATCCTGCTGCAGTTCTCGCTCGCCGATTCTGCGAACCCCGCTGCCACGCCGCCGGACATATTCGGCAAGTTCAAGAAATTGGTATACTCGGGTGATGAGGATGACCAGATCCCTCAGATCCCTCCCGCCGATTTTGATGACTTGGACCGGGACGATGAGACCTCTGACGAGGCCGATGACCTGGCAGGTGGTCCAGAAGTGGGAGAAAAACGCCGTCGGCGACTTCGGCTGGCTCGCTTGAGACGCAAGTCCCTGGCAGCTCGTGCATACCAATTCTCAGGCTCGGGGACTGGAGTGCAGGGTATCGTTTTCATGGAAATTGTTCGGGTGACCGATCTGCCTCCTGAACGAAATGGTATGGACTATCCTCCTGCATGCAAACCGCTAGATGTTAATTGATTTTCTAGTAACGCGGACATCGTTCGATATGGATCCTTTTGTCGTGACCTCTCTAGGAAGGAAGACCTTGAGAACCCCTGTCATCCGCCATAACCTGAACCCGGTGTATCATGAGAAAATGGTGTTCCAGGTGATGCGGCACGAACAGTCTTATACCATCAGCTTCAATGTGATAGATCGAGACAAGTTCTCCGGGAATGACTTTGTTGCCTCTGCGGGTTTCCCTTTGCAGAATCTCGTCCAGTCCGGCCCAGAAGCAGATCCCGAGACGGGATTATATCATTTTGTAGAGGATCTGGAGGAAGCTGATCCCACTACAGCTGCCAAGTTTGGTACGCGATCTGGTGTTAGTCCCTCGCGATCTGGAGTCACCCCATCGCACTCTTCACCAAGTCTCTCCAAAATGGCTCGGCCTATAATAAAGACCCGTCACTCCGCCAATTCAGTCTCAAGCCAATCAATGCTCGAAGCCCCAGGCCCGACTCTCCTTGCACCCTCTTCTCTCCCAGAAGAAGGAATTCCAGAGACGGATAGTGCTAGCTCATTGCAGCTTTCCTCCACGCTGAACATGTATGATGGCGAGTCAGCTCCGCCACCTGACCAGGACGGCTTCAGATCTTATACTATTCCCCTCATGCTCAAGAATAGAGAGCGGTGGGAAGACAAACATTCGCCAGAGCTGCATGTCAAGGCAAAGTACCTGCCGTACAGTGCTCTCCGACAGCAGTTCTGGAGGTTGATGCTTAAGCAATATGACGCTGACGATAGTGGTCGCATTGACAAGGTGGAGATGACGACAATGCTTGACACTCTTGGTTCAACGCTAAAGGAGTCGACAATTGACAGCTTCTTCGAACGCTTCAGCGCAGAGAATGAATCTAATGAAACCGATGATCTGACGTTTGATCAGGCAGTGGTTTGTCTCGAGGACACGCTTCAAACCCTGCAGAAGAGAAATTCAATGGCTGCTCCCAGAGCGACTTCGCTTCCTCTGTCAATTGCTGGAAGTCAAGATAGTGAGCAATCTAGCAGCGACGAGCACGTTTTGGAAACCAACATCGCTGCTGCTTCCAATACCGATCCGCAGAAAACATCTATTCCAACCCTGTCCAGCGAAGAACAATCTAGCGCTGATGAGTACCTCCAGCCCGATGATCTCGCAGACGAGAGGGGTGAGGAGCACGTCGTCGAAATCCGCGAGTGCCCACTTTGCCACCAGCCACGTCTTGCGAAACGCTCTGATGCGGATATCATCACGCACATTGCCACGTGCGCAAGTCAGGATTGGCGCCAGGTTGACAACTTAGTTATGGGTGGCTTTGTGACCTCCAGCCAGGCACAGCGCAAGTGGTACTCCAAAGTCATCACAAAGATTTCATACGGCGGATATAAACTCGGAGCGAACTCGGCCAATATCCTTGTACAAGATCGCATCACGGGTCAGATCAACGAGGAACGCATGAGTGTCTATGTGCGACTCGGAATCCGGCTGCTGTATAAGGGCATCAAAAGTCGTGATATGGAAAAGAAGCGAAGTATGCAACCGTTGGAGCTCAAGTGTATATGTTTGATTCAAAGATATATTTGCTAACAAATTTTTACCAGTCCGCCGTGTGCTGCGCTCTTTGAGTGTCAAGCAGGGTCGTAAATATGACGACCCAGCCTCGGCATCTCAGATCAAGGACTTTATCAATTTCCATCAGCTGGACATGTCCGAAGTCCTAATGCCCCTAGAAAAGTTCCGCAATTTCAACGAATTCTTCTACCGTGCTCTCAAGCCTGAGGCACGTCCGTGCTCCGCTCCTGATGAGCCTAAGATTGTTGTGTCTCCCGCCGACTGTCGCTCAGTGGTCTTTGACCGCTTGAGCGATGCAACCAGCATCTGGGTCAAGGGACGTGAGTTCTCAGTTGAAAGATTATTGGGCGATGCTTACCCAGAGGATGCTGCTCGGTACCGAAACGGTGGTGTCGGAGTGTTCCGTCTGGCACCTCAAGATTACCACCGCTTCCACATCCCCGTAGATGGAATCATGGGTGAACCCAAGACCATCGAGGGCGAGTACTATACGGTGAATCCTATGGCGATCCGATCCGCCTTGGACGTCTACGGCGAAAATGTCCGCATCCTCGTCCCCATTGACTCTGTTGAGCATGGCCGAGTTATGGTTGTCTGCGTTGGCGCCATGATGGTCGGCAGCACAGTCATCACCCGGAAAGCCGGCGAGAAGGTTTCGCGAGCTGAAGAACTGGGCTACTTCAAATTCGGTGGCAGCACCCTTTTAGTGCTCTTTGAAGATGGCAGGGTCAATTTCGACAGGGACCTAGCGGACAACTCCAAGGGTGCTCTGGAAACTTTGGTAAGAGGCGAACCCTTTCTCTGTTCATACTTGATCAATTGTAAACTAACACTCTTGTCTCATTCAGATCCGAGTTGGCATGTCGGTCGGACACACCCCTGATATTCCTCAGTATGTACCTGACATGCCCAAGAAGTCGGAGAATATCACTGCCGAGGAGATGCAAGAAGCCAAGCGACGCATTGAGGGCAGTCTGGCACCAACAAGCAAGCCATCCACCTTACTCAAGTCGATTCAATGATCTGTCTTTCTTTTATTTCTCTCGAGTGGACAGGGCTCAACTCCCACTGCTCTTTCTCACTGAACATATTGTTTTTCAACATCGGTGTCGGGGTGTTATTTGTATTCTGGTGAAAACATCATAGCGTTTATCTAGCAGCATCTGCGCATTGCGAGGATTGGGGGTAGAAGAGATGAGAGAGAGAGTTGCATTTTAGAGCCAGTCATACATTAACAGCGCTTCAATATATTCCAATCATATGAATAAAGTAGTAAATAGTAAAGCAGTAAAGCAGTAAAGTAGTTCAAAGTAGTCAAAGCAGTCAAAGTAGAAGAGCAACGTTGAAGTATAACGGTTGGTCCCAAAACAGACTAGCGCGGTCCCCACGCGCCCGACCAAAACAACCGCGTGCGAGAATCCAACCCACCACTCACACCCCAACCTGCCGCTCCCTTGCGTGTCTTTTTCGCGATTGAATTGAATAAGTCGCTTAATCTACTGCTCTTCAGCTGCAGTTCTGAATTGGGACGCGACCTGCGCCTAACATTCCGCGAGCCGACTGACCCGACTTCAAATCGACCGTGCCACAACCCTATACACACACCAAGTACCCATTGATCAGCAATCCGTCTGATTTGACAACACCGTATCGAGGTCGATAAGCTGTTTAGGGGAAATTAACTCGAGTCCGGAATTCATACGCACACGGGAGTCGCGCTTGTTGTTTCTCCAGGAAGCCTCTTCAACCAGGGGTATTTGACTGGAGAACAGGACACCGCGAAGCGACGAGTCGACACCAGAACGGGGGTGTTTGTTTCGCCATCCCTGTGTTTATTCCCGATCACAACCACCCCGCGTGAACCCCTCCTGACATGACAGTCGCGGTCCTGGCGACCACAACGACCAAGACAAAGCGTCGCGAACCGCTGGGGACGATCGCAATGGCCGCTCCGAAGACACAATCGCGCTCTGCGACCGCGTCCGGCGGGACTGGGAAAGCCAAGGAACGGAGGACTACGCGACTCAGCGCAAGTACACAAGAACTGGAGCAGACCACAAACAAGCTAGGGAAGCGGCCAGCTGGTGAGTAATTTGCTGGGGGGTGAAAGTCGTTGAGCGAGGGTTGAAAGAAATGTTCTAATTTGTCTCTTTAGTGGCATACGAGGAGGATGCAGAAGGGTTTCAGTTCTCACTACTACCATCAAAGAAGCCCAGGCCGTCAGTCGAAGCGGTTCCAGAAAATCCCCATTCAGACGTGGAAAATGCGCCTCCCAAGTCAACACCGAAAAGAGGACGGCCACGGAAAAAGCCAACGGGCGACGAGACCACTTCAAGCGCAGTGCCGGCAAAGGGGAAAAGCGTGGAGCTTCCAAATAGGAGGCCCACGAGGGGGGCTGCAAAGACTACACATACAGAACCTGAATCTCATCCGACAAACGCGATCCGCTCATCACGGACCCGCGACAGTCCAGAACACCAACCTGAGGCAAAGAAGCCGAGGAAAGCAGGACGACCACCAAAAGCCAAACAGCATGCGCAAGTGTCTGAGTCAAATGGATATAATTCTCCAGAGCAACCGCCAGAGGGCACAAAGGTGGCACTGCCGGTGGCCGATACTCCGGTGATTCAGCGCAATAAAGAGTTCAGAGGCGGGAAGGGTGATAAAAGCGATAAAGGGCGACGGCGAAGCAGCTTGAGTATGCGCGGACGAAGGGCCAGTTTTTTAATCGACTCAGGAACATCAAATGGTAGGTTTCTCTGAGATGGGCTCTATATGGCCGAATGCTGATTTTTTTGCCTCTTTTCCCGTACAGCGTTACCCCATCGAGAAGTTGGTACAGCGGATTTCTACAAGCATATCGCCGATGACGGAATCCCGGAGCCGCGAAGGATGCGGCAATTATTGATTTGGTGTGCGACGCGCGCAATAGGGGAAAAGCCCTCAGGAGGCTCAAATTCGGACGATCAAAGTGCGCGCTTAGCAGGTACGTGGAAACCGTTAACGTGTGAGAGGGATCGTTGATCTGACCTTTTCCAGCGCGTGTGATTCAAGAGGAGCTTCTTCAAGATTTCTCGAGCAACTCGGAGCTTTCCAACTGGCTCGGCCGCGAAGATTTGAATCCTCCAGCCGTTGTTATCAAAAAGCCGAACCCGCGAAACCTACAGAATACAGACAAGATCAAGGAATTGGAGGAGCATATACAGAAGTAAGTGTATATCATCGAGAGCTGTCACAAATGTATAGGACTAACGAATTCCCAGATTACACAAAGAAAGGCAATCTCTCAATGCGCTTCTTCGACAGCCAGCGATCCCAACCGTCAAGGCTAAACCACAATCCGACAACCAACAAAAAGATAAGCAATCTTCACATAAACCACAGCGCGAAGAAGTCGACCCCTCTCTCCTCGACCCCTCACAACAAGCCATACTGGAATCTCTCAATCCCTCGAATCAGCCATCAGAAGGAGAATCCACTACCCCATCTTCAACCCGACCACCTATCACCCCATCTGCCGTCTCTGCTCAATTATCACGCATCACATCTGGGCTGGCACCGACGCTCGATGCCTTTGCAGCTGGTGTACATGACATCGAACTATACCGCGCCTCTGCAGATACCGTTTCATCCCGAATATTACGCATCTGTGCACAGCGACTAGAAGAGCGCGATGCGCAGAATACGCAACGTCGCCTCGCAATGGAAGGCAACGATGACGAACACCCACCACCAACGAGAATCAAGGAAGATCTGGGTCTCATTCTGGGAGCACTTAGTCGGGTGGAGAGACGATAGAAAATACTATCCATCCGCTTTTCACGGGAGGTTCCTCCTACGTATATTCTCAATAATCTGTTTTCTGGCGCTTCCCCATTCGTTTTCCTTTCTTCCCTTTTCTGTTTCCTGCGGGGATTCACCATGAATGAATTGATTGATAGCGATGATCTTGACGAAAGCCCCACCCCAATATCATGGGATAGGGAAAGGCGCATTTACGGTGGCGTTTCCATCGTTTGACAAGCTCGGGGTTTGGGGTTTGGGATTGCAATTCTGAGATATCTGGTGCTCCATAAGGTGCAAAGATTTGAGATGGAGTAAATAGGTAGTCCAGTACCTAATACATGCCATCAATCATTGATCACTGCTTTCTGTTATCCATGGTAAGATGCCCTAATTTATCTGTTGGTGAGCTCTTGAAACAAATATTATATAGCGAGATATGGTTCTGCTTGTCCATGGATTTATAGTCTAAGATTTCTTTAGAACAATATGTGGAAGAACACACCAATTACACGATTTCTGCCTCATTTCGATTATAGTGCCTAGCACAAGCTAGCAAAACCCCATAGAATTGTGTATGATTGAGCAGGAAGACCAATGCCAAGAACAGTGAGGATAGCGAGCGTGGCTGTCCGCAAGGTACATGTATGTAGCAGTATATAACTAACTAACTAGTTAGTTATCCCCTTAATGAAAGGCTAGCGTCATTACTATCTAGCCAACGAAAAGAGTAATGTTAAATCAATCGGATTTCATTGCTTCTTTGTCTATCTATCATGTTGGTACAATTAGTACCTGCGTGATTTTGACGCTCAACGTCTCAAGCATTTGCTGACAATGGAATCAACTTGATTCATCTTATCTTCAAATACATGTCCAAACCCCTTTATCTCAGCGCTTTTCATGCCGCGCCGAGAGGCAGCGAGAGAATCGTATTTAACGGCTCCCAATGATTCATCACTGATTTCGCCAACTGCCGAACCAGCGTCAAAGCCCAACAGCATGCTAAGAATCGCCACCGGAGCACTGTCAGGGTTCTGTACCATACTGTAGATATCGTAGCCTTCATTTGCGACGGTCCCCGCCAAAGCGAGTAATGCATCAAAGCCTTCGATGACATCTCCAAGTCCCGAAAGCGGGCCAAGGAAAGGAAGAGCCAAAAACACACCACCAATGATCTTCAATATTCTTTCTTTCTTATCTTCAGCGGCAACCTTCTCACCGATATCGACAACGTTGTAGATGCGATCGACTAGCTCACTTAGCGTAAAGACAGCGGTAGATATGGTCTGAACAACATCGTCTATCACGCCGTCAAAGCCTCCAGATGCGATGCTAAGCTGGGTAAGAGAGATCGACAGTTGGAGGTTGGGGATATTTGGCAAAGCCTTTCTCATGATATCCCGAGGGTCAGTGATACTGATTTCCTTGGCTGGAATGGGAAATCCCTGCCACCAAGCGCATCTGTATCCCCAACTCGGAGTCACATTGCAGTCAGGCATGTTACCATAGTAAGGCTTCTGGTCGGTGCCAAGGAACAAGCCACCATCGAGTGTTACCCAGTCCGGCTCCACGCCAACGTTTGCAGTAAGATTGCCAAAGAAGCCTTCTCGGTCCACGATATCGTAGTAGACGATATGGGTCTGGTCTTGCGACCCAATATACTCATCCGGACAGGCGGTCCTTGAGCCATTTCTGCCTAGCGTGTTATACGTACATTCGAAATACTGATTGCCCAAGCCATTGGGTTTACCAATAACCTCGCTGATGTTCATGAAGTACATGAGCTGAGGTTGAACCTGCGCTTTCATGTATTTCGAGTACTCTTTGAAGTCGTCGTCGTAGTTGGTTGTATGGGCAATGTTTGTATAGTTGGCCAAAGCAACCTCCAGCTCCCCATATAATGAACCCAGCACATAGAAGTCGACACAGTAGGGATCCAATTTGCCAATGTCTGCTTCCAGGTCATCGAGAGAGGAGTAGTTGATGCTGAAATCGCAAGGGAAAGTGCCGGCGCACTCCTCACTGTCATCGTCCACATTTCCACAAGGATCATCGTCGGGGACCGTGTCTAGGCATACCGGCGAAGGACAATAGTCTCTAGTACAAGCAAAGCTGCAAAGACCGTTATCCTCGGTATCTGGTGCCCAGCCGACGATAGAGGTGTTTTGGGCAGGAGGAATGTTCAAGGGACCCGTTGCGGTACAGGTACAGTTGTAAACGGGGCAATAGCCATAGTTACAGCCAAAGCTGCACAGACCAGCCAATTCACCCTCTCCAGTACCACCGACACATGTGTCAGGGGTGAACGGGGAGACTGTGGGAATCGTTAATGGGACCGACACAGTTCCGCAGGCAGTTGACGGGCAATAGCCATATTCACAGGTGAACGAACACAGACCGGCATAATTGGCGTTTTTGCCTGCAGCTGGATAGCCCACGACGCCTGTAGGTTTGGGTAATGTTGGATGAGGTCCCAGCTTGGTGCACACGCACGCCCCAAAAGGACAATATCCCAAGCTGCAGGCAAATCTACAAAGCCCATTGAAATCCCCCATCCCCCATCCCTCGACACAGACTTCCTTGTCAAGGTCAGGGGAGGTTCCACTGAGGGAGTTTCCAATGGTGTAGCCCACCCATGCATTCCAATTTTCGACTAGGTCGCCCATATCACATCCACTGCTGATATCCTTGCCATCAACTTCGAGCAAGCCACTCGGAGTAGTCACACTCAATATCACGCCTCCAGAATGGCCGGCAAAAGAGACACTTCCATGGTAGATACCAACATTGCCACTGGGGGTGTTGGTCCAGGTTGCGCCTAGGTTCACGCCATCTATAGTCACAGAGATATCTCCAGGCTGTGACAATAGTGCTGAATAGAAGATCTTATCTTGCATCACATCCTTGGGCCAATACTCCAGCTGCAGCTGCGAGACGGTATTCGCAGTTGTGCCACCATCAGCGCACGCACCGGCTGCATTCAGACGATACCATGCCACAAGGCCCTCCTTTCCTGAGGTAGTGTGGTTAAATTTATAGAGGTCAATCAGGTAGGGCAAGAATTGTCTCCAGCCGCTATGATCCAAACTTTCGACATAGTTGTAAGGGGCATTCCCAGTTTCGAATGCCGCATACATTGAATGGGCCAGTCGGTTGTGGTAGTCAACAGTGGGACCGATGTAGTGACTCTCACCAAAGTCGTTCCAAGAGATGATCTCGATGAATTCCGGGGCCAGGTAGAGCGCTTGCTCCCACCGCGTATACCAGAGATCATCACCACGCCACAGCCAGTTCTTATCATATCCAGGCATGTTTGTGAAAAACCACGGCGAAATCGGCATCATGTAGGGCTTCTTGCCCAGGTATTGCATGTAAGAAGCGTCAACATAGGTGTTCATATCGTTCGGTCCATTTGGCCACGCAGCCCAGCTAAACAGCCCGTCTGCAACACCATCTCCCAAAGCCATGGCAGACTTGGCCCCAACTGACGACCAATCTGGAACAAAGAAGAGCGACATCTTTGATTTGAGATACACCCAGTCATCAGCATTGCCAGGTCCTTCAAATGTCGAGACCAATGGAGTTTTACCGTGGAGGTAATAGGCGCCACTGGAAACGTATTGCTTCAAGAGATTCAGTACGTCGTCTTTATCCCAGGCTCCATTCCCTGCATAGTCGAACGAGAAGAAAAGAGAGAATTTGAGCTTTTGAGCCGCTAAAAAGGCATTGGGCATGGAATTCGAGGTGGTGTCTTCTCCGTTTGCGATGTTCAAAGCGAATGCGTCAATATGAGCATCCTGCGCGAGCTGGATCTCATGTTCCCAGTCTGAGACTGCATATCCGGCCGTATTCGAGACCATGAAATGAGCGAACACAGCACGGGAATACACCTGGGTGTAGAACAGGAATGACAGTAGCAGCATGTAGCGCCACCATAGAAATGAGGAAGACATTTTGCTGAAGTATGGAACGAGTCCAAATCGGAAGGCGAAAGAAAAGAATGTTTTCAGGAATGATTCTGGCTTATAGAGAAGGTGTTAAAGAAGAAAAAGGAAAGTAACTAACTCGGAGAGCATGCTTTAAATGCTATCTTTTCTCTTTTCATTAACATATAGATACTTGTCAATTTTTGGCCTTTATTGCCATTTCATTAGCGGCAGTGGCGGCCCCAAGCCCTTTGCTGGACTAGTTCCCCTTCAGCATAATCTCCCAATGGGCCCAGGTATCAGCTACCTAGTGTCTTTGATGACTCTGCCGTGATCCCGATGCGATAATACTTCTTAATGAGGGATTTTTCCCCCTGTCCAGCTGCATAAACCTCTATACAATAGAATATTCAGTGCAAAATAAGCAAGCATACTACGGGTCAATGAATTCTATTTCACTGTTCATTGGATCTCCTAGATCGCATATAAAAGTCAATCCTGCCGTAACTAGCCCTAAGCCTCGCCAATGTTTTCCATTTGCGTTCAGAGATATTCCCATAAAGAGGTCCAATTTCCGAGGTACAGTAGCTCATGGGACTAGAATAGGTGGGCGTTGAGCTGGCTAGTGAGCCCCTGTATAGGGTGTGATTGGGCTGAACTAGATAGCAGCCCTGTCTCAAATTTAAATGAGGCTAAAGCTTAGTGCGTCTTTTAGTATAGAAATCCAAATACCGACTCGTTACGCCTCTGTGTAATATTCATATCACTCCGAACGAGCACCATATACAATCCTTTTGCTAGTTATATTTGATATATTCAAATAATTATAATTTCTCAGCGTCGCTTTCCTTTCTCCTCCGACTCATTCAAATTTGATAGGCACTCCTTTGCCGGTCATCCATTCCAGCTCAATGTACTGCTAGGTATACATCATTATATACCTACTTTATTTGCAGTGCCATCATATACCTTATTGCTGTGGACTTAGCCTCGGATTTCATCATTTCTTTTCCCGTCATTTTTTCGAAGTTCACTCTTTGCTCCGTCAACATGAAGGCATTCAAGCTTCTCCTCTTCATATTCCTGTCACTTTTCAATCTTGGACAAGGATCCAAGCTCGCTGCCCCCAGCGAGATGCTCGCCATGTACAACGCATATGTTTTGGACTTTCTCAAGAACGGAGCAACACGTACTCTGGGACCGAGCCTTGACAGTAAGGCCTTGGTTGACTTTGGAACCTTTGTGTCGCACATCTATACGAGGGCAAAGTTTCCCCGAAATGGGGTTTTCTTGAGCCAAACCCCAGAATACAGCAAAGATACATTGGGCCAAATCAATAAATTCTTGGGAAAGAAACCCTACTACGACACACAATATCTGCTACGAGAGGGGAAACTTTTGCCGAAGTCGCATAAGGTTATCCTCGAGCGGCTCAGTGATATCGTTAAATCGACCCGAGGTAGTACCGCGCCGGGCTTCTCAGACGCATGGAAAACCCATCTCCCCGAGTTCAAGCGGGCTTTAGCAGGTACCCAAGGGGCGCGGCTAAGTGAGATGTTCTCAGTCGGACTGAAGCCATTGTTTGAGAACAAATATCTCGGAAAGACTCTGCAGTCTTCGTCATTTCCTGTAATGGACACAGACGTTTCATACGATCGCGAGAACTGGGGATTGACTTTGACGGCCAATGGCGGTCAAGTATCTACAGCTCAGGAGTACAAAACCTGGTATGTTGGTCTTCGGAACAGCAAAGATCCCGGTGCGCGGTCTTACATGAACCATCAAAAGATCACTACCACGATTGGTCGGAGCTTGACTGAGTTGGACAGCTTGGATAGTTGTGATTAGAAGGTCTTGCAGACGGGATAGGTGTTGGATGGCAGCCCAAATGTTGGTGTCTTTGGGATATATGGATGATTGGAACTTGTCTACTACTCAAAAAGGATTGGTATATTGTTTTATACATATGTAGTTCCTGCGTAGTAACCACTGCGTGTTTTAGCTGCTGGCATCAATCTCTTGAGTTCGACTGTATTCAAACAAGGTGATCTTCCGAATATGTGTGCCGCATATGTCCGCCTTCAAGAAAAGCCTCGCTTATTTTGTCTCTCTCCTGCCTCATTCGGTTTCGAACCTCAACCGCCTGCACAAATGTCATTAAATCATCCTTCCGTGTGTTCTCCATTGATTGTGATGTGTCAACCCAGATTGGGTCCTGGGGAGGCACGTTTTGGGTTGAGCAGATTCGATAATGCGGGTCTACCAACCACAAAGTCGCAAATCGAAGGTACCCCGGCCGCAATGGATCTGCGAGACTGAAAGGCTCGGCCTTGGACCGCAGTGTATTTGGCCAAGCAAGAAACTGTCCATTCCTTGAAATCGGGATAGACCCCATGGTCTGTAGAGCATCCGGGGAACAAGGATCATCGCTGTCGTATGGCCACTCAGGAACATCAAAAAGTCGGTCCATAGCCAAAAACTCTGCAATATTGAAATCATAGCTATCGATCTTCGTCTCCTGTTGGAATGAAACCCTTGCATCTTTGATGTTGTGCATATCGAAGTAGCATGTGGCTGTAGAAACGATATGCTCATTGAGGATACCAGCAACGTTGTGATGGGGATCACCACTATACAGCGGCTTTTCTGGGGTGAGTTCAATAGTTGACACTCGAACTATAATCTGCAGGCCCTCAAATTGATCTTGGAGAGATATAGAGTAGTACTGGTGATCTGGATCGGGTATTGGGGGAGTTTCATCAGGTTCACTCCATTTGGGCATGATCGCGCGGCCTGTATTTTCACCAGTCTTCCATTCATCATATGCGAAGGAGATCCCCGGCTCAACGCCTCTCACAGCGTACAACCGCTTATTCTTTGCGAGGATCAATTCTTCCAGTTCTTCGGAAGAATTCCATTGCCATGGCTGCATACTAACGAGAAGATCATGGTACCCAGAGTCAGGCCATATGCGGTATCGCTTCTCGGGCTCAGGGAGATTAAGATATTCTCTTATTCGTGATCGAACGTCAGGCCATTCTTCTTCTGTGATGGGTGGTGTGCGTCCCTCCCTCGCGTTGTTCAGGTAATAATATAACTTGGGATGCCAATCAATGCCTTCCACTTGGAAGTCATAAGTCCTGATTCGAATGGGCGTCCGACCTTGATCTCCAAGGATAAGCATTTCATTCCACGGTTGTATGGCGGCCGAAATGAGCCCTTCGAGCGCTCTGTATATGCCCCTTTCCTTTGAATGCACACCATTGACATATGAGGTAATTTTAACTCCTCCGTGCTCGTTTAAAGCAACCTCACAGGGAAGACATTGAAAGGCATTGGACCAGTATTTTCGCTTTCTATGATGCCGAGAATCCCTTAAGTCTCTTTCCTTTCTCTCTTCGAAATGCATCTCTTCGTGTCTGTCGGATGGTTTCTCGGGAATCGGAGCAATCTGGGACTGTGATGGTCTCCATGACTCAGGTCTCTCCAGATCAACTTTGCCCCCGTCGGTAAGGACTCGAGTGCGACCATAAACGAGAGGATACATAAAGGGGTCAACCACATGTCGAACCGGACTCTCAGAACCACTCCTAGGAGTATCATCAGAGGCAGATGATGAAGCGGATCTCGATTCTGAAAAAAGCGGCGACATGGATTCGCGAAGCTCTTTGAGAAGATCGTCATGAACTTGAGATTTGATAACTCGTGAGTCGGCATCAAACACAGCAACATAGCCCGTGCGTTTGAAATCAGACGCTTTGTCTCGCAACTCCTTTACACACCACTGCCATGAGAGCTCATCGAGATCAAAGACCGAATCGGCGTGCTGATGCCATTCTTCCAGTTTCTGCGGGTCTTCGGACTTGTTTTCCCAGTCTGGCTGCTCTGTGACATACGACATGAACTGCAGCATGGAAAGCTCTCGTAGAAACAACTGGGGAATTTGTCTCCAATCGGCAATTCCATGTGCAAAACGATTGTCTTTTGGCTGCTCATAGAACAGGGGTACACCATTGAAACCAGGGACTCGCAAGGGGGCGGTGCCGCTGTTGTCCAACTTAATAGGTGAAGGGTCCATCCTTATCATCCCCGAGTAGCAGCGAGATGAAGAGAAGGGGATTGGGGTCGTTCTAGCGCGACCAAGTAGTCGGGAATGAAAGTGAAGCCGTTGGAGGATGTTAGCCATTGAGAAAGGGCGATAGGTATCAATTTGAGGATGCTGCCATGAGAGGTGAGAAGCGGCAAAAATGAGAGAGAGAGAGAGAGAGAGAGAGAGAGCTGTAAGATTCCGAGACGTTGACTAGGATCGAGTGGGCCAAGCGAGTGGTAATTTTGATACAGGGCGTTGACAGGGCGTGTACAGGACCCTCGGGATCTCCGGGTCTTAGCGCGGGCGCTAAGCTTATCTATGGCTTATTTAGCTCGATTCCGACCACACATATGTACACTATTGCTTCACCACCCACGGAGTTCCGGAAATTGATCACGATCCTTCATAGTGGCATCAAGGGGAAATGAACTCGGAAATTGGCCGACAAAACGCCATCATCACATCCATCTTTGAGCATTCCATACTTACCCCTATAAAAAGTGTCGGATGGAATACTTCGCCTTAACTTGCAATTCCACTATCAAGCGAACATCCAGAGCTGCCATAAACCATGCAACCAACTTCAGTCCTCATTTTCACCTTTCTCCTGGCTATAGAGGGGTTCATTTCCTCTGTATCCGCCTCTTGCTTCCCCAGCGCCCAGAATGAAACCATTGGGTTCTTCAGTAAAGCACCTCTGGCCTATGGATACACTCATTTATCGCCATCTGAATGTGCTAATGAATGCGACAGCATGAGCACCTGCCAAGCATGGCTTTTTATCGTCAATGCGAAGGAATGCCAGTTCTATCGTTCAGCTCCTGTGGCGCAGGCAAAGAGTGCAGGTTTCATTATGGGATCGTGTGATACAAATGGCACTCGAGCGACTGAATCGACATCAAAAGTGCCTCTACCAGCTTCCTCCTCTTCTACGGTACCTGGTTCACAGACTGCCCAGTCCTCCCCATCCAACGTAAGACCTTCCCGTATGCTGACACGAGTCTATCTTTGGAGATTTCTTCCTAACAGACAATCCAGATCCCAGGACATACAACCCATCTGAACCAGCACAAGCGTGGTCATCATCACCTTCATCATCGACAAGACTAGTGAGATCACAGTGAGCGACCTCTCGTTCAGCTTATACTGGTAAGGTGATGGTGGCTCCGGGGGTGAGCGGGTTTTATACTTATATAACACACAGGGGCGTCCACGGGTGCTCGGTTTTACCCAGTGAGCAAAAAGCGGCGAGGGGTGAGCACTAAAGTGGAAAGGGAAAGCCATGCCTTGTGGCCTAAAATCCGGTGATATGTACTCCATGGCTTCCGGAATTGCCTATTGTGGAATGGGACTTCTACTGGATACTACAACATACGGTAGATTTAATGTGCTCAATTGTTCTCTGGACTCCTCTATACGACAAGTATTATTAGTATTACTATTAAATACTGAGTATACCTAGGTATTATATCCGTGTTTGGTTCCCCGGAGACATTTGCATTTTCTCGACAAAGAAAGTCTCCGACATCATGTCATACATGTTGTATAATAAGAATTTCAAAGTTATAAATATGTACCAATTTCAACCTTTGGGTCTGCATCTTTAAACAATTATTATCTCAATTCCCAAAAATTCAAATCAACATGACCATCGGAAAGCTCCTGGCCAACGGGGCCTTGTTGTTTGATGTCCTCATCATTGGCGCTGGTCCATCGGGCTTGTCGGCTGCCACCGGTCTCGCTCGTCAATTACACACGGCAGTAGTATTCGACTCTGGAGTCTATCGCAATGCAAAGACAAATCATATGCATAATGTCCTGGGTTGGGATCACCGCAACCCCACAGACCTGCGAGCTGCGGGTCGGGCCGATCTATCCAACCGATATTCGACCATTCAGTTTCAAAACACATCCATTGAGACAATCTGGAGACTGGACGATAAACAAATCTTTGAAGCCCGAGATGCACATGGTAAACAATGGTATGGTCGAAAGGTAGTCCTCGCTACTGGTGTCCGGGACATTCCTTTGGAAATCGAGGGATATTCGGAGTGCTGGGCAAATGGAATGTTAGTTCGAATCTTCATTGGTGACATATAGTATGTACTAACAATTCCCAGTTACCACTGTTTGTTCTGTGATGGTTACGAAGAACGGGGCCAGGAGACCGTCGGAGTCATCGCTTTAGGTCTCGTCGCCAACGTGCAGAGAGCCCTACACCTTGCTCGCATGGCTCATCGGCTTTCCAAGTCTGTGACTATTTACACCGATGGCAATCAACCTCTTGTCACCGAGATTCAGGAAGCGGCGCCTGAAACCGCATCCTGGCTCCAAATACAGTCGCGACCGATCGCTCGATTCGAAAAGGGACAGGTGGACAAAACAGTCATTGTTCATTTCAAGGATCAGGCAGATAGCAAAGAAGAGGGCTTCCTGGTACGCATTTGCTTCAACATATTTTGGGGGACATTACGGAGTACTGACTGTGCACTTACAGGTCTACAACCCAAAGACAGAGATAAACGGACCTTTTGCCGACCAGCTTTCTTTGGCCTTAACAGAAGGGGGCGATCTTCAAACATCCCAGCCATTCCACGAGACCAGTGTTCCTGGTGTATTCGCAGTAGGAGACTGTGCCACTCCCATCAAGGTAGTCAGCCTTGCGACTGCAATGGGATCTCTCGCTGCTGGGGGGCTGGTTGCTCAGCTCCAGGCGCAACCCGTAGTGGAGTTTGGAAGTGATGGGGAACTGTAGAAATCCTTTGCTTACTCGTCTAGGCATTCTGTTTTTCTCTTACGTCGGGCTGCTTCATAGTATAAATCGGGGAGAGGAAGGCATATGGTAGACTCCCCCAGATAGAGAGGATATCTCGAGAAAGTGCATTTGATAATGGCCATAAGTAACTGCTCATTTTTCTTTTCTTCTATGTTGTACATTAAAACTTTCTACAGTCTCAGTGAATGGGATCACTGCGAAGGTGTAGTTATACGCCTTCGCAGATACTGCGACAAAGGAAGCTTGCCCCATCAATTCCCGAGTCTGTAATGCTTTCATAAACCCGACCTCTCTCCACTGCCAACATCCCCATATTCTTCTCCATTCATATTACAATAGCCCGAAAGTTATTTATCACGTCCTATACATAAGCGTTACTATTTCATATTTTCCAAGCCAATGACTGCCCGAAGCTATGGGTACAAATCTTCCAGAGACCAAGCCCGTGGAGCAACTATTCCTAGATCTCCCCATCCAAGACGTCCTTAACAATGATGCCGGGATGCAGACCAAAGATCGAGAGTCACAAACAGCATTTTCAACTATACGAAACATGTTGATATTCGAAGTAGTCAAATAACAACTTTATCACTCTGGCTAGTACTTGGGAAGCTCCCGTAAACTCAATAATACAACGTCGTTGATGCTGCTATGGTTTGAAGGCATCACATCACGTAAGGTCAAAGATAAATGATTTAGTACCAAATCTCACGTTGTTTTCGAAAAAGATCACAAATACTTCGAATATTTGAGAACAAAAGGGAAAAATAATATAAGATCATTGAATTATAAGCAATACTATTTAGGGGATTGAAGACAAGTTGGCCAAACACAATGACTAAAGGGTGAATCACGGTAATAGGTGTGTATTTTGATAGGATTGATATAATTGATTAGAGACAACAGAATAAAGAAATAGAATAGGAGAAAATAGGACCCAAAGGTCAAACCAGATGTGACAATAAACTGTAAAGTATGCAATATCTCTGTGCGACCTTGGAAATATATCGAGATCATAGTAAGCAAAGCATCAGTGATGGCAAGCCTTCCAAGAGGTTAAAACAGGATGACCGAAAAGAAACATAATCAGGCTTCTCCTGTACGATCGGCCACAGGTGTCTCTTTGCTTTTCGAGTTCCTCCGCCCAAAACAGAAAGATAGCAAGATAGCAATCGCCGCAAGGACGATGGATAGGATGAAACAGTCCTTCAATCCGGCCATGTAGCCATCCAAAACCACGGCAAGCTGGTCAGTGGTGAAAATCTCTTTCAGTTCGGTCGCACCAGCTCCAGATATGAGAGCCGTGCTAAGATCTGGTAGATGCCGATGCACCTCCTGCACTAACTTGTTGCTAAAAGCAGCCTGGGCTGCCTGCACAAAAATAGCACCCCCTATGCACTGGAAGAAGAGGATGAGGGCGGAAACAGTGGATAAATCTTGCACCTCCACAGCAGCCTGACTCGCCATCATGGGCACCTGAATTCCTAGTCCAATGCCGATACCTGCCATGGCTTGATACCCGATCCACTTGTTGGGCCCAGAGTTTAAATCAAGGGTATAGAGTAAGCCACTTGCGACGGTGGTCAATACGCTCGCCACCGTCAGCAGAGGCATGTAGTATCCGATCATACCCAGAATGACACCGGAAAGGGTGGCAAACAGCCCATTTCCTAACACCAGTGGCAGCATACGAACGCCCGAGTTCGCGGCTGAGCTGCCTTTGGCGGACTGAAAGTAGATTGGGAGGTAGTAAAGCAACAGGTAGAAAGAGCCGCAGAAAAAGAAAGTGTAGGCTGAGCTGAAAAGAACAGTAGTGTGCTTCATTAACCGGGGTGGGATCATGGCTTTATCTTTCAACATGACCTCGTTGACACAGAAAAGCACAATGAGCAACCCAAAGCCGATCAACGTCCCAATCACGTCTGCATTCTTCCAAGATTTGGCCGACCCACCCCATTGCAGGGCGAGCAGGAAACAAAGGATCGCGCCGAGCAGGAGTAAGATTCCAGAAAAGTCCATTTGAAGCATGATTTCCTTCCACGAGGCATTCTTCACCTGGGATTGCGGGGGAGCTTTGAAGAACAGAATGACCAACCCAGCTGCAAGGCCACCAATGGGTAGATTGACCCAGAAACACCATCGCCAGGTTGACTTCTCTGTGAAGGCTCCACCGATGAGAGGACCGGCGACACTGGCGACGGCAAAACTAGCTCCGATGGCACCTGTCATGGCGGCACGCTTTTCAGGACGAACCGAGAAGGCTAGAATGGTGTAGGATCCAGAGGAGATACCTGCGGCGCCCACGCCGGCGATAGCGCGACCAACAATCAGTGTCACAGAGTTCTTCGCGACAGCACAGATCAATGAGCCCACCTCAAACAGAGCCATGGATGCCACGAAGCTCATTTTGAGTGGGAAGTAGCGGTATATCTTGCCCCATGTGCCCTGGAAAGAAGCGAGGGTGAGGAAGAAAGCCGATCCGTACCATCCAATGTCCGTCACTGTGTGAAATTCATCCGTGATGCGAGGGATAGCAGTCGAGATAATGGTGGTGTCCAGGGAGATCAAAAAGATTGCAGCTACCAAGCCAGCCATGATCACAGTCAAGGCCATCCCCGAGGGAAATTCGATATTGTCCATTGGATTTGACTCGGGCTCTGGGGTCGGGCTGAGAGACCGGCCATCAGCCTCGAGCTTCAAGTTGGGTTCGTCGTCTGAATGTGGCGACATCTTTGTATTGAAGAGTTCAATATGTTTTAACCGACCAGACAAGTTTATGATGTTTCAATGAGTTCAATGAGTTCGTAGAGGTAGGAGAATAGTCAGTCTCGATCCTTTTTATATCCGGCATAAACAAGCATGAGCAAGCATGAGATAAGTGAGGGCATCTAGACCAGTACCAATTGTCAGCATGGGCCAGATGGCAAGACATATGTCACTATTCTATCCTATAGTAATTAGAGTACAGAAGCATGTCTCTTTAGCGCAAAGGATCTATGTAGTGGGCCAAGAAGTCTCCGCGTTTAACTAAAGTCGCCGAAGCTAGATGGCCCTACGAGTTTATTGGCTAAATAGTTTACTAGTTCTACGGTTTACCCCTGGGGAAATTTTTGGAAATCTTCTCACACCAATGATATAATCCCTGTGAATCCTGAATTAAACTAAATTACCACGGAGACATACCGTTAAGTTTCCGACACCTTTTTTTTGCAGAGAACCCGAACCATTTACAGTACATTTCTGCTAAGTTCTGTCTTTTTTTTTTCATTTACTAATCTCCGGAGAGTTTTAAATGCATGCAATATTACCACTGAAAGAAAGGGGGAGGAAAAAAACAAGAGAAGCCAGATAATGCTCAGGCTGGGCTGGGCTCGTATACTTCCCACATAATAGACACAATGAAAATCCCACTTAGGACTTTCAATATACATTGTCAAATTCGTGCTCTTCCATTACTGCTTAGCGATAAATTGTACTCTCCGTCACCGAAAACCCCAAGGGTGATGGTTGAGTGGAAGGATATTCTGACTATAAAAGCATTGATCGATATAAGTTGCCTGCATGCTACAATCTACGGTATAATCAACACGTTTCGCAGTCACTTGAGTTTGATAAAATCTTGTGGCTATTCTTTCCGACTCAGGAAATGGATACCTACTCAACAACACGGACCAAGAGAGGAGTTGCATGCACGACATTATTTAATCAAGTCTTATATTGGTCAACTCATTTTAGCCTGCCCTTGGGGAAGCCGAACTTGCGGGTCGGGTCCTGTATAGCGGAACATTCGATGGTACGGGAAGATCCCAAATTTGATATTTGGGGATGTGCTACACCCGAGATGAAGGATTAAGAGAATAAAAGGACAGGCACAAGCGAAAGGAGGGCCTCGATGATTTTAGTCGTGACTCGTGAAAATCGTAGCTTCTATAAATGTCCAGACAGAGAGGGTCGGCATAGTGAGTCAATGTAGACTTGATCGGCGAGGACAAGAAAGGGAATGGAAGATCGAGAAGACGCAGCAAAGAGGCCAATAGTCTTTGCATTCGCCAGTCTCAGACAATGGAAAACAATTAGAATACAGCAAGTGAATTCCCGTTCCTCAAATTCGGGGTTCACGTATGCGAAATATCCAAGAGACTCGGTAGTCGAGCATGACGACAAAGCAATGCACGTAGCAAAAAGAAAGATAAATGCAATAGAGGATAGAGGGAGAGTCGACACGGAGCTCCACGGCCTAGAAGCTGAACAGTCCGCTTCGCTTCTTGCCTAGCGGATAAACCACCAAAGCGGCTAGGAAGAGACCGACCGTCGTGCCAATAGCAACTTGGACCATGCCATATCCGATATCGAAAACGACCCCATAGCTTTGGTCTCTGGCCTCGTCGGTTGATAGTTTCTTCGCCGCGTCGACAAATCCTTGTGTTCCATTGTTCACAACCGCATATGGAGACCGGGTCATTTCCTCCGCAGAAGTAATACCCGATATCAGAGACCCACTAGCCGCAAGACCGGAGGGAACAAGGACAAAGATCGCCGGCAGCATTGCCGCAGCGGCAAGCCCATGCCGTAGCCGGCTATAGAAATTGCCCATTACACCAATGACAAAGGCGCCCAGGGCATTGGACACCTGGGTGTTGGAATAGAAGCGCTTGGCGCTGAAGTAGTTGGTCACGTAGCCAGCGAGAGAGATTACTATCATAATCGGCATTTGTTTCCACTTCGCGCGGTTGACGATCGCCAGGCACACGGTGAATATGATCACGAACGGAAACCGCTGCAGGTACTCGTTGTGGATGGGACTGGCGGGACATGTATACTCTGTTGAGGCTTGAGAGTCGAGGAGCCCGTAAACGGCAGTGCCAATGGTAATTCCAAACCCGAGGAAAAGCGAGTATATGATCGCATACACCATGCGAACAGAGCCTGCAACTATACTGCGTGACTGGAGCTCCAGACTAGCACATAATACAGTGTATCCTGGCAGGATGAGGGCGATGGCCGATTGTGCGAGGGCAGAAAAGCAGAAAAGAGGTTCCCCATGGAATCTGATGCTTCCGAAGGCACGCGCAAGGAAAGACGTGAGGACTGCGGCAGAGATCTCAAACACATTCGAATATAAGCTCGATTTGGTTGATAAGATCAATTGTAATACTCCGAGGAGACACCCCAGTAGAAATGCCACGGGGATATCAACCGGTCGGGCATTGAAGGCGAAGGGCCCAACTGATGCGCTAGCACAGCCATGGGCGAAGATGAGGAACATAATGTGGAATTTGCTCTGCTTCATCATAACCTCATCGAGCCGCTGTATTGCCTCTCCAACCCCGATGACATCATGAATCACCTCCTTATAAATCTCATGCACATCGGCCAGCTTACCCAGGTCAATACCTTGACTGGACCGGACGACCTTGACCTCTGTTGTGTGTGTGGAAGCATCGTCAAAGGAGATGATCATGCAACCGGGTATATACAAAAACTGGCCATCAATCTGGATTACACGAGCTGTCATGCGCATATATTCCTCCAATCGATGAGTTGGAGCTCCATACTTCATCAAAGCACGGCAAAGCCGGATCAAGTACCGTTGTCGAGACAGAAGCTCTGCAATATGAACAGTGATATGAATTTCATCCTCAATCTGAGGCTTGGGACGTGAGCGGCCTAAGCTGGGGATGGCAGAACCACTGCTGCGGGACCGCGTGAGCATGGCAAAAGGAGAGCCAGAGCGGCGGGACGAGCCCGCCATGGAAATGCTGGAACGAGCGGTTGATTTATTGTACCACTTCCTTTGCGGTTTCCAAACAGAGTCGAGGGATAGGCCGCGTCCACTGAACTCGGAAGAGCTCCCCTGTCGAGAGCGCCCATAACGTCCTCGACCTTCGTTGTGGTTGTGGTTATGACGAGGCTGGTCGTAAAGCTTGAGCAGCGATGAAAGAATGCCTCCACGGTAATGTGAGGTTCGTTCAGCAGACTCGGATGAGTTCCTGTCCTCGCTGGCAGTGTCTTGGTCACTGGAGTGCAAGCCGGGAGATGGAGGGCGAATGCGAGTCAGAAAGCTGAGGTCTCGAGGTGACATTTGATGCACTATATAATGGGCTCCGGAGGTGCGCGGTGTTGATCGCCCGTCTAAGAAGTCCGCTTCATATTCATCTATTAAGTTGTCGAAGAGTTGTTGTTTCTCAGGGAAGCTTATCACAGGAAATTTATCTCCATCTTCAGTCTCGTACGGCACATCAGCGGGGGTGGAGCCAATCTCAGACACCAGACTGCACCGAGGGCTTTGCTTCGGAGAATTATGGGGGCAATTGAGAAGGGATGCGAGCTTGTGGGCCCTTTCATGTGCGAAGCAGATGGCCCGCCCCTTGTCATTTGTACCCTGACCAAGCTCATACTCTCCTAAAGTTCCTGGTGAGCTAGCTCTGGTGCTGATCGTCAAACCGGTAAGATCCACTGACGCGCTAGAGTGATCATCTTCCACCTGTGATGCAAGTTGGGAGCTTGAGGAGACTTTTTCCTGGAAACCTGGAATGTTGGCAGTGGGTAATGGTCTTTGCGGCAGCTCGGTGCCCCTTTGGTCCAGTCGGAATTCGACCATGGACCCAGTGTGTTGTTCTCTCAGCCCGGATTCGCTGGCCGTAAGCTTGATACGATTTGTGCCTTTCAGAATGCCTGCATTCCGATACTTGTCCTGTGCGCTAGCGTCACTGAAGCTTCGCACCTGAGACACTGGCTGGCCTTGGAAGCTATCACTGGGCAGTGATGGTGTAAAGGAATGCGACCTTGATAGACTTGACGATCCTTCATCAGAGGCGCTGCGGGAGATCGGAAGGTCAAAATAACCTCCCGCCATTTTGGTGTAATCCTTTCTCTTAAATTGGCATCTACTTCTTGGTTACTCAGTAGAGCTCACAGACCCCCTGGATGACCGAGCTCTTAGATAAAGCACGGGTAGGGCGGTTCATTTGCCCAGGTGGTCAACTGTAACCCAGCAACAGTCAGCTATGTGAGATAGCATGGGGAGAGCTCTTGTTTCCGGGACTTTGCGAGCTTCGACAACCAAACAGATAGTGAGCTCACCTTGTTCAAAGCAGAAGCATAAAAAAAGAGGAAGAGATACTGACGCCAACACAAAAAAGAACTGGCACGAACCTGTACGCCAGGTCTAGAGCTTATCGGGAAGGGGGGTTGAGATCGGAGGAAGTCCCACCAGGAATGACAACTATGTCATGTGTACATAATTAGATATAGATATTGTATCGGAAAATAAGGATATATGCAACCTCGGAGGAAGGGGCAGGAAAAGAGATCAGGCAAGGCAGATCAATATAAAAGAGACTGTGGACACCAAGTTTGGATGCAGGAGTTCGTCTATTTACGAGGATCCTCTCGGTTAAAGACAGGACTAAATAAAAAGAGAGAGAAAAAAAGACCTTTCCGGTTTGCTGGGCAGCACACGGACCATATCAAGAAGAGTCAGAGGCCCAATGAGACTGCATTGGAGGTGAATTTCTTTTGGGCCATGATGACCCCGTGTAGCCGTAGAGGCGCCATCCCCATGCCCAGTTTCTCACGGGTTTTGCCATTTTGCCACAATGGTCAATCAGCTAGCAAGGTCCACGGTAAGAGTAGAGGATGGGCCGAGGTAAGGAATTGACAGCCAGAATGGTGAATAGATACGGTACATTCCCCCTTGGCGGGTATTGCGGGAGATTGGCAGACTAGTTGAGCGAGTCCCGGTTCTCTAGCCTGAAAGGGGTTGGATTGTCATCACAGCCGGCGTTCTGGATCGTATATCGTCAAACCTCACCGAATCTCTACCGTTGGCCGAGCAGAAGATCCCCCAAAAGGGAGAGAGAGAAGGGGACCGAGCTCCTTGTCAAAGAGACCAGGGGTTTCACAAGCCCATGAGGTCCCACAAATCCGCAGAGTCAAAAAAGAATCTGATGGCCGCGTCAGGTCAAAGGGGGTGTGTGTGTGGGTATCGAGAGATTGGCCGAAGAAGGATCTTCACGATCAGAGGTTGAAGAAGATCAGTGGAGCAACTCTTTTTTTTAGCGTGGATTTACCTTCTCAATGTTGACTAAGGAGTAATATCTGGTCTTATCTCCCCTTCTACTTCTGTTTTCGTCCACATTCGTCC
The DNA here is from genome assembly GCF_028829775.1 of Penicillium samsonianum. Lineage (NCBI taxonomy): Eukaryota > Fungi > Ascomycota > Eurotiomycetes > Eurotiales > Aspergillaceae > Penicillium > Penicillium samsonianum. Next base: position 4,158,395 of record NW_026643260.1, on the reverse strand, counting down.
ACATTGACGTATGAAATGCGATTACGAACTAGTCCAAGCCATCCCTTGTGTGTCTTTGACATCATGGGAAATCACAAATCACCCGACAGGCGAAACATTTCCGTCATGCAAGATACCTGCATGATACCTGCAAGATACCTGCTTTTCACTAGTTTCTAATTGATCCGACCAGTCGAGAACTACATAGAGATTCCAGCCTATCTTATTACCCACCTGCATACTATAATTCTATATCAATATTCAGGGTCTGAAGATACCTATCACACCATCGGGAAGAATCTCATCGGCATCGATGGGCATCTCCCTCCCTTCCGACCGAGATCTTCACCGAGAAGCATATGAGTACTCATACCACGGGAAGACACCCGGAAACACTTCCGAGACCCGACTCAATGTCCATCCTCAGAGGGGATGTTGAAGGTTTTTAATCTGTCCCGGCAATGTACAGGGTACCACAGATGAGAAGGTTGCACTGATATCCGGGGGAATTATCTGCTCTCTCTGCTTTTCCTAGTGCTAGAACCGCTTCTATTGCCTATAGGAGAGTTCTAACAAGCACACATGCACTCCTGAGTGGGCTCGAAACCCTTCCCCCCCCTTTTTCATGGTCAATAACCTATCCAATATCCAAAACATGAGCTCCTCTCTCGTCATTGTGCCACCTAATGATGTGAGATGCTTATCTAGGCAACGATCATTACCCAACATATGCTGCCCAAAAACCTACGTCAAGGGAGCTTGGGTGATTTAAGCTTACAGATGTGGCTGCTGACTAGTTCTGGATCCATGCTAGTCATGGTTATCAGTCAGGGGGAGACAACCAGGGCCCAACCTGTTTCTCGGGTGTGGCAATCGAACGGTACTTCCAATTGGGTACCGTGCAAGATGACTTCTAAAACCTCTGAAGGGGTATCAGATAGGACCAGGATCGTCTCTTCCGAGGTGCTTGTTATCAAACGTTAATTATCCTCGGTATGATCTCCCATTTGTTTCCTTTCCTGGACTAGATTGACATATTACGCTATCAAAACTGTAGACTTCAGGAGGCTTGACTAAACATGTCTTGCTTCACCTCTATCTCATTCTTTTATGCAACAATGCGACTGCACAACCATCCGTGACACCCTCTCCTTCCCTCTCAGTCACACGGCCCTCTTCCCCGACCAGCCGTACCGAAGATAATGGTGTGACCTGTAGGGACGCAGGGACCAATACTTAAGCTTGGACTGCAGAGCTAACATAAATACTATACTGTCTATGTGAGACGCATGTGCCACGGAGGTCCGGCTGCTCTGTCCTCGAGTAGACACAGATAAAGCAGCTTTGATTCCAGGATTCTTGCGTGGCCTGGGGGTAAATATTTTGTCCTCTACAGTTACCCATTGTGACATTAGACTTTCCGCATGTTAAGAAAACGAAGATCCCATTTACATTCCTAAGGTTAAGTCCTCGACTCAAGATGCTTACCATCGGCAAAAACATATACTTGTTTTACGTATGTTCTAACATCTTTTCTTGTGATTATATTGTGGACATTGATGGGTTGACTTGTGCCTGTGTATAAACCTTGTCAACTTAGGGTTGGTGTCAAACCTTTTTTTAAGGCCGTGGTCGTACCATGGTTCTTGATATACAATGCCCCGAGATTCTCACGTACTTCAAAGGCAAAACTGTATAGGTAAATGCATACCTAGGTAGTGGCTCATAACTTCCAGGTTCGACACCCAAGAATACCAAGGTTTGTTTGATGCAGGCAAGGCAACCAGCCAAGTAGATTAGAACTAGATGCCATCTACATCCACGGGGAATACTATTCACGGGGCTTCACTTTGCAGCCCAAGTGATTATTACCCTGTTCATGGTGTGGACGGACATTAAACTACATATATGATCAGAAGCCAAGATCTACCAAGCAGCTAGCAGCATTTACTTCCGTCCGCCGTACGACCTTGGCATCCTTTACTTTATAATAATCGCCTCACTGAACTCCTCGTCTTGGGGTAACCCATCACTGTCCTCGCCGATAACGGCGGTTTAAGATGTGAGTCTATCGCAGTGGATTTTATAATAAACCACCTTTTATTTTGCCTGTTGACAAAAGTGTAAATAGAAACCGAAATATTTATGCAGCTACTCCGAGTTCAGAGCCACCCTCCATAATCATCAGCATACAACCCGGCTCTGTAACTCTGTAACCATGAGACTAAGCATGATGTACATGCTGCATGAAGACCACAGACCTTTGAATGTGGTCTAGCGAGATACATGTTGCCTCGTCTCGCATGTTGATATCAATCTCACAAGCAGTCATGGTGACCTCGGATTCTGATGGCCTTTCTTTAAAGTACCTTGTAATGACCTTTTGACCCATGTTTTTGCCTTACTTTCTAGTCACAGGTCGAAATACCAAACCTAAAGGAGTTACCAATCATAGAGGACGCCTTTTCCACACGTAACTTTCGAGCGATACCTACCTAGGACTCTTTAACAAACCGAGTAACCAGATGGTCCACGTGGGTAATTGTAGGACAACATCAGGATTATCGTAGGATCTAAGAAACAAATCGGCATAATCCGAATAAGTCGTTGGATTTGTTCGACCAAAAAACTACTTAGATACTAGAGACGTTCATGGAGTATGATCAACATAGCCAAAACAAGATAGATACTTCAAACAAGATCAGACATTTGCTAAGATATGTATTCACCAGGGTGATCTGAGCTCAAAGAATGCACCTGGGAGACTTGTCTGTACATAACCAGATGTACATCAGAAGCCAAATGGAGAGGAGAAGAGAAAACAACTTGCCAAAGCAGGTGCCTCTCTTCCAGTCTCAAGCTCATCCTGTCTTTTCCGGGAAAATATAGCCGGTCTGCCCAGCCTCGGCTGTAATGAAGGTAGGTGGCAAAAGGATAGAACGTAGTGGATAAGGATGAAGATAAGCAAAAAGAGAACAAATAAGAATAAAGTCATTTCAGACCAATCAAGGTCTTTCGTCACAAAAACATAAACCTTGGCATGAGTTGCCAGCAATAGAGTGGTAATGAGAAAAGGAATGTCGGGGGCCAGCCGCTGTCGAGACCCTTTAATCAGGACTCGATAGGCAAAGAAAGACAAAAGTCAACCCGTTTGGCAAAAAGAAAAACATGAAACAAAAGGTCATACGTCGCTGTCACGTGGTGTTCGGCATTACATGAAAGGTGTCTTGCGTTTTTCAGCGCTGGACAACACCAGCATCGGCGTCTTGCGCCGTTCTGGTGCCTGGGCTGCCGGCCCCTGGCCAGCAACAACATCCGCCACTGAGGGTGACGAGGTGCCACTGGTACTAGGCGAGGGGGCATAGTCCCCGCGAGGATCAACAAACTTTGAGTAAAAGTAGCCACCGTCTTCGCTAGTCGGGGTGGCGCTGTGGAAGGGACTGTCCGGGGACTTGCGATCCCGGCCAGATTTCTCCCTTCTCTCGGACCCAATGGCACCATTAGCAACTGCTCGCAGGCTGCCTAGACTAGGCTTGCTGGAGAGGCTTCCGCCACTGCGCACGGTGGCATCATCGCCATCCGAGAAGGTAAACTCTTTCTCACTCGCAGGGGTGTTAGTGCCTCCGCTGCTATGGTATCCAAAACTGCGTGTGTCGCCACGACGCTCGATCCCTGCGCGAACAAGATTGTGAACGGCACGACGTCGCTGACGGGTCGCAAAGTTCTTGCTACCTTCGTGCTTGGAGGTGGGCTTGGCCACGAGATCCTCAAGCGAAGGGGGACCACGGGGCTGGCGCATCGGATGTTCACCAGCACGACTTTGACCGGGTCCAAATGTTCCAGTGGCCGGTGTCGGCGGCAGGGCAGCAGACCTAGGGCCGGGTCCCACATTGGCCTTGACAGTATCAATGTTCGTCTTGATACTTGGGTTAAACGAAAGGTTCTTGCGATGGCCTCGGCGGAGAGCATTCACAGACGATTCGTGGGGCGGAGAGGGGCTGCCAACCGGAGGGGAAATTGGCTGCGGGAATTGCATGGGGGATTGCGTGGAGTCCGCAGGAGGAGAAATCTCTGCACGGAACTGGGGAACCTGCTGGCCAATATGGGACTGAGTATCTTGATAGAACTGTTGCTGGCGATCTTCCTGGGAGTTGTTGTCCATGATGTAGCTTTGTTGGCCAGTCAGAGGATTGTAGACGCAGAACATTCCAGGTTGACCAGGAACAGGCTGTACAATGGGCTGAACACCTTGCTGGAGCTGCTGTTGATAAAATCCCATGCCAGGGATGGAGAGCGAAGGAACCTGTTGCTGCCGAGGAAGGGACATCCCAAGGTTGAGGCCTTGGAATTGCTGAGCTGCAGCGGTGACACTGATTAACTGCTGTTGCAGGCGTTGCTGCTGGGCAGCAAGGAACAGGTTGGTTGACATCAATTCCGCGTACATGTTCTCATCGATTGGAATATCGCCACCGGCCATTTCAAGCGTCGGAGGTGCAAGTACCTGCTCCGGCATAGTGTACATCATGCGGTTGTGGTGCGAGTTGTTGTGGTGCGGGTTGTTGTGGTGCGAGTTGTTATGGTGCGAGTTGTTGCGGTGCGAGTTCACGTTCTGATTCGTGGTGTAATTGTGCTGTGGGAATCCAGTTCCGGTCGCAGTTTGTGGGACACGGTCGGTCCCTCGGTTGGAATACCCAGTAAATCGTGCACCTTCCATTCCACTCCGCTGCTGATGTTCAGAGGGGATTGTCGCAGACTTGGGAGCAGTGCGCAGTCCAGCCAAAAGATGAGAGCGACTGGTACGCGGAGTGGAGACAGATGCCGATGTCTGGGACTCGTCGATGGTAGCAACCTGGGGAGGCATACTCAAGCGTTTGATGTGAGAGCCTTTGCCGCGCGAGGCAAAGCCAGAGCCCGGCACGCCCAGGGAATTGCCATTATTGAAAGAAGAATTGTAAGACATTTGAGCAAGACCGCCAGCGTCCATACTCATATTCGTTCGGTAGAGGTGGATTGTAGGTATGTGCAATAGAATGCGAGCGAGACAAGTGGTATCTTTTGACGTCCGGATTCGACGTGAGCGTTTGGGGTCAACCACAAAGCTGAACTCACTTTCCGGCGATTAAGGAATTATGGTGTCTATGCAAGAACGAGCGCTGAAATAAGTCTGCAATATCGAGATTCAACGACCGAAAAAGAAAACGTGGACGCGAGAGTCGGGCTTCTATATCCAGAAACTGGTCAGTAAGATCCAACGGATGGGGCAAAATGCAACAACACGTACCAATCACAGGTGAAGATATGCAAAGAAAGCGAGCGAGTGGCTAGCAATAAAGATGGGCAGATGATAGAAGAACCAAGCTGTACAAGGACTTGCTGGGTTTGAAAGCTGCGACCCGAGGAATAGGTAGGTCTCGAGGACGCCGAGGAGGTGGTGATTTGTTGACAGATACCTCGCAAGAAAGAAAAAAAAAAACAATTAAGAGGATATTTTTGAGGAGAAAAAGCCACGCGCGAAGCAAGACCACGAAGAAAAGATAAGATGTCTGGGGGAAATGCTCTGCAAATCCTAGCCGAATAGAAAAAAAGAGAGTAGTTCACGCGATGCCGAAGATCGAAGACTTGGAGGCTGAAACACCAAAGGTCGCGACCAAACAACCCAGTGCTGTGCGAATAACCGAGGCAAAAACAAGTTCAGGGAACCGGCCGAAGAGATGAACTGGAGGCAATCGAAAATGCAGTGAATTCGGGTCTCGGCCAAACACAATGTTTTTCCTCAGGGGGGGCGGAACTAATCGGGACTATTTGCAAAGTGGATAAATACTTTTTTGAGTGTTTTCCATGAAACGAGAAGAGCTGCAAAGAAAGAAGGAATGCAGAGGGGAAAAGGAAAAGAAAGAATCGAAGATTAGATGGAGGGAAGTGAGAGAAGAAGAGAGAGATTGATGAAGATGGTGGATGGCCTAGGCGGGGATTGTTGCCTGATATCCAAGGCACCAACCCGAACACAATGGGCCCAAAGGGTACTAGCGTCTTTTCTCCAGGCACAATTGCTTTGGGAGGGAATATCAACGGAATATCAACAAACACTCACTTTGATATTTTCTTTGATTCTGTTCCTCATGTTTGGGAAAAATCGGGGTAATTCAACCTTTTACAGCTTTACCTATACTCTAGGCAAATATTCTATTATTCTTTTGCCTGACTGCCTGATCATCACTGACAGTATCACAGAAGAACACCCATTGGGGAGATCTAACTGGCTCGTCCTGTCGGCCAATAAGCAACACACCCAGACACGAAGTGACCCCCCATCACATCCCAAGCCAAATCATTGGCTGTTGGTCACTAGCGGCGCGACGTGGCTGCCATCCACGCCTGACAATGCCCCTGGAGCCGCTCGTCGCTAATGCCAAGCTGCCAGCGCTAGCCAATGGGTTTACCTGGACTTGTTTGCTTCTAGCTCATACCTAAAACAGATCTCATTGTGATCATTGTTACAACCTTGTTCATCGTATTCTACCATGACGATAAACAAGAATAGTCGGCCGCTTATGCGGCCGTGTCGAGTCTTTTTTGGTAACCTTTTTCGGTAGTCTTCTCAGATGGTCCTTTAGATGTCTTTTTTGGTGGTCTTTTCGGATTCCTCTCAGTCTTTCCAGATGTCTGTTTTCATAGATATTGTCCCCCCTTTCTCAGTTTGTTAGCTAGGCAGCAGAAAAAGAGGGGGAAGCATACTTTGTGTTTGAGACTTTTCTATGTATAACCTTTGATTCTGGAATCTAGTTTAGCGTGTCTTCTCAGGGTTCATCGTTCTCCTGCTCTTTAGCACTCCCGGGCATGTTGATAGTGTTTCTATAATGTTCCCTGTCTGACTTTGCTCCCTCATAGCCTTGGGTCTCCATCTAGTGCTGTGAGATGATCAGGAGGGTAGAATTTTAAATTTGCCTCTCGAACTGTAAGTGATTTTGGCAGCTTTTGATCTCTAAAAGGCAAAAGAGGCCGGGAAAACCAACGCAGGGGACTTGTAGAACATTGTCTGCCAAGTTGGTATGGAGTAGAAATTTAAATAGACTCTACAATTATCATCACATGCTTTCCCGTTTGTTACCTTGCACATGGTAATCATGTGATGTTATGAGTCCCATCCGCAACAAATGACACATCAAATATCTTGTGGAAGACCTTGGATGAGCTGGATCCCGGCTAATTAAGATGATGATACCTCGCTGTTGGCGTATGAACCAAGGCATGGATGCATGGTTGCAACGAAATATGATAATGATGGGCTTGCACTGTTGCGTCTTTTAGGGATCATATATAGAACAAGGTGATAAGGCACCAGGCTATGATCGTGAAATTGCACAGACTAGGCAACTGTTCAGTGAGATCGTGGCATGGGGGCTTACGTGATTATCATCTACGACGGATCATGAAGATCTAGATTGTCAACTGCAGAATTTCACGCAAACGCTGGTATTAACCTCGCCTTTTGTCAACCTAAATATATCATACATGTATAACGTACATCTCAGCCCCTCCTGGCTTCGTATTTTGCATCTCACCCGTCCGGGAACCGGTGTCCCCCACGTTGTATCTACAATGTACAAGCACTCCTATGGTCTGTACAGACACACATGAAAAAGAGTTAGACAGCCTGTGTTGCTTTGTCTGCTTGTGGGTCAGAATGCCAGTCAGATGGAGAATGGGACTCAAATCACCACTAGATGAGGTGTTGATGAGCCATGAGAACATGAGGAAAAGATAAAACAATGGATACAAAGAAAAAAAGAATGATGAAGATGTGGGGTATCTGCTGGCTGAGATAGTGTGCCAGAGGAAGAAAATCAATGAGTCATGAAATATAATCAAACATGGAGTCCATGGGTGCGACCTCGAGGTACTTAAGCATCCACTGGGACACCGGGTCCAGGGTGAGTGGCCGACTCATTCTGGGATGGCAATCGTCGATGACCTAGTTCCGGGGTGGTTCCCTTGCCGTTCATTCGGTCAAATTCCAACGTTTCAGCCAACTCGGCAGCCATAGGGTCCAGATCTTCTTCTTTGAGTCCGGTCGCCAAAGCCACCAGCTTGCGGTGCATATCGAATTTGGTGCTCACACCCGCATCCGCTGTTTGTTGGGCTAAATCCTTAATAGCATTGCGACGTATCTTCTGCGCAGAGCAGAGCTCTTGAGCGAGTCGATACCGAGCCATTAATTCATCTTGCTCAAGGGACGCCGCCGAAGGTTTAGGTACCTCTGTAATAGCAAACTGTTGGGCCAACCGAGCATGCTGGATCTGCTCAAGAAGGGACTCATAGCTTGCCCGCAGCTTTTCATATCGACCAGCTTGGTCGTCATTGCGCTCATGCTCGGCCTCCTTAGCGGCCAATGCAGAGAGTTGCTTCTGGATCTTCTGGCGGTCGGATTCCAATTGCTCATGTAACGCTTCAGGATTGGCGACATCATTGGAATCTTGCTGGTTGATTTTTGAGTTTCCATAGGTCACAGCAAGCTTTTTATTAGCCTCGGCCATGATTGCCCCAATCTTGGAGAGGAGCTCAGAGGTCGCAGGGGCATCCGGGATTGGAGCAACGGACTGTCGGTCCGTGCCCGCAAGACCAGCTGCTTCAGCATCCATATGTTCATTAGCCATGGTGACGGAAGATGGAGCCGGCGGGATGTCATGGTCATGATGTTGAGAACGTTGTGTGATACTGCTAGCGGTTTCTCCTTTATTATTCACCAGATCGCCAGCGCGGTGGCAATGCACAAGAAGGATGTTCACCAGACGAAACGCGCCATTGCGAGCAGCGACCAAGACAGCGGTGTCACCATTCTGATCCTGACATGACAACAACATTTGTATCTCATCTTGGGAGCATGTCTTGCACAACTTATCGAGGAGTATTTCGCAATAATAACGTGAGCTCTTCCACTTTCCCTTGCTTCGAGTATTCTCTGCAATGTGATGGAAGATAGTGGCGCCGAACCAGTCTCGGAAAGAGACAGTATCCAGAAGCATATCTAAGAGAGTCGGAAACGTTCTCTTTTCGTAATTATTGGTAAAGAGAACAGCTCGAACGAGTGGTGTCTCTTCATGCTCCGAAAGTGCCTTGACATTAGCCCCTTTGTGCAGAAGATCTTGCACAATGCCCAAGTCACCCATCGCACATGCCCAGTGGAGTGCTGTGTTCCCCGAATCGTCAATGGCTCGATCGACTTGGAAATGAGCAGGGGGTTCGGGAGGAGGAATGCGTGTTGCCTCTGGTGCATCACCCACGGTCATGAAATAGTCTAGAAGCTGATCGCCGTAGATTATGTGTTCTTGCTCGCTGATGGACATAGCGGTTGCCTCATCCACTCCACGCTTCCGCTTCCGTCCGCCATGTGACATTTGAAGCATATCCTCGTCTGCGACCATTGATGATGATTCAATTGTAGCGTGCCCGATTGACTCGTTATCGTCGAACCCTGCATTCATTTCATAGTGATCTTGTGGAATGGTTGGGGGACCCATGCTGCGCTGAGGTTGAACAACTTTCAGGCTCTCTGAAGCTGCTACCGCTGCGGCAGCCGCGGCCGCAGCGGCGGCACGATTTGCGGCAGCCGATTTCCTTGGTGCCCTAGGCTTAGATGGAGCTGATGTGTGTTTTGGCGCCGGTGGGGGACTGTGGTCTCCAGCAACATAATCGAAAATCGGGGCTAGTTTTGTAAGGATGTTGTTGCGTTCCGCAAGCTGGCGGCCTTCCGGAAGTGGGATCCATGTTCCTGCGAGCATTACCTGTCAGTAAGCTGAACGTTCTCTCCAAGTCTCATAGATCCCAAGGCATACCCTGATATTTGCCATAGCCTCCCTGGACTTTCTCATGTACCCCCTTCTGGACCTCTCGTTCGAGGATGCGCGTTCGTGCAGGCTTATCGAACCCTGCGGCTTTGAGGATGTGTGTTGCATTGACCCAATCATCCCCTCGCCTTCTCATCACACTGTCAGTGTCGAGTTTGAACTCGTACACGGGAACCTGGGAGTGAGAACGTCAGCTGTGCTCGCATTCAACACGGAAAACAATCCCATGCCGGGGTAGTGGAAATCTTCAATTAGAAGTATACTTACACTGCTATAGGTAGCAGAGTAGATGGTTTGCATCCCCGCCATAATGTGCGTCGCCGTCGGCCGCTGCAATTCAGTAGGTTCCCGAAGAGCGATATAGCAACCGCGCACGTTGGAGCCGAAACGTTGCCCTTAGAAGATCCACAAGTTGATTGGTTTAAGAATTCTTCGGCACTCGATGCATTGCACGCAATAAAAATCTAGACCAAGAACACAGAGATACGATTCGGTGGAGCTGGGGGTGGTGGCATCCCAAATACGCGCTGGACGCGTAAAGTGCGCGCTAGTCCCGTTTCGGAATAATATCATGTGATTTTATGTCATGTGACCAGTATCGGCCCAGCAGGAACCTCAAACGAGCGGGAATCGCCAACCACGCCGTCCTGCCTCTGTTTCCCCGCTCCCTGTCTTTCCACCCCTCAATTTCTGACAAAATGACTGTCATTGAAACGGTTAAAAGTGCCGTCGGCCTTTCAGAGACCTCCGGTAAGATTATAAGGCCATTGATCAACAATCAAAAGCTCTAGCAGGAAAGTTGACCAGATTCCAGCAACCCGCCAGGAAATGTCGGAAGCCCGTCTTCCCATGCAGTACAGAGACTCATGTGCACACCTGCTCATTCCGTTGAACCGATGCCGGCAAGCAGAGTACTACCTTCCCTGGAAGTGTGAGGTATGAGATCCCTCAATTTGATGTTCCAACACAACCCGATTCGACCAGAGCGCTTTTCAGAGCTAGTCGGCTAATGCCATTCTCTTCTTTTCCTCTAGGATGAACGGCACTCATACGAGAAGTGCCAGTACGAAGAGTTCAAGAAGCGCGTGGCTAAGATGGACGAGCTGCGTGCCGCTAAGGACGGTGCCCGGAGCAACTGAATTGTTGGGGACTGTTGGTATGCGCGGTCGGTGCTGCTCTGCTCAAGCAGCAGGATATGTAAATAAGAGATACACCGAAACTGCTTATGGATTGCCTTTTGGCGTTGGGACCTTTCATCAAAATCGGCCACTTTATTTTCTTCACCTATTTGAACGACAATTGCATCCGCATCTTGATGCTCTGTTTGACACTGGCTAGATTGATACCCAGAATATTTTTCAGGTCAAACATGTGTCCATAGACAGCTTGTCATTAAAGATTGGCATAGCTCAAGCGCATGTAAGCAGATCATTAGTAGATCACTTGCAACAAGAACTATACAATCCTAGGAGTTCTTCGGCGACAAAGACGCTAGCTAGGATTTATAATTTATAGTTATTTTGGCGAACTTAAGCTGCACTGCTTTACTCTAGGCAATCATGCCTATAAAGCTTGTGGGGCTCATTTTGGGCTGCCTATTCTATAGATCTCCCCCTATACCTAAATCCCTTGGCCTATGGCCAAGCATGTTACCTAAATAAACATATCTACGGAGTAGCCCTGCGTCCAATGATTATTTGCAGCTTTATAAGCTTAAGCTGCAAGTTCTATTGGCTGTATTACTACCGATTGGTGGTATGCACGATATTATGCTAATAGTTGTACTCCGTAGTAGGTATGATAATAATATGATAACAAATACATGGATACATATGTACTTATTTTCATGCAGTTTTGACGCAAGTCGTCATTTCGTCATTTAATCATATCAATAAATTGCGCTTATACTTCTGATACCTTCCATCCATGGATGTTCATGATACCTTCAAATTTAGGTGCTGAGTTCATCTATTCTGTAGGTATTCTCTCCAGAGCTTAGCTTACTGTGTAGAGGATCGACCATCATTCAAGTTCATCTTGGTATTAACTACATAGTTACTGACTATCAATCATATATGTGACTTTGTTCTCATTCCCTTCCAAGGTTTGTATCTATACAACGCTCGGGCCTATGATAGACGCTCCGATGGTGATCCTTCCAAGGTTGAAGACGCAAGTGCAGGGTCTCATGTCACCACCACTATCTCACCACCTCAAGCTCTTTCTATACCAGGACACTCCATGCTCACGATTTCCCAAATTGAGTCAGATGAGGACATCCCTTTATAAAAGCCTCGATGGGATAACCTTGGAAGTCTCTAGATCCTCGGGGCTGTGACAAATCATGCTTAATAATACCAAGGTTTCACAGGTGGGCAGGTGGAAATAAAACTCCCGCCGTTATCGCCGCCCCCGCCAGAAAATCGGCCGGCCTCCGAAAAATCGACCCCCCTCATTGCGATTAGGAATTACAGAGAATCAATTAGAAAGGGGACTATGCGCTGGTCTACATCTCTTTGATTACTCTCGGTTCTTCAAACCTTCGGCTCTCCTGTTCACCCTGGGATTGTCTTGACTCTTTCACCCTATACTTGTGCCTGGGCATTTTGTGTTTGCCAGCTTGAGAACTACATCCTTGACGCCATGGGACTTCTGTATGTGTCTTGCGAGGCTTGATTTGCTATTGGGAATCCCTCTAATCTCAAGCAGAGCACTTGGAACAGCGCTGGAATGGCCGGAAGCCAAGAAAAAGGCGGGCCAGGTGCGCCAGTGGGGTATCGAGGTATGCCGCTTGTGTTCGATCCGTCTAGACCGGCAACGAAACAACCTCGAGGTGTCTGACTTGATTAGCAATTACTTGCCAATTGGCGCAGGGCACGAGGCAAAGAACGCGATGCTCTTCTTTGGGGCGACGAGGTATGTTGTTCTGGCCCGCATATTGTTTCCCGGTCGCAATCGCTGATCAATATCCTCTATGATAGGTTGAATACCTCGTGGTAGCTCTCGACGGCGCGGCGAAAAAAGCACGGTTATCTCTAGCTCAGGCTGAGATCCTGAAATCACTTGCAAGAGACGAGGAGTTGTGGAAGTCTGGTTCCGGCAGGGGCAGCGAAACTGGGGACCAGTGAGTGTGGTTTGATGTGAAATAGGAACTGGCATATCTGACACCAACCAGTGACGGAGAGGAGCCGCCTCACTTCCACCCCGAATTCGGAAGGTTCATGTTGGAGGCTACTCCCGGACAGCCTTGGGGAATCGGGTTTAAAGACCTACTCAAGGTGGAGTCCAATATGAAGTGGAGGTGAGCTCTTTCAACAACACAACTTGACCCGAAACATGCTAATAACCTCCAAGACGAGAAGTTGCGAAAGCACACATGGCTCCGAATGAAGTCCCCATCACCCTAACAACCTTCCCTCGGCTTGGAACCAAGGATGACTACATCCAGCCATATTATCCTCCGTCTGGACCAGCTCTCCGCTCGCAGTTTGTTCCTGATGAGATTGCCAACCCCCATATCCGATTCCCTACTCTGGCTGCCAACATTCGATCCCGAAGAGGTCGCAAGGTCGAACTGAATGTACCTGTTTTCCATGACATAAATACGCCCAGGCCATTCAAGGATCCAACAGTTAACTACGACCTTCATAATTGGCCCGAGGATGACGACGTCCGCAACGGCGCAGCGAAGGATGATCATGTTTACATGGACGCCATGGCATTTGGAATGGGCAGCTGCTGCTTGCAGATCACCTTTCAAGCAAAGAATATGACAGAGGGCAGAAGACTTTATGATCAACTGAGTCCTTTGGGGCCCATTCTTCTGGCCTTGACCGCCGCTACACCCATCTATAAAGGCTTCCTAGTGGACACGGATGTGCGATGGAACCAAATTGGCAATGCAGTCGATGATAGGACACCCGAGGAACTTGGCGAAGCTGTAAGTTTGCCGGAATGATACCCTTGGCTCACCGAACTAACCTCTCGCAGCCTCTCAAGAACGACCGGTGGAGAATTCCCAAGTCGCGATATGCCTCTAATTCGACTTACATATCCCAGGATCCTCGTCTCCGGAAAGAATACTTTGATCCTGACCTAGTTGTTGATGAGGATATTAAGAAACGCCTTATGGACGGAGGAATGGATGATCTACTTGCGACGCATTTTGCACACTTGTTTATCCGTGACCCCTTGGTCATTTTCTCTGAGGATCTCGAAGATTTGGATCTTAACAAGAGTGACCACTTTGAGAATTTACAGTCCACTAATTGGCAGCACATGCGCTTCAAGCCACCGCCACCTGATAAAGATGATATCGGCTGGAGAGTTGAGTTCCGGTCTATGGAGATCCAAATCACAGATTTCGAGAACGCCGCATTTAGCATTTTCATCGTCCTCATCACTCGTGCCGTCCTGAGCTTCGATCTCAACTTCTACATCCCGATCCAGCGCACTACCGAGAATATGGAGACGGCACACGCTCGCAACGCTGTTCTTGATCGGAAGTTCTGGTTCCGCAAGGACCCCTTCCCTCGCAGGGTGCACAGAAGCGCACAGCAGTCGACGAACGGCAGCACCTTCTCATCTACGACATCGTCGGCTGTGAACACTCCGCCTCCATCGCCTCCTCTTGGTCCCGTTGAGACAGAGTTTGATCTCATGACCATCGACGACATTGTGAATGGATGCGCAGACGGATCTTTCCCGGGTCTCATCCCGCTTGTGGAGTCCTACCTCAACAGCGTCAATGTTGACGTCGAGACGAGGTGTTTCCTGGCCAGATATCTTGATTTGATCCGGAAACGAGCCGATGGAACTCTCTGGACTGGGGCTCGTTGGATGCGTGAGTTTGTAGCCAAGCATCCTAGCTACAAGCAGGACAGCGTTGTGTCTGAAGAGATCACCTACGATCTAGTGAAGGCCGTTGAGGAGATGACTATCAAAGAAGGCAAAAAGGGGTCAGTCGGATGGGAGCTTCTCCGAGGCAAAAAGGTCTAGATCAGAGGCATCTACGCAAACCCCCCCAAACACACAATAGATATCTAGAGTGTGAGCATGTAGTATGGCGGAAACTTGAAACAATTTACACATATTCATGACAATTGGAGGCAGCCCTCCTTGTCACAGCATCTGATGAACCTTAATTTTCTCATTTCTCACGTGTCTCCAACCAAAGTACTCATTCCATCAGCTTTTCCTCCGCAGTCGGCAACCGACACGAGTCCGCCAGCCCAGTCACCTTCCATTCGCCGTTGAGTTTATGCAAAACAAAAAGTTCAACACCAACATGATCCACAACGCCGTTGATCTTCGCCCGGAATGGTGCCCACACAGCGGCCAAGTTCAGGCTTCCTGTCTCGTGCACCTTCACCTCAGGATCCCAGATGCGCTCATCGATATCGTCTTTGAGCCCAGCGACATGTTCAACGAACGAGCCAATCGTACAGAAGCGCAGGGAAGTCGGGGATGGAGGCGAGAGTGTCATCCCTCCTGCGCGGACACAGTGTTTCTCGAAATCGGCGCGCGACTTGGTGCTCATTGCGGCGAGGAAACCTTGGGCGACTGCGATGATGGCGGCTGTTTCCTCGGATTCTAGTTTTATTGCTGTTCCGGTGCGAGAGCGTTTTGGTAATGACCAGCACATTGCTGGTGGCATGATTTAGTTGGAGGAAAGCATCAGAAGTCGTCAAATAATCATCATAGTGGGAGATTGTCTTGTTATATCTTCTGTCTTCTCTAGTTTCCAGGAGCAAACAACTCCATGTACATGTGTACCTAGATATGTATACGGTCACTATTATTCGGGTCCCAGCTGTTACCGTTGCAGTGTCCATCGGTCTGTTATTTCGGTCTGTTACACTTCGTCTTACTTTGTTCAATTTCAAGATTTCAGGAACCCTGCGATCTTGCTGTCATACAAGGGTGAGTGCTTAGTGTCACACATCGACTTATTTGGTGCTTGGTCCGGGTTTTCATCCTGCAAAGTTCCCATGTCCGGTCTTTTTGTTGAACTTGATTATTTTGTGACTATCAAAGGCATGTGGCAGGCTATCCGTCCCAATGCTGATATGCTGGGCTTTATATCTCCTTTTACCATATTGCAAATCCAGATGTTCCAAGATATCCATATAACTCAATAAAGACTCACTTACCTCGGAAGCTAACTTAAAAACTTCGGTCAATCTTCGGATTGATTAATATGGGCTATGACCAAAGCAGACAATCGTCCGTCAAACTTTGAAGAAACTGGCCATGAAACTAAATACCCCGAACATCTTGAAGGGGTATTGGTGGATGAATAGGCTTGGACCATCCCATCTCTCCGCTTCTTGTCATAATCCCGATACTACTCCGATAGTCTATTATTCCGACTTTGCTATGTAGCTTGTTTTGCTGCATGACCGGAGCAAACATCAGCCGTTCACATCTCCCGAACGTCGATCTCAGACCATTTAAGGCGATTGTGGGGTTTCCCCGCACCTTCAGTGATAAATATCTATACTACGGGGTATATAAATGAAAAGTGAAACGACACAAAATGGGAGGGCTAGAGTGGGCAAAAGTGTGTCCATCTATATCATTATGATTGGATTTGCAACCGGTTTTCTACTATGGACAGCAGTCCATGCTGTCCCCACAAAATCTTCTCCCACAGTGGCAGTGCGCAATGGAACCTATACTGGAGTGCGAAGCTCAACCTACAACCAGGATTTCTTCCTGGGTATGCCGTATGCCCAGCAGCCAGTGGGTAATTTGCGCTTTACTGTGCCGCAGTCATTAAATGCGAGCTGGGATGATACACGCGATGCGACACAGTACTCGGATATTTGTGTTGGATATGGTGTAAGTGCAATTCTTTCAGTTGTTTTCCAAGGTGATTCTTACCAATGCGGAAATTAGACGGACTCGATTTGGTACCCTCAGTCAGAAGCATGTCTTACCCTGAACGTCATCCGGGGTTCATCTGCCAACAAAGACTCGAAACTTCCTGTTGGGGTGTGGATTCATGGCGGTGGATTTTATCAAGGCTCTGGGGCTGATGAGCGTTACAACATGTCTGCGATTGTGGAAAACTCATATCAAATTGGTAGGGGTTCCCCCTCTCTCTGGACACTTGAGGGCCTGGTCTAACTAAGATATTAGACAAACCGTTCATCGCCGTCACACTGAACTATAGACTCTCAGCATGGGGCTTTATCAGCTCTAGTCAAGTCTCTGGCAGCGGAAACACGAATCTTGGGTTGAGAGATCAGAGGCTGGCGCTTCAATGGGTCCAGGAAAACATCGGCGCCTTTGGCGGTGATCCCAAGAAAGTCACCATCTGGGGCGAGTCCGCAGGTGCCATGTCAGTGGGATATCATCTTACAGCATACAACGGACGGGATGACAAGCTGTTTCGGGCTGGCATCATGCAGTCTGGGGGGTCGATACCCGCCAGTCCGGGAAATTATACGACGTTCCAATCAAAGTACAACACATTGGCCTCCAAGGTAGGCTGCTCGGACGTCGTGGATTCATTGCAGTGCCTTCGCGAAGTACCATTTGAGACACTTAACACTGCTCTAAACGGCACGAAGGGTAACTCTGATTACAACTTTTCGCCAGTCGTGGACGGGGATTTGATTCAGAACTGGGGTAGTATTCAACTGGACAAGCATGCATTCGTGAAAGTTCCTATCATGGCTGGCACCAACACGGACGAAGGAACAGCATTCGGACCCAGAGGAATCAACACCACAGAGCAATGGTATCAATACTTAACAAGTATGTAAACAATCTTCTACGCTACCCTCTCAGCAAGCTAACCCATCCAGACGGCGGATTGAACTTCCAAACACCCCCCTCTGTAGCCAAGCGCATCCTCGAACTCTACCCCGACGACCCATCGCAAGGAATTCCAGCATATCTCGGAGACCAGCGCGTGCCTTCAAACGGCCACCAATGGCGCCGCACCTCAGCGTTCGCAGGTGACTGGTTCATGCATGCCAATCGCCGGCGACAATGCGAAGCATGGGCCGAGACATCAACCCCAGCATACTGCTACCGGTTCAACGTTCACTCAGCAGATGTGCCACTCCTTTCGGGTGTGACCCATTTCGAGGAGGTATCATTTGTGTTCCACAACATTGCCGGACTGGGATATCACTACGGCAAACCGTTTGCCGGGGTGCCGCAGTCATACATTGACCTCAGTTCTATTATGACGAGCATGTGGGCATCTTTTATCCACGACCTCGATCCAAACCCGGGTGTGAAGACTCCTGTGTACTGGGATTCTTATTCTATGGACAAGCCCGTTGATCTCTGTCTCGATGCTAATACTACCAGTCATATGGAGCCTGATACATGGCGCAAAGACGGGATCGACTATATCAACTCGGTTGCGCGGGCTTTTTGGCGGTAGAAGGCATGATTACACTGTAATTATGGTACTCCGTACCTGGATAGAAAATACAGTCTTCACTAAGCTTACAAAAACTTACAAAAAGCTTACAAAGAAAGTCCATTAGCGGGAATCGGATCCGAGATCCCAGTCCCGAGTTAAAGCCATCGAACCATCGATCCCTTCCATATCCACCGACCACGCGGGTATTGCATCAGGTGGGTCGGAGCCGAATTACGCCAAGAAACTACTTTGTATCTAAGGAGTATGTACTCCGTGCTTCCTGTCTTTTAATATCCAAAATTTAAGACATGCAATCTATATGTTGGAGCCAAGTGAGGGAAAAGAAAGAGTGTCTCAACAATTTCAGAGCTAGATCCACGTGCAATCTCTAGATGCTCCGTTAGGCTCCCTAAACCTGCAGATCAACATCAAGATTAAACTCCGCGGCTCAATTACAATATACATACTACCTATGTTGTACGGAGTAGGTAGACAAGATTTGCAGGACTCGTATTCTGGAACCATGGTTACTTCTCCCGCATCCTGCGGAAGGATTCAATAATGTCTTTTTTGCCTTTCTAGACCCACGATATGTCTTACCCCTAAAATCGATCCGCAGTGAGACACACAGTTACATGTACATGTTGTAGTAGAATCGGCCTTGATAGTGGGTCGCCGCTAGAATGACCATCCGCAGCTATATTGGAAGTGTGCACATCCCACCTTCGCGGGAGCCTAGCTGTCCCACTCCAGGCGCTTATCACGCAGATCCCATCAAAAAGCAAAACCATGTTGGGATGAACCATACCGTCTCCACCACAGCTACATAAACTAGCAGTTCTGTTTTACGACGTACATTGGCTGCGTGTGAGATCGGTACTCACCGGACTCGCATGGAGAATGGGCATCTCAGAATGGATCAGAGCGTGACGTGGCCAGAGGCTTACGAAAAATTCACTCAAGACATCAGCCCTGGAGGATCTCACATGCCGACAAGCCCGATACAATACCTGCCCAGCCTTTATTATGGCGGGTACCAAGTGTACATGATACTACATTCCAAAGCTCACCGCCACAATTTCAGCGCGTGCCTTAGAGCCAATCTCAGATCGCAGGCGGGGGATGCTTGCTTTGAGTACGGATCTCCTGGACCCGTGGACTGCATCGTCAAGATCGGGGCGGGGTTGAAATTCTACGATTTGAAACTTTCATGCACGACTAGTGGATTTTTTTAAGCATGGTTGCCTCCTTTTTTTCTAATACAACCTGGTCCAATCCAAAGATACACTGTATGCATCCTCCTGCAAGCCATCTCCCGGGAGATCTCGGGCGCTCAATCTGGGGTTTCGGGCAGATGTACGGAGTAGCTGTTCGCTCGATCTCGGGGAGGGTCCGACTTGAATGAAAAAATTTGTACAGCTTGCAATGCAGTATACTAATAACATGGTATAGATCTCCCCTGCATGTCTACCCAAAAAGTAATATTGTATGTTGTATTATACAAAATACACCAAAAACTCAAAGAGAGCCAAGATTGAAATCAATAGTTTGACCCAGTCGGTCGGTAATTCGATTCGTCTCCACCCATCACCCCACGATCTCTTACTATTGGCTCCAGCCAGTTAGTCTTTCTACCAAAAACGGTATTTCCGGTCACTCGATTTCAATTGGTCAGCCCACCTCCAAAGATTTCAAATATGGAGTCAGCCGCTAGATCCAGTAATCACCCGGGAACCACGGGTGGAATCAGAAGGTAAACGAAAACGAAGGGATTTGGCCGGGGTTGGGCTCCATCCAATCAGTGCACGGTTATTTGATCTGCGAATTAATTAGGTTTCCATGAAAGTTTGGTTTTGGGTGAAGAAGATGATCGTGAGATTCTTCAATAATGACTTGGTAGTACTCCGTACAGAACATATCCCTACATAGGGTGGTCAACCTGAGTGTTTCGGATAGATCCGCTGCAGTTGGTAATGTAATGTCTGCATTTCAGATAAATATGCAATAATGCAAGTCCGTTATTTCAGTGGGTTTTTCACGGCGAAGTCCGATACTCTACGGAGTATATTTGTACTATACTACCTACTCCGTACACATGTAAGCAATAAATAGCATGCAACCATATACTACAACCAGCTAAGGCAGGGAAGACAGAAGAAGAAAAGAACAAGAACCTTACACTCCACTCCGGTTATCCTATCCCTAATTCGGCATGGCATGGGAGGCCCGGGAGCCTGATTTAAATACCGATCTACCACTGTGCGCGTTTTAGCTCCTGGCAATCTGCCAGGTTAGGTCGCGTGGACCTTCACGGGAATTCA
Organism: Penicillium samsonianum; assembly: GCF_028829775.1. NCBI lineage: Eukaryota > Fungi > Ascomycota > Eurotiomycetes > Eurotiales > Aspergillaceae > Penicillium > Penicillium samsonianum. The sequence continues at coordinate 4,137,864 of NW_026643260.1, read as the reverse complement.
CCGACATTTATTTTAAACAGAGTTCTGACGAAAGGGAGAAACTGTGGCCGTCATCGCCGCATCCCTCACAAGGGACAGTTCACAGCTCGCCGCAACAAACTATTGAATGCGATCTAGATGATCTCACAAGATAGAGTTTGTGTCGGTCACCGATCCAAGGCTTATAGGCCGCACAGCACAGGCCTATAGACGATCAACACTGTCATAGGCATATTTTCCTAATTCATACTTTGTAGAACATACCTAGGTCGATATATGGAGTAACCAAAAGGGTGATCGTAGCAAGCCCACACAAAAATTATCATTAGCTCGTGGAGATAGTTCCATACATGATATTCTTCTCCGTATGTACTCCGTGTACGGATACGCCTTTTTCGCTTTTTCGGTTATCTGCCGAATGACATTCGGCAGTGTTGTGCAAGCGCGGTGAATGGATACACGAAAGTTCGCTAGCCCTTTTTTTTTCTATGATCCTCTGGTACGATACGGAGATTGTCACGGAGAACCGTAGGGTCTAATTCACCACCTATCTCTTTACCGCACGGAATGCGCCGCCTAGAACCGAATGGACTGTTCGAAAGAGTGTATAAAATTGACCGTGGAGATGAGCAGCTTACTCGGCCGGCATGTCGGCCGTGTCTCGGGAACGATTCAGGCCGGTGCTGGAAGACAGAAATGAAATTTGCTGGAACAAGAAAAATCGGTTCGAGTCCGAATCTCATTATGTGGCAAGGAGTATCATGCGATGTCGCTATAGAGTACGGAGTACTATGTACGGAAGTATCTAACTTGAAGAGCAACCCCAGGTGTCCACCTGGGCAGGGGGGCCCCGGGGAACGAATGGGATGAATCAGCACGTCCCAAAACGGAATCTACATTCCACGGCTCTTTCCAAGATCGGCTCTACGCCACGTTTTGCCTTTTCTGGTTTTTTAACCTTTTTCCCTTTTTCCCGATGGAAATAATCTTGGACTATACCACGAGGCAAAAAAATAAGAAAAAGGAGGTTTGTACAGGATATACAGGGTACGGCTAATCGCATAGATCCCCACAGGGATAGACGAACGTGGGATCTGGGATCTCGATCGATACGATTTTGCCAACCCTGCTAGCTCATTTTTCTAGGAATGTATGGGTTATCGCGGCAAATAATCCTCCCTCATTGTCCTTCCTAAACCCCACCCGTTGAACTAGCAAAAGTAAACAAAAGGAATAAGAAAACAAAGAACCCCCGAAAGAATCAACTTTTACGTATAATAAAGTAAATTGCTACTTCCTAAGTGAGTATAGTAAGTACATACAGCCCGAGACAGACTATGGTAATTCTCCAGGCCACGATCGGTTCCTCCGAACATGGATTCCCCATGTGGACTCACGAACTACGCTGTCAATGGATCTCGACCTCAATGACAAATCTTGAAAGCTTTTTGATCCCGAGGTCCACCTATTATATCTTACATACAGCGGAATGTGGCGGTCTGTAAATAAGGCTACTATAAGATCGCATAATATATCAGATGATACAGATATTATGTTACATTATAGTACGGAGTACTCCGTATAGTACCTAGGATCTTACCCGTAAATTGCTTATATTCAATGGAAGATGACTCCCGTACTACATAGGTATACCCTGTATTTAATATGTATTTAATCTAAATTTAATTTGAGATCTCATGCCCGATCCCGATCCCAATAGATCTGATCTGATTATGAACACAAATACTTGCAGCGAATGATCGCACTCCAACCCCGCTAGTCGAATCGGCAAACTTAGTTTTATTCTAGCTGATCTATTAGTTGTCTTTTTACTATACCGAATATATACTCTCTGGAAGGATCCGAGAGATGACCCTTGAAAGTTCGAATAACCGAGTTCCTACACTATACAATATATTGAAGATCTGAAACCCGCTTCTAAATTAAAAGAATTACAAATTATCATTTAATATTAATTACCCATGTATTAGCCCATCTGCACATAGATATTGTTTAGCGAATCGGGCCTTCTCAAATAGCCAAGGAATCATACCATATTTTTCATCGCCACAATGCAAGTGGCTAACACCCATTAAAAAAATGAACTGCAACCCAGAAAAGAACGTGACATCATGCCATATGGGCGTAAATACAATTGTAATTAAATAAAGCCACTCTAGAAACACCTCCGGCACCGAGGCTTTACGGCCGAGACTACTAGTACACGTGGTAACACCTGGATTTACAAAGGAAGTTGAGATTTTGATGATATTCAATTGGTTGTGCCATTTTCGCGAAACAACTCCGGGGATACCCACATCCACACATTGAATAAAAGAAAGTGTCATAAACCTCGAAGATCGAATATCAAATATCGACTAGGAACCATAAATGTAACGCTGAATGAGACACGATCGTACACACATCATATCAGGGACATACTCGAACAGAACAGTTCAGGGGGAAAAAAATGCAGGGTATAAACCAAAAACGGTATTGAGAGAGGGGAACAGAACAGTAAGGATATAAAAAAGAGGGGGAAAAGAAAATCAGAAAAAGTAAAGAAACCAGTTTCAGACCAAGCCAATGGCTATTGAATCATCAAAGGGGGATATCTATGCTAAAGCCGTTTTTCTCCCAGTAACTTGGAAGCTGTTGGGGAGGAAGGGGGGGGGGGGGGTATTATATAAGAGCACCGAGTAGGGAAGAGTCCCAAACAAAAGAAAAAGGGAAGATCACAAAGTGAAGACATGAAAACCAGCACCAAAAAAATATGCCGAACAGAGAAAGATAGCAGAATTCCCAAAGAAAATGGCCACTGAACTCCGTTGCCTTCTATTTCCCACCTTTTTCAACGCCACATGAAAAAAAAGAAGCTTAATGACTGGTTGGTGAGGCGGAGTCGAGAACCGACTTGGGCTTCAGATTCGAACCCAGACTCGCCGCCTTGTGGGCGCCCATCTTGCGAGTCAGCTTGGCGTAATGTAGACCGCAGGCGTTACACAACGTCCGGGCACCATCTGGTCCCCGACGCCATTCTGGTGTTTCGGCTCGGTTACAGCTGTGGCAACGACCAGGAGGGGCCGCTTTCTGCAAAATGGGGTTAGCCAAACACATTCACGGATGTGGGGTGACAGGATGTCAATCCAGGGGAAAGGAAAGGAGAGTCCAGAACTTACTCCACGCCGTTTCTTTGGGTCTGCGCCTGCGAAACCGCCTGTGCCTTTGAATTCTTCTTGGTACATCGCCATGTGGTCATCTTCGGTCTTGAACGCCTTCCGCTGCGCCATTTGTTCGGCGAGTGCCTGTTCCTGGTTCACCACGGCTGTGCGTATCCGAATCAGGGCATCTTGGTTCCGCCGTTGCATATGGAGCATGTCTTCCACCTCATTTAGCGAGGGGAGTGACCCCAATAGCGGGCCAGAACGCTGGGTTTGATGTGCGCGAGCCGCGTAGTGCCGTGAAAAATCTAGGGTTCGCGTACTTAACTCGGCGATCTGTTCCAGAATGTCAGTCCACCTGTAATTTTGGGAAATTTGACAAGCCGTTTCTCAATTTTGTCCAATGCGTAAAAATAGAAATGATGTTCAAGCAATTTTAAAAAAGGGAAAAAAAGGGAAAAAAAGGAAAATCCATACCTCATTCAAAGATGTCTCCACATCATAAACGTCAAGGTGCCGCTTTCCAGAGTCGCTATGGGGAGGACCTGGTCGACCCACAAATCCGCCCTTGACTTCTTCCACACGCGGTGCACCCATGTAGGAACGATTGTCGTACGGAGCAGGAGGGTATGAGTGGCCACCGGACTGAGGTTGGAAGGAGTAATTTGGAGGGAAATGGCCGTAACCATTGGGCGAAGCCACGCTACCGGCGGAGGTTGGCGCACTGTACTCATACCCGGATGAATTTTGCGATCCAACCGAAGTGATTCCTGTTTTGGCGCTCTGTGTAGGGGACTTGCCGGTGCTGAGGGAGTGTAGTGAAGGGTTGCGCGAATCTTGTGTGTTGATGGAGGCGAGACTGGAGCGGGATGCATCCTGCAACTGAGGTTGATGGGGGAAACCGGGTTCCCGCATCAAGGGTCCCGTTGGTGGTCCATTCGAAAAGGGATTGGGTGGTCCAGCTGGACCTTCTGCGCTCGGTCGTCCGATGAGATGTGAAGGCGGCGCAGGGTGTGCGGATTGTGGCGGCGGAGCGGAGGTAGTTGCAGGGTATGGGAGAGGGTTGTCATTTCCGAGAGCCTCGTGGATTGATGGGAGGGACTGTCTTGGTGTGTGTTTTTCCTTCTCGTCTTCAAGGGCGCGACGTGCCTCCGGCGACGAGATGTACCCTGGTGGTGCATTCGACGCGTAGGAGTAAGGTAGGGGTTGTCCGGCGTACATGACGTTAGGACTCATCAGAGGAGTTGGAGAAGCGGTGGCGCTCGAAGGGTGTCTGGAGGTATATCCCGATCCGTCTTTCCCTAGGAAACCTATCGCGGGCAAAGGGTCTCTGTGAATCGGAGGTTGGTCAGTAATGGGAGACTGACTGTGAGGTCGTAAGACCAACCTGTGCCTAGGTGCGGCTTCCAAAGACCCCATCACGTTGACAGTAGATAACTCGACACTTCCGAGAAATAAAACAAAGCTCAAGTCGGAATGTCGCCTCTCGTGTGAGGGAAAAGCGTTCCACCTGTTCGTGCCGAAAGTGATGGAAAAGAGGGCCAGATCCCAAGATCCAATCCAAAGATCCCGGGGGGCGAAGGTTGGAAGTTGTGGCGTTTAGATGGAGCCCGAGTAACCCGATGAGTTAACCAGTAATTACCTTCTCTTTCCTTTTCTTTTTATTTCTCTCTTAAATTTTTTTTTTCCCCAAAGGCAAAATCAATGAGAACTTAGGAAGAAAAATATAGAAAAGAGAGAGAGAGAGAGAGAGAGAGAGAGAGAGAGAGAGATAGATAGAGAAGAATAAAAGAAACCCCTCCAAAAAAAAAAAAAAAGTATCCTAAAATCTTGATCCAAACTAAAAAAGAAAAAAGAAAAAGTCAAGATCGCAAACGCAAGGGATATAAAGCGTGGAAATGGGAATGTCAATCCAAATATGAAAGCACGAGGTGGAATGGGGATAAATATAAAAGAATACACCTTAAGAGAGGGGAAAATCCAAAAATCAAAGGGGATCGAGGCTACTTCATTTCGGGCTTTAGATTAGAAACGGGAAGCTTAGAGAGGAGTACAGGAACTTAATATTTTTGTATTTTTATTTATTTTACTATCAAAATATAAATTAAAAATAAATAAAAATATGTTTAAAAAAATAAAAGATAATAAAATAGATCGAGATCCGAACAGGGGGGAAAATTACCCTGGGAAATTGCCAGATCGTCATAACCTGGTTTTACGAGGCAAATTACCAGCGGATCATCAGAATCATACCTATCACTAGTTGGGATTTGGGTCTTTAGTGTCTTTATATCTCAGTGGAGCCATAATTACAGATAGTCTTTCTGTACAGAGTAACTAGAGGCTGTGCAAACTACATGTACTTATCTAATTAACTAGTTAACTAGTTATGTAATTACATACTTCTGGAACCTGTAGGGTGTCCTCGGTGTCTGCACATGTGTTATCCAAAGATGCGACACTGGTCAGGAACATCCAACTTCTTTGTAGTACATGATGTTCCTAGTTACGACCCACAAACTATCCAATATATCCCAATCCTCATGACTCGTAACTACTAAATAGTAAGAAAAATTAAAAAATTAAAAAAAGGAAATTAGCCTACCCCAGAACCTAGGATCGATCGAGAGAAACGGCCGATTCTCAACGTGCTAAGGGACGGCTGAATACCGGTAGAGTGGTCCAGCAGGAAGAGAAGGAAACTAGCGGACGATAGTTCTAGCTCATCGCAGTAGCTCATCACAGCGTTCCAGTATTCTGGAATCACTCTATTATTATATTTTATAACAAATAGCGCAGGGTAATGTGTGAGTAATCTTAAGATCAACTTGACAACAAGTATCGTGTACGAGTACCTGTATAATATGCATCCGTGTCACATGAGAGAGATCTCCGATTCAAAGTGGATAAAATGTCAGCCTCGGGCTATGAACTAAACTCAAGTCTTGGAGGTTCGACCGGGCTTATTAATAGTGAAGGACATGATGTCAGATCTGTGGTTTCCAGTGCCCCAGTTACTAGTACTCTATACAGTAGTCTATGTTGTAGGGGTTCAGGGCAACTTGGAAGGCAACCTTGGAAGATCTCTTCACTCTTCTATATACCTGTAGCCTGGTGCCCAAAATACGTTTTAAAACCCTGGGTTAGATGAACAAATGACTCAAATACAAAGTAAAGCATCGAGGGGGGCATGCAACCCCAAGTAGTGTCACAAAGGGGAAACACAAGATGCACAAGGGGGAGTATACACTAATTCAAGATCTCTGGAATGGGGACACAGAGGGGCTCTTTCCATCGCAACTGGGGGAATCAGAGACGTGGCTGAGGTTACACAGTCAGATCTGAAAGTGCCCGACGTGGTCCGGATTACAACGTTCCATGGTTCACTCGACTCTAATTTATTTTATCTTTATTTTTTATCTTTATTTTCATTATTTGCATTACTTTCTTTATTTTCTTACTTATACTTGCACTATCCATTCAAATCATATAATGTGATTCTCTCATTTCTAACATCCATTCAAACAGAAACACCTGCAATACCCAGCCACTGAATAGTATTTACGTCACCGAGCCACAACGCCGTTTCAAGCCAAGATCGGACGCAGGTGAAATCACAAAAAGCAAAAAAGCAAAAAAAAAACTAGGAAAAGCAAACTAGAAAGGGAAAATAAATTAATTAATTCATAATTCGTCAGTCTCGGAGCACGCTACCCCCTTGAGTACCCGCCGAAAAGGATCGGATCGCAAGGGTATTGCAACACACGTTGCTTAAGCTTTAGATCGAGATCGAACACGGGACGTTTATTGGCGAGATCGCGTGGGCTGCACTCCATCTCAGTCTTCAAGGCCCTGACAACTACAATATGAGAGCTGTGTTGGTATAGGGAAACTTGAAAAGGTGAGAAGCTAGGATTTATGGGGAAAGGAGAGAGAGGCATATGGGGCGGTTGCCTTTCCAGGCGCCCTACATAAAGTCCAGGATCAAAGCCCGGCTTCGATAGTGTTTAGCGCTGTCTCTATAGTGTCTTGGAACTTTCGGGCTTCCCAAGTACTAATCAGCACTTCCACCGGTTTACTATCTTGTGCAGCTCTCTCAAAGGCACCGAAGGATCACAGCTCTCATATTCTGAAAATCAATTTTCTGGAGCTTTGAGTTTGTTGGCACTCGGACCCACCACGTTGGACGTCATATTCCCCTTATTCCTTATTCAAATGCTGGGATGTGAACAAATCCTGTCCAGTCTACTCCGTACTGGGAATCAAAATTGTCTGATTTTATCGCTAGCCCCAAGTGTGGCACGGGAGGGCAGCTATTATAGCCCCATTCGCCTCCTTGGCCGCACTTCAGCGCACAGACTCAAGGGGGCGACCCATAATGATGTACGATATACATCGTATCGTTCAACGGTCGGCCCAAGGTCTAAAAGACGAAAATCCAAAAACGGTGAAAGGCAATCGCCTTAAGATCTTCGAAACATCTAATAATGTGTAGATCTGCGACGGTTTTTGGCTGGCTGTACCATGGCTCTACAATGTACGGAGTACGCCTGATGGAAATAGCCTCGATCAGCCTACAAGGCATTTGTGATATCTTTACCTGCATATAAGCAAGAGCAAACCCCGAGTCTGATATATATTTGATTTCCAGTGCACAGGAATCAGCTCATGCAGTGGCCCGGTGTTTGCTCTAAGAATGAGCATGCGGCGTATAATCGCATAATCGCACAATGCACTTGTTGACGGGTCCGAAATCAACCGCTGCGTGGAATCGATCTACAGAGTAGTCGCTGCATCTCGAGAGCCCAATGCACCAGCCGGATCTAACGATTTCAGCCACTCTGCGATGCATTCCGTGCGCACTGGAGATTTAGTGCATGCACGGTAGGTCACTTCTATCTGCCGAACATGAATGCAGTAAAGATCTCTCTGCGATGGAGATTCTCCACATGCACGATAATGGGGTGTTGAGAGGGACAAGGCGCAAGTAAGAATATCGCAATGCTGAACCCTGATGAGACTGATCACAATAGATCTGAGGCTGAAATCCATAGTTACATTTGTATATTGTACTAACTATTGTACGGAGTACTCTGTACATCATACGACAAACCAAGGGTGCCTGGGGCATTCATCAGGGGCACCGGATTTCCCCGCGATGTTTCGGCGCCTTCTGATCTGAACTATCAGAATCGCAACTGGTCGCACTAGCCCGGTCGCAGTAATGATGAATCATACACGATCGAAGTATAATTTCTGCAATTGACCCGGTTGTTTTAATACGGGAAAAAACCCACCAGTTTTTAATGGAGTCTATCCTGGTTGCCTTTTTACGGCAACTAGGAGTGCAGGATGAATTACGACGCCTTGGCAGTGGTTTTTTTTTTTTACGGGGTCGTGTCCCACTGAGAATATCACTGGTCTTGAGGAGGTATGTTGTATTCAAATATAGCGCGATTCAACCATCTAGTGGAAAAGAAGAAAAATCCCTGAAAAGTGGCTTTCGGCAATGAAGATATTGACGTGTCTGTAACGCCCCCTCGCCCTATTTGAGGAGATATTTGAGGAGATATTTGAAGAGATGGCCGCAAATGCACCGGAAATTCACCTCCAGTGGCCAATAATATGAGTCCTCGAAGAGATTTGACGCCCACATCAAGCTATCTCCAGTTGGAGAAGATGCCGATCCTTGGCGCCTCTTTCTATTTCATTCTTTTTATTTTCACTTTACGATACAACCGCTAGTAAAGGTGAAAATCATTGCCTAGAAGAAGAAGAGAAATGATTTCGCAAAATAATTGGAGACAACTGGAGACATGATCTCAGCGTAAGGTGATCGACAAACCGTTAGAACCGTTTCTCCCCTGAGTCACGTCTGACAAACACAATCACAGAAATGTTTTTAGCACGCTATATTATTTTTTTTCCCGAACAATTGTGGAGAACATGCGATAACTAGACGATCAATGAATCCTACCGCAAGGAGATGAGCGACAACTTATTTTGCTCAAGTTGGCAAGAGTTTAAGATCCGATCCCAATCTTAGTGCGCATCGACCATGGACTATCATTTTTTTCTCCGACACAACATATGATGAACTCCCCCAAACTGGTATCATCCATAAAAGGGGGTGCGAGCGAGTATCTACGAAGTATATTGCACAAGACTATCGCATTGATCTATGATCCAAGACTAGTATGCAGTAACTAATCTAAGATTGCAGGTTCATCGATTTAGCTAAGAATCTTCGGTTGCAAGGTTATCTGCTAACTCAACTACGGAGTAACTTGACACCGAAAAGAACCTAAGACATATTCCCCTCACCGGGATATTATATCCATGCAGACACAGCACGGTTCACGTCCCTACGCCGTACACAGTAAAATCTCCGGCAATATACCCAGCCAACACCAAATAAACCGTCAACAATCATGCCACCACCCGAGACTCCGAAGTGTGGCGGCTCAGGAGGTTGTTTAATTCGCCCAGTGGAGACTTCCGGGGATCTCTCCGATCTCTAGTCTGAAAAGAGTAAGTTGACAGCTGCAAGTTGACCAAAAGATAAAGACAAGAAGAAAGAGAGGGTCCGATCCTAGCTATAAATTGACCAAGGAGAGGAGTTGAGGTGGGGAAAATGTGGTTTTTTTGTTCTCAAAAATCAGGCCAAATCTGCAACGTCAATCTGCACGTACGGCGAAGGAACGGCACCAACGTTGACAGGGCTTGGTTGTGGAACTAGCAAGGGTTCTTTGGCTGTATTGCGCCAGAAGAGGATAAGAGGACATTATTCGGGCAATATGGCGGGAACTTATGTCCTGCAAGATGTCTTAGTGTGTCTTACTGGGTTACTGATTAGACCGAACTCCTCATCGAAACGTGTCAGATCTATGATATTCCAAAGTTGGAAGTTGTTTTTGATACTAGCTCGGACAGAATTATTGGTAAGGGCTCCGCTCTCTGAAATATATATAGAAAGGTACGATTATGCGGTGATATTGTGATATTGATTTGGATATACCCCCGTGAAGTCATATATGTGTTCTTTTTTTTTCTCAACTCAAACATGGGACATCCTATGGACGGAAGAATGAATAGTTCCTTTTCTTTTTCCTCTTTTCTTCTCTCTGGAAATCGCCACTGATCTCCGCTGTTCAACGACTGCACGTTTCCATTATCCACGGGAAAACTCCCCTGACCAGCCAAGAGGTCAGGGATTAACTCATTTCGGTTATCCTTCGCATGTGGATTATACCCGACCAGACCGACATTTAGGAAGAATCTCCACGGTGACAAAGGGAAAATAACAACTAAAAACAAAATAAAAATGGGGACATCAAGCCGGACCGTTCCCAGACTCCACCAAGCCCATAACCTTGGAAGATAGACCGCTTCGATCGGCGGGGAGGATTTCGCGTTTCTCTTGGAAGCTCCTTTTTTTCCTTTTCTTTTCTCCCAGAGACTAAGTACTTAGCGCCAGCCAGTTGCCCCAATACAGGGCTAGCTCAAGCCAAAAAGTTCTCCTGAGAGATTAACGAGATTACAAGTGGGCTGGCCGTTTTAACTGCTCCACACACCATCTTCAATGGAAAAAGCAATGTCTTCGACCCCACTGATATTGCAGGTTCGGCATCTGCGCAAACCCCGAAAGAACCACCATGATCGCGTTAGGAAATCTCCGAGTGAATGTCGGATAGTACCGCCTAGGCAGAGCGCAAAGTGCATGATATATGATATATTGGTAGCATTTTCACGACGATCTCACTCTTCTACGGAAAACAGACCCGAGTCATGGATCTACGATGTATATTGCACACGCTAAATCCCTTGACAAACCCTTCTCAAATCTTTAATCCACACAAACATGAATAGGTGGAAGCCGAGAACCAACGGAGATTGGGTTAAGAGATTTGGGAGATTGCACTCCATCTACTCCATACTCAGCCACGCGAGGAAATGAGAAAAATGGCTTGGATTAATTAAGATCCGCCGGTGGATACACAGTGGATAGCGACAGTCCCTCGTGGTTTCCATTGCTCCATTTCCAGAATATCATATTAATTATAGCAACGAGGGTATGTTTATTACACTTACTTGTTGTGCGGATCTCGGGGGTTAACTGCCGTTCGGCCTGTGCTGGTGCTTGCGATGATATATACGTACACCATACGCGTGCAAAATTGATTTTTTTTGCAGGCCAAGACGGCTGGCTGAGAAGCAAAGATGCTGAATTTATACGGAGGTTTGCTGCCGTGTGGGGTGTTGTCAATTCTGGGCCCAGATAATGCTGCGTTTTCCTGTGTACATCCATCACGAAGTATCAAACATGTCTATTTTAAGCGGATCGCCATTTCTTCATGCCTTGTACGTACTCCGTATATCTCATTTGGCATACCAAATAGAGACTGGCGCAATACAACATTGTGTGCTGGAAAGCACTCGACATCTCGGCGATCTTTCGGGGGCAGTTTTTGAGTCTTTCATACAAATGTGCATATCAACACGGCAGATCTTGTGCGCGGAATCAATAGCTTACTTGTTTAGTGGTTCTTCGAAAGAATTGATGTACGTCGGGCGTATGCTTGTTGTAGTCCACATCATTTCCAGACGAGGCAAATAAAGTCAAAGGTTATACATAGAAAAGTGTGCTTACATATAACATCCCTAATACCATGGTCCAAATAAATCAGATTATTAAAGTCTTACGTCGTGAAGAACAGAGGCTACATAAGCGGCCGACTATTCTTGTACTATAACTAGAGATACGTTGTACATGTAGGCTATAAATCATATGCACCGGAATCCTTCCGGTATCGATTTCGAAGTGGACTGTCTCGGCCACATCTCGGCGAAGGTTCAAACGGTTCTCTATTGGACAGAGTGGATGATGATCGTAATGGATTCCACTCCCTATCGCTGTCACGCAGAGTACTAGCAAGGATGTTAGAGGGACCAAAAGCTTCAAATAAGCGAAGTTGCTTGGCACATAGGCTATGCGGTATATTCTATGTGAAATTTCGGCCTCAGGTGATATATTGGTAGATCTCTCAATTTTAAGAATGAGCTTTGTGCTAAATGAATGTACTTTTAATAATCCCTGACTTGTAACATCAGGGATTATTCCAAATCCATAGTAACATATAGCCGAATAGGGGAGAACAGGTTCTATATAAGCGCACCAATCATTTCCCAGTCCAAATTCAAAGCTATCAAGGGCCCAGTAGATATGGCTGTACATGCTAAGCTGCAGGTATGGCCCATTAGAGTCTTTGACAGGTGGGTTATGCACCCAAGACATTTGACGTATGCATTAGCAACAAAGCCTAGCCCATTTACATATTAATTTGTCCACCTGGACGAATAGGAATACTCCAGTGACATCTAATAAAGTTTTTTTTGAATCTGAGCTACCACACGTCAAATAGGAGGTTTTCCGATGATTGGAGGATTTTGAATCTGACAGCTGCGAGGTTCCGTCTGAAGAGGACGCTGTGGCTTTCATTTCGTACTTGTTATTTATCATTTTCCATGATGAACATTGGAATTCCACATAGTTTTATTATATTTTTTTTCCTCCTGTTTCTTCCAGAACCCAAAAAACAGACAAAAGTACGGAAAACCTTCCCGCTTTGATCTCAAATGTCCTACGCCATCGTATCCACCCGGTCCCTGTTTCCATGTTCCCATGTAATTTTATGGGAGTTTCGGAATAGAAGCCAAAAGAAAGAACTGGTTCGCCCTGAGTGGTCCCAGTACCATGGTAATTTTGGGAGCGGAGCCATGATTCCAAGGTTTTTCGGTTTTTTTCCCGTTCATTTCCCTCCCAATCGACCAATAGATTGTCTGAATACTATTTTTGGCGCTTCAACAGGAAGGTGACTGGATGAACCAGTGGAAAACCCCCCAAACTGAACCAAATGCCATCGAAAAGCATAACCGAAGGATCGGCAATCGTCAAATATACCAAAACACATGGGCTGGGTCCCCGCAGATCCATATTATACCCAGTTGAAAGGGTCACTGACGTGAAAACGGTGGTCCACGGCTGATCTGACAGGTTCTGACAGGGTCTGGTAGGGTCTTCACGGTGGAGAGAGGTGGGCCAAAGAAAACATGAATCCACCTTAATAATTCCCTATGAACACCGTAATTTGAATCCCCTACCATCTCTTCAGGTCTTTGACTCTAAGCCGGGCTTGTACCTAAACCCAACGTAGTCAAGGCGCCGGGGTTCTGGGCAGTCTAGCCAATGTGCTTACGCGCTTACTCCAGTTCTGGTTTGTTGGTGCGACTCGGGATTTGCAATACGGTTTTGTGGGAGTTAATAGCACATATATACTTTGTACTCCGTGCTTAAGTTCCACTTTCCCCCATTCTTGTTTTGAAGAAACTTCCGGATAAACTTCATGATCCACAAAGGAAATGTCAACCATGTGCCACCGAGGTCTCGCACCAATCAATTCGTCTCCTACTGGCCCCTCCACTACTGTCGATGCCAAATCCCGGGTTTGGCTCCCGGGTCTACTCCGTACTAGTTTATAATTTATAACAGATAAAGTTCCCGAGGTTGTATTCCGTACCTTTTCTACCTCGGGTCTTATTGGGCCAATGATAGGAGTCCTAGGCCCCAGGGTTGAGCGGCACAGGAGCCCGTCTCTTTAGGCTAGGTGCAGGCGGTAATGCAATGCAGCTTGCCGTATGGAGTACATTGCCGCGGGATGACTTGTAGTCGAAACTAAATCATAGGGTAAGACTGTCTTGTGCGGTGTGCGGAGTGCGGAGTATAGAGTGCATAGCATAGAGATGATGAGTATCATATCATATACTCCATAACCCGAGTCATGTTCTATGGCAAAGGCTTTAGTATTTATCAGACCTATGGTGCATGAATATGGAGGAATTTTTAGAATAATATTATTCATAAGGAAACAAGGAAGCATTTGGGTTTGGTATTATTCCCTCTTGTGCTTGTGCTTGGCCTTATACGTGAGATTTAGGGAGTCTACATACATATGTGAATATATATTACTTTATGCATTGCTGATCTCTCTCTCGCACCACCAAGATGATGGGTTTTGAAGCAGACTACATGTATATATAAACCTACCATTTTCTCTATCAAAATATCGATTCTCTACGATTTATTTCCAACTCCCCTGGCAAAGTCTTCATCCTCCAAACTGGAAATGTATAAACATAGTCATGTGACCACATATCCTCGGGTGGCCCGTGCGCAGAGCTTGGCCTGTCCCCACTTGAGCTTCCAGTCCAATACTTCCATAGTAAACACCATTCCTCTTCAATTTCCTCTCGGACCCAGCCTCACCTGGATTTTTCTAAACCATGTCTTCACTTCTGGCCCTGGCTGATATCCCCACTGTAGCGCGTCTGTACCGCGCGAAGCAGCTCCTTCCTGGGTCCCCAAAATTTCCGCCATCCCAACCTCTCAACAACACTATCTCTATCATCCGCAATGACATCACCAAGCTCCAAGTGGACTGCATTGTGAACGCCGCTAATGAGTCTCTCCTCGGAGGTGGTGGCGTGGACGGTGCAATCCACCGAGCTGCAGGCCCCAAGCTAGTTGAAGAATGCTACGATCTTGATGGATGTGAGACTGGCGACGCAAAGATCACTTCCGCCTACGATCTGCCTTGCAAGCGTGTGATCCACACAGTCGGCCCAATCTACAAACGGGAAGAGGACCCCGTCGCGCTCCTTCGATCCTGCTACCGACGCAGCCTGGAAGTGGCAGTCGAAAACGACATGAAGAGCATTGCCTTTTCCGCTATCAGCACCGGAGTCTACGGTTATCCCAGTCGATACGCCGCCGAAGATGCCCTCAAAGAAGTGCGAGAATTCCTCGTCGGACCTAATACCGGAAAGCTGGAGCGTGTCATCTTCTGCAACTTTGAGCAAAAGGATGTGAATGCCTATGGTGAATTCATTCCGTACGCTTGCCCTATTTCTCACACGGCTTGATCAAACACTGACAATGATTGTAGAGTGTATTTCCCTCCCACGCAGGAGGACTTGGCCGAGAGCAGCGACGCTTGAATCGCCATGCCAATAAGATGTTGGGCGCCTCACTTGGCATGCACAGTGGAGGCATCTACCAACATACCCCCGACACGACTCACGACCGCCATCACATGAATTCAACGAAACATAATCTTCCCCCTCTGTAATATCACGTTAGCTAAAAAGCGAATCTTGTGCCACCTTGAAATCACCCTCATAAGTCTTAGTGTTTCTTTCTCTATACTGGTAGTAGCACATAAGGCGAAGATGAGATATTGACCAGTTCGTATCCATAATTTGACAGTTGTTGTATCAGCAAGGGCGATTTTTATCGTTGAAATAGGTCTGTAAGCAGCTTCTTTTCTTCTTTGGACTATCTTCTACAAAGATCAGCCCACTCCCGACCTCGGGAGGCGTCCATAGGTGAAAGCAGCATGCAAACAATGCAAACACCCTATCAGATCGCGCATTTGATCATTATTCCAGCATGAGACCACTTCACTCCAATCCCAATGGCAAATCTCTCTCGATAATCAAAGCTACATAATGAAACTCGACTACTGAACTGAACACCCCATCTCCAACACAATCAATCGCCCCCGCAAATTCCCCGACCCCTCGACCTCCGCCTCCAACTCCAAAAAATGTCGAAACCACAACGGCCAAGAGGAATACCAACCCCCAATCCGCGGTTCCGAGTCCATGTCTACGAAGAGCCAAAGCCCCAAGCTGTAGAACCCATAACATATCAGGGCCCAACCCTCTCCAAACAAAGACGAACACCCTTCATCTCACATTTCCTCACAACCCTCCGCCAACGCATCTCCGCCCTCCCATACCCAGTCCGACGAGCATGCCGCACTCTCCGCTGGGTAGCACCTATGCTCCCGATCGCACTCTTCTTCCCAGAACACGTAATGCAAGTGATGTGGGTTCGCGGGCCGTCAATGACACCATACCTGAACGAGGAGTATGCGCAAACGCAAACAAAAAGTGACATAGTGATGGTCAACATGTGGCCGTGGGGATCTATACTGCCGTTCAAAAAGGAGCGGAAGCTGGAACGAGGGATGATTGTTACTTTCCGGTGGGTTTTTTCTATGCGCATTTTATTTTATCATATTTCATACCTTGTTTTTACGAAATCGAGTGCAACAACCAATACTAACAAAATATCTTCGATACATATAGCTCCCCTGCGAACCCGTCTCATATCGCTATTAAGCGCATCATCGGTTTACCCGGTGACCGGATCACGACTCGCGAGCCATGTCTGCGGCAAACGCAGATCGTCCCTTGGAATCATGTTTGGTTGGAGGGTGATGCGGAGGATCCGCGGAAGACGATGGATAGCAATACGTACGGGCCTGTCAGTCTCAGTTTGATTACTGGGCGGGTATTTGCGGTGCTGGGACCACGGATGCGATGGCTGAAGTGGACGGACTGGGAATCTGATAAGGGGGATTCTGCGTCGACGGATGATGCGGCTGTGGATTTGTATCGACAGAACGTACGGGATCGTGTTTTGAAAAATGCTGTTAAGCTCGACCAGCCCATTATGAATTGATCAGTTGATTATTGATGGGGTTTGGAGTATATCTTGGCCATTTGTATTTGTTGATAGAGCTGAATTTTCCCGTGTCTGATGATGTTCTAGACTGGGACTTGTACATATATTAGGAATGTATTCTGCATACCATTGTATTACTATTTTGGGTAACAAATGCTGTGCTATGCGTATGTGGGTGGAAGGAGTATTTTCCCGGGAACGAAAAAAAGTCAAAAGCAAAGTGGTATATACCAATAGAAGAGGAATTATGAATGGCCGAGAAATGTAGACAACGCAAGCAATGTAATCAGTAATTATAGAGAAACAAGCCGTATATCTTCACGTTTCTCTTCCTGGAGACGGTCGATTTCCGAGGAAATACTCATCACCCAACGGTCCTTTTCCACACGACTACGTGCTTTAAACACGATAGTGCGGCCATGCTTGCCCAGCGTGGACACATGGCGCAAGGATCGTTTGGCTTTGCCTTGCTCCCCTATTTCCTGGGCTCGGAAGTAGCTCTTACTCAAGGGCTGCCAGACCACGAAGGTGATAGCGGTGTCCTCATCGCGACTTGTGAAGGCATTTGAATCGAGGTACACCCGTGGCAGAGCATGAAGACCAGGGTTATTGCTGTCGAATGTCTGATTGGCATACAGCAAGTCGTTCTCGGTAATCAAACCAGAATAGATATAGCAATCTTCTAGTTCGATAGTGGCTTCAAGTTCTTGATGAATGTGTGGAATCTCAGTGCCGTTTCGCCTTCGCAGTGTGCTTCGGAAAATTAACAGCTTGCCTGCTGTGAGGATGACATGGCATTGGTAGAAAGTGGTGTGGCGACGGGGCTTGCGATAGAGGTGGCCGGACATCTGTTGATGTGGTTAGTAGGTTGTGCGTTTATTTGTCTGATGTCATGCTGCGATAACCCACCTTGATAGTCCGACAACCAGACAGCGAGCACATGTTGTGTAAGTGTGGAGATGCCTCAGCTTTCTTTACTTCCCACTTCTTCGCGAACTGCCCGATAACTGATTCCATAGCTTCGTCGATATCCAAAACCTTGAGATTGCGCTGCCGTACGGCCTGCAGTTCCGTGGCATCGTCTGTACAGCGAATGCGCCAATACTTCACAAGCGCATCGAGTCGTTTGATCCACTCATCCCGTGTGGCATCATCATATGTCTGGAGCCGAATGACAAGACCATTATCGAGAACCATTTCAAATGTCCTACCGTCATCGAACTCTCGCGTTGCTCCATCATCCTGTCGTGAGTCTCTGGGTTCCCGGTTGAAGTCCACAGAGGGACCTTCCCGGATGTTGGGGTCGGCAGGGCAGCTGCCACGATAGACATTGCGGACTTCTTTCACCCGACACATATCGATATATCCATCGGCCTGGCTGATATTGTGTACATTCCTCTGCACGTGCGCATAAGCCTCTTCATCGTGCCGTTTGACGAATTCCTGATTGCCGCTGGAGAGCCATGGAATCTCGCCACTTTCAAGTGGATAAGGATCGATATCCCAGGAGAGCGGCATTCGATCCAATATTTCACGGGCAGATGGTACACTTCCGTCTTCTGGGGGAGCACATTTCGGCGGTGGCGGGGGCAGTGCCTTGGCTGGCCGACAGAAAAATAGATAATGATCTTGGGTAAAGAAGTACAGCCGTTTGAAGAACATCTTGTTCATCCGCTGATGCACACCCTTCTGGGATGTGAGACGGACTAGAAATCCTTCGATCGGAGCAGGCTCCTCCTGTATGCTCTGATGCCTAATTGTAGTAGAGTAATGATGTCTTGGTCGTAACTCAAGCTCGTGAGATGATTGCATCGCGATGGTCCCATACATCTTTTCCTCGTTGACTCCAAATACCCATTCAAGTCGGTCGTACCGCTTCCAAGCAAGTCCCATCTTCTCGGTCTTGGACCAAGCTTTCAAGACCTCGGTCCACTCGGCACGGCCTTCGAGCATGTCTATGCATCCTCGGATGATGGTAGCGGCAGCAAATCTTTTATCGATTGCTTGCCGGTCCGCAACTGCTGTAGCGTGCTCGCTATCATAATTATCTGCTTTTAGTACTTCCTCGAGCTGGCTGAAGGGATTTTTGAAAATGAGGGAAACCCCCAGATCAGGGACGTGAATAGGGAGTGAGGTGGGACGCCGCCATCCAAGCACCTGGCGAATGAAAGTGAACCATTCAGCGGAGTGCGCCGCAGACTTTGGACGAAGGATAAATATTTTGGTTCCACGCTTGCGGGGATACCAAATAACTATGGTCTTGTCGAGGGGGGAATAGAAGTTAACATGGGTATTTTTGTGATTGAGCCGTACTTCGTAATAAGGAGGCGTTTTGCTGTTCGGACGTTGCACATCAGGAATTACACGAGTGCGGTACATCTGAATGGCAAATGGCGTATGCTCTACAGAGCTTTTGCGGCATACAACGAGGAACTCCCTCCATTTGTCCACGGTCCGTGTTTCCATGCGCAGGCTGTCGTTCTCGGTGTAATCAGCGGGAAGTGTGTCCTGCATAGTCTCCTCCACGCAGACCAGCATTTTCTCTGCCTTAACAATCTCTCCATCTTGCACTTTTCGTCGGCGCGGTCGATTGGCAGAGATAGTACCTTGGGTCTTTGCAATCTTAGAGCGCATCTTTTGTTGCCTGTGTCTGATGTTGTCATCCAGGTTGAATCTTGCCATCTTCCTAGTGAGTCTCCGTTGGACTTGGGCATCTTCGCCAGTATCATCTTCATCTTCTGGGTCGTGGTGTTGAAGCGTTGCTCGAGATACGCCAGATGCCTTGCTTTTCTGCTTCCCTTTGTCCTTGTAGTTGCTT
The DNA here is from genome assembly GCF_028829775.1 of Penicillium samsonianum. Classification (NCBI taxonomy): domain Eukaryota; kingdom Fungi; phylum Ascomycota; class Eurotiomycetes; order Eurotiales; family Aspergillaceae; genus Penicillium; species Penicillium samsonianum. The sequence continues at coordinate 4,118,318 of NW_026643260.1, read as the reverse complement.
CGAAGCAACTGTGTTGTTGAATCGGCCTCGCTTGGATTTGTGGATGCATTGTGGGTTAGAGGGCTGGGAGAAGAATGACCGGTCAAATTTGTGTGATGTGAGCCCTGGGACTTTGGTCGCAGCTCAGGCGATTCCAATCTGCTAGCTCGTATAGTGGCTATTGATTGTCCCATCTTTGAAGAGCTGGAGACCTCTTCTCTGGCGGTGACAAACGAAGACGAAGCAACATCATTGCCGTATATATCGTATTCCCCCCTTATTCTGGCTTTTGGGGTGCTGTCTGTATCCTCTCCGCTGTCCCCTCCGCTATCCCGCCCGTTATCTTCTCCGTTATCTTCCCCGCTATGTTCTATAGTCTCTGTGTCCTCTTCAGGTAAGGGATCGTCACCGCTGGCCACAGCTTCAGGGTGGGTTAGGGTCCTGAGTTCCCCCACGGGCTCTTCTGCAGTTTGATCTTGTGCCTCTGACTCGATACTATCATATTGCTCCTCGGCGGCCTCCGTGCTTGTGTTGGTGAGCGCCAGGGCGGCCTCCTCATCCAAATCCGGTGACGATGGGCCGGGCTGATCGCCATGTTCGCCGTAGTGGGTCGCAACGGGGCCCGCAGAGAACGAGACGGTCTGCGAGGTATAGTTTCTGACTTTTAGTCGAGACTTATACCAGGACTTGCGATGACCTTGGAGCCAGCCTTCCGGGATTGGACCGACGAAAAATCGCCGGTTCGTCATATGCAAATGGTTGGCAGAAGCATGACGCTGCCAAGGAACACTAGGTCAGTTCTATAACTCAACTCCCGAGAGACAGAGACATACCAGCTGCTGGTCTGTGTATGAGCCAGTCTGCAAGCTATGATAATGTTCATGGTACGACGAGCGTGGGCCGGTTTCTGGTTGCGGCCCATTGGCCTGGTTCGGTGGAGAGCTCATGACAATATACTATGTAGTAGCCTCGTGGACCAAAGGGGCATGCATAGAGGAGCAATCAAATTGCCTACGCGCGAACTTCAGGTAAAGTTCATAGCGCGATCGCCAATCTCGATGTAATACGATTCGATGACGTCGTTGCTATTTATGCAAATGCTGCAAACGATACAAAAAAGTTGTTGACACTTCACCGCGTTGGTACTGTTTACACTGTTTGCATCATCTCCACATCCCCTTGTGCCCCGCCATTGGCTTGCGTGGCAGCAGCGGTGAAGTTGACAGTATCCAACGGTCTCCTGATTAAGCTCTTTTCTCTTTCTCCCACTATCTATTTTCTACTTAAACTCTTCTACAAAAATGGCTGCTATCCCTGCTGACGGAACATGGTTTGATACCATGAACAAGTCCTTCGCCGATGTCCCTATCGGTGCGGAGGATGGCATCTCGACCACCGAGTTCCTCGAGGCCGCTGAGTCGCTGGTGACTCTCTTTGGTGCGTGTTGTTCCCCTGCATAGACTTGCCTCAATCTAATGCAGGAAACACTTAGACGTCCTCGGTTCTGCCGCTTTCACCCCGGTCAAGAATGACCTGCTCGGCAACATCAAGGTTCGTTCAATACATTATATCGCCGGTGTCAACAATTCTAACCCCACGTTCAGAAAGTCCGTGAGCGTCAACAGGCAGCTCCTGCGGAGTCTGAGACCCTGCAGGCCCTTGTCCTGAACGAATTGAATACCGGCAAGCACGTCGCCACTGAAGGTCTGGTCTGGCTGGTCCGGTATGTTTACATGTCTCAATTGTGATGGAAGAGGCCACCAATTGCAATGACATCTCTTCCATTTGCGCAAATCTGTATGAATCATTGACTAATCATTGTTCTTCTCAACAGAGGCCTCGACTTTACCGTCCAAGCCCTCCGTCACAACATCGACAACTCGTCCTCGGAACTCTCCGACTCCTTCCGCGGTGCCTACGGCAACACCCTCAAGCCTCACCACTCCTTCTTCATCAAGCCCATTTTCAGCGCTGCCATGTCTGCCACTCCATACCGCAAGGACTTCTATTCGAAGCTGGGTCAGGATCAGGCTAAGGTTGCTGCCGCAATGGCTAAGGAGGTCGCTGCTTTGGAGAAGGTGATCGCCATCCTGAAGACTTTCCAGGCTACCAAGCCTGCTCAGTGGAAGTAAGTTTGCCCTGGAGGCCTTACCACTTGATTGAGCATGTGCACTGTGCAACTTGATATGTAAATATTCGATTTGGCTTCATTCAAGCATGCGAGTTTGTATTATGTAGCGAATTCACTGTTTTGGTCGTCAAGGATTCTAGAGCGTGGCATATCTGGGGTAGAGATCCGAGCGTCGCAAACTTGGAAATGGGGCCCATCGATTTATAAGAAGTAGCTGTCACATGGAAGAAGGTAGAGAAATGACCAGCGGATCAGTTGGTCTATAAGTTTGAATAGGCAAGACAGCTCGCAACGTACGTCATAGTGAGCGTGAAGTCCTGACGAATTATACAGCGTATTCGCTTCGCTTATTCGCTTTTGTCCTATGTCTGGAAAGCAGGTACACCCGAGGCCAGTCTCACCACCCATTGACTTGGGCAGACTGGCAGAGCATCGTCTCAACCCCACTAGGTTCTCCCCCGAAATCCTGAGGTCAGTAGGAGACAACTCGGTACGGAACTAGTTTCACTTGGATCTGCCAAACTCTTCACCAAAATAGAAGAGCCCCATCTTACTGCGATACATGGTTGGAGGGAGTATAGCTTCCAAAGTTTGTCTCGGCACGCGCCTAAGAGTCGGGTTCGCTGGAGACCCATATTAGATTGTTAGATTGGCGGTTGGGGCTCTGGGAGTATAAGCTATTCCGGGGGTGCTCCCTATCTTGTCACGGTAAGACCAATATAATGAGTGAAGTACTTGTTGTAGCCTATCATCCAATAGTGTTTTTGTTGACACATAGTTAGAGAATGGTACGGAGTACAAGGACAGAAGATTGCCGGGTCGCTTGTGGATCCGCGGAATAGGTACCTACGTTGTACATATGTATTAGGTAATTTCCGACAACCCACAATACATATAGCGCAGATCGTACCTCGTCTGCCGAGGTCTCCGCTGATCGAATGCTTCGCCTCACATCTACAACATAGGGATTCCCCCTTAAGAGCCTAGAGACGATTTGCATAATCAGATCTCGAATCTCGATGCGGAGTATCGAAACGAAACCCCAGATCAGTTCAACTCCTCAGATGAGATCTAGGTCAAGTGCGCCCATATCACCAAATATTGCCAATATTTTCCGTGGCAATGCGCACCTCAGACCCCTAGACAAGGATCGCCTGCAATAGCCGCAACCGAGAATTTAGGCGAGCGTACTCCGTAACTGGGTTTGGGATAGACGGGAGTTTCCCCTGAAGACGAAGACATTGGTTGAAACCTTCCAAGGTTGGAAACTTCGAAGCGGATTATCAGCAACGGCTTCCCGTTATAGAATAGTCCCGGCACTAGCATCACGGTAGCATCGTGGTTGTATCACGGACTTGGATCTATTCAAGCCATCGACTCCACTGGTTAGACTTGATTCGCGGTAATAAGTGGAGTACATTGTTCGGCTGGTTTGGCTGGACCGAAGTCATGGAGACCAGAGGCCTGTGCGCTTTTCAAATATGTTCGGTACATTGTACTTTGCAGTAACGGGAGGCTTGAGCGGTGGCATCTGAAACCCATCCCGCGGTCGTACTGTATTCAGAACAATTGCCCCTGCAGGTGGCTTCCACATGGTTCGGTGGGATGTCTCTTCAAAGGTTTGATTCCGCCTCTGCATGGGAGAACCTTGGAACATTGGAAGCTATTGAAAATAGATTTCTTTGCTTTTTTCTTTTCCCTTTTTTTTTCCATTTTGAGTTCTCATCCCCCGCCCCCCACACGTGAAACCTTCAATGTTCCAACCTTGGAAGGTTAGAAACTCACCCTAACCCTTGGAACCCTACCCATGTGCCGAAAGGGCCCATTGTTCCAAGGTTTCAAGCAGCTGTCTAACCTCATCTTAACAAGCGTGGATATTTCCCGTGAGTTCGGGATCATTAGAGAATTTTGATCTCTGGTTCTGGTTATTTTATTTTTGTCTATTTTGCCTTTTCCGCCTTTTTTTTCTATGGAAAACAGCAAACACGAGACCACCACCGCATTGGCCCCCTCCCTCCTGGCCCGTTCTCGCCACAGATGCCCGTGATTGTAAAGCTTGATCTACGCGGCAGTGGGTTTTCTCTTATTGCAACTTTTTTCTCTCTCTGATATATCTTATTCTTGTTGCTCCTTTGGACATCCTTGCATACTTTATAGGGGAAATTACACGGGTCATGAATTGGTGACCATATATTCATTATCTGGGTCAATATGTTGCCCCTTGAAGGCCGCAGCCAGTCGATTTTCATCGTTACTACTGTCTTCCTCGGCATCTCATTTATTGCCGTATGTCTACGATGCTTCGTACGGATACGACTTGTCAAGGCCTTTGGCTGGGATGATGCCTTTATGGTATGCGCAATGGTATGAACGATAGGTTTTATGCGCAATGGAGGTCTAGGCTAATTGATTTGCAGTTGTTGAATATATTGTTCGCTCTATGCGGTATCACTGGCGCATTCTATGGACTCGGACAAAAATCCGATGATCTGGTGGAGAGGGGTACGTTGGAAACCGCAATGTTTGTATGTTGACCTTCGATTCCAACCTTGACTTACGAGATGAGAATCACATGCTAAAAAATTCCCAAAGTGGTGGTGGCTCGGTCAAACCAGCTATGTCTGGACCTGTGCCCTGGCCAAGATCTCCATTGCACTCGCCCTCCTCCGCTTGACGGTTTCCAAGCCACATAAACTCGTGTTATGTACTGTCATTGGAGTTACTTGTACTATTGGTATCGTCTTCTGGTTCATGTTGACACTGCAATGTCAACCGGTTGCGTTCTTTTGGCAACGAGTTCGCCTTTTGACGGACCCTCATGCCAATGTTTCTGGCACCTGCATGAACCTTGACCATATCATTAACATGGCCTATGTCTACAGTGTCACTGCTACAATCTGTGATCTTACCCTGGGTCTTTTGCCTATTGCCCTAGTGTGGAACTTGCAGATGAGGCTAAGGACCAAGGTTGCATTGGCGGGCATTCTGGGAATGGGATGCATGTATGTCTGCCCTTTGATACCCTGGAATAAGATTTAGTACTGACCTATTCGGATTTAGTGCGAGCGCAGCAGTCATCATTCGCATTCCCTTCTTGCACGACTACAAGGATGTTGACTTCCTATGTGAGTTTCTCTTCGTCTGATTTAGATACACTCGATAAAATCAACCGAGAGTTAAAAGCAGCAACAACTAACACCACTCAACCCCAACAGACGCAACCGCCAACATCTCAATCTGGTCCAATGTCGAAGCCAGCCTCGGAATTGCCGCAGGCAGTCTGGTAACCCTTCGACCCTTATTCCGCTGGTTCCGCGACCCCAGCTCGGGAGGAGGAAGCAAGAGCAAAACGAAGCGCACCGGCGGCAGCATCCCCCTCTCAAGCGTCAATGGAGTACGCTCCACTACGTCCAATCCACAATACTGGCGGCCAGACCTAGACCGGGAAGACCAACATACGGTGATTACGACGATTCAAACCTCGAATGAGTCCGCGACTAGCCGGACGAGTAGCCAAGAAGATCTGAATCCGACAAACGGCGGCACATTCTTTCAGGGGGTGAATGTCCAAAAATCGTTCTACGTTTCGGAAGATCACTCATCCTAAGTGGCTGGCCGGGTAATTAGATAGACTGTAATATATCTAAACTTTAATATTTTCTTCTTGCTCTTTGTTTAGAACAATACCACAATGTGTTTAGTACAGTGCCCCGCTCCGACCGGACCCCGGATTTCTCTCTCATTAGCACACCAGGATCCACGCGGCTCGTCATTACGCTACGCGTTAAGTAGCATGGATAAAAGCCGGCTAAAAGCCGGAATGCGCTATATTGCTTGTAGTAACAATCCCACCCCCTGTCTTGTTAGTGGTGTTTCATCCTACGATGGCAGTTGAAACAAGCTAGCCAGGCCCAGTGACGGTCTAGCTTATTGTTCTGTCCTCTTTGCCCAGCATTTCCCTTATCACGTAGAAGTCGTCATTGGGAATGGCAATAATTACGTCCTTCTTGGCATATCTCCCGTTGTTCTCCATTTAGATGTATCTGGCGAGGTGCAGCACGGTCTCTAATTTGAGAATCACCTTGGCTATCATATGTTGTCCAAGGCCTTAGACCAATATTGTACAGCATCGATGAACTCCCACGAGTTATGTTATTGAAATCGATTCTTCGAGGGCCGATAAGAGTGGTAGGCAGTCGCTTTAAGGAGCTACTAAGTCTTTCAGACAGTGAGCTGATTCACCCATAGACCCGTGCCCTAAGTCGGACATAATTAGGGTTGTTAACATCTAACACATCGGTCAACCTCAACAACTATATCAAAAGTTAGTATATTCTAGCTACAACCCAAATGAGGGAGAAAATATCTAAAAACAGAGACATCTAAAAAGACTACAAGGCCGCATAAACGGCCCGATTGTGTATGCGCATTCCAACCCGTGGACATTTGAAGGTTAGATTGGATTTCGCCTCGTCAAGTCCACGTCCTTCTCTCTCTCTTCTCCTCTGAATTGCGCTTGGCTTCGACAAATTAGCTTTCCATCAACTCCGCTACAACTCGACACCTTTCAAATCCACTCACTTTTCTCGTCGCGATGTTCCGCCCTTGTGGCTTTGACTACCTCCCTGTACCAATGTCATCAACCCTCGACGCATTCGGAGACGAGACATACGCCTGCGAGGGGTTATCCAAGGTACCTAGCAGGTTTAACTGGTATCTCGATAGCACCGATTGGATCTGGTAATCAACGTGTCTACGACGTTACTGAACGCCAATGCGGCTGTCTTGGAATTGTTCATTAAAAGAATCCCTAATACCGTAAGCATTACGATGGGTGATTTCGATGCGAATACGCGCTTGCATTAGTTCGGAGTAGGCTCGCTCGTTGCGATAGAGCTGTGCGATTAGTTTACCGAAGAGCTTTGGGCTACAATAAGAGCACTCTACGGGGATCATGCTAAGATTCGCTGAGATTATAATGGAATTGCCATTATAGTCTCCCAATCCGATTCATATAGTATAATAGTATAATAAACATATATATGTCTGTGTGGAAATACGGTCTAAGAGATAGGCTGAGGTTGCAAGGTGGCTAATAGAGACGTGGTCCTTCAGGATTGAGGTGTTAAGAATTTATCCAAGATCATCTCGAAAGCTCTCAGTTTGCGGCGTATGGATTTTGGAGAGCTCGGATCTATCCCCAGGTGCATCGCAATACCTCGCAGTTTACAGTATTAGTCGACGGTAGGAAATTTCTTGAAAAAAACTGAACGCCGTTGTAGGTGAGCTGATTATGCCTAGACTTTTTATCGATCAGCCGTAGGTAAATAGGGCCTCAGGTTAGCGCCCGCCATGATATAGTAATCTGTCAACACCGCAATGAATGGCAAGCCAAATGCCCATAGGATAACCGAGTCGCCCATGGGGCAATGACCTGGGTAAATATCGCCGTTGGAGCCGAAGTCGTGTGGTCATCTAGCGTATATTTGGCGGCTAAGCGTCATGTTGTGCACGATGACCAAGAGAACGAGCGGGTTAGATAGGTGGACGTTAGATGGTGGTGTTCGTCGTATTTGATTATGTCGTAGTGGTCAATGGCATTTTGCGCAATTGCTTAAAGATTATTCACCTCTTCGGTGAGAGGGACAGGTGCATTGAACCTTGTTTGAGCCACCTGTTCCTAAGCTCTCGTAGGTGGTTGACCATGACAGCTCCATTGTGCTAAATTTTGAAAGCAGAGCGTCTGATTCTCCTGTCTTGCCCTTCGCTTTGAAATTCTTCGTGGATAATGTAAACAGGGATACCATTAGCTTTCAGCATATAGTCTTATCGATCTATAATCCATGGCGTAGTCTTGTTGGTCATAGAACCTGCCTGGCTCGCCGGGGTACATACATAACAGACACTGTTTCATAGATACCTGGGAAGTGGCTGGGTTCGCTCCCTGGGTACCAGAGTCCTGTCGGCGAGTAGAAAGTTGCCTAGGAGCTGGCCGGTGAATGCCATACTTCGCATGACCCCCTAGGGGTCTGGAACTGCCTCAAAAAGATTGTATCCTTGTGCGTACTCATGAACCCATACTCGCAGCCCAGACTTTGCATGTCACGAAGCGGCTGCGCTACCTTGCGCCTCTGGTCCTTTAGGTCCCATCCGGCCTTTATTAGGTGATGACCAGGTACCCCAAGGGTCTTTTAGTTCGCCCGCAGGTTTGATACTCGTGTTATTTCCAGCATTTTGCAAGCCCACTCATCTGGGGCTTTGTCGTAAAGGGTTACTTGAGGACATAAAGTCCCTCCGAATCGTTTAGGGTCATTGATCTTGGTGGCTTGGGCATATGCCTAGGAATAATTAGCTCATTATGATCGGTATGCATGGATGACCGTGTGACCTTAGTGGTATCATCATAACTGAGCTTCCTCGGTGAGACCAGGTTGCCAACCACCGTGCCATGAAGGCAGTTCACAAAAGTTGTCCACCTTCTTATCGGTGGAGAGGGGAGTTGATGAGAGGAAAGGATGACGAGAGGGGAAGAAAACACAGGGTGATATATTAGTCCAGGAAAGTGCGGGTAGGCTGGAAGAATATATTGATGCCAGGTACTTTCCTTGCGAGAAATTGAAGGAATCAAGACTTTCCGCTACACGTTAAATAGTATCAGAACTACCTATATAATGTATGTATGTAGTAACTATACAAACCCACATGATATGCAGACATACATACTTTTCAACGGGCCTGCAGGACGCTAAGACCGCGACCATACACGTCTATATTGCACTAAACCACGGGATCCCTTGTTTCCGTTCATCAGACACTTTATGGCTCCTCTTTACAACAGCCCAGCCGGGCTAGCTCAATCGGTAGAGCGTAAGACTCTTAATCTTAAGGCTGCGGGTTCGACCCCCGCGTTCGGCTATTCCTAAAAACCAAACCTGAGATTTCTTTTTTACTTCTTTGATATTTTTATTTTTTGGATTTGTTTAATGATTGAATATATTCATTGTCCCGAGGGACATATTTTTGTGTACACAATGCTCTCTCCCGAGGTTACTTCGACACCACCTTATAACGTAAATCATCACGGAGTTAGGGCTAGTATCTAACTTCCGTGTCATCAATGTAAATGGATGACCTTCACAGCAAGCATTAACCCCGAAAGCCTTCTCAAAGACCGAATAGTGATACTGGGCAAGAGACATATATATATTGCATTGTATATTGCACTCCTATACCTCCTTTTTCTTTCTATACTCACCCAAAGACTAATCTCTCTTTGAATCGTTCTTACTATTTCCACCATGAGCTCCGTTCAGAAAGTCGATTTCCTCAGCAAGGGAATCAAGATCGTTGGTGACTTATTCCTCCCTACTGGGTATTCACCTAATACCAAGTACCCGGCAGTCATCATCGCCCATCCTATGACTGGAGTGAAAGAGCAAGCTCCGCATGTTTATTCTAAAGTCTTGAGCGCTGCTGGGTTCATCTGCCTTGCCTTTGATGCCGCATACCAAGGCGAAAGCGAGGGCCAGCCAAGGTATCTCGAGGACCCAGCCCAACGAGCCGAGGATGTCAGGGCTGGTGTTACCTATCTTTCTCTGCGCAAAGATGTCGACCCAGAACGAATTGGAGCTCTCGGTGTCTGTGCCTCGGGTGGCTATGTGCCATTCGCTGCGCAAACCGATCAACGAATCAAGGCCGTTGCAACCGTCAGTGGCGTTTGTACTGGCCGAATGACAAGAGAAGGCCTTGTGGCAGGAATGGGAAGTCCAGAGATGCTGCAGGGGTCGATCAAGGCTGCAAACGAGGCACGAATTGCCGAGGCAAACGGACGGCAGGTTCCAGTTAACCCCTCCCTGCCTCCCACCGTTCAAGATGTACCCGCAGAATACCCGCCCATCGTCAAAGAATTGACAGAATACTACAAAACGCCACGAGGTCAGCACGAACATGCACCTGGTCTGTTTGCAACCAGAAGTGCGGATCTTTTGGCGAACTTTGACGCCTACGCTTTCAACCACTTGATTTCACCTCGTCCTCTTTTGATGATTGCTGGGACCAAAGCTGCTACGAAGTTCTACAGCGAGGATGCCATCAAAGCGGCCAAGGAGCCAAAGGAGCTTTTCATCATCGAAGGACGGGACCATACTGCTTTGTACGACAACGCGACTGAGTCGGGTCCTAAGCTGGTGGATTATTTCAGGAGGAACCTCTGAGCCAATTGACAATTGCTTGCATACCGGAGTTAAGACAACAGGGATGTCATCTCATCCACTACTCGGGTCCCGCGGCCCCCGACCCGTCAGCACGCAGGTGCTTACCTCCAGGGCTAGTGAGCGAGTTTAATGATAGGTTGAGGGCCAGGTTGTATATATTATGCAAGTATGGAAATATGATCGAAGTTTGAATAGGAGCTTAACATCACAATTTTGTAGAAATTTAATGGTAGAGAGTGGGTAGGAATAACCTCAATTTCCAATGAGAGGATGGAACAATGATCTTTAGTTCCTTGTCCCCATGAAGGTACTATGTAAATATAAATGGCTTCATGGCAGTGGTACTACACAGGCAGTTATCTCTTCCATCCACATATCAATTGACCATATCAATTGAACTACACGGCTCGGGATCCCTCCTTGATTACCCTTCAATCTTCACCATGGCAGGTTTTTGACGCTTTGCCAAAGCTGCAGCCAAAGCTGCAGGAAGAACGGCACTTTTTGTTGTGCGTGTGCCTGTGTGTACGGCTGTGGTGGCGTCTTTGGTGGCGTATGGGTATGTGTTATACTTTGTAGGAAATGTTTGCTACATTGTCTTTTTGTGTGTTTGTTGAAAGTACGAGAAAGATCCACGGCTCCTGCGTATAGGCTTGTTTGTGGAGTGGATAGATGATCTCTATAGTGGATATATAAACAAGTTCAAAACCATCTAAAATACGAAAGAATAGTCGAAATATATAAATAGTAAAGCCATTGATTGTATATATCCTGGAAAGAACCAACGCCCGATGCTATGCACATATCATCGTAAAGAAAAGTGCTCGAACGCCAGAACATTAAGATTAAAACAAAAGGTGCAAGCGAGAGTAAAGGGTGGGTAACCAAAAGACGTAAAGAAGATGTGCAGGGAGCGTGTGTGAACGAAAACAAATACCAATTAAAACTCAAGTCAAGTACCTGGCTGCATATTCCCTGTATAAACACCTTCAAAATCGAGATTTGCAAGCATGCCACTAACGCGATCGATCTCACGGCTCAGGTCCTCGACGTTCATCGCTAGGCTGCTCACTTCATCGAATTTGCGCCGTCTGTTGGCATCGGCGATCATCTCGGACACAAAGAACTTCTGCTCTTCTAGCACGATCAGCCGGTCTCGAAGAGACTTTTCTTCTGCTTCCAGAGCTGAGACAGCACTGCTGGTATCGCTAGATAAGCTAGTATTGCTACCGCTAGCGGCAACGCTGTTATACTTAATGGATGCAAGAGCTGACTCTGGTGGCCGGAGACCTGTCGTGGAGCCATTGACCAGAGTACTCGGGGAGCTTGTCCGGCTTGGTATTCTCTCTGACGCGGGGGTTGTATGCTTGAGGATTTTGGGGAGGGATTTCAAAGGCAACATATGGAGGTGAAGGAAGTTACTAGCTTGTTGATATATAGCCTTCTGCAGCTTTTGTTGTGTGGGGGACTGGGTCGGCATGTCACGGATACGTCGAGCCGCAACATCATACTGCGCAAAAGAATCAATCAGTCGCTTGCGCACCTTGGATGCATCTGCAATTTGGGCCGATGATGGAGGTCGCCTCGGATCCCTGGTACAATGCTGTTAGTGACTGACTGGAACACCGGAAACGAAAACATACTGTAAAGCTGTCAACAGCTTTTGGAATCTAGGTAGATGAAGGCGGATGCCCCTCTCAAACTGGGTCAAGTTTTCATAGGCCCTGATCTCTGGTGGCTTTCGCGTCGTGTCTGCTTTGAAGTCGCGCCGATCAAACAGCGTCGCTTTACATTCTTTGCACAGCCTCACATCAATGTTGACAAGGTTATCGCCATTGGTCTTCTCAGAGGTCGCTGTCGAGCCTGTTAGAAAAATTAGACCAAAGTCACGAGGGAAGGTCATTTCGGAACTCACCAGGCGAAATGCTCAGCCCAACCTCACTAGAGCACTCGGTACTAGGATCACCGCAGACGACTCGTCCACAAGTTCTGCAGTGGTGCCTGCGAAATGTATAGCCCGAAAAGTCCTGTTGGCAAAATGGACATCGTGAAACACTGGCATCATCTTGCCAGCTGACAATCGTTTGCTCTATTTCCTTCCGTTGATCATTCTGCCACGCAAGAGACCAAAGCTTGGTTGCACTCGGGTGTATTTGATCTGGTGGTAGACTAGCCAACAGCTGGGTGAGACGGGTCAATCGTTTCTCGAGTCGGGAAATCTCCAAAAATTCCTTATCGACAGTCTGTTTTCTTATTGACTTGAATGCATCCATTTGGTTTCTCGCGGCTCCTGTTGCTTGTTTAGCTTGGTTCAGAACTGGAAATCCGATGTTCTCACCATTATGATCATTGTACCCTTCCCTTGACTTGTAGCAGGTTTCGCATACTCGAGCCCATATTCCTCGCACCGGTTCATGATGTGCCGCCCGCGAGAGCTTCATTTGGTACATCGTGTGTTCTTCGCAAAACAGTTTCCCGCAACTTCGACAGTTCACGCAGCCGTTGGTGGCATTCAACCGTTTCCCACATGATGGTTCTAGACACTCGTCGTACATGGAACTTGTTTGCCAATGGTCTTTTGTTATAAGATCCTCGGGGTCTAGTATTTTCGGAGGTTCGGGGATGCCCGGATGGGGGGCTAGTGGGCGGCTGGGGAGAGGAGCGCCCTGGTTCTCGTTTGATTCGAACACATCCAAGCCTTTCAACTTCTGGTTTAGGACCGCTAAAGGCTGGAACTTCCTTGCCTTTTCCATTTGGACCTTGAACCAATCTTTGACTTCATCTTGGTGGCTATCTTCCAGGTTCTGATGGATGTCGTCGAGATGTCTGCGTCAAATCGTTAATCATACGTTAAGGTGGCCGAGAGGTGGAACGATAGATCGGTACCTATTTAGTTGCAGCAAAGTCATCTAGACACAAGTCAGTATCGTCTTACTTGTCCTTTAAGAAACAAACAGGGGAACAAGCATACCATCTGTTCGCTGCAGATCGGACAGGAGAGCTGAGCCCCCGGAGCCGCCGGGGCGGCGGATATCGAAGTGTCGCCATTATCTATTGAAATGCGTGAAGTGAGATCCTGAGTTTCTGTCGAGAGCTGTGATGCGGTCTGTGAATTAAGGGAAACGCTGCTGGCGGTCGGCGAGAGCACCCGCTTCGGCTGCGGGGACGGAGCTGATGCGAGAGCGCTTGGGTTGCCCAGAACACGACCTCCACCCAGCGTCCTCCGCGACATGATCACGGGGGCATGAGAAGCTGGAGTAGAAGCTGTTTCAGCACAACATCCGTTGGCTGTACAGGATAAAGCTTGGAGTTGACCAGAGGGAAGTGCCAGGTATGATGTGGAGTCTGCCTTGCATGTGGCTCCTGAGGCATCTTTGCCAAGAGTTCCTCAATGTACGGAGGATATTCAACAACTAACTAGTTAGTTATAACTAGTTATTCATTATATTCATTATGTTCATAGATTTGGAGGAAATGTTTACATTTTCATTGATTCGATTTATTTTACACGTATTATATGGAATCAGCCTATCATATATTACTTTTTACACTGCCTTTGCACCCATGCCAAAGCTAAGCTTATATAGTATCGTTGCCCAGTTAGTATATGCCATGGTAACACATCATACAACATACATACGAACAAAGAAAAGTGTTTGAGATTTGCCCAATTTGTTTCATTCTGATTGTCTGATTTGAATTGAAGCCATACCTTCGCCGACAATGAAACCAGACTAGTTAAACCAAGCAGAAACGACAGACTGAAACGATATAGACTGAAAAGAGACTTGAAACGACAGTGAATGACAGAAACAGACTGACAGAAACAGACTGACAGAAACAGACTGACAGAAACAGACTGACAGAAACATGCGCTCAGAAACAGACGCACAGAAACGATAGCTATATAGTCGCTAAAACAGACAACAAACAAATTAGGCATTTTTTTTTTGGTTTTTTCTGAACATTTTTCATATTTTTTTCGCCTTTTTCATCTGTTTTCGCGTTTGTTCGGTGCTTCATAACAGGTTCGTGGTCTCATGCCAATTTATATACAAGCCTGGGTCTAAACCCAACGCGAATTCACCAAATCCTAAGCACCCTTACCGCTCATAGTCACGGTGGTAGCTGGTACCAGTGTTTGGGTTGTCATATTCCTTGTGGACGCGAGTAGATCCATCATCAAATCGGTCAACATCGCGGTGTCGATAGGTACCACTGCTGTTCACTCGCTCGCGGTGGTGTCGGTGACCGGTAGGGGTGCTGTAATCAAGATGCTGGTCGTAGGCACCGGTCGCGGGGTCGTATGTTGTGGTACCGCGGCCGGTGTCGGTGTCGTAAGTCGTAGCAGTTGTGTTTGAACCGTAGCCCACTCCGCCTGCGCCATAGTCCCTTGTACCGTAGGTGTTGTAGCCCGTAGGGCTGTAGGTTGATCCTGCGGTGTTGTAGGTGTCGTAGGCCGTAGACCAGGTGTCTCCGTAGTTGGTCATCTTGATGATATGTTCAAGAAAGTGTGAGAGCAATTATTATTGTTTGTATTTTTCGTTTGTTTTCTTGGAGAGTAAAAAGCACCAGGTCAGTCTCATTCTTATACCTTTGTCGTGGCGTTAAGATCTCAGGACGATGATATTGCCCTGACATCACTCAGGCGACGATGGTGAATTCGCCAAGTGAGGCGATGCGGCTGAATGGGAAAAGAAGATAAACTCCAAGTCGCACATCTTTGGAAATAGACATGATTGATCAAATTTTCTGGAGCATTCGGTTCCAGACTGTTGCCCCTGAAGGCGGGATGATGGTGTATACTTCTATACTCCATAGAATCGACAGATGATTACATTGAACCCCACAAGTGCCAGGTATTCAGGAGTTTCTGTAGATTTCCAGAATGATGCCATGAAATTAACTCGACTCGAGAGAGTTCTGTTTATTTCGTCTTACCAGAACAGTTGTAGGGTTTGATCGAGACCGCAAGCAGACCTTGGGATTAGCTCAAAACATTAGGTGGAGTTCGATATATCCCCGAGGCTGTGCCTCAAATAGACATAATTATTGGCGGAATTTGGATGTTTAATGGAAGAGCAAAGAGCAAAACACTACCTGGGTAGTCACTACTAAGAAAGAATAGCCGTCAGACACCATAGACATATCAGAGCGCTTCAATTATACTATGTTTTACAACCCTCAGGTTGGCTCTATGTTGATGTCGACCCTCACTGAGCCACAATTACATTCAGCTATCCCGACCGAGAGGCACCAATGAATCTGACAGGAATTCAGTGGCGTTCATCAGGTCTGTGCTTCCATAGACAACTCTTCGGCGGTGTCCAGGTGTCGCACGTTGAGCTGGCGCGCTCTCGGCGCCCGCTTGGCCATTTGTTCGGCGAACCCATTCCTGCAAGTTGCCGTACTCATCCATGCTTCCACCGCCAACTGTAAAGACAATAGCCTCGCTGAAAGCTTGACGACGCTGGCCGAAACTGGCACCGGTGCCAGGGCCTGCGCTACCAATTCCACCAGGCATTTGCGGGTTCCGCGATGCGGATGCCGGAGGCATGGCGCCACGTGCGTTGGCGCTCCTCGGGTCGAAGTAGAGGTAGTTTTCGGTCTTTGCAATAGCAGAGCTTGAAGCTGCAGCCGGGTCCATGATCGACTCGGTGATCTTGGTCACAGTAAGATCCTTGTTTGCTGGTAAGAAATTCTTTACCCCTGAAATGAGCGAGTCGAAGTTGGCACCTAAAGCGCCCGAGGTAATGCGATCCGTCAGACGATTTGAAAGTGACGAGAATCCACGGAATAGATCGGAGGATTGTTGTTCTGGAGCGGCTGTTGTCATCATGGTCATACGGGTAATCTCGCGCACTTGGCGGACATAGGCAAGAGAGGAAATATCGGGCACACCGGCTTGCGTCAGGGCCTCTTCGAACTGAGTCATTTCCGAGCGGCTGAGCTCAGTTTCAGTGCTTAGGAACCAGATTACGAACAAGCGCAGCTTGTCCAATGGTTCACTTCCTTTAGAAGGATCACTGATTAGCTCCAGGATCTGTGACTTTGATTGTTTGGTGATGGTCTCTTCTAGCTCAAAGAAGTTATCCAACTGCCGATCCTTGATACCCTTGAGCAGTGCGGTGGCAATGTTCATGTGCATATCAAGAACTGCCTTGCGTTCCCGCAACTCAGGGAGAAGTGTGATGGCGGCCTTGAGATGTTGCGCGGATGCACTAGTATCATTCTGGAGATCTTCAATTGAAGAGGCTCCGGTTTTCTTTGTAATCTCATTCGCATCATCCTTGTACCGTGTAAGCTCAGCATCGATATCCTCAGCCACTTGGGGGAATGGGGCTCCGGCGTTGCGTTGCCAGAAGAAGTCGGTACTGTTCAAGTCATACGACTTTTTGGAGCCCTTAGCCGAGTCCGCATCGCCTGCACCTGCATCCACAGTGATTCGATTCAAACGCATTTCAAGAACATCCTGGACCAGCGATTGATATGTCCACGAGTGGGAGAGCATTGGGACTAGATCAACGTTTCGGTCCATGATGATTAGGACCGGCCGTGCGGACGGCACTCCCGGCAAAGCGTTCTGATTTCCTGAGAAGAGGTTGTCTTTGGAATTGAGGATGTGGTCTCGTAGTTTCCGATCCAGTTTTGTTGCTATCAATTCTGCCGCACCACCCTTGGGGCACCGTATGATTGGAATAGTACCTGCCCAGCCAGTCAAATTTTCGCTCAATGATCCAAGGTAGGATTACTTACCCATTGTCACGCTCACACTAAACAAGCCGCTAACCACGTTGTCAACAATCCCATCCAAATCCTCATCACTCGTTTTTGGGCTGTTGATCTTGTAGTATGCATCATTCCCAAGCCCTAGACTGAAGAGGTCCGGCTCTGCCACAACAAAGTTGAGATATTGATCGAAAACCTGCGCAATATGCTCAGATGCGCCAGAAGTAACTATTTGAGAAGCGAAATCCTCGAGAAGTGGCCGCGGGACGGAGGATAGGAAGTTCACGTAGGCTGGGGAGTAGAGCCCATGGGAAAGGTCGCGAGTGATCGCTTGGATATTATCGGGGGTGGGTTCCACGAAATATACAACCGGGACATCTGGGATAGGGTATCTTTGTGAATGAAGGTTTCTAGGAGTGAGTCTTGGTTAGCGATGGGGCCAATTTAGGGGGAGAAAGCGGCGACCATACAGATGAATAGTTATGCCCCATGCCCGGAGGTCATTTACCCTCAGGACACTGCTGATGACATCCCGGCCCATTTTATCGAACACCAAGACCTTCCAGATCGGGTCACCATCTTCATTCAAGATCGGAGTGGAGTGCGAGATAAGACCGCCGGACCCGGACTGATCGATGTTGTCTTCAACAGGTTGTGGATCATGATTCAAGTTCAATAGCTTTTGAATTGATGCTAAAAGCCAAGGATCAGTAAACTTCAATTTATCACAAGAATCCAGCTTGCGTCACTTACCGACCTGTCGGTCACGGAGGGACATGGATTGCGCCATGGCGATAGCTGGCGGCGCGGTGTGAGATTGGGAGAGATGCTCGGTTTCAACCAAAGCTTGGAAACGTACAGAGCTGCACAGAAAGATAGCTGAAATATGCGCGCAACTCTTAGAATGATGAGATTGTACCTTGCACTGTTGACACCGGGGTTCTTGCTATCGCTCCACCTGGCATGGATCCCGCTGAGCTGCGCTGACATAAATGTTGCAAACACTGTAAACATAAGATCACATGGGCTTAATTCTGCCATGTAACACAGGGGCTGTAATTTACATGGCGGTGGGCCAATGGAGGACCTTCAATACCTCAATTACGGTCAATTATGGTATGCCATCGTATCATCGGTTAACCGCCTTGCCAGCAGCTTTTGTCCCTTTTACTCTCCTCTTCAACCCAAGTCATCTACTCTAACCATCCCTCAACACCTTTCCCCAATCCCTTCATTTTTTTTCCGTAAAGCGAATGGCTGTGACGCTAGAGTGGTCCTTCGTATGAGAGCTTCTTCCTTCTCTGATTCTGCAAGGACTTTCTTTTGGGACAAAAACTTAAGAACGAGAAAGGAGAGCGAAAAGCCCTACAGGGACAACAGGAACGGCTCAAGAAGAGAGAAAGAAGGATATACAAAAGTCAAGGACACAAGGACAGAGGCACTGGAGTGAAAAGCTGGGCCATCTTAATACTTCTACGTTGTATTTGCAACTGCGGAGCCTTCGTCATTAAGCTGCAAGGCCAAAGGTAACGCCGTCACTCGGAGTACTGAACAGGGTTCATGCCTGAGGCATACACCACTTTAATCCTGAGCTCAAAGCCAAAAGCAATCTCTGTTTTCTCTCATAAGGTACGACAGTACTCATACTGCAACTCTTGCAGTCCACTCTAGGCGTATCAAACACGTGAATTGTCTAATCCTTATCAATTCTTCAGACCAGCAGCTCTACAGCCCCCTGTTCTGCCGCGTCGTGAGACAACCAGCCAATCATCTCACGTTCTCGCCGGAAAAAATATTTATCCTGCCGAATATCTGACCCACTTCCTTCTTCCCAAAACAAAAGGCGGTGAGAACCAAAATAAACTCTACGCCTATCCAGGCAGGTGCGTGCACGTGATTACGTGAGGTTTCATAGTAGCTTAGAGAAGCTTCGACTGAGGCTCACCATGGAGCAATCAGCTCAAAACCCTATGCAGGGGTTACCTCATGGCAATTCCTCACTACCCGCAGATTACTGGAGCACGCTTGATCCCGCCTACCCTGATCCCGAGCAGCAGCTTCAGCAGCCATCTCAACCCCAACACCAACCTCAACAGCAGCACGATTCTGCATCGCAACAAACACCTCTTGGTATAGGATGGGACCATCCTGTTTTTCAGCAGCAACAGAGAGAGCTAGCCCCACGACCGGACCCAAACCATGGCATCTACTCGTCAGTGCATCAGCCTTGGCAGCAAACAAATCCTCTGCAACAGCCACCGCAACGAGGATATGGAGCTTCACCCCAGTATCAGATACATCCACAAGCTCCTCATTTCCAGCAAGGTCAGATGTCCTTTGACTCTCGTCCCCTGAGTGCGTCCGAATCTTCGGCATTCCCATCATTTTCCTACCAGCCAAATTACTTCCATCCACAACACCCACACATCTCAGTGCCAGACACTTTCTCTGAAGCACCTACGCAACAGAGAATACAGCCACGGCCACAGCAACAACCCCAGCCATCAATTTCTCCATACCCTTTACCTCAAAGCTACTCCTCAGAAATGCTGGTAAGCCGACCCTAAATGCCCTTCATGTTGACCGTGGCCCTAACTCTAGGCAGCAAAACACAATTGATTTGACCAACGATTACCCTGATTCAGACCCAAATGTCACCATTAATCCTCAGTTCCTAAATTCCACCCCGCAGGCATTCAATCAACAGCAGTCTTCGTTGGCAAGCAACTTTCTTCAGGGAATCCCTGCGGACTTCCAAAGACAAGGGAGTGAACAGTAAGTTATCATTTTAGTTTGCGTTTGTCTAAAATGCAATGGCTGATTGTTTCAAGGGCCAGGCTATTCAATTACTACCAGCATGATCTTTCAGTTCAGTCGCAAATGGCACCGACTGGCAACCCGGTGCCTCCGCCTAGAGGTATGCCCAGACCAGTTGAAATCCATTACATTGGGATTAATACTGACTTTCCTAGGATTACCAGTACCGCAAGTTGTAATCACCAATAAGAAGGGAGCTTATACCAAGCAACAAACGAAGAAGACTTCTGGCCGACCGATAACTGTATCTAACTCGGAAAGTGAAAGTTCGGATGAATCCGATCTTGAGATTGAAGCACCCGATGAACCGTCTCCTATCCCCCCGATCCGCCCGACTGAGCCCGAGGCTGCAGCACAGTATGATGCTCTCCAAGCCGTATGGTCACCAAGAAACAAATGGCCTGGCCCGGAGAAGGTCAAGAATGCCCTGGTAGCCTACAAGGATCTTGTTAAAGCATTGAGAGATGCATGGAAGGAACAAGTTCAGGCGATGAAACTAGCCGAAAACCAAGAGGACAACCAGAAAGCAACCAAACTCAAGGAAAAGGTCATCTCCCAACGTCGCACCATGGATAAAATTGCGACCACAACATTGGAAATGGGTCATCCCAATATTGTTGAGAAGTACGTATCCCTCTCCCCTCCCCTCTCCCATCCCAACCCCTATATCTTTCGTCCCTTTCTGGCTGTGATGGTCACAAATCCTGAAGCTATTTGAGAACACCTATAAATATTCCTGGAAGCATGTATATGACAGCACTGTCACGGGCTAGAATAAAGGGCCATCGCTCTATTCGCCGGTGGTAAGGCTTGATTATACATGCGTGTCCTGGGCACATATATAAGAATACCAGATGGAGCAAAAGAGTCCCATCATATTGAGTCTCAGATATGCCCCTAGGAAGCTATCTGTGAACCTCATTGAGGGGGAATCACTCCTATCTAGAAAATGACTCAAACTTGAAACATTGACATAATTGAGCTCAAATGACTGATTGTTAATTTCATGTAGGCTGGGAGAGCACCCTATGATTGTGGCAGCTCTATATTCCTTCTTGGTCGACCGTTTCCAAGCAGCAGACTTTGCTGGGACTCTGACTATTAATCTGCTTTCGGTATGTTTGACGCTTGTCTCTTGTGTCGAATAAATTGGCTGACATGGAATAAGCTCTTTTCGCGTTTCTCGACTTTGACCGAAGACATGTTGCAAAAGACCAATCTTTCCAAATTGCTGCCTAAGTTCCTCAAAAAAGGTAGCCAGCAGGTTAAGGACCTCACACAGAAGATCCTGGATAATGCTGCGGCCTCTACGAAGCGTAAGCAGGAGGGTGAAAAGCCCACCAAAGAAGAGTCGAATCCAAACGGCCTTTTAGCAGATCAGCCAAAGGGAGACGCTGGAGTGAAGCGACCCCGCGAGGCGGATAGCAATCTGCAACCTGGCGCAAAACGAATGGCAGTTGCCAATACCTTGAAGGATGCGAATAAACTTGCACCCGCAAGTAATGGACCGGCCAAGGGAGCACAAAGTATTAAGCCAACCGGCGCTGCAGTGCTCCGCCCTAAACCCAATATCGTGGCTCCCAAGCCAACAAGTCTTTTGGCACTCTAAGCTCGGCGTCAAAGAGACCCGGGACCACAAATGCGGATAGGGCTGCCGCCGCCGCTGCAGCAAAGCCAACGTATGTACCCACGAAGAGAGTGTTTCTGAGATTCATCTGTATTAACTTTTCAAATAGTGCTGCTCCCGAAAAGGAAAAGACGCCCGCTCCAAAACCATCTTTCTCCTTCGGAGACATCATGGCCGACTTGAACAAACCAAAGCAGGCACCAACTCCCAAGCCTGCCGAAGACCAGCCCCCGGAGACTGAAGATGAGCGCGCAAAGAGGTTGCGTAAGGAAGAGCGCCGTAAACTTCGCGTAACCTGGAAGCCGGATGATGCTCTTACTGAAGTTCGATTATTCACCCACGATCCTGATGAAGAGTTAGGTCCCGGCGACGGATCATTGCGTTCACGGGGAGACATTAAAGGCGAAGGTAGTGTCCTTAAGCTTCACAAAGATATGGACGAATTGGAAGAAGAGGACCTTGGCGGTATTCGCGAGACCGTATTTCAAGATGGTTATACTCTTTCGAGTAGGTTATTCCTCCCAAATATACCTGAAATTCTTACTGACCATCATAGTGGTCGATTTCGATTTCGAGGAATCAAAAGACGGCAGTTTCGTCAAACGCGGTGGCCCCCAGCTGCCAACGAGTCCCGAGAGGGAGGCTCAGGAGCATCGGGAATCTACTACCCTTATGGTCTTTTATACTTCTCCTGCCGACATGCCTGACACACCCAAGGAGCCACCGAATCCTGGCCCCGACGATCTTGTTACCGATGTCTTGCCTTTCGGAGAGTTGCCTGACATGGTCAAGGTATGTTATACTTCTGACAGCAGTAAAACTCAATACTAACAAAGTTACTACAGGTCCGCCAGGAACGCTACTACGCCTTTTTGAACCCCAAGCCTGCGGCTCCCCAGCAAAACCACCAACCGCAGCAATCGACTCCCGGAGACAGTGGGTTTGACATCTCGAACTTACTCAAGATCATCCAGGGTGTGCCTGGACAGGCACAGCCAATCCCACCGCCGCAGGCAACTCAACCCGGGGGCATGCCGGATCTTGAGAGGACCATCAACATGTTCCGGCAGCAACAACCTCAATCTCAGGTCCCCCCGGCTCCACCGGTACCCACTCCACAGCCTCAAGGCCTTGACTTCAACGCGATCTTGAATGTTATGAAACAAATGCAGGCGCCGCCTGCATACTCCCAGCCCCAGCAATCGCAATCAGCAATGGCACCCAATCTCGGCGCCATGTTCGCACAATTCGGTGGACAGAACCAACAAGCTGGTGCTCTCCCATTCCAACAGCAAGGGAACGACTATGAAGACCCAGAGCGTAAGCGAGGTCGCGAGGGCGGTTATTATGACGACCAGTCTAACTCCGACTCGTGGACCCGCTCGAAACGGACCAGAGTTGGCGCCAGCGAGGCCAAGCCTGTAAGTACACTGCGTGTCCAGCATTTTATGAACAATTGGCTAACTCTTTTGAAACAGTATAAGGTGGGACTCGTCGCTTGCCGATTCTGGGCTGAGGGCAAATGTCGCAAGGGCGACAACTGTACTTTCCGCCATGATCCTCTCTAAATGAGAACACGTTATCGCCACATGGTTCCTTTTCGACTAATACCCTTGTACTGCTGTTCTCTACATTGGAACAATCCTCCTTTTTCTTATCTATGCATTACTACGTTGGTCTATGCTTTCTTCATTATCTTGTACTGGGTCATGGATATGCATTTTACAACTAGAATTTCTCTGGTTGGCGTTCATCGCACGGTTGCGTTTCATGGTCTGGGATGTCGGCACATATTGATTCGTCCTCTGATTTTCAAAATCCTTTGCATGACCCCCTCGGGTTCAGGCGTTTTCTTTTCTTTCCACTTGTTTCGCCTTTGTTTCTCGCTTCGCGGATGCATTTAGCGAGGGGTCTCCATATCTGGGGGCTGATATTATGGCGCATGGATTGAGGGCGATGACAAACATGTACAATTAGGATATTATTATTTCTTTTCACAGCCAAGGATTATCTTCAGCTCAATGGTCTCTTTCATCTCTTTATCTCTTAGTGATAGCGGAAACGTCGGACCAATGATAGAGGTCCCCGATTCTCATAAAACCCCTAGGCAGCGGCTTACATCGGAACTAACGGGAAAACATCTACAAGCATGGATTCATCTCAGTCCCTACGAGACGCCTGTGCTGTCCCAGATTCTCTCTTTGCCCATTCCGACGCGGGCGACTTGTGACGAGCATATACCTTAAATATCTGCCGTTACTGTTTGCCTTTGTAATGGCTGGAAACCGATTCACCACGAAGAAACCCGGGATTTGTTCGCTACAACATATCAGCGGGGATCATGACCACCGAGCTGGCCGGCTGGTTTTTCGCGATGGCTGCAAACGCAGGACTTCAAACAAGTCCGGAGTATTGCCACATGGCAGGTCATGGAGCGGCCGCGCAGATGGAGAGAGTTCATCGTCGGCTTCTTGCTTGCTGGGTTGCCGGTGCACGGGGTGCTCATCGCCTTGACTGTGTTGGCCGCGGACTGGTGGGATGGATTTTCCAATGTGATAGCCATGGGAATTTCAGTGGTAGTGCGATGTATAATGGTAGCACAAAATCAGGCCGGCATCGATGCGAAAATCCGGAAAGCACAAGAAGCAGCCCCAAGTTACCCGGCTAAGAGAGCCAAGTATGACGAGTCAATGAAGAGACCCGAGAGCCTTTGCCAGGAGGGACGAGCCATGGAGGAGGTCAAAATACCCATCGAGCCTCAAGACCCAAACAAAATTGCCAAGGTGATTGTGTTGACAGAGGACTCGAAGGTCATCACTCTTGCAGTCCCCGCGTATCTGCCGAAATTGGCATTTGCAGTCAATCCCCAGCCACCGAACCGATACATGTATCAGGCGTGCCAATGGATAGGGTGGGTCGATTTTGCGG
Organism: Penicillium samsonianum; assembly: GCF_028829775.1. Lineage (NCBI taxonomy): Eukaryota > Fungi > Ascomycota > Eurotiomycetes > Eurotiales > Aspergillaceae > Penicillium > Penicillium samsonianum. The sequence goes on along the minus strand of NW_026643260.1, from coordinate 4,093,894 downwards.
TGCATGTCATCAGTTCGGAAAGGCAGCTTTGTACACGCAAATTGTCTCAGTGGTGGTGATTATCGTTTCTACAGTCCCCACGGCCCAAGAAAATAGCTGCTGGGTTAGCTCAACACTCAAGGTCACCATATCTATGTACCCCGGGGAGTATATGGATTGGCCCGAGTTGGAGGAACAGAAACCCCTTACCGTGCATGTAGGTAAAGAAGAGAAGACTGGGAAACAATGGACTAGACCGATAGGCCCGTTCGACTTGAAGTCTACTCCGATCTCAAAAAATAAGAAGCCCGAAACTCGGCAGGACTTGCTTGGCTAGATTTAACGACGAAGGAAGACGAGGTGCCGATAGCTTGGGGGCTCATATCACATAGCCAGGAATGGCAAAATGTATATGTAGAGAAAAAGAATATATACCGCAGGAGATTTGGGATGATGGAATTGAAATCCGCCCATTGATGGGATGTGAAGGTTGATGTCTTGGAGAATCAAAGGATTGGCGGGGGAGGGAGTCAATCAACATCCTTTACAGTGATATTCGAAATCAGTTTTACCACCAATCTCTCTCTCTCTTTGACAATATCTAGCACGTTATTACATCTTTCCGTCACTTATACGATGTCAGTCACCTCCAAACACTTGACACGTTAATGTCTCCTCTAATTCTATCATAATCCTTCTTATTGCTTAGACCAATCAGCAATCACCAATCTGACAAGGTTACGGCATCGGTAGATCAACGACATAGCTATAATCCTGATGACGTCATTTGGTTGCGTTATTGGGTTTCGCAGGTTGCTCTTACTAAGAATGTAGTATATGACGTCTAATATCCTAAAAGTGAACCAAATTCATTACTATACCTGATTTTGCTGGGCGACGGTCAAGGTTCGCGTGGACCTTTGTAGCGCCACCAGGGAAGGGAGCCTATAACTTGGAAGCCCACGTCATATCGGCAAATCACCAGTAAAAGGAGGCGCGAAATGTTACTGGAATTGATTTTTCGCTGTTCGAGACTACTTCCTATTAAACCCCATATTCCTGAAAGTCAATTCCTTAAAAGTGATTCCTACATTTTAACTTGACCTGTCGACAATATTGCACATTATATTCCTCCTTCCCATTTTTACCTTATATTTCCAATATTTTCAAAATGCTCGGACGAACTCTAGGGCCTGCAGCAAGGTCCGCCAGACAGCAATTTCAACCCAAAGCTCGTTTCGTCAACTCTCGCTTTCAATCCACCGCATCTAATGCGGCTTCCACTGGTAGTAGTAATCCCGCTTTGATTGGCGGTATTGCTGGTGGGACTGTCGCCTTCCTTACGGGGTACACCTGGTACCACTTCTCCGGAGCCAAGACGCTTATGAACACCAGCAGGCAGACACAAGCATACATCGACCAGGCCAAGCAGACAATTGCTCAGAAGGCCCCTGAACCAAACGAGGCATTCCGCTGGTTAAGGGATACGGCCAAAAGCTATGCTGTCTTCATCCCTGGCGCGCGCGGCTATGTCGATACCGCATTTGACGACCTCGATAAGATTAGAAACGATCACGGAAAGGAGTTTGATGAAGTGGTCAAAAATGCATATACCGAGCTGAATGATCTCTCGAAGAAAGAAGGATTGAGCATAGACTCAGCGTCAAAGGGTCTGGGCGTGCTACAGAAACATTTGAAGCAGTTGTTCGATCTTGCTGGCGACGCAGTGGAAAATGTTCTCGACAATCACCCTCAACTCAAGGAGAAGGTTGGTGGTAGTTTTGATCAGTTAAAGGAGATGGGTGAGGCTTATGGGCCCCAAGCGAAGACGGAAGTGAATCAAACCTGGCAACAAATCTCCAGCATTGTGCAGCGTGGTGCAAGTATTGAGTCGGCTGAAGAGATCAAAAACCTCATTCAAGAGAAGAAGACAAAGCTCGAAAAGCTAGGGGATGAGGCATGGCAGAAGGGTTTCGAGGAGTCTCAGCAATACCTTGATAAGAGCCCCAAGCTCAAGCAAATGGTTGAAGACAATGCCGATACCTTGAAAAAGGGCAATGCTAAAGATCTGTGGGGTCTTGTCAAGGAGAGTGCTTCTTCTGGGAAGATGGAGGATGTGGAGAAGTACATCAAAGAGAAAGTTGGTCAAGCGAAGGAAAGCGGCTTGGGCGACCTGGACAAGTGGCTAAAGATGGTACCTGGCGGCTCCAGCGTCATCCCTCAGTTGCAGTCACTACAGGCTATCGCGCAAAAGAGGGGCAGCGAGGCAGAAAACGTCTTGAAAGAGACCGTCGAGGAAATACAGAATGTGCTGAAGAAGCGAAAGGAACAGGTGGAGAAGATTGCCGAGGAAGGGAAAGAAGAGACCAAATAAGTTTGGTTGAATGAACCGTGATAGCTAGCTATACGCACGATAGCCACATAATCAACGGACTTCCGATACCGCATGACGATAAAGAGCACGTCAGCCTCGTACATAAAGAAATAAACTAAACTTACGCCGTCTCCATCGAATATATTGCCACCTCGACCTTCCTAGATGAAAATTCCCTGCATATTTGCGGCCGTATAGGAGGTAGAGACTAAATACTAGATAGAAAATGTAAGGATAACATGATTGTGACCATTTCGCCTAGGACGAGACAGCATTTTGCTGATAGATGAGATTACTGTAATTTACGCCAAGTTATTGAAAGGTACTTCGAGATGCGAGGATGGCGGAAAGATATCCTAATAGGGACTAGTGCGCTATGGGTGGAGCCGCGGGAAGTAAAGAGAGAGATTGGTGGTAAAACTGTACCGCCCTTCTCTTCGTCTGACTATCAAAGACACATTCAAGGTTGGAAGCTGAAGTTGTTCACCAAGGCTATTCTCAATAATCGTCCATAATTTATTAGCATCGTTTATATGTCTTGCGTTGTGGTAAACCCCAACCCATTCGCTTGATCTACCAAAATCTATCAATATGGCCTCAAACCCAGATGCCGACTTTACTATATGCAACCATCTTATTGTTGTCTGCTGCCACGCCATTTACACTGGAGGCTCAAAACTTGGAGCTTCAGAGAACGAGTGGTTAGTGTGATTAGAATAAGCGCTTTATATGAAACACAGTATCTGATGCACTGAGCAGGCTGACTGAGCCCTTCCAAAAGAGAGAAACACCCACGTTCATCGATCATGTCAAAGCTGGGTTGAAAGCTCTAGCAGACGACTCTCACGGCTTGCTGGTGTTTTCTGGGTAAGAGCTTTTCATCATATCCTTTTCAATTTCTGTTCGTTGATCCATTGAACAGAGGGCCTACCAAGAAGCCTAGAACTGAGCTCAGTGAAGGTCAATCTTACCTTGTAAGGCGCCCAAATTCCCTATAACGGGCCACTCAGAAAGCTAATGTATAGCAACATCCAGAATCTGGTCAGAGATAACGACTACTTCCAAGACATGTCCACTACCTCTACAATTGACCCATTAAGAATCATCGCAGAAACCAACGCCACAGATTCATATCAAAATCTATTGTTTTCTCTAATACAGTTCCGGGTATACACGGGCGTTTATCCGCGGAGAGTCACAGTCGTCACGCACGAATTTAAGCGCGCTCGATTCATGCAATGCCACTTTCCAGCCGTGGGACTCGTCCCTATTGGTCCGGAACAAGAAGACTATGCGCACAAAGTTGCTGTGATAGGTATCAATCCACCAGTGGAAATCACCCCACTAGAGACCTTGACCCGAGGCGAGGCTATGAATGGGATTGGGCTTTGGAGAGAAGATCTTTACGGAGTGAACCCGGATCTGGTAGGCAAAAGGGTGCGACGAGGCTGGTCCTGTGGAATGGAAAACGGTATATTCTCCCATCTGGGACTGGAAAACGTGGTGTTTGACCTAATCCGCTATAATGGGGGTGATAATTGCAATAAGTGGTTCCCGAAGCGAGAGAGCTTGCCTTGGTCTTATACTAGACATGATACAACCAAGGGGCCTTGATTTCTATTGAGAACAAATATCAAGTTTCTGATATGATAAGTGGAAGAAGTCCTTGATCCTTTCCTGAAACGCCAATCCATAGTATCCTTCGTATTTGATCATAATGTGCCATCGAAAGCTTAATCCGCCAGCCGGTAGCTGACCAGAGTCCCAACTCGGTGATTGTTTGTGCTGAAGCTCCTTAGTTGGACCTTCTCTGCGTTCTTAATTTCCTTGGCATCACTGTCGCCCCATTCCACGGGCACGTCTGAATCAGCGTCGGCATAGACAAGCACATTGAAAGTGCAGTCACCATCAAGGACGGGGAGGAAGGTGACAGAGGCGGTAATTTGGCGGAAGATGGCTTGGATCTCCTCCTGAATTTGCTTTTCGGTCTTCTCGATAGGTTCGGCGGGTTTTGCATCTCTTCAAGACACAAAGACGTTGGATTAGTGGGGTGATCAAAATAAGCTCACAGTGAACAGACTTACCCCGGTGTACTGTTCTCTTTGTCGCCGGCTTTTTGCGAGCTCTTGCTTTTGGATTGCTTGCCGAAGATTTCGACCTATTCCATCACGACATAGTTAGCCACGGACCCAGGTGAGAGAGTGTCAAATGCATACGTCGAATTGCCATCTCTCCACATGTTCACCGGTCTCCTTGCTCGTGATAACTACCACAAGCTTCGAGATCTTTCCCCCCTGCATCCATTCCTTCAACTGAGACATGATCTTCTTGATGTACGCTTTGACTTGGTCATCGGCCGAAACTGCTATGAGGTTAGGGCTATCGATGTCGATTAAGAAGAACACAGTTCACGAACCCAGCATATTGAGGCCATATTTTTTAATCCTATTTCCAATAAGCTTGCTGCACTGTAGTGGGCAAAGTTGAGAGGGGACACTTACGTTGTGAAATCCTCAGGAGGATAAACTCCCCGTTGGAAGCTGAACACCCAATGCGATCAGCCAATGTCTTTGACTGCATACGACTAGCAACTTACAGTATTGAATTAATCGAGTATTCAAACTGAGACTGTTAGTACTCAAACATCATTGACGCAACCAAAAGGGCGACTAACGAATTCGGAGACAAGCTTGGCCGATCCTGTTATCTTGTAAGCTTTGTACAACCACCATAAGTAGACGATGGATATGGACCTTTGATTGACAGCTTGTGCACCTTTGACTTTTCCTTGGTTTCCGGCATGATAGCTTGTAGATAGCAGCAAGCTGAGGACTGTGAAGGTGAAAGAAAGGTAGAGCTTTGTTTATGTCGAGTGGTCACCGCAGCAATAAACAGTCACCGCCCGCGCGTCCGTTTTTTCTCCGCAAATCGTGACGAGACCAACCAGCACTAAAGCGCTAATTGCCCCGCGGATACACTTCGATTCCGACGCTTGCATACCATCAGCCCCTCCTATGCCACCGCAGAAGTCCCAATGCGAGGATGTCTGCAGTTAGGCCGATGGCTGAGCGCAGCGCCGAGATGCCAGGCGGCGAGTCTCCGACCCCCAACTGTCTTTTCTTCGTATAGGTTTAAAAGGAGTTTCTCTACTACGACGATTTACTATGGACGTTCGAAAACCAATCCTATAAAACTCGACGTAAACCTCGAGAAGAGAATTGCCGCGATCCCAATCGAACGTTTTCGCAATTTCTGCATCGTTGCACACGTTGACCACGGCAAGAGTACGCTTTCCGACCGATTACTCGAATTGACGGGCACAATTGAAGCGGGCACGAACAAGCAAGTTTTGGACAAACTTGATGTCGAGCGAGAGCGAGGAATTACGGTCAAAGCACAGACGTGTACTATGATCTATAACCATAAAGGAGAGGATTACTTGTTACATTTGGTCGATACACCTGGACATGTGGACTTCCGTGCTGAGGTGTCGCGAAGTTATGCCAGTTGCGGTGGCGCAATCCTCTTGGTTGACGCCAGTCAGGGTGTTCAGGCGCAGACAGTCGCCAATTTCTACTTGGCCTTTGCACAAGGCCTTGAGTTGATTCCCATTCTCAACAAGGTTGACCTCCCCTCATCGGACCCAGAGCGGGCTCTGGAGCAGATAAGAAACACATTCGAGATTGATACAGAAAACGCGGTGATGGTCTCGGCAAAGACTGGATTGAATGTTCCGGCTGTGCTACCGACAGTGGTGGACAAGATCCCTGCGTACGTTCAACCAGTGGCTTCCCGAAGTGCTGTTTCTTTGCTGACTGTATGCTAGACCTATCGGCGATTCCAAGAAACCCCTTCGTATGCTCCTTGTGGATTCCTGGTACGACTCCTACAAGGGCGTGATCCTTTTGGTCCGTGTTTTCGACGGCGAGGTGCGTGCAGGTCAGCAGCTTATATCCTTCGTTACCGGTCTCAAATATTTTGTCGGTGAAGTCGGCATCATGTATCCAACCGAGACCGCACAAACTGTTCTCCGTGCAGGTCAGGTTGGGTACATTTACTTCAACCCAGGCATGAAGCGGAGTAAGGAGGCCAAGATTGGCGATACCTTCACAAAAGTCGGTTATGAAAAGATCGTCGAGCCTTTGCCTGGATTCGAAGAGCCCAAATCGATGGTCTTTGTAGCTGTATATCCAGTGAATGCAGATCTCTTCGAACACCTGGAGGACAGCATCAACCAGCTGGTTTTGAATGATCGAAGCATCACAGTACAGAAAGAGTCTTCCGAGGCTCTAGGCGCCGGTTTCCGTATGGGCTTCTTAGGAACCCTTCACTGCTCCGTGTTTGAAGACCGCCTGCGACAGGAGCACGGCGCCAGTATCATCATTACACCACCCTCCGTCCCAGTCAAGATCGTGTGGAAAGATGGCTCTGAAGAGGTTATCACCAATCCCGCCAAATTTCCCGATGATGATAGCGTACGACTCAAAGTTGCCGAGGTTCAAGAGCCGTATGTTTTGGTCACTCTGACATTCCCAGAAGAGTACTTGGGAAAGGTGATCGAGCTCTGCGAGGCCAACCGTGGTGAGCAACAAAGCATCGAATACTTCACAGCGACTCAGGTCATTATGAAGTACGAGCTGCCTCTGGCCCATTTGGTTGATGATTTCTTTGGAAAATTGAAAGGAGGCACCAAAGGCTATGCCAGCCTGGACTACGAAGAATCTGCATGGCGAGCTGGCAATATTGTCAGGCTACAACTATTGGTCAACAGAGAGCCAGTGGATGCAGTAACGCGGATTATGCACTCGAGCCAGGTGAGCCGACAAGGCAGAATTTGGGTAACCAAGTTCAAGGAGCATGTTGACCGGCAGCTTTTCGAGATCATCATCCAGGCTGCTGTCGGTAAGAAAATCATCGCTCGTGAGACTATCAAGCCTTACCGAAAAGACGTGCTGGCAAAATTGCATGCTAGTGATGTAAGTCGGCGACGAAAGCTGCTCGAGAAGCAGAAAGAAGGCCGCAAGAGGTTGCGAGCAGTTGGAAACGTGGTGATTGAGCACAAAGCTTTCCAGGCATTCTTGGCGAAATAAATATGTAAATTAGCAACCAAATACACTGTATAACATTATTTCTGAGATATCTTTTCGTATAGAGACATCCCATGGATTTATACAAACCTGCGGGCCGCTTGGGCCAGCGGTGAGAGCTTCACCGGCAGAAAAAAAGTTCATGTCAAACCCCGCCATACAACTTCTTCCTCTGCTCACTTTCAGTTCACTTCATTGCGTCTAAACAGCCTCGCTCGAGATCGGTAGCTTCTACTTGCGGATCTACCACATAATACCGGAGTTAATTCTTCTTCGAGCCTGAAATCTTGTTCTTGGCGGCTGAAGTCCGTCTATGCCGATCGCATTACCTTGAGTCACCCTGCCATGCTCCGCATTTGACGACGGCCATGCAGCCTCCAGAGGGTGCGCAGGTAGACCTGGGCAAGGCCCAGGTTATTGACAGCGTTCCCAAAGTGATCAAAGAACTGAAGTTTGGTGTCTTGTACGCAGTTCACTCACATGTGCTTGTCACAAGCGTTTGTCGCAGACTTGATCGCTAATGAAGATTTATGTTTCCAGAACCAACGATGACATTGTCGGCCAAGCAGTGGTGGAAGTTTCTGACCGAAAGTTTTTCGACTTGGATCAGACCCGAACGGTCGTTGCAAATGGACCTCTCGACCAGCGCATGGGTATCTCGAACAAAACTGATTCTTGCGCAACATGTGGAAACAACCTCAAAGACTGCAATGGTCATTTCGGCCATGTGAGATTGGTCCTACCATCTTTTCATGTCGGTTATTTCAAGCGCGTCATTTCGATCCTTCAGGAAATTTGCAAAGAATGTTCGAACATTCTGCTCCCCGAGGCGGAGCGCCGTACCTATCTTCGAGATATGCGCCGACCGGGCCTTGACAACCTACGCCGGACACAGATCGCAAAGCGCATCAATGAACGGTGTCGGAAAACCCGTACATGCACATACTGCGGAGCGATCAATGGTGTCGTGAAGAAGACCGGAACAAGTGCTCTAAAGATTACCCACGACAAATTCCGCGCATTCAATGTCTCGGTTTCCGTCAAAAAGCAAACACCGATCAGCAAGGATGTCTTTGATAACTCTTTCCTCGAGGCAAGAGGCGCAAACCCGGAGGTCGAAAAACACTTCAAAAAGGCGCAGGATGACATGAACCCCCTTCGTGTTCTTAAGCTATTCAAGAAAATGTCCGACTCTGACTGTGAATTGATTGGCATGAATCCAAAGGAGGCCCGCCCGGAGATGTTCCTATGGCAATTCATCCCAGCTCCACCGGTTTGCATTCGACCTTCCGTGGGACAAGATGGTGCATCTACAGAAGATGACTTGACCGCCAAGCTAGGTGACATTGTGCAGAGCAATATTAATCTTAAGAATGCTCTGCTTAAGGGCGCTCCTGTTCAGACAATTATGGAGTGCTGGGACTACATGCAGCTTCAAATTGCTGTCTACATCAACAGCGATGTGCCTGGGCTTAACAAAGCCGATCTCGGAAAACCAATCCGAGGTTTCGTCCAACGCTTGAAGGGAAAGCAAGGTCGTTTCCGTGGAAATCTGTCAGGAAAACGTGTTGATTTCTCTGGGCGAACTGTCATTTCACCCGATCCAAATTTGCGAGTTGATGAGGTCGCTGTTCCGGAGCTGGTGGCAAAGATCATGACCTATCCCGAACTAGTGACTAGATACAACAAGGAGAAACTGCAGCAACGGATTTGCAATGGTACCAACAAATGGCCCGGAGCAAACTTGATCGTCAAGAAAGGAACCGGATTCAGACAGATGTTGAAGTACAGTAACACTCAGCGGATGGCTGATGCGCTGCAAGAAGGAGATTTGGTTGAGCGTCATCTCGAAGACGGCGACATTGTCCTGTTCAATCGACAACCTTCCCTCCACAAGCTCAGTATTCTATCTCATTTTGCCAAAATCCGACCCCATAGGACTTTCCGATTGAACGAGTGTGTCTGTAACCCTTACAACGCCGATTTCGACGGAGACGAGATGAACCTTCATGTGCCGCAGACCGAAGAAGCCCGAGCAGAAGCGATGGAGCTAATGGGCGTGAAGAACAACTTGGCCACACCCAAGAACGGAGAGCCTATCATTTCCGCCATCCAGGATTTCATCAGTGCCGCCTACGTGTTGAGCAGCAAAGACAACTTCTATGACCGTGCCTCCTTCACGCAGATCTGTCTCTATATGCTTGGCCCTGAAACAAGATTCGATCTCCCACCACCATCAGTCTTGAAGCCCCAGATGATGTGGACTGGCAAACAAGTCTTTAACATTCTCATGCGCCCCAACACATCCGATCCTGTTATGGTTAACCTGGATGCCGCATGCCGTGAGTTCAAGATGCCCAAGGATGGTCGTCCCAAGGACTTGGACCCCAATGATGGCTGGTTGGTTATCCGCAACTCGGAGGTCATGTGTGGTGTAATGGACAAGTCTACAATTGGTTCTGGAAAGAAAGACAATGTTTTCTACATTATGCTTAGAGATTTTGGCCCACCGGCAGCAGCCGAGGGCATGAACCGTCTCTCAAAACTGTCCGCCCGATGGTTCACCAATATCGGCTTTTCAATTGGTATCGGAGATGTCTACCCTAGTGCAGGACTCGTTCAGTCGAAGAACGATCTTGTTGAGGCAGCGTACTCGCAGTGTGACGAAGTCATTGCTAAGTACAAGGCGGGCACTCTGGAGAAGTATCCTGGATGTGACGAATTGCAAACCATGGAGAACCAGATCTCCGGTATTCTCAGTAAGGTCCGTCAACAAGCTGGTGACGAGTGTATTATGCAGCTGAGCAAGTACAACTCGCCCCTGATCATGGCCACTTCTGGATCCAAGGGTTCTAGTATCAACGTGTCACAGATGGTTGCCCTTGTCGGTCAACAAATTATCGGTGGTCAGCGTGTACAGGACGGTTTCCAGGATCGTACCCTACCGCATTTCCCGAAGAATGCACGACAGCCTCCGTCAAAGGGTTTCGTTCGCAACAGTTTCTTCTCCGGGCTGGAGCCCCCAGAGTTCATTTTCCACGCTATGTCCGGTCGTGAAGGCCTGGTCGATACAGCTGTCAAGACAGCTGAGACTGGTTACATGTCTCGTCGTCTGATGAAGTCACTCGAAGATTTGTCATCGATGTATGATGACACGGTCCGTAACTCGTCTGCTGCCATCGTTCAGTTCCAGTATGGTGACGACAAGTTGGATCCCGTGGATATGGAGGGTAAGGCCAAACCCGTCCACTTCGATCGAACATTCATTCACTCAGAATCTACTACGTACAACAACGACGAGCGAAGCTTGTTGCCGATGGAAATGATGGAAGTGTGTGAACAGATGCTTTCAAAGGAACGTGCCAAGCTCAACCGCAAGGACTTACTCGGCAATGACCTGGCGTACATGGACCGCAGTGATCACGGTATCGATCAGTTCGAGAGTGCCCGTGACTTCCTTGACTCAATTCAAGAATACGTGCAAAAAAGAGCCGACAAATTGATCTCTCGGGGTGGCGATATTGACCCGTCCGACCAGCGGAGCCGTAAGGGCTTAGATCATACAGGCAAGCTGACAGATACCACACTGAGGGCTTTCATCACGGCTTGTCTGTTGAAATACAAGAGAGCCCAGGTCGAGCCCGGCCACGCTGTGGGTGCCGTTGGTGCCCAGTCCATTGGTGAGCCCGGAACACAAATGACTCTGAAAACTTTCCATTTCGCTGGTGTCGCCGGAATGAGTATCACGCAGGGTGTACCTCGTATCAAGGAAATCATCAACGCCTCAAGGGAGATCAGTACTCCCGTCGTGGCTTGCGAATTGGTCAACAAAGAAAGCACTATCGCTGCTCGTATTGTGAAAGGACGTATTGAAAAGACCTTCCTTCACGACGTCATCCACTCCATTACGGAGGTTTGGTCCCCCGATGATGCCTACTTGAAAGTTGTTCTGAACTGGAAAACGATCGAGGATCTGGCGCTGGAGATCACGACGCCACAAATCGTCGAAGCGATCAAGACCAACAAGCGCTTCAAGGGAAGCGATCTCAAATTCTCGTGCAAGCAAGCCTCAATCAAGGTCCACATGGATCTTGATCCGGCCAGCAAGGCAGGTCTTTCTAAGACGGAGATTGCCGCCACCAGCGGTGATCCCTTCCTCCGCTTGAAGCATTTGAAGCGTATCCTTCCTAACATCCAAATCCTGGGTCACCCACGTGCCACCCGAGCTATCATTCGCACGGACGAGACCTCGACCACGAACACTTTGCTCGTGGAAGGCTACGGATTGAGGGAGTGTATGACTACGATGGGTGTGGACGGTCTTTGCACCAGGACCAACAACATTATGGAGGCGCGAGAGGTTCTGGGTATTGAAGCCGCTCGAAGCACGATCGTCGTCGAAATTAGCGAAGTCATGAAGGACATGGACATTGATCCTCGTCACATGCAGCTTTTGGCCGACGTGATGACCTACAAGGGTGAAGTGCTCGGTATTACGCGTTTCGGTCTGGCCAAAATGCGTGACTCGGTTCTTCAGCTTGCTTCGTTCGAGAAAACTGCGGATCACCTTTTCGACGCCGGTGGCCTCGGTCGCACCGATCTCATTGAGGGTGTATCGGAATGTATTATCATGGGCAAGACGGTGTCACTGGGTACAGGTGCTATGGAGGTTGTGCGTAAGCTGAACTTCTACCAAGGCCAGATTGGCCCACGAAAGACGGTCTTTGAAGATGCTTGGACCGAACATTGTGAAGTGCCTTTGACAAGGAGACCTAAGAGGAAGGTCCGATGAAGTGATTCTGTGACTCTGTGACACTGTGCATTAATTTCGGCGTTAAGAATTTGGCCTTGTGGACAAGGCTTGTACATGTACTTACCTGAGCGGGTGAATTTCATTGACGATATGATCAATAGTTTTCTTTCATTTTCATTGTCCTCTTTTAATTCCACATTGTCTACGGGGTGGATATTAGGGCTATATAACAGAAGTCAATTACTCCCGTATAGTATCACATCCCCTCCACAATATCCCCCCCCAAGGTTTGAACCTATCACAATATCAAAAAACAAAAGTTGGGGTGTGTACGGACGTGAAGCTAATTTCCAACTCGACTGTAGAAAGATCTAGGGACAAGCTTCTCTTCAGATTATATTCAAATATTCAACCTTTTTACACAAAGTACAAGAAGTCCACAACATCCCCCAACGGAATGTCTCGGATTCTCACCTACCTTTAGGTACTTCGTACCGATATACCCAAATATTTCCGGGGATATCACAAAGATTTCCTTCTTTTTCCCAACAGCTGCAGCCATCTGAAAAGAGAAGTTCCAAAAATACGAGATTCAAGGGCTTTTTAGGGTCAGAGAAAAGGTCGGGGAGCTCTTTATTGGGGCAAAAAGCAAAGGCATCAAATCACCCAAGAGAACACCCATGTCCCGAGTGACCAGGGAGTGCATCGTCCTCCAATCAGCATCGTGAAACCCCTGAGGCAGCCATGGGTGTTAACCTTTGGCCATCACATCGCCTCGACAGTTCTTTGTTACCCATTGCCTCATCTGGCCACGCCACGTCTGTAAGCACTCGGTGGGTTGAATGTTTCTTTGTTTTCCTAGTGGGCAGTGGACCATCTCTCGAGGGTATTGCTTTCTAAACTACTGAATCTCCGTGGGTCGCACTTAATCTTTTACATCTCCCCTCATCTATCTCCCCGGCCTCCCCGAAAGCAAACCCCCGGATTTGCACTGTGGATGAACATGGAGTTCGGCAACCCAAGAATCGCTAGGAAGCGTGAGATCCGAACACGAGCCCCGACAGCCTGTCAGACCTGTCGGCTGCGCAAGACTCGATGTGACAATACCAGGCCGACCTGTAGCTACTGCGCCGTGCAGGGGATGGAGTGCAACTATCCCGAAACATCACCACAGCAGAACCAGTAAGATAACATCATCCTGTGAAGAGGATAGAACACTGAGCATTTGACCGTATTGTTAGAGTTGGGTTTGAACCTGGGAACCCGTCGAACAATGAGGTACTCCAACGACTGAATCATATCGCCGGTTTGCTGGAGAATTTCAAATCCGAAGGCTCCACCAGCTCTACTCGTTCACTCAAAGAAGGATTTTTTGAGTTGGCCATGCAGAACCCTAGCCCCGTAGCTGATTCATTGGGGAGCAATCCACCCAGCGCCAGCACTGCTAGTATCGATGACCGGGGAACCGATAATGATCCCCGAATCCTTTACATGGCTAGCTCCGGGGAGAACATGCTCCGATGGCCTATTTTCAACAAGGTGATCACCGAAGCCGAGAAACATATCCGATCCTTCCTACTCGACTCGCTGGATAACGAGCCCCGCAGTATGCAGGCACCCCGGCAGGTTGGGATCGGAAGCTTTGTCGATGAGATCCCTAGACTTTGTAGGAAGTATTTCCTACTATGCCACCGGAGAAACCCGATAGTCGATCTAGACAGTCTAGACCGCTATGCCAAGGAGGTCACTGTCCAGGGTCTTGGATGGGATGGTCCCTCGTGTCAAGTGGTATGTCAGCTCCTTTGTGGGAAGTCCAGTTCCTTTTTTGAACTAAATCATATCTCGTATAGTTGTTAGCGTGTGCCTTAGCTTCGTGCACATCATCAAAGTTTGTTCCCCTAGCGGAGGACATGCCAGCGAATCTCGATGGACTCCAAGCACCACCCTTGTCAGACGCCAATCTCGATTTGGCAGAGACATACTTCCACGCTGCAAAGCAGAGATTTGGCTTCTTGCACACCACTCCAACAGATATTCAATGCTTCCTTCTTGCCGGAAGCTACCACAGACATGCCATACGACCTTTGCAGGCTTGGTTCTGTTACCAGCAGGCATCTTGCAGATTAGAAGTTCGTTTGCGATCGCTGTGTAGAGAGCAGTGGACCGCTGATGACAACTACCATAACCTGGAGTCGAGATTATATTGGTCCTGTATCCAAGCGGAACAGTAGGTTTTTACTTAACCGGGCTTTTGTATGACCATCGACTAAATATTGCCAACAGTGAGATGCAGAGCGAGCTCCCTCTCTGGAGCAGTGGTCTTGAAAGCCTGGGCTATTCAGATCCATTCCCTAAATTCTCTCGCAGATCTCCTTCTTCATATGACCAAATGGATGAAGACCAAGATTTCGCAGTCAAGCCAGGGTTTGAATTGGATGGCACCGAAGAAGAGAAAGGGTGGAAATTCTACATCGGGTCTATCTGTAACCGCCGGACCACTAATGACATAGTGTCTGACATGTGGCGTCAAGGGGAGCAAGGCTGGACCAAAGATATCCCCGATCTCCTAAGAAAAACAATGGACGCGGAGCGTGTTGTAACATCATGGTACGAGCCACGAACCCCGAAGTCCCCGACTCGCCTTGCTAACTTTTCCAAAAGGTACGAAATCTCGCTAGCGGGGATCCAATCCCAAAAAGACAACCCAGACCTGAGGTTCTTCTTCCGCGGGCGATACCACATGGCACTGGAGAGGATCTACCGACCAGCGTTCTACCTCGCGATGCACTTTCAAGGGATGCCAACGTTCATCAGGAAGAACAACCCAATGTGGGCCGAAGTGTTTCACCTAGCCCAAAAAGCCATTGACAACTGCGTCACACTGATACCAAGCTACTGGTATCAGTTCCGACACGAGTGGATCTGGAACGTGGTTCGCGCTAGCTTCGCCTGTGCTGTGCACATCCTTGGGGCTGTCTTATATCAGCTTGAGGCATGTCGGGACCCTAGTACGTGGCAGGTGCGTTTACCGACGAATTGGACTGCTTTGGTGAGGCTGTCGATTCGCACGCTGAAGCATTGGTCGGCGGAGTCTACTGATCTAGAGGTTATGGCGTCGACTCTTGAGAGGATGTATCAGGGCACTTGTCGGTTGGCTAATGTGCGTCCGGATCTTCATCTGATTTGATTTAATTGTTAATATGGAGGATATATTGAAGGAAGGGGGTATACATATAGGAGTTGGTGAACTCATCCGTCCACATAATGAGATACTATGCATTGATGATTTCAAATTATTTAATTTACGAACTGCTCTGCTGTATCAATTGATATCTATTAAGCATCTATAACATATTAACATATTAAATCCAACTTCATCTAAATAATCCCAAGTGGTTATGTATACAACTGGTTATACTCCGAGATCCGCCCCACAACAACTTTTTCCTCTCTTCACTTCATCCCTTTCCATCTTTCAATCTCTCCAACTCCCCAACTCTCTCACAATGGAAGAATACAAACCCCCAACTCTTCCCTCCCCCTTTAACAATACCACTCCACCACCAACCCTCCTCGCTCAAGGCGCCGAAGCCCACCTCTACAAAACCACCTCCCTCAACCCCTCCATCCCCGCCGCGCTCAAGATCCGCCCATCAAAACCCTACCGACACCCAATTCTCGACCGCCGACTCACCCGCCAACGTATAACCTCCGAAGCACGATGCCTCGCGAAACTCGTACGGGAGGGCGTGAGCGTTCCAGCCCTCCTAGCCCTGGACTGGGAGGGTCACGGCGGCTCAGAAGGCGGGTGGGGCGGCGCCTGGCTAATGATGGAGTGGATTGATGGGCCGGTTGTGCGGGGAGTTCTCGAGCAGTGGGAAGCATGGATGAAGCAGAACCAAGGTTCGCTGGATTCGTCACAGATCGAAAACGAAGAGGGGCGTGTGCGCGGCTTGCTGAGGAAAATGGGATCTGCCATCGGTGTCCTGCACAAGGCTGGTGTTGTGCACGGAGATTTGACTACGAGTAACCTCATGCTGCGGCCGTCTGCGGATCCAAGTGATGCTGTTGATCGCATTGGCTCGCCCTCTGTGGACGGGGATGTTGTGCTGATTGATTTCGGTCTTGCGTCGCAGAGCAATCAGGATGAGGACCGGGCGGTTGATTTGTATGTGTTGGAGCGGGCGATTGGGAGTACGCATCCGCGCTCGGAGCCTTTGTTCGAGGCGTTCATTCTGGGTTACCGGGATAGCTACAAGGGGGCTCTTTCTGCGCTGAAGAGGCTTGAGGATGTGCGCATGAGAGGGCGGAAGAGGAGTATGCTTGGTTAAGCCAGTCTCGTTTGATTTTATAGATGGATGCAACCTCCCCACACCAGCTATGGTGGATTTTTAAAGCGAAAAAGAAACGCCCACGCTTGTCACGACAAATGTCCTTATTGATGACGCAAAGAAAAAAAAAAGCATTCATGACCGGTCCTTGAGACATGTGCCGACATCAGCCGACGCGAAATACCCCTTGTTCTCGACTACTCCGCGATCCTTGACGACTGCCGTGTACTTGACCACCCACTGCGGCTCGACATCTCCCTGGATGCCGTCGTTGGCCTCGGGAGACGAAGCCAATATCCCCGCACCGCTCTTCTCCGCGGGACCGAGCAGTTCCCGCGTCGTGCCGACAGGAAGAATATCATGGCAGTCGTTATGGGTTAGGAGTTGAATCTGCTCTTGTTTCGCATAGAGAATCAAATGTTTAGGAACGACACAGCAATCCTTAAGATTGATCTGATCGACCGAGGGCTTGACCTTGGTATGTGGCAGGAAGCGGGCCAGGCGTTCGCTGCCGAACTCAGCAACGCCTAGCTGAGAGATCACGCCCTGCTCGTGCAGCGACTCCAGCACCTGCCATGTCTGCACCATGCTGTCGAAATCGTCCGGTTCACCATTGCTCATCTCGTTGTCTTCTTCTTCACTGTCGTCGTCTGCATCGAACAGGATCCCCGGGAACGAGACAATCAGTAGATCGATAGATTTGATGTGTAGCTCCTTCAATACCAGATCAATTGCCTCCCTGGTGTGTGCGCAACGCCTTGACACCGGAATCCCCGGTAGGTAGAATAGCTTCACTGTGATATCGTATTGGTCGCGCTCCTCTGACAGGCCGGGATGTGAGAAGTCGATCGCGGGGATATAGAGGCCATCTTCGGTCTGTAGGGTCCAAGAGGGCGGATGCGATACGGCTGAGCGACCATTTGTGTCGGTGTCGGTGCCGTTGGCCGGTGACGTTTCGGTTTGTTGAGAGGCAAGGAAGTTCGATCGGAGCGAGTTGATTAGCTCAACGTTTGATTTCTGCGTCAGAGGCTGGCGAATGACGGATTGCCGTCCCGCTTGCATAATATTCCTGTGAGGGTTGGTTGAGTGACTTAATCCGAGGCGCATCGAATAACACCACTTACGAACTGGATAGAATCAACTTCATGATGGAAAAATAGGCGAGATCTTAGAAGTAGATGGATTGAAATCTAAATCGTAAGTGTCAAGGAACAAGAGGAAAGTCGGAGTTCGAACATTGAAAGTTGAAAGTCGCAAGTTCACCCCGCGGAGAGCCCCTCCTACGGGCCTGACAAATCCAACGTTCCTCCAGATTCCTCTTCTACTCTACGACCATTAACCCCATCTAACCTGCACCCATCTACTTCAATCCTCATCAACCGTCGGATCCCAGTCCGTGGGCGAATACTCTCCTGTATCAAGCAACTTCATATCCTCAGCCGCCAACTCAAAGTCAAAGACATCGGCATTCTCCCGAATGCGCTTCGGCGTCGCAGACTTGGGCAGAGGCACAAATCCCTAACACCAGAATATTAGCATACCTAATTCTATATCCTTTACTCTGAACCAAATCAGTGTTACCTACCATCTGCAAACTCCACCGAATCAAAACCTGCGCCGGCGTCTTCCCATACTTCTTCCCGATAGACAACAACACAGACTCCGTCAACCGACTCCCATGCGCAAGAGGCGAGTACGCCTCAACAACAATCTTCCTCTTCTGTAGCCACTCCACGATATCCGAATGATCCAGCCACGGGTGTAGCTCATACTGACCGACATCGATCTGGCCACCCCCGCCACCCTGGATGTAAGCCTCCAGTTCTTCGAGGTGGTGGATGCCGTAGTTGGATACGCCGATGGATTTCACTTTGCCTGCTTTCTGGGCTTCGACTAGTGCATCCCAGGAACCTAGACGGGCTTCCTTGCCGCCGTATGGGGCATGGATTAGAATACTGTTGGTTAGGTTTACCGGTTAGATTGTAGATTCCAATTCCATGAGGGGGTCTGTTGCTAGATTCCCATCGGAGCTTACAGGTCGAAGTATTCCTGTGCTGCTTCCCGTAGACTGGAATTAATAGCTCGCTTGGTAGACTCGTAACCCATTGATTCCGGCGGGATCTTGGTCGTAAAGAAGATCTGCGATCGATCCAGATTGTAATTCAGAATTGCCTTTCCGCAGGGCTTCTCGTTGCGGTACATGATTGCCGAGTCGACCTGATATCTCTTTAGTGTGTGGTTTTCTTGCGATCTTCCTGGGGACGTACATGGCGGAATCCAACCCTCAGGGCTTCGAGAGTAGCCTTCTCAGTTGCGGATGACGGGCTGTTGTTAGGTTAGGGGATTCAGGGTGAGGCATTGATTCAAACATACATCATATACACCTGTAGTCATACAGTGTCAGCTCTGCTCTTGAAGTTCATATGTTTGTATGTATATGTGTTTGCGGGGTAACTGACCCCATATCCTATAACGGGGATCTCATGTCCTGACTGCAATCGATGCTTTGACTGGAGAGTAAGCTTCGTCATAATTGCTGTTGAATTGAATATAAAGGAGAAACAATCCAACGTTGTTGGACAAGAGGCGATGAGAGATGAGATCATAGTGGGGCTTGCTGCGATCCGCCCGAATGGGAATCGTCGGAGCTCTATAAACCCCATACACCGTAACTGGATATGTTTACTATACTATGAATCAGATTGGAAGACTGTAATATCAATTCTAGTCTAATCTCAGCGAACCTCATCTATTCTTCTATGAAGCCTGAACGAGATTACTCTTCTTCGCAACCAGCTGTGACACCGATGCCAACGTCGCTCCTCCAAGGATCTCAAAAACCCCCAACTCTGCCTGGAGCTCTTTGGCAAACCAATCCCGCAGCTCTACCGCAACGAGCGAGTCCACCCCGTACTGGTGCAAAGGCGTATTCGCATCAACATCCGCCATCGCAATGCTTACAGCTCAGAACTAACTGTTGCAAAAATTGTTGCTCCAGCATTCTTTGCAATCTGGATCGCTGCTTGACCAGTACCTCTGGATGCTGAGTGTATCAACACAGTTTCGCCAGGCTGCATGCGGGCCACTTTATGTAGTGCAATGTAGAAGCGTCGGTTGTACGGTCTATGGTTTTTAGTATATTTTCGTCATTTAACTATAAAACTGAGAAGCGTAAAAGACATGTAAAAAGACATCTTAAAAGACATCTAAAAGGATGTTAAAAAGACACTCCAAAAACACATCCAAAAAACACTCGACGGAAGATTTATTGCAAAACTTTTATTGCTCGTGTATCATTCTATGTACCAATTTCCAAGACACGAAGCAATTAAACAAAGGAAAGGTATAGTAAGGTTACTATTAAGCCAGCAGAGAGTGAATCGAAGAAGAAAAGGCGAAAAGCAGGTGAAAGTCACAAGAAACAAGAAACAATGGGGCAATGACAAGAGACAAAAACAAGTGATATCTGTGGGGTTTTATACCTCTCGAAGAACATCCCCAACCAAAGCATTCGCATCCCCGACAACACGCGAGAGCATCTGTTCAACAACACCAACTTCCACCTCCACCTCCTCCTTCGCCCACACAGAGCTATCATAAGCAAACTTCAACTTATACCCATTCAAATCTGCAGTCTTAATAACCTCGAAAACAATCGCATAAGGCTGCAACATAGTCACCTCGGACTTAGCCATCACAACCCACTTTTGCGTCACTTCCTTCGCACCAGCCGGCGACGCCGGCTCAAAAGGCTGGAACAAAAACAGTGCCTGGTTTTCTGCCTCTGCACGCGGGACTCCACACGCCTGACAGATATCCTCAATTCCGACAGTGTTGTTCTCAGTGTACTGCCAGAAATCGTCCTGGGTTCGCAGCAGATAGTCCTGCACGGGAATCTGGGCGTCAACCTCGGAGCGCATGGGTAGGAAATTGGCGCAGGTGCCGTTGATGCCTTGCGGGTCTTCTAGGTCCACGTTGCGGCCTGTGTAGAGGTAGTCGAAAGCGATGCTTGTCTGGCCGCTGCGACGGGCGAGCCAGATTTGGAAGATGGATTGGAAGAGTGTTGAGACTGTCACGCCGCTGGAGCGACTGAAGGTTTCGAAGTCGAGGTGGATTATGTGCACGACCGAGGCGTTGATACAGGGTTCTGTCGCGTTGGGATAGTTGAACGTGATGGGTCTTTTGTCTGGTTGGGTCCAGAAGTCGAGGGTTGGGCGCGTTTGGTTGACTTGCCAGATGTGGAATGCAAATTCCTTGAAGGAAGTGAATTTTTCTACTTCCTCGCCCCGTTGGTAGGCTTGGAAGTGGGCGTCAAAGACGCGGAGGAGGGTGCCGTCGTAGAGACCGTGGTCTAGTTTTGTGACAATTTGGTGCTCGCCATCGGGGTAGCGTAGAACTGCGTAGCGGATGAAAGGCTTTCCGAAGGTAAAGCGATCTTTCCATATCAAGTCGAGTATCTGTCTTTTCTCGGCTTCTTCTGTGACATCGTAGACTTCCAAGACGGGTGTGGGGTCATTCAGAACAACACCATACCATTTGCCCTGGAATTGGGTAAAGGTGGTGCGCAGAATCTCGTTTGTCTCTGCCAACCTCTTTGTGAGATCAATCCACTGAGAGATATCGGGATTAATTCCAAGAGATCGGACTGTCATTAAACACCAGAATGGGTCGGCCCGAGCTCCCTGAGTAAGGAACTCGGCTTGTCCAGCGGGACTGGGGTACACATATTCGTACTGCTGCTGTTGAATTTCAGAAGAGATTAAAGCATCCAACTCGGTCGGCGGCGAAAAGACGACAGTCTCAGTTGATATTTGATCTGTTTCTTGCTGAAGATACTCGGCCATTACCCCCAATAGAGGGTATTTGACGACATCTCGTACACTGATGTTCAGACCCTTGCGTCGAATGTAGCTGACAAGATTGATGGCAGAGATGGAGTCACCACCAAGGCTGAGGAAATTAGCCTCCAACCCGAATTGGTTGTCGGGTAACTGCAAAATCTCAATCCAAGCCTCTTGAAGAATCTTCTGGGATGCGGAGACAATAGGGATGATAGCTTCAGACCCAGATGTGCCAAGCTTGCTGAGAGAGTATTTGGCAAGTTCACCCTGGTTGAGAGACTGTACACGTGCCTTGAGTTGCTTGCGATCCGCTTTACCAGAAGGCATTCGAGGAAGGAAGGGAAGAGCAAGAAGGAATTTCGGGACCATATAGTGAGCCAAGCCGTTGAGCTTATTTTTGAGACGTTGTGTCTCATCGGCAAAGAGATCTGGTGAGAGGATGTCTAGCTCTTGGTCAACGGGGCTGAAAACGACGTTGGCCACCAGATGAGCTGTGTTGTTCTGCTTCCAGACAGTGAGAACGCAATCCGTGACCTCGCCCGTTCGGAGAATTGCCTGCTCAATCTCGCCGAGCTCGATGCGGTGCCCATTTACTTTAACCTGGTCATCTTTGCGTCCTAAACACTCAATATCACCCCCAGGAAGGTACCTGGCCAAGTCACCAGAGCGGTACAACCGCCGACCACCACTAAGATTGGTTTGGATAAACGCCCCAGCGGTTAATTCGGGCTTCTTGAAATAGCCGTCGGCTAACTGAGGACCCCAGAAGCAAAGTTCTCCAACTGCTCCATATGGAAGTGGTTGATCACCATTGGCTTCCAAAATGACTGCGCCCACGGAAGCGAGAGGCCGTCCGATGTTACCGCCGGTGGTCTCGACAGTGACCTCTTTCATGGTAACCAGAACGGAAGCCTCTGTAGGCCCATACCCATTACGCAGGGTTAACATTGGAGCCCAGGTCTCGATCACATCGCGCGTCAACTGCTCGCCTCCAACAGTCATTGATTTCAAGCCTGGGACGTCTTTGGGGTCCAGAAGCCGGGCAACAGTTGGAGTCAAGAAGGTATGGTTGACATCCATCTCATTGATTACTCCAGCCAAATCACCGAGCAGGCGATCCGACGGAGCAATGCAGAGAGTTCCACCGCTGTGCAATGTGACGAAGAAGTCATACAGTGAGACATCAAACACGTAATTAGAGAACTGTAAAGCTCTAAAAGGCTCATCCCACTTGTTCTCAAAATCGATGATTGATCTCATCGCAGCAGCGCATGCTCCATGGGAGACCGTTACTCCTTTTGGCTGACCTGTACTACCTGAAGTATAGAGAATGTAGGCGAGCTCACTAGGCGAGACTTCCGTTTCGGGCTTCTCCTTTGAATATGCACAGAGCTTGGCTTGATCAATCAAAACAACGGAGATGTCCTCGAAGGAAAAGAATGTAGCATGTTCTGTCTCTGAGAGAACAACACGGGCGCCGACATCACGCACGATGAACTCATTGCGCTCGAGGGGATTTTCTGGGCTCAAAGGTACATATGCGGCACCGAGCTTGAAGAGTGCCAGAATTGCGATCATCATGAATGGCGACTTCTCCAGAAGAAGAGGAACAAGATCTCCTTTCGTGACGCCATGTTCCGAGAGGAAGTTAGCCATGCGGTTGGCTCTTTCATTCAATTCAGCGTATGTCAGGAGCTGCTCATTCTGGAAGTTGATAGCCACCCTAGAGGAGTGTTTCTGAGCCGCCAACTCAAACTGATCATGAAGAGTGGTGGGCTGCGGCTGCCCTTCGTTCCATTGAAGCAGGAAGTCCAACTCTTCCGAATCGAGGAGACTGAAAGATTTGATTGGTAGTCGTGGGTTGCTGAAAATTGTCTCAACAACATGAGAGAATTGGTTCAAGATAAACGTTAGACGACGCTGCTCCATGGGAGCCGTGAGGCTAATCTCGACCCCTCCGGATCTCTCCTGAATGTTCAAGGTGGTATACTCCGTTTTCCACGCAGACCTAGTCCCATGCATCTGGAAGACCTCCCTCGTCAGGTCACTGCTATCCTGTCCCAAGGGCAGTATGTTCACCATAGTGTCAAACATAGTGGAATTGTGATGTCCAGCGGCTGCCAAAGCGCCCCGCACACCCTGTTGCGAGTTCTTGATGAGATCCCAGAGATTGGCATTGACGGATTGCACAAGCTGGTCCAACGAATGTTCAGGGTTGACAAGCACTGCCTGTGGTACCATGGCGAGAGTTGGACCGTCCAGAGATTCAATTCCTTTCAATGGCAACTCTCGACCCGAGATAGCCGTGGCCATAGTAACCAGGTTTGACGCCGTATGAGACGAAAGAACTATAGCCCAGGCAGCGTATAAGATAGCACTGGATGGAACTTGAAGGGCTGTGGATGCTGACTTCAAATTTAGAGGAAGAATCCGCGTGGCAGTGAAGAACTCTCCAATTGGAGAATGGTTAAGGATTGTAGGTGTCGATTCCTGGAGATGCTGTTTCCAGAACTCGGCGGAGCTTCCCTCCCCCTGTTGCTGTAAAAGGCCAATGAAGGACTTCCATGAAGCTCGAGTCTCCGGCTTTTTGCCATAGTAAACACTTGCAACATCCTCAAATACGAATGAATGCGACCAGAAGTCGAACAGTGCGTGATGAACGGATACGATGAGTACAGAGTTGTTGAGCACTGCTACTCTCATGAAAGGCTCACCAAAGGCGACACCTTTTTCCTTGTCCGCCTTGAGGAAACTTTCTAGGCTACCAGAAATCTCTGTCCAAGGAAGGAGGAAGTCATTCCGGATGACTTGCAGTAAGCCTTTGGTGGCCGGAACGAAGGTAGACCGGAGTGTTTCGCTACGCCAAAACACACTTTGGAAAGCAAGCTGCAATCTGACCAGGTCAAGATGTCGGATATCAAAGACCCTCTGGTACAGATAGTCTTGGGAACCTTGTAGTGTGCTGGCAAGAATACCTTCTTGTAAGGCAGTGAGAGGCAAAGCATCAGCTATACCGCGATCAGCCTGAAGCTCGGCGTTGAGTTCCATGTCTGATATAAGGGAAAACGGCTGAGGGGTGTGAGTCTGGCTCTCTCCTTTGGGATCCAGCCGGGAAGAATCAGCGACACTCTCCAAGCTCTGTGATCTCAGCATGTCCGCAAGGTCAACATGGATGCCCTTTGTGCGGAGCTCACGAATTGCTTGTATGGCGTCAATTGAAGATCCACCCAAGGCGACGAAAGAATCGGTGGGAAGAATAGACGTGCGGCTGAGTTGCAAGTATCCGGCCCAGACTTCAGCGATCTCAAGAGCAATTTGGCTCAAATGAACCTCCTGTCCATTGAGATTGTGATCACGACCCAAAAGGCTGTCAATATCTGCTGATTCAGCTGTCGTCCGAATGGTTTTGAAGTCGACCTTGCCATTTCGATTAACTGGCAATTCATCGCAGCGAAGCCAGTAACTTGGGACCATGTATGGTGGAAATGAACGCTGTGCATGTTCTCGCAGGTTTTTCACAAGATCGGCCCAGCTGTCTTGGGTATTTGGTACGACTGCAGCAACGAGGGAGATCTTATCTTTTATGGCTGCGCCAACGCATACAACTTCAGTGACACCTTTCACGGTTGAGAGAGTCTCCGCCACTTCTTGGGGCTCGATTCGCTGACCATGAATTTTGATCTGGTGATCAATTCTTCCGAGGATCTCAAAAGTCCCGTCAGCGCGACGAACAGCTTGGTCACCTGTTCTAAAAAGAATGTTCGAACCGAAAGGGTTCTTGACAAAACCGGCACTGGTCTCTTCCGGGCGTTGGTGATAGCCGCTGGCAACTTGAGGCCCAAGGAGGCACAATTCACCAGGCTCATCAACTCCCAATTGTGTTGCTGTATTGGGCTCCAGAATGATAGCAGTGGTGGTATCGACTGGCCGTCCCGGGTTACGAGGGTTATCACCAGGCTTCAATCGCCGAGAGAAGTTCAACTGGGCGCATTCACTGAGACCATACGAGACGCGCAGGTGAACTTCATCCGCCCATAAATCAACGAGAGCTTGGCTCAAGGGCTCGCCAACAGTTGTTATCTGCTCGAGGCTGTCCGGAATCTCACTGGGAGAAAGCAGAGACAGTGCCGAGGGAGTGATGCCAAGAGCATCAATTTGGAGATTGACAAGCACCTCGGGCAATGCCGTTGCTAGACGCTCGCGGCGTGCCAAACAAAGACAGGCGCCCTTTGATAGTGTGGCGAGAATAGTTCTTTGGGCCGCGGAGAACACAGGATTATAAAAGAGCAACCACCGCCTGCGGCCGTTGAGCTCGAATTGACTGATCCCATGGCTTGCTGAGCGGTGGCTCAGTAAAACTCCTTTTGGTGTTCCGGTAGATCCTGAAAAAAGTGTTAGCTCTTCTTCTCACTTTCAGAAGACTTAATTGATATGTCTTAAACCATAACTTACCAGAAGTGTAGATCAGATACGCGAGATCCGATGGACTTGGGCCAGGAACGTGTGGCGGGATAATCAAATATCCTTGAGATGCCTCATTTATAGACAAGAGGTCCTCCACCGAGAGAGCTTGTTCAAACAAATATGCATATTTGTTGTTTGACAGAACTGAATCTGCACCAGTATCGGCCACGATAGCTCGGTTACGCTCTGGAGAACCCTCGGGATCAAGAACAACGTATGCTGCACCAGAAACCATAATCGCCAGAAGGCCCGCCACAAATTCTATAGTGGGATCGAGGCATACTGGGACAATAGACCCTGATGCGAATTTTGCGTTGAGTGCAATTTGTTCAACAATCTGCCATAGCTCGTGATATGTATAGGGTTCCTCATGTTCGCAGTGTACGGCGAAGGCTTCCGGGTTTGTTTCGACTTGGTATCGAATGAGGTCCGTAACCAGGCACGGCGCTGATGGCGGGCTTGAGGTAGCCTGGGCTTGTGTCACGTTCGTGACTTTTTGTTTGAGGGTTGTGGCAGGACTGTCCACAATATGGCTGGGTATGAGGTGCCGGGTAGCAATTGGAGCCATGATGATATCCTTCAGCAATGGATGCCAATCCTTCAACCCGAGTATGAGAAAAATGAAGACACTTTTGATACTGAGGATCTATGGCTTGAACAGATACTTATAGACTAAGCCGGTACTATTTTACTGTCTTTTTTTGTGACAATATACACGTGTCTCACCTGGGCACGTCGTAGAGGCCCCAAAATCCTCACGACCCATTCCTGAAGGCGCAATATACCTGCATTTTCCAAAAGGAGTTCTTGACCGGCGAAAAATGTTTCGTATACCAAGGCAAAGAGGAACCGGGTGCTAAACGACGCCATCGATGCTACATAATTTCCGCCCCCAGACTCGGTGTTGCCTGTGCCTATTACTCCAATGTGGTAGTACAAGCTGGCGAGGGTTCGTGGACTAGCCTGTATAGGTGAAAATAGTTGAATTTCAGGTCTCAATCTGCTCCTGACCTCAGATCCTGCATATGCGAGTCATTGCCCCAATCGGATCCCGTCGCTTGAAAACATGGCATTCATGCATTGGGCGTATGAGCTGGAATTGGTGCTGAAGAGTGCCTCGTACCGCTCAGGCCTCAGTAATCCTTCCCTTGAAGGCTTATACACTCAAGCTTCTAGGCTATCTTGGCGGTTCCTGAACCCACCTCATGCATGTCAGATCTTGCGCAACGCGGAGCGGATCTTATGCAACGGTAATGGACCTGCGGCCTGGCAATGAGGGATTTTTTTTGATGTTACTGACAAGGCTATAAAAAGTTCGATCCGGACGAATGCAAAGGACGGTATCACCGATCATCTAGACCTTCTGCCTCCATCACTTCAACACGAGTCCAAGTTTTGACGTCACAATGGCCGAATCCCTCGTCTTCACTTATGGCGCCGTCAACCCAATCGATGGGATGCACCTCGCCACGCAACCCATACCCACTCATGGACCAGAACAAGTCGTCGTTGAGTTCCTCGCGGTCCCCGTCAACCCATTGGACTTTCTCGTTATTCACGGAAAGTACCCCATCAAACCCAAGAGCACCATCGTGGGGCAGAATGGCGAGGAGCGGGCAATTCCAGGCTCCGATGGCGCCGCTCGCATTGTCCAAATCGGTTCGGCTGTCAGCAATTTAGCCGTTGACGACCTCGTTATTCTCCGGACCCACTGCAAAGGCACATGGAGAACGCATGCAGTGTTTAGCGAAGACGATCTCATCCGTATTCCGTCCACGGTCAAGCCGCACCTTGCCTCTATTTTGCGAATGGGCATAGCCCCAGCGTATTTCCTGTTGAGGGAATACCACGGCCTCGAGCCCGGAGACTGGATCATCCAGAACGCGGGCACCGGAACTATCAGTCATTTCGTCAGCCAACTCGCCCCGCTGTATGGCATCCGAGTCATTAGCGTGATCCGGGACCGATCCACGGCCGACGAACTAGAGCGAACCAAACGCTCACTGCGCTCGCACGGTGCATCCTTGGTCCTCACGGAAGAAGAGCTACGTACGACCGATGCCTTGACAGGAAAAAGGATCGTGTTAGCAATTGACTCCGTCTCGGACGATTCACTGGCCCGAAACATGGCAGCATCCCTCATTCCAGGCGGCACGCTGGTAACGGCTGGGTTCCTTGGCACGGCTGAATCGCAGGAGGGAAATCTGCGTCAGTTCCTGTGGCAGCGCAATATTACGCTCAAATCCTTCAGACTGAGTGATTGCCTGGGCCGACGGGCCCCGCTGCAGCAGGTGGCGCTTTTTGAGTGGTTTGCAGAATTATTGGCTCGTGGGATGCTGAAGGCACCGGCGCTGGAGTATGTCACCTGGAAACGTGGTGCAAAGGGCGTGGAGAAAACGCTCTGTGATTCGATCCAGCGGGCCCATGATGGGGCGATCGGGGGTCGGAAGATCGTCTTCGTGTTTGAGTAATCGAAAGAAGCAATTTCAATGTTGTGATCTGACGGACTTGCGCAATACTCGTCACGGAGATGAAGGATGCGAACCCCTGGTGGCTTGGGCCGCCTTTTAAGGCTTTACAACAGAAATAGCTTGGTACTAGTAGTGTTAAGTGTCAGATCAAGATTGAATACATGCATTTTACAGGATATTTACGGGCTATTTACCCGGAAGATCACTAGAAAGCGACAAACCATACAAACATAAAAGGCATATTCTTTGTCAGCATCGCTACACATCCATGTACACAAACTGCCTGTTTCCTTAGATCCTGGATTATCATTTTGACTAGTTACCTACCTACCTAGGTACCCTGAATGGTACATCCATTGTCAACCCATTTCTGTTAAAATCTCTCGGTCACATACATGACTGCTCTATAGTAGACTGTATAGTCCTCCTTTCCAAGGGTCCTCCTCTCTTACATATTTCTCACTTTTTTTCCAATATATCATATACTAGCTCGTAGTTTCAAACAGGTAGATCATTTCAAATGGATATCAGATTCAACCAGGGTCCATGTGTCCAACCCAGCAACTTGTGCAATTATGGAGAAAACTGACGAGGCTGACATGGCAACCCCTGCCCCTGGCAGGGGTAGTGATTGAATTTCCAAATTTACCTCCTAGAGCCATACCTCATTCCCCCGTTTTACATTTTCAAGGCACATATATTTAAGAATACATCGGTGTTTGCGACTCAGAAGAGTATGGGATCCAATGATTTTTGCACTTGGCGTCTGTCAGCGGAAGCCGGTCAAAATTCACAAGTACGATGCAACGAACTGGGGCCAGTTCGTATTCATTTAATTTGCAGGCCGCTTCTAGGCTCGAGGCCTGCAGCTTATATTAGCCCGCAATGGAAAATGGTGCAATGCGAAAATTCTTTGGATGTGACGCTGCAAGTGAAATCCTTTGATGTCGTGTTAAATATCTGATTATTCATCTGATCTCTCGTTTTTCGGGCAGATCCAACCTTGCAAAGCTTAGTCCCTTTTAGGCTCCACCCGTGGGCATTGGTGGGTCGAACATAGCCCATAGAGAAACTCACTGATGCCATGCCCCTACATTATTACAAATGCTCTCCAGATGAGAAAATGCCGAAATGCCGAGCTCTATGGCGTGTAGCCTCTAGTCTCAAGATATATCTGAGGCTCCCAGGCACTAGAAAAAAGAATTTATGTCACTTACAAGTCAAGTCAACTCGAGTTACTTTCCCCGAACTACCAGAAGTCCCAAGGTCCTTAGAGACTAAGTTACCCTTGGTATCACGTCATATTTCCACACCATGTCTTCTGAAACGGACAAGCATCTCGCTCTACGAAACCCTCCTGCGTCACTACCTGCCGAGTCTGAATCCGAGTCAGAAAAACAGACAGCCGATCAACCAGCGATACCTCCTCCTCCACCAAATGGAGGACTTACAGCATGGCTTCAGGTAGCGGGTGCTTTCTTCTTGTTTTTCAATTCTTGGTGAGCTCCAACTTGAGATTGGACATTTACAAATTTTATCATTGAAATGAGCTAACGCAATATTAGGGGCATTGTCAACACATTTGGCGTCTTCCAGAGCTACTATGAAGAGACTCTCTTGCCCGAGTACTCCGCATCCTCAATCTCTTGGATTGGCACAATCCAAGGATTCCTGCTATTCATCGTCGGAGTCGTTGTCGGCCCCGTTTTCGACAAGGGCTACCTAAAGACCCTCATCGCTATTGGCTCGTTCCTAGTTGTATTTGGTTTGATGATGACATCCTTGTCAACCCAGTATTACCAGATCTTCTTAGCCCATGGTGTCGCTGTGGGAGCTGGTTGCGCATTCTTGTTCCTTCCTAGTGTCGCTATTGTGGCCACCTACTTTACCTCGCGGAGAGCAGTGGCCACAGGTATAACCGCTTCTGGAGGTAGCATCGGTAAGTGTTTCGAATATTGAAACAAGAAGAAACCAGAAAATCATTGGCTAATACTGGTACTAAGGCTCCGTGATTTTCCCTGCCGTGTTCCACAAGCTGATTGGCCCTCTTGGTTTCGGCTGGACGACTCGTGTCATTGCATTTATTGCTCTCGGTGGACTACTATTTTCCCTAGCAGTGATGAAAATGCGCCTTCCACCTCCGAAGCAGGCACGAAAGCTCATTGACCCGAGCGCATTCAAAGAACCGCCCTTTATTGTGCTCAGTCTGGCACTATTTTTCGCCTTTATTGGCTTATACTTCCCCTTCTTTTACCTTCCGACTTTCTTCACCTCCTACCTCCATACCGACGAAAACATTGCCTTCTACAGCATCGCAATTCTCAATGCTGCCTCCGTATTTGGGCGCATCACGCCCGGTCTACTGGCCGATCGTATCGGCTCCCTCAACACAATTGTCCCAATTAGCTTGATAGCTACTGTCTTAGCTTTCGCGTGGATAGGCATCAGGAACGAGGCGGGAACTATCGTCTTCGCTATCATCTACGGATATGCATCTGGTGCGATTGTCTCATTGCCCCCGACTATCATCGCGAAGATCACCAAGGACATGAGTATTGTGGGGACCCGAATGGGAATGTGCTTTACCTTTGCTGGTTTGGGGCTGCTGATTGGTAACCCCATTGCGGGCGCTTTGTTGGATCTGGAGCATGCGGTCTTTTGGAAAGCGCAACTTTTCAGTGCTATGACGGTCGTGACGGGTGCAGCTCTTTTCATTGTGTTGAGATTTATTGTGGGGAGGCACACCGAAGGGTGGAAAATGTAGGCCAGTTAAACTGGTAGGGCGCCTGTGCAGCTGATTATTTCCTGTTTCTATTCATTTATCTCGGGTTATCGGAAAAGTATTGAATTGGAATGATCTACCCCTTTGCCTATTCTGGTGAGTAATATGACATCGGATAAACAAATATGTACCGGATTTGGAGTTGATGGCAAAAAGTATCTTACACTGCAGCCCTTCCAAAGAATGGTTGATTAGTGGGAAAATCTAAGAGGTAATATAATGTTCCTAGGGGTTTTTTTGTATGGTAGCCAGGTCGGAGTTTGTGTTGCTTTAGAATATCGATGGGGTTCAGGTTACAGGTCTTGAAAGATGGCAAAATGTGTCTGTGGAGACCGTTTGGTCCGTCCTTCGATTGGGCTCCGCTCGAGTGGCTGACCTTGACTATCAATGGAGCTTGATATATCCATCATGATGAACAGCTTGCCACCAATTGCCATATGACAATATAGTCTTGAAGACCTGCTCAAAAGCCAACGTCGGATGAAAAGGAATATTTGAGGAAAGACGCAAATTTTGTTGGTCTAGGGCACTTTCTGCCACTAATCAGCTTGCGAAGCACCGCGTACACCCTGTCGCAGGCCAAGATCATGAATAGCTACTATAGCATGGTTCATACTGGTGCATTGCACATTCTTCGATTGTTTCCCGAGCCCCAATACCAAGACCTACGATACCACATTGGGAGTAGACCCGGAGTATCAATATTCCCGTTGGATGCTGTCCGAATTTACCATATCGTCCATCAATTACGGCGAATAAGAACCGCCCACTTGCGTTCATGTTTGCTGAGAGTGGCCATGCTGATTGGCCAAAAGACGCACGCGGCATAGCGCGCAAATTGTTTATTTCTTTGACCACAACGGCAGAGTCACGGCGTTTCCTGTGCACCTTGCCTCGCTAAAACCAAACAATTCGCCCGAGCCTCATGTTCAGGGAAATTTGGGATCCTCATGCTCATGTAGTTGACTCTAGATACAAGAGGAATATTGGATCTATAAAGCCTAGATCGCTACAAAATCGTCAGGTTTCATCTCATTTTCATTCGTCGTTGCCGAGAATGCTGTTGGCCGTCATCGGAACTGTGGGAGCTACAACAGAAAATGGATCGAGATAGCAGCCCGGCGTCTTGAATCCTTGACATATCGATTGCGTTGTCGGGGGGTCGTTGAGGATTCCGTCCTGACGTCAACATGTTCATGGCAGATATTACATTTTCCCGGCATTAGTAAGCCCGGAGGCACTACTCATCCCGGGAGAGTGTCAAGTGTTCCTCCTCGTCTTGGCTATATTCAAGTTATCCTGCTCATAGGTCAACTGAGGATCCACGTTTACTGCATATCCAATCAAATGAGCACTGTGCTACGTTCTACGGGATGATGTTGAATCACACACAGTCTCTAGCTCTATAACTCTAAAGAGCCGCTTCAAATGCCCAGAAATTAGTCTATATTGCTTTCATACGAGGCTGTTGCTGCTCAGGAACGAAGCTGCAAAATTGGAAAAATTCCTGCCCATCTATACGATAACTTCATGTTGTATAAAGTATATCCTCTCAAAAACAAGTTGTTTCTTTTAACAAAAAAAAAAGGAAAGAAAGAAAGCCTTTGATTTAAAACAGATGCGATTAGAATGCCTTAGGCAGTGGCAGACACATTCTGTTTGTCAGTCCGTCCCCCGGTGGTGGTCTTGTTTCAAATGTTATTAGTCAACTGTAAACCCATACAAATTACTAGAACTAGCGGTAATAAAAGACAGTTTTGTCATTTCTATTGGCTGGTTAGAACCACAAGTCAATATGTCAGGTCAGTGGATGGATTAAGCAGCCGGATTTACGAATTAGAGAGTTTTTTTTAAACTGAAACAAAGTTTGTGCCATGCAGAGACGACCATGTGCTTTTTGGGGCAATATACCTACTTGGTACGACATACTCCGTACAAACATATAAGGGTATATTTTGTTTGATATACAATGTACAATGTATGAGCATAACGGACCTGGCGAGTATCTATTTGTAATAACATACAATCCAAGACCACTGGTCATCACAAAGTCCCGAGTTTGTACTTGTCTTTGGACGAGAAGACGAGAATGGGGCCCGCTGACGTTTAGTGGATTTGATGACCAGGAAGGTCCTGACAAACTTTTTGTTGAGATAGTTTTAAGCCTGAAACTTTACAAGAACACGAGGCTTTTTAGCCAGGACTTAGTACGGAGTAACTCTTATCCATTTTGATGGGGTTACTTACAAAGTTTAACTCAGTTCTCGTGAAGTCAATATTGCCTCGCTACAGGCGATTTTGACCCGTGTTTTTTCTTTTCTGCTAAGATCCAGCATAAGCGCGAAGCTTTGCATACAGTGCATGACCGTGGTATTGGATTCTCCATGACCAACGGACGAAACCCGTCCTGCACTGGCATTAATGATCTCAGGCCACACAAGTCGCCTCCCCTAGTGTGGGGGCTCGGAATATCATCGGCGAAACCATTGTCACAGCGTCTGCATCACGCTGCGATCTTGTGTATTATTGCCGACGTTAATTCTTCCTGGAAGTTTCAATATTCAGCGAGAGTCTGGTATGCCTGACAGTGGAATATCATATATGAAGCGGAGGTGTACAGTACGTGCAAATCAAAAGGGAACATACTGGTCAGAGGGAGAAGCCATTTTAGCCTTTCGCCTCCTGCTTTTCCTAACCAAGCCCTCGTGTTATTATGGGGCTGAGGAAATTAAAAAACCGGGCCCGAGTGCTTCTTTCCTGGCTCAATGCGGGGTTGACACCGATATTCGGCCTGTGACGGGTCGGTCCAGATTCTGTTTCGGTATCTCGCTCGGCCGTTATAGCCTTCGATTTCCCCGGGATTTGTGTTCCGACCGGGCAGTCTTCGGGGAAACAATAACCGGGGCCCCAATCAACCCCGGTTCCTTCCACGGGGCGCGAAGGTTTTCGTGGCGTCGTCGATCTTTTACCCGATCGAATTGGGCATGCTGCGTTCCGGCCATGCCGACAAATGGTACAAGGGGTCTGTATATTCTGTTCCTACTTCTGTTACTAGTTCCAGAAGACCTAGCAGTGGCCTTCCACCCACGCTGTAATCGATAAAAACCCTTCTCGATGGTCTGAGTTGGGATTGAAAGTATCATGTAGATGTTAAGGCCGCTATTTTAATGAGCAATGTTAAACTTAAACGCAGCATTCCCTGTTCTCATACCTAACCCCACAGTAATACAAACCTGGTACACATGAAACAACCTTTTTGAAAAAAAAAAAAAAGAATTCATTGGTACTCTGGGGTGTGGGGTGTGGGGTCGGGGTCGGGGTCGGGGAATTGGGAGGTACAACGGTACAACATCCCGCAAACTTTTCGGCCCTTATATAGAGCGCATTGGGGTCCTCCTATTTTCCTTTCTCTCTTTCTGATCCCACTTCTTTTCGTGATTCGACACAAAATGAGCGAAAAATATGAGGAAAAGCCCGAAGCCATGGGCAAAGAGTTCAGCGATGAACTCTCGCCCGAGGAGCGCCAGCACGAGATCGAGACACGCGACCTGCAAAGCCACCAGTACCTCGCCAACGAATCACTTCACGACCGGATAGCCTTCGCACAGATACCAGTGCACATAAAGAGCCCTCGCATGCTAGTCATCGTGCTGGGCGTGTTCGCAGCTTTTAGCGGCATGCTCAGTGGATTGGACCAGTCGGTGATCTCGGGTGCGCTGCCTGGTATCCGCAAGCATTTTATCGCGTCAGGCGAGTGGGCGAGCCTGGACGACCCGAAATTGGCGACTGATATTTCGCTGATTTCTTCACTGATGCCGCTAGGCGCAATGGCCGGCGCGCTCATGATGACACCGCTCAATTACTACTTTGGTCGCCGCAACTCAATTATCATCTCGTGTTTGTGGTACACACTGGGAGGAGGACTTTGTGCCGGCTCCCGCACTGTGAGCATGCTATTTGCTGGCCGATTCATTCTGGGCATCGGCATAGGAATCGAAGGCGGCTGTGTCGGTATCTATATCTCAGAGTGTGTGCCACCAGAGGTCCGTGGTAATCTGGTATCGGTGTACCAGCTGATGATCGCATTCGGAGAGATCATTGGATACGCGGCCGGTGGCGTATTCTTTGAGGTCAAATCAGGCAGCTGGCGCTGGATGCTGGGCTCGTCCCTCTTGTTCTCGACGATCCTCCTTGTAGGCATGTGCTTCCTGCCGGAATCACCGCGTTGGTTGGTTTCCAAGGGCAAGTACGGGCGCGCGTGGCAGGTGTGGAAGACGCTGCACAACATGGCGGAGCCGAGAGGCCTGGACGAGTACGTCGCGATGGAATTGACGGTCAAACATGATGTCGAGCGGTCCGCCAGCGAGAAATGGTACCAGCGGTACCTGGAAGTCTGCAGGGAGCCGCGCAACCGACGGGCGCTCGTCTATGCCACGGCCATGATCTTTTTCGGACAGATGACGGGCATCAATGCGGTGATGTACAACATGTCAAACTTGATGGCCAAGATGAATTTCAATGACCGCGACTCAGTCCTGATGTCGATGGTGGGCGGTGGCGCGCTGTTCTTGGGAACGATTCCTGCCGTGTTCACCATGGACAAGTTCGGACGACGCGTATGGGCACAAAACATCCTCATGTTCATCGTAGGCATGGTGCTGGTGGGTGTCGGCTATCTGTACACAAACAATGGTGTCGATTACTTCAATGAGCACAAGTCAATTGCCCTGGGGCTGTTTTTCTCCGGTCTAATACTATACATGGGTTTCTTCGGTGCCTATTCGTGCCTGACCTGGGTAGTTCCAGCGGAGAGCTTTGGTTTCAACACCCGCAGCCAAGGCATGGCAATCTGTTCCGCATTCCTGTATTTGTGGTCATTCATCGTGACATACAACTTCGAGGGGATGCAGAAAGCCATGACCTACACCGGCCTGACGATCGGGTTTTTCGGCGGGTTGGCCTTCCTGGGCTTCTTTTACCAGCTGTTCTTCATGCCCGAGACCAAAGACAAAACCTTGGAGGAGATCGACGAGTTGTTCCTGATGCCGACGAAAAAGCTAGTGGCGCTGAACACGAGCAATATGCTCAAGCTCTTCCGGCGGCGACAGAAGCCGGAGCAGGTCGACACCAACAACGCCTAAGACCTGGACTTTCCACGCAACGGGGCCAATGTTCATGTTACCAACAAAGAGCGATAAAGCTACTCAAGTGGAATGTAATGGTAGGATGTGGACCAACCGACTGCCCATCTGTTTTGAAGACTTGTTGAAAGATCGTTAGTGCTAAATTTGGCTTCATTGAACATTATGAGAAATGCGTTTGCAAAGTTAAATGTATTGCCTGACAGTGAAATTCTTCTTATCTTGTGTAGTCTTTCAGTTGTATAATAATTATAGGAAATAAAGTGGTCACGGTGACCTCCCCCAATTACAGGAGCTGAGGGAGGTCACCGTGGCCGGTTTTAGTGTGGGTACCCTGGCTTGGCATAAGTAGTAACCTCCCTCAACTGGGTGCCCATAAAAAGGTTTGACAACAAGGGTATCCGTGCGGGCGAAGGTAAGCCTTCTCACTTCGTTCGTTTCAGGGCATTCGTTTCAGGGCATTCGTTTCGGGGCACAGCTTCAAATAGCTCTAGTGGGTAATGTTTCTTTGCTTCTTGTAACAGGCTTGGCCTTTAATAGGGGATTAGCATCTGCTGAACTGACTAGTCGTGATCATGCTGATGTTGGATCCGTTAGAGACTTCAAACGCGGATGATGACTGCTAGTCCGTATTATCATAGATCATCTGTGCTAAAAGGCAGCTCACCACAGCAGAGCTACAGAGTGCTCTTACATTTAAACTTGGCCAGTCTGAATTCGTCGAGGAAAACCTTCCAGAGATAGTCGATATAGTCTTATTATGCGCAGGTCTGGTAACGATTGATGAAAAAACCGACATCATTAGATTGGTTCATCACACAACACAGGCATACTTTGAGCGAACCTGGACCCACTGGTTCCCTACTACACATTCTGTGATTGCAACAATATATGTGACTTATTTGTCATTCGATTCATTCCATATAGGCTCTTGCTCCACTAATGATGAGTTTGAAGCAAGGCTATACCAGTACCCTCTTTACTCCTATACAGCTCAATATTGGGGCTATCACAGCCGGGCGCAAGCAATCGATGAAGAATTGGTCATGCAACTTATTAATTATATGCCCAAATTAGACGCGTGTGCGCAAGCCATTTTAGCGAAGAAGCGGTTCGGTCACATTAATTACAGTCAGCAGGTTCCTAAGCAGGTTAGGATTCCATCTAACGTCATCTTTCGGGTTGGAACGTGAGACGTAGCTGTTGATGAAGCATGGAAATCAGGCCGATATTAAGGATTCATTTGGAAGAACTCCATTGTCATGGGCAGCACAATATGGCCGTCTCGAAATGGTCCAGCTCTTGCTGAAGGAAGGCGGCAATTTGAATAGCAAGGACAGGAATTGTCAGACTCCACTATCGTTGGCAGCATCAAACGGTCACAAAGAAGTGGTCTAGCGCCTGCTAGGGAAGGAGGATGACCCAGACTCGAGAGATATAGATGGCAGAAGTCCCCTATCATGGGCAGCATCCAATGGCCACGAGACGATTGTCCAAGTCTTGCTAGAGTCTGGTGTTGACCCAGATTAGGCAGTTTAGAGGCTCCTGTAGCATATCACGTAGATTAGCAAACCCCCCCTCCCCCCCAACCTTCTCCTTCCACCAGGGGGGTTTCGTACCGTATCCTGAACGTTCTTGAACATTCATTGGCTTTTACGACGCACGGTGAAGTGAAAGAGTAATCTATTGAGATGTAGTCTATTTGATACTTACATATTCATGAGTTTTGTGGAAGGTCAGAGTCTCGATAAAACTTGGGAATCTTATGACGAGGATACAAAAGCCCATGTCGCCAACCAGCTCAAGGAATATCTCCGCGAACTTCAGCAATTCAGCAACGGGAACTACATAGGCTCGGTTGATTCCGACCCCGTTACCGATCCGATCTTAGAGAGTTATCACGTCAACGGTTAATAGTGACTCCACCGGTATATGCACGAGTGCTAATACACATTTTCAGGACCGTTTGACTCTGAAGAAGCCTATCAATCCAAGGCGCCAAAACGTCAAATCAAGAATTTCTTATCTGGTATGCTGTGCCAAAACAAACACAAGATCGTGTTCACCCAGACCTACGTCTCCAGAATATCATGACCAACGACGGATCTGTCAACGGGGTTCTGGATTGGGAGTTTAGTCGCTGGTATCCCGAATACTGGGAATTTTCAAAAGCTCTCTATGTCTGGAAGGTGGCAGAATGATTGGACTGACTACCTAGTACGGATCCTTCAACCCTATTATGCTGAATATGCGGTTCATTCATTCTTGACTGAAACCTTGTGGTGATCTTCATCTATCTTCGTTCATGTACTCTCCCTCACGCACCAGTTTCATTTCCAGGAATACGTGTAGACTGCATAGTTCCCAATATGACAAGGATTTATGGAGAAACCGTGTGGGGTGGGCTTGTGGATCATTTCGGGCACTACCCGAACCTTATAAAAAGGTGGATCGGACGATTCCGACGTTACATATACGGAGTGCATATTGTTCTATGATAAAAGTTTATAGGAGTGAACAAATATCTAGCTTGGCAGTAAGAACTGAGCTCTGTCTACGGATGCCTTGAATTAGAAGGAACTCACGGGTCTGTAGATGATCGGATCACCAGTAAGTACTAATGCCTCTCTACCTTTGCACATGTGAGGGTGGATTTCTTTCAGCGTCAGGCAATCGGAAAGGGTAAGACAGTCACATTGTGATTATAAGAACGGAGGATCATGTGAAAGACAAGTTCGGTCTTGCACTGACGAAGAAATAAAGCTTGCTCTCTGGGTCTCATCAAGATCAGAATACATGTCATTAGGGCTATAAACGGCGGACCTGTAAATTACTATATCCGGTTAGTTTTGCCTTTTGGGGTTTAGCGCCCCAATACGCCGTCACGTAACCTCCCTTCAATGCTCCCGACATAAAAGACCCCGGTTTCGCTGTTCTTCCTCCCCCTCTCTCACTTTTTCATTCTTCCTACCCCTCTATCTTGCACTCATCGCCGCCACCTTTCTTTTACTCTGGCCCCCACCGACTACTGCGCATTTGCTTTCAGCCCGACGCACTGCCCCTTTCATTTTTACCGGAGATACCGCTCGATCCGACATCCAGCTTGCAATGCCTATCACCCAGAAGCGTAACCACTGGGATGATACAGCATCCTGTTCTTTCGTGTCGACAATCCTACTCCTTCCCTAGGGCAGTCACTAAACACCATGCTACGAAGATTTGTTCCGACATCGTGGTATGGTATAAAATGCTAACAAAGTTGATGCCAAACTGGAAAATTATCGTTGTGTGGGAATTATCGTTGAGTGGGGCGCACCAACATAGAGAATGTGTGTTGGGCGCTTGGTATGATTATCATCTTGTAGCGTCAACCTCTAGTCAAACACGTGGCTACCTTTAGGGTGGAACACAAAATGATTGGATGTAATCGGCTGTTGTTGCATTTCGATTCTGTACAATAGGTGTGGGGCGTGATAACTACGTGGTCGTGTGACTAACCACACGCCTCACTGCAGCTAGTTATGTATATATTACTATGCTATGATAAGGATGCCCTCCCCCTTTCCGTACCCTCCTGTCTCTCGACCTCTTCGCCACCGTTCATCCTACCCTCTATTTCTCTCTGGGTAACGTTAACAGGAGCTATACTGAATGATGGCAAATCCAAATGCCGTGAAATGCAAAATTGGTAGCTGCAGCTATCTGCGGGTTCACTATGACACGAAGATCTCGCGATGGTGTCAATACCGTAAGTCCTCACGTGCTGGCGGATGACCCTATCCTCCTAGTGTTGTCTGTGACGGTGAGTTATGCTAACCGCGTGCTTGTTCTGTAATACACTAGATACTTGTCCTCATTGCACCAACCGATATAAAAAGAGTACATCTAATGCGTGTTCGTCTTGCAAGGGGACGGATGACTGTATCATTATGTGAAGCTCGCAATGCCTTGTACCAAGCTTTCATAATGAATCGTCGTTGTCGCGAGTATGCCGTCAAGGTGAATTAGACTAGAAGGCCTGCTGCGCTTGAATTCTAGCTATGCCGAATGAGAATTACAGGTCTTATATATAGTTCAACCGCGCCTACCTCGTTGAGGCTGTTGATATATCCAAACTCTTATAGTAGCTAAAAAACGACGATAATTTCAACCACAAGCTATTTCGATGCTAAAGGTCCTAGACGAGGACCTGCCGTTCGGGTTTATCATCCGTTCTTCCTGTGACTTTCTGTGGTAGGTTAATCACTTCCTATAAACTTCAGAATCACTTAAAAGAATGCAGTCTTCTAAGAGAGAGGGAAATATTGCATAGACCTGGCTATGACCCTCCGCATGGGTCCCTACCCTGGACCCTCGAACCTCCTTTCAAGAGGGGAGGTTCCAACCTTCCGACCCTCAACGACCTGCATTTGC
This sequence comes from Penicillium samsonianum, assembly GCF_028829775.1. Taxonomy (NCBI): domain Eukaryota; kingdom Fungi; phylum Ascomycota; class Eurotiomycetes; order Eurotiales; family Aspergillaceae; genus Penicillium; species Penicillium samsonianum. The sequence goes on along the minus strand of NW_026643260.1, from coordinate 4,053,258 downwards.
ATAAACTTTGAACGCCTTACTGCTTTCGGCTGGATAAAATTGATGATTCATCTCTGTTTTTTACAGCTGTTCCGTTAACCTGTAGACATTTCACTGAATACTCCATCAACATGATGAATTATGAAGAAATATTCATGCAAAAGTAAACCGTAGATATAGTCACCTACAAATTACATTCCAAAAAAATTAATTTGCAAAACTACACCAACCTTCGCTTGGTGATCCGAGCGGAGGAGTCCCGGGCATCATTGCCGATTGACGGGAAACTAGCCATAGGGAGCGGCTGAGGCTGTCTCCTTTCCCTCCTCTTTCCCTGCCCTGTCTTGTACAGCATTGTCAAAAATGCCCTTAGACCAACGCATCTGTTGTCACCAGGTTAGTGGGAATGATGCTGCCAGCGCCCTGGTTTCCCACGGTGCAGCCTCACTATCGCACGGGAATCAGCCCGAACTGCGAACTCTCACCCGTGCAGTTGGTGACGTCGTGTCCATTCCCGGCTCCGCCGAGCAGACCAAAGAGTGGCATGCAAAAGGCTCATCTATCACAGCCCTTGCCACAACATTCATCAGCCGCACCAGTGGCATCACCATACCGGCGATTCCACGACTCCGTCTTATGCTCACCCGGTGAGGGTGGCCCGGTATCTGATGCGCCGCCATTGGGGCCAGCCCCGAGCAATCTCTACCAAATCAATCCCGTCGACCATGGGGTCCTCATATTCTAGTTGTAATAGACCCGGCATCACCTAAGTATGGTGAACCTCTTGAATTATGGAGCAGTGAAACTCGGGATTTACACAAAGGGCTTCCATGCTGCTCACACCACTCCCAAAACCGTGTTGGATATCCAAGTCCCCCATCCTCGGCCGAAGTCATCGCCGCGACGATATCTCGTCGTGGACAATCCTTATCCGGTCGAATCCTTCCCCAGGGAATGATATAGGCGCCATTCTTCTCAAGGGTTATCTCGGATGATAAACCGGCGTATAGCTCAGTATAGGCCCCAAACTTGGCCTCATGGAGCAAGGGGCTAATGAAAAACATGGCAACCGCCGGAGTCCCTGCATAGGAGCCTGCATTTAGATTGCCTGGATTCTGCACCACGCTCACAATGTTCTCCTGGTCGAGATCGTATCGTCGTGCCAACTCTCGTCCCAGCATCCAGGTTCCCACCTTTGAGACAGCATAGTTGCGAGTGCGATCTTTGGTTCCCTTATCTAACACGGTGAAATCAATCCCATTCGCCGGCGAGGCGCCCTCCGCCAAAAAGCTGGATGTCCACACTACCCTAACAGATCCACGAGGTGTATCGGGCGCTGCTGCGGCCGCCCGTAGCTGCGGTCGTAGGAGCTCGGTAAATAGCAAAGTCGCGATACAGTGCATCCCCACCATAGCCTCGAATCCCTGGGCTGTTTTAGCGCCGGCTTCCACCAGGTTCGCTCCAGTTCCCGCATTATTCCAGAGGACATCGAGCCTTGATTCTTGTTGTGCGAAGGTAGTCGCCGCCCCCTTGACTGATTCCAAGTCGTTGAGGTCAAGATGGAGGAACTTGATCTTGCCCGGCCACTTCGGCGCAGGTTGAACCTTCATGATGGATTGAATCGCGTTTTCGGCACGCTCCTGGGGAACCGTATTAGCCCACCGGTGGGGTCATGGCTCGAATCTGATTGGGAGACTTACTTGCGATCTTGATGCCATGTAGATGGTGGCACCGGAGCCATACAGGATCTTGCATAATTCAAAGCCGACACCGGCATTGCCGCCTGTCACGATGAAAACCCGACCCTTCTGCAAGGGCAGCTCTTTCTCAGTGAAGGCCGCTTTGGGCGGGAACCACTGGGTGCGCAGATTCCGGAGTGAGGTAAGCGACATGGTGGGATACGAGGCTGAATGCTAATTGATATGCCTCTATAAAAGAAGTCTTTTGTGTGCCTATATGTCCTTCTCAACGATTTATGTACAACATAGCTTCCCGGGTGAGGTTTGTCTGTTCTTTGTTCCCCTGTACGCTCAGCCTGCTGACATTGCGTGCGCGAGTCAGTCTGTGGTTTCCACTTGCAGGGATAATCCGGAGATGAGACCTCCGGCCGGCCGACCAGTGAAAGACGTGGAATCGCAGAAGAGCTCCCGAAATGGACAAGGGTGAAGTAATTCAATGCGAGCCGCATTTAAGATCTAGGAATTATTGGCGTGTATGATTGCAAAGCTTCACACCCGGCACCTCGCCCGTTTCAGTTCTCATGGTTTCTCACCTTTTGTTCCAAGCCAAATGGGCTATATAACCAAAAATAAAAACATTTGTACTTGCCAGATTGTTTCGATAAGAGCAAAAAGTGTATTAAATGTCATGCACCACATGAACATTTCTAAAATCCAACAACCTCCTTTCTATGTATACAGATACAAATCTTCAAACCACCAGACTAAACCTTTCTTTGCAGCTCCTTCTCAGCCTCAGCATCGACTTGCTCTTGCAACTTACGATCCGCCTCGCGCTTGAGCTGGTCGGGACGACGAAGAGCAATGTCCTTGGGACGGAAGTCACTGAACAGGTGCTTGAGAACGTTCTCAATCAACCAGCAGCCACCGTAGTCGAAGATCATCAGCACGGTCAGAGTCATCTTGAAGTCATTGGTGAAGGGGACGAGGCGCAGCTTCTCATTTAGCTCGGGAATGAATTCGGTGGCGCAGGAGAATGCAACACCCGATGCGGCGATGAGACCCCAGTACATGCCCTTGTTCTCACGGATTGACTCGCGGAAGGGACGACCTTGGTAGTTGATCGAGAAGGTGGAGATTTGCTGGATCAGCTGAAGGAGGTAGATGGCACTGTTCAGGAGGGAAGGCTCAAACTCGCCCTCGAGATCAATATCGGAATCTCTCCTGTAGATTTTGTTAGACATAAAGTGAGATAAACTAGAGGGGGGTTCTCATAACGTACGGCTCGTGCTTATAGACATAGTTGGAAAGGTAGATCAGAGTCGCAATGTGGATGGCAAACTGTCCAAGAACAGATCCAATGATGTAGACGTTGAAGATATTCGGCTGGGGGCGCTCCTTAGACAGACCCTCGACAGACTGTACACATTAAAACATTAGCAAACCATTTTTCAACATGGAGAAGTACGACATACCTTGGCGCGGGAAATAGAAAGGAAGCAGACACTCATCAGCATACCGCTAATAGTGACCTGTCCATCACCAAACTTAATACCATCCAGGTAGATGACACTCAGACTGTAGGCACTGATCAAGCAGTTCAAAGCAAGAATCTTGTACATCTGAATAGTCGCAACCAGGGTGCAACGACCTTGACGAAGAATATTCGGGATAGCAATAACGTTGGCCAACTTGCTGGTGAAGGGAGCAGCGACTGATGCATCACCTAACTTGATAGTGGGAGGCTCGCTGTCATCCAGCTCCTGTTCCATCATAGAAGCTGTAAGCTTGTCTGCAAGGCCAGCTGCGGCAGCCTGGGCCTTCTGCTGTTTCTGCTGCTGGGGGGTCAAGTTCGATTGCTGCAAGGCCTGAGCGCCAGGAGATGTGATAGTTGGGATAGCTTCAGGGGCTCCGCTAGCAGCGGTGATCGCAGCACCCTTGCGCTGCGACTCCCGCTCCATGGCTTTCTCGTAGTGTGGGTTGGAAGGACCGGGGGGATACAGGTGAGCGATCTGAACAGGGACGGGAGGGGCGGGCTGGTTGAATCTTTGCATCATGCCGACCTGCTTCTCGTACAGCTCCTTCATCTTGGTGGTCCGATAGTGTTCAGCGATTCTAGTGAGATCATCTTGCGAGCCGTTCAGAAGCGCGACACCGACGTGAGCCTGCTTCAGAGCGCCAACATCGTTGGTGCCATCACCGCACATCAGAGTGGTGTATCCAGCGTCCTTGAGGCCAAGAAGGATGTCTTCCTTTTGCTTGGGAGACACACGAGCATAAACCCAGGTGTGACGGAGCAGATCAGGGAGAGCCTTCTGGTCCTTGAACTTTGCCAGAGCATATCCAGTGATACAGATGTCCTTAGTCTTCAGGATCTCCGGGTCGAGGGGCTTAGTGGGGTCGACGTCGATATTGAGCTTATCATCGATGGTACGCCAGACAACCCTGGTTCCAGAATTGTCATGTTCAGGGGCATCAAGGATAAGAACCTCACGATCAACAATCTCAACCTGGCGTGCGACATGGACAGCGGTCAACGGGTTATCACCAGTGATCATGACAACACGGTGGCTGCTTTCATTCAGCATGCGGACAGACTTGATAGCATCATCCTTCAAGGGGCATTGCAGGACAAGGAAACCGGCAAATATCAGCTCGGATTCGACTTCCTCGCGGACGTAGTTGTTCACGCGGCCCTGGGAAAGCTCGGATTCAGATGAAAGGTACTTGTAGGCAAGAGCAAGCACACGAGCACCATTGCGGGTGAAGTGCTTGTAGGTTTCTTCGTAGTTGGGAGGTGTGTTGACCAGCATAGTATTGATGGTCTCGGGGGCACCCTTGACACCCACAAAGGTGGACTTGATCTTCTTGGAAGTCTTGCGGTCATTGGTCGTAACGGTCGCGATAGTACTCTGGCGTTTCAAGGCCGAGGAGAATTGGAATCTTCTCTTGATTTGAACAGACTCGACGTTGCGACCAGAGACAACAGGGGCGTTGCCCTTGGAAGACAGAGTATCGTTCTTGCCCAGAGTCCAGCCAAGCCATTCCAAAGTAGCCTTTTCCATGGGGTCACCAACGACCTCACCCTCATCCAGCTTCACCAAGGCGTGAGCACTAGCGAGAACAAGAGTGGTGTTGGGTCCAGCAGCAGAGGGATTGGCCAATTCGGTGTGAGCACCATCAGCTTCGACCTTCGAGTCAGCCTCACCTAAAGTGAGTCCAGCAATACCATCAACGACAAGGTCCTCTCCAGTCAAGGTACCGGTCTTGTCGAAGCAAGCGATGTCAACACGACCAGCGAAGGGGATACGGAAAGGCTCAGTGCAGAAAATGGCATACTTGCTCAAAGCAGCAAGACTAGTGTTGACGGCCAAGCTCAGCTCCATAGGCAATTCGGGGGGAACAACACTGGTGATGATGAGGACACAGTCGAGCAGAAGCTTGGAGCGTTTGCGGTCCCGGATCACACCCTCTTGCCACACGTACCACGAAGCGGCAATTGCGAAAATCAGGAGAAACAGGATGAACAACAGAGCTTCAACGTTGTTGGCAGAGACACGTTCAGTCGAGTAGATCATGGTCCGGACGAGGCTACCCTGGCTGGTTTCGAAACCGGTCTTAACAACCACACCCAAAGCACCATTGTCTGGGGGCATGGTAACGTTGCTGGACAGGTTACTCAAGCCCGAGTCGGCAGTCAGATTAGGGTGAGTAACTTGGAGGACCTTGGTACCTCCATGCACAAACGAGAGCTTATCCAATCCATCCGGTTCAATCAAGTCATCGCCGGGACGGAGCTGGACGGAATCTTTCAGAAGAGGTGTACTCTCGCCAGAAAGCATAGCCTCGTTCACAATGACACTGCCTTCAACCAGAAGAATATCGCAGGCAACGCCGCTGTCCTCTTTGGTGCGGTTCACTGACATGAGATCACCGGGAAGAAGCTTATCACTGGTGATCTCCTGCCATTTCCGTTCACGGTATACCCAGACATCATAAGGCTTGATGCTCATTCCACGGAACTCGCTCAAGGTCCTCTGGCGCTGCCACACAACGGTGCTCTCAAACATAACAAGCATGAAGAGCGTGAAGAGCGAGTAGTACCAGTATTCGTCCAACATCCACAATCCAACACAGAAAATCTGGAAGACGAAGAACGGCGCGACAGCGTGCTCCTGGAAGAGCTCAAGGAAACCGGGAACGGGGATATCGAAGGTGTTATCGCCATAGTGGTGGTAGATGCGGTCAATCTCGGCCTTCGTGGTGAAGCCCTCGTTCAGCTGGAAAGTCTTGAGGGCCGGCTTTGGTTCGGCGTCAAGGACATACGACAAGGGGGCGAAGGTGCGAGTCTCAGGGTAAAAGAGGAAGCGGCGCTTCTGGAAGAGGAACGAAAGGGTCTTCTTCGGACCGGTGTTCTCAGTAATCAATTTGCAGATCTCGGCAGAGCCAGCGTTAGTGATGGGAACCACTTTGATAAGCCGGGCAGTGTCGATGGACTTGGCTCGAGTAGTAGTGAATAGGGTGTTAATATCAATGTTCCACTTGGTCATCAGCCAGAAGAGCGACTGGATTGTGATGATAGACCCCGCGAACACGAAGGTCCACTCCTGTCCCTGAATGTAGGTATCATAACGATCGGGGGAGAGGTAGAAAGCGAAGAACACGGGCCAGATGATTATGAAAGGCCAAACGTATGTGTGCAATTGCCAAGGGATCGGGTTATGCAACGAGGCAGTATGGATCTGAGGGTCGTCCACGAGCTTTGCCCTGTATACTGTTAGCTGCAGCAAAGAATCCCGGGGGGGGGGGTTGTCGTAACGCACATGGTGGCAATCTAGTGACCGCGGTCAGAGTCAAACAACCAGAAAATCAAAGACTCATACAAAGCCGGAGAGCAATGATAGGATCCAATCGCGGAAATGCCCAGATTTGTAGATGAAGCCACCTTCCACCTTGCAATTTTGGTTCCAGAGGGTTCGCCGCTCGACGCGCTAGCATTATGTCAGCCTGCCCCCGATCCCTTCAGGCTTATGTAGCACTTTTTGGCTCCTCTTTACAACAGCCCAGCCGGGCTAGCTCAATCGGTAGAGCGTAAGACTCTTAATCTTAAGGCTGCGGGTTCGACCCCCGCGTTCGGCTATTCCTAAAAACCAAACCTGAGATTTCTTTTTTTGTTCTTTTCTTTTTCGGTCATTATTAGCTAGCTAATATGATGCAGTTTTTTTTTTTTTTCTCCGATGTGGAAAATCATGTTTGGGTATAGAGTTAGGGGTGGATAAACACCATAGTTATATACTTCCAAGGTTTACAAAGACACAATGACGGACCAACCCTCGATATATTATATAGTATATCTCCTGATGTAAGACGGCACGCTGTTGTTGTTTGCTTGATCGTTTGTAGCGTGCCGATATATATAACATCAATGCCTTGGGCTTCACTTCCTAGCTTGCCCCATCCACCTTTTTGTTCGCCATCTCCTCAGTCAATCCCTTCACCGTCTCCGTCAACATCCTAACCTGCTCCTTCAGCTCCCTGAGTTCATATGTACAACTATCAACCTTGATATCCGGCGTGGTCTCTACTACATGCTGTTTCCAAGTATCATCGAGGTCAAAATTGACCTCCTTAGCGACATGCTCCCATTCCTGAGCAGAGTCATCGTCTTCTTCGCCATGGCGGCGATTCCATCGAATCCGGTACGCCTGACGGGTCTCAACCCAGGCTGCAAAGATAAGCAGCGGCGAATAGATCACACCCATTACAAAGTCATTCAGTTTGGCGTAGGCCTCCCGCGGAAGCCACCATTCGAATGGGGCTATCAGAAACACAATCTCGACGAGGTTGAATGCTAGTATCCAAAGCAATTAGCCACCTGTGTGCTATCGGAATTGAGTAAATACGTACGCGGGATGAAGACATTTTCATCTGGGGCACGGACGAACTGCATGGTTTTCTGTGCGAACGTGGCCATGTACTCGTCCGTGGCGTTGCCAGAGATGTCATCATACGCGCTGTTGTACAAGGCGATGAGAATATTCAACAAAACTGATAATTGTTAGCATCACTCCAAACAAGTCGAACGCAAACTTACCTGTCATAACAATGAAGTTGAACACATAGTAGAGGATGATACCAAAGGGAAATGCAAACTCCTGAAAAGTGTCGAACTCAGGACTCTGCATGATACTGTTTACCATTCCCTGGAGAATATTTCGGTGGACGGGGATATCGGTATCCACTTGGGCCATGCCGACGAAGGCCTGGAAGAAACCAGCCATAACCACAAATAGAAGAGCAAAGAATATCAAACTCTCCTTCATCATGACTCGAAGAACCACAAACATAGCACCGAAGAAGCGGAACGAGTCAAGATATAGCATCATGCGCATCCAGAACATAGGGCCCGCAAAAGCCAGGAAGTTGTAGCTAAGCTCGTTGTAGAGCCTCCTTTGTTCATCGTGGGTAGATGATGAGTGTGCCAAGGCAACAAAGCGCAAAGCAAGTGATACCACCAGGATGGTGTAGAGGGTTGAGTTGAACGCATTCCAGAATTCGATGTAATTCCAACCAACTTTCCAAAACTTGACCCCCTCGTCGCAGATGAACGCAAGAGTCATACCGTAAAGAATAGCCTCGGCCACATCCACGTCACCGGTTGGGTTCACGGTATTGATTACTGCCGTATAAACCGCAAGGTAAATCAAGGAGAACAAAATTTGGCAGACATTCTGATACAGAGGAGTTCGCATCCGATCAGGATGGAAATGAACCCAATATCCGGTGTTAGACTTCTCGCTGTATTCGACAAAGTTAGTTGGGTTGCCCTCTTCCTGACAGATCCAACCCCTCCACAGGTACTGGATACATCTCTGGTACGGGGCAGAGCTGATGATCCTCAAGGCATGGAGATCTACCGCCCGTTCAATGACATTGGCGGGATCAGTCTCTACCCCTTCACTGAAGATAGAGTATCGCTTGAGTAAAATCCCTTTCAGCACGTAATCTTGGTTCTGCTCGGATTCGATACTGTTCAAGTTAGTAAGTAAATGGCAGAAAACCCGAAATGTCAAAGGGGGCATTACATGCGCTTGGCGATGACCTCGCAAGCCACAGCCCGAAGCTCATGGAGATCGGAATCCCAAAGCTCGACGGAGGATTGAATCTTGAACCATCGCAGACAAACCAGAAGACAATAAACAACGCATGCTTTGTATTCGTCCCCACCAGCTTCCTTGGCAGTCGCAACCACATCGTCCGTGATGATGCGGCTGTTTGGGTCGGTCAAGACATGATCCTGCACTTCGCAGGAGACAACCTGCTCGATCTGATATTTCAGCCGAAGAGCAACCTTGGCAATTTCCTTTGAGGCATCAGAGGCCTGAGGCTCATCGGCAGCATAGGCAGGTAGCACTATGACTTGTTAGCAATGTTCCACAGCGCATATTTGGAAATGACGTACGTCGACGACGTTCCACCTCGATGCGGTGCCGGGTCCTGCCAGGATCGGCGGTAAAGATATTTCTCCAATGTACCATATCGCGTAGAACATGCAAAAATGGATGACAACAAGAAGATTGAAAAGAACAGGAACAGGGAGAGTTCGGCTCACCGAGAGTTTTTGGCTTGAGGGGGCACCAATGATGATCGGCGGCAGATAAGCTTTAGCTCACCTCCATTTAGTGGGCATTGGATTTAAATTCACAGGGGGAATGGATTTATATATCTATATTTACGTACATATGTAGTCTCTACAAGGGTACAATTTGCATTTAAAAGCATGACTGGCATTGAACGTCTCGGTTGCATCGCAAACATTATGTGCATTAGAACTTGCACCCTGTGCGGACCCAGCGTCTTTGACAGACGGTGGGCATGAGGATTTCGACCGCAATTGGCATGCAGCGCATGCACAGGCGTGGATGAATCATCCCCAGACCCGAAGTTTAGGCGATTGCCCTGGCTAAAGGGCGAGTTCTGACTGCAATCCTGCCCATCAGCACACTGAGCCATTGAGCCTTTCTCCGATATGTGCAAGCTTTTTTCTATCCATTTTTGCCCAACTCTCCTCTAGCGGTGATTCCAGCTTTGGATTCCAGCGCTGATGACCGCTGTATGCCCCTCGACTCGAAGTTATGACCCGTAACTTACTCGGGAACACCCTCATCACTCTCGGAGTCCTCATCTCCGCTGACCTGGGTGTTCTCACGCTCGCGCTTCTCCATAAGCTCTTGCAGGATCGCATCGTCGTGCTCAGTGACGGCCTTGGGTGCCATTTTCACGGTGCAGCTACCGCCGTTCGCCTTGATACGCTCTTCGATCTTCACAATAGCCGCCTCAAGCAACTTAACGCCGAGGGTCTTGTCAAGACATTGACTGGCTAGGACGTAGAGGGGAGGAGCCACCAGTCTGACCTTGATCTGGTTCTCGGGGGTGTTGTCGGCCTCAGCGGTACGGAGGGCATCCTTGACGGCATCGATTCCATCGTAACCGAAGCAGGTCACCTCGATATCGGCACGGACCTTGGTAGGGTGGGGGGTCAGCTTGCTGCTGATGTATTGCTGCAGCTCGCTCTTGACGGCATCGCTAGGGAAGGTGATCTCATCCCAGACGTTGGGGTTCCTGGAAAACAACTGTCAGAGGAATTCGATCATATCATGAGACAAAAAGAACAAGAACCTACGTAATGGAGATCTTGAAAGCATCGTGTGCGTGGCCGTATTTCTGGTTCAAAGGCCACCCGATGTTCTCGTATAGGGTCTCGAGGGGGTCTGGGTCGCCTCTGCGACGTGGCGCATGATAGAGTGCACTGCCTTGCTCTTGTTGTAACGTTCCTCGCACTTGATGACATCCTCGGGAGAGACACGTCGCTTCGACAGATCAATGTAACCTTCAAGTTGACAAGTTAGTTCTCGAGTTCTTCCAGGCGAATAATGTATCCTTGCCTTTCTCCTTGTCGACACGAAGCACGATAACGACCTCGTTGCGCCCAATACGGATGAGCTTCTGGATACTGCGAATACGTCTGCGAGAGAGTTCTGAGAGGAGGATCATGCCGTCGATGTTGTCATATTCGAGCAGCTTCACGTATGCGCCCATCTCGGCGATCTAGCTCGTTCACACAAAAAATTAGTCCCTGTCGCTTTGGCCTCCCAGTTCATGATTCAGTTGATCCGTACCTGCTTGACATTAACCATGACAAAGCTGTCCACCTCCGGGTACTTGTCCTCATAGAACCGACAGTTTGTTAAAGACATCTTGGCGGGGTTCTGTTTTTTTTTTCTCGGGGAAATCTTAGGTGCGAAAGAGACGGATTTGATGGCAAAATCGAGACGATCGAGATGTAGGCCAACTGGATATGAGTGATCGTAAATTCAGAAATACAGGAGCGCAGAGGGGAGAGGCGACGCGAATGAGGCACAATCTATCTCTTTGTGGCGGACTTCAAAACCCACATTGATCTGATCAGTCACGGGACTAAATGGCACGTGACTGCGTTTCACACCGCCTTCCAAGGCTTGGTCTTGGCTGACACATCAATCAATTACGTCAACGAAATCAGGGCGCGCGGGCGAGACAGGCACCTGGGCATGTTGTTTGTATATACACTCCAGTACTCGATGGCATCGGAACTTTCTACGAATCAGAGAGTTTCCATCGATTATGCTGACCATGCTTTTTCTCTTCATTGCACTGTCATTCTCCGAGGATCTGCGTTGAATTCACGATAAGACCTGCGTTCCCCGCTTATCAGTCCCCTAGCGCGCCGCGCCCTTGGCCCTTGCCTAACCGACAAAAACAATTGTCGTCCCATTTTTGAATTGCTTCAATCTTTTAAATTTTATGACCAGCATTTATGGCGGACTACTGCATGTCTAACTCTTTGACCTAACCCTCACCAGACGTCTCTTTCCAAAACATCATGTCTGAGACAAGTTCATTACTTCCCGGGGAGTCCGACGGGCTCGGACGCCGGACTCTACGAGACCGCATTGTCGACGCTTTCCGTTCGTCGCCCCAAACCGGTCTTGGGATTTCGACAAATTCAAGCCATGACAACTACACGGCACAAGACAGCCAAACCAGCACCGGGGTTACGAGCGAGCCGGATGCGAGAACTCGACTTTTGGAATCATACCTCCAGGCCGACCCTGCGTGCGGCGAAAGGCGCTGCAGCCATGGCACATTCTCGCCGCAGGTAGAAGATACAGGAAGACGGTCATACATTGGAGGGCCGGGCGGTGCATTTGGATATAACGAACATGAAGTGGCGGACGGTGCGGCCGGTCGCCCAAGAGGTGTAGTAGACCACCCGGAGTCGGTCCCAGATTCAGAGACTCCGTCACAGATGAAATCATCTTTCACTTTTCCAATAACCGACACGAATAAGCAGTAGGTCCTATCTTGTTTATACACTACGAGCACTTTCGTAGCCTGCCTTAGGACTGGTAGCTGACGAATCAATAACAGATACATATCCTATTATATTCCGTTCTTTAATTGGATTGGACAATATCATTGGTCATTCCTGCGTGGAGATTTTATGGCTGCGTTGACCGTGGCATCTATCTACATCCCGATGGCCCTCTCTTTGGCCTCCAATCTTGCCCACGCACCACCCATCAGCGGCCTCTACTCTTTCGTCATCCACCCCTTGGTCTATGCCATCCTAGGAAGCTGCCCTCTCTTGGTAGTTGGACCAGAGGCCGCGGGTTCCTTGCTAACGGGTGCTATTGTCAAAGCAAGTGTCATGCAAGGAAACTCAGGCGATGATGACCCGACAGAAATCGCTCTTATTGTAGGAGTGGCCACTGCCCTGTCCGGTGCCATGATACTGATTGCCGGACTGACCCGTCTAGGGTTTTTGGACAACGTGCTTAGTCGACCATTCTTAAGAGGGTTCATCACTGCCATCGGCTTTGTGATTTTTGTAGACCAGCTTATCCCAGAATTGGGTCTGGCCGAGCATGCCAAAGAAACCGGTGTCAGCCATGGCACCAGCGTTGAAAAACTGATTTTCATCGTTCGATACGCTAAAGAATGCCATGGACTAACTGCTATCGTTTCGATCATCAGCTTTTCTGTCATCATGCTGTTCAGGTTCGTACCGCGCTCCCGGGTTTACATCCATCATACTGATCCTCCGCAGAACCTTGAAAAAGATGCTTGTGCCTCGTATCCCCCAAGTGATTTATTTCCCAGACCGGTTTCTGGTTGTTGCCCTGTCGGCGGTTTTGGCTTGGCACCTCGATTGGGAAGCTAAAGGGCTCGAAATTCTTGGACCTACAGAGGTCGGCTCTGGAGGACTATTCGCTTTCACTTGGCCTTTACAGCTTGCGAATATGAAACATGTGCGCACAGCATTGAGCAAAGCCTTTATTATCGCGTTACTTGGCTTCTTTGAGTCATCTGTTGCAGCCAAGGGACTGGGCGAAGGCAGTTCTGCTGGAATCACGGGAATGCATATGAGTGCCAATCGTGAGATGGTTGCACTAGGCGTTGCCAATGTCATTGGAGGTTGTTTCTCGGCTCTGCCTGCATTTGGCGGATACGGGCGAAGCAAGCTTAGCTCACAGACAGGAGCAAGGTCACCTATGACTAGTGTTTTTTTGAGCATCATCACATTCACATGTGTCATGGTGCTTTTGCCTTATCTCTACTACCTCCCAGTTCGTCCCTCTCAAACCTAGACCATACCGGTGCGCTTTTTCCAAGTGCTGACGATGCTAATTCCCCAATAGAAAGCAGTCTTGTGCTCCATGATCTCCGTGGTAGCCTTCACTCTAGTGGAAGAATGCCCGCATGACCTACTCTTCTTCTTCCGCCTGCGGGGCTGGTCAGAGCTCGTCCTAATGTTCCTCATTTTCACAACAACAATATTCTACTCCCTAGAACTGGGCATGGCGATGGGAATGGGCCTGTCAGTATTAATCCTCATCCGACACGCGACAGCCCCCGAATCCAGATCCTGGGCAAGGTCCTCGGCACAGCCGCGCGTTTCGACAACGCCGAACTCCACCCAGAAAACGTGGAGCTAGTCGAAGGCGCTCTGATCGTCAAGATCCCGGAACCCCTCACCTTTGCCAACACAGGCGATCTCAAGAACCGCCTGCGACGTCTGGAACTCTACGGCTCCACCCATGCCCACCCTTCTCTGCCGCGCATGCGCGCGCCGGAGCATAATAAGAATATCATTTTCGATGTTCATGGCGTTACGAGTATCGATGGGTCTGGTACCCAGGTTCTCTCGGAGATTGTGCATGCGTATGCGGAGCAACGCGTCAGAGTGTTCTTCTGCCGTTTGCCGAATAGGAGTGTGTTCCGCATGTTTGAGCGGAGTGGTATTGTTGAGACGTGTGGTGGATTGACTCATTTCGTGCCCAGTGTTGATGAGGCGCTGCAGTTGGCGGAATCTGAGAATCAGACGCAGGAGATATAGTGTCTATCTTGCTAAAATTGGTGACGTGTTTGGATACGGTTTGTATATATTGTACGTATATATTGCATTTCGGTCATCTGAAAATAATCAAAAATATGGTGCTATATGACTTCTTGTCATAAAGCAACATCTACCGAGGAGACAGAGAACATGATCAATTATGTCTTCCCAAACAAGGAGCTCTGGTTCAATGAGAACTGAAGTAAATCCTGCTGCTTTACTATGCACCACGATCAGGTCTCCTGAGCGTGCCATCTTGGCGATGAAAGCCGAAATTTCCGCATCTGCAATACCACAGTGATGGGGCACTGGGTCAAAGCATGACGCTAGCAGCTGAATTTAGTTGTATTTGCTTGCGCAGCAACGTGTGTTGGCGAGGAGCTCACCAGCAGCCTCAACAGCAAAGCTGTGAGCTCCGTGGATCAAGGCAGGGCATGCTGATAGGTTTGCACTCAGATATTTTGCTCGTTCCGAGCTCCAAAGATATTGTAACGTGTCCTAGTTCCACACTGGAACAGAGAAACATCTAGAGGTTCATGTAGCCGCATGATCCTCCACAACAGCCTTCCGGATCACCGACCGTAGAAGCGATTCCCCTGCCTCCAAAGCGAGTTCATTCTTGTCGCCTCGAACTTGAGCCCCCTCGTCCACATCCCCAGCATCCTTATCAGCAGCCACAACCAGCTTCACACGTCCTTCACCACCCAAAACGAAAGCAGCACATGCAACCTTCGAGAGTCGCACATGCTGCTTAGCAACCTGATCTGAAGATGATCCATCCAGATCCAGCTTCATGGCAAGATGCGTCTCCAGGTACGAAGTAAGATTGGCGATGAAAGGGCTGCGCAGTTTATGCTGAAGACTGCGCGACTTCGGCGCCGACTTTCCAGGCCGATCGCGCAGGAAGCCCGCTAGTGAAGAGCGCGCGACGCTGACATTGAGGGATCTCAGCGCTGGTGCAATTGATGATGAAAAGGAGAGCGTGAGCTGTAACTCTTTGATAACGTCTTCGACTGTGTCGCTTGTACTTGGCCGTTGAGTGCGCAGGGTATCGATGTATGTCTCTAGACCCACGCAGAGAAAGCTGGACGGTAGTCGGAGGGGCGAGCAGTAAGTGTCGAAATTGGTAGATAAGAAAGTGATGAATGTTTGGCGCAGCGCAGTTGGGAATCTGGTTAGGAGGAGAGGGAGAGATGTGGATCCTGTGCGCTGATTTGGGGATGATTTTGTGTCTGCGAGCAAAGCTGCTTTGTAGACAATGTTTTCGTATTCTAGTGTTACTAGAATTCCAGGAAATGTGGTATTCTGGGATCTGCTTGGCGCTTCGTCGCGCAGTGATTGAGGGGAGATTGGCTGCCATAGACAATCTTTTAGGGCGCCTGTCTTGGAGAGCGCGTGGTCGTCTGCTGCAATAGTGCTTGTATGAATACCAGCGAGGACATCGCCTGTGAGATAGTCGCGTAGACGCGTTGCATATGTTTTCAAGGCGACTTGGTTGTCTAGCAGGGTTTCACAGTCCTTCCCATGATGGAGAGGAGAGAGACGGTGGATGGTCCAAGAAGTATTGAACAACTGTCGTTGGTCTGCTTGTTCCATGGCAATCAATGTGAGAGTTTGCAATAAACTCGGCCAATTCTTAAGCTACAATTGAAGCAAATCGTCGTCGAAGAAGGTTAATACTTGGTGATGTACACTGGGACGCGTGCTGGTTGCAAACCAAGCAAACATCATCTACCAGTTCCCTAAATAAATCACTTCGACTACAACCGCCAGTACACTTCTATTGGTTTGAGAAGAGAGAAATGATAGTAATATTAACAATGAAATGGAATGCAAATGCAATTGGCTGAAATTTTCATCCATCCAACTCCAGTATATCCAGGTATAATATGCTAGAACCCAAGCGCCTCCAACACTTAAACCCAATGTATCATGCCTGCCATCCTCTCGTGGGATGGCAATCCGGACACCCAAAAACAATTGGAATACCATTCCAGACCCAGACGTGCTCTACGTCATGGGGTATCGCTCGCCTGGTTCTCAACTCAGCCTCAGCAGCAGCAAACCAGATATCTTGCACCGAACTATGCAAGTTCTGCGCAGACGCGCGCGCAAAAACAACCGAGTTCATGTGATCCTTCTCATACATTGTCGTGTCCTGATAGAAGTTGTACATAAACTCCTTGCGTTGTGTTCGCTGGCTCCCACCGTCCCCAATCTCAGCGGAGAAAAACTCGACGATCCGCACAAACGGCGCCAATGTGAGTAAAGAGCTAATCCACGAGTCATCAATCTGAGCTTGTCCATCCGGAGACATGGCGAAGCGTATATATGAAACAAGCAAATGCATGCAATGGTGTGTCGCAACCAACGCCGCTGTGTTGGTGAAGGGAGGGCTTTGGAGGATCCGGGTTTGTAGCTCGCGGTACATCCTCTGGCGTATCTCGAGTGGTAATGGTACAGGCAGCTGGCCTGCCTCGTATTTTTGTACTAGCATGTTCGTGTGCTCGCGCCGGGCGGACGCGTATGATTCGAGGAAATAGAGTGTATAGTACCTGGTGGAGAAGAGATCAGTGATTTGCTGCAATGAAGCAATTCCCCGTTGTTCTTACATGAGTGGTGCAAGGTGGAACCATATGCTCGCTATGCCACGTTTGACAAGAGCGTTGCGCTCGTTTCGCTTTGCAGGAAATGAGGCCTTCATGACGGCCGGTTCGGTTTGGATGAACCGATCGAGGATCCGATCTGCCAGGTAGTAGCAGAGCCTTGAGCAGAGCATTTGCCTTCGTCTCAGCCCATGCAAGTATTTGAATGTATAGAGATGGCCGCCTCTGGCGCTTTTGGATGGTGGGAATAGGTCCGATAACAGCACGACATCGTCGCCTGGGTTCCGAGTATAGGTGCGGTCATCGTCGATCGGGGATGGAAGAGTACCGTGGCGACGTAAGCGGAGATACTGCCGGACAATCTCATGCTCATTCCTGGTCAGCAGTTGGCAAAAAGCCTTGCAGACGAGTCTCAGCGGATGGAAGTCGGTGATGCCGGAATATGCGAATATGCGGATTTGAATCTCGACGGGGAGGTCCCATGGAGACGACGGTGGAAGATCTGCATGGTCCTTTCTGATAGCGAAGTGAGTCAGTGAGTTTTTGCAGATTGTCGCAAAACATCTCACCTTAAAGACGATCCGCGCTGGTCCTTGGCACCCGCCTTTCTTCTGTTGTGGATCGCAGCCCGGACTTTCTGAACAGAGAGGGCGAATTTGGCAAAGCCAGTCATTCTTGGGCCCTGCAACACATGAATTGACTGGCTCCCTACGAGAGGCGCACTTTGCCGGGGCTCATGGAGATAAAACAGGTTGGTTGAAGGGGGTAATCTTAGCTAGGTTCCATAAATAGCACATGACTAAGCCTCTCGTGGTCCACTCCAGGGCTGCGATCGGAATGTATTGAGAGATTGACTAGCATTGTAGCATCCAAGCGGAAATTAAATGCTGATACCTCTAATGAGATATGTCAGGCTTGGCCCTCGTGTTGAATACGACCAAGTAGACCAAAGGACGACAATGTCTTGGAAAAGCAACATCCAAGATTATAAAGAATCATAGTTCCACCTTAATGTACGCAATGATCTGATGCGAATAAAGTTTAATATATGCAAAAGCTACGTCGTACTAAACAAACTGGCTGTAGACGGGCAGATAGCACCCTTCTAAGCCCATATAGGCCTGGGCAGCAATTACGTCATTGAGTCAATGGCGTGCCCAGGGCATATATAAAGACCTTCCTAAACCCATACCTTCATATCTTCGAACATATTATCCCAACTTACAAAATGAGCAGCAACGTCCTCATCCTAGGTGCCACTCGAGGACTGGGTGCCTCTCTGCGGACACTATACTCCGTAAAGGCAGCCACCCATGTGTTTGCAACCTCCCGATCCTCCAATCCAGAGCCAAGCCCAGGAGTCACCTGGCTGACAGGAATTGATATCTCCCAACCAGACGTGGGCCAAAAGCTTGTTTCGCAGCTTCCATCTACAAAGCTCTCAACAGTCATTGTTACCGCCGGATACTTTGGCTTTGAAACATTCGATTCTCCAGACTGGGAGAAGCAAGTTCAAATGTATACGACCTCTGCAATTGGACCCGTCTTTGTGGTGCACAATCTCGTCAAGGCGGGGTTGTTGGACCAGGGGAGTAAAGTGATCCTCCTCAGCAGCGAGAGCGGCAGCATCACGTTGCGCCATGAGAAGGAAGGCGGGGGTAACTTTGGCCACCATGCCAGTAAGGCTGCTTTGAATATGGTCGGGAAGCTTTTGAGTCTGGACTTGAAGCCGAAGGGGATTGCGGTTGGCCTGGTACATCCTGGATTTATGCGGACAGAGATGACGAAGAGCGTTGGATTCGATAAGTACTGGGATGCAGGTGGAGGTGAGTGATCAGTGCACTACTCTTATCGGCCTTCTACAAAGTCCTCGGCAAGGTGTTAGATCTAACCTGATACCTCTTGGAAAACAGCCGTGACGCCGGATGAAGCAGCGAAAACGCTCGAGTCTTTCATTGAAGGATTTGATCTTAGCAAGACCGGAGAATTCTGGGCTCCAGGAGGACCGGGGTAAGATGTTCGATTGCCCATTATCAGAAACCAGGCTAATTTATCCATAACAGAGATATCGGCACCGCAGAGGATGTTCTTGGGAAGAACCTGCCGACCCCTTTGCAACTTCCATGGTAGAGAGTGAAAGGATGAATATGAGCTACCAGAGCCACAAGTCTCGCTTCCTTGCTCATATACCAAGTACCAAGCATCAAATTTAGAATAGCCGTTTCAATCTAATGATGGCGGTGCATTTGGTCTCGCACACATAAACACTAAATCCCTCCCCATGTCCTTTCTTTCTTCACGCCCAACGACTTTCACACCAAACATCTTCGCGTAGAAAGACTGCATGCGCTCATCATCAGTGAGCAACATAATCCGACGTAGATAAGGCATAT
The DNA here is from genome assembly GCF_028829775.1 of Penicillium samsonianum. Classification (NCBI taxonomy): domain Eukaryota; kingdom Fungi; phylum Ascomycota; class Eurotiomycetes; order Eurotiales; family Aspergillaceae; genus Penicillium; species Penicillium samsonianum. The sequence continues at coordinate 4,034,162 of NW_026643260.1, read as the reverse complement.
TCTCCTTGGAAAAGGTCTCGGCGACACAATCCACAAGCCATTTCCCAAGTCCGCTGCCTTGGTATTCGGGGAGAACGTATGTATCCGACAAATAAGCAAATGAACACCCATCTGTGACCATACGAGCAAGTCCAATCTGCTCAGTGTTCTTTGAAGACGGGGTGGTAGAATCATTCACAGATTCTGCAGGTTGGGTCCACCTGTACACACCGAAACTCAAGGAGCCGTGGAGCATCTGCCACAGCACCTCATCTGGGAAGGGCTTTTGCACCCAGTAAACGAAGTCTCTGTCGAATGCGGCATTGACTGCTTTGACAGAGAGTAGCTTTGGTTCGGTTGAGATGAAGAATTCGCGGTTGGTGTCTCTTGTCCATGTTTTGGGTGGGAGTCCACTTGTTGGCGGGGCAGAGGACATGGTGGATGTGAAGAAGGTTAGATATTGGATGTGAAGTTGTGTTCAAAAATATATGAAGTTAGGCTTCAAGAAATGGATGGTATATTGGGAAGATTTTGTTGCATAACTAGTGGTGGTTGAAGAAATTGTAGGGTTTATCTTTTGAGTCATACGCGCACTTGGCATTACGATACATCAGTCTTATTAAACAAACATGCGGCACCTTTCGAAATTCCAAAAAAAAAAAAAAAAAGTACAAGTAGTAGAGGATACAAGAGAACAAAATTTCCACATTAAAATTGCATGGCCTTTGGTCGAGAAGCCATTATATGATGCCCCGAAAGAGAGAAACGAGAATTCATCCATGAACCCTTCCCTAGGCTTCCTTCCCGAATAGCCGATAACTCACTGATATCTCATCTATCCTTTCGATGCCCGCAGCACCCCGAAGAATATTCTCATTGCTAGCGTTCTCTGTTCTATCCTTCATGACGGTGGTGTGATGAGTAGTACTCCGCTCGTTGACTGAAGATTCATGGCCGGATTTCGAAAAAGTGCTCCTTCCACCACTGCCATACAATGGCAGTCTATAGGAGCTGTCACCTGAAGAGCTGCTCTTGCCATTTTTCCCATATTTGACGTGGATGTAGAGGGGACGGAGGACGGGGATTGACGAACACATGATCGTGACGCAGCTCTCGGTGGCGGACCAGATGAGCATTGGTACCGTATCATCTAGAGTCGGGTCAGCTATACCGCCACGAAAAGAATATTCAGAGAACGTACATATGTACTCCGATGCATTTAATCCTCCCAGGGCTTTTGTGCGGATAATGCCACATGCTCCAGCACTGGAGTATACTCGTCAGATTACTATTCGAGGGGGTGGAGTATTCCCAGACTCACAATACTCCAAGACTGAGACCACAGGCAACGGTGATCTTTTCCTTCTGTTTCATATTGAGATCCCAGACAATGAACCATGGGAGAATCGCAAAGGAGAAGTCTGCGGCGACAAACCATGCTGCAAAACCCCAGGATTAGCATTCATGTTACAAAGTGGGGCAATCCGGCACTCACATCCAACAGTGTAACCAACCTTGGAAAAATCGAGCCAACAATAGCCTGGCGTAGTTGGGTTCCAAGATCTCTCAACTGGAATACACTGCACTATAACAGTAATGCTGGCGAAAAGCGTAATAAAAGCAGTGATTGCAAGACAAGCCCAGATAAACCAGACCTGACTTTTACTCCGCACAGTTCGAAGAAGGAACACACCAACAGCCGCTTTGCCTACGCCAATGACCATTATTCCAGCTACCTGGCTGAATAGCTCATACTTGACAGCCGTAAAATAGATGACTGGATCACCGACATCAGCGTATAGTTGCCCGAGGCCGTAAATGCTTGCTACTGTGACAAAGGCAGTGTAAAGGATTTGCAGAACCTGAAGCATGTTAGAACTTGCATGATGAAGGTAGTATTATGGTTTGTTGTTCTCACCAGTGCAATCAAAACTAGATAATCATCAAGACCAACGGAGTTGAGAATGTGTTTTCGCGTATAGAGCCTTAGCCCTACAAAGACGGCAAATACAACAGCCTCAACCCAGAGAACTGCATTGGTCATGGGCCCTAAGCCTCCATACACACCCATATTGAAGATAACTGGGGGTTCAGAGTGAGATAGAAAGATCGTTGAGTAATAGAGATAACGCTGGTCCAGACAACAAGAAGTTTTTTTATGTGCTATAGGTTGAAATACATCAATTTCTGTTGCCGACTGAGAGCAAGGGTATATCAGTCCTTCAGCATTGGCCCCTGTGAGGTCTTCTTCCCTGCCAATGATCCGCCGCAACGGTACACTATGATTTTGAGTTTTGAGCCCTGTCAAATTTCATCAAAGACCCATCCTGGTTGGGATTGGTATTGAGCCACAAGCTCCGTAATTGATGAAGACGACGATCTTATGAGCTATCTATTTAACACGGAGCTTTTCAGGTGTGGGACATGAAGTATAAAATGGCATCGAGAAACGGGCCGGGGGAAATCAAGCCACTACCCGTGCCGCCCAAGCCCCCGGGGGCACTCGCTACTTTTTTACGGCTACTCAAGATCATAATAATAATTGGAGTGTCTAATTGTCGCTGTAGTGGTATAACTTTTGATAAGCTCTACTCAGGGTCAAACTGTTTTATTTCTTCCCTAAGCACTTCACGACTCTCTTTCAAACAACGACGACGTATCATACCTCACTGTGCTAAGGTAGTTGCACCTTCCCTCTTTTCAAATGTTACTTTGCATCCCTAATTGGATCTTGATCTTTGAACATGACTCTTTTGCGCAAGGGGAGCAATCTAATATATACGTGGATTTAATCCAGGGTCATGAGCTATAACATTTGATGGAGACCCTGTGGTCATGCCAAGTCCTCAATTACAAGTTCTTGACTTTCTTGATTCTCTCTCGACCCCACCATAATGACGAGCACACTACTACTGGAATTGTTGACCCAGATCGCAGCCCTACTGCAAAGTGCTAAATTTTCATTGTTTCCATACACTGATATGGGGTGGACGAGAAGTGAGGATTGAGGAACACTTCCAGCGGGTTCTCTTTACGCTGGGCTATGTGGCGCAACATATGCCCTGTTTAAAAGCCTGAAATTTGGAGTCGATGAGACAGAACAGTTTAATCATGAGTTCTGGAACCACGATGAGATTGCCTTGCAATGGGAATGTGATTCTGAACTTTGGCCAGATAGGCGGGTTGCAGAGGCCTGGAGATTTGACGTGGATGATCTAATTATCGACGACTCCAGGGCTGTTAATTGGTCATTGTACTGTCAAATTTCCGAGCTGGCTCAACAAACCTGTATAAATTGGGCTTCTTGGTTAAGTCTCGCAAATTGACATCATCTAGGAATAAGAAGTGAGAGATCATCATTTGCAGTATATTGATTCTACGGGATGTGTCCAGTGGCCACACAAAAGTCCAATCCTTTTAGGTTTTGGCAGATTCGCTGTCTAGCGCAAACCTTGTAGAGTTAGAAGCATTTCCCCGGCTAATATCCCTTGCAGTGGTACAGAATGCAGTGATCATTTCTAAATGTGGTTAAATGAGTGGATAAACCCCCGATAATGCAGGCTGTCACAAATCTAATAGAGCGGGGATTTAGACTCTTGTACTGACAAGTCCAGCTGAAACATAGTTAGCTTTGCACATCTACCCTAACTAGGTAATTCCGATAGGAATTGACCTTGGCTAGGGAAATCCCCTAGAGGTCATGTCGCGGCGTTTGGTGTATTTCCAAAGGCTCAGGCCGCACTTATAATGTACCTCGAACCGTCAGTCTGATTGATACAATTTTTCTTATTATCCTATGAGCCAAATACCAGTTTTTCCAATTGTTCAACTTCAGGCCAAATTAGAAGTGCAACATGCCATCTCAAACAGAAGTCATTGCAGCTCTTGATGCAGCTAAGCCTAAATGGTTTGGCGACAACAGAGCAGAGCCCGTCCAAGCTCCTGCAGCAGATCGACTGTCGTCTGAAATCGACAGATTCATTGGCTCCCTTGACGATGTTCAACCTGAGGCGTTTGGCGGCAACGAAATCGAACGTCTAAAGGTACGCGCTGCAGCACGTCGTCTACTTGCCAGGGTAGAAACACCATATGAGCGTGCCTGGGGCTTCTGCTTCGAACAGCCTGTCGTCTTTGCCGCTCTACAAACATGCATCGACTTGGGCCTTTGGAAGTCCTGGACAGGTGTTGGAGGTGAGAAGTCTATCGACGAACTGGTCGCATTTACCACCCCCACTGTTGATACAAACTTGCTACGTAAGTTTTCTCCTCGTAATATTCATACTTTAGCCCAAAGACTCATGAAAATATGCAGGTCGATTGTTCCGCTTACTGGCTGCTTTCAACGTGGTTGAGGAGACAGCGGAAGACAGATTCAAACCAACTCCGTTCTCGAACGCTATCGGTGACGAGAGCACCAAGGTCCGCGCCTCACTTCAAGCAGCGTAAGAATAAATGTATCCTCTAATGCTGATCTAATCCCATACTAAAATCTTGTCATTTCAGAACGAATCAATACCTTTCTGCTGGCCACAACCTGCCAGCCTATCTAGCAAAGATATCCTACAAAGAGCCCACGGACATCAATACGAATAACCACTCGGACAGTGACCCCGACGGTCTCAACTTCTTCGGGCGATTGCAGAAAAGCCCCGCTTGCTTTGAAGCTTTCACTGGCCACATGGAGGCCTGGACAGCATGGAAAACTCCGTGGACTAAGGTCTACGATACAACAAAGCTGCTAGAGGGTGCCAAGCTAGACGATGGGTCTCCATTCGTGGTTGATGTCGGTGGGAACACTGGCATTGACATCTCCCACGTTCTTGCAAAACACCCAGACCTTCCTTGTGGATCATTAGTGCTGCAGGATCTTCCAGAAGTGATTGCCAATGCGCAAGTCGATGAGAAGATTACCGCCATGGTTCATGATTTCTTCCTACCTCAGCCAGTGAAAGGTAAGAACAATCCCGGTACAGAGAGTTGGGTATATGTACTAACAACCACGCCGCAGGGAGTCGCGCATACTTTATGCATGCGGTTCTTCACGATTGGCCAGATGACAAGGCTAAGGAATTGCTCGTGAAGACCAAAGACGCAATGATCAAGGGCTACTCTAAGCTTTTTATTTATGATATTGTTCTTCCGCCAACAGGAGCGAGTATCAGTCAGGCTACAATGGACGTGGAGATGATGTCGCTGTTGTCGGCTTCGGAGCGAACACAAGACGTATGGACGAAGTTGTTGACCGATGCAGGGTTGCAAATTGTCAAGTTTTGGCCGGACCCTCAGCAGTATGAGATGGTTATTGAGGCCGAGATCGCCTAGATTTGCTTGATTATGACTTCGGGGTTCTTGGGTGTATTCCACGTGCACTGTTTTATAGATTTGATGATTTCTACTCAGTACACGAAAGACATGTTTTTAAACGAATTATTTATACCTGGGATATGATTGTTATATTGCTCTATTTTAACAGCTAATAGGTACTACCTAGGTATAGCTATGGCATTATCTAATAATGTGAAATATATTCCAGAACTTCGAAGACCATCTTAAATGCCTTGGCATTTACAAGATAGGCAGTTGGAATATTCCCATAGAGCTCGAGTCGGCCGAGATATCAAATGGCGACATACCAATTTCAAATAAACGATACCCCAACATCTACTCCAACCAATGCACTCCGCAATGGCGTGGAGAGTGGAGATGATGGTGTTCACGATAATCCCCTCGGCACGTCATCAGGAACCGCGATGGTGTTAGCGACATCAAATCAATCCCGAGAACATCACAATATAGCCGCATAACCGACTCCAATCGTCCAGATGAAGCCAATTATCAGATTCGATGCGCAGAATTACAATTCGCATTAGGTGGCGTGTAAAACGTTTCACATGACGTGCAGGCAGGCGGGGGGTAAGTCTACAAGAATGCCGGGATATCCAACTCGGTGCGACGGCGGTACATATCTATGCTGTGATTTTTTGAAGACTTGCAAAGAGAAGAGAGAAAATAAAAAGCCGTCGCCATGACTCTTGTGCAATCCCCCGAGGTGGCTCTTCCCTTGTCGAATATCAGACCTGCCTCAGAATCGATTAAGGGTCCTTCAGACCTGGATGGACCCACCACTGTAACGGTGGATAGTGATATCAACGCATTATCAGAGAAGATTGAGAATATCCGATTTGAACTGGAGGAGCACCCGGTTGATGTGGTGCGACCCATCAAGGTCGGTATTATCGGTGCAGGTCTTGCAGGGATCACTGCGGGCGTGTTGCTCCCTGCGAAACTGCCGGGACTTGATCTTCGAATCTATGATAAGAATGCCGATGTGGTATGTTAATGTCAATTGATGGTTGTTTCGAAGCTAATCACATTATCTAGGGAGGCACATGGTACATTCTCCATTCTGTTCTTGTCTTTATTGGCGTGGGGGTTGCTAACTCGGATCAAACAGGTTTGAGAATACATATCCCGGCGTTCGTTGCGATATCCCTGCGCATGTATACCAGTCCAGCATCTCGCCGAATACGCAATGGACAGAAGAATTCGCCCAGGGAGATGAGATTAGAAAATACTGGCAGGGTGTTGCACGGAAGCACAATGTGTACCAGTACCTTCGCGCGGGACAAAGAGTGCAGAAAGCCGAATGGCAGCCAGAGAAAGGGAAATGGAATGTCACTGTTGAGCATGTAGACGGCTCGAAGGTAACAAATGGTTGGTGTTGATCCTTGAGGTTCTATGCTCACATCAATGCAACAGATCTATGAAGAAGAGTTAGACGTGGTAATCAACGCCATCGGTCATTTCAATGCCTGGAAGCTACCCGACTATGAAGGAATCAACAATTACAAGGGAGACCTGTTTCATTCCTCTAACTGGGATCCAAGCATCGATCTGAAAGGCAAGCGAATTGCTCTTATCGGAAATGGCGCTTCTGGCTTGCAGGTCTTACCATCCATTCAACCATTTGCTAGCCACGTTGATCATTATGCTCGGAATCCAACTTGGATCGCAGATTCATTCAGCAGCGGAAGTGCGGGAATCCGTCGACTAGAGGCAAATTTGTTCTCCGAGTCACAGCTAGAGTCATGGAAAGATCCCAATGCGTATCTGGAATACCGAAGGGATGTCGAAAAGGGATATTTCCAGCGCTTTGGAGCAATCTTCAAAGACACGCCCGAAAACAACGAACTGCGTGAGAAATGGACAGCCCTGATGCTGCAGCGTATTGCGGACAAGCCAGAATTGGCAGAGAAGATCATACCAGACTTCCCCCGGCGTGCCGTCGCCCAACACCAGGACCCGGATATCTAGAGGCCCTATCCAAAGAAAACGTCGACTACATCCAGACGCGCATCAAGCGATTCACCGAGAAAGGCATTGTGACCGAGGACGGCGTGGAGCGAGAAGTGGATATCACGATCTGCGCAACAGGAGCCAACGTCGACCACGCACCGCCATTCTCCATCATCGCCGACGGAGTCGACCTAAAGAAAGCCTGGAAACAAGACGGCAAATTCGGATTCCCGTACTCATACCTTGGCTTCGCAACACCCGGATTCCCAAACCTCCTCTGGCTCGGCGGACCATACTCCTCGGGACACAGCGGGACAGTTCCCAACAACGTCGAGAACCAAGTGACATACATCGCGAAAGTGCTTCGCAAGATCCGCACGCAGGGGATCAAGTCCATTGTCCCGTCCAAGAAAGCGACCGACGACTTCGTCGAGTACTGCGACCAGTTCTACCCGCGCACTGTGTGGTCAGCAAACTGTAGCTCGTGGTATAACGGTGGCAAGCCGGGGTCTCGGATTCATGGTCTCTTCCCCGGTAGTGCGTCGCATTCTAATTATATTCGGCGAGATCCGCGCTGGGAGGATTGGGAGTATACCTATGTTAATCAAAGTGGGAATCGGTTTGCTTACTTTGGTAATGGGTGGACTTCAAAGGAGTTGACGCCTGGTGCGGAACTGACACCTCATCTGAGATTGCCGGAGGAGATTGATTTGAAGTCTCATATGGAGGGGTGGTGGGATGTCTGATTTGGGATGGGAGTTTGTTAGACTGGATCGTTTCAATGCAAGACTATATTTCTATTTAGAAATACCTTTATAGATGAATTAGCGTTGGGAAATACTATTTTTATTCCTTTTGACTATTTATGCTCGGTTTAGATTTGATAATGAGAAGATGAAGCCATATGATATTCTATAACATGTGCCAATAGCAACAAAGGGGTTTAAAATTTGTCCCAATGGAAATATGCTACTAATTCGACTCCTCCAATGAATAAGGAGGCACCTCCTGACCCTCTTTCCAGAAGTATTTCGCACCAGGGTGCGCATCAGGGAGTCTGGACTGACCCTGCTTTCCATACATGTTCTCCCGGAAAGTTCCACCCTTGACAGCATAGTCCGACCAGAACAGACCACGGCGCTGTAACTCCGGCAGAAGCAAACGAATAACATCATCAAAGGTATCAGGAAGACTAGCATAACTGAAATTGAACCCGTCAACATCACCAACAGTCACCCATCGCTCCAGCTCGTCAGCCACCGTCTTCACACTGCCAATGATCTTAACACCATTACCACCGAGCACCAAATACTCAGCAATAGTCTTCTTATCCCACTTCTTGCCCTCAGTGCCAGGCACTGTACTAGCCCAGTGGTTTACCATACTGCGAACAGCAGGAAGTTCCACGAAACGGAAATCCTGATCATCAGAGTAGGTCGACAGATCGTATCCAGTCCAACCACCGAAAAGAGCAAGCGCGCCCTCCCGATCGCCGTACGTCTTCAGCTCCTCAAACTTGGCATTCGCTTCCTCGTCCGTCTCAGCAACGATCACCAACGCACCCGCAATAACCTTAATATCCTGCGGGTTACGTCCAATCTCCGCAGCCTGTTGGCGAATACTATCGACAGAAGGACGAACAAGCTCTGGCTTTTGCGCATGCAGGAACACAGCCTCGGCATGCTTCGCCGCAAACGCCTTACCCGCTGTCGAAGTACCGGCCTGCAAGATAAACGGCGTGCGCTGGGGACTCGGTTCACAGAGATGGGGACCAGGGACCTGGAAGTACTTCCCCTTGTGATTGATTTCCCGAACAGCCTTTGGATCCGCATAAGCCTGAGTCTTGCTCTCAGAGCCCTGTTTCCAGGTCACGGCATCGTCTCTCCAAGACGCCTCCCACAGCTTGTAGGTGACGTCGAGGTACTCGTCGGCGATGCGGTAGCGCTCATCGTGCTCGACCTGTGTGTCGAGACCGAAGTTGCGAGCCGCGGAGTCAAGGTAGGAGGTAACGATGTTCCAGCCGATACGGCCGTTGCTGAGGTGGTCTACTGTTGAGAAGCGTCTTGCGAGGGCATAGGGGGAGTCATATGTTGTTGAGGCTGTTACGCCGAAGCCGATTGATTCTGTGGCTGCTGCCATGGCGGGGATGCTGTAGAGGGGGTCGTTGATCGGGAATTGGGCGGCGGCGGGGATTGTTGGGGTGAGGTTTGAGGGGCCTCTGTATACATCGTAGCCTCCTAGGACGTCTGCGAAGAAGATGGCGTGGAATTTGGCATCTTCGAGCTTCTTGGCTAGGGCGATCCAGTGCTTGATGTTCTTGTAGTCTGCGCCTTGGTCTGTGGGGTGCCGGAATAGACCTGGGTTTAGGTGACTCGGCGATTGCATTGCAAAGGCATTGATGATGAGTTGTTTCTTTTCGGAAGACATGGTGATGTGTGTTTGTCTGGTTGAGAGGAGAGGATTGAATTGAATTGAATTGAATTGATTGGGAGTCTACAATAGCTCTGTGATATATTATATTTTATTGTCTCTGCATGTGTTAGTATCTATTAGCCCCGCGCATTGCCGTGAGGTGAGACGCGCAAAAAAGACGTGCAGTTGGAGGCGGATGGCGTCAGCACGTAACTGTGGGGTTGTACATAAATGGGGTTTTGGGGAATTCCGATCAATAGTATTTGATATTGATAGGGGGATTGATATTGATAACATGTGTACGTTTTTATCTTTCTCGTGCGAGTGAAGTATGGCGCAACATTATCCCGTATAGGAATGAGGGATTCCTCTTTATACACTCCAAGAATATTCGGCCGCTTATGCGGCCTTGTCAAGTATTTTTTAGTAGTCTTTTTAGATCTTTTTAAATGTCTTTTTTGTGATCTTTTTTTTATGGTCTTCTCAGATTCTTCTCAGTTGGTCTTCTCAGTTGGTCTTCTCAGTTGGTCTTTTTAGATGCCTGTTTTCATAGATATTGTCCCCGTTCTCAGTTTGTTAGGTAGACGGCAGAAAAAGGGAACAAAAGCATACTTTGTGCAAGAGACTTTTCTATGTATAACCTTTCATGATATTTTCTAGCCTAGTTCTAATACCGACCTCATACACCTTCGCTATTAATGATTTTTGGACCCCTTCGTGAGACTCAGGAATTGATGCTCGATCTTGAGGTGTCGACCTCAGAAGGAAAGACCGGAAAACAAGTATCCTCAAGTTGTGATATCCTACCTAGGTATATCCAGCTGATTAGTCATTTCTTTGTGGGAGCCTCAAGGCCGGCATACGAACTTAGTGTCAACACCAATCGTTGTCTCTTCATCCATTGCTGATCCCTAGCTCTTCTCAAGAAAGACCAACTTTTGCAGTAAGAGCAAGGGTACGACTCATCGAATTTGTACTTTTTCTGTCCACAGTAATTGCAAGCACGAGCTGTCCGAGGCCGCCAAGCGCGCTGGCCTAGATTCCTCGCCGAATGGTGATTATTCGGAGCCTCCATTTTGATATGTCAGGTTTTGGCAGTCAACTGCAACAGACAGCCACAAAGATAGAAAGATATAGCCTATGCAGTAACCTATGCAGCCTGCATGACAGAAAGATGAATAATATCGTATCAAAGCTACAGCAACTTGAGGTCACATTCAAAGTACAGAGGGTGGACTTGTGTAGTTCTACTCATGATCCCTTAGTGCGGGGAGTGCGGGGGATTTGTGAGACAACTGAACTGCCGCGAAAGGTAGCCGAAGATCTCTTCTGACGCCTAAGGAGAACATGCGATTGGGGAAGTGGTCCACGCGTTTGCATCTCGGCTTTTCCGACTGCCCTCCCAAAACACAGTTCTTTGAGAAGAACATTATAGTCCCTGAAATATGCTTCTGTGATACAGAGCCAAGGCCTCTTGTTGTTTCCCGCTTTTCGAATCCTCCGATTCTGATTCTCAATCTCTTTGTACTACAGCCGCTCATCGCAATGGTTAGTTTGCAGCTGCTTTAGCCATTAACTCGAGGAGTTTGCATTCTGACCTCCTATTAGCAGCCTCACTCTACACACCTTCAGAAGACATTCGTTCAATTGGATATCATTGTCGTCGGGGCAGGCCTTGCAGGTCTCGCTGCAGCGGTGTCAATCTCCCTCTCCGGTCACCGGGTGACGGTAATTGAGTCAGCCAAAGAACTCCTCGAGGTTAGCCATCAAAACCCGTTGATTGATATGTAAAACTTACCTCCAGTCCTTTCAAAGGTCGGCGCAGGGTTGCAAGTGACTCCCAATTGTACTCGCATCCTCCAGAGGTGGGGGCTCCCTGACAGACTATGGCTCAGTGCCGCCGAGCCTCGAGCTCTGATCGTGCACCGATACTCCGGTAAGGTGCTTGCAAGAGAGGAAAACTTCGATAAGAAGATCCGTAGCCAGTACAGTGCTCCGTTCATCGATCTACATCGGGTTGATTTGCAGCTCGCGCTATACGAGAAAGCCAAAGAGCTAGGCGTTGGGTTCAAGCTTGGGGAGAAGGTTGTTAGTGTTGACTTCCACTTGCCCAGCGTGACAACCGAGTCTGGCTTCACAATGAGGGGAGACCTCGTCGTCGCAGCAGACGGATTATGGTCACGATGCCGCTCAAATTTTCTTGGAGCTGACGATATGCCTCGATCGACTGGGGATTTGGCGTATCGAGTCGTGCTAGACCTGCATCAGCTTGATGACCCTGAGCTTAGGTCTTGGGTCAAGAACCCGACCGTGCACTTTTGGATCGGACCTGGGGCACATGCTGTGGGCTATTCATTGCGCGATGGGACGATGTATAACATCGTTTTACTTGTCCCCGATGATCTTCCTCTAGGAGTCAGTCGACAGTCTGGCTCAGTCGAAGAAATGCAGGCACTTTTCAAGGATTGGGACCCCATTCTTGGAAGATTTTTGAGTGTGGTCGACCGGGTTGACAAGTGGAAGTTGATGCATAGTATGTTTGCACGTTTCTCGAAATCGCGATGGACCTGAAGCTAACACATCGTGCTCATGTTAGGGGAGGAACTTCCTTCCTGGGTCAACGAGAAGTCGAACTTTGTTTTCGTGTAAGACCAATTTTTTCTACTCGGCTCCTGATGATACAATGCTTCTAACTCATACTGCCCTTGGCCTCTACAGTGGCGATGCCTGTCACCCAATGCTACCGTATCTAGCCCAGGGCGCCAACTCTGCTGTAGAGGATGGTGCCGTTTTAGGTCTTATCCTGGGTCACTTGAGATCGAAAGACCAGTTACCCAAAGCTTTGAAGATGTATGAAGACTTGCGCAAAGCCCGGGGTGACGCTATCGTCAAGGAAACCTTTAAGCAGGTAATTATTAACCGCTCTGAGACTTGATCCATAGCCATGAAAACACGTTTACTGACCAGCTGTGCGATAGCGAGATTCCTTTCACATGGCAGACGGTCCAGATCAGGAAGCGCGAGACAAGATCTTCCTATCGCAGCTCGGCGAGTCACAGATTCAAGGGCCCTTCCCTAGCAAATGGACTTGTCCCCAAGTTCAGCCATGGCTATATGGCTATGATGCTTTTGAGATAGTGGAAAAGGCGGTTCTGAAGGATCCGTTCATGTTGGATTAGATTAAATAGTTCAAGCCGTACGGATTAGCGCCGTATTTTATTGCATGGCACTGGCCATTATGCTTCTAGAGTGTGGGTATACTGTGTTATGTTGCTTTTTGGCTTCTCTAACTCAATTCTTATCGTAATAACGAAGAGAGATGCACAAACCATGATTGTGCGCCGACTGGAAACGATAATATGGATAATATGCCAATTAAAATTTGCCTCTGAATCTCAAGTATCTTATAGTACATTTACATCAGCGATTCTAAAAAGTCAAACCCAAGACGCTGGAGCTCCCACGTTTGAGATCCAACCTGCATCTTAGCAGCAAATGTGTGGTCTTCCCCCGGAATCTCGCTTATGCCGCAGTGAACGCCACGATCATTCAATATTCGGAACAGCTCTCTACTTAACCCAATGGGTACCTTCGAATCCTCTGTTCCATGGGCGATGAAGGTTGGTGGAAAACAGGAGCTGATATTCCGAGCAGGATCGACCTTATCCCAATCCTTCGACGGGAAGATGGCATCTAAAAGCGTACCATTCGCAAGTCGCGTCAAAGCGTATGCTTGGCGTGGGTCATTAAAGTCGGGAGGACCAGTGGACTGGCCTTCGAGAGACACGCCTCCAGTAATAGGAACCGGATATTCTTCAAATACTTTATTCATGAAGGACTCCGTTAGCCCTGAAGGAACGTGGAGATGAGGTAGCTTTGTTGTCCAGAAGCTGTCCGAGAAGTTACATGGCCCGTACATTTCATATATACCAGCCACTGGTCGGGGGACTCCGTATCCCTTCAAAAACGGATATTGTTAGCTAGTTATAGATAGTTTCTGGCGCGTGATTCCGGCTCTCTGAATTTCGGTAACTCACCAAGCAAAGGGCTAGAGTGCCGCCTGAAGACGTGCCAAAAGCAAAGACGCAATCGATGTCTGGGATGACACACGACTGGGCAGTCTCATTGATAGCTCTTTCCAGTCCACCATCATACACCCAAGCCAGGAGGTCGCGACAATCCTGAATAGGTCCCTCTAAGAGATTAACCTGAGGACACAAGCGATGGTTGGGAGCTAGAACAATCCATCCTCGGTTGAGGCAATCTTGCACTTGGTCCTTATTGACCATCTTGGATGACCCGAGCATGAACGCGCCGCCATGGATATTAATCACTGGTTGGTATCAGTATGCCTAGTTGTACACACGCCGGTCTATAACGGCCATAAATTTTGAGAGGGGCGCTGACGTACAAACTGGACTTTTGGCATTTTGAGATGAAGGCAGATAAACGTCTACATCAATCTGCTGTTGACCAACATGCTTGTAGATGGCCTGGAAGCATGTTGGGCTGTTCATGGTGAATCCCAACTTGCTACCAGACAATAGCAAAGATCCTGTTATGAGGGACAACGAGGGTATGATTTGCTAATTTATTTACCTCGGTCCCAGCTATCGCGTGGCCCGAAGGCTCCCGCTAAGTCTCGGAGATTCCGGTTCAGAAAGTAGTTGGGTCACAACAGTGCGGCTTTTCCGACCCCGACTTTTACGAAGCCACCTTGGCAGTGCCCTGTGGGCCAGATCGCCCGGGTAAACATTTCCCGGCACTCAGGGATGAGATGGATAAAGGAGCAGCAATACCCGTGCTGCAGCTCTAGCAGATTATATGAGCTTCTGGCTAATCTTGACCCCTTCAAACTAAAAACAAGGTTTCTCACATTCGCCTGCAAAATGGTCGTTCCTGTTCATTCCATTCCTCCAGAAGGGAGAACGAGCTACATCATTGATCAGTTAGAGGGAGAACGAATTAGCATTCCTGGAAGTAAAGGTGTATTCAGAATATTGGCTTCATCCAAACAGACCAATAACAGAATTGCTGTATTCTCCAGCGGTGCAGTCCTATCTGATGCCCCGGGCTTTCACTGGCATGAGGAGGCTCATGATGTCTTCCTTGTGACCAAAGGGTTTCTAAAGTTGTGGAATGGCGACAAATGCAGAATCATGGGTCCTGGCGACTTCGCCTATGTTCCTCCAGTGAGTGTTGTCAAGGAGTCAAAAAGGTTCAGACGGCTGACAAGTAGTAGAGGGTTATACACAATCCTGTTTTGCTTGGGCCGCATACGGAGACTATGGGCTTGGTGGCGCCCGGTGACTGGATCGACTTCTTTCGATACGTCGGCGAGACGTATGGGGGCATCGTCGTTCCTGAAAACGATGATCACAATCTTAGCGCCATGCTAAGAGAAAAGATGATGGTGGCCAAAGACCGCTTCGACGTCCATTTTAAGCGCGATTATCAGCCACCAGAAGTTGCAGACTGGCTGGATTCGGAGAAAATAATGCCAGCCCCGGGAGAGCCTTACTTCCTTCGCGCAAACACAGGACCGAGGTGGCTGCTGGGGGGTGTTATGTCCCGGCCCTTCATTCTCTCATCGCAGTGCAGTGGCAAGTTCTCCATTGCCAGTATTGAATCATCCAAGATGTACAAGTCAAAACCCCTGGCTCGCTGGTTGAGCTTCCCCACGGTGGACCACTGCTTCTGCGTTCAAGAAGGGCTTCTGCGTGTTAAACTGAAGTCAAGCGGGGATTCATGGAGTGAAGCTCGGGAGGGCCAAACGCTTGTGATCACGGCCGGTGACGCCTTTGTACTGGACTTTGCTAGCCGATACGTAAGAGTTTGGTCCTTCACTAACGGTCGTGGAATTGAAGAGGTGGTGCAGAATGCCGGGACGCAGATTTCTGACTATGTGTTGCCAGACAGTGCTGTATCTTGGGAGGAAGAGAAGCTGTCGAATGTATGTCGAGAGCTGGGTGTGGAGACCCAACAGTTCTAATAAGAAGCCTGCTTTTGTGGTCACACTACGAGTCCTTTGTATGCTAAAAGCCCAGAAACGCCTATGATAAGATAACGGCTAGTTAGTAGAAATATCATTAGCGACAAATTAAGAAATGCTTTATTTCTAATTAGGATAGTTACATATGTCAGTCCAATACCACCTAGATGTCGAGCTAGGTATGCCTAAAGAGTATACATGGTGGACAAACATGGTAACAAGACACGCTCCTTCCATGCTCACAAGTGGGATTTTAATAACCTCTAGCAAAAGTCGGATTTTCCGACTACCTCGCTTGCCGGACATTAGTTCACCCCATGTACCCCCATGGCTCGGCAGTGCTCCTGACGATCTACAAGACCCAAGCGAATCATCGCCGACGTAGGTGTTGATCTCATTTCCGAAATGCGGAGAAAGGATTCGGCATATCCTGAACAAAAGTGGAGAAGAAACAGCAAGAAAGGAAGGCACAGATTCAATCAAAGTTGGATATCCCCTGTTTATAAGAAGGATAACGATCCATCCCATCTTTGCAAAACAACACAGAAAGGATTTTCCAGAGCGGATTGGATAAATCCCAACCAAGACCATGCATCTCTCATCTCCAGCCTCAATTCTCCTTCTCAGCACCCTCTTCCAAACAACCTCCAGCAACCCAACCTCCTTCCACCCCCTCACCCAACAACAACAAAAGCCACCATGGCTATATGAACTGGCGCACCTTCCACGGCCACGGCGTAAACCTCGGCGGCTGGCTCGAACAAGAATCAACAATCGACACAAACTGGTGGAGCACCTACTCTGGTGGTGCAACCGACGAATGGGGCCTCTGCGCCCACCTGGGCCCAAAGTGCGGTCCCGTCCTCGAACACCGCTACGAAACATTCATCACGACGCGGGACATCGACACCCTCGCCGCCTCCGGGGTAACCGTCCTCCGAATCCCAACGACGTATGCCGCCTGGGTGCGCGTGCCCGGATCGCAGCTGTACTCGGGAAACCAGAAAGAACATGTCCGCCGCATTGCCACGTATGCCATCGAAAAATATGACATGCACATCCTCCTCGATATCCACTCTCTGCCTGGCGGTACAAACGGTCTTGATATCGGCGAAGCAACCGGTCATTGGGGCTGGTACAATAATGACACAGCTATGAAGTACTCGCTTGATGCTGTGGATGCCGTGTTAAACTTTATCCAGTTCTCTTCGGGTCATCCGCAGGCCTACACGCTCGAGCCGATTAACGAGCCAGTGGATAATAGGAACTTCTCGACGTTTGGAACTCCTGCGGCGCTCTCAGAGGCTGGGGCTAGTTGGCTGTTGAAGTATATTCATGCTGTTATTGACCGGACGCAGAAGGTCAACCCTCGTATCCCTGTTATGTTTCAGGGGAGTTTCAAGCCTGAGACGTACTGGAGCCCACATTTTGATGCTCGCACGAACCTAGTTTTTGATTTACATCATTATTATTTCCAGTATGATAACTCTACTTCGGCGAATTTGCCGGACTTTCTTTGTAATGATGCAAAGGAAAGCGCTGGTGATGGGAAGTTTCCTACCTTTGTGGGAGAATGGGCGATTGAAGCTTCCAAGGACAATGACCTTGGGCTGCGAGGACGGAATATTCAGGCTGGAATTTCGGCATTTGGGCAGTTTACCAGGGGCAGTTCGTATTGGACTGCGAAGTTTTCAAGTAATGCTACCACCGAGGGACAGGGCGGGAAGGCGGATTATTGGAATTATGAGGAGTTGATTCAGATGGTGGATGGGCAGGTTGAGTTGCCGAATTATTGTTAAAAGGTTATTCGAAGCAAACCATATGGTCGATGTCACCAAATGAGATGTCGAATCTTTTTATCAGAAATACCAGAGCCAAAACGGAAAGAGCTAAGGCTCCAGCTTGCAGTATGTACATATGTAGGAAAGAACAGGTGGACAACCTCTTCCACACGAGAGGCTCCGCGGTGATAGTGAGTGGGCTTAGGTGTGATAAGCCCCCTTCTATGCCGCTAAGGATCGTCGGGAACTATCCTCCCCCCCCCCCCCCCCCCCCAAAAACTGCCTACAGCCCCCACATCCCACTTCAATCCTTCACCTAACTTCGCACCTTGCAAGCATGGCGAGAACATCACAGGTTGCACGGAATTCATCTGAAGAACCCATCCGATAGATCCAACGGGACTATGTCGACCATCAAGGCAACCCGGTCATTCTGGGGAAGGTGGCTTGCTATGGAAGGCAGTTCTATCACCCAGAGCTAGAGGAAATCGAGACGTACCGACTCCAAGTATACAGAACGACTGGCATCCAGCCAGAGGAGTCAACAAGCTATACAATTATTTCTTCTCGGAATTCGACAAGTTCCCCTTTCTGGAGATCTACTCATACAACCCACCAGATGGTCTAGCCTGCGTAGAGTATCAGCATCATGAAGTTGCTTATCAGAAGCGTCTTTATACTTGACAACGGGAAGGCGAAGACGATGAAAGTCTGCCCCCTTTGATCCCCATAATGCGATTTAGCTTTAAGGATCAGTTTATATTAGGATTCTGTTTCCTTCTCACATCTAAGAGCTACCTTAAAGGAGCATTTTGTGATAATTATTACGGCACGGGTCCCTAGTGGATTAGCTTCGATTGGAGTCTTCCATCTATAGTGAAGAAGCTCCCTATGATTAAACGCCTTAGTAGTCCGCTAACTGAACTTCGAATTTTTGCAGAGTGGGGGATTGATATTAGTCCCGAGTTTCTCGATATCACTATAGATATCACGGCTGATCAGAGCGGATTCAGTTTTAATATAAAGGATTTGATAAGAAAAACCGGTTCGGTTTATACTTAACCGCAAATTGATTATAGGCTCTATAAACCGCCCCCGCCCACACCGTCCTAGGAGAAGCCTACCTCCTAATATATTTAGGAGATTTTAGAGTAGTAATAGTCGACGAAAGATATCTAATCCGTGGACTCCAATATACTTCGTCTAGACCGGAGGCCCGAGAACAAAGTAGTTATAGTTACGAATAACTCTACGGACAAAGAATCCGACCTCTAATACGTGATCTACGAGCTATTCCTTACAGATATCGAGTATGGAAGAACCGCTCTCCTAGAAACCACCGCACGTATATTCACCGCGGGTATTATCTCCTATCTCCTCGTCTCTAAAACAATTTACTTCGAGTTCCGGATTCCCAGCTCCTCCTTATCTTTCCTTATATCCGCGCAACCTACCGGATTTAATATCGGTGCCTCCTATGAATTTATAGCGGGCTTAGGAATGCTTATTCTGGCACTACCTCTAGGTTGGCGTGACTATTCTATCCGCCCAATTGCCCATGACTATTTTACAGTGGTTCTTGATAAGCCCAAATTCATCCAGGAGCCCGGTGTACTATTATTCACTATCTAGGCCGACCCCGCCTAAAAGACTGACCCCCAGATTACGAATATCGGCATTAAGACTCGTCGGAGTGCTGGCATCCATGAAGCTGCGAGAAGGCTGGCAATGCTTTCGGTGGAAGAGAATTTCCAGGATAGTGCAAGGAAGCTCACCATTGAGGAGCATAGGGTATTCTTGTCTTTGCCACCGGAGGAGTATGAGCAGAAGATGAACTTCAAGTATTTCTTGGCGAAGAAAGCGAAGAGAACGAGACATACAGCTTCGGCGGTACTGGTCTGGTCCAAGGGCCTTTGCTTCCCAGGTCCTATCATATCCTGTTCTGACCTGTCCTGGTCTAACCCTTTCCTGAACACAAGCTACCATTTGGCCCCTAGTATCGCTTTAACAAGGCGCAACATGTGCTTGGTGATAACGAGCTTTTTAGAGTTAATGATTGGGTTGATAAGGACAGCTGTTTCGAGTGTGTTCGCACCAAAGCTCAACAGTTTGTCTCATGCCGTTCATTTCGAACATTAGGATAAGCCGACAAACTGCTGCAGAAGCAAAATATCTAGCAGCGATGATAAAAGCATCTCCAGTCCCGACAAATAGACTACTCGAAAGGAGGACCGTGCCAAATGCGAGATGCATCATAGCAAAAAGAGAAGTGAGCAAAGACAAAGAAATGAAGACGCAAGATTCCCGTCGGAAGGTCAGGCTGGCCTGAGCTTGTTGGCTACAGAGCTGTATCTCGTGCCTGAACAACTTTTTGAACATCCCTGCATCCTGCACCGCGCCCCGTTCACGAATAGTAAACTCTTTCTCGATAAGCTAATTCATTATATCTTCCTCTAATACGTTTCTAATCTACTATAGAAACTTATTATTGTTAGTTTCTATCGATATAGCTAGAAACTATTTATTATATAAGATAGTTTTATCTTAGTTTTATCTTAATATAGCGGCGATACTCATTCCCCCAGCTGATACTAGGGTGGTTGATTTCTTTATGATTTCTTTATGGCTGGCAAAGTGGATTTCTCGGATCCTTGATGAATTGTTTCTTTTCGTTTCTTTTTCAGATGCGATCGACCGGGGACGGTCGATATTTTTGGGTGGGGTGGTATGTAGTGGGGGACATAGTCCTCCCTCACTACGTATTAGCCTTGCCTGCCTTTCCTTTCTTTTTGCAGTTTGGTTATGTAAGCATCGATGTACAGAGGTTTAAAGTAGCAGATAGTTACAGATTGACAATACACACTCCTACACCTCTCTGAACTCACTTCCTGGACTGCCGTCCCAGTTCTCTTTGTATGCTTTGGTTGGTATGAAGCTGAACTACGAGTGCTGAATCGACCCGTATGCCAGAGAGCATACTGCCTTGAGCGTTCCCCTCTTCAATATATATATCCTTATATAATACTAGCATATTCTCTTCTACGTAAGCTTAAACACCAATTTTATACTATTTTAAACTAAATTTACTATTAGTCTACATTTTTATAGTACCTAAAGCTTTTAATCTATTTATTAAATATTAGTTAATATGAATTTTAGTAGCGAGTGACTATAAGTAAGTGTCTACTAATGCTAATATATAAGTAAAAAATAGTAATTTTCAAAATAAGTCAGCATTTTATCCATCCATTTTAGGTAAACCTTGGCAGAATTATACTACCCGTAGCACTAAATTTGGTGCTACGACGGTGCTACAGCACCATACAGCAACTGTTACGTGCCAGGTCAATCAACAAGAAAGAGTGCATTCAAACTAGAAAAGCAAAGATGGGGAAGAAGGAGAGAGAGAGCAAGTGGTAAATCCTAGGGATCTTATAGAAGAGCTATCCCACAATGCAAACAAACCCCTTTCCCAATTAGGAATAGTAGCACTTCGAAGAACAAAGGAAATAAAGCAAACAAACGATCTCTGTGGCATGTGATAACATACAGATCGTGACAGCAACACTAAAATCGGCTTAGTCCCGCAGCACCTGGCAGCACCATATCGCAGCACCAAAATTGCCCAGGTGCTGCGGGATTTGTCAAGGCCTAACTATAATCTAGTATATAAAGTCTTTTTTTTTAAAGAAGGATACTTTTTAATATAGACTTAAGTTATTTATTAACTCTATTATAGACTATATTATATATAAAAAAACCACATTATTAGATATTAAAAGTAGGAACACTTATACGCCTATATATAATAGTATTTTATCTGATTACTTTACAGTTTTATACAGCCGAAATAGGAAATCCTTAGCAAAATTATACTAGCGTGGGACCATATAGGAGTCGATAACTCCTATAGGACCCCTATAGGACTACTAGGGTAATAGTACCAGGATCTTTTTAGTCCCATAGGGGTAGATGGGACCAGAATATGGGACCAAAATATTTTTGGTCCCATGGGAGTTGGCAAGGTCTATGTAGCTATATCTTAGTATATTTAAATAGCAAGGAACGATAGACTATATGAAACTAAGTTATATTGCCTACCGGTTCCCTGCCGGTTTCTTACCGGTAGCTAACTACTAGTGGTATATAGTAGACTTAATTCATTCCTTTATATTTGTGTGTGCGTGTAGGTAAATACCCGAGCTCCTCTGTATTTTATAAAACAAGCGATAACATGGTGAAACTACATACTCCACCGACTAGTTATGCAGCATTTTTAGCGCTGCTCCATAGTCGGTGGAGCATGTAGTTACTGTCGGTGGGACCTATAACCTCCCCTTCTGCCGTTAAGGAGGTAATTGTATCAATGACGATATAGTGCATTAAAGTAATTTCTGACCTTCTGTTTAGGATTATCGGTGAACAAGTCTTGATGTAAAACCTAGCCGATAGTCCAGATGATATTTCTATTTCGGTATAGAACTTTGTAAACAACTTATTTGAGAATCTGCTTCTCAAATTAATAGCACGATACATACGAACAGGTTTTTTTACTTCGCTTATAAAGAAATATCCATATGTTTAGTCCACACAGGATATTTGACCTTGTCAACGCAGCCCAGAGTTAAGTCCCTTATACATGATGACGTTTTATCTGCTACATACGGATATATCGACCTTATCCACTCAACCCTGACGAAAATGCCCAACTGTCCATTAATATATGACAGTTATTTTGTGCAAAAGCTCTGCACAGCTGCATTAATAATTCAAAGGACGATCAATCTCGTGTTTGCGTTTAAGGCGATATATCCCTCGCAGATCCTAATTTGTGTCGAGATCAGTTGACGTCATTTTCACAAAAGGAGAGGCAATAAGTCACTTTTGTAGACGATCAGCGAATTCCCTCAAACTTCTCATCGATGAGAGAGGAAATTAAGTTTCTCTAGGCTGCCAATCCGGTCTCGTCGTGACTTTGCTGAACTGATGGGGTCAGTAGTTCGGGTAAACTCAGCTGGGAATGTCTCCACTCGACATCCACATTACTTGGCAAAATACCTCAGCACATTTGAGTCTTGTTTATAGTAAAATTATAGTTTGCCCCCAAATCATAACCACTAGACATCTTTAGCCAATGGTCTTCAGACACTAATTTCCTTGTGTCAAACGCAGCACCCGCTAGAACATTAGAGCATTTAAAGAACAACAATCCCCCCATAATAGCGAACAATTCAAAATATCCACAAGCTCGATATTTGACGATGGCTATTTCTGAAAATCGGGAACCTCTCCATACTCCCACTGGGAAAGACACAGAGGTACAACACCCTGTTGAGCAGCCTAGTGTGGCACGCATGTATGATTTCTACCTAGGTGGAACCAGCAGTCGTGCCATTGATCGTGATGCTGTGGCCGAAGTGGCTAAAGCGATGCCTGACTGCTTCGACCTTTGCCTTGAAAATCGGTCTTTTCTCCGACGCGCAGTACGCTATATGGCTAGCCAAGGAGTTACCCAATTCGTCGACATTGGCTCCGGTCTTCCCACCGTCAGCAACACCCATGAAATCGCCCAGTCAATCAACCCGGATGCAAAAGTCCTCTATGTCGATATGGACCCCGCAGTCCTTGAGCTTGGACAGAAGCTGCTAGCACCCAACAAATCGACCGCTATCATCTGCGCCGACATTCGAAATCCGCATGAAGTATTCGCTCATCCGGACTTTAATCGATTGATTGATTCCACGAAACCTATCGGCATTTTGATGATGTGCGTTGCATGTTTCTTCACGGAGCCCGAGATTTCGTCTATTATGGGCGATATTCGTTCTGTAATCTGCGAAGACAGTTACGTTGCTGTCACTCATGACACCTTGGATGGCCATAGAAATGAAAAGGAGAAGATCGCTAGGGTTCAAAAGATTTATAGCGAAACACCGATTCCGATATATTTCCGCAATCATGACGAAGTGTCCAAAATATTTGAAGGGCTCCGCCTGGTGGATCCCGGGGTGGTCATGTTGGATGAGTGGCACATTGGTTTGGACCTCCCAGCACCAGCTGCTGTCAGGTGGCTGTATGGTGGGGTTGGGAGAAAACATCAACTCACGAGTCATGCCGTAAATGTAAGTGCTTGACCCGCTTTTGCTTGAGAGATGACTTGAGAATACCTATATGCTAATCAAACCTAGTAAATATCTCCATGTGCGTGACGGTACGGTACTCAGTATCGGCAAAACTTTATCGATGTAACAGCTGAGAATCACACCATGATTATCGTCCACTGATATATTTCTTTGCTAGCATGCCCTAATTACACACGCATATCCTTAGGGAATGTGTCGCGAAATAATTGGGCTTTTGGATTGGATAGGGTGCTTCACTTGTCTTGGTTTAGGTTTCCCTATTTAGTTAGGTTTCCCTACACCGTTATGCAAATGCAAAGGCTTCTTCTACCATAGTTCTCCATTTATCTACGCAAAATGGTTTAGAGTTTGCTACGTGGTTGCTCGTGCACGTATTGAGCCTATCTAATAATTCGCCATAGTGACACAGAGCGGCCAATCTCCCCAATATTATGCAAATTGCGAGTGGTAGGTGAATCCGATATATGAGCTAGACTGAACAAAAAAACCTCTTCGGCCGAAAAGATATCGTTGGTCCTGTAATTAATATCATTCATACCCTTACAAAAACTATTTATATTGTCGAAGTTGTTAACTTCGTGTGGCCATATCTCGGACCGAAAGCCTTCTGCGTTTTCGATGTGACTTCTTAGTTGGAAGGTGAGAGAAATGTAGACGTACAATAACCTCGTGCCCGTGGATGTAGGCTAGGGCCATCGGCAGCCACTACTCGTAGTGCACAGCATCTGGGGAAGCTCCGGCTTCTAGTACATAACGCGCAATCGCTTTCAAGCCTAAAATGAATGTCGTACATATATGGGGCTTAAATTATTAGGAGATACCATCTTAAAGGATTTCTTATATACATAGTACCTGTCTAAGTGGGGCCAGACCCGGGGCAATAACCACTAGCTAACCGTATTTTGCAGATGTATGAAATACAAAGACGCTATTTGCTAAATAATACATACACTCCTACTCCGTGTGACTAGAAAGTAACTTAAACTACTATATATTAGGTGTAAACACGGTCAGTATATCTGAGTAGAAAAGGTCCATAAAAGCGGAAGCCATGCGTTGTCAAACGCCATGCTGCAGACTGTAGAAACACCAAGCTGCCAGCTTGTTTGCGCAATATTGGCTATCGCAGCGCAGGCAAAGATATATTGAACCGCAGCAATGGCAATAGCCAAAAGTTTCGACAGTTTTGGCGTGCTGATGCTGTCCGACTGCTTCTGCAGCATTTGGATTGGACTCTTGTACTCGAAGGCTGGTATGGACGTAATGCCAGGGGTGCCGACTCCCAGCAAAAAGGCCAAAAACGGTCGGCGCAATGATAAGAGGCCAACCTCGACAGTGCTAGGTCGTCCTCCTACAGCTAGTATTGTAGGCAAGAGACCTAAAATTGTTGCCGCTGATGCCACTGGGAAATGAGATAATAGTTAGTTTGGAGTGGTTTGAAAACCATGCGCAAAAAGGGTTTCGTCTACGGGATACGTACTATTAGCCTTCCAAGACTCCAGCGTATTACCCAAAAGGCAGTCAACTACGCTGCCTACGTAGCAACCTTCGTCGTGACACCATGACATTGTCCCTTCTAGGTAGGCTCTGAACATGCCGGCGCATTCATCCTCATTCTGAAGCTTATGCTGCATGCCTTCGCCCCATTGATAATACCAGTGCTGGAAGTGACGTGGAGTTGCCATGGCCAACCGAGCACCAGCAAAGAATGTCAAAGAGAACTAGCAGCGCAATACGATTAGATAACGTGAGGAGTGCTGGCGAGACGCAGGTAAATTGACTTGTGTCTACGGAGTACTCCGTAGTAGAATCAGTTCTGCAGGCAGCACGCTATCGCACATAGATACTTATATCGGGCCATACCTCCCGAACCCCTTTATCTCAGCCGCAAGCCACCTTTTTGAGCGCAAATTGATTGGGTAGCCATGCAGCTACCAAGCTAATTAAAGCAGAAAGGGCTTGGCGATACGTGAAACGCTGACTACCCAATCACTATAATGGATGGTTGGAAATAGATAGATCCATAGTTCGTTTAATTTACACTGGTAGCCGATTCCCTTGGAACTCGTTTAATTCTTTTATAGTCTGAAAACTTGCTGTACAGTCATTTTCGAAATCGCGTCGACAAAAGGGGGGTCACAATTTTATTCGCCCGAGGAATATTCAGCGCCCCATATGGCTTACTTCAACCAAGTTCGAATTGGCGTTGTCCTCGTGTGTTGACCTGCATCTTCTTCGTAGCGCTCATTCGTATGGCGGATCGCAATAGCTCTCGGGCATCCAAACTGTTATAGTACATCCTTTTTATAGAGAAAGGACCATTTCCGAGCCTGCCGTGTAATAGCTCGCTGAGAGTAGATATACTCAAATTACCCCATTTAGATGCTAAACACCTCGTCCCTGTGGGTAGAGCGTGCAGCATAATAAATGCTGCTTTCCTAAGGGTCCTCGCTGATAGTCCGATGGAATACTATTATTTATTCTGGGTATATATCCTTAGTACCTACATACCTTTAGTTGAATATATGATCAAAATAAGGATAAATGGTTAAGCATGTACTTATTTTACCTTTTGTTAGTTAACTCTTTATATGTCGGTCGAGGTGGTCCTGACGCTTGAAGCCCTTGCTTCAGCCATTGACTTTGCATTTGAATTCTCACTCGTTCATATCAAATTGTTGGTCAATAACATCCAAATTATGACCAGGATGAATTCACCATTTTATTCACGCATTTCTCACCATCTAACGGGATTCCAAGCTTGTACAAGTATGGGTTTATTATTCAAATATCATTCAATTCTTTGAGCTTTCTATAAAGTTCTAACCCTTTTCCTAATCCTACCATTCGCAATACATGACTGAGAACACTCCTGTGTAACCATATTGGCATGTTCCCTCATCGCCGTTGCCAGTATACCAAGTAGCATCCCGATATCCATCACACACAAATTTGCCAGCCTTTACTCCATGCTCACCCGTAGGCAGATTCGTTCCTTCGTATCTACACGATTTCCCATAGGCTTTGAAGCCGCTGTCTCCATTGTGAATCCCGGCAAAGGACCCGTCTTTCTTCACAAAGTCGGTAGTTTGTGTCTCAGGACATCCTCTACCACTACCTGCACCCTCATAGATCTCCCATTGAGCTTCCCCATCTACGTTAGTGTGGTAGTAATAAAGGGTGATGCGCTCAGGGTTGCCGCCGCTCGTGGGGGCGGGCCCAGTTGCAGTGGTTGTCGTTGGTCCCAGCCCCTCGATGACGGTCAGAGTCCCCAACATGGAAGAGAGGACTGATTCCCGAGAGATGGCGCTGCTAAGAACCTTATCGGAGTCATCGTACTGTGTTGTGCATGGCCTATTCATGGTGATCGCAACGCCAGGCGCAGGTGTGCCGACGACTTTAGTCGATGATGCGGTTGCAGAGCACCCGGTCGTGGTAGAGCAATCGAAGTCACACCCGGAGCCTGCAACGCAGACTGTAGAACACACTTGCGCTGTTTTAGTGCTGCATTCATTATCATGGTCGCCATCAGATCCACTGCCGCTGCCAGTACCGCCGCTGCTACCGCCGCCGCCAGATGTATTGCTGAATTCAGGTGGGCAGAACATACATGCCCCGTGGCAAAACGGGGCGCAGCCGTGACCGCTGCCCTTGCTGCCTTTGCTGACGGAGGGTGTAGCACTACCCGAGGACCAAGTGGTTGTGGTTGTGCTTATCTTCCGGACCAACTTGAAAGGTGGCTAGCTGAAACCAGAGCCATGGTCGATGCTGGCCTCCAAGCATTCACTGATGCCGAGAATCCCACTGATAGCCAAAAAAGGAAAATTGCCCGGGGTTATCTCTGGAGCTACTTCCACATGAAGATAACAGAGACCGCCAAGGTCGAGGTGGTGAAGGGTGAGTTCTCGCCACTGGTACAACCTTCCAGCTTACCTTGCTGACATCATTTAAGGCAGCATCAAGAAAGTAAAGAACTTTCTGGATGGGACGCCGCACCAGTCGGGCACTCCACATTTCTACTGCGGTGATACATGGCTTATAAAGGAATCCAGAATGGACGCGGCTATGGACATAAATGAAAAAGAGACTATATTGCGTGATGGTCCGGATGGAGTTTCGAATCCTGTTCCAATTGAGGATGTGGAGAATTACCAAGATCACTTATGGTATCTCGACGCCCAAACTCACCAGTGGGTGCGCAATGAGATGGTTCCTTACTGGGCACATGATTTTTTCGAATATGTGTTTGATAGTGACTACGAAGGGAAGACTATGTGCACCGTAGGGGGCATTTTGGCAGGAACGCAAGACGAAACCAAGCCCCCCACGCTGACGTTGTGCCCTTTTGCCTTCGAGAACAAACAGGGTACCGTTGTTCTTGGGGACAGAAAACCCTCAGCAGGCTTGTCAATCATGGATATTATCCCACGAAGCACAACTCTCTACCATGAGCTTCTCCATCTCACTGTTGGTACGCGTGCCACCCTTGATTACACTTGTAAGTTCCCCTGATATGACATCTAGCCTGGCCTGGGCTACCACTAATGGCTTGAAGACTCGTGGTTGAAAATGAAAGATGCACTCAAAAAGCCCGATGCGACACCGAAAGAAAAAGAAGGCGAAGAAATCTGGTATGGGAAGATATACCAGGATATCATGCGCCAAAACCCCGACACAATTACCTTCTTTAGCGTAGGGTACTGGTATTTCATGCAGACCACATGGAACAACGACAAAAACACGCACAAGCGATGGAGTTTCCACACTGGCGCAGGCGAATTCTTGCCAATATAAGGAGACAATGAGAGAGGGGATTGTCTATGGAGCGAAATTGACAAATCTGGTATACAGTGACTGTTCAAGGTTTCCTAAGGCCCTACATACGCCTGTATAGAAAGCGCTTCTAAACTTCAGATTGTTCCACACTTAGTTCTCACTTCTTTCTCGTTGGTTTCGTAGATCTCTATACGGCAGAATATGGTATGATCATGAGAGTCGTAAGGCTAAGTGTATGAGGTGTTTGATAGTAGTCGCTACCAATAGCAATGAAACTTCCACTCTCCCACTAGATCAAATTTCGAACTAAAAACAAAGAGATTCAAACATAAGTGGTTGCCTTGAAATCACAAAACTCTTCCTTCCATTCCAGGGGCCCTACTTTTTCCAGCCTCTCACTGAATCTCTCCATTAGGGATCCGTTGCCGAACCCAGCATTTCTATACTCGGCCTGCTCCGCATTCACCCAGAAATGTAGCAATAGCATTAACTGAGTTTCTTGGCCATGCATGAATTCTGTTTGGGCGGCCCATATCTTTAAAGGAAGACAGTTTTGATGTCGCACGATGCCCCGGAAGGGCCGACCATCCATTCCTACGACCTGTTCGCGCATACCACTTAGTTGCGAAATTTGGGCCTTGTGGGCTTCGGTCACTGGTGTCGGAAAATAGACCCATAACAATTGAACGTATGATTCCAGCAAGGAGCCGAACCAGAAGGAGTCGTTCCTATCATGAAATGTCTCACGAGAGGACACATATTTTATTCCTCTACTATCGAGATTCTCACGATAGAGCTGGGCGGAAGGCGAGCCTATGAATTGCTTCATATCCGACATTCTCGTCCATGCTTTATATAGGAATCAGCGGGCTAGCTTTATCCATTTGATATATGACTCACCTGTTACCAGAAGGATGGTTTCTGGACACCCCTGAACTCTTGCCCACCCAGACCGCTCATGTCCTGGGGCCCGAATCAGTGGCTGAAAATACCCAGCCCATTCGGTATCCAGCTCCTGATCTTTAGTGACTTGGAGCTTGGTCCAGATCAGAATTGCTTGGTCGTTGAGGTCGTCCGATGACCTGTCTATAGTAGGATCCTCGGCCCTCATGGCTGAAGATTTGAGTGGATTTGGATGTGAACAGGAATTTTGGAGTCTAAGTTCGGATTTAAATATGGAGTAGGCAGCCGCTAGTGACAGGGTCTACGCTAAAATGGGATGGGCAAATAGAGAAACAAATTTGATGCAGGAAGGCCTGAATACTCTCATTTAACTAAGCGTAGCGAGGCCCACTTCTATAAAAGCCTACACTTTCTATACTATAGACTCCGAGACTTTTTATACCCATATACTGTTGAATATTCCTTCCTTCTTATCTGGTTATTTCAACACGGTATATCTTATTAATATATTTAGTTAAAAATAATAAACTACCTAGGATATTAAAACCCTAGTTCTAAAAGGGGAAAAGGGGAAAAAAGAAAGTGCATCATCCGTGAATCGAACACGGGCCTCGTCGATGGCAACGACGAATTCTACCACTAGACCAATGATGCTAGTTTGATGTAAGGGACTGGCCTACAGTGCATCAAGAGCAAATCTGTACTACAAGTGCAGGCTATAGGGCGTAGCAAAGTTCCCACTCTCTCCAGCCGCCCCGGTATCCACCAAGCCGAGCCTCTCAGCACTGCCCTGACTCCCTCGGATATGAGAGTTTTCTAGGCACTGCCTCCTGGGTCCCGAAGCCAAAAGTACATGGGGCCAAAGACCTATTGGTTCTTCGGACCTCCAATATGTTTACGTATTCGCTCTCGTTTTCGAGAGGCATCCAGGGTTCTGGCAGCTCATGTGATGGGCAATATGAGGGCTTTCCATGGCATTTGCGCAGCATGGCCAATGTGAAATCTGCCTCCCCTTGCGCCCCGGAGCTTTAGTGGACCTCTTGAAGACATTTGGAATCGTCATAGGTATATTGCATATATTGCACGTGAGAGCTCGGGTTGCCCAGACATGCCCGATCGGAATGTGCAACCGATGTACGAAATAATGCGACGCAAGATTCGAGGAATGCAAATGGAATATTACCTTACATCTACAATTTATGGTCCCCACACTTGAAGTTGCAGCCACTACCACCTTGATACATATGCATATCAACTTGTTCCGGTGAGTTCGCGCCGCAAACAGCCATGACGAGCCTAGCGGCTAATCGGCCCCTCAATTTGCATGGACCAGCGCCCGACCAAAGACTCAGCCTTGGGAAGAGAGGCTTAGAATTATCCAATGATATTCAGTCCTGGCATTTAAGAGGCATTAAAGAGGTAGTTCCACTGCGGAGAAGTGCAGGGAAGTTCTGTTGTTTACCTTTCGAACATTTAAAACCTTTTGGTTTCCCCCCCTTTCTTCATCTCTTCCAAATCAAATCTCAACCTTCGAACATCTAAATACCAAGATCCTCAAAACTACCATAATACTTCAACCATGTCTGTAAACGGAGCAGGCACTAGCAAGGCTCCCGCCCCCCACCGTGGAGGTACACACCAACCTCTGGTCGATGTCCAGCCATTTCACATAAGCGATTTGCAGCCCAAATACGCGCACCAAATCGACCATGATGATGATAACCCCGATGCGCATGGCTGGTACGCTGGCATGAGTGAGTTGCGCCAATCCATATACGCGCTGCGACTCTCGTCCTAACAATACCTCGTTTAGTCCACAGCCTGGGTGAATGTATCGGATTCCTTGGAGCTATCCCCTGCTGCATCTGCTGCCCTAACCCCTTCAAGCCCGTCGAACAGGGTGCAGTCGGTTTGATTTCGCGATTTGGACGGTTAGTGATCCCCTCTCGCCCCTGTCCACTGAATATCACTTGCTGACGATGATTATTCTAGCTTCGAGCGATCGGTCGATCCTGGTCTGGTTAAGATCAACCCGCTCAGCGAACACATCACCACGGTCGATGTCAAGATCCAAATCGTCGAGGTGCCCCGTCAGGTCTGCATGACCAAGGACAATGTCACCCTCAACCTGACCTCCGTCATCTACTACCAAGTGGTCTCTCCTCACAAGACCGCGTTCGGCATCTCGAACGTGAAACAAGCCCTGATCGAGCGTACGCAGACCACATTGCGCCACGTGATCGGCGCACGGGTGCTGCAAGACGTGATCGAGCGCCGCGAGGAGATCGCCCAGTCGACGTCGGAGATTATCGAGGAGGTAGCAGCCGGGTGGGGAGTGAAGGTCGAGTCGATGCTGATCAAGGACATAATCTTCAGCAACGACCTGCAAGACTCGCTCTCGATGGCGGCGCAGTCGAAGCGTATCGGTGAAAGCAAGGTTATTGCCGCGCGCGCCGAGGTCGAATCCGCCAAGTTGATGCGCCAGGCTGCTGATATCCTGTCCTCCGCTCCTGCTATGCAGATTCGCTACCTCGAGGCGATGCAGGCTATGGCCAAGACCGCGAATAGCAAGGTGATTTTCCTGCCTGGATTATCGTCTACCCCAGGACAGACCGAGCAGACGCAGCTTAATGTTGCTGAAAACTTTGGCGAAGGCCCTAGCAAGTACGGCGCTACCTCTCAGGGCGATACTGGACTCCAGCATGCAGTCAACGCCCGCGTTGTCGAAGACATCTAGATGTGATCTTGACGGTTTGCCTCCGTCGTCTCCTTCCCCCCTTATTTAATTGGTCAATTTCTTGCTTGAAGATATGACCCTTCCCCCTTCAGTTTGTGATTTATCTTGCCCTTTCCGGAAAGTGGAGCCTTTGAAGTTGTTCCTCAACAGCTCATTCGTCTGCTCTCCCGGAATTTTGTTGTCTCTGTATTATGGCTGGACGTGATTGGATCCATGACGATACCCACCTTCGTTTGCTGCTATTATTGCAGCTGTTTTAATGTCTCTATGAGTGCTTTGATCCTACTTATTTAGTATACTGCAATGCAATCTTCGCTCTAAGTTATTTCCTTTGTATCTGTAGCATCCTAATATACCCAGGGCCAGTCAGCAACGATAATGAAGCTACAAAAACGCGACTCAGCAGCTGCGGAGAACGTCCGCCTTACAACCACTTAAAATGACTTGTGTCAAAAGGGTTCTGTGCGGACTAAAAGTTTCTAAATTAGTGAATATCCACCTGGGAAGCCTAATAATAATATTCTCAAATTAAGATTGTTATTGTTTTTGAAAATATTGAAAGCTGCTATTCAGTTTCGTGTGCTGTATACTCCAGATGTCCGTACCTTACTATGTGTTCCGTACTCTAACTTCATCTGATTGTTTTAAATGACGTAGCACTGATTTCTGCAGATGGTGTTCCTGATGAGTCTTAGCCGCAGCCAAGACACGGTATTTTCCAGGGTAGCTATTAGATTGGGTAAAAAAACGTGCTGTGAAGACGCTAGCATGTTAGTGGATATTGCGATGCTGATCTTGGGTATTTTCCATGGAGGATTTTCCACAGTTTACTCTAATTGATTAGCAAGATTATTGATGATTGTGATTATTCTATATCCAGGCGATTCATCTTAGTCAAATCCCCCCAAAATAGAGCAATAAATGCAATTTTTGGCCAGGTTTGGGGCTGTGTGAGGGTCTTCAGTGAGAAACTAGCTTCGGATGAGGAAAGTTATAGAATCAGCACTACCGAGAGGAGCTAAGATCAATTTGGAGATTGCGCTACAAATATACATAACGGTGAAAATAAGTCCCCTTTCGATTTGGGGGCCGAATGTTGACTTCGCTTTTCCGACCGCTATACACCTTGCCCTTCTGCAAGACCCTATAGAGCTACCTAACAGATACAGCTTCAAAAATGACGTCTACTATACCGACATTGGTCGCAAGGGCGACGGCCGAATCGACAGGGACGATCACGACGATGCCCATGTCAAGTATCTTCACTGCTCCCGCCTCATGCTCGAAATCGTGGACATTCGAGCCACAGGTTGCAAACAATGTCCCAAATGGTCTCTTAATACAAAATGCCGTCGTGAACGACAATGCCGATCCTGCGTGTTTCCCTTCCGGGTACAGTCAATATGGAAGAGTTCGAGCAACTATCGCCTATAGCCCAGGCTATTGTCCAGGTGGATACACCTCGGCCGATTTAGTGATTCACAATCCGGCGACCACTGCCATATGCTGTCCCTCGTAAGTAGAAAAAAAGCTCATTCTGGTTTCCAGCTCGGATATTGACTTCGAGGCACTAGTAACTTCTCCTACTACGAGGAACCAAGGGACTCCACAACGACATTCGCCGGATGTCTAAGCAATTTCCCTAGTTCATCATCTACAATTGTCACCGTCCGCCAGGTCGACCAGGAGAGCACACAGGTCTCCGGCCCCGTCACGATGTGGGCGCAAGCAATCCAAATCCAGCTGCAAGCTTCAGACAAAAGCCTATTTGTCTCCGCAACTACGACTGAATCGTCCGACACGAAAATGTCATCAGGCCAGACCAGCACAACCTCTTCAACACAGACCGGCCCAACCATCCCAGCAGTACCAACAGTTCCTTCTGTCCCAGCTCTCTCGAACGAAGGCGCGACAGAGACAAGCGGTCTGTCAACAGGGGCAAGAATTGGCGTTGGCGTCGGTGTCGGCGCAGCAGGACTCATTATAATCGCCGCTCTAGCATTTTGGTTATTCCGCCGGCGCCAGAACAAAGGACAGAAGAATCTGCCTGACACATCATCTTCATTCGGAGGGAGTCACCCAGAAGCCAGCGAGCTTGGTGGGAGCACTCAATTCGTTGCAAACCCGTCATACCAACACCCAGAGCATGGAGCACCAAGCGAGCTTGGTGGGAGCTCGCAGGCGGGAGCGTCTAGCATTGTGGCGAACACGCGGACGACTGGTCCTTCTGAACTACATGCGGGAGTTCCAGGCCCGAAGTTCGTACATGAACTTGGTGCTTAGATTTTCTTTGCTTCTTGTGTTGCAAAATCAGAATTATACCCACACTCCTCGCTCGGCTCTCGGTCCCTGCAATACCTGGCAGATACGAGTCTATGAAATTGAGGCTTAAAGGCTTTTGTATAAATAGGGGCATGCTATTTCCATTGGAGGACTTGGATGCTGGGATCGATGAGCAGCGATATGAAGTCTCGGCTTGGGTTTGTCGAGTCTTATATCAGTATATATGGTCTCCCCTGCATGACGGGGCTTGTTTGAGGGTACAAGGCCTCTGTCGGATGTAAATATAGCTCAGCTGCAGAGATAATACATTATGATCACTCTTTCCAACTTTTAATAATGCTTATTTCACGTAGATTTAGGCTTATTTCTTTTTACCTCTGGGATTACACCCTCCATCCCCCCGACCCCACCCTGGGGTAGGTACGGAGTACATTGGTATCTGTTGAGAAGAAGCCGAGTCATGCATCATGCCTTAAACTGTCGAATCCAGTGTAAACAGCTCAGCAAGCAGCCCAAAAAAAATTCGGCCTGGCAGCGTTCTTGGGGCCATTGCGTTCCTGGTCATTGTTTATTTTCCTTTTGTGAGATGGAAAAAGAGAAAAATGGAGAGAGAGAATGAAGCGGGAGAATTGGCGATAAGTCTTCGCCCGGTTTCTCGTCCTCAAGAGCTCGAGAATCACATTCAGAGCGTTGCACATGAGAAGGTAACCGGCCCTCAGGATATTAGGGCCAAACTAGCAAGTGAGCCGGTGAGACGAATAGGGGATTAAAATAGGGAACAAAAAAGTAAGATATGTAGAAATACATGTAACTATTGGTTGATCTCTTTTGTTTATGCTGTATAGATCTGAAAACGAAAAGCGGCCAGGAACTATACCTAAAATGGCATAACACCATACCTAATGAGGAAAGGAGAAGGCGGTGGGGCGTGGAGATATCGACCCTCCCCGCGGAGGCCAGCTCTCTGTTCAAGCGTGAATTGACCTCGAGACAGATTGCCAAAGCTCCACAATCAGAGCTTTACGCAAATGACATCACAAACCTACAGCTCGTCAACTCGAGCTGGCGTCAAGCCGCCAAACCAACCCACTGCATCGCCTAACTTCGCCGACCCGAACTTCGACCCAGCCGACTTCCTCAATGACTCTCTATCACCGCTGACTGTGGCATCATCACAACTCAATGCCTCTCGGTCACTCGGCTCTGTGCCCCTGACAGAGCTGTCTGCGCAGGTCCAGTCCCTCCTCTCCCAGATTAGCGCCCAAAATATCCGTCTCTCGAGCACATTATCCCAACTCACCGACGAAATCCTCCGAAGCGGTGGACGACTAGCCTACGAAGTCGAAGTCCTACGAGGCGAGACAATCGGGCTATCCGAAACCCTAACTGAAGTCCTACGCGACGACATAACAAAGTTCGTCCCGGACCCGTCACCAGAAGACGGGCGTAAGACCGAACAAGCAGAAGAGGATGCGCCAACAAACGAGGACGAGTCGGCAGCAAGCCCAGACACCAAGAACAAACCCGCCGTCCCGACAGACCCAGAATACATAACAAATCTCCGCACCCTGAACCAAGTGCGATCGCGCCTAGAAGACGTTGTACAGACCTTCGGCGACGCAATGAGCTGGCCGTTACCCCCATCCGAGATCTCGTTCTCATCATCCTTCATCTCAGTCTCAGGACCAGACCTCGGGCCCGAAGGCCAAGACCGCGAAGAAAAGGGCCAAGAAATGATGAAGAAGCTACGCACAGAAGTGAGCGAGCTACTCGACAGCGAGGGCGGAGGATACGCCGGACTGGACGCTGCCAACCGCCGCGTTGAAGCTCTGCGGACGCTGGCGACTGTGTGGAATGCATCGGCCGAGGAAAAAGCCCGTAATCGGTTCGTGGATAGCCTGGCGAATATCGTGGAGGATCGACGGCGCGCCTTGGATCAGCAGCAGGATCAGAACCAGCGAACACAGTCTAAGTCTAGGTCTGAGGCTCGGCGCGATAGTGACAGTGGGGCACCGGCTGGTGGGCTGTTCCGGAATTTACAACGTTTGAGAGAGGAAATCTACTTGGAGTGAGACATTGGGGTGTACATGGTTCTGGGATGTCTGTTGAGCTGGTTCTCTACATGGAGACTTGGACCTAGCTGTATAGTATTTTGCATATTCATAATCAATCTCTCATTTTCTGCAAATACTAGTAGTGATCTCGGGCCATGGAGGATTTGGGCTGCTTGGACTGTCTCATAGTTTCACCTGAAAACCCGACGGCATTTCAGCGGTTTCAGGTAGCGAATGAAGTCTTCGTTGAGGGCGTCTTTGTGGCCTTTCGTACTCTCGAGTGTGATGATGGCTCGAATATTATGGAAGTCGGCGGTCATCAACGTTGAGCTCGATGTGACAATATCGTAGGTATTGAGATTCTCGTATCCATTAGCACGCGCCACATCTCCTCCCAGCCACTTGGCTGCGACAACGTCCTAGCTCCGGCACCCCTTTACCAGGTAGTAGTAGTGCTCTAGGAACGCTCTAACTATTCGAGATAGGGTGACGAAGCCGATCCAGGTAAAGGTATATGGTCGGCGTCCATCGTGTCAAATAATCATAAAGCCATCGCTCTCGTCCCAAGTGAACTCGCCATAGCTCAGAAACTTTGAAAGCCGACGTAACCAGGTCAACGTTCGGAGCTGGCTTACCAGCGCTAACTGGCTTGACTATGTCTAACACGAACGGTTAGCTGGACAGACGGTAACGAGCGAGGATGGATTCTCACCGATGACTGAGTCGAAGAAGCGCATCAGCTCCTCACCTGTAAAGAGAACAGTAGGAGCAAGGTTGATTTGGCAGGTCCCTACCTAGGTACGTAGTTTTGATGTCTTCGACCGGTTACGCAATGTGAGATTGAGCATAACTAAAAAGATGTATAGTCTATTCACAGGCTACGTAGATACTATTTTCAAGGCCCTTTTTAGGAATATTGATCGATATATGGAGTAGTAGGTGTAAGGATATATATTTCTCAAAGACTAATCGTTGTTTAATACAGGTGAATGTGTTCTTTATAATGGTATAAGCGACATCCATAGATATCCAGATGCAAAATCGCATATTCTCATAGACTCTAAATATGATCTGGATGCTAAACAAACTGGAAGACAATAGAGCTGAGACATGTGAAGCTTGAATGTAAGGGGTCTAGGGGTCTAAGGGGTCCACGAGGTGACGAAGTGACGGAGTGACGGGGGTGCCACCGGAAACGTTGCGCCGATCGCAGCCTCTCTCTCTCTCCACCTCCAAAGCGATTGCGTATGTCCCGGGTTCCTTTTGGTTCCTGACATCTTACAATGTTCCATATTGCTTTACCTAGTATCTGATTCGACTTTATTATTGCATGATGGCGTCGGAGGACGCGCCACTACACTTTCAAGATGCCAAGTCGACTCCGATGCTGTGGCACGTCTTCAACCGTCGGTCACGGTCAAACCGGGTTAAAACAATTGGCTTGTCAGTAATTGCATTGTTCTTCTTCTTTCTTATGCTACAGTCTTCTTCAACGGTAAGGATCGCTTCCTACTCCACAGACATGCTGTGATTGCTAGGCCTAAAACAAAGAAGCTGACAACCTGCCTAGCGAGTCGATCCGGACTTTTGGACCAAGTTTCCCTCTCGCCATCCTTTCCCCCAGCGCCCAGAAGACGCCCAGGTCCTCCTCCCTCCCCGCACCGATATTAAT
This sequence comes from Penicillium samsonianum, assembly GCF_028829775.1. Taxonomy (NCBI): domain Eukaryota; kingdom Fungi; phylum Ascomycota; class Eurotiomycetes; order Eurotiales; family Aspergillaceae; genus Penicillium; species Penicillium samsonianum. Next base: position 3,996,134 of record NW_026643260.1, on the reverse strand, counting down.
GTCAACGATACCCTCCCCCACAATCTGGACAAACCCAACCCGCGCTTGCATGTCTTAGTCCCAGCCTCGCAGGGCTCGCGCGGAGTCTGCCGAACGCTCACGTCGGCTATGATCCTTGGATACCCACCGCCGACATTAATCGGTTACGGGCATGACTCTCCCGGAGCGACCGAGGCCGAGCGCATGGTGGACCGGATCACGCGCGTGCGCAATTACCTCCGAGACAGCAAAACCGTGCATGACCGCGACTTCGTGCTTATGGTGGATGGCGCAGACAGCTTCTTCCAATTGCCGCCGAAGATCCTAGTGGAGCGGTTCCAGGCTATCATAAGGGCGAACAACCGAAAGCTGCGGGCCAAGTTTGGGTTCGCAGAAGTGGAGGGCCAAAAGGCTGGGGCTGCGCCTGAGATGGTACAGAAATACACCCAGCGCGTTCTTTTTGGTGCAAGCAAGATGTGCTTCCCCGGGTTGCTGGACGATCCCGGTTGTGTATCTGTTCCCGAATCAACTCTACCTCCTGATGTGTATGGCTGGAAGACTGATGTCTACCCGGATGGATCTCTGAACCGACCCCGGTGGCTGAACCCCGGAGCGGTCATTGGTCAGGCTGCGGATCTGCGTCTGATCTACGATGAGGTCCTGCGGCTAGTTGAGTTGCGCTCGAACAAGTCTGGAGATTACCAGGCTCTGACGCAGATGTACGGAAGACAAGAGGTGGCCAGAGAACTGGAGCGGCGGCGAACAGCCAACGACTTCAAAGAGTTGCTCTACCGGATGGTGGGCATCTCGGATGCAGCAAACATCACCGGAATCAACCTCCGGCTGGAGACAGGTCACCGTTACGAGTACGGTATTGGCGTCGACTTCGAGTCACAACTCTTCTTCAACCAGATCATGTCCCGCAGGGATGTCGAGTGGGTTAAGTACGGCAACATCACGAAGATGTCCGCTTTACAGATGGAACACGGCGTCCCGCGCGAACACCGTCTCCTCCTACCGCAGGATATCGCAGCACTCCCCAACCCATTCATCCAGTCCCGCTTCGCAAAAGAATCAACCCAGCGACCAGTATGGAATGCCACGCTTGACAAACTCCCGAACCCGCGCGAACGCACCTGGCACAACATCTCGCTTATGACGAATGCCCACTCCGCCTCGGTGCCGGTAATCGCCCATCTCAACGGCGACCCCAAACTCCGCAACACCTGGTGGGAGAATATGTGGTTTTTCCCATGGGGACGCGCCCTACTGCGGAAATATGTCCGCGACTCACACGGGTTCGACGCTGCACAGTCATCGCTACTGGGCGGGCAAAACTGGTTGGAGGTGCGCGGAGGCCGAGGTGGGGTTTGGACCGATCACGCAAACTGGATCACTCTTTCTGAGGTTTGCAATGGTCAAGAAAGAGATCTCTTTGATGATGACCTCGGACCATGGGATAAGGAAAATGATGACCCAGATGATCCGGTTTACAACCAGTATGGAAGTCTCATTGCTGGGAAGGAAGAGAAATCCGACTAAAGCTGGACTTTGAGTTGTTATGCTCCCCCTGTTCCTCACTATACCATTCTCAACGGATCGATGGGCTGCCGGGTTATTGAGACATCCCGTCCAGCTCACCGTCCCACCAAGCCACCTGCTCTCCGCTATATCTCCACGCCGAGGTCTAAGCTTATCAAGTTCTGGACATTATCCGAATTTTGGAGTTTGGATGGTTTTTGTCTTTTTGCATGACCGGCATGATTGGATAAGCCGTTACTATGATGGCGTGGCCGGATTCACAAATGAATTCAGATTTATTCTTATGTCGAAGTTGGGGATTCTTTCGACAGTTATTGGGAATAGCTGTACATTATCGGGACTGGCTTTGTATGATACCACAATAGATGGAACTTTGGAAGAAGCCCTTTGGTGAGGCTGGCGTATATAGAACGCAGCAGAATGAACAAGTTGGAAGTAAGCCTTCCTCTCTCTTCCTCTACCTATCCGTTCACCTTTTATAAATGCACGCGGATTCTTTCCCCTAGCGGATATAAGCGCTGAAAGCTAAGGGGAAGATAAGATGATGTATTATCTCTATCTGACGACGGCCGTCTATGTGGGGGTCATATGACCCTAGTCACATAGTGATATCTGCCTACTCCTAGAGAATCGGTCGTCCTCGAGCGAGGGGCCAACCGTCGTAGGCTAAATACATGCAAGTTAAAAGCGCTTCCGTCGAACGACGGTGGCTGAATATAAAGCAAAGGGCATAAAAGCGCTTCCGTCAAATGAGGGTGGCTGAATATAAAGCAAAGGGCACTTCCGTCGAAGAACGGTGGCCAGACATGAAATAATAAAATACGAAGCAAAAGGGTATCCGACGGTGGTGGAACTGGACAAAAGCTAGTATTCAACGTCATTATTTTGACACAAGAAAACCAAGCAAAAAGCAACTCGAAAAACTGATTCCTAACCTTATCCCCAGATTCTTTCGCCAAATCTTAACTGAACTGAATCTTTAGCTACGCCACTCTCTCATAATGGTGTGAAGCGGCAGAAGATCACCATCCTTCCCATACATTGCACTCTCCCTCTATCCCACCAAACCATTCCGTGTAGTCCTTCTTATGCCTTTTGACAGGTGAATAGTCCTCAGGATTTATTTCAAACCTTGCGACTACACCTCTGTGTCGGTGAAGGTAATAACGCCAACTTCCCGGCATATCAGCACATAGCTTGACAAGGAAATGAAAAGGTCTGCGTGAATTTAAGAATATCACTCCCTGAAAACTTGGAGGTACTCCTGCCTCGCTTTCTTTGTTCTCAAGGAGCATAAAATAGCCCAGTCGTGCAAGTGTTGTGTTCGGTTGACAGCGATAAAAACCTTTGGCTTTAAACTGTTTTTGCCTTTCATGTTCTACTTTTCTCGAAGCGCCAGCTTTCGCACCTGAATGGGGCTCTGTAATGCCCACGTCTTGTGAATATGTCAATTTGGTATATCTCGGTGTTCCACCGGAATATCGGGGTATTATATTCTTAATCACAACTTTGGAGTTTTCATCATCATCAGATTCATCAAGTCCTGCAACTGCAAAGTCAAAATTGATCTTCCGGCACCGGACGTCTTCGTGCCTTGTGTCATGGCGGATCTGGATAATGACTGCGCATTTTTCTTCGGCCTCGTCCAAATAATGTATTCCTCCAAGGCTGACGGATATCCAGGAGTCGGAATCCTTTGCGTCAGCCTGGAGAAGGAGCTTTGGAAGGGGTTTTTCGGTACCTCTCGGGATATTTATACGTAATTTTTCCAAAGAATCCGTTACAGAGTTGGCGGACTTCCAATCGTCTTCCACCTCCTTTAGTGGATCGACAGCGGTATTCATGCTGGGTAATGCAGCCGCAGACGGGGCCATTTTGGATCTTGCTTCCTTGGCCGCATTAGAAGATCCTTTGGGATGCTTAAGCCTCCGATATTTTAGTAGCTTCTGCCTCTGTTGGTTTGACGTGGCACGGGCAGCTCTGGAAGTTCTGGAATACTTGTTCCCAGAAGGCGCATAGGCAGCAGCATGCATCATACCTCCCCGCCCAGCTCGTTTGTTTTTTGAGTAGCTTCTTGTCTTACGACGAGTGGAAGAACCAGACTCCAATATTGCTCTTGATTGATTTGCAAGGCTTTGCGGCATATAGTCGGTCAATCGGCGGGCACTCTTTTGCCTTGTCAGCCACTGCCCACTGCGTGCAATGCTCGTAGGTTGCAAATCCGTTCCCAGTGTGTCCGGAACAATGGGATTTGAGCGTTTCTGCGGCCTCGATCCTCAACTCCCAGAATACAGTCAGGACTCTGAATTAATATGCAACGTTGGGGTTTCAAAACACTTATCCATACCGGAGACACCTGACTCGATTGTTCCTTCAAACTCCATAACGTATTTCTTAATATTGTTTGACCAAGGATTGGGGTAACTTGTTGAACAGAGTGTCCAAGAAGGAGCGAGAAAGAGTAATTTTTCTATAGAAAGAATTGACAGCGTACTGTGATTTTTGCGGAATGTGCCAGGAATTCATTCTTCTCGTATCTTCTGATATGATACTTACACCTGTCGTGGTCTAGAAGGATCGATCCTAGCTTTAAGTCAAACGTAGGTTCTTGCTGTTATCACCCGACCTTGCAATGAGTTCATTTTAACCGTAAGTAATTGAAGGTACAGTATTTCTTCAACGTCTAGTGGCACGACAGAAGTAGCTCATTGTGTCGATCTAGACACGTAGGAATACCTTTTTGGCTGTATATTTCCGTTTGCAGCAGTAAGTGACTGTCACATGGTGATTACTAAACTGGGCGAGGCTCGATCTAGGCCAATCGAAACTAAGCGTGTCGTCATTTAAAAGTGATGTTTGTTGACGGCGGCAGCACTCCCTTCCCTGCGTCCATCACCAACTCTGAGCGAATCGACGAATCAACTGGGATTATGTCAAGTCAATTTACGTGCATAATCCGGTTCCCTTTGTTTTCGAGTTTTCGAGTTGTCGAGGTATAGTAACAGGAGGCACAGTCTCGAGTTCATGGTCGACAACATTCTCCAGATTGCAGATAAGCTGGACGTTTTTGACGTCCAGAGAGGAGGTTGTGAGCATGTTTTTGGATGTGATTCCCTCCATGAGAATGTTAGGAATTTTGGCTGGGCTATACTGTATGGCGACAAGTGATGGTTATTGCCTACCTAGGTATGTATGTATGATCATATAATGACTGCTTGGCTCGGCACCGCTTCAAATGCTAAAGTTATTTTTGTCAGAGACATGCTTTAACTTTATCTACTATTCCTAATGCCATCAAGAAATATGCTCTTGTTTCTAATTTTATTTTAGGTCTTCCAAGGTTGTATGTCAGGGCTACATTCTACAGCTAGATCATCGTGACATCAATTTTCGAACGAAATATACCTATAGTTCCAGAATGCCTGATTAGTTGTGCTAGCCAAAGCGCTACATGGTTTATAGAACAGTATATCAAAACAAGAAGAACCGGCAACAACCAACTAGATGGCCTAAGAAATATTTTCGCCGGTACTGCATTCGCTGTGGTGAAATACGACTTTGAGTTGAGCCAGACTTGATGAACGTATGATACCAGATGTAGTGTAAAATAATTGGGGAATGCTTGATGGATGTACACTAAACGACTGGAAGGTTGCCGAAATTGCCTCAGGCGGGCCCCGCGGCTGAGTAACGATCTTTGCCTCCTGAGGTCCCGAGGTCAGAATGTCCTCGACGTCAACACTCAAACTTGACCAAACTTGACCAAATTGACCAAAATTGACCAAAATTGAGACATGATGGATTCCAACGAGAAAGAGGTATGTTTGAGATAACCCCTTTATATTTTTATACTAACAACAAAGAAGAAAAAGATTGTCAGCGCAGAGGAGTATCAACAAGCTCGAATGGATCTCCTCCAACAAGAAAAAGCAGCCACACAGTTATTGCAAAGACTAGCTGCCTCGCGTCGGGAACTCCCTATGGTCCAAGTATCCAACCCGGACCAATTCAAATTCGACACTCCGGACGGGGAAAAGAGTCTGGGAGACCTCTTTGACAACCGCAAGCAACTGATAATCTACCACTTCATGCTCGGCCCGGGTGAACATCGCGGGTGTGTAGGATGTTCCTTTTGCATGGATCATATTCCCGATCTCAGTCATCTGCGGAGCCGGGACACCTCGTTTGTGGCTGTCGCGACTGCGCCGTTATCCGAGATCAGTAAGTACAAAGAGCAGATGGGATGGAAGTTTCCTTTTTACAGCTCTGCCAAAACTCATCAAGCGTGGCAGGAAGCTGAAGAAAGGGGTGAGATTATTACTTGGAAGCCTGGGAATGGGTATTTTGGTCTGAGCGTTTTCAAAAAACATGATGATTGCGTGTTTCATACCTATGATACTACATCCCGGGGGATGGAAATTATCCTATCGACATATCATTTGTTGGATATGACGCCGATGGGTCGACAGGAGGTTGGGAATGGGATGAATAATTTCAGGCTTCATGATGAATACTGAGATGAAGTGTAAAACGAAAAAGATTGATCCTATATCAAATAAACCACAGTGTTGGCACATCTATTCCACGGAGCACTCTGATTGGTCTGTGGCTGATGCAGGGGTTTAGGTAACGTGGTTAAAATCATCTCGACTCTGCCGATTACAGGCTATACACCTAGAAAAAAGGACATTATTCCATTTGCATCAATTGACATCCATCGTGACATCTGACTCGCGAAGACCCTGCCATGCTCTCCTTTCTTCGGAGCTTCAAGCACATACAGAAACCACAAAGAGCCTATATTTCCATAACCTGTCGAGGTAAGGCCGTCAAAGCTGAGATTGGTCCCTCTTACTAAATTCCAAAAGCAGATCAATCGGTCGCGAAGAGCTTTTCGCCTATACCAATGGGCGTTTCCTTGTTGACGAAAAGAACCAACTTGACCGACGATATGTGAAATTCGACCTGGACGCGCTTTGCACTGCTGCTGCCACTGCTGGTGGCCACTCATCTCGAATCACGGCCATTGAGAATATGGAAGGCGGCTTTAGCAAAGTCCTTCTGATGCAAAAGGAGAACGGGATGGAAGTCATCGCCAAAATCCCATGTCGCATTGCTGGGCCTGCAGTCTTGACCACAGAATGCGAGGTAGGCGTGTCAGAATTAAGTACGTGATTCCTAAATCACAATGTTGCAAGGCTTCAGCTACTAATAAGCAATAGTAAGGAAACACACAAGTATCCCCGTTCCTCGGGTACTATCCTGGTCCTCGGACAGATCCAACGCCATGGGAGCCGAGTATATCATCATGGAGAAAGCCTCAGGGATCCAACTTTTTGAGGTTTGGGAAAAGATGCCGGAAATAGAAAAGCTGCGACTCATCAGAAGCCTAGCAAGGCTGGAGGCTCAGCTGTCGGCTATTCGATTTCCTGCATCTGGGGGACTTTATCTTCAAAAAAAGACGAACATTTCGAAATGCACACCTCTTGACCAGGATATTGATCCAACGGGTTCTTTCTGCATCGGTCCCTCTTGTGACCGCACATACCAAACAGAGGGAATTGAAACTGCTATCCCAAGTGTGCATGATATCGGGCCCTGTGAGTATATTATTCTGAGATTTGACAATCGCACTAACTGAACGTGCTCCCAGGGAATACAATCTCAGCCCTAGGGATATCCATCGCAAGAATAGAGTTGTCTCGAATCTCCAACGGACATCTTACGAACCATGCACATTTCTACCGCGGAAGTGTTGAGGAGCATACCGAACTTCTAGAAACTACGATACGCCTCATGATACTTTTGGATGCCAATAGCATCCTTTCGAAGTCCCCTCAGCCAACACTCTGGCACACAGATTTACATATGGGAAACATTTACGTCTCGCCCGAGGAACACGCGCGGATAGTATCGTTCATTGATTTGCAAGGAGTGCTAGTCTTGCCAGCCTTCCTCCAAGCTCGATGGCCAGTATTCCTGAAGCCTTGGCAGGAGGATGAATACGTGAAAGGAATTGTACACCCGAAGCTGCCGGACGACTCCGATCAATTAAACGAGGAAGAAAAAAGGCGTGCATTGAGCGAGTGGGAGCAAGATAAGCTAGCCAAGGCTTACGAGGTCGCCACATATCTCGAGAACAGACCGGCGTATACCGCCATGAATGTGCCGCGAGTTTTTCGAGAGCTGTTCATCCGTTGTGGTGAGATCTCCTCGGTGGGCGTTGTCCCACTTCGTGAATGTCTCATAGAGATATTCCAGAGCTGGTCGAATTTGGGATTCACTAGAGATTGCCCATTATCCTTCACCGAAGAAGAGGTCGAGGCTCATGAGTGCCAATTCGCCGATTATCAAGATTGGCACCAAGTCCAGGCCCTTGCTCGGGAATGTCTGGATACCGATGCGGAAGGCTGGATATCACCACATTTGGATTTCGAGAACAAAAGAAAGCCGAACAAGCAATTGCAGGACATGTACATTCATCAAATGACGGCGAGAAAACTCCGGAGGAAGTGAAAGCAATTTGGCCTTTCCCATTGTGAATCTGCCATGGAGGGATGAAGTATCAGACTGGTTTCTTTTTAATTCTTAATATCAAACATCTCTGATAAAAACATCTTCCAACTTCTCACCCTTTCACATTCTCATAATCCGCCGTAAGAGTTTCCTTAATGATAGCTAAAATAGCCTTAACATCTTCATCAGACAGTCTGAGCTCCCGCTCTTCAATAACACTATCCATCAAAACCACCGCAGTGTAATCATCCTCCTCGCCTGCTTCACCCTCCGCCTCCCCATCCACTTCCATTGCATCCTCCCCATTAGCAGCTTCCTCCGCGGCTTCCTCAGTAGCAGGATTACCGCTCAATCCCACCCCGAGATTCAGAATCATGACGACCTCGGCTTTGGTCAGTCCGTACGGCTGTAGACGGACTACTAGGTCCCGGAGGGCGATGTCCATGGGGGTTGGTTCTGTGGAGGTTATTGGTGGCGGCAGGGAATTGACATCTGGCTCTGTATTTGTTGAATTTGAGGTTCGCAGTGTGCCGGTCATTGCGGCTTGCGATTGTGATTTCGACTGGGAGGAGGAAGGGCGGGCTGTGTAGCGGGGGTATCGTAGGAGGTGGGGGGAGAGACGGCTTGCATAGTTGTGAATCTGGGAGAGTTAGTCGGTTGTTTTTACTATCGTTGGTCTCTTGGGGTCTGGTCTGGGAGCTTGGGGTCTGGTCGACTCCGTTCCACGCTGGGATCCGTGGTGCAGTTGCGCTAGGCCACAATGCCCCGTGAATAGATGACAAGGACATTATAGGGTTGCTCACCTCTTTAACCACTGTATTATGATCCCTCAGATCTGGGCTTGGTGCCCAGTTCCCCGAATTTGGCGGTGGTCGGCGGGGTGGATTGGAGGTCAGATAGGCCAGGACCTCGACATTGGTCAGGACGGCGGTTTGAGGGTCAATAATCTAGATTATTCTGTTAGCAGTAATCCAGAGCTTCAACTAGAATAGATCTTACCCTCATTTTGTGTGTTGAATGTGGCAAGATAGACTGGAGCAAATGGGTGACTGGACTGAAGAAAGGAAAATTGTTTGAACTGCCGGCAGAAACTGGGCGGTGTCTTTATCTACCTGCATATCTAGGCTAAATCGAAGTATATAGAGGCGAAGCAACGGAGATGAGACTGGAACGGAGTTGGTTAAGACTACAATTTACGATACATGAGTCTACAACTTTACAATCTAGTATGAAGTATGAACAGATTATTCCAGCTAAAACTGTACTGCCTTGTTCCTAACGAGCACCCTCTGCGCCAGTGAAAGACCGGTAGATCAACCATAAAATGCCCCAAAACATGCGAGCAACAGGAAGATTGCAACAAAAAAAAGAACAGAAATAAAAAAGTGTGATATCATACAGATCCCAGGAAAGCCATCCGGTCACATTGCACAAACTTTTGAAAACATACGCTTACTCTCCCTTGGACTTCTTCTTCTTCTTCTTCTCATCGTCGTCTTCAGAACGCTTGCGCTTCTTGCCATCGTCCTTGTTGGCCTTCTTGGCATCCTTCTTGGACTTCTTCAAGTCCTTCTTGCTGACTGAAGTGGGGTTGCCTGCCTTATCGAAGGTGATCTCGCCACGCTCGAGCTTCCGCTCGTATCGCTTAACGCTGAGACCAGCCTTAGCAGCCAATTCCTCAATGTCGCTCTTCTTGGACTTCTTCTTGGGGGCCTCATCCTCGGACTCATCAGAATCCTCAGCCTCCTCATCAGAGTCAGCATCGGCCATCTCCTCATCCTCAACCTCCTCAACAAGCTTCTTCTTCTCCTTCTTAGACTTCTGGACAGTGGCAGGCTCCTCGGAGGCCAGGGCATCGGCATCGGGGTTGTACTTGCGGGCTTCCTTCAGGTCGAACTTCTCGGCCTGAACACCGTTGGGGGCAATGGCCACACCACGGGGCTTAATGGGCTTGCCCTCCATACCAGCAAGCTTGCGCTCGAGGTTGAAGCGGGCCTCGGTACCGAGAGCAGCCTTCTCCTCCTCAGTGACATCGTCAGCCCACTCGGCGAGGGAGTCGACACGGATACCCAGAGAGGCCTTGGCGGCGAGGATACGGGCCATCTTACCCTTGTTGCGGCCGGTGGCCTGGCCGATCAAAGAAGCGTGGTAGATCAGACCGTACTTGGGAGTATCGTGCTTAGTCTTGAGGGCACGGAAAAGGGCCTTCTCGGCACCCAGAATCTGGATGGTACTGGCGGGGCTCTTGGACAAGCTGGTAAGGGAGCCAGCGTGGGCAATAAGACGGGCACCAACGAGATCACCGACAAGGGCAGTCAGGTTGGGTGCGATGGCGTTCATGCGGGAAGTGAGGTAGCTAGCAAGCTGGGAGCGGTAGTCGTAGAAACCAACGACCTGCTCAGCGAGAGCCTGAATGTTCTCCAAATCCTCGGGGCTGATCTCGGTACCCATGGAGCGGTCGGCAGCAGCCTTGACGGCACCCTCGATCTCTTCGGGGAGGATCTCGGCAAGATCAGCGGTCTCCCAGTTGGAGCGCATACCCATCTTCAGAACGAGCTTGGCGTAGGCAATGTTGTCGTTGAGGATCTTAGCCAGCTCGGGGAAGTGCCATCCGTACCATTCCTTGACACGCATAGCGTAGGTGTTCAGCTCCTTGTCAAGATCATCGAGAAGACCAATGGCCTGGACGATCATAGTGTCGATCTTGTCGGGGGAGAACTTGAGCTTGTGACGGGCGAGAGAGTGGGACAGACCAAGGGACATGGTGGACATGTCACTGGGGGCAAGACCGGGAATGAGGGTGGTGAGGTGCTCACGGATGGCACGGAAGATGTCGTTGGTGCTGGAGTCAGCAATCAATTGGATGTCAAGACCGGGAAGCTTGCTGATGGAGTTTCCTATTCACAACCACAGTCAGCATACATACTGTGGGAAGAGATTTCACTAGATTGACCTACCGAGCTTGGTATCGGCAACGGCGAGGGACACCTTCTTCTCATCCTTGATTCCATCAAGAAGCGAGGCCAGGCGGGGGGTGACCTTGCCCTCCATGATGGAGGCAGCCTCCTCCAGAGCTGAGGCAGCACTGTCGAACTTCTGGAAGCTCTTGAGCTTGAGACTAGAGGTTCTGTTAGTGATATTGTCGTCGATAACAAAAATTTTGCGCCGTTTCAGCGAGTCGGTTCATTCCCACTCAATTTTTTTATTCGGCAGGATTGGAAGACACAATTCACGTACAGGTTGGAGACACCCTCTGCAGTGGAAGCCTCCTCGGCGATATCATCACGCTTGAGGAGCTTCTTGTCCTTGGCCTTCAGCAGGGCATAGCCCGCGCTGGTCTCAGTAAGGATGAAAAGCGTCATGGTGCGCGGCCACGGCGTTTAGGATCGAAAAATAACAGAAAAGAATAAACTAGACAAAGCGAGTGATAAACCGAACTGAAGAAATGGTGGAAAAAATAATTAGCGTAGGGCGTGTCGGCCACCGGTGTCGATGGAGAAATTGAATCTAAATTTGCACGGAAGAAAAAAAGTTGAAAAGCGGGTGCCACGAGTGGCTTAGCCGTGTGGCTAGGTGCATGACTAAGCCCCATGTGTGTTCAGAGGACGGATGGAGCTACAGCTGTGTCTCTCCAATCATCTTCTCCACATTCACCATGGAGGGCCTATTCTTTAATGTTAACGGCGGGTATGTGGTCTATGTCTTTGCTTGGTCCGAGTAGACTGTTGTTGACTCTCTTAGATATGTCGAGGGCATTGTTCGCGGCTATCGGAACAGCCTGTTGAGCGGCCAGAACTATTCCAACCTCACTCAATGCGAGACAATTGACGGTATGCTCTAATTTCCCACTGACTTTGTTGTAGGTTCTACTATTGCATATTGATTCTGACAATCCCATCCAATAGACGTCAAGCTCCAGCTTGCTCCCTCATATGGCGATTTCCTTGCCTCTCTTTCCCCCAACCCCTCCACCTCCGATCTGGCGAGCCGGATGACCGATAAACTGGTGTCTGAGTTCAAGTACCTGATCGCACAGGCGACAGGCTCATCTGCTAAGTTCCTCGAATACATGACATACGGATACATGATCGACAACATTGCCCTGTTGATCACAGGCACTCTGCATGAACGAGACACCCGAGAACTTTTGGAGCGATGCCACCCTCTAGGATGGTTCGAGACTCTTCCTGTGCTGTGCGTCGCAACAAATATCGAGGAACTGTACAACTCGGTACTGATCGAGACCCCGCTGGCCGCCTACTTCAAGGGTAGTTTGAGCCACCAGGACCTGGACGAGTTGAACATCGAGATCGTTCGCAACACCCTCTACAAGAACTACTTGGAGGATTTCTACAACTTCATCAACACTCACCCAGACTTCAGCGGGACACCGACACAGGACGTCATGGCGGAGATTCTGCAGTTCGAGGCGGACCGCCGCTCTATCAATATTACTCTCAACTCCTTTGGCACCGAGCTGTCCAAGCTCGAGCGGAGGAAATTGTACCCGGAGTTTGGCAAGCTCTACCCGGAGGGAAGTCTCATGCTTTCCCGCGCAGAGGATGTCGAGGGTGTGGCCTTGGCTGTAAGTGCTGTGGCCGATTACAAGGCATTCTTTGATGCCGTGGGCCTGAGCCAAGGCGGCGGCGGTCTTGGTGGTATGGGCGGAGGTCCAGCAGATGGGAAGAGTTTAGAGGATCTTTTCTACCAAAAGGAGATGGATCTGTCAAAGCTGGTTTTCACTCGTCAATTCACTCCGGCTGTGGTGTACGCCTGGATGAAGCTGAAGGAGCAGGTAAGCCTCTCAGAGCCAATCTCTCTGGATTTTCGAGTATGAAACTAATATCGCCTAGGAAATTCGGAACGTTACCTGGATCTCGGAATGCATTGCTCAGAACCAGAAGGAGAGAATCGGAAACTTCATCTCCGTTTTCTAAGCTCGACTCGGGCCCTCTATGATTTTCTGTTTTCCCACCTCTTTGTACTTACCTATCTTCCTGGCTGGTATTTTGCTTTGGTTGCCAGCCGCTTTTCGTTGTATCGAGTACCCAGTTTGTTCTTTAATGTGAGCGCATCGACCTCTTTTCCCTTGATCGGGACAATCCGGTCATCTTTGATTTCGGCTATGTTGCTTTTTTTTTTTCTCTCTTTCGTATGAGGCGTTTGGCATGTGCTTGGTCTTATGCTTGTGGCATAGAAGGACAAAATACACCAGATATTTACTATGTACAAAGAAGTACAAAGTACGGGGCTTTCCTATTTGAGCTGCTTTTATGGGCCCTAGGTGGCTCACTGAGTAGATGTCAGCACGGAGACTCAAATCACGTGCATAATCGCTCACTGGCTATTTTTTAGTCATTGCTGCAGCCCTCCAGGGCTGCCCAGGTGGTGTTCAATTATGTACACTCAGCCTACTGTACATCCATGAACAATAAGACCGTGGACCTACCCAGCCAACCTTGGGATCACCAATTCTATACGTATAAAAGTGTATATCAATCACGGGCCTTAAGCCTTCACAATGCCCACAACCTCCCCTAAAGAATCAACCACAAAATCCGGCTTCAATTCCTGACAAGCCTCCTGATCTCCGTACCCATACCGACACCAGCAGACCTTGCTCTTAATATTTCTTGCGAACTGCACATCCGCCACCGTATCACCCACCACCAGCACATTCTCCAAATCAACCTCCTCCACCCCATATTTCTCCCTCAAGACGGGAACCAGAACATCGACGAAGCTAGCAGGATCGGGCTTGCGCTTTGCCCCGGGAGTCTTATCGCCGATGATCAAATCCTCAGGCACGTAACCATCTAGGCCATTCCGCTCCAGGGCTGTTTTCACAGCGGCTACGCCTTTGTTACTGACGATGGCGATCGGGATCTTGTGGGCATTGAGTTCAGTCAAGAGATCCTTGGCGCCGGGGAAGGCATTGATGAGTAGTTGGCCGTGGGTGGCATAGAGAGCGCGGTATTTTTCAATACACTCGTTCTCGGCGGCCGGAGTGAATTCGGCGGGGGAGGGGTGTAGGGCTTTGAAGGTGTCTGCTAGGCCGGCGCCGCTGGCGATCAGACGGTGGATTTCGGATTGGGGAGGGGCGTGGGTGGGTAGCAGGGCGTCGAAGGTGAGTTTTATCGTTTGGGAGATGGATTCATGTGTATCGAAGAGAGTGCCGTCAAAGTCGAAGATCGCGAGGGCTATCATTTTGACGAGGGTGCTTTTTTTCAAAGCTGGGATGGTTGTAGTATGAAGTTAGACATAAATGTAGAGGGGCTCGAGTAGATAAAGCCTACAGGGTAACTGCCACAATTACCCCCCACTGAATCCTTGGAAAAAGACCCCTGGAGAAATGAATTAGATTCCTGTAGTCAGGAAGCTTGCAGTAGCGTACATAATTACGTGGCTTATGCAGCTAATTTGATGTTACATTGAGATAGTGTAGATACGAACTACAGACGGGTTGATAATAATAATAATAATAATAATAACTTCTCGCCAGTCCAGTGCAGTAAGCCCTAGTTATGCTAGTAAGAGAAGTAATACCAAACAGTCTAGTCTCTACGACTGTCTCTGCTAATTGTGAGATCTGCATGCCCACATGAAGCCAAGTACCTATATATGCTAACAATCACCTTCTCAGGCACAATGTTAATATAATCATTTACACTAAACATTCTAAATCTCCTCGTTTTTGATATGACGAACGCAGAAGAAAAGATGGCTGTCTCAGCTCCCATCATCGAACTCCCTGAAACCCCAACCCTCACCAGTCTAATGATGACCTTCTGTTCTCTATCCTCCACCCCCAAGATCATGCAAGACACAATCCACGCCTTAACGCACGAGATCATTTCCGCGGCCAAATCCCACGACCAAACCCTCACCCAATCCCCCACAACAATGATCCCCATTCTCCGCGGAGCCTTGCCCATGTTCGTGGCCGCACAGCCCCTCCTCCCCGCTACCTCGTGCATTCTAGCCCGCTGCAGTAAGACAAAGGGCACCCAGGATGTGGTAGTGGACTGGCTAGGCCGACGACCGTTCCCGCGGGAGTCTGACGACGGGAAGATCGTGATCCTCGATACGATCATTGCTACCGGTGATACAGTAGTCAAGCTTTGCGAGGAACTGTGGGAGATGAGTGGAAAGCAGCCAAGGTCGGTTGTAGTATTGTGTACCTATGCAGCTCCCGAGGCGTTGGAGAGGGTGGCCCGTTGTCCGGTGGTGGAGTATGTGGTTGTTGGAAGACGGGCTGAAAAGTGCGATGAGAGGGGGTATCTGGTTCCGTATACAAACGGGGATATAGGTGATAAGATCTACGGCGGAGTGTGGAGTAAGGAAGAGAAGACGGGAAAGCCTGTTGTTGCGCAGGGAGAGGAGGTGCAGAGTGTTTTGTCGGGGGTGCAAAACTTACTGGTTGAGAATGGGGGATTGTGGAAATTGACGGAGGATGGATTGGCGATTGAACGGGAGATTCAGTTCTCCGGGTTTAAAGATGCATGGGTGAGTTTGTTGCCCATTGATTTTCGAAAGTGTCGCTGACTAGGAAACAAATCAAGACCTTTATGAAACAGGTTGCAGATACGGCGACTAGGCTTCGTCACCATCCCGAATGGATAAATGTATGTCGCTTTGGGCGTTCCTATTTCTTTTGCGTTCGAATTGCCTTGCTGATGAAATGCTGAAGGTTTATAACAAAGTCTCCATCCGTTGGACAACTCACCAGCCTAAAGGCTTGACCAACTTGGATGTTGTCATGGCTCAGCTCTGTGATAGCTATGTATAAAGGGCTCCAATTCTATTTCCGTTTGTATTTAAACCTTTTTTGCGATAGACAGTCCAGCAAGTACCGCTCTCGCCGCAATGAAGAAGAATACACTTGCTACCATCATTGCACCCGAAAAGACCTGTAATCCCCAATAGGTCCCATTTTGTCGGCTCAAGATTGCTCCCGCAATGGGACTTCCCGTGAGGGATGCAATACTGATGCAAGTAAATAGAACTCCCTGACGAACACCGATCTTGGTCACGTCGGGCGAGATCTGGCCCAGCAGGGCGGGTACCATGCCCACAAATGCACCCGATGCAAACCCATACAACATGCTGAAGATAATATAGATGGCTGCACTGCCTGGGGAGAGAAGAGTACCTGGAAGCCAGAGGGCTAGGATAACGATGGCGGATAAGGAGCACATGGCAATCATGACGTTGAATCGGCCCAGTTTGTCCCCTATGTAGCCTGGTATGATGCGGCCTGGGAGACTGCAAAATAGGTTAGCTCAATCATGGACTCCTCATCAAACCAAGATAGACAGTAATACTCACCTGGCAGCATTAAGTATAGTCAACAAGTACCCAGCTAGGTCGGGGTTGACTCCGTCCTCTTGGGCCTCTACAACGATATAACTGATGGGCACAAACATGGCGAAGAATCCACAGCAGGATGCCAGCATAAGCAAGATAAAGGGTACCTCCGAGAACGGGCTCGTGTAATCACTCAACTTCACTGGCCGCGGGACATTTCGTATTCTCGATCGGACAGTCAGGTTGGCAATTACCAAGAGTGCGAGGATGATGAATCCAGAGATACGCAGGGACCATCCAAACCCGATACTAGGCAAGATCCGAGACAACATGGTTGGGAATACAACTCCACCCAGTGACGAACCGCTGGAAACGATTCCAAAGGCCAAGGCACGTCGTTTCTCGAACCATGTTGCGGTACAGGAGAGGGAGGACGAGAAGACAAAACTTGCACCAAGAGGGCTACAGATTCCCTGGGCTAGCAGGAATTGATAGTACTCCGTCGATATGGAGGTCATCATAATACCAAAGACGTGAAGACATGTTCCAATAAGAAGCAGCCACTTTGGGCCATAATTATCGAATACCTGAAAGAAAGAAGATTAATATGTATATCTCCTAGGGTTGATGGGACTAGATTCACTCTTCCGATGACAATTCCAGCCGCAAAGAGTACGAATGGCTCCAGAGATAAAATCCAGGAGATACTGGACGCTGAATATGAATGTAATTGATTGTTCTGGTAGTACTCTTGGAAAATGCCCATGGCTGGGGTAAAGCGTATCAGGTTATCGGTCGGCATGAGGAATACAAGAAATAGAGAGGAATCTCACCATTCACCCAGCCAAAAGCGCAAAATAGACCACACCATGCTCCAAAGACGACTGTCCAAGCCCGAAGCCCTTGATCCAATTGTCCGACTGGTTCCTCCTCACTGCCAGAGACAGCCACCGTTGTTTTTGATTCCATGGTTGGCATGTATAGAAAAAATCCTGAGAGACAACGTCTCAAGCAGAAGGGAGGAAAAAGACGATAAAAAATGGAATTTGGAGAAAACTATCTCAAAGCTAAAAAAATTTCCTATCTAGGTCCCCGGGGCCTCTAGGGCTGTAACATGTGACCCCGATAACAATATTCCTTGAGTCATGTCAATACAACAAAGTGATGAGATTAATAGGAATTCCGACGAGTTTTCACCTCCTGCAGTATTGTTGCAGCAACGAATATTTTGATTAATGTACTAAAAAGTAAGGGCGAGAAAAAAATAAGCACGACTTCTTTCCAACCTTGGAAGGTTTCGAAAAACAAACCTTGGAATGACTCCTTTTGCCAAGGAAAGATATAGTTTGACATTAATTACGGAGTACGGAGTCCATCTATACTCCGTAGCCCTGGAGTGAGACACGATTTCTCTCCTACCACTCCAAGTAAAAGAGGCTTGAAACTATGTCGGGATCAGCATCCTTCTGCCGCCCTAAAGTTGCCAGGATTCAGCGATCATCCATTTGCCTGGGGTTGTACTGCGTACACGTGCTCTTTTTTTCTGAGTATTATTATTACATTACTCTTGACAACAAATTCAGCATCTGCTAGACTACACATATACATGTAGGTATGAGAGATCTCATAGTTCCCCGATAAAAGACACCAAAAAAGCACGGCAGGACTAGAGTTACATCGCGCGGCCCCAATCTAGTCCAAATTAGGCGAGCTGAAAGACATCCAGACCTAGGGTCCAGCCTTTTTAAGTCTATAGTTATAGTTTAGCGAGGTATAAAAGATAAGACTGACGATCTCTGATTTTACCTAACAGACCTTATGAATGAAAATCAAAGGATAGTTGTATAGGCGGGCGGTTGCCTCCTAAACGGGCTACCTCGAGCTAATAAATCCTGTTGCAGAATCGAACATATTCGTCTCCTAACAACAACGGGCTGATGGTTACGCCTCCTCCATAAATGGCTTCTTTGGAAACCGATATCCTCTATCTGCCATATGATACTTAGATCATTCTCTTTAAAAAAAGAACAAGAATTAACTGAGTACAAAAAGGAATCCATTCACACTATATTGTATTTAATCCTTATAGTAGCATATTGCTCTTCGAAAGGGAAACGGGGAGATCTACACGGACTAACGAGTGATCTAGGCTAATTTTACCCTTTCGGTGCAATCTTACAGGCATGCTAATACCTAGCTGCAGGACAACATGGGAAGAATGCTACTATAACCTCGAAAAGATATATGTCCATGCATCTGAAACCATTCTAGCAGGCTGAATCTCGCGTGAGATTTTAGGTCTGAAGAAGGATGAAATAGTATTGTAATTTTGCCCCCAAATCTAATATAAAAGTAGAAGCAACGGATATCGTCAGTAATTCAGTCCAGTGGTAAAGCTCTTGACATATCTACATTATGACAATGTATTCAATTACCTGGATCTTGCAAAATTTTCTACATGGATATCTCAAACCCACGACCCTACCCGCCGAATCGATTCACAACGAGGCATGTGGGCAGGGACCCCTAAACAGGAAGCCACCACCCAGCTATGTCTCCTTGGAGACACCCCTGCACCCATTGGAAGACTTACCTCCCGTCTATGATCCCTCAACATGGTGGTTAGATGGCCAGATTCCTGCGTATCCCCATTTCCAGGATGGGGAGACAATTCGATTTCACGTGAAAGCCATCAAGCGTGCTCTTTTCCAATACATTTTGGAGGGATGCAGACTCCTTTCGGAGAGAACGGACAATCAATCACTCCTCTCCTCAATTACCCAGCACGAATTGCTTTGGAAAGCCGCAATCTCGGTCCACAAATATGGGGTTTTATATCTAGCCGCTCGCTGGGAGTGCCGTGAAGAATTCCTGCCAGCGGTAGAATCCAACCATCATCTTTTCACCAAAATCAACATCTTTCTCTCTTGCAACTACAATGTCATTCGTGCTATCAACTACGGCGTCCATCGACTGGTCAACAGTTCAACCTTCACTGTGGACTACCAGAGAAGACTCATCCCTCCAACGGCCATATCAGCAATTGGCGTAAGCCACATTGCAGTCAGGGCACAGGATTTTGAGGGAGATAGTGTCCGCATGCTAGATAATTTCTCTGCTATTTGGGACCTCCACGATTTCGCCCATCTTTCCGCCGCGTCGGTATCCCCAAGTCTATACGGCTCGAAATACTTCACGCATCTCATCAAGCTCCCATCCGAGCTGACGGCCTTGATCCGCAGCCCGAAAATGCAGACCGCGGACCCTACCCCTCGGTACTCGGATGGAGTTGTCTTCAGCGAGCTTCTCACCGTCCTCTTCACGTCTGAGATGGAGGCGGTGCAAAGGGCAGAGAAGGTGCATACTTATGTATCCCTCACCAATACTTTGGCCGAATACGTTGCAGATTACCTCATGGGGAGACGTGAGCTGCAGCATCAGAGCACGCGTGAAATGTTGAGGGTGAAACATCCCATACGCGCTGTTGAGTTGGCGACTCTGGTGCAGAACAAGGCTTACGAACTGACGGCTAGCGAGATTGAACAGCGGGTGTTCACGAGAGGGGGTCCTGCTGGGGATTCTAGGGATGACCTGGAAAGACTGTCCCCATTTGAGAGAATCAAGTTCCTTGCGGGTTGTCGGAGATGGTTATATTTTGAAATGAGAAATACTATCAAGCACCGCGCCCACAGACTGGCTTACCAGAAAGTGGCGGAGCGCATGCTTGCACCAGAAAATGGAGTCTCGATCACAAGCGATGATCATTTGCTGCTGGCAGGGGTCCTTAAAAACATCCAGTATCAAGACTGGGAGAGTGATAGAAGGGTAAATCTTTGGCAGATGATCAAAGACCTTGAAGCCGGTGTTGATACGCACTGCTAGCTTTTGGACATTATTGTACTGAATGTAATTATGAGATGGCGTTGTATTTATTTTGAAGTGAATGTGTAATTAACTTCCACGGTTATATACATTTCTTCCAAGGTTGTGTTGGTACCCTGACAAGGTCGCGATTAGATTTTCCGGGGCATGGCACGGCCCGTCGGGAATCCGCTGCGGCAACGCCCAAATCGCTGTAACATTTCGTGGCGAGGGACGTTCTACTCCGGCTACCCTCGAAAATGAGGTCAAAGACAAAATGCCTATGACAGAATTGATCCGGCAGAAATTTTCAAGATAAATCATGATAGATGTAGAGAAAGTGATGGGGGAATGACTGTGCCGCGGGCCACTGGAAGCCGCTAACCAGAGCATATAAAGAACATATGCAAGGATTCCTGCATGTTTTACTTGCTAACAGAACCTGCCATCTTCTGGAACAATCCGTACGTATTATATATAATTGCCATCTCTCTACGAACCTCTCTACTTCCAAGTGTTTACCTCCAACCATACCTCCTTAACCAACCTCTCTTTCATTAACTTCAACAATCAACATAGACCAAGTCACCAACATCGACAACATGGTTTTCAGAAAGATGCTTTATATGCTTACTATGGAAGTTGGAAGCCTGACTTTGCACGGCTTGAGCGATGAAGATCACGAAGCGATTGAAAATGACCGCATGGTCGAGTTGAGTAGCGCCCTTGGCAGCTCAAGCCTGTGTGCATAGACGACTATCAGCGGGATCTCCTTCGACGACTTTGGTGGTACTTATATTACAAGGTTCCTGACTGCCCATGCAAACAGTGCGTAGGTCTCTACATGCCTACCCGGGAACCCACCCCTCGTCTATCATCTATTACCTTCATATTTTTAGAAAATACGTTGTTCAACATGCCACAAGATATAAGAACTAATAGGGAGACTTGTGAGGTCGATCCTCTACTCCCGTGACTTGTCATTTCTTCTGTGGTATATTGTGCTTATCTCAGCTGTCCTTTTAGATCCCTGCCAGTATCCAAGGCCATCGACAAGAGTCGCCTGCCTGTCTCTCCTGTGCTCGGCTCTCCTGGTTCAACAACAACGGGTCGTACGGTATCCATTTGGGCGCTAATGATGATGAGGGTGTCGAGCTTGTTTGTGACCCCGAACTCGTGATTAGGGTTGTGGGTGCAATTGGTGACCTGATCGCCGGATTCGACAGCATGTGAAAATAATCACTGTGGTACCCACCATCTGACGGTTCGGCGGGTGGCGCAGGTGAGTCATTGTTGTGTCGATCCCGTTTCGGTACTGATTTGCTGACATGACGGACGTGTTCCTATCTAGGATGTCTTGTCAAGGTATGGTTCTCCCATAGACACATGTCTAAAACAGATGCTGAGACAGCCTCTAGTGGGGTCTCCTCTTCACAAGGGATCCATTCTTCCGTGTGCTAGCCTGATCCCAGGCTATATATATCGATAGCGAGACAACGTTTCCCGGTGATCAAGGCGAAGAAGAACACCTTGTCGAAAGACGGAGCCACCAAGCCGGTAACAGTGAACGCAGGCTTCACAGGCTTCTCATGGAGGGCTAATCGGGTTATTCTGATGGGTCCCAGAGTATCTAACTCATGGAGATAGAAATCTCCGTCTCATACTGCTGTGCATCAGTGTGCGAAGTGGGATAAATGTTGGCCATCACCACCTTTGCCAGCTTTTGAACAGATTTCGATCTCTTCTTGTGCCAGTACGGCGTTATAAGTTGCCTGATGATCCCACAAAAGCTCAAGTTCCTGGGTACCGAAGCAAAGGAGCTGAATTTCAAGATTGGTTAGAAGAGCCTAGACTCATCCTCTGCCCTTTCTACTTTGCATTTTTCTCCACTCTTGTCCAAATCGTCATCTCTCGGCTGTGAGTGTCACCCAAGAGTCTTTCGCGTGAAGTTGTATACCGACAAGAAGCCATTTTCAGTATCAAATCGCCATAATGGCCGCGCGACCACACCCGATCTTTCCACGCGAGGCAGTCCAAAGTTGCCTTCCTGACCTTCTTGTAGCCCCCACCCAGCGCGAGCAAATCCTCTGCAATGCACGATATCAGCTTGTTGGCCCGCTGCATCAATGGTCGAACTTTGAGGCAAATCTCGAGGCTAGCATGCCCACACGAGCCAAGCTACAACATGCCCAGAACACGAAATCTTCGACGACTTGACTCGAGCCCCACGGAGAAGAGATCATCTCAAAGTGCGGAAGACGAGTGAGGTCTATAGATTTTGAAGGCGGATATCCCAAATCATAGGGATCCGTAACCACGGTCAAAATACTTTACCCCGGACTTGGTCTTGATCCGTTCCTAAACCTCAAACATGGCAGTGCTGAGTACCAGGAAAACCTCAACACAAAGTTGGGCAAAACAGTCGTTATTCTTCTCCTACCGTCTTTCCTTATAGGCACGAGGTATATCCGATATATGCATGGAGAGCCTCTGGGCATTAAGCCGAAAACGCGGGTACTACGACCGGGACATGTGGCCAGTGGAATCAGATCTACATGTTCCACATTTCGCACCATGCCGCCGACACTATAACGGTGGAGGGAGATGGGGGCAGAGCTGCGGAAAAGAAGTGAGTGAACTACAAAAGGAAGGGGTAGAAAGCGTCACTAACCGCAACTATATAGATAGGATGCAGGTTTGTTCTCACAATGAACAAACATATCCGCGACTGCATTGCGATCAATCGACGTGCAGAAAAAATAGCACCAAGGGTAGCACGGGGGTCACTACACTGATGGCGCTGAAGGTCATCGAAGACATAAAGAAATTGGCGGAGGCATGCACCCGGACAACTGCAAGCCTGGACCACGACCCCGCATCTTAACCTGCCAGGCTTAGGTTTATTTGGCACAGAGATCATGGCCAACCATGGCCGAATGGGCCTAACCTATTTCCGTGGCTGGGCCAGTGGCCCAGGAAATACTGGCCGTACCTGTGGGGCCCTGGCCCCCAGAGGACAAGGTCAAGGTCGCGGCCGGAAGGTGGCCGAGGAGGTGACCGTGGTGGACGAGGTTCGCCCGGACCCCGTGGAGAGCGCCGCGACCTTTCAATCTATTAACTGGGACATTCCTTGTCAATGTCCTTCCGCTTGCTCTGCTACCCTCGGAATATGAGCGCAATGGATCATACCGAATTCTGTTCGGGAAGTCTCGGTTGGCGGTGATCCTCATGATGATGAACTCGAATTTAGTTTTCCTGCCAACGGCAATACATGGTGCATATTGTGAATTTAGGAATAAAGATATATGCTTTCAGTGCGTTTATGATGAGATTTGAGAACGAATGTAGCTTTCTTGTCATATGACTTGAGCCCAAGCAAATCAATCAATCTCCCGGATATGAGTTCTTGTGTATGCTCCATTGTAGCTACTCAAATTCCACCAATCGCTCAGTAGTTAGTGTTGATTTAAAATGCGCGCGTCCTTCAATGGTAATAGTCTACCAGTGACAGTTCACAGTGACATATACTTATTGGTTAGTTTCTTTTTTTTCCGTGACCAATATATGACACGACTCGGGATATCAATACTGTCTGGTAGTAGTGACTCCATGTTGCCCTTCCAAATGTCTCGTAAAAGAGAGTGGGTGACTGCACTTTTCGGCTGTTTAGGGGTCCATGGAAATCTTGTATTCTGAATGCAATAGGTGAGCACCAAAATAGAAAGGGAAAGGGTTCGAGCGCCAGAAATTATCCGGTATAATATGCAAGGACCGAGAATCGTGATCAATCAAGCACAGACCGACATGCATGAGCTTCAATATTGGAAAGTATTACGTCTCCATGAAGTACACAGATCAGCCACATTGATAGTCTAGTCCAAGACTGGCGATTACATGCATGTTGAAAAAGAAATTTGCAACTTCGATTCAACATTCATTGCTCATATGTGCAGATGGCAAGGGGTGTGGCAGAGGTAGATAGTATGACAGGAAAAGGAAAAAAAGCCAGCCAAAGCCAGATGAGAGCAAGCGACAGAAAACGAAATAGAAATCACAGAAATACCAGATCAAATCCAGCGTACCGAGTCTACTGCGAGTCTGGATCTATGGTAAGGGGAATTGAGGTTGAGGGTGTCGTAGAGCAAACATCGAAAATTTAGGATATCGGAGAAAATGAAAAAAAATTTAGACAGCGATCAGTCATACTGGAAGAGAACGCTGATACTTTCACCGTGGTGCACACGGCGGATGGCCTGAGTATAGGTCAGTATATTATGCGGAATTAACCGGACGTATGGGACTCACCTCGCCGAAAACGTGGCCGACTTCCAGAACCTCGAGCTTTGGGCACCGGCGCAAGTGTTCAACTTGATCCACGCTGTTGGTCACAACGACCTTGTCAAGGGCACTGGCGTTGATGCGCTCGATAGCGTCACCACTCAGGATACCATGAGTGAGAAGGGCATATACCTGAGATGCGCCTTCCTTCTTGAGCAACTTGGCAGCGCGAGTAATCGTATTGGAGGTATCCGCCAGATCATCAATCAGAATGGTTATCCGATCACGGACATCGCCAACCAACATCATGGTAGCATTCTGGCGGTCAGTGATTTTGGTGGGGCGGCGCTCCTACGAGATTGTTAGTGAATTACAGGGAAATCCAAACGCTCGATAAGCCTACCTTGTGGATCAGGGCAAACTCCATGCCCATTTGGTCAGCAATTGCCGTAGCGCGCTTGGCACCTCCAGCATCGGGGCTGACAATGACAGCCTGCTTGTAATTTGGGATGTTGCGCTGAATGTAGCTCTTCAGAAGAGGTCGGCCGTAAAGGTTATCGACGGGGATATCAAAGAATCCCTGGTACTGCGGGTCGTGCAAATCCATGGTGATGATGTGATCGGCGCCGGCGCAGGTAAGCAAATCTGCCACCAGGGTGCCGGCCTGTGCAACCCACTGTTTGTAACCGGGACGCGGCTGGAAGGTATTGATCTTGGAGGTGCTGCTCGCTGCGTCGTCGGTGCCGTTGCTCATAGACTTGAGGGAATCTGTTGTGTCGCTGCGGGGCAGACCGTTGACCCGCCGCTTCACAGGGCTGCCAGTGCTGTCCTCAATCTGAGCCTTGGCAAGACTCTTCTGGAGGCTTTCCATTCCATTCATCAAGCCCAGGCCTTCGGTTTTTCCACCAGGAGCCGGAGTCACAGGGGTGCTCTCGAATGTGTAGCCATTGCCGGATTTACCCCCCACAGATGCCTTGACGAGGGGAGCGCCGGCCTTGTCATAAGGAATGTCACTCTGACGAGAGTAAGGGAAAAGAGGGAGGACGGCGGTGACTCGGCGGGCAGAGGCAGTCTTGCAGGCGGAAATGGTGATGAGAAGCTCTAGCAGGTGGTCGTTGACTTTTCCGCCGCCGGATTGAATGATATAGACATCCTTTTCACGGACGGACTCTTGGATTTCAACTCGAGTCTCACCCACGGCGAATTTTGAGAGCAGAACCTCCGCGGGAGGAATGCCAAGGACACCGCAAATGCTCTGAGTCAACTGAGGGTGGGAGTTACCTCCGATGACGACAAGATTGCGAACCATAGTGTTGTTGTTTGTGGATATATCGCCGGGATTGGAAGTAGGAAGGATCAAGGAGAAGGGCGCTCGATCTGAAGGAAATCAGGTTTGGAGGGATTGAGTGGAGGGGGAGGAAAATCTGGGGGGCGATCTCGGTGAGCAGTCAAGGGAGTAAAAAATAAAGAGAAAAAGAAAAGTATAGAGATTCTTGAAATTGAAGAGGACAAATGCTACCTCATGGCGGAGGAAGAATCGAGACTTCGAGGGACAAAGACATAAAACCAAAAAAAAAAACCGACGATGTGAGTCCCGCGATGTGAAAAAAGCCTCTTTGGAGTGGAGCGGACCTGCGGCTGATGCCTCAGGTGGCAAATTACCCGCATTGGGTAAAGCGCATGTCGTGACGAGGCCCCGCAGAAAACGGTTGCTTCTGGACAGGAACGCAGTAAATGGTCAGCAGGTTTACTGCGAATTTTCCATTTGTTCCGGTAGATATACATGATTCTGCTCAAATCACCAATCGCTTTGGAAATCTCGAAAAAGAAAAAAAAGAAACATATTCATGCGTAACTCCTATGCTCCGGTCCCCGAGATAGTATGTACTAAGAAAAGAAAAAACATAAAAGAGCTTCCAAGGTTGGGATAACTCTCCCACCGAGCGCAGTCTGCTCCGGGAACCCGTCATTCGCCCGTTCCAACCTCCCTATAATAGAGTTAGTGTCACAGTCCCGGTATCAGAAAGCTGGGTTTGAGGCTCACAAGTCAAGTTGAACTCCGTTGCTCACTCCATAATCCTCCAGTGTAAGTTGATCTTTAAAAGGGCGTTCGCCTTGGCGTTTAAGAAGGATTTCGTGGGGTTCACGGCCGATTCGAGCTGCCACTTGGGCCTTGAATAGCTCTGCAAAGAACATTAGTACACTGGTGGGGGTCAACAGTAAAAAAGGAAGACATACTGATCGGATCTGAAGCAAGACAGGGGATCGCGGCTTTAGTTCCCAGGCGATCATTGACATGGACCACAATCATGGGTTCTGAGGATTGCGGAGCGACCGGCCTCTTCTCCTTCTTTTCTTTCTTCGGTTTCTTTTCCCGGTCTTCGCGCGGCGCATCTCGATCGTCACGCGGTTGGCCCCGGTCGCGGTCACCATCCCTTGGTCTATCTCCATAGCGGTCGCCCTCTCGGTCACGTCGTGGTGATCGTGGTCGGTCTCGGTATCCTCGTTCTAATCTGCGATCATCGCCGCGGGAATCGTCGGTGCGGCTTTTGTCCTTCCACCGAAACCCTCCGGTCTTTCTGGGGCGCTCTCTATCGGCATTTTCTCTCGCACGAGGAGACCTGCTTCGTGATCGGTCACCCATGACTGTGGATGGAGGAAATATGAAGTTGCGTGGGTGCCTGACAAGCCCAGATGTAATCCAAACGAAGCTGTGAGGCACGTGATGAGATGCAGCTGCCAGTGGAGTAAGCTAGTCCCATATAAGATTAGCGTGTTTATTCACATTAAGAGCTCTCCTGTCTAAAGTCCGTTTGGATCTCTCCAGACTTTTGATCTACCTCTTGAGTAAACAGGCTGCAATGCAAATTGTCAATTGATTCTGGCTCTGTTGTTTTATTTTTACCTGACTCCTCCATAGCCAAAATGCGAGGCCGATTAGAAGTTCAGCGTCCCTCTCCGACGACAGTCTCCTTCACGGTATCGAATGCGCCCCAGCGATCGAGTTCCCCCGCCAAAATCTTATTCGGTCTCCAAGTACTGCTACGTACGGTTTTATTTTTCTGTGTGATCGGTGTCGGCATCGCGCGCGTCCGAAATTTCTTCTTCCAAGAAGATGGGAGGGTGATAAACTGGCCAGCTGTGTGGTCGAGCCCGCTCGGATCCAAACTGTGTCACTTGGTAGATTCATACAACCCGCTCGCAATTGTTGTGGTTGGTGCAGTAGTGATATACGGTGTTTTTAGAAGAGGTTATATCGGTAAGTTGAGAAGGAATAGTTGCCCTTATTAGGTCTGTCCATGGCTGATTGTTTGACAGAGGAATCGCTCTTGGTTATTCGAGGCTTCGGAATCCAGACCTCGACATCGTCCTCGACGTATCTTTCTACTGCCTCAACGAGATTCATTCCTACCACGCAAATCCAGGACATTGTGATTCACGAAGCCTTCAAGGGCTTCGAAGTCCGTTTCTATTTGGCGGTCATTGTTGAAGGCGAGCCCGATGCCCTGGTGGTATTCCCGGTATGTGACATCCTCAGCGTTATGTACTCAAAGCTAATTTTGTGACTAGCACATGTTGCCCAAGCGAGAGATCTTAGAGCAGGTTTGGAGAGGTTCTCGGCGGTGTCTTTATGACGCGAAGTCATGATATACCCACAACCTCTGCCTCAAGAAATTTTTGTTTGTGCAAAAGCCTATCTTGCTTAACCCCTAGTTTCGATGCTCTATCAGCAAGTATATACAACGGGATTCATTCCAGTGCCGCCCTTGCAGCCTCGGTATTTGCTAGTCTTCGCTGCTTTGTGAGAAGTCCTTTGGCATTTTGAACTTCCACGGTCTGCATCTTGGACTTCTCGTCGACACGGGTATATTTCCCACCAACAACAGTATCGTTTCCACCACACCAGATCTTGGCACCTCTGCTTGCTCTCTTGGAATATACCGCGTTTTGCCACTGGTTGTCAATGTCTTCCACGTTCTGGTTACCCTGGCTGACAGTCAAGTCTAGCAGAGCACCCGCTAGAATCTCATCTATCTTGCGCTTTCTCCAGACAGTCCACAAACTTTCAACGGTGCCCCGCATCCCGAACTTGCTATCACCCTTGGCGCTTCCCTTGCCGTGTGCAGGGGTATCACCAGCATAGACCCAGTTCAAGGCATCCAGGCGACTGCCAGACTTGATGTCGGGGAAAATGCAGTCCCAAAGGACCAGCGGGGCATCTTCAGCCATCGCATAAGTCGGCTTTCGCGGGTTCTTGACAATGTCCAGCAGTTCAGGGACGATAGATGGGGACTCGAATCCCTGTCCGACTAGGAACAGAATTGCAACCATGTGTCGCACCTGGTGCCACAAGAAGGCAGAACCATGAAGGTTGAACGTGTATACCTGAGGAATGCTTTGAGAAACCGTGTCGGGAGTCGTCAAATCCGGTTCAGGCACACAACCCTCTTTGGCCTGGAATCCAGGTTGGCCAACATAGCCAACGGGGTTGACCTTGGGATTGACGGCTTCGATACTAGAGTGATGGATAATGCGTTCGAAATTATCAATCTGCTTGTTGGTGTCCAACTTGCAGAAATTCCGGAAGTCATGCAGACCCTCGAAATGCTTAGCTGCCTCGCGCATAGCCTCAATGTCGAGCCAGCCTTCGCGGAACTCAGCACGCGGGCCCTTGCCGTTCTGTGCACGGTTCTGGAACCCAATGGGCCCAGGAGTCGGAGCGAACGCGGGGTTGGTGAAGAAGTACTTGTACTGACGTTCACGGCAGGAGAAGCGGGCATCGAAACCAGGCGGCGGGTTAGGACACCACGCCAGAACCCTAATGTCTTCCGGAAGCACCCTGTTTAGAACATTGATATAGTTCATCTCATCGGCTACATCATCCCACTCCTTTTCAGTAGATTCCGAGTCAACGAGCATCGCATCCTCGCCCTCAACGGGGGGCTTGGGCATGGGCCGTTGACTGCGGACCCGCACCCCAATAACCTGCCCAAAAGCGCTCACGCCCTTATCTGTACGGCCTGCTTTAGAGTAATCGCATCCATCCCAGTAAAGGTGGTAGGGGCGCATGGGAACGCGCTCTTTTCCGTCCTTCGGCTCAAGATCAGAGGTAGTCTCGGGAGAGATGAGCCGTGTACGCCGCAATGCCTTCCACAAAATCTCTTCAACGGTAGGCAGAGGTGTGGTATTGCCGTTTGTATGTTCGAGTCCATTGTATGCCTGTCCCAGATATGCGAACTTGAGCGCAATGAACCGCGTCGAGTATTTGGAGGGGTCGAAAATGCGATCGGGTTTTGGAGGTTTCGGGGTCTTGATAAACCGCGTCGGCGCAGGCACTGGAGTAGTGTCGCTATCTGGAGGAGAGTGTGGTCGCTTCTTAGAAGGATTAAAGGTCTCAGGGAGAGGAATCGCAGGTTCCTGGACGTCGGTAGCGATGGGCGCAGAAGAGCGGGGTGCCTGCAACGGCTCTTCTGTCGGCGCTGTGAACTCTGTTGTCTGAGAGTGAAGCTGGCGCTCTAACTCTGTGATGCGCGCGATCAGGCTGGAGTTACTCCATGCTGAGTAGTCGGGTTGGCCCTGGTTGTTGGTGACCGCCATAATTTGGGGTGTGGGAGTGCGAGATTGGCACAAGTATCGGGCTTGCCTGAGAACTTGTTGTAGGTTGCAACTCGGTGGAAAGAGTCTCGCAGACTGTTTCCACATACCACGTCAAGCGACTAAGGCTGAGATTGGATTGGTGTGGATGTTTAACCGGCGGGGATCAAATTTGAAAATGTTCCGCGGAGGCGCTGTTTGGTGTATTTTTTGTATTGAACTTTTTCATGCGGGTGTAATTACATACACTATATAGTCACAATTGCATGTATTTATTGTATAGCACTGTATTAGGAGGATTTAATTGCAAATAATACGCATACGATAGGGGATTCTTTTTATAGAAAATCAGGCAATATGAATTTTAAACAATTACATAGTATAAATGATGTGAGGTTAGCGCTGCAGAAACATATATAAATCTACAACCACGTTGGATACGCCAAGCATTGAACCTTATCACCCAAAGTTCATCGCCTCCCCAACCTAAAACACACCTACTGTTCTCTGAAATGAGAAAGTAGCGGAATTACTCATATAGACTGTCCTGTAGTCACAGCAAAGACAAGCTTTTGCAATATACTTGTTGATTGACCGGCTGAACGGTCCAACTTGGTCAATACCTGGACAGTTGGACATAAATCGAATCAACAACCATTCCAGCATGGCTGAGGCAGATCCTCACCCGGATAGTAACAAATCAGTCTCCTTACTTCTACTCGGAGATGCAGGATGTGGAAAATCAACATTCTTAGCGTGAGTATTTGGTTGTCCCACGAACTGCGGCCCTGGAAGCCAGTTTGAACGATCTATATATATAACGTTGCATGTGGACATGCTAACATATTTCAGTCGCCTCAAGAGTGGAAGACCGTCCCCATCAGGGCCCTCCAATACTGATCCAAATACCCTTGAACTATTACGAGATGGTGATCAGCCTTTCATTTACGACATCCGGTTCTCAAAGAAGACATTCACTTTAGAGCTTTACGACACATCCAACCCAAACCAGCATTGGACAAATCTTCGGCCTGACGTGGTTGTTATAGCCTTTGATATCTCCAACCGGGATACACTTGCTGGACTGAAAGAGGTATGTCTCGTATATATATTCGGACTAATTGTGAATTCGTGCTGAAACTCAATGTTATTCCTTAGTGGCGAAATGACATTACTCGTTATTTCCAGTACGGTCATGGTGAGCGCCTTCCAGTGATGTTGCTAGGCCTGAAAAGAGACCTACGGAGAGAAGGCGAGGGGATCATCTATCCACAAGAGGTGAGTGACTATGAGCTGGGTTTCACGCGTTGAATTCACTAACTGGGTTAATTAGGCCTATCGTATTGCGCAGGAACTTCGTTGCGATAGATACGCCGAGTGTTCGGCTGTCACAGGCGAGCTGCTTGCAGAGACGTTTGAGGATCTCGCTAGATTGGCGGCAATGACGACGACTGAAAAAGGTGGCCAGAGTGAGGGCACTACTTGCGTTATTCTTTGATTCTTTCGTTGTCAATGTTCTATCCTGTTTCCCATACCCATACACGTATAAACCAGTCATCAATGCCCATGATAGGCACCTCCAGGGCTATGTCCACGCTCTAATTTACCCCAGCGATGAGACGATAGAGATCTTTTGAAGGCACCCGAGAAAGAAAGTATTTTTATATCCATTGCCCGGCTGTTACTATTGGTTTCCCTATCACACCCAAAATTTATTTGGCGTGAGAAGATGCCTCGAGTGTGAACCTTTAGACGCGTTATTAAAACGTACTAACGTAGTTGATAGGGAACATTGAAGGGACCTGTAATTAGACCAGGCAGCTCTGGAGTACTCCGACCTTGACTCCGACCTTGTGTGGATGGCACGGTGCCTTAGCAGGTGCACATTTTAATGACACGATCAAGTCTACAGCCAGGCACATACACTACAAAACCTACTGGATATGATACCAAGCACAACCTTTTCAGATTACTAGAATACACACAGGGAGAAACCAAGGTAACGATTAAGTCCACCTTGTGAATTGACAGCACAGGGCTTTCCCCCAGAAGCTTCGTAAATTAAAGCAACTGGATCTCTTTCCCTCATAAGCGCCAGTCAATGATTGGCATGGCAATTCCTCCCCGATGCAAAAACATGGAAATAAAAAAAGTGCTGGTAAGATGAGACCACTGAGGCAAAAGATTGAAAGGTTCCCGGTGAAGCTCGTTTTCTTCTGCTGTTTTTCAGTTTCTTTTGGTTTTTTTTGTGAATTGCACACAGAGACTAGGATAGACATGTCAAGGGAATTTGCGGGAGATTGTAATCCATTGTTGTGAATGGAGTAGATGGTGCATAAGAGAAAACAAGAGCCTCGAGGGACCCAGAAAATCGTCAACAATCATCCCGGATCGCCAAACTTTTATTGTGATCAAACTTCCCCCCTCTCAACAACTATCCTCGTCACCGCGAAGCAATTTACCACTTGGCCTCACCAGCGGCGGGCTGAGCCTCAGCCCACTCGGTGGTGGGGGGAGCAGAGCTGGCAGCCCAGTCGGCACCCTCGGCATCCCAGCTGGTGGCACCAGCAGTAGCGGTGGCAGCGGAGGCAGCAGCGAAGGCAGTGCCGGGGTTACCAGCGCCGGGGGC
This sequence comes from Penicillium samsonianum, assembly GCF_028829775.1. Lineage (NCBI taxonomy): Eukaryota > Fungi > Ascomycota > Eurotiomycetes > Eurotiales > Aspergillaceae > Penicillium > Penicillium samsonianum. The sequence goes on along the minus strand of NW_026643260.1, from coordinate 3,963,427 downwards.
GGAGGCATCCCAGTTCTCACCAGCGAAGCCGGACTCGACGGCACCAGCACCGATCTCCTCAGCACCGGGGACCTTGGTCTCATCAGCGATCTCCTTGTTCTCTTCGGCCTCGGGGTCGCGGTAGAAGTAGAGATCGACAACGGTATCCCACTCGGTCTCGCGGGTAGCGAGGGTACCGCGGAGACGGAGGACCTCACGGGCGAGCATCCACCAGACGAGACCGATGGCGTGACGACCCTTGTTGTTGGTGGGGATGGCAACATCGACGAAGTCGGTGGGGGAGTCAGTGTCGCAAAGGGCAATGACGGGGATGTTGACGTAAGAGGCCTCCTTGATGGCCTGGGCATCAGTGCGAGGGTCGGTCACGATGATGAGACGGGGCTCCTTGAAAGAGCGGGTGATGTAGTTGGTGAAGTTACCGGGGGTGAAACGACCGGCAATGGCGGTGGCACCGGTGTGGGAGGCGAACTTCAGGACAGCACGCTGGCCGTAGGGACGAGCGGAGATGACACAGACATCGGCGGGGTTGTCAATGGCGGCGATGATACGGGCGGCCAGGACGATCTTCTCCCTATTTCAGTGAAAGATATATATTAGACACTATACTACAGTCAGAAGGCTTTTTGCTTTTGCGCATACCAGGTCTTGCCAATGTTCAGGACATTGACACCGTCGGCGCGGAGCTTCCAGAGGTAAGGCTCCATGTGCACCTGAAGGTTCTTGGAACCAAGGTGGCACTGAGCGGCAAGGAGCATCTCAATGTCCTGCGCGGTAGGGTTGAAAACCGGGGGGAGCTGGGAAGGGGCCATGTTGGGCGATTGATGGATTGATGAGTTGGAGGATCAATCGTCTGGCTCTTGTCGTGGTGATGGAGGAAAAAAGATCAAAGCCAAGCCGCAAAATTGTTGCACTCTCGCGATTCGGGAGAATTTCGCTTGCGTGCGCTAGGGCTAGGGCTCCAGGGCTGGGGGTGATTGGTTATGTAATACTGGTCTTGGCTCTTTATCCACGTGACTCTTGGTGCCTGGGGCAGCTAATGTCCTGACTAGGATTAGCGTAATTAGACCTCCGGCCGCAAGATTTCCCGACGAAAGGTTGATGGAAAAGAGAAGTTGATTGTTACAATAGAGCCATCTACTCGCCAGTTACGCCCACCATGCCTCCGCGCATCTCCGTCCAGTCCTCTTTGAAGGCATTGACCGGTATGCTAGTCGAAATCAGTGATGTCAAATGTTCAATCACCTGGGTCGCTAACTAAGCCTTGTTTAGGATCAACCTACGGATATAGCCCGTTGTCCAATTCGACCAACACTACTATCAGAGCCGTGTCCAGCAAAGCTCAAATTCGGAGGAAACATGACCCATTCTTGATGGCCCAGGCGCGCCAGCGCAAGGCAGCCAATGTCTCTCGCCAGCAAGTCCTTGCGGAGGAACGGGAATCCTCGATTGGGGACCCTGTCAAGAGCCAGCCGACACCATTTATCCTAGAGATGACAGCAATCCAAACCAACTCGCATATCCCATCATCTTTGACCGAGGATCTCAACTACTACCTGAAGTCGAATGAGCTGGATGCCGCGCTCAACTTCTCCAAGGATTTGACCGCACCGCTTAAAAATCCCGATCGCAACACACTCGATCCCCAAGCTGAGAAGGAGGCATTGAATTTGCATAACCAAGAGCATAAGAATGCTCAAGAAGCAATCAACCGGATTGTGAACCTGAACAATGGAAACACCAAGGACCGTGTGCGCCTCAACATTACAAAGTGCATCGAAACATTTGGGCGACACTACACAGACTCAAATCTCCCACCAAAGCCTTCGGCTATTGCCCATGGATCTGCCCCTGTTCATCCGGAACGTGCACCGCGCGTTGGACCCGATACCGGCTCTGCGGAGGTGCAAGCCGCTATCCTGACCGTGAAAATCATGAACCTCTCCCGACACCTCGAGACCACCAACAAGGACAAACACAACAAGCGTAACCTGCAGATACTAGTCCACAAGCGCCAGAAGCTGCTGCAATATGTCCGCAAGAAGGAACGTGGAGGTCCCCGGTGGCAGAACCTGATGGGGACATTGGGATTATCTGACGCTGCGTGGAAGGGAGAGATTGCCCTATGAAGGGCATTGTTTTAATAAGAGGTCTTTTGTATCTCTACACCATTCCCTTCTTTTGTGATTAGCTGGCTTTGAAAAAAGTATCAGCGAGTTACCTTGTATCATCTATCTAGGAGCTAGCGAGGGGTACTTGTTGGTCTATGTCCTCATTTCTATGTTTCATCTGCAGAGCATCTGTACAAATAGCATTGTTTCTTTTCCTACATCTATTTTCTCGTTAAAATAATTTGGGGTAGTTAACTTGCCATCGTAGCATAAGCTCTGGAATGTAGTAAGTTTCCCCTAAATCATCACTAGTGTTTTCCAGGTGAGATGGCAATCTCTCGATTAGGCTGGCTTAAATCGCTAGATTGTGATGATGACAACATCTATGAGCAAAGGACTATAGCGATAGAATAGGCTATTTTGGGCTTATTTAAGAGGAGGGGAAATTGGATCCGATCTAAGACGACGAGACAAGACAAGACGAGAAGAGACAAGTCTAGTTAATGCATCAAGTCTGGAAGTAACTAGAAATATTTTATACAATGTTGAGATGAAAATAGCTTATTGAAAAATACACTGCGTGGAATCAGAGAATAGTGTCAATAATTGGAACAATATTGTCCCTTGCGACAGCCTCTATTATTGAGGGAGCTATAGGTCTCTATGGATAAAAAGGTACGATAGGTATCACACCGCCAAAGACATTCTGCCGGGTCGCGCCTTCCGAATTTGAAAAAGTGACAATGGGCTTGGCCCAAAGGCAACGGCTCCTTCCCTATTGATCCAATTTGGTCGCGTCCAGCAACCGTGTTGTTTACATCTCTGCTTTTCTTCTTCTTCTCTCCTCTTCTCCTCTCCATCACCCACAACATTACCATCCAAAGCATTGCCTTTGGATATCGCGCCAGAGTCTTTGGTGATTGACTCTACCAAAATCGGTTAGTATCTACATATGTATTTACGTAGCCTTTGGATATCTCTGACTGATCCGTTGCATTTCAATAAGACTTCCCTCACTTGCCCCTCACCACCAAAACCCCCTCGCCACAACCCCCTCCTCCTCATCTTGCGTGCGCGTTTCGCCAAGATGAGACTCCGGTCGAACCACGTTCTTCCGCCAATCTCGGAGTACGTCCCCCGCCGCCGCCGCCAGACGCGGAGTGCTTCGGCACAGGCGGGGGCGGACGCCGAGACTGTGACTCTGGCACAGTCTGATGAAGAGAGGCCCGCTCCAAAGCGGAAGCCAGCCAAGCGAGCTGGCCGGAAGAAGGTCAGTTCAGAAACCAGACATCACAATTGTTCATGACTAACTCATGTTTCTAGAAGGCCGCCGCAAAGGGCAAGAAGGCCACCGCTCCCACCGAGGAGCCTGGGGCCGGGGCCCAGGAAGACCCCGTTGCGCTCATTCAGTCCGTGGAGCAACCGGACACCCGTACGTTACCCCCAAGCGCACCATGCCCCCCCCCCACGCACCTTTAGAGGACGAATCATTACGGCCTACCGATATGGTAGTGCCAGCGAGCTCCTGCAAAGAGAGCCTGAGCCAACCCCCTCCCCTCCGCAGACACCCGTGACACACTATGCCTGGCCGCCTGGAAGAGTTTATGACAAGCTTAGCCGAATCCCCTGGTCACTCCCCTGGTCCCCACCATCTCCCTGGAGGGGCTGGCCTCGCAGACCTCCCAACTTCAATGCCCCGGATGAAGCCGTGCTGACCCCCATGGAAGAACCCACTAGGAAACGGAACCGATCGTCCGAAGACAACCCATCCCCGTCGAAACGTCACAAGTTAACCCTTCAAACTCCACCCGGCTTCGAAAACCGTCCTCGTGGCAGCTCTCGCAGGACCTATGCGGATCGCGCCCGGCGACGCGAGGCGGAAAGGGATGGACGAATCGATCGCACCATTTACCGTTTCCCCCAGCTTTTGGCCCAGCAGGGAGAAGATGCGAGATCTGGCAATTCGACCACTCTGGCCACTCATGCAAACGAAGAGACCGCGCCCCGTGGTAACCGTGTTGTTCCGTTCGATTCATTGCCTTCTGCACTCCCGCCCAATCAAAATCAAAACCAAAACCGACCTGGTTGGCGACAATGGATATTCAACTCAGTGACTGGTATTTGGGGACGAGGCAATGCCCCCCAAAATGCAGAGGTCCCACAAGGTATGTGCCCCTTATATCATGGTATATATTTCTAGTGGCTAACATGGTGATTTCTAGTGGCTGAATCTCAACGTCAAATGGGAAATGAATCATCCGTCGCAACACCCTCCTCAGCTCCCCCTCCCTCCTTGGTTATGTGGCCAAGAAATTTCGAATCTCCCACTCCGCGCCCGCGCGTTGCAGACCCGCAAAGCGGAAACTCGCGTCTGACAGCCAGCGCACGCGCCCCACAAGTCGGCAAAAGAAAGAAATACTCCTACGATTTGGACCCACAGGGTTTCGACCCAGAACTGCTCGCGCGTATGCGTGCGAGGAAGTCGAATCCCGAGGACCCCCAACCCCCTCCAACTTCACCAGAGGAACTTCGTGCACCCAACGAGAACGAATCGAAGAAGCGCAAGCGAGACCCGTCACCCGATGTCATTCCACACCCTCCAGGATGTAGTTATGGGTTTGACCCAGATTACTTCATCTACGATGATGACGATGAGGACTTGCCCACAGGCGAGCAGGGACACAAAGATACTCCGAGCAAACAAGCTACAGTAAGCGATGCAGCTGAAGAGGAGCATGTCTCCAAGCGTGTGCGCCAAGATACTACGACCAAACCAGCTACAGTCAGCGATGCACCGGAAGAGGAGCATGTCTCCAAGCGTGTGCGCCAAGATACTACGACCAAACGAGCTACAGTCAGCGATGCACCGGAAGAGGAGCATGTCTCCAAGCGTGTGCGCTCTGACAATACCCACCTGGAAAACTTCAAACACCAAGGCGCATCACAGCCCATTGAAGATTCCGGCGATGAACTCCGCAAGGCCCGTCAGCTCGCAGAGCAGTACAAGCCGAAGACCCCCAGTCGTCTTCGAGCTGCCCATCGCTTCTCGAGCAGCTGCAACTCGTTCATTGAAGAGAAAACAATCCGTCGCCGCAAGATGAGAAAAACCTCCCTGGCCACCGCCTGCCCTACCGGCGATTTGAACCATATCATCTGGCCAGAGACCGAAACTTGGGTTGAGTGCTTTGACTTCTACGACCCTAACCTGGAAAAGTACCAGGATCGCGCTCATTTACGTTACTGCAACGGGGACAGCAAAGAAGAATATGTGGATGAACAACACCAGGCCTTCATGAGCAAGCTTGTTGCTCGGCGTGCTGCTTAAAAAAAAAAAAAAAAAAAGATGGAATGAATTACTTCAGGGATTTCCTGGCCCGCCTTTCTGGCCGGAGCTAGGGTTTCTTTGGCCCGCCTTGGATCTCTGATGGAACCAGGCTGGGGCCTAAGAGTTTATGTCTTTTTGTCTTTTCGCGATTTGTCATTTTTGCTGCTCTTTAGCGCATTGTCATGAGTGAATATTAGCGTTGTTACGTAGTATTTGAATGGAATGCTTAGCTTCCAACACAAATTAATTGTAAAGATGAGGTAGAGTAGAGGAGTAGCAGAGAATTACAACATAAAGACATGGTATTTATATACTCGGCTCAATGCACGGCCTGGGAGTTGGGCTGCACGGGGAGAAGATGTCTATAAAAATGACATCTAAAAATACTACTAAAAAATACTTGACAAGGCCGCTCTTGTTCTATTGAATATGTAAGGACACTCCCTTACATACTTAGTTTAGTTCTTCGTCTTTAATTATATATTATTACTTATATATACCTTAGAACCTTAGTGACTCTTTACTTGATTAGTATAACTTAATAACACTCATAAATAGACTAATTCTTTAGTATAGATCTATTCGGCACTCTATCTAGCACTATTCCTCGATACCTCGAAAGGACCTAGTCTATAGTAAGGCCTATTAGGCAATAGTACGGTTAAGAGAACAGATCGTTAATGTTAGAAACCTGAGAAGCATAAGGCGAGTATAACCTAGAACCCTTCTAACCTAGTCACGACCAGTTTGCAGTGCGTAAGACGAGATATACATTGGATATTTGGCCAACTCAGGGTGGATCATGCTCCTGCTCACTATGTTGTAAGCATGATCGTCGTTTCTCTTTTCCCTGAATGCCTATAACACGAAGATCTACTGTTATGTTACGTCACCGTACTTCCAAGTTTCTTCCGATTACTATACGAATACCATGGGAAGTTACTAAAGTCCGACTTCCCTCTATTGGACAAAAAGAGGGCTCCTGTGTCATAGGCACAGTCAAACGGATGAGGTACAGGACTAAACATGTGCTCCAACACTCTCAGTTCGCCATGCTGCTCCACAGCTAATCCACAGCGGATGCTAGTAACATTGATGGAATGCGAAAAAATACCTCGAAATATGAAATTTTCGAATAAGTATAGTGACTGTTCATAAGTTTTCACACCCTACTTACCCCCACGTATTTACCGCCTTCCTCAAATGTTTGTACCGCCTACTAGGGGATTTTATTTATCTCGCTTTCATGTCGTGTTTCTGGTATATTTTGATAAATTCTCTCAAATTTATATCTAGCCTTGTTTGAGTTATTATACATAGACAGGAATTGTGTTTGCAGATTTTATTTGGTTAATTAAACATGCCTTTTTGAACGGCAGAATATTATATAATCAAAGGGGTGTGGGGCTGGGTGTAAAAACTTATGAGCAGTCACCGATTTCCTATTTAGGGAAATACTAAAGATATTTCCTATTAATGTACAACATACGTCTAAAGCTTCAAGTTCTACGCCCGAGTCCCCACCTGCCTGCAGCAAGCCCCACACGCAGTTTTCATCGCCCACCTCTGCAGCATATTGCGTCGAGAAGGAGGCGCACGCCGAATAATGGCCTCGAGTGACAGAAATAGGGGGGGTCTAGATTCTGGACCCGACTCCACTTGCGCGGGCCGTGCCCTGATCTTCATGGTGGCCCTCCGGCCGTGTGGGCACGTTTGCAACCGATGTTCATACCATGCGGTATAACTACCTAGTAACCTGCGCTGCAGTCTCGTATTCCGCTTAGTCATGTTAACGTCATGTTGTACTTGTGGTGTATTAAACCTTCGAAATGCTCTTTTTCGTTGTAGTTTCAACCGATTTATCTGTTAAATGATTGAAAGAAATGTAGAGAGACATGAGTCACTTTCTGTTAATCCCACGGTATGGGGCCATATAGTGGTTCTTCCAATCAAAATGAATAAATCTGTAGGTAATCTATTCTATAGGAAATGAGAAGCACTTTTGTGGGACAATTCTGAAGACGTCCGATTAGGAGATAGATCAGCAGTAAGACATTCTGTCATGTGAAGGCACGACAGGGATTCAGTAGCGAAGAAACGAAGCCTTTAGTGCTGTAAGCAGAAATAACGGATTCTTAGAATTGTAGTAGATATAATCTGGCCATGTTTATCCCCGTGTCCCCACGTCGCATGCTTAGAGAAAACGTGAATTCCGTTATTAGTGACATCCCCTATAGAATCATTTACATTATCAGGCTTCATGTTGAGGACGTGACCACTGTACCGCTACGGGAACCCTCTGATAATTTCGATTGAGCTGTCCCCAGGGCGGAAATATTGATTTCACCATTTACGTCGATCCTATGATCGATGCACAGCTTCGGTACTCTCTTCATGGGACATATTCTTGCGAGACTGGCTGTCAATTACACTCTTCGTATCCCTTGACCACTGGCATTGAGGATACATTTGGCTTCATTAGATAACATCCTAGCACTGATTTAGAACAGCGAAGAGTGTAATGCTACCGAATCTTACGTCATAACTCGACAATAAACAGCATCTTTTATAGTCCACGAACACTTCTTTGTCTGTGATGCTAATTTCCTTATAGAAACCAGTTGGTTTTCCAAAAGCCTACATATTTCACTCTGACTCTGTTTCATATCAAAGATCTATGACACTAATTCACAATGGATCTAGCAGCAAAATAGACACCGGGCAGCGTCAAACTTTCGAATGACTTAGCCTCAACCGAAAGTAATGCTTGTCACCCTTCAATTTCTATTCCCCACCTGCCTTCAGCAAAGCCCGCATGCAGTTTTCATCGCCCGCTTCTGCAGCATAATGCAATGGTAGCCACCCTATCAAGTCCATGGAACTTGGATCCGCATGATGTCGAAGCAGCTCACGCACGATGGTGTGGTGACCGCTCTGGACGGCCGTATGAAGCACGGTGGAGCCGGCTCCGTCAATGGCGTTAGGGTCGGCGCCTCGATCAAGAAGGAGGCGCACAGCCCAGAGATGACCCTGGGTGACAGAGATATGGAGGGGAGTCGTCCAGATTCTGGACCCTACTCCAGTAACGCGGGCCGGGTCCTGATCTCTATCTTGGCCTACCGGCCAGGTTGTCGTGTTCGCAGACGAGGTAATCGTTGCGCTCGAATCGTGTGGTTTGCCGTAAGCGTGGCAGTTAGCACAGAGACTGGGACCGACCATGGCTATGACGCAGCGTTAGGTTGGATATGGGCAAGAGCGTTGCGGATATGCCACTTACCTTTGCTCGAGCTGGTAGAGAATACTGTATCCATGGTAAAAGGGGAGGGGCCTGATTGGAGGGTTTCAGGCCATGTCGGGCCAATATGACTGTATTCTGAGGCGTGGGGTGAAAACTGTGCGTCGGAAAATAGGTTCTGTGCTGACTTGGAGTCCACGCTGTATTGTAGGCCGGACCCGACATCAGCTGAGCAGGGCAGGCCGTCCTGATCACTGCTCCTTGAATATATGCTACTTCGGTTTGCTGCCTGCCCCGGGTAGATTCTCTGTTGAGGTAGCGATTTTGGGTTGCTGAATCCGCTTCTTTCCACCTGTGGCCGCGTTCCTTTGGTACTTGTTTTTGCATTTTCACCTATGCCATGTTAGCTGGACGGACTTGGAGAATGTATAGTGCGCACCGTACGATGTCTTCGTTGTGCTACCCTATTCCTCTCCCTCCGTCGTTCGAGTGCCAATAGCTCTTCCATTATGGACATAACATGCGTGGGACGGCGAGAGGCACCAATTTTTGGTCAGTACTGAGTTTTTGATGCTCAGGATTTTGTACATGCAATAAGAGGAGATCAACCTTATTAAATGGTTAGGCTAAGGCTACTGTCAGCGTGGCGAGTGATTTCCTGATCTTCCAGGCCTCATATTGGCTCATCGAAGGCAAGGATTAGGCCTCGCCACAGCCCACGTTTGGGCGGCTTGTCATTTGCACTCCCCCCCACTTGTTGTACCATCGAGATTTCTTTATATAATTATCCGTAATCCCGGTATGTAACGTAGACAGCCCATGATGGGCCGCCCAAACGTGGGTCGTGGTGAGATCCGGCAAGGATGGTGGTTTGTTCAAGTTGGCGTATATTCACCGCGCTAAGAGTATAATGCATCTCGCTTAGCTGACTTGGGAATATCAAAGTCAATTTGTTCTAAACGATTGAACTCTTACCAACTGATATTTTACGTCAGCAGTTTTAATCAGTCAGCATACTGGGAAGAGAAGGAATCTTTAATGCCATGGTAGGGCTAAAGCGAGAAGGGTGAAGCAAGGGCTAAGTGTGGGCTTTTCTAGCATCTATCTTGGGCTCTCCCACTGAAACAAATAGGGCCATACAGTATGTATGGCTTGCAGATCATTTTCTATCCGCCAGTAACTCTATGTCAGCAATTAGTAAATTATATTATCTAATGTAAGCCGTATACGCCTCCAAAAAATGCCAAGATGCGCTAGTACAAATATTGTTGGGGAATAGTTAGCCTTTACAAGGATTGGTTAATTGTGATTGATGGGCGCTGAGAGGGATGGTAGTTTGATAGACTAGACCATACAATATTGGTTACAGGGAAGTGGACCTTGGACCGCGATTGTTCTCTTCGAAATCAGTAGCTACTGAAATCACAGATAGAGGCCAAGTCGTGCTCTATAAGTATGAACTGTGGTCACGCTAATGATCTTTGTGAAGTGAAGCGATGAAGGTAGAGGGAGTGAAAGTTAAAACACGCCTAAGCATTCTGTAGATCCAAACCTTGATCTCAAACATTGAATCATCCGAAAATCCCCCGAGACCCGCCGAGTTTGCAAATTCCTTTTTCGGAAGGGCCTAACAGTCCCTGCATTAGTCAAACATAGCTGGACCACTGAAAGTCAATCTAACCATATGGAGAAACATGCAAGCTTGAAGACACATGTCTGTTCAATTCCCCTATGGATTTGAGTTCTTGGTGGATTTAGAGCAGGCAAGAATCAAGAGAAACGTGGGGCTGGAAATCAGCAGGCCCATCCAATCCGGCGAGGAAGGCAGAGACTGACCACATACAACACGAACGGCGTGGTAAACTTCGCCGCTCTTGACAATTGACACAACAAGGGAAGGGGTAGGGCTATATTAGTGTCAAATCAAATAAATGATAGATCCATAACACACCTCCGGTATGAGTGTCTAACGAATAAAATGTCTGAACCAGCTTTTGACTTCTAGGTGGCTCGAGATCTGACTACCTGCAGGTTCCATATCATCGTCGATGTATGGCGATTGTAGTTTGTAGTATAAACGGATGGCGAGCTAGAATTTAGAGCAGCCCAAGTGCAGAGGAAGCTGGGGCTTATAGAGCCATCTAGTATTCTTCAAATCACGTTATCTCTTAAGAATCAAACCTTTATTTTGAGCTGCAAACATATAAACATCAAACGCAAACACATGAAAAATCAAACGCAAAATTTGTGGCGATTTACATCCTCCCTTTCCATTCCAGCATATTCCTGATATCCTCGCTTTCTTCGTTCCTTTGACCAATACATGCCAATCTATTTTTCTTCGCACATGATGGACACACTCATATACTTCAAGCATGGACACGGAGCTCGGCAACCTCAACATGTGGAAATGTCTTCACATCAACCTGAGCCCGAGTGAACTTCGCCTCGATAGCTGCTGCACTAAGAGCAGCGCGGGCAACGGCATCAGTGTCACAAAGTGTGACTGAGTTCACACCTGGTCTGGCACCAGCAGCGGTCACCCAGTGGACTCCTTCAGTTGGAACACCGACAGCAAATCGCTTTGGGTGCACACGGCCATGGGTGTCGATGAGATGGTATGGACTTCCCGTCACATCAAGACCACCAGTCTCGTATCCGTCAATTGTGTGAGCGCGGCATTGACCAGATTTGAACAAATGGGAAAGAAGCTCATCCCCCGTGTTGCGGAGTGTTGGCTCTGGCAAGCGGGCTTCGATCAATGTAGTAACCCGGATTGGCTCCCCTGGCACCTCTGGCGAGTGGACTAGCCAAGCCTCGTCCTGGGCCTTTACCTTGGGATGGGGACCCAGGACATCTAAAACTCCCGCCTCCATGAGCGCAACCATTTGCTCAATACGTTTGCGAGGAGGTCCAATTGACACGTAGGCGTTTAGGGGTGTGTACCAGCGATCCAGGTGCGTCCGGTGAGAGATACCGGTCAACCCATTGTGATCCACGATGAGTCGCAGTTCGTTTCGCAGATCGCGCATCACATCCAAGGCTGCCTTTAGTGGACCGTTCAGATTTCCAAGTGCGGCCTCTTTGGCATCTTCGCGAAGGTAGTCGATCAACCATTCACGCCACTCAGTGGTGGTGTTGAAAATCCGGTCGCCCTGTGGACGTTGGATACGGTCCCAGGACCACCGCGTCTCTTCCGAAATACCAAGCTCGTGAAGAACTTGCGCTTCCTCGGGGCTGTTTGGCTCAGTTGTCAGGAACCTCTTCTGGAAGTCGGTCTTTTCCGGCTCATCGAGCTTCAGTAGAGTCGAGTAATAAACGGCTTCCACTTCTTTGGACACAAGAGGCCAGATATCCTGGAGGAAGTCAGGCGCTTTTCCGGCATCAGAATGCTTACGGAAAGCATTGATGATTTCTTCGGTGAAGACGAGGGGCATGTGGCGGCCATATGCCCCTTTGCCGTTATCACCACGGGAGTGGTATGGAATTCCACGACGAGATCCCGCAAACATCCGAGGCTCATTGCCCGATGGGTGATATTTCAAACCGTTGGGAGTCTCTGAGAACCTACCACCCCGGGATGTTGTTAACAAAGCCATGTAGTCGAAGAAGTTGAGACCAAGACCACGCAGGAAAACCTGCTCTCCAGGAGCAATAACAGAAAGATCAACATCTGATGGGTTTGAGGGCGTAATATGACGAAGACCGTTTAGGTCTGCATAAGCATTGAGCTTCCGTTGTTCAATGTCCAGAAGTAGCGGGACGTGACCCTGTGCAAGAATGACAGCTGCAAGGCTAGAAAGGGTGCGGCCATTCGACAGCTTGAGCGTTTGCTGGCCATAGGACGTATCCTCCAAGCGGACAGCAAAAGTGGGATGAACCTCGATTTGCACCTGGGGTGGTGCTTGTCGCACAGTCTCTTGAAAGATCCATTCAAGATATTGTCCGTACTGAGCACGGGTTCCGTAATCATCAGGCCCAAGGCCAGGGATCCTGTCGGCAGCCCAGTTGTAGAGACTTGGACCTGGACGGATTGGGCCTGAGCAGACAATGCTATCATCAGTGAAGAGGGTCACCTGGGATGTGACGGTGTTCATCAGAACATCATTCGACTGCTCTGTACGCCAGACACGACCCGCACCTGGAGGTGACGGATCAACGATATGAACCGTCATTCGTGCTCCTGGGGCAAGGAAGTCCGGTGCTGAGGCACATATACGCTCCAGAGCGCTAGTTCCTCGAGGTCCGGCACCGACAATGGCAACATGGACGTCCATCTCAGTAGGTCGAATGGCGGAAGGCATTGTGGTTTTGGTTTTAGGTAGAATAAATATGTCGAGGTAGAACTTTTAAACGAAGACAGCAGAAGTAAGGTTTCCAACCGTAGTGTTTATACTCTTCGTATAGCTGAGGATGTTCAGAAGAGGCGCTTGGAAGGTTGTTGGGAATAATGCAGAGGAATCCAACGTCCTTTTTATATTCTATCTTCACATCTCTCCCTCAACTGAGGTTTTCGCTGAGGTGACATCGTTGGACTCGCAATTGACACGCCATATTATGGAACGATGTCATCCGTGATTCACACGTGCAGCACTACGGACCAATAATCCGCAACATGAGCAACAAATAGGCTCTTCTGATGATGAAACGTTTTGAAAATCCCGCCTAACTTAGGTAAATGGACGCCGTGAGGGTTGGAGAATTGAAGATCTCGATGTTTAGATCAGGACCCACACTCTTTCAATCTACCTTCGGGGTAACAGCGCCACGAAACCCGATGCCGGATTTTGCTTTCGGCCCGTATTCTTTTGCGCTAGGGCAGAAATGGAATGATCCCGCTTGAAGAATACTATATCAGGCTACTAACCGATGACCTTGCATGCATATAATGACCATGCATACGAGCTATGACAGTGCGAGCATCAGCAGTGCAGATCAAAGGATCTATGAAACACTGAAAAACTTCCGGTGGTGCGAGCTGCAAACGCAATTCGGTATTCTACAAGAGTTTGGCGACGAATTGTTGAACAGAACGTACTCGGAATTTCTCATCCTCCGAACAACGAGGTATAAGCGAATCGACGATCCCAGCTCCCTTCCCCTGAGACATGTAGCTACTAATTCCGATAGGCTAATTGATAGAGTAAGTTGTGTAGTCATGACGGGTTGGTGGCAACCGGCCTCTACATTGTATAATCGCAAAAGCCTAGAGCACGCAAGCACCATAGAAGTTCAGGTTCTTTTTGGCAATGGATGCAGCTAGACTGGAGCCTGAGTGGCATTGAGACTTAGTGATTTTCTTTTTCTGTTTGTACGAATTGTACGAATTGTACGAATGTCACGTATTCAAATGGTTGGTGTGTTCTTCGTATGGAAGGATTAAATCAGAACCAAGCACAAGCATTATACGAAGATTCCAAGCTATTCGTCATTTCTATCCTAAAACAATGAAATGAGATTTCTTCATCCATACCAAATCACACCTCCGGACGCTTATATTCGCCTTTCTCTATCATCTCATTTATGGTTTTTTCCGTCACCATCATTGCCTCGACACCGGCGGGGGTGCCACAGTATACTGTTGCCTGTAGAACAGCCTCTCTGATTTCTATCTCTGTAAGACCGTTGTTTATAGCACCACGGGTGTGCAAAACCAGCTCGAGCCATGCTTTCTGAGCAATGATGATTCCAATATCTAAGAACATCCCCAGTAGATATTAGCAACTTTAGGCTCTCGCTATCAATGCCTCACGGAATCATTCTGAAGTTTGACTTACTCAGAAGGCTGCGCTGCTTTCGGTCTAGTCCCGGGCGTTTCCAGACGGTACCCCATGCCCATTCCGTGATGAGCTGCTGCCCGGGCATCGTGAAGGGTGTGGCATTTTGCAACGCATTATTGACATATTCATCTCCAAGGACTTCTCTTCGCACTTTGACTCCCTCTTCAAAGAGATGCTTGTGCAGCTCCTCAAACTTCGAGATGTCGGACATGTTTGCAGAAATTTTGGATGATGAAAACGATATGACTTGGGATGCAGGTCACAAGGGCGATTCTGATTCGGGGGAAACTTTTTCACTGCTTTTTGGCAACACTTCTCAATTCGACATGGGGGACTATTATAAGACAAACAAGCTGAATTTAAGTGAGGGGTTTCTTCATCCAGTGTCCCTTTGATCAGATTACAGTTTATATGTGTAGATCTTCCGTCAGCGGTACCTAGGTACGAAACACCTGTGGGGCCGAATCGCCCATTGACAGGAAGCCTGTAAGCCTTGAGGCTTCCCGTCTACTTTTTTCAGCTTAGCGGCAATGATGTTCGTCAGAAACATGCATAAATTAATTTCAGCCTGTGGGGCTTGGCTCTTAATCCGCAATATCCGCTCAACCCGGTGAATTTGGCCTTCTCCATACAGGAGCGACCCCAAAACGCCTTCACGTTCGACGAATATCATTTTCCTAATTGATAGCCTGTCCCCACCAAGGTGGCTGGCAACATATTGAGCTTACTGTAGCTAAACCCACTTATGTGTCATAACCATGGTATAGATCCAAGAACTGCAAGTTGTCATGTCCAATGGCAAAAACGCAATACTATCATGCAATGCAAAGTATACAACATAGACTCGAGATAAAATTTGCCACTAAACAGTGGGTCTCGTATTCATATAACTGCAGTGGAGATTTCGTTAAGCAGGAATGCAATTACAACATACCCCCGTGGCTGATCTAGTGGAATGCAATTACCCCGTGGCTGATCTAGCCAACAATGCATCGGAGAAACAATTTGCTCCGTATTCCAAGACTATTGGCATTTCTGACGAGTTCTTTTTTTCTTTCGGGTCGGCCGAAAGTTGCACCATGTCTGCTTTATGAGAAGCTTGATGGAAAACCCTTGGTGCCTGCAAAACGTCGCCTGGTGCCGTGAATGCCTTCACGAACGATTTGAAGAACTCTAAAGGAGAATTTCTTTAATTCCATGCTTCAAATCTTATGTAAGCTGGTAGAGATTGCATAACAGCTCTCACAGGTCGTTGAAAGAGGCTTATCTAGCCTCTGGGGGACGACGTTGCGCGAAGGCTCGATATGAGCTTAAATCCTCTGATAATGCACTCCAACCGTTCCTCATCAAGTGCCGAGAGATCTCGGAATGTTAACCATGACGTTTGGAATGTATTTGTTTAATTTCTAGTGGCTAACGAGCAACGGGAAGCTAGCGGCTGCATCTTATCATTCTTAGCTTTATGGACAAGACTGGTCAAGGCGGCACTAGATAAGGTGAATTTGTCAATTCGAATTGTTTGAATCGCCAATGCTAAGTGGATTAGATAGGCAACACGACAGGTCTCCCGACTATCCGGGCGAATATATGGGTGTATTCTGTCATGAGCTTCATAAAATGAGCCACAGCTCTCATTTATGCATTCCCAGCTGAATGCGGCTTATTACGCATATTAAACAATATTGAGACGAAACTTATGATGAGAAGACGCTCCAAGCATTAGCTGGAAATCATATTGCACCTCTTTTGCCTTGCAACAATTCGAGAAGGAACTTAGTCGTTTTCTAAAACGCCTGCCATTGCTTATACTTAATGGTCTTGAAGTTTTGGTCTTGAAGTGTTACACCTAGAGTTTGACATCATCTTGGGATGTTTTGAGAAATGAACACTATTTTAAAATAAGTGTCACTTCTATATTATCAAATATCCATGGATAGAGTCTGCCCAGGTGCGGAACCGACATAGATAGCGAAGGATGATAAGGATGCTATCCTTCGTAGACTGCTGCAAAAGTACCCTCGTCGTCCATTATCTCGTCTATAACGTGGAGACTTAATTCATTGCCACCCCCAACACCGGTAATACAAATCCGCTCCCGGTCTAGTGCATAGTTTATAATCGATTGCCGAAGCATTTTACAGGCTACCACTACCATTATACAGGTTACCACTACTTTACGTGTCATTTTATATATACGTGTCGTACAAATGTTGGTGCAAAATAGAAGAGCGCCGAAGGCCATTTCGGTCATACAGGTATAATGTTAGAGATTTGATAAGTAGCCTGATCTACCCTTAATCCACAATCATGCCCCCATTTACGACAGCCGAAAGGATTCCGCGTCGTGGAAGTCATTATCAACTATGAATGTAAATGAAATCAAGTCCCGCAGAAACCCTAAGCCTCATGAAAATGTATGCTGATTAAGATGAAATTGATTTCAATTTATCCCATGGAATGGCAATGGCGGAGCTCCAGCAAAAAGACACCCTACCACTTTCTAATCTGGACGGTGTATATGTACATAGTTATGTAGTTATGCTATTTTCCAACCTAGTCAAAGCCTTGGAACTCACCATCGCCCTTTGCTTCCTCCGCCTTGCTGGCTTGGTTCAATAACCGCTGCTGCTCGTTCTTAGCACGAATCTCCTCCAGCATGCGCTCCGTTTCAAGAGCCTTCTGCTTCTGATCCTCTGGCAATTGCTCCCATCTCTCCTGCTCCTTCCGCGACCTCTTGAACTCCTTCTTCTTGAACTTCTTATCCCGTTCCTCGGTCTTCTGACTCCAAGCCACACTCTCCGTAGCACGACGCTTGTTAGATCCCTGCTCAGGACCTTGTCCATTAGCAGCCTCCGCCATAGCCTCCTTGCGACGCTTTTCTTGCTGCTTGTCCTTGTACGCGTAGGTGTGCCACTCAAGTTTCATGCCTAACGTCCGATCTCCTTCAAAGGAGCGTGCTTCAGGCATCTTCGGCAGCTTGAGGAGCCCCCATGCCTTGCCAAGAGCTTCCCAGTCCAAATCCGCAACTCGGAAGATACTGCTTGCTTGGTGCTTGCTGTAACTGCGCAACCAGCTGACGAATGCCTTCTGGCCCTTGTCGTGCATGGCGCGGTCTTTCAACACGGCTTTGCGCACTTTGTCTGTCGCGGCTGTGGCCTGTTCGTCCGTGAACTCGGGTAGGTTGTATGGCGCCACGGGGGTTTTGCGGATTTCCAGGAACGAGACGTAGTCCTCCTCGCGGCCCGGGTGAATGAGGACGATGCTGAGACCTCGGCGGCCGGCACGACCGGCACGACCGCATCTGTGAATGAAGGTTTTGGGGTCGGAGGGTGGGTCGATCTGGACCACCAGATCGACGGAGGGGATGTCGAGACCGCGAGCGGCGACATCGGTGGTGAGGAGGATGGAGGGGGTTGTGGAGGTGGTGAAGCGGTTGAAGTTCTTTTGGCGGACGTTGGCTTGGTGTTTCCCATGCAGTGGGACTAGCACGAACTCGTCTCCTAGGATTATGGGTAGTATTGTGGCGAGATAGTCGACACTGGAGCATGTTGATACGAAGAAAATGGTTTTTTGAGGTGTGGGCTGGACTGTGGAAAGGATGTGCTTCAGAATGGCGTATTTGTGAAGCGGAGGTGTTGTCAAGTAGGTCATTTGCAGACTATTCAGCGGTTAGATTGGTCTTTTTTTAATTTGGAAAAACGGATCGAAAGACATACCTTGCTGGAGTGCGCTTTTCTTCGACGCCAGCTCCTCCTCGGACCTTGACGGCAATTTTGACGGGATTTCGTAGACCAAGTCGAACGATCTGATCAACAGCCTCACTGATACTGGCACTGAACAATCCTGTCCGTCGCTGCTTAGGCAGACGGCCCAAGATCTTTTGCAGGTCGTCCTTGAATCCAAGATCCAGAAGTCTGTCGGCCTCGTCCAGGACAAGCATTTCGAAAGATGCCTGAGGGCAGTGAACGTGAGGAGATGAAAGCAGCTCCAACAATCTTCCGGGTGTGGAAACCAATACATTGGGCGAGTTTTTGAGGAATAATTTCAGATCCTCTGCCGGAGATGTTCCGCCGCCCAGGAGAAGTTGTGGGACAACCCTCAATGTCGATGAAGAGGTTTTCGGACGAGGAGCTCCATCTTCGACGGGTTTGATCGCTGCCGACGACGCTGGGTGGAACTCCAAAAGCGAGAGAAGAACTTGATGAATTTGCGAGGCCAATTCTCTGATATATCAATATTAGCAATGAACTCCGCAGACTGGAATTGCGCATTACGCACCTTGTCGGAGAAATGACAATGGCTCCAACATGATGCTTCTTGAGAGGCTGATCAAGGCGAAGAAGCTTTTCCACAATTGGAATCAAGAATGACAATGTCTTTCCACTTCCAGTGACAGCTTCCACCACCACATCTTTATGTTGCATAAACAGAGGGATGGCCGAGGCTTGGACTGGAGTCATGCGCGTGAAGCCCATTGAGCCCACAGCATCGAGGGACCATTCTGACAGCGGGGGCGTGAGAGCATCCCACGCTCTTGAAGACGATTTGGGAGGCATTTATTAATTCCAACAGAGACCGATTCGTCAAATTGCTTCACGAATCCCGAAGTCGCCATCGCAAAGAAAAAAAAATATCCGTTATCGATTAGATACCAGACACGTGACTGCGGCTGTAGGCGGAAACTGAGATCGTGATCTGCCTTTTTTCCTCGACTTAGAGTTGCTTGATTTACTTTACTTTTATTTAATATAACAAGTGCTTGGTGATCGCATCATGTACTGGGTTCCTGCCTCGTGTCTCCAGCCTATTCGCCCATAATTAACGATAAGACACCGTCACGTGCTCTTAAACCGCCATCATTGCTTTGTTAGCAAGCCCATTGATACTCCGTGGCATATTCGCTTGCGACAACGCAGATATATGCAAGCGGCCACCCTCTGGTGTCGTCCGAGCCACATCGCTTCCTGATTTCAAATTGAGGGCACCCGACATGCCCTCGCCAAATCCCGTACCGGCGACACCTCGCGTGATATCGCCGACCCCCTCTATATCGGACCCGTCAGAGACACCCGATGGATACCTCAAACCGGTAACACGGTCTGCAGCACGTCGCCGGCATCAGCCAGATGGTTCAGCCGAAAGTTCTGGCTCAGCGCGAACATCAAGATCCCCAACCACACCATCGGCTCGGCGCAACCGCCGATCAAACCCTATGATACCCGCCTCGCCGCCGCGCTCCGTAAACGGTACTGCATTGAACACTCATCTATCCCCGTCAAGCATTCCCGATGCCCTGCGCGACTTGTCAAGATCACCATCTCCCCTCGGACTGATCCCCCTCCACGCACGCTACCGCAGCTTCATTCACCGCCATGAAATCCCGCGCAAGCTTTTGCACGTGTCAATCGGGTTTTTGACTCTGTCATTATATAGCCGAGGCGTGCAGTCTCTGCAAATCACACCAGTCCTCTTCACCGCCCTGGTGCCGATTGCAGCAACGGACCTGATCCGCCACCGCTTCGAGAAGGTCAACAAAGTATATATTCGCTGCATGGGTGCCCTCATGCGCGAAACAGAGGTCACCGGCTACAACGGCGTGATCTGGTATCTCCTCGGGGCGTACGTTGCTCTCCGATTCTTCCCCAAGGACGTCGGTGTCATGAGCGTACTACTCCTTAGCTGGTGTGACACCGCCGCCTCGACATTCGGTCGTTTGTACGGCCGCCACACCCCCCGTCTGCGTCCTGGAAAGAGCTTGGCTGGTACTATGGCGGCTTGGCTCATGGGTGTTGTCACCGCCGCTACTTTCTGGGGCTGGTTTGTGCCTTACTTTGGCGCTTTCCCCAATGACCCAGAAAACGCTTTTATGTTCACGGGACGCTTGAATCTGCTCCCGAACTGCGTTCGCGGCCTTCTGGGCTGGGTGCACAGTGACTCGGCGGTCATCACCGGCCCTTTGGCTTTGGGTGTCATGAGTGTCGTCTCTGGCGTTGTTGCCGCCGGCAGCGAGTTCATTGATATGTGGGGCTGGGATGATAACCTGACGATCCCCGTGTTGAGTGGAGTTGGCCTATGGGGTTTCCTCAAGGTCTTTGGGTAGATGGATAAATAATATACTTCTGATTTGTCGGCGCTTGCACAATACATATTCCCTTCTCATTTTCTATTACTATATCTGGTTTGACGTTTAATGTTCGGACATATTTCTCTTTTGCTTCTCTACTTTCGGGCATTGTGCTGCATCAAGAATTGGATTTTTGTTTAGATAGGGACTGGCTGAAGCTATGCACATTCCGGTACTTCTCTCTTCTCTTCGTTTTATATATTTATACTCTTTGGGTGTGTGTTCTGCATGGTTACTTTCTGGACATGGCTTTTGTACGTTTTTCAGATATACGCACATGGTCTTCTTATTTACAAAAAGCCTGCAACACATGTACATGACATCCAGCAATCCATGAGACACCAGCCTGACTGATTCTTGACAAAAGGTATTCGACATGTCCATCCAACGCCGTAGGAGAAAAATCCTGTTGCACCACACATGCTTGTTTCCAAAAACCCTAGACCCCGGAAAAATCAAATTGATATAAACGCCAATCCGCCAAAACGAGCCAAAACGAGACAAAGGGTATATAAAAGGCATTAATCAAACGAGGTCAAGAATGCTGACGCGTGGGATTCTTTTCTTCTTAGCAGGTTGAGTCTGTCTGCGCGCTGTGCTCAGGCCTTCGCACGGATCTTGTTCAGGCGGAGATTGGTCGATCGACCAAAAGCCGTCGTGCAATATAATGTTTTCCAAGTGCCCCGAGGTCTCGCGCTTCGAAGTTGTAATTGTCGTCCTCTTTGAAGACTTCTTGGGAGACTTATTTATGTCGTCCGCCTTATTGTTTTCGCATGTTTTCAAGCTCAATGGTAATGTATGCTCCGGCTCGAGTTCGGGCTTGGGGTTTGGTTGACTGCATGATCGGGCTGGTTTGACATCTTCGACCTTAGAGGAACGAGTCCGAACTTTTGGTGCTTGCGGTGCCCTCTTCGTTGAGGGTTGGCATAACGAGCGAGTTGCGGTGTTTTCGTGCTGACCCTCGTCGATTTTCGAGGACAAAGAAAGAGACTCGATGGCTTTTTCGATGTGTTCAACCTCGGCCTTTTCCCCACACTGTACCTTGGGAATCTTCTTTGACTTAGATAGAGTCTTCCCGGCCGGAGAAGACAGTGCTATCAGTGTTCTGGCTGGAAAGTCCTCCTCGAAAGTCTCAGATTCACAAATGTCGGAGACCGAGTAGCTGATTTTGAGCCCCATGCGCCCTGCCGGTCGAGACGGAGAATAATCGGTGTTCATGTCTAGTACGTCCGATTCTTCAATATCAACCCGACCAGCCCCCAAAGCAGTGCGCCTTGCTCTGATGCGGGACTGATCTGACGCGGGGTGACGCTTGATATTGGCAGAAGGAGACAAGTTACACATTGAAGAGAATGAATCCAGGAGACCATCGATCTCCTGAGAAACGTAGTGCATCGTCAGTGAGGGTCTCTGCTGAATATACATGCTCGGAGAGGAGAAATGATCGTCTGCCTGGTCCACAATTATTGGGGAAGAAGACCCAGAAACAAGCCGGGAAAGAGGATTCTGGGTCGACGTAGCGGCTTCTAACAAGTGCGTTTGTTTAGTTGTTGACAATTCGGACTTTTCTTTCGTCAGGGTTCCGTATTTCAAGATACTCCCTCTTTTCATTCCAGCATCAATCGGTCCCTTTTTCTTGGGACCGGTGCGTCGAGTACTGGTCTTCTTCTTCGCCGCCGCTTCTTCGGCTTTCCTGGCTTTTTCGGCCTGTTCCTTCTCCCAATTTTTGATGACTCCAGGGACACCTAGTTTTGCGACAGTCTCGAATACCCAGACCTTTTCGAGGGAGAACGGATCAAATCGTTTCGTAACCCGAGACTTCGATGGTGTCGGAGGTGGCGATCCAGCAACTCCCTCCGGGTCGTCCTCTTCCTCGCCTTCCTGTACACCAGTTTGGGTTGGAAATGGCGGGTTTGGTTCTTCGGCAAGGAGATCCAGCCCAACAACATCTGCGGGCAGCATATCTAACTGGAGTTCTGGCACTGCATCAGTGCCAAAGCTTGACCGGGTTCGATACACCTTTTGCAGACCAGGTGGGCCATCGGGCACAAATGAAAACCCAGGCGACACGCCTAGAACTGGTCTCTGGAGACGGAGTCTGTACGAGATAAGAGGCTCGGCCAGCAGCCTGATCAATTTCCTTGCCCCGGATCGATAATTCCATTCAAAGTGGTCTGCGGCAAATGTTCGGATTGCCAGGGGGTCGATATCTTTGTCCCAAGCCTGTGCGAGACGATTTCTCAAAAAGGCCATTTCTTCATCGCTGGAAACTTTGGGCTGGGCATAGTACTCGAGAATTTGTCGGTCCGGAAAAATGTCCGGAATTCGAACTGCTGGGTGTTTTCTCGTAAAATAGCCGCTCTCGTTCTCCTCGAGTTCATATTGGAGTCTTTCTCTCCACTCGCTCAATCCTGTATCCACGTCTGCTTGCGAGGCAAGCTCCTGCAGAAGATCCTCGCCGAATCCAGCCTTGGCAATCTCCGCAGCGAGTTTACTGCCACATTTCGGAACGCCAGATGGTAGATAGTCTCCTCCACTGAGCATAGCGAATAGAATCATTCCCGGTTGATCAAGGGGTATGTTTGACGGATGCCCATCCTGTCCCATTGCATAGCATGTGACATGAGTTGCAGAAGAGCTGCCGCTTCCGCTCTCTTTTGAGAAGTTCATAATGGTCAAAGACGATCCGAACATCAATGCATCGACGTCATTGCTCATGACAGCGTCTACAATGCCTGCCTGCTGTAACCGTGCACATTCAGCTTCTGCCTCGCCGGGTGCCTCATGCCACGGAAATCTGAATCGCTCGATGAGGTCCTTGGAGCGCTTGATTATTGGCGCATTGCCATAACTGCGGGTTGAGACTGCTTTGCCTCTCTTGAAAGCGGGCTTTTGCCGTCCATCATAGACAAAAAGGGGATGAACTGGCAACGCAAGTAATTTCAATAACCGATAAAATAGTGTGCGTAATTCTGGGTTTCTTCCGCCCCGCCCTGCTTGGACTTGAAAGAGCCAGATCGAAATGTCGACTGCAATGCGGATCGGCCTTGCTGTCCGCTCCAGGTGCGTCACTGCCAGCTTGGCCAGAGAGATACGCTCTCCTGGGCCAATGGCATTGATGAGCCTTGAGAAAGTTAGCGTTTTGGTCGACGAATTGGAGTGGAGGTACGAAGTTCTGCTTCTCATCGACGAGTAAACAACGCTCTCAGTGCTCAGGGATATTATGTTTTCTACCATGCAGCAAAAAAAAAACAAAAAAATGATTTCACTTGACTTACCCAGGAATACCCATGCCGACTATAAGCAATAGGAAAAAGGAGTTAAAGGGCCCATGTGGAGTTAAAAGATGTATCTTATGTATTGGTTTCTGCGGAGAGAGGAGGTTGTCAAGTAAATACAGACGGCCCGATGTAGATCCGTTGCCTACCAACAAGCTTCCCCCAATGAACCACCTGGGCAAGCTTATAGATCTTACTTTTTCTTTTGGACTTTGAATTCAATCCGATGGCGTTGAAACTCCGATCTGTGCGCCGGTGAATCGAATATTTGTCGCTACGAACCCCGCGGACTCCTGTTGCTCCCAGAAAGGAGAGCAACGCGCCCGAGCTCAATCAACATGGCGAGTGATACACCCTTAATGGGTGCTAGTAAACGCACATCAGCAACTTCCGGTCTGCGCAATAGCCAGACAGCACGACCTGTTTCCCCTCATACACCACAGCCGCGTTCGGGAAACCCCTCATTCACCAGCAGCACATCACCGAGTCCCTCCTTTCGAAGCGAAGACGATGCGATCATATTTGAGATAGGCGCACGATGGCTCCGCGCAGGATTCGAAGGAAGCAGTGCGCCTGTGTGTGTGGTTGGTTTTGGACCCGAAGACTCTAGGAGAGCGGGAGACTATCGAGGATGGATCCAGGGCAGCACCGGTGCTGCACGGCTACCGCAACCCGTCGATGTCGAAGAGTGGACACGGGCATATGAATTGTGGCGGCCAGAGTCACGAGAGGTTGATCTGGGGCTGGTCGAGGATAAGATCGAGCGCGCGTTTCGGGAGACATACAACCAGTTCCTATTGACGGACGCAGGCACATCTCGCCTGGTTCTTGTCCTGCCATCTCTTATGCCACATCCCTTGCTGTCGTCGTTGCTGTCGACGCTTTTTAGTCGTTGGCGCTTCCCTAGTGTTACGCTTCTGTCCAGTGCGACCATGTCGGCCACGGCAGCAGGATTGCGGTCAGCGTTGGTGGTTGACCTTGGCTGGGCCGAGACCACGGCAACGGCGATCTACGAATACCGAGAGATGACTACGAAGAGAACAACACGGTCTATGAAGCATTTGATGCAGGAAATGGGGCTGCTTCTTACCGGGTTGGCTTCTGACGGGAACCAGGATACGGAGATTGCGGATAAGATCTCTGTTGGATTCGCGTACTGTGAAGAAGTGGTCAGTCGGTTTGCCTGGTGCAAATCGCAGACAGAAGAAGGTACAAGCCCCGATGAAGCCGACCGGAAATTGTCGATTCCTTCGCCCGCAAACCCCGAGGAAGAATATATGGACGTGCCGTTTGCACGTCTTGCCGAACCCACCGAGAAGGTTTTATTCGCACCAGGTGTCGCAGAACATGAATTGGATGACGAAGAAAAATCCTTGCCTTTGCTTGTCTACAACTCCCTTCTCTCACTGTACCCCGATGCACGAGGAACATGCATGTCCCGCATTGTCTTTGTGGGCGGCGGTTCTCGAATTCCTGGGCTGCGGCAGCGGGTCCTGAAAGAGGTCTCACTTTTGATTGATCGTCATGGATGGAGTCCAATTCGAGGCAAAGCACTCGAGCGACAACGACAGAGATTGGAGGGGCTGAGACTTTCAGCCCAAAAAGCTCCCAACCAACCTGAAACCCCCAGGAGCGATGGGGAAGCACCATCTACCAATGACGAACCAGCCGATCCATCGAAGGAAGTGCCTGAGATCGATTTCGTGGAGCAAAAGCTCCGCCGACAAAACAAAGATATCCCAGTCCCTATTCAAGGAGTCTTGCGCGAAGTTGAATCTCTCGGTCCATGGGCGGGTGCAAGCCTGACAACTAGTCTGAAGATCCGGGGGATGGTAGAGATTGAACGAGAAAAGTTCTTACAGCACGGACTCGCTGGAGCCACACGAGACATCGACCATCCTGTTCCTGATCGTCGATCGGGCTTGAGATCTGGCGGTGATCGGTCGAGTTGGACGCTTGCAGGCTGGGCATAAACACTATGTACATTTTTCAAAACAATAGATACCCCATTCGATTTCCAAGCCGTTTCCCTATTTTCCAATTATTTTTTCTACAATTTGCCTCCAATTTTTCTATTATGGAACTTCCGAGATAGGATAGCCGTCGGTTCGGTTATGCCCCGGCTTTCGCGGGGAAGAGCCCGCGGCGCTGGATTGTCCACGACTTCTCTACGCATGAAACTGACAGTCACAGAAAAATGAACGATTTTAGTCCTCCGCCATTACGCGCACCTACGGCATGTGTTGCCTGTAATAAAAAGAAGGTATGCAAAAAAAGGAATAACAGAATCTGAGACATACTGATCTCTTTAGGTTCGCTGTATCTTCGCCGGAAATCCCGATGTATGTGTGAACTGCCAACGGCACCAGTGGCCCTGTTCGTAAGAAAAATTGATTTCTGACATTGAATTAAACATACTAACTGCCGCGCAGTCGACGAGAGCGCAAGAGAAAACGAGCCCATAGTAACGATGGTGACTGCAGCGTCAATGAGACCGACGCGGTTAGAAAGAGACGGGCGAACTGGGAAGAGCCGACGACCACCTTTAGTCCTATCGGCTCAGCCAGATCTCTATGTACAAGCTCTGAATATGACCAGGATCGGAATCAGTGCCGCGACACAAGTCAAGGTAGAGCTAGTACTGCAGACCATCCGCCGATTACACCAGATTCCAACCCATACTCGACCGCTTCGACTTTAAGCTTCATGGCACGATCCCGCTACTTTGACGACGCAGTGGCAATCAACGAAGAACAGGCTAGATCTTACCCAGAAGGAGACGCAGATGGACCAACTGAAGATGACATCCAGCTGCTCAGACTGCAAGGTGCATTCGACCTCCCACCACGAGCCATCCGAGAAGGATTGATTAACACATTCATGGAACGGTGTTCGCCATGGATGCCGATAATCGAGCGGAGTTGGCTAGAAGAAAGTGGTTCTCAGAAGCCGTCAATGCTGCTTCTCCAGTCTATCTTTGTCGCTGCGAGCCGAGTCACATCTGCACCGGCTGTGACTGCGTATGCATCTTTGCATCAGTTTTATCGTCGCGCAAAAGCCTTGTTCTGGTCTGGATACGAGAGAAATCCAGTCACTGTTGTCGCAGCAGTGTGCATTTTGCATTGGTATAACCCAGAAGGTCCTGAGCATGTGTCCACCAATACTAGTGGATTTTGGCGATATGTGGGAGTTGGGTTAGCTCACCAGATTGGATTGCACAAGGAGCCAACGAATAAAAGAGATGCTGCCCTGAGACGTAGGCTGTGGTGGACTCTATATGTAAGTCAAGGATGTGCTTCTTCGCTAGCGCAGAAAAGCGCTGACATCAGACAGGCTAGAGATTGTTGTATTTCTGCAGGACAGGGCCGGCCACTAGCAGTGGATCTGGCGGATTGTGAAGTGGCACCACCTTGTCCCGAGGATTTCCATGATTCAAGCTCAAATGCTACTCTGTTCATCGCATATGTCGAGATCAGTTCTATTCTGGGCCATCTCACCGAGTACTGTCGTCGCAAGACCCTCACACGTGAGGCTCGACAGAATCTTGAGAATCGGTTATATCGATGGACACGCGATCTTTCACCCTCACTGCGCTTGTTTTGCAGCCAAAGTACCTCAGAAGATGCAGCATCACCGAAAAGAACATTGGCCCGATACAACTTCGAAGCACGTCAGCTCCACATCCCATACTTTACCTGCCTCGCAATCATGTGTCGACCCAACCCCGGAGAGTCTGCTTCACTAGGAGTGCTTTTAGCATCGTCTTTCGTGGCAGGGATGTTCGAAGACTTCCTCGCTCGAGATGAGATCCAATTCCTAAGCCCGGTATTCACATTCCACCTTTTGGCTGCCGGAATCGGGCTTCTCTCGTGCAACAACGTACCATCACACCGGGAGAAGGCAGCGGGTAGCCTGGAATCCATCTACCTGGCCCTTGAGGAGCTCGCAAAACGCTGGTCATCTGCGAAAGGCAGCCTAAGAGCGTTGAAGAGCATTGCCGAAAAGCAGCGGAACACGTCGACAATAGACGAAATGCCGTCGATGACGCTCTCTAGAGAACACCAACCATTTTTTGAGGGATTTGGGCCGGACCTATCCTGGGCTTGGTCATATTTTATGGACCTCGGACTAGCTGCGCGGCATGATGGCAGCACAAATCGCCTGGTGGTTGCCGGGACCCCAGAGGTGCTAGGAAATTGGGCCGAGTCCCGGGCACCGGATGCTATATCTTCGGATGAGTACAGGCCACTCACGACGATTTTGGACCGCAATGAAGGCCTCACTATGGGAGATATGTCGCAAGATATTCCAGATGACTTTTTTAATCAATACCAGGGAATGGGCTATTGGTTGTTCAAGGATTTGGAATGGAATGGCGAGATTGCCTGGTAGTTTGACTATGTATATATGCACCCATATACCCCTAGATTCCATAGCATTTATAGAGAATATGGTACCTCACGAATATATGCGAAGATTCTCCAGTAGCTTTTGATTTCGGCAGTCGGTGAATCTCGGCAACGTAAACATGGGGATGTGAAAATGCGGGGGATCTACGAACATACATCGTACACAAGATAATAAACATTAAACGGCTTAACGAAGCAGTTCAAATATACGATATCAATATTTACTTGACTTTCGTGCGATTGTCATCATGACAGAGATCCCAACCTTCCGCAACCTCTCCCTCGAGAGACATGGGAATGTATTCGTTGTGACCATGCAGAAACCCCCGGAGAACCGGTTGAACTCATCGTATTGCCAGGAGATGATCCGGGCCTATCGCACCGTAGAAAGAATTCTGGGATCCGACTCAGAAGGGGCAGTAATCACGCGGGGCAATGATGCTAAATTCTGGTGCACTGTACATTGATGTCCCCGATACAGAACAACATCAGAAGGACTAACAGAACACCCCCAGGGACTCGAGCTGGATGAATCCGATAACAACCCATTTGCCAATACAGATGGCTTCTATCCAGTGAGAACATCCCGGCTTTGAACAGAGACGCTGGCATGCCATGTGTGAGACCACACTAACAACCATCCAGCTCATCCACACGATCCTCGACTTCCCCTTTCCAACAATCGCCCTGTTAACCGGGCACACCTTCGGCGGCGCCTGTCCACTCGCCCTGGCACATGACTATCGAGTCATGAACTCCCGCCGCGGGTTTATCTCCATGCCCCCCGTGAACCTGGGCCTGCACTTCGACGGGATCGGCTCGTTGCCTCGTCTCAAGCTGCGTCCGCAGGTTGCGCGCAAGATGTTGCTTGAGGCGCATAAGTGGACTGGGCCTGAAGCACTGCAGGACGGGATTGTGGATGCTGTTGCGGAGCCGGAGGAGATGCTGAATGTTGCTTTGGAATTGGGGAAGAAGTGGGCGCCTAAAGCGAAGATGGGGTAGGTTTGATCTGTACATGAGTTTCTGACAGGAAGAGTATCTGCTAATGCTGTCCAGGGTGTATGCTTTGCTTCGTCAGGAGCTTTGGGGGGATGCTATTAAGAAGTTTCAGCGTATAAGTTATGTTCATAGTCGGGTGACTTCGGCGCCTGCTAAGGTCAAGATTTGATAGAGAGGGACATTGATATCAAGTATATGTATGTATGCAAATATTTAGTATTTCATCAGGAACTAGGACTTCTTTCAATAGTTTGATCCTATAGCTTGGCTTTATTCTCCCTACTCCAAACTTGCACCTCAGGCAGCTCTCGATAGTTAGGCGGAAAGAACTGCGGTCCCAATATCTTCTTCTGCACCTTCCCTGTACCCGACTTGGGCAACTCCCCTTGGACCACACGAAGAATAGTTGGCATCTTATACCCAGCCATCCTACTCCGCAGATCTTCCCGCAGCTCGGCGATTGTAAGGCTCTTACGTGTTGTTTTTTGATCTTGTTTGAGGCTGACAGTAGCAGCAACCCGTTGACCAAACTCCTCATCTTCAACGCCTACAACCATGACCTCCGAAGCATAGTCCAGACCCAGGATCTCGCGCTCGATATCCAATGCGGAGATCTTATAGCCACCGGATTTGATGATATCGATCGAGGCACGGCCTAGGATGAAATAATACTTTCCTTCGCGGCGAGCAATATCTCCAGTTTTGAAGTACCCCTCAGCGTCGTGTGCATCCGCTGTTGCTTTCTCGTCGAAGAGATACCTGTTAAGAAGACGTATGAGGATGGGACACCGGCACCTCTCGAAAGGACATTTGACTCACTTGGAAAACATATAAGGGCACTTCACTAATATCTGACCTTCATCGGTAAGCTTGAGTGAGACTGCCTCAGCAACACAACCAACACTATTTCGTGGCGTTCCATCGGAATCAAGTTCAGTCTTGATGACTGCGCCAAACTCTGTCGCACCATATCGAGTGAGAATTGGTTTGTCCCTGATTTGATGCCAGAACTCTTGTACAGGCCCTGGAAGTGCCGAAGTACCACACAGCATTGCTCTGATCTGACGCGCACCAGCGATATACTGGTCACGTATCTCAGGAGCTTGGTGCGCAATGTTCTCTTCATAGTACCGCATCATACGCATGTATATGGTTGGAACTCCAGAGAAAAAGGTAAGACCTCCCTGTCGCCAGCGCTCCCACGTCCACGCCGTATCGAAGCTGCCACTGCGGAACTCAATACAAGCACCGGCGGTAAGGAACGGGAGGAAAGTCAACCCAACACCCGAGGCATGATGCACCGGAAGGACATGGAGGACAGTGTCCTTGTCTGTGATTTGGTAATAGTCTGCGTCGGCCTCCCCATTCCCGGAGATATAACTGCGACGCTGCACAGCGCCCTTGGGGGCCCTGTGGTGCCGGAAGTGAAGATTACCAGTGCTGCGGCGTTCATATCTGGAACCGGGCCAGATGAGATGGTGGCTTCATCTGCCGAGAGAAGCGTGGGGCGGAAATGAGATCCAATTGGGGATATGCAGGGGATGTGCACGCCTTTGCTTTCTCTCATATAGTGAACCACGGAGTGTGCGACTCTTTCGCTGGTTGTGCTGGCTACCAGAGCTACACATCGCGCTTTCAATAAGAAGTACGAAGCTTCTTCTGCTGGCAATGCGGCAGCTGCTGCTTATTAGCTATGTGAGTTCTTCTAGGATATGGAAACTTACCCATAGGCACGACTGCTGCGCCGATTGCGAGGATTGCAATGAAGCCGACGGTGTATTCATACCCCCCCGGTGCAAGCAACCCGATGTATACCTCCTTGTCCGCAATCAAATCACGTCGAGCTTCATGGCTGAGTGAGCTTTCCAAAACTTTGCGAAAGGCCAACACATCCGACACAAGATGATGGTATGTCTTTTCCATGTCGGCAACCAAGTCGCGAACCACAATGGGCGAAGGCTTACGTTGCGCATAACGCAATAGTCTGTGGAAAAAGGGAAGATTTGGCAACACGTTGTCTCCCACATGTGGTGGTATGAATAGAGTGCGGTCTCCCATTTTGTTTGAGCTTGTGTACTGCTGAGTTGGGATAGTTGACTGTCTTATCCCATTATATTTGACTATACACATTGTGGCAACACATCATTCCCCCGCTGAACCTTCTAGCCAATAATTCATCGCTATACTCTGTTTATTCGGCAACTTGCTACTTGGCCGTTTACATTTACCCTGCGGGGTAGAAGTGCCGGCATTCGGGACTCGGTGATTTTGAGGATACTATGGATTTAGCCAAGGCAATTCGGTACGGGTATTTGATCTATGAATAAAGTCGAGGATCATGGAACTGTGACTGAGATACAGAACTTGAAGAGTCAAAGGATTCAAAATGCCTGACTTTACGGATAACCTTTGCCCAAGCCAACCAGATGGACCAACGACACTAGCCTGCGAGCGTCAGCAATCCAACATCGCCACTGAAGAACTGGGACATCATTTATTGGCATCGGATGGATTTTTGGAACGACAAGCTCGGATCCTGCCCATCATACAACAAGAGCCACTTTTCTCCAAAGACCAGCAACAAAACCTCTCCAGACCGGAAAGGTTCAAGCTAGGAGTTGCACGCGCAAAACTACTACGCCGAATGAGAGACACGCATAAATGGAGCTACCTCGAGTACCAAATGGCCGAGTACCTGGTCGACGACGTATCGCCTTACTTTTTGCACATGGAGATGTTTATCACGACCATCCGCGAACAGGCCAGCGAGGAACAGCAGGCGTACTGGCTGCCCCTGACCGAGTCCTGGAAGATCATTGGTGCATATGCACAGACAGAACTGGGACACGGGAGCAATGTCCGTGGCTTGGAGCTTGAGGCGCGTTGGGATAACCGGACCAAGCAGTTCGTGCTACATAGTCCGACTCTTACGGCTAGCAAATGGTGGAATGGCAGTTTGGGCCGTTTAGCCAACCACGCTATTGTGGTCGCGCAATTGTTTCTCCCGGATCCCAGCTCGCCGGATAAATACGTTTCGCATGGTCCTCATCCGTTCATTGTGCAGGTGCGGGATATGAAGACACATCAACCGTTGAATGGGATTGTTGTGGGAGATATTGGTCCGAAGTATGGCTATATCACTATGGACAATGCGTATATGTTGTTTGATCAGTTCAGGTTTGTTCCTCGTCCATAAAGTACGAGTCCCTTCACTAATGATATGCTAGGATTCCGCACTCTGCTATGCTATCACGATATTCAAATGTCGATCCCAACACAGGAATTTATACCAAGCCAGAGCAACCTGCTCTGGTATATGGAACACTGACCTATGTGCGGTCTAATATGGTCCACCGCGCTAGACTAGTTCTCGCACGGGCAGTCACCGTTGCAGTGCGGTACAGCAGCGTACGACGTCAGTTCCAAGACCGAGACGGCGACAAAAAGGGACCCGAGATGTCCGTTCTGGATTATCCGACTGTCCAAATTCGGATCCTGCCACTCCTTGCCACGACATTTGCACTTCACTACACAGGTCTTGCCATGCAGGCAGTTTACAAAAATGCACGACAGGATGTCGAGAAGGGAGATTTTAATTCCTTGGCTCATATGCACAGCATGTCTTCCGGGTTGAAGAGTCTGTGCACTATCCTCGCTGCGGATGGTATTGAGACATGTCGACGTGCCATGGGTGGCCATGGGTTTGGTGGTGGGAGCGGTCTGATCCAGGCCAACAATGATTACCTCTCCAAACCAACTGTTGAGGGTGATAATTGGATGATTACGCAACAGGTTGCGGCGTATGTGATCAAGAAGATGACTGCTGCTGTCAAGTCGCCTGATACTGCCGGGGTTGATGAGACTGATGCTCAATTCAAAGAATATATTCGTAACAAGAGCCGTCCGGGATCAGAAAAGCAGACATACGATATCCTGAATAATGATTTGGACATTGTTAAGAGCTTTGAGCTTCGAGCTACTGCCATGGTAAGTCCTACAAACCTCATACTACCGAACAACTTGAAACTAATTACCAGCAGGCATACGACGCATACGAACAAAGAGTCATAAAAAAACAGAACTGGAACAGTCTTCTCATCCAGCTTCACAAACTAAGCCGGGGTAAGCCAAATCTTGAAACGGGATATCGTGACACACTGACCTAGAACAAAAAACCAGCACAATCCGAATCAATCATCGTGGCGACCTTCTTCGATGCCCTCTCAAACGACAAAACCCTCTCAGCACCCATCAAAACCGTGTTATGGGACTGCTTCCGCCTGTTCGCATTATACAGCATGGAGAACGAAAGCTTCGAATGTAAGTCACCAGCGACAAAACTATCATTAATTCCCACAAACTCATAAAAACCAGTCTTCCGCTCCAACGCTGTCTCCCAAGCAGATCTGAATGCCCTAGCCAGTCGAGTTCAAGACCTAATGGCGCGTATCCGACCACATGCCGTGAAACTGGTTGATTCATGGATGATTCCTGATTACTTATTGGACAGGTGAGTGGCTTTCAAATCGTTTAGATGATTTGAGGCTGGAATAAGTGTGACTGACTTGATTATAGTGCGCTGGGCCGATATGATGGCCGTGTGTACGAAGATCTATTTAATCGCGCCCATCGGTTGAATCCGCTCAACCGGATTACGTTCAATCCGAATTATTGGGAGGATGAGATTGTTAAGGGGAGTGGGGATAATGGGGATAGTATTTTGTCGAAGTTGTAGACGTCTATTGTCTGCTGCACAGGTCGTGTTGGAGGCCGTTGAGCGAGTTTGCATGTATAGCCAAATCCAATGTTCTATTTTATCTGTTTTCAAGTACGCTGTTTGATTGAATTGGCCACAGGAGGCTCTCATTCGTAAGATCGAGGTAATGAATACCAAATTAAGCGCTGCGCGTAACCAAAGGTCCACACAGAGATGATATTAATTCAATGCAAGTAGGTAGCTGTACTGTAGAATTATGAAATCTAGATAGTGCCAAACTGGTAGGTAGCCCAGTTAACGGCGGGCCCATCATCAGGACCAAAGACCTGGTAGGGAACACGTCCCCACTCGGGGTTATTGATACCATCGATCCAGTCCTCGGTCTCGATAACGAAGCATCCATACTTGTTAACGTGAGTGGCACCAGAGTCACCGCCATCAGCCTTGTTGCGGTCCGCCTGCGACTTCTTAGTGGCGATGGAGCCGTTCTGCCCGCTGCAGGTGTAGATCTGCACCGCGGCCTGGTTGGTAGCGACGTCGACGCTGATACCGGTGGAGCTGGATGAGGCGCTCAGGACTGTGGCCATGGAGTTCGACGCGTATGTTGAGGGCCGGTCGACGAGGAAGCATGTGTCGTAGCCTGTGCAGCCGGCGCCGCAGAGGTCGTATGTCTTCTCGATGTCCTTGCCAATGAGTTTGGGGCTGGTGAAGTCCAGAGCTCCTTGGTAGGTGTTTGCAACGTCGTGGATGGTGCCGTTCGGGATTAAGATGCTGTCTCCACCGATGAACCGTTGCGAGAGGGGAAGCTGCAAGGTGGTGTCCTTCAACACGTTGGATTCTTTGAACGCGTTCAGGTTCCAGTAGATGTGGTTGGAGAGCATGATGGGGGTCTTCTCTGTAAGAGAGAGGGCCACCAACTTCGTGGTCAACTGGGGAAGTCCCTTGGGGTTGGCTTGAGTCTTCTCGGTAGACACGCTGAAAGTAGCATGGGTAATGACGTCTCCTGGGAAGTTCTCAAAGCCTTGATCGAGCAATGTGAAGGTGATGGAGGACTCGCTGTGCGAAGTGACTGTCCAGTTGCGCGTATCATATCCGACGAAGCCACCGTGGAGGGTGTCCACGCCATGGTTTTCATTCTCAGGAACGTGGTAATCCTTATCATCAATGGTGAAGGTACCGTTCTTGATACGGTTGGCATAGCGACCCACAACCGCGCCGAAGAACGTGCGATTTGTCTCACTATCATGCAGATATTCCTTGGGTTCATCATAGCCAACGACCACATCTTGGACGTTGCCGTCACGATCTGGAACTAGCAAGGAGGTGAGACGCGCACCATACGGAATCAGCTTGGCAGTGATGTTTTCTGCCTTGATCGTATAGCTCTCGAAGTGATCGGCATTTGAGCCAGTAGCAGACGGCGAGGGAGACGCGGTCTGGGAGTGAGATGGCGACGGCACAGCATTGGCCAGGGCAGGCAGCCCATACAGGGCGGCTGTCACATATGACGTGAAATGCATTTTGATTCCCAGGAGAGTTGTAACTGAGAGAAACAAGATACAGAAGAAGAGGAGAAAACGAAGGGTGATCCGGGCAGGGCAAATTAATGAGCGGAGCCAACCGAGGGGTACAGGCATTTTATGAGCAGCTCCGTTCGGATCGCAATAAACATTCCCCAATTTGCGCTAAACTACCTCCGCATGGCTTTGACGCTAGGGGGCGGGGGCAATGGACGGAAACCGGGGTAAAGGTTCTGGTGAGACCAGGATTTATCCGAATGCAGGTGGTGTGATCGACGTACGGCTCAACCATTGGACTGTTGGACAGAGCTGACGCTATATAATGAGGGGGAAGATCCGAGCCCCTGTTCGGGGTGATATCGAGGGATGTAAGTTAAGGGCCGTGAGTCCAGTCAAGCTCAAGAGGCGTTCTGCCACTGACGGCACGGAACAAATGTTACTTCGACCGGGTCCATGCGAACGGCAAAACTCCGGTGGAGTCAATTGCTTCTTTGTTTACCGCCCCGACTCCTTAGTCAGCCACATATTGCCCCGGGGCCAGGGGCCCATGGACAGTCCATGGGTGGACCTTTCCATCTTGGGTTAGTTCCTACCTACGTAACCGTGGAAAGAGCCTTTCAAGGTTAAACCACCAGCACTATCAACGTCTAATGGAGTCAAGGAAAAAGAGAAACAAGAAAGCGGCTACTCAATAAGGCCCAAAAATCGCTTCATCCGATCGTAAACATAGAAACTTGTCGCTACCATAGGAGCCATTTTGACATAGCCAATAGTGAGCCCAACATAAAAGCCTCTCACTCCTCTCTCCAGAAAAATACATTGGGCTGTCTCCAAAATTCCTGACTTAGTACCAATCACACTTCCGACTTGGATTCGTCGCCGAATGATATCAATCGGGTAAGAAATCGTTTGAGCGACTATGCCAGCGACTGCTCCACAGGAAAGCTGCGCAACCGCGGTCAGTCGAGTGGAAGATTGCGCCTCTAGAGTGTAGGGTGCAAAGGCAGGCGTGCGAAGCCAGTCCCTGAGTAGATCGTGGGTGAGGAATGACGTGCCAGCATACGGAAGTATGCCTAGCATAGTCGGGGCAATTCCTCGATAGAGATTTGACAAGCCCCCGGTGCCTCCTCCTTCGAAGTAGATTTTCCGAGATATACCAAGCCAGGATGACGGGTTTTTTTGGACGGTTTCGAAGGCAAGACGTGTACGGATCAACTCAAGAGGATATGTGACCAAGGTAGAGGTCGCACCGGCCATACTTCCGCACAAAAATCGACGCCATGGTGCTTCTTTCTCGGGAGATGTGATGATTGCTGCTCGGAACTGTTCGTATGCGAGAAAGTTGATACCGGCATACGGGAAGACGCGGACCAAGCTTGCTGAGTGACCTTTGAAAAGCGCGGATGTGCCATATGACATTCGAATGTGTCTGGCAGCCTTGATTAAACCATCCCAGCGGGTCGAATACTGCACAAAATGAGAGTGGGAAGTTTGAAAGAGGATCCTGACCCTCTCCAATGGGGCGACAACAGTTTTGGCCTACATTACTCTGATATCAGCAATCTACTATTGGTAGCTCAGGTGGTAAAGCTCACAGCACAGCCTGCGACACCTCCGGCTAGCCCGTTTCGTAAAACGACGTCCAAATTTCGGCTGTCTTCATTTGATTTTGATGTGCGATAAGCATAGCCACTGCCTTCTATCTTCGTTGATGGATCTTTGGCGATTGGGGCACTGATACCCGTGTCTCTCATTGTCCTCGTAAGAACAAGCAGGGGCTCAGGGTGACGAGAACTGAAGAATAAAATCAAAGTCAGAGTCAGCGCATGGGATAAGAATAATGAATAAAAATGAATAATTACACTGAACAAGCACATTAGCAGTCATCCGACACACTCCCCAGTACAGTGAGGAAGAGAGATAAGGGGAGAGAGTGAGGGAAGGGAGCAAGGGAGTGAAGGAAGAGAAAAAAATGTCTTGGCAGCAAATTCCTAAACGAGACAACTAAGTAGCTCAAGCCATTTCTCGATCTCTACTTTGTATAACACGCTCTATAGAAAGCTTGCCCATAATCTGGGTGGGGCGCTTCAAGTTGGTTGTGCTCGCAAAGCTCGAACCTCCTCGTGGACCTTATTGTTCTGATCTTGGATCCCATTGGTTATGCTTGACCTCCTGTAGGTCATGTCATGTTGGGTAGATTCGATTAATGTGGTCTAATGGTGGATGATGTCTTTCGGTTTCTCAATGAGCTTCCACGTCTCCTTGGTGGTGATTCAACCCGTGCCTTCCGAATCGCCGCTTCGCGTTCGCGTGTTGGGGATGTTAGGTTACTTCGCGCTCGGTAAAACCACAATAATCTTACATCGCAAAAGTATCAAATATATCGTCGTCCTCGCTCGCTTTGTCTATATGACAGCATGGCTCGCCACGGTACAAAGACCATGCGAGACACCTTGGTCAACTGATTTGATAAAGCAATTCTTTTTCGCGCGACCGCCGCACTGACCCTCTCAGCTCATTGGCGCCCACACACGCTCGGCGTTGACACGATCCGGCCCGAGTCACAGAAGCCCCCCTTTCAGCCACAAATTCCGCTGCTTTGAACATTAGATGATCATTTCATCTTTCTTTTATGAGAAATGGACTCTACTACCTTATCGGATGGTGAATTGATAAGTCTTTTCTTCGAAGCTGCCCCTGATCGAATTGTTGGCGGGATCCAAGAAGGGAATCTTGTTGTTAAGACTTCAAATGATACCGTTATCAAATTTGGACCAGGAGTCACTGAAGATGAGGCTAATAATCAACGGAAAGCCTACGAACTCATTGATCATAATATTGACATTCTCAAAATTCTTGTTGCTCAGCTGCTCAGCTGCGCCTGCTGCCATTCAGTGTATTTATCCATGGCTACATAAAGAAACCCATTGGCCGTGATTGGTTCAGCACACATCTCCAGGTTTGCTTCTTAGGTAAAAATGTTCATATTCTCGTGAAACTTGAAACTTGACAAATTGATCTCTAATTACTCCCCGAAAGCTCAAGCATAAACGCCCTTTTGGTTGTTTCGGTGACGCCAAATCTCAACTTCACCACCGCCGCGAATAACCCCAACTCGCATCGAGGAAAGGAGGTTGTGAGCGGCATTGGAGTGAGTGTAGACACCACCGTTAAACATGGCAGTGGCATCCTTCCCAATGGCTGATGAAATGAGGGTTTTACCACCAGGGTGCTCCGCGACAAAGTTACTCACATCATGAACAACACCAGCAATGGC
Source organism: Penicillium samsonianum (assembly GCF_028829775.1). NCBI lineage: Eukaryota > Fungi > Ascomycota > Eurotiomycetes > Eurotiales > Aspergillaceae > Penicillium > Penicillium samsonianum. Next base: position 3,924,655 of record NW_026643260.1, on the reverse strand, counting down.
AACTAGAGCTTTGCCACTCTGAGTTTCTGCAATGAAATCGTCCCAGTCCACAACAGGCAGCTGATCCAGAGGAACACCCCAATCAAGCTTAGAGCGCTTCTGGTCGAGCTTCTTCTGTAGTTGTTGCACTCGGCCTTTCTCGATTTCGTTTGCTCGGAACTCCTTGAGGTTAGTAGCCAGACCGAGCTGCTTCCACACCCAGATTGACCACTTCGTGGGATCATACTGCCACCATTCGATGGCGTTGCGGTAGTCGGAGGGAAACTGGTCAGGGTTTAGTGGGTGCCAAGTAAATACAGGGGAAGAGCCTTCTTACCTCGTGGTGGAAGTTGTGGTAGCCTTCGCCGAGAGTGATCAGGGCGGTAACGACGTGGTCGCGAGGTGAGTTCCTGTCATCGAATGGCTAACGCGTGTCAGAGTGGACAGGAATATAACAAGAACAGGAGATGGACAATGACTGACCTGCTCACCCAACCAATGGGCGAGAGAATTGACGCAGAAGGTGGCTTGCTGGACGAACGAGAACCGAAGAATTCCAGCATATACAATACCACCCTTCCAATCACCCCATCCCAGGCCAGCAACGAGCATAGGGAACAAAATCCCGAAAACCAAGATGACAGATCCATAGTGCTTGTGCTGCCAGACGACGACCGGGTCCTCATTTAAGTCGGAGATGTCGGTCCTGCCACGGTTTTTCGGGTTTTGATTTAGAACCATCCACATAAAATGCGAATACCAGAGCCCCTTCATGACACTGTATGGGTCCTTGACTGTGTCGGTCCATCGGTGGTGTGCCCTGTGTTTACTGCTCCACCACCGGATTGAACCTTGGACGGCGCCACCGCCGACACATGCGAGGAATATTCTGATTGGAAGGCCACTGGAGATATCAGATGTCAGTTAGTGCTTCATTCGAAGCTTCGAACCAAGGGGTGGGGTAGTGGCAGACTTACGCTTCGTACGATCTGTGCGCCCATAGACGATGGTAGCCGGCAGTGATGCCCAGTCCAGTCCAGAAGTAGTAGAGAATTGCCCAAGCAGCAGTGATTGCCCTCAGCTGTGTATAGAATGCAGCGACGACGCCACCGACGGGTACGATCAGGATGAGGGTTGTGTTGACCCAGTTGACATGCTGGTACCAGTTACTGAGTGTGACGGGCTTTTCGCTGATATGCTGCCTTCCACCACTTGGCTCAGTTTTGGCCATAGTCGTCGTAGATTTGAAAATTTTAGGTTTCTTGCAAGTGTTTATGAGATTCTGGGGATGGAATTGATGGCTGGTGGAAAATGTTTTAAATTGCGATGCCTGAATCTAAGAACATTATATAGGATAAAGAACTTTCTAGGTATCTCATACTAACGAGTCAGTCGTCAGTTGTGTTGCTCCCAGCAAGAAAGTGTTGAACCGTTCCGTTGGGAATGTCAGGCAACGCATGTCATAGATTGTTAGGGCGGGATTCCTCCGAACCCTGGGCCCAATCCTAAAATCAGCAGAAAATCTTTAGGAGATTCGCCATTCTAAGACCCGTTATTAGTTGAAATATTTTCTATCTTTATCAATAATTGAAGCTTGAATCATCATCAGAAATTGAGAGTGCGTCGCAAATTCGCCGCTGATTTGGGACCGATCCACTGATCTGGCCCCCAAGGCTCAAGCCCGAGTATGACGAAAAGCCGAATCCAACGTCAAGGTATAATTTTTCCCCAACAGTTTTAACATGAGGTGCACCAAATACCCGGAAAATGGGTTCGTGGTAGACTTTGCTATCGTTGTCTAGAGCCTATGGTAGCCTATATGTAGATACATACTGTTGGCCTATCTGGCCACACGGGTTAAAAATATACATTTACTACCTATAGGTACCATTAAAAAAAAGGATGGATGGGATATTTCTAAACAAAATATACTAACCCTGACTTGACTACTACTACTCTTCCTTGACTGACTTGCTTTATTTTAGATGTCCTTGTTTGTCAGGCCTTGCATCCTTCCTGGTTTCCTATAGTACATATCTCATACACGAGCTAGTACAAAATTGTTCTAACTAAACTGTTATTGAGGGCATCACATAGTATTTTATAAGGAAAAGGGCTAATATGATATTACGATAATGTACAAAAGAAGAGTCTTGTTAAGCGTTAAATCCCATTGGTCCGCCGTTTCCCGAATTGGCGACATCATACATCCACAGTGAGGCTGAAATGGTCCGTGTTCTAATCGTGTTAAGCGCCCAACGCAACTTCCCCATATTGCCCTTTTTGTACCTTCCGTATAGGGATGCCGTGCAAACGGTACCTACCTATTTTCAAGATTTATTGGTTCAGGGAAGGTGCATTGGGTGCTTAACACGATTAATTGAAGGTTCACAATAATCGAGGAAAGCATTGAACCGGAGGAGACGGGGTCAGGACCATCCATGGAATGAGACGATAGTTGACCAGACCTCTGAATCTCTCTCTAAGTCATGACGGGACACAATGTCATTTTAGGTCGCCCAAATGGTTGCTTTATTCACCCAAGTGTAATGCTGAACTACCGAACTGTTCTCATATACTTATTGGCTGCCATCCGCATCATAGAAAGCCTTGAATCTCGAGCCCCGACCAAGAAGGCTGGAAGGCGTGTCGAATTCGACAATCTCTCCATAGTGTAGCAGAAGAATCCGATCACTATCTAAGATGGTATCAAGTCGATGGGCAATAGTGATCACCGTGCACTCCTTGAAGTTTTCTCGAATAACCTTCTGGATTAGACGGTCCGTAGTGACATCAATGCTGTTTTAGAACAGTCAGCCGTTAGTACATCATGACCTCCAAGAAGTGGGGGTCAAGAGGAAGGGAGGTGCGACTTACTTGCTTGTGGCTTCGTCAAGCACCACTATCTTGCATTGCTTGAGTGTCGCTCTGCCCAAGCAAAACAACTGCTTTTGTCCATGAGACAAATTGACCTGCTCCATCTCCGCGTCGAGACCTCCTTTCTCTTGGATTATGTCTGACAGTTGAACAGAGGAGAGCGCGCGGAGGATACTCTCATCGTCTGACACCCCATGAGGGTCCATGTTCTCTCGGACAGATCCTGGTAAGAAGCATGGTTCTTGCGGGATTGCATTCATTGCCGTGCGTACAGTATTGGCCGGGATAGTCGACGTGTCGATGTCGTCAATGACAATACTCCCTTCAGCCAAATCGACCATTTTGAATAATGCCATCATCAACGAGGATTTACCGCTAGCATTGAGAGCCGGAGTTAGTCTTGATATTCTGAGTCGATTAAATGTTCACACAAAAACAGGGCTCACTAACCTTCCGGTCCGACCGCATACTCCGATCTTCTCGCCTGGCTTGATATCCAAGGTAATGTTGCGAAGGGCCGTGACGGTACCGTTTCTGGAAGTAGAAGTGTGAGTACAGGACAAGAAAACGCCGACTTGGAAGTGCTGATATAAGAAATTAGCAAGGGAGTTTTATCTTACTTGTACGTGGCAGCGAGATTCTTGAATTCGACATGGCCCCGATCCGGCCAATTGCTAGGAGGGGTCATGGTCTCCGTAGAGAGTGCCTCGACCGGGGTCTCCGCTTCGAAGTCTCTGACTCTCTCAATCGACGTCAGGGAGGTCTCAAACTCGGTCCATACCATGATAATATCGGTCAGCATGCCGCTCAAGCTCATCACGTTGGAGAGAGCAACGCCTGCGAAGCCAGCGCTGATCTTATCTTTCAACCCAAGAATAAGGCCGATCAGAAGGAGAACAAATCCTGCAGCCAAACAGTCCATAACCAATGCTAGCCATCGCTGGACACAGAACAAAAGATAGAACGGTATTTGCGATTTCGTCAAGTTTTGGTGGTTCTGGCGAATGAAGTTTGCTTGCCACCCAAAGGCGCGGACAGTAGCTAGTCCTTCGATAGACTCCATGAACTGCGCACTAATGCAGAGCCAAATTAGAATTGATCTTGGGTGCAATTGACAAGTCAAGGATTTAGGCTTTGCACTTACTATAAAGGCGCTTTGCTCTCTAAATCCATCTTCCGAAGCTGTCGTGATGTGCGCAGGTACACCTTCTGGAGCGCGAACATGACCACGAATATGACAGGGTATGAGATTGCCACCCAGTACGATGAAGTCATGATCAGGAGTATTTGACCAAGCATGATAAGGCCACCTTGTCGTAAATTTAGTGACATGATCATGAATTGAGGGAACAGGTTGCACTTACTGCAGAATATATTCAAAAGGGACATGGGTAGCTCCGAGTCAATAAGCTGCATGTCCTGGCTGAACCTATTTGTCCCGAGGAAATTAGAATCCTAAAGATACTTGGACCGATGACAGATTAACCGACCTGTTGATGATAGAGCCGAGACTTGTCGCCTGAAAGTAAGACATTGGTGCCCTATCCCAACTATCAGTTTTGAATTGTGTTTGAAAGAGCCCATTGTAGACTTACCGGAATGTTGTTTGTAGAATAGTCCAATGAAGGGATAGCCCGGCAGATGAAACAACGTTGATGACCGCATGCCTGCGAAAGAATAGGTTAGCGGGCAGAGCAAACTGGTGAACAGTCTAAGATGAGAAATAAACCTACCATCCCAGAACTCCTAGAACGAGGAGACAAGAAACCTGAAAGAGTGCATAGATCCCCATGTATATGGCTTGATGATATCCAGGGTGTGTCTCATTTGAATCAGTCCACCACTTCGCCCAAACATCTATACATGTTCGTTAGCATCATAAAAAAACAAAAATCTCAAGGGATCTGGCCTTACATGGGAAACAGAAGAGGAAAGCATAAGCAACGGCAATTATCACATAAGCCACAGATGAGAATTTCCCGATGGATAGCATATAATATACGATCACATTTGTGGTCTTCTTTGGCTCCGATGCCGTCGAACTTGACCCTGTCTCGGACACAGCAACTTTTAGCTTTTCATCGGTCTCTGAATTGTCATCTGTGGTTGGCGACACTTCATGCTTTTCAATTTCTGTGGCAGAGCTATGAGCCTCGGATGGACTAGTACGCGTTAGGTAGCTGTCGTGTTGAGAAAGATCAGAGAAAGCTCCCTGTTCCACGATTTGACCATCAGATCCGATGCAAATTATGTGATCGGCATACGAAGCATGGTGTACTGAGCGTTGAACCCCGTTGGTCAGTCAATTGGCCTTAATAGAAGGGAAAAGGACATGAGCCATCTCACCAGAATGGGTTGCCAAGATTGTAGTGCTGGGATTCTGCCGTAAGAGCCCATGTGGTCCTAGCAAGCGCTGGAGAATCTTGGCTTCAGTGGTAGCGTCAAGACCACTGAGAACATCATCCACAATGTTGACTTCGCGTCTTGCAAAAATAGCTCGTGCGAGTGACTGGTAGACGCTTAGTTAGAGAATTTTATGTCACATTGTATCATCATAACAGGAGAAGGAAAGAAAAAGAAGGAAATGAGGAAAAACGGGGGGGGGGAGCCGGATATGAAGTGACATACCACGCGCTGCTTCTGACCACCACTCAGATTCACTCCCTGGTCGCCTAACTTTGTGTCATTTCCATCACGGAAATGGAGCAGATCCTCGTCAAGAGCACAGGCATGTAGGACAGTCTGGTACCACTTTTCATCAAAGTCCGAAAATGCTACAATATTGTCCTTCAGAGTTCCATCCATGATCCAGGCTGTTTGATCACAGTATGCAAAATCGGCAGTCGCTGCCATAACCTCGCCTTCCGAGACCGAGATCTCACCGAGCAGTGCGTTAAGTAAAGTGGTTTTGCCACAACCAACGGGACCAAAGATCATGGTCAGCTTTTGCCGTGGAATGGAAATGCTGATATTTTGAAGCACCGGGCGTGTATTGCCGGGCCAAGTGAAAGTCGCACCATTCATAGAAATGGCAGTGCTGGATGAATAGTCGGCTGCTGGAAGGCCATTCTTTTCGCCCGCGGAGCTTTCCTCAAGCGCTGGAATGGTGGTCGGGGAGGATACAATTCTCCTCGTATCCGGTCTCGGCTCTGTGAGTAGAAATTTCTGGATGCGTTGGAAGCAAGCAATCATTGAGGCCAATTCTGGCGCTGACTGGAATAGCATGCTCAATGGCTGTGAGATCAGTGTAAGCAGCGACAGGGATGAGAACATCCGACCGGCATCCAGTGTGATGTGGCGTGTGTGATCAACCGCAATGAAAACTGCGAAGGTGAGAACAGGTGAAATCATCACGGGGGTAAAGCCTAAACCATCGTTAGGGGTTTCATTGGGTCGAAGATTGTCGGTTTATAACTAACCCATCATCATTGTGCCAATTTCCCACCACCGGAACCCTGCTGCTGCGTTAAGCTCCTTCTCCCTCGACTGTTGTAACAGATTCATCAATATGTCAGACAGGCCAGACATCTTCAAACCCTTCATAGCAGAAAGGGTGCTTGAGGTTATCCCTATGGAACATGAGCATTTCATTGAGCTCAGAATACACACTTCAAGATCAGCAGCGTACCAACCCGTTTTTCAATCATCTCCATCCAAACCTCCTGCTGGCGACCAGCAGATGCCCCAAATTTCATAGTAAGGACAGCACATACTTGATTTTGAGTTAGTAGACTTTCCCAAAACTATCAAATGCTGAATTTCTGCGACATTACCAGATGCAATACCAAGCGAAGGAACAACAGCGACGCCGACTTGTCGTTCCAGCAGCCAGGCTGCGAAGGCAACCTGGATGAAATTCGCCCAGATTTCGTTCATCATCCGTAGACCACCTACGATTCTCTCGACATCAGCATTCATGATGGTCAAGGCGGAAGACTTGTTTAAGCCCGAGATGTCAAGATCGAGGGTTTTGCGGTAAATGACCGCCACCAATGCTCCTCGAACACAAGTAATGAATCGATAGGTTTGATGCCAGTACCATGCGGTAGTCATCTGGGAGCAAGTTAGAAATCCGATGTCAGGGGTTGCTATATAAGAGAATTGGTATCTTACAGCAACTCCTATATAAACAATTGCATAAGCACCAAGAAGGCCGTAGCCGATATTCCGCTCGTCTTGTGTATCGGGTGCCTTGATGTAGTTGACCATCTGAATCAAAAGTAGAGGTTGAACGAGTGTCAAGGCGATAAGACATAGTCTTGGGAGGATTGGGCTTAAAAGACGGATCTTCAAGGCGCTGATTGTGGACAATAAAAGAGCATTCTTTCCAGTCTTGGACGCTGAAAAAAGCAAAAATATTAGACATAATACCCAGCGGCGGAATTCAAGAGAATACGAAGGATTAAACATACCTTTTTCCCAAACCGTCCACAAGTCCTGTTCCAGGGTCACCGAAGAGAACCCTGCTGGCATAGGGAAGAGATCTCGCGAACCGAGTTCACGCACATAGCCCATCTTGATAAGGCTGTTGATCCAGAGGAAGAAAGTTTTGGAAATTATCCCAGCAAAGTCCTCAGGACTGCTCTTGGAACCACCCCCCTGAGCTAACCATCTTGTTTTGGGGAAAGATTCTGCAGTAATATGTATTCCTTTCATCACGAAAGTGGCCGTAAAGACCCCCGCGATACTTCCCTTTACATTGGCTAGCCATAGAGATCGTACCTGAGTGCCATCAAGTAGGAGCACCAATAGGAAGTAGCCATTGATCAGGAATGATGGGCGTGTGGTCCTTCTATGCTCTGCATAGGTGAGAGGTGCCAAGGTAAGCGTTACTACTACGTTCAATGCGGTAGCAGCAATCGAAACATTTGTGCGGTTCCCGGGCGCGAAGCAATATAGAATCAACAGAGCAAGCTGGAGGGAGGCAGAGATTATCGCTGATGTCTTCAAAGGCAGGCAAAAAAAGATTTGCCTTGCAGTTAGCCAATTGTGCTTTCTGTTATGCCTTTCCAATCTCACGATAGGTCTTGCTACTCACCAATTTTATCCCCAATAAAATCCATCCAGTCACGAGGTTAGGTTGCTGCCATAGTTGGTAGTACCTGCCGAAGGCGAGTAGAAGGAAAATGGACGAGGGCAGAATTGAGAAAATCGACTGCTCGAAAAGCAAAGTGAAGTCAAATAAACGGCGACAAGGCTGCACTGCTGGACCCCAGACATTGTCCGAGGCAAAAGAGCATGAATGCGACGACATGGCGGTAGCAACTCTGACTGGGAAACGTAGGTCAAGGAGTTAGTTTTGAGGTTGAGAAGAATTGAAGTAGAGAATTTCTCTAAGAGTCCGGTAGACAGATGCTTACAAACGCGGCAGGTGGTTTTCTTGACTTTTTTTCTTTTTTAGAAAGACACACCAACAACACAAAGTGGGAGACTAGCTAGATACCGACATAGCTGTATTGACTCACGCACCTGAGATAAGTGACAAAGGATGAAACGGTCAACTAGAGACCAAAAGCTCTAGATCAACATGCGGGGACAGGGTTGCATCAGGACTGTCTGCTTAGAAGACTCAAATTCCAGATAGGGCATGCGTGTATGAGGCGTTAAATTGTACATTAGTCCCATTCATGCATCCATACCGGGTATACGGACAGAGCTCGATGCGACAGAAATTTGAAGCGGGCCAGAGCATCAGATACTCAGCTGTCATCTATTACTGCCTATGACTACCTAGGTATGGCGGTATCGTTCACATGCAGTTAGCGCCAAAAGATGCAGGTGGGGCGTTTGGCGCCTGGAAGCCAATAACAATGCTCGTCAACGGCTGATCTGATCTACGGGGTAGCGGCCCGTATTCCACCTGTTCCACCTTGAATCTTACAAACATTTCCAAGGTTTTACAGTATGCAACCAGAATCCCAATATACCAGAAGAAAAACTCTACTTCGAGTCCCACCAAAGGATTTACGACATGCCATTGAGGATTTGACAACAGCGATGCCCGTCGGCCCCCGGTCGGCAGGATCAAAGCTCAATTGAAGGAAACCCGCACGGTATACGCACTGACATGGCTCGAGATACTGAATTTTGTCATGCATGAGTATCAGACTGGTAGCATGGTGAGGGGGATATTTGACCTCTTCTTCCTCGGCCGACAGCCATAATTGTGTACATCTTCATCATCTTTTCCTTCTTTCACCTTGAACAACAGTCCGACAATATGGCCTCCCCTCGCTCCGCACTTTTGCTCATCGACATCCAGCAGGGCTTCTCGCACCCGACACACTGGGGAACACAACGCTCAACACCGAAGTTTGAACAGAACGTAGCTGCTCTGTTGGCGACTTTCCGTGCCACTCCAGGTGCCCATGTCCTACATGTCTGTCATCATTCTACCTTCCCCGGCTCTCCTTTGCACCCATCCAAGCCCGGTTCCGACTTCATGCCATATGCACAACCTATCAATGGGGAGCGTGTCTTTTCAAAGACCACCAACTCGCCATTTGTCGAGACAGATCTCGCAGAGGTCCTGCAGAAACTCGACTTGCAACGTCTAGTAGTCATAGGACTGATGACGGCGCATTGTGTGAGCACGACACTCCGGGCCGCATCTAACTTACGGGTGGTCAACCATGGCTATGGATGCATAGTAAAGGATGGCAGCGAGCCCCAGGCCGAGATTATCCTTGTGCAGGATGCCACTGCCACCTTCAACGTGGACTTTGAGGGGAGAAATTACGAGGCCGAAGCTGTCCATGAAATTCATCTTGCTACAATGAAGGACGAGTTCTGCGACCTTGCCACCACCGACCAGGTCATTCTCAAAATGCAGGCCTCTCAATCTGAAAGTGGGGTAAAGAGTGCTGTCAAGCATTCGTTGGTGGGCAGGACAAATCAAATCAGCAGGAAAGCGATCAATTCAAGCCGTCTATAAACTAGAACATGCATGTCAGACGGCCAGGCCGGGCAGGTCTTACTTTCTGCATAGTTATACGCAATGCATTTCTATAGTTAGTCAATATCTGGAAATGGAACGATGATATGTTTCACTGTGCAACGTGTGAGCCATTGCGACAGATAATAGGTGTAACTATTCCGTAAAGGGATCTCGGAGGTAGATATGTAGTTTTAAACTTCTTTGTCATATCTCTGTCTCTTACGTTGACTGTCTATGTTTGTATGTCCTCCGGCGTTTTTCCAATCATCTTTCCAACCCTCTTTCCAATCATGTTTTGAATGTGATATTGCCTATGAGAGGAAGGTGAAGTTGAGATGTCTGCGTCAATTGTAGTCAGTGGCCCGGGGTCCGATTTGAGGCCGATTTGCCCCTCCTAACCCCTCTATGTCGCCACGGAGCGCCAATGATCCTACCCGCTCCCCCACTAAAACTTCCAAGGTTAAAGATAAGGTGGGGACGGAAACTCAACTATACGACCGAGGTACCAATAGAGTAAATATTCTTTTGAATGGAATGCATAACTATGTACCTAGTAGAGTTACTAACTCCGTTTGTATGTAGGCAGCCATAAGCGAGAGGGTCTGTGCCCTCGAAAGCCTCAAAGCTTAGCGGTATTGATCACACTTCGTTTAAGCACTGCAACGCAGATCCGCCCGCGGGCCACACCCTAATCTGACTATGGTTAGCCTCACAGTAATGCAAAATGGCGGACGATAATATATTAGTGCGTTTATCATGATATGAAGACTACGTAATCCGCTAGTATTATCAGCGACATATGGTAAATCCTTCAAATACATATCGATACATCTTGGACTTATCGGAGAGACCGCACAAATCCTCTGATCTGCTTCTCTACGTGTTGCTGGCCTTGCATATGCGGCACAGCAAAAGCCATCCAACCCCGGTTCTCCACGTGCTGGCGGCCCTGCATATGCTCCCATGACTTTCCTTTTCTGTATCCTTCAGTTGAGGGGCAGCCGATGCAGCACCCCTCACTTACACATGCTAAGTTATCGCCTTAATTTTTCCACCATGTTGCTTGTTTCCGATCTAAGATCTCAAGTTCGTCATGATTGAGGTGCATTTGGCATGTGCGTTGAGGGCAGTCAGACTCTGGAGGAAGGTAAATTATATTCTCTGCCACCTTGTGCAGCACATTCAAACAATTGAAATGGTACATATACACATGGCTCCCTCCAGTATATTCTCCACATAACTAGGGACTTTAACCGGGTGGGTCTGTATTTCTCTTGTAAATGTTAGTGGTATATGAAATACTACGACGAAGACCCGAAGTATCTTAATCTGACTGTGGCGTCTTGGGGCGTCGTAAATTCGGGTAAGAAGTCCACCTATGCTGCATGACCAATATAATACTAGTATGTCTGTCGGTATAAGCCGCGAAAGCCACGCGTTCTGCTTGTTTTCTCATGGGTCCACTTGTATACATATTTGCTTATGTCACATGAAGTAAACTAGAGTTAAAAGGGAAGAGTAGGCCGAGGACTGCAGGTGGGGTGAAGTCCATATCAGTGGTCTCAAGACCTCCAGATGTGATCTCAATGGCCATATTATCGCCCCCGGAGGGGCTGTGTAGAGTCAAATATCGTGTTGAATTAGCAGAGATCACTTATTGGACCCAAATACGGGCAGTCTCGGTGATTTCCGTCAAGGAAAGACTAGGAGAACGTGTAGCTGTGACTTAAAGATTCATCTACTAGGCGAAGGAGCTAGTATGAAGTAGCTGAAAGGCAGACTTCGCTATCAAATTCTAGTTTTGTGTGAAACAAAGTTCTTGGTTGATATGCACAATCACCCCATAGTACGCCTAACTGCGTGCCATATTTTCTCTCCCCTCCTTCCGTGATTTCCGCCCTCTTAGAAGGGAGACAAGCCACCAATTAGGTGGTCTATTGCGAACGAAGGTATGGGTAAATGGCCTCACTCCACATAGGCCGCATCTTGTAATCACCCAGTTTCTCCGGCATGCTCTCGATGGCATTGGCTAGTGCGGGCCCATTTCCCTCCACTCTCACCTCTCGTAGCGTAGTCATGTATGAGCGAACGCAAAAGATGACAGCACGCGATTTCGTCAGTCGTGTCAGTGTTTGATGCTCCACCCGGAGATAGCAATCGTCGAGGTTGACAGGCAGCTGCTCTGTGGGTAATTGATGGCCTTGTTCTGGATAGAAGTTATTGCCGTCCACGCGGAAGAGATCCCGGCCATCCGTCTGGAGGCTCCACTGTGCCATGTCAGTCGGCGTTAACATCAAGGCGAGAAAGGCCCATGTAATAGGCAAACTAGCTGTATGTAGAAGCCAAAGGGATGCACTAGTTTCAGTCTTACGTTCATTCTTCCAACAAAGGCACCTCCTTCAAGCCGAGCAAGGAAGCGGTCCGCTCCTTTACCAATACGAGCTTCATAGCCAGGGACGGGCTGGTGTATCTCACGCATCGACATGCCAACCCGGGATGGGCTCAGAAATCCACCGGGAAAGCATGCGATGTAACCCTGTAGTCTCAGCTCATTGTCAGAATCGGGACACATGATGTAGAAGTCTTCTTCAACGTTCTCGCCCAAGTTACGGAGCATAGTCATAGGGTCCAGCTCGGTGAGATTGACCGAATACGACTGGCCGGTGACCTTGTTGTACAAGGAATCTCCACACAAGTCAAACATGGTGGGGAATCGCCGGGGCAGAAAATCCATGATTTCCTGATATAGCTCTGCAATTGCTGGGTCAACAATTGCGTTGCTACCAAATGCTTCCTTGGGGTTGCTCTGCATGACCTGCTTGCGTTCTTCGATGCGGTCGACGTAACCTCGGTCCATTCGGATCCACTCATTCTTGGGCATTTTCTTGATTCCTGCATCGGATGGGAATCCTCATTGTCAGATAAAATGCACTTGGATTTTGCTAGAGGAGATGAGACCCACCCATTGAAACATGCGGCATGGTCTTGAAAGGCCGGTAGTCAATTGGATTCACCGTGCGGTAATCAAAGTCATTCAGTGGCGAAACTATATCACTCTCGTGAGGGCTTCGGGTGTGACTGCGTCCCTGATGCTTATTGGGCTTTGCGGGGCTCTAAGAAAGCTTAGATTAGCACAATAGTGCGACGCTTGGGGCCTGTTGCAGGAATAAAGGAAATGAGAATGGGTAATGACCGTTTCCATGCTTTGTTTCTTCTGGGCCACATCCGTGGCGAGTACAACAAACACAACATAGGCTATCATTCCGGTCATGGCAACTATCGCAGCTGCAGTGCTATTATCGGTCCCCATGAAGAATCTCTCCCAGAGGACACTGCCGTGGTTGTATTCGAACATCTTTTGAAGATTGATACTGCAAAATGCAAAGCCACCTAAGACAGAAGGTGATAGAGATAGAACCAAAAATAAAGGCTGCGGCACACGTTCTGGAAGTCAGGTTTGGACTCTGATTATTTTGCGACCTGATAGTTTATATACACATTCTCAACGCTACTTTCGCACGCTGGCCAGGAAAAGAAAATTTGGAAGCTCACCATCCCATAAGATTCCATGCCGTTCCTAATACAGTATAAACGGCGTATGATGCATAGAGCACGGGTTCCCTCCATACAATTGCCGAATATTGATTTTAGTTGTGCAATTGATTGAATTTCGGTCACTATACGATAGCTCCCCCGAGAGAACAAGTAGACCCACCCTTATTACCGGACATGGCATGTAACAGTGTACTTCCGAAATCCTTCAATGTACATTTGATAATGTGCTCTAGATGGAGAGGCAAAAGGACCTAGTTTGTACGACTTGGCGACGGTATGCGCGAGGACAACAATAGCCCTATCAGGGAATGCCTGCATTTTCTATTTTTTTGGTAAAGTGAGAGACGAAGGATTGACTGGGCACGGAGTGCCGTCGGGGGTAGAGAGGATTATTTTTAATATCCAAAACTTGGTAATATCATTGCAGCTTGTACTGCATATACAGATCTAGAAAGTAATACAGGCAGGTGCGGGGCGAGCATAACAGCCTGATATAGATAGGAAGTTTGGTAATTCATAATAAATATTGATAATCGTAAAGGCCATACATCTACGCCAGAATAATGAGAGTTTTCTGGTAATATATGCAATCAAAATCGTACATTTTATGTAGGTATGTATGTTTGCGATACTGAAATATATCTGACAATTGGCAAGTCATTTCCCGTAAGCCAAGGAGGGGGCTTTAAATGATGGCTATGGTACGGATATCATCGTAAAGAAGTGCTAGCATTGTTGAAATCCTTCAGGCACAATGGGTTCCGAGTCGACCCAACAAGCTTCTGCAGAGGTGGCAGCAGTGATAGCAGAGTTGAAGACAGATGAGACATTTCTATCCTCGCGCATCCAAAAATGCTACCCATGCAATCCATTGCAGGGCTTGTTGATGAACTACTCGTCCAACCGCTCCCTTTGTATTTTGCAATATGTCTTGGATCTTCCTCCCAAAATTGAGCTCCCACGCTTTCAACATGCCTGGAATCGGGTTGTTGCGTCCTGCGAAATTCTTCGCACCAGGATATTTATGACCAGCATGGGAGCTATGCAAGTTGTCATGGATGAAGGCTCTCTATGGGCCTCTGATAACTCTCTGACAGTATATCTGAGCAAAGATCTCGAACTGCCCATGGGGTACGGTTTGCCACTTTCTCGATCCGGCCTCATTGGACAGCAGAAGGGATCTACCGACCGATTCTTTGTTCTCACTATTCATCAATCTGTCCACGATGATCATACTTTGACCGTGCTCTTGAATCAACTATGTTCGGAGTATCAGGCCTCCGACCAGGACGAAATGAACAAAATCGAATGTGTGCCTTTGAAAGCCTTCGCTCAGCAACCACTTGGAAAGGATGAAGCAACAAAAGGAGCAGTCTACCCCTTTAATCAGATAACAACAGCATGGGATCCTCTGACTGGGGGAATTGACTGGGTTCCAAACCAGGTCTACGCGTCGTCAATTGTGGAGGAAGAGGCACTGATTGGGGGGCTGGACACATCGAATGCCCAAGCCTCGAATATTTTATATTCGGCATGGGCTATTGTCCTCAGCCTGTACGCACAATCAGCGGACGTGACCTTTGGCACCATTCAGTCACACCGCAATGAAGAAATCCCTGCTGGCGCGACTGGTGAATTTACCGGCCCAGAGTTGTTTTTGGCGCCAGTACGCGCGGAATTCAATCGGGAGGAGACCACGATGGGACTTGTTTCACAAATGCAAAATATCATCGATAGCCAAAATGACTCCGGAAAGATTGGTGTCGATGGTAAAACACCAGGAGAACCATTTTCCAGCCTGTTATATATCCGAGGACCCGTCAAAAAGGTCTTTCAGTGCGGTGAGCAAACGATGAACTTGTTCTGCCCGCAAACGCGAAAATATCCCTATCCACTCCTCCTGGAATGCCATGGTCAACAAAATCTCCATGTTGTGGCGCATTTTGATGAGTCAATCTTTTCTCGCAAGCGCGTGACATGTTTCCTTCATCAGTTTCTACATGTTGCTCGACAACTAGCGATCGCATTCCCAACACAGAAGATCCGCGACATTGAAGTTCTAAGCCCCCACGACAAAGACCAGATTTGGAAATGGAATGATCGGCCTATTACTTCGATAAACCGATGTATTCACCATGTCTTCGAAGAGGTTGCGGCTCGATCCCCAGATCGCATTGCCATCGATGCATGGGATGGTAAACACACCTACAAGAGCCTCGATGAGCAGTCTAATAGACTTGCACACGCACTACGACAAATTGGAGTCGGACCAGAAGTCATCGTCGCCTTATGCCTTGATAAATCCAAGCAGGTTCCAGTCTCAATACTAGCCATCCAGAAGGCTGGTGGTGCGTGCCTTACATTAGACACTCAGCAGCCTGTCAGCAGACTAAAGTCTATCATCACCGACGGCGGAATAAGCATCATGCTGGCCGATGAAGCGCACATGTCGCTTTGTGAAAGCCTGGTGCCTCGCGTCATCTGCGTGGACGAAGAAGCACTGAGATCCCTTTTGGAACGCCCTGACTTGGGGGACCGTGCGGTGCATACAGAGACTGCCACCTCTGTCAATCGGGCATTTGTTCTATATACTTCGGGAAGCACAGGTTCTCCCAAGGGAATCGATGTCCCGCACTCAGCGATGTGTACCTCTATATTCGCGATAGGAAAAAATTATAACGTCTCATCCGACTCGCGCATTTTTCAATATTCCAGTTATGGCTTCGATGTTAGTGCTGGTGATATGTTCCTTGCGATGTTCCACGGTGCTTGCCTCTGTATTCCCTCGGAATATGACCGTGTGAACAATTTGGAGCGATCCATTTGCGACTTCAAGGCAAACTGGTTGTGCACAACACCTTCCGTGCTAGGACTTTTGAACCCAGACAAGGTTCCATGCCTTAAGGCAGTAGCCATCGGTGGTGAGGCTCTTCCAAAGCACATAACCCTTCAATGGGCACCGCGAGTTCGATTTCAGACAGGGTATGGGCCCAGCGAAACGGGAGTTTTTACCTCTGTTCTGCAGGTTGAAAACAACCAACATCCTAATTCCAATATTGGACATGCCCTTGGTTGTCACCACTGGATTGTCCACCCAGATGATTACAATCAGCTAGCACCACTAGGCTGTCCCGGGGAATTGGTGATTGAAGGACCCACGGTTTCTAGGGGTTATCTTAACCGCCCGGACCTCACATCAAGCGTCTTCCTCCGTCAGCCCATGTGGTTTGACCGACAGCAGTCTCGGCTACCATCTCGTTTCTATAAGACAGGTGACATTGTCAAGTATGACGATGATGGAAAGCTCATTTTCGTGGGTCGGAAGGACTCGCAGATTAAATACCATGGCCAGAGAATCGAGCCAGCAGACATCGAGTTCAATATCAGCCAACATCACCTTGTAGTTGAGGCCGTGGTGCTGTTCCCGTCCGAAGGCCCCTATTCCGGTCGACTTGTTGCTGCTGTTGCAATGGAGCAAGCAATACTCCCCCCTTCGCATGATGAATCCATTGTCATCATTGATCCGGACACACTACAACGCCATCTTAAAAAAGTGCGCATATGTACGGAGAAGGAGCTTCCCCCATTCATGTGGCCCACAGACTGGCTTCTCATGTCGAAGCCACCATTGAACAATAATGGCAAAATGAATAGGAGACAGATCCGTGACTACGTGGAAAGAATGGGAAAACCCGCGGCCCAGACCGAGGAGCCGCCTTCACCCACTTACTCCCCTGCAAGTCAAAAGCAGTTGAATCAATGGCAGCAAGTCATGCAAGCAGAGTGTAGTGCCATCCTACATCTCGACGTCTCAGAAATCTCAATGGAGTCCTCATTTGTTAGCCTTGGTGGCGACTCACTTACGGCGATCCGACTCGTCAGTGTCTGTCGAGAAAAAGGCATTCGGCTGGATGTGAGAGATATTCTAAGAGGCATCAAGTTGGAAGACCTGCCCTGCAGCGGACCAGAAAGTTCTCTGGCAGTTTCCCTTCCGCATGAACAGCGCGAGCCGCAAGTCGAGATCTGCGCTGAAGCAGCTGAAGCCCCCGAACCACACAGTCTCACTGTCGAGAGTATCTCCAGTATCAGTGGCATTCCTATTCAGGATATTCAAGTCATACACCCATGCTATCCCATCCAGGAAGGCATTCTTTTGAGTCAGTCCAGGAACCAGGCCCTTTATCAGACAACACACACATTCGAGATCACGAGTGGTGGGGATCAAAGATCAACGCCGAATATTCAAAAAATCACCTTGGCGTGGAGAAAGGTGATCGAGCGCCATGATGCACTGCGGGTTATTTTCTTGGAGATCCCTGATCACGCACAACCCTTTGTTCAGGTTATTCTACGGCATCCGTTGGTACAGGTGACCCAGCATGCCAGTAAATTAGAGTTGCTCAACTGCCCAGACGAAAGCTTCGCTCCATTAAAGCCTCCACACAGGCTTCGAATTGCGCCCTTAAGAGACGGTGTCTTCATTTGCAAACTTGAAATGAGCCATGCTATAACGGATGGAATGTCGATGGAGCTTATATTCCGGGATCTAGTCCAGGCATGTGATGCATCAAATCCTTTCCCGGTGCCACTATCGAAGACGATTTATGGCGACTACATCAAGTATCTCCGCAACCAGGATAGAGATGCAGGCATGAGATATTGGATGAAGTACCTCAAAGATGCGGACGTCTGCCACCTAAAAATGTCGGTGCTGGCTCAACCACCATCTCCCCCTGCGCTCCAATCATGCAGCATTGATATTCCGTTGCAGCAGACAACGCGTGATGTACTGAGAAGACAAAGCATGACAGTTGCAGATCTCCTTCAACTCACTTGGGCAATTCTTCTTGGAGCATACACTGACCAAGAAGAAATTTGCTTTGGGTATATAAACTCAGCCCGGGCGGCACCATTGGGTGGAATTGAGGATATTGTTGGAGCGTTTGTCAACCTAGTCACTTGCCGACTTGCTATCAAAAAGGAACAAACCCCTCTCGAGTTGATGGCAACACAGAAGAATGACTTTATTGCAAGTATTCCTCATCAACACGTCTCCATGGGCGATGTTATGCATGGCCTCGGCATGTCTACGGTACCTCTGTTCAATACCCTGGTCTCTATCCTTAGACAAACCAGCCCAGAGCTTGGCTCAGAGTCTAAGACCCGTTTGAGGAGTATTGAGGTCTATGATCCAACTGAGGTAAGTGTTCAACTTTCTAGATATTTCTGTGAAGCCACGCAAAAGTAATGCTTTGTCTAATGAGAGACTAATATATGCCGGTATAGTACGATTTGACGGTGACAGCATACATTGCTCCAAGTACAGTGACGGTGCGTTTTGATTACTGGACAGACAAGGCCTCTAGTGACTCTATCCAAAGACTCGCTACGTCTTTCGGCCACATCTTCCACGCTACCATCTTTGCACCCCGTTCACCACTCAAGGAATTGAGGTTGATCAGTGACTCTGATCTCGTTGAAATTGAGAAATGGAACAACAAAATTCCACGGATTATGGAAAATTGTATTCATGGAGTGATATCTGCACAATCCCAGGAAGTCCCGCAGAATCAAGCCTTGTGCTCATGGGATGGTGAGCTAACTTACGACGAACTGGATGCTATTTCGGACACATTCTCAGAGTACCTAAAGAGCATGGGGGTGCGACCCGAAGTTTCTGTGCCTTTCTGTTTTGAGAAGTCCGTCTGGGCTATCGTTGCGATGATTGCCATTCTCAAGGCCGGTGGTGCAATTGTTCCGTTGGACCCGACACATCCCATTTCGCGCCGCTTGGAGATATGTCGTCAGGTGGACGCCCGAATAATCGTTGTCCCAAGTGGCCATAGTATGCAAGAGCAGTGGTCCGAATCTGAGCTGAGCGTGGTGGAAATTTCGAATACCAGATATCAACAACTGGTGGCGGAGAGGCCCAATCCGGCTGGTCTTCAAGCCACTCCCAGTTCACCAGCCGACAGCGCTTATATTGTGTTCACCTCGGGTACAACTGGGGAGCCGAAAGGAATTGTCACAGATCATCGCTCATTCTGTTCTGGTGTAGCAGCTCGGTCGCAGGCGATTATGCGATCCTCCGAGAGCCGGGTCCTGCAGTTCGCCTCTTTTGCTTTCGACACCTGTCTTGAAGAAATCCTGACCACCCTGATGGTTGGTGGATGCGTATGCATACCGTCAGAGCAGGAGCGTCTTAGTGATTTGGCAGGGGCTATCAAGAGAATGAACGTGAATTCCGCGGAGTTGACTCCCTCGGTGGCCAAGCTACTGCAACCCGAAGAGGTTCCATCATTGAAAGTTTTGCTTCTTGGCGGAGAGCAGGTTACTGCAGACCTTGTCACGCATTGGGGCGAGGCAGTCACGCTTATAAACTCATACGGGCCCGCTGAGTGCTCCGTGACAAGCGTCGTGGCTGCTCCGTATCAACCTAATTCAAGCATTTCCCATGCGAGCAACATCGGATTTGGGGTGGGAGCATTGACCTGGGTTGTGAGCAGTCACAATCACGACCAACTGGTCCCCATTGGTGGTGTGGGAGAGTTGTTGATTGAAGGGCCAATACTTGCTAGGGGATACCACGGCAGGCAAGATCTCACGGATGCCAGTTTCATCACAGATCCATCATGGGCTAAGAAATCAGACTCACCTCCCCGTCGATTCTACAAAACGGGCGACCTTGTGCACTATGCGCCCGATGGGTCCTTGATATGCCTTGGGCGCCGAGATGGCCAAATCAAGCTTCACGGCCAGCGCATTGAACTAGATGAGATCGATTCATGTCTCCTCTTACATTCACCGTGGAGAGGTGATGTTGCCTCCTGTTTGGCAACGAGCACCAGTGCCTCGGGAAAAAGCCTCATCGCCGCGTTCTTCTCGACCTCTCCACAATCCTGGCAGATTGGGACGGAATTTAATATCCTACCACTGTCGGACAGTGCGCGAGCGCAAATGTTAGATGTTGAGGCCAAATTGGCATCTTCTCTCCCAATATATATGCGACCCAGCCTTTATGTCCCGGTTGACAAAATTCCCACAAGCACATCTGGAAAGAAGTTCCGGGCCACTCTAACAAGAGCAATTGAGCATATGTCGGAGTCTCAGTACCTGGATTACTCCCTGGGTACAGCGTCAAGCCATCATCAGCCCGAGACTCGAGAACAGAAAATAATTCAAGAGCTTTGGTCAAGGGTACTCAAGCTTCCAATACACCGAATCGGGATATATGATGATTTCTTCCGACTTGGAGGTGATTCCATATTCGCAATGAAGCTCTGCGCCGTCGCGAGTAAGCAAGGGAGTGCACTTAATGTCGCTGATATCTTCCGGTATTCCATACTGCACGAGATGGCAGAAAGGCTCGCCGAGAGAATGAATTTGAGTGCGGGCCATGCTCCGATGACATTGTTCGAAACGGATCCTTTGCCTTTCTCCTTGCTTCAGGGTACCTGGCCGGACGAGGCACTGGAGGAGGAGATCGCTACCACTTGCCATGTTTCAAGAGAAGCGATCGAGGACGTTTATCCTTGTTCAGCTATGCAAGAGGGACTGATGGCATTGTCTATGAGGCAAGACAATGCCTATGTCGCGCGGTTGATTTATACGATCCCTGCCACAACGTCAACTAATCGCCTCAAGTCAGCGTGGAACCTGGTTGCCTCACGCTATCCGCTCTTGAGGACACGAATCATACTTTCACGCCATTTTGGCTCTCTCCAGGTCGTCATAAAGGCAGACAGCCCCGAAATGGACGCTGTACCATGGGAAAATTCGCAATATTGCGATCTACAATCGTTCCTGAAAGAAGATGAGAAAGCCTCTATGACATATGGTTCAGCACTGTCACGATGTGCTATTGTTACCACGCCAACCAAAGCTAGGTTCTTTGTCTGGACGGTGCATCACGCTATGTATGATGGCTGGCTTCTGCCAACAATTTTGAAACGGACGATGCATGCATATCAAAATGAGGAGGCTGCGGTACAATGGTCAACAGTTCCTTTCCCTCGTTTTATAGCATACCTTCAGACCCGAACACCTCTAGGCTCAGAGGACTACTGGAAGTCAGAACTCGAAGGTTTCCGACAAGTGGACTTCCCAATCAAGGATGTTGCACCAGAGGTAAAGCAGCATCAAGCGTCAAAGGTATATCACCAGATCAAACTCGACAACCATCACGACCGACGCTTCACTACAGCGACAATCCTTCGGGCTGCCTGGGCCTTCCTTGTCAGCAAGTACTCAGAGTCCGACGACATAACCTTTGGAGCCATTTTGAGCGGAAGAACAGTTCCGGTGGAGGGAATCACCAAGATAGGGGGACCCACATTGACCACTGTGCCTGTCCGTGTTCATATCGATTGCCAACAGCATGTGGTAGCCTTCCTTCAGGCTATGCAGGCACAAGCCACTGACATGATGCCCCATGAGCATGTTGGTCTTCAAAATATCAGAAAACTAGGAGAAGGTTCTTTGGAGGCGTGCAACTTCCAAAACCTTCTAGTAATCCAGCCAATGGACGAGAAGACCGATTCGGATGAAGAGGATGGCATCCTCGGACAGCAGATCCATGAGGCTGCAGCAAACCCAAATTTCCACACATATCCTCTGGTGCTTTCTTGCACATTTTCTGAAACGCAAGTGGATGTAGAAGTCATTTTCAATCCGTCGGTCATGTCACAGCTGCAAATTGAGCGCCTTGTGCTCCACTTTGAGGCCGTTTCCCAGTGTTTCCGGTCCACTGACAGCACCAAAAGGATGGCTGAGGTCGAGATGATCACGAGTCGAGATCGTCAACAGATCAAAACTTGGAATGAAAAACCCCCCAAGGAGCAGACTCGCCTCGTACATGATGTGGTTGCAGAACAGACTTTCTTGCATCCAGATTCCGAGGCTGTGCATGCATGGGATGGCTCTCTTACGTACAGAGAGCTTCACCTGTACTCTGCCCAGTTGGCTCTGATCTTACGGGAAGAGCATCACATTGGACCCGAAAAGCTAGTACCACTACTTTTTGAGAAATCCGTCTGGGCTGTGGTTGCAATGTTCGGTGTCATGAAGGCAGGTGGCGGATTCGTCCCTCTCGACGTCTCCCATCCGTTGGACAGAATGAACGACATAATTTCTCAGTGCAACGCAGACCTTGCCCTGGTATCCTCAACCACATCCACTGTCCCGATCTCAACGACAATCAAACTTGAGGTTTCGGAGAGATTCTTCCAGAGCCTCCAAAGCAACCCCAGCAGTGAAATCTCAGATATAAAGCAACTCGAATACTCTTCTGAATTCTCGCCGTTCTACGATGGTATCATACGACCCCCATCGCGAGACCAGATGACAGAAAGCGCGAGCTCACACCAAGAATCATGGCCACGCACGCCGCCTTCACTTCCGACTGATTCAGCAAACCCGGACACGCCCAGTACACTTGACATATCGACTCCCAAAAGCAACTTCTCCAGAAGGGCAGCTCACTCAAACCTTTCAGTGTCGACAATCGACGGCGGTGACTTAAACCTAGGTGAAAGTGTCAAGCCAAACAATGTCGTCTATGTCATATTCAC
The DNA here is from genome assembly GCF_028829775.1 of Penicillium samsonianum. NCBI lineage: Eukaryota > Fungi > Ascomycota > Eurotiomycetes > Eurotiales > Aspergillaceae > Penicillium > Penicillium samsonianum. The sequence goes on along the minus strand of NW_026643260.1, from coordinate 3,901,738 downwards.
GTCCGGTAGTACCGGGAAGCCCAAAGGAGTTGTCATCCAGCACGATCAATTTTGCTCTGGAGTGATTGGTCCTCGTCAAGAAGCTCTACTTCGTTCAGATAAGAGTCGAGTTCTTCAATTTGCATCTTTTAGCTTCGACACTAGCTTAGAAGATATTATCACCACTCTCTTTTTCGGTGGATGCGTGTGCATTCCTTCCGAGGATGATCGCGTGAATGATATCGCCGGCTTCATAAACAGATCGGGTGCCAATACAGCACACATCACGCCATCCTTTGCGAACACTTTATCTCCCCAGTCTGTCCCAGGGCTCAAGTATCTTCGTCTTGGGGAGAAAAGAATGACGCCCACTCATATATCCAAATGGGCCCTCGCTCTCGAGTTGAGGAATGCCTATGGCCCCACAGAGACCAGCATTACGGCCACCTGTAGTGGGACCGTCACCCTCTCTTCAGACCCCATAGATATTGGACATGGGGTTGCTGCCCTAACGTGGATTGTCAATCCAGAAGACCATGACCAACTCACACCCCTTGGTCTTGTGGGAGAACTGCTGGTCGAGGGCCCTTTGTTGGCACGTGGTTACCTTGGCGATGCAGCAAAAACCAACGCATCATTCATTACCAATCCGAAATGGGCCCGAACCCCAGGCAAGAACAGTCTCCGGAGGTTCTACAAAACGGGCGATCTCGTGAGATACGGTGAGGTAGGAAACCTTCTCTACATTGGACGCAAGGACACGCAGATCAAGATCTATGGGCAACGAATCGAGATCGGAGAAATTGAAGACCATTTAAAGAAGGCTCTTCTGCCAAGATCAATCGACATGGCCGTGGAGGTGACCACCGTCTTGGCCGATAATCTTGAAAGAAAAGTACTCGTTGCCTTCTTGTGCTTGGATGATACATTCGAAAGCGATGGCGGTGCACTTGTGGCCCTCACGCCTCCCATCGAGAGCCAACTTCGTGAGCTCACATCTCACATCATCTTGAACCTTTCCAAAACTCTCCCGGCCTACATGATCCCGTCGCGCTACATTCCACTCCGGTCAATGCCTCGAACATTGGCCGGCAAAGCGGACAGACGGAAGCTGCAACAAATCCTCACATCCATGAGCTCGGAAGATTTGTTGGCATATTCACTAGAGAGTGGGCAGAAGCAGCCGCTAGAATCCGAAACAGAGTTTGAGCTCCAGCGACTCTGGGCAGAAGTTTTGGCCGTTGAAACTAGCAGCATTGGTGCCCATGACAGCTTTTTGCGGCTTGGGGGAGACTCTATCACTGCCATCAAGCTTGCAGCCGCTCTTCGTGACCACGGGATGCCGCTGACCGTTGCGGGCATCTTTCAGCACCCTGAGCTACGTCATATGGCAGCCGAAGTCGATGCCCTGGGCAACAGGAATGGATCAGGAACGGGCACCGAAGACGTGGAGCCATTCGGACTCTTGACGCCTTCGCCCAATCTTCTCTCCGATTTGGTTCAGATCTGGGATATTTCGAAAGAAACGGTGCATGACGTCTACCCATGCACGCCCCTACAGGAAGGAATGCTGGCCGTTGAAGGCAGTGATACCCAGTCCAGTTACGGCTCCCGTGCTGTCTACGATCTTCCTGCCAATGTTGACCTAGATCGGTTCAAAGCATCCTTCGAAACAGTGGTTCGAGAGAATGAGATTCTTCGGACTCGAATTGTTTACCTAGAACCCCATGGCACCCTGCAAGTGGTGACAAATGACGAGCTCCCATGGGATTACCCCCACGACATCGACCAGGTTCTTGAAACAGACTACTCATTTGGCCTGGGCACGTCGCTACTTCGAGTCGCACTATGCCCAACTAATCATAACTCCGAAATAGGAGGATGGACCTTTATTTTGACGATGCACCACTCACTCTACGATGGCTGGAGTCTCTCTCTCATACTACAGCAAGTAGATGACGTCTACCACCATGGCTTGCCTCTGTCTCAGAATACGACGCCGCGCTTCAGGGACTTCGTTCGGCATCTGAGGAAGTCCGATGCAGAACTGAGCGGCCAATTTTGGACTTCTCAACTTTCACAGTGCGATCAATCTTCCGACATCCCATTGCAGAAAGCAAACACAACCAGCTCGCCCAGTGTGAACAGTTCCGTTGAGTCATACCATCACAGCATGCCAATTCCCAAGCAAAATACCCGGAGCTCTGAGGTAACCCTGGCAATCATAATCCGAGCCGCATGGGCCTTGGTTATACGTGCATATTCTGGCTGCAATGATGTGCGCTTTGGATTATCCGTCGCCGGAAGAAATGTTCCTGTCCATGGAATTGACAAGATGGTTGGTCCAACACTGGCTACAATCCCCTGCCGTTTGCAAGTGGATCCCAATTGGACCCTTCAAGAGTTCCTCTCTTATGTCAATCAGTCAATGATCGATTCCATTCCACATGAGCACTTTGGGCTCCAGAAAATCAAGAAGCTTGGACCTGATAGCTCCCGCTGCTGCGATTTCAACAGTTTACTGGTCATTCAGCCACAGGTGCAGCCGATGAGGCAAGGCCTTTTCACCTCCTCCCGGGACTTAGAGGCATTCTTCCAAAATAACAGCCAGACATACCCCATTTTGGTTGAGTGTCAACTGCAAGAAATAGGGGGTCTAAACATCGACGTCTCCTACCGGAAAGCATCGGTTTCTGCCCCGAGACTTGAGCGGATTGTGTACCTCTTCCAGCACATGGTGGAGCAACTGTACCACTCATCTGATATGAGCCTTGCGAATTTGTCTTTGGTTAGCCCCTTTGACTTGAACTCGATTTCCACGTGGAACCAGTCTGTTCCTGCTCCCGTCAATACCACAGTCGCTCACATGCTCAAGGAAAACATGGAGCAAAGAGCCAGGCTTCAGGCAATACATTCATGGGATCTCAAACCCACATACAAGGAGCTCTTTGCGCTGTCCCGGAGGCTCAGCAATTACCTACGGCTTTGTGGGGTTCAACGCGGTTCCTTTGTGCCTATAGTGGTGCAGAAATCGGCGCTCTACATTGTCTGCATGCTGGCGGTCATCTACACAGGAGCTGCCTTTGTTCCATTAGATGCGTCTAGCACTCCTGTGGATCGTATGAAGGGAATTTTCGACCAGTGTCAAGCAACTGTGGTGCTAGCATCTACCGCGAGTGCGAGCGATATCATTGAGTCGGGTCAACTCCGGGTGCTACGAATCTCACATCAGCTTTTGGGGCGCCTTCCTGACGAATCTACAGATGGTCAATCTTCAATGCTTAGCAAGATTGCACCAGGTGATCCTCTCTACTGCATCTTTACCTCGGGTACCACCGGCTCGCCCAAGGGCGTCCTTGTGACACATCAGGCATATGCGTCGTCTGTGGCCGAAAAGCAACAAGGTTACGGGATAGATGATGCAAGCCGTGTGCTTCAATTCTGTTCCAATTCATTCGACATCAGCATTGATGATATTCTCATTTCCTTGCTGAGTGGAGGTTGTCTTTGTGTGCCGTCTGAAGAGGAGCGACGTGACAGTCTGTCGCAATTCTGCATTGACGCACAGGTCAACTATGCTTGCATAACACCAACAGTGGCCAGGACTCTAGATGTTGGTCAAGTATCCCAATGCCTCAAGAGGCTCCGACTGGGAGGCGAGAAAGTCACGTCAGCCGATATCAGCGACTGGACAATCGCTGGTGTTGACGTGATCAGCATCTACGGACCAACCGAATGTTGCGTTTGTTGCTCTACATCCCAGTCACTCATTCCAGGGAAAATTGATCCTGCAAATATCGGGCTAGGAATTGCCTGTCGCACCTGGGTGGTGGATCCTCAGAACCCTAGCTGCCTGTCTCCGATTAGCGCAGTTGGTGAGCTTCTCATCGAGGGGCCGTCACTTGCTCGGGGCTATCTTCACGATCAGGAGAAGACTTTAAAGGAATTCATTGATCCCCCAGTTTGGTTGAAAAGTATGTCAGTCGCTGACGTCGGAACAAAATGCTACAAAACTGGGGACCTGGTTCGATATGATGATGACGGAAGCTTAATCTTCGTCAGCCGCAAGGATACTCAGGTCAAGCTCCGAGGTATGCGAATGGAGCTGGAAGAGGTTGAGCAAGCGTTGCGGCAGATCAATCTTCCCAACATCCAGGATCTCGCGGCGGAGGTTGTTCCAAGTTCAATGGCGCCCGATATCCTACCCACAGACATCCTGGTTCTCTTCGTTGTCAAAGGTCGTACCGGCGCAGACAAACGGTATGATCTCGATGCTATTCGAGTAAAGCTCAGGAACAACCTTCCCGAATACATGATCCCCGGGCATCTCATCATCCTGGATTGTCTACCAACATCTTCGTCTGATAAAACAAACCGGCCAGAATTGCGTCGCCTTGCTGTGGAGAATATCCGTCAACGAAAGCAACAGCAACAGCATCAGCAGGATATCCTCCCAACTTCGAATAGACATGCCAGGGTTGACTCCGCGGGCGAGGGGTCGACGATTATTTACCGAACCCTGCAGGGGATCTGGGCCGGTATCTTCAAGAGCGACATGTCTTCCATTGGTCCTGATGCGAATTTCTTCCAGCTCGGAGGAGATTCCATTCTGGTCATGCGTCTTGTTTCGGGTGCTCGAGCTAAGTCCATTTACATCACTTCAGCAGATGTTCACCAACTCCAGACCCTCTCGGCTATAGTTTCCAAGGCTAAGTTGCGGGTCACTAATGAAGGTCATCAAAGCCTACCACTGACTGAACCCAAAACGGATCCCACTCCCATATCCCCGGATCTCCGTCTCATCTCGCTGGAGCTGGGAATACCTGAGGGAGACATCGAAAAGGTTCTGAAGGCCACCGACTTCCAATCATACTGTTTGGCACAGACTGTCTCCCCGTCACGCGGTTGGCTGAACTACTTTTCCTACGATCTTCACGGCTCCATCGACACCGAGAAGTTGAAGTATGCCTGCCATGCCCTTGTGGAGCGGCACGAAATTCTCCGGGCACGTTTCGTCGTTCTACGCGGCTCCGTTCTTCAAGTGATTCCCCGGTATCGAGCGGCAGATGTCCGGTTTGAAGTATACGATGAATCTACCGGGACGCACAATCCCGACACATTGACCAGTCTGGTCCACAATGATCGCGCGCCAGCATTGAATGATGTGCTCATCCGCTTCGTGCTTCATATCGCCTCACTGGAACGGGTTCGGCTCACGATACGAATCTCCCATGCCCAGTATGACGGCATTTGTATGCCAATCATTCAACAGGACCTACACGCATTATACAGCGGTCACAAGATGTCACCTCCACTCAAGTTTTTGACGTACGTGGAAGAAAGTGAGCGACTACTATCCGAAACCAACGACGCCGAGCACTTCTGGAGCAACCTGCTGCGGGTCTCTAGAGTAACGCCCATCGTTGTTCGGAAACAACCCAATCAATCTCAACCAAAAGAACACCCCCTCGATCAGAGTACCACCCGTACCGTTCCACTGTCGCGGCTACCCCATAATTCCTCAATCACCCCAGCAACGATTGTGAAGGCAGCCTGGGCGCTCGTGCTCAGCCGTCTCTCTCAACATGATGATGTTGTCTTTGGTCATTTGACCAACACCCGCCCCAGCTTGGATCATATGTTTGGTATAAACGAGGTAGTAGGTCCCTGTCTCAACTTGGTTCCCATTCGGGTCCAACTTGGCGACAAAACGACTGGGAGTGACTTGCTCGCTGGTGTTCAGCAACAATATGTCGATGCCCTGCCTCACACTATGATGGGTTTCCAACGAATCATTGAGCGCTGCACCAAATGGTCGAGATCGGAACGTTTCAGTTCAATCCTGCAGTACCAAAACCTGCACCAGGACATGGATGATATCGTCATTGGTGATGCCAAAGGCACTCTCGAGGCGTATGTCCCATCATCGGACGCAGCCGATTTGTGGATCATGGTAACGCCAATTGATGGTGGCGGCGGCGACGGGATGACGGAAATCAAGGTCAACTTCAGTTCCGCGACGATATCTCCTCAAATTGCAGAGAGCATCATCGACGAATTCTGTCATGCCATTGCCATTCTCCAACAGGACACCGAAGGTGCATCTGCAAGACTCCTACGGGATACCCTCGAGCCATCTCCATCTCTGCCCAAATTTCCCGTATCTCTTGGCGATCTGCCTGTTAGCGAGGCACAACCCCGAGCGGCCATTGTTTCTGTCCGGAAGATCTGGGAGCAGGTTTTCGGCCCTCAGTTCAGTGCAGATAGAGGAGATTCACATTCCCTCCTACACACTCCATTCCATGGGGATTCTCTCAGCGCTGGGCAACTTTCATCGTCGTTCCGGAAGTCTGGAGTTGACATTTCTCCTGCGGAAGCGATTGATTATCCGACTATCTTCCAGCAAAGTCTGCTTTGGAACTACAAACTTCGAGAAGCTAGTCGTTGAGCTTTTTCGCACATTGCTTTTTTGTTTTTCTATTTGCTATACGTTTTTGTTATTGTACTTACTCTTTGGTTTTACGGACTACAACCTAGTCATGTCTTTTTGGTAGTCTTTTTAGATGTTATTTTATGTCTCTTTTTTTGATATATATCTTCTCCCCCTTCTCAGTTATATAGCTAGACGGCAGAAAATGGAAGGGAAAAAGGCATACAATGTGCAGGGGACTATTCAACATATAACTAACCTGTTTGGTGTTCTACTCGTCTACCCTACCACGACAGCCCGAGAACTACGTTAATGCATGCACGCCACTGGTAATAAATATGGTATTCTTTCAAATGCATACAAATAATTAAATACAGAAGAAGCTATGACCTTGAGAGCTACCCGTGGACATAGATAATTGATGAATAATGATTATTAGTATTGGTATTACCGGCAAAAAAGCAACTACATGCATCTACATGAGCGTAGTTCTCGAACTGTCGTGGCAGGGTATGTCTATTAAAATGCCAGGGGTAAACTGCTCAAGTAGAAATCTTTTTCCTTTTCCGATCAGGTATCTCCTCATTACCAGCTCCATCCTCGCCTCCATTCCCATGCAATGCTTTCCCTTCCTCGGGTTGGCTGGGTTTCTTCAAACCATGAGGCTTCACGCCCACCGATTTCGCGCCACTGGTACCAACCACACTAATCTCCAGCTCATCCTAAGATCGAAATAGTTAGTGGAATGTCTAAAAATGAAAAAGAGATTGCGCCTTCCAGACGCAATTCTGATTGGTCGCAGGTCAGGCAACTAACCTCGTAGTCTCCCGGGACAATCAAAGCGGGCAAGCCCCAACTCTCGCGTAGGCGCGGGTTCTTCCGCATGTAGCTCCGATATGCCGGCGCACCAGGCCTCACAACATTATCGGCAATCACCAACGCGCCGTCCTTATCCAAAAAGCCCAATTTCTCGGCCAGCTTCACATCCGACTCATAAAGCGCCTCATCATGGTCCATGAACAGCAGGTCAATGCCGGTCTCAGCCAAGATGCCTTCGTCGTAGAACCGCTGCAAGGTATGTGCGGATGCTCCCACGACCACTTCAACAATATCCTGGAGACCCGCGAGGCTGATGAGACTCATGGCGACGGACGCGATGAGCGGGTCGATTTCCACGCTGTAGATCTTGAACTTGCCGAGCCCGGTCTCCCAGCCCTCGTCCTGGTCAACTTTGAGCTGCTCGTCGATTTCTTGGAGGATGCTTCCGAAAAGGATGGCCGAGTACCTAGATCATGCATATGTGGTTAGCGTTTCCATTGGATCTTGGTCACCTCGGGATCCACCACGTACCCGACATAACCGCCCAGCTCCACCAGCACGCGGGGGAGGTGGTCGCAGATCAGGTCGGTCAGTTTATCGGCTTTATCGGGGCCAATGTTGATAAGGAAGTCCTCCTGAGAGGCAAACTCGTCCATGGCGGCGAGGATATCCGGTGGCGAACCCCGCAGCTTGGTGTCGAGGTTAGGATGGTTGTAAATGTATTTGAGCAGGGTGACCTCGCGGCCGTCGTGCGATTCGACAATGTCTTTGTCATCTAGTCCTTGCATCTTTTTGAGGGAAGGGTACTTGGTGAAGATGTCGGGTTCAGCCATGGTGGGCAAAGAGTGGAATGGAGCGGAAAGAGAAAATATGGGACAGGGAATAAAGCTGGGGGAATTGGAGGCTTCTTATCAGGTGAACTGACCCTGGTCGACTTCCCTAATTAGGCCAAGGGCCTGTGGGACCGTCGCGAGCCCGATGGTGTTAAGCTCCTGGATCCATCAAGTTGCGCCTGTGGACGTCTGGATTACTTGCAAATAATCAGCGCTAGTAATTATAAACAGTAATAATATTTCCAGCCATTTTGTACTACACAGTGAAAATAACAGGTACTCTTGCAGAATGCAAAAAAATAAACATCTTTCCCACAGTAAGCGGGTTACTTTGTATAGTTTATACTAACTACGGAGTACATATCTGGCAATAATGTACCTACATATTGTAGTGGGGGATATAAACCTCACTACGTATTAGGTAACCGGCCAGTTTACCTATGAGCAATCAGCCCAATTCAATCAAAACAATAATCAAGCAACCGCCCAGTTCACCAAGGGAATTTACAGGCGCCGACACAAAGACAATACTATTCCAGAAGAAAAATTCCATTGTGCTATTCTTAATTTCTACAGGGCCGCGCAAACTCCTAACCAACTGACAATTTGTCAACCCTATCGGTCAGGTAAGAACACGAAATTGTGCAAATTGAATATAAGTATTCGAGTTTTGTGTATTGTAAACTCGATACGAAAAGCTGTTCGATATGTCAAATCTACCGGAATACATATGTAGGAAACATTTACCACGAACAATTCGACCTGGCCAATCAGATATCTTAGAAACTCTCGATCTTATTGCTCCTACTTCTGGCAATTTATATGGAGTGTAATAGCAGACTAATAATGACAATATGGTGCAAACAATAGTGAACCCACCAGCATTTACCTCGACACATGTCCGTAACACTAAAGGGGGCAGGAGGTCGAGAGTTAATAGCAGGATCAGTACACGCTAGGTTTAATAAGTAGTAGCAGTACGCTTAGCGTCGAGTGCTTTAGAAAGTCCGAATAAGACGACCCCCTTTTTTTGTGTGTGTGTGTGTGTGTGTAAGAACGTAGAACAGGGGTTCAGAGGGAATAGGGTGATAGAAAAGAGGAAGTGGGGAATAGTTGTAGACAGGACGCGGCAGCTCACTATAGCGTCGCTCTCGCGGCTGATCAGGATAGGACATACCAAGTGGATTTGCGCTGAATTCTCTCGCCATCGTCCATCATGCCCCAGGGTTAGCCTTGATATGGTCCGCCAACCGCTCCGCCAACGCCACCAGCGTGAGGCTCGGATTTCCCGCCGGCGACATGGGAAAGACCGAGTTGTCGCACGCGTATAGGTTCTTGTATCCTACGAACTTTAGGTCCGCGTCCACGACCCCGCTTTCATCACCCGCCATCCGCAAGCTCCCGACCTCATGCGCCACGCCGCCCACTTTCGCCAGGTCTAGGTCCGCCTTGTCGTCGGCGGCGAGCAGCGTGCGCTCGCCGAGCACGGGCTGGGCACTGTAGGCCTTGAAGACGCGGGTGGCGAGCTCGCGGGCTTCGTCGATGAGAGACTGGGCCGGGGGGCAGCTTGCATGAACACGTTGACCGGGTCGGCAGGGTTGCCGCCGTTGAGGGTGATGGCGTTGGCGTCAAGGATGGGGGAGTAGAACTGGAAGACAATCTCGCAGAGCATGTACCCAGCGCGGATGTTCTCGTCCTGTGCGAGGTGCTCTGGGTTCACGTAGCGGCCCTGGTTGAACTCCGCCCCGAACTCGACAATGATGTCGAACGCGTGAGCATCGCGCGAGGCAGACGGGTGCCTGAGGAGGATCTTGGCGGACTTGGGCTCTGCTTCGGAGGGTGGTGTGGTGGCGAGGGCGTTTGGGGGGATGACAAAGTGGCGGTAGAGGATCGCATGGTCTGTGACGCCGCGCCCGATCTTAGGGTTGTTGATGCCGGACAAGAGGGCTATTTTCGCGGATTCCAGGGTGCCAGCGCTGAGAACGATGGTGTCGGCGGTGTAGGTCCGCTGGACCTGGTCGAGCAGGTCGAAGCAGTGCACGCCGGTCGCGCGTTTGTTGTCGCCAGCATCAAATGTGACATTCCAGGCGGCGTGATTGAGATTGACAGTCAGCGGCTCTCGCTCAGAGCCCAGATTGGGTGGTCTCTGCACCAACTGGTCTTCAATTAAGAGGTCCGCTGTGGAAAAGATACCGGCCGGGATGGACCAATTCGTCGCCCCCGTATATTCGACAGCTACTGAGGCGTCCTCGGCCTTCCAGTTGGGGAGAGTCTGATCCAAAGTGTCTCTCGACGTCGTCTGAAAGGCGCTCTGCGCCGGGGTATCCGCATTGAATACCCTACGAGCCACCGGATAGCCACCCGTCGGGCCAGTATCGAGGAGATACTGCCTCACTGCCACAGGAAATGCGTCCAACTCCCAGCCCGCCAGCGATGGAATGAAGCTTCCCCAGAAGATGGATCGGCCGCCTAGATTGAAGCCTTGGGCACCGTTGTACGCCGATCCTTGTACGTTATTATAGTTTATGACCTGGAAATCTTCCCACAGCGACCATATGTGCTTCTGGAACTGGCCGATGAGCAAGCGTCGGGGCAGGTTTCCAATATGGGTCGGGAAGAGCAGGGAGCCAGCCTCCAGGATCAGCACCCGCTTTCCAGCGTCCGCGAGCGCGCTCGCCAGGACCCCGCCGCCCATACCAGAGCCGACGACGATCACATCGTAGCGAACCGTCGTGTCCACGTTGCGATTGAGCAGCGTCCGGGCCACGACACCGTTTTCAGTCACTAGAGCTTGGGATGGCATCTCGGCAGCTGTGGCGATGGAGCGGTTGAACAACTCGCGCTTGTGAGCAGATAATCTTTGTTTTTCCACGCTGAACGGGATCATCAGCTTTGCACGGAATTCGCAGCCTTCGTGCTTAAGCCGTAACCCCAGTCAGACTTTGGCACGGATACTTGCGGATGTTTCCGTTTCCGCTTGCGGCTGGATCGAGACCCGCATCGAACCAATTCCATCCTTATTTGAGTCGATTGTTTTGAAGTTTGGGTACAGTGGCGTTTGCTTCTTACTGGACCTGGTAGCCGGCTTTGGTGGGGCTGTAGTTTATATATGAACCCTTTAGTTAAACAGCCCTAATAGCAGGCATTATTCCTGTATAGTTATATCGATATCTGATTGCACTTTGCCCAATATGCGTATTGAATGTATTATGATATTTAGCTCAGTCGCAAACTGGGCTACTAGGAGTTTAATACGTTCCTACGGCAGATGCAGTTGTGTTCAAGCTGCTAATGATATCTTCGAAACTCTTCTAATGCTCAACACCAATCCGCAAGCTACCGTTGAAATCCCTAAAGTCACCCCTCAAAATTCCGATACCGTCTCGCCTGACTTCCTCCACTAAGGCCTTGACCTTAGGTGCGATGCTCTTCGGTGCAAATCCAAAGTGCTCGTATGTCTCCTTTGAAGGAAGGCTCTTTCCAAAGCTGTTCATCGACACCGAAGCATCAGCATAGCGTTCCCACCCATTGGACGGGTACGCCTCGATCACGACAGTGGGCTTTCCAGCGCGCGACTTCAAAACTGATTGCTTGTACTCCCGCGACTGCTGCTCAAATAGCCTAGTGCAAGGGAAAGAAACGACTCGTGCCCTGATACCATGGTCATTAAGAAGCAATTCCCTAGTCTGCATCGCGTAGCCCATCTCAGACCCGACTCCGATCAAGGTTACATCGAAATCACCACCCTCGGCCTCCGCGAAGACGTACGCGCCCTTGAGCGTGCCCTCGCGCGAAGAGTGTTGGGGGTACTGGGTCAGGCTCTGCCGGGAGAGTGAGATAACAGTAGGTGTCTCAGTGGCTTGGATGGCGGCAATGTAGGCGCCGGCCACTTCTTCTGCGTCGCATGGCCGGATGTAAAGAACATTAGGCATGGCGCGGTAGAGAGCGGCAACGGCAATGGGCTGGTGGGTAGGGCCGTTCTCACCAACGCCAATACTGTCGTGGGTGGCGATGTGAATCTGCTGGAGGCCTTGAAGCGCGGCCATGCGCACACCGGCAGCGGCGTACAAGTGGAAGACAAAGTAGGTGCTTGTCATGGGGATAAAAGTGCCTTTGTTGAAGGCAGAAAGCCCGTTGGAGATGGAGCACATGGCGTGCTCGCGGATACCGTAGTGGATATATCGACCGCTGTAGTTTCCGTTCAGGCCACAAGCAGTTTGGAGTTCGGGCTAGTTTTACATTAATATCCTGCTTTGAGGCCGCAAATAGCAGACTGAACATAATATACTTACGGATTGGAAGTCGACTTTGTTTTTGTAGGAGACATTGACCGAGGGAGTAAGATCCGCTGTTCCGACCAAGAATGAATTGATATTCACTGCAAGGGCGTTGGTCACGACACCGGCTGACTTTCGTGTGGCCGTTGGCGCGGTGGGCTGGTCTTGCGTGCGAGGAATACATTTGGTCCAGTCTTCGGGCATCTTGCCCGCGACACGGAGCGCAAATTCAGCTGATAGTATGGGGTCTTTATTCTGATACTTCACCAGGGCGTTTTGCCAGCCCGCTTCGTGTGCCTCACCACGACCAGGGATGTCACTGAAGAAGTCATAGACGTCTTGGGGGATGTGGAAATGCTGGTCAGGGTTGAGGCTGAACCTCCTCTTGAAGTTAGCCACTTCGTCGACTCCAAGAGCAGCCCCGTGTATGTCGGCAGTGCCGGCTTTGGCAGCCCCGTAGCCAATAGTGGTGCGAATGTTGAGGAAGGTGGGCTTGTCGCTCAATTTAGCACCAAGAAGAGCGTTTGTGATTTCTGATGTATATTAGCAGAGCTTTCACCGCCAAGTTGAAGGCGCTCTGAGACTTTACCGGCAACATCTAAATTTCCGTTGTACACGTCTACTACGTTAAAACCGGTGGCCCGCATCTTGGTGTTGATATCCTCGGTGTTGGCGACATCCGCAGTTCCGTCACACGTAACCGAGTTATTATCGAAGATAACACAGAGATTGTTTAGCTTCCAGTGACCAGCGAGGGACAGCGCCTCGAGACCAACACCTTCCTGAAGGCAAGCATCGCCCACCATGCACCATGTCATGTTATTCACTAGCTCATGGCCGGGCTTGTTGTAAGTCGCGGCAAGGTTTTTAGTGGCCATGGCAAGGCCAACGGCACTGGCGAGACCCTGGCCGAGGGGTCCAGTTGTAACCTCTATGCCCTCATTCTCAATTTCAGGGTGGCCAGGGCAGACTGAGTCGAGCTTTGATGAGTGGTAAGACTTGAGCTGTTCAAGTGTCATGCTCTTGACACCAACAAGATGCATAAAGAGGTACTGCCACAGACAGGCGTGGCCTATTAAAATGTCAGTTGAGTTACATGTGGTTTTACTTCTGCGGATAACTGGGGGACACAGAAGACATACCATTTGAAAGAACGAAGCGGTCCCGGTTGAAGTAGTTGCAATTATTTGGAGAGTACTTCATGACATACTTATACAGGGAAATACCAATCGCAGCCATACCCATAGGAGATCTGTGACGAGGTCCAGTTAGCGCTGCGCTGCAAACAAGGGGATTCCCGAAGAGGGTGTTGACTTACCCAGCATGGCCTTCGCCGTACTGCTGGCAGAGATCAGCGATGAACGCTCGGAAGACATTCATCACCCGCTCATGCTTCTCCGGGCTCTCCAATCTGAGTCCAGCAGCATCCCCATTGCGGATCGCTGAGACTGCCTTTACTGGCAGATACTGTGCGGGCTTCTCGAGGAGTTCCAGCGCAGGTGCCATGGCGTAAAGTTCGGCTGACTGAGACTAAAAATGAGTGTTTGAGAAAAGCGGTTCGTGATGAGAAGCTTCAAAAGGCTAGCGGACAAAGTCGAGTGGACTGCCGATTCTTATACTCAGGACTTCATTCCATATCCATCGCCTGCCCGACAGTCAATGCATTGCGCCAATACTGGATCGTGGATGTTCGGCATCGAGACGAAGTCATGGGTCACTTGGATCCGATAGTATCAATGAATCAACGAAGGGAAATTGAACAGAGTGGCGAGTTTGCGCAAACCTGCTGTTGCTGAATGGTGGGTGGTCAATGGTGGTCGGGGATAATCCTTCGCTTCGAGGCCAATGGCCCTCGCCTCGAGAACCCACCCGCAACCTTTTCTCCAATATCACTATGAAAGATGGGGTCCTCGGTATTGGTCTGTTCGCCACGGCAGTTGCTGAACATGCAGTCTTATGATGTGCAGGTGATGATCTGATAAGTACGGCTGCATTGCATCGGACTGATCAATGCCGTTATACTCTCGGCATCGCTTCCGGTGCTATTCTTGCGGGCCTGTTTACACCTGCATTAACAGTACATTAAAAACCAAAACTTTCTTGTGATCCCTTAGAATCATTCTCTGGCTAATGTATTGCTAGTGTCTGCTTGATGATGGTTCAATTCGTGATGTTTCTTGTCCTGCATTTATTGTCCTTTCCTGAGGTCGGAGTACAGGCTTATTCATGCTTTGGCAAAGCTGGATTTTGCGATATACATTATTGACACGATAATATTTATCTACACCAATATTCCTATTTTAAATATATGGTATACTAGTATCAGTGCGTGCATGCATGTTCATAAAAACACATGATCGTAGAGCGGGTGGTTCCATCCCGAAACCCCGAAAACCTCTCGCCTAGTTCACTCTTCGTTTCTGCCAAAGCTCACAGGTCTGATTGTACGAGAGAAAAAGGATATTTCCATTTTTGAGGCAAATACAAAGAGAAGGCAAATACAAAGAGAGAGGAGGGGAATTCAAATGTGATTCAACAGTCGAGTTCCCCAACCCCAAAGTGGGTCAGGCCAAGGCGGGGTATAGAATTCCGGGGAATATTTTTTAACGACCTTGGCAGCTTCGAGACGAAACCCACGAAAGTATCCTCGATGGAGGTTACTAACGCAAAAATTTCAGAAGGCAACGCCACGGGGACTCGGCGTCGCCGCGTCAGACTATCTCGGGCCCGCGGATTGAGAACCAAAACAGGATGGTGAGTGGATACGCATCAGTTCAGAATGACCCCTAAGCGAACATCAACCTCGCTCACACGCACGACAGCCTCACCTGCAGGGAGAGACGCGTGAAGTGCGACGATGGCAAACCCACTTGCGTGCGGTGCTCCAAGTCAAATCGTATCTGTCGATACGCCCAGGTTGGTGACCAGCGACATGCCACTGAAGCCGGAGCCGACTATGGGTCTCCAAGGGCTCAACTGAATTCAAGGGAGGAGAGAGTTGAAGACGCACGTGCAGTAGGAAGCGGCACCAACAATGCAGGCCTCGCTCAAGGGGAACTTCGTAGTTCCCAGGAGCAGCAGCCGAGTTCTGGTCCATACCTTCAGGCTACCTACTCAGCCCCTACTGAAGCCTTTGCCCCGCTCCAGCATAGCGGCTCGAGTGATACGCCACTGAATGACCGTTTGGCTAATGATCAGAGACTGTCTAGCATTGACTCAGGCTTCTTGGGTTCTCCACTTTCTCTTAGCCAGATACCACTGCTCAATATATCCCCCGGTGAATGGTTCGATCTGGTAGCACGGGATGCTATCAGCAACATCCAAAGGCTCAACGACGCTTCAACGGTGGACCCAAGATGGAAATTTCCCGAAATTGCCCTCTCACGCAGACAGTCACCGGCCCTTGATTGTCCTGAGGCTCACCCCGAGCAAGCTGAGAGGCACTCTGAGCAGCGGCGACTCGGCCTGGAACATCGAGATGACGAGATCGAAGCCCCTTTACTAGATTATCACCAATTTCCCCAGCCTTGGAACACGACGAGTAGGATAGAATTATCAGCACTCGACTTCAAGTTCTTTCGATACTTCATTAATGTTGTTGGGCCAATTCTAGACTTGTTTGATCCCGCTCGGCATTTCACTAATGTCGTGCCGCATCTTGCACTACAAAACACAGGGCTTCTGAAGTCCATACTCGCAGTTGGGGCTAAGCACTTGTCACTTGGTCTCATGCGTGGGTCGGGTGAAAGTGTATCAGGCGATCATGCGACTCAAAATGCGAATACTCCAACCTCGCTAGCAGCAGCGACTGATCTGCCATCAGAGTTGGACCCTGCTCCAGCACACATAGCTACACAGTATTACTACGAAACGCTTCAATATCTCTCGCAGACATTGCTCTACCCATCCTATGCGGAATCCCGTGAGATTTTGGCGACAGCCACCATGATCAGCATGTATGAGATGTTTGACGCCGACAACGCCTCGACCAGTGGTGACTGGGAACAACACTTGCGAGGCTCCTTCTGGATACAGCGTTCTCAGGACAATGATGGCGAGTCCGTTGACGGTTTGAGGCGAGCCGTATGGTGGGCGTGGCTCCGGCAGGACATTTGGGCGGCCTTCCAGACAGGACGGCCAACCCTCACCTTCTGGCGTGCTCGGAAGAAGCTCGAGGAGCTCGACTCGGATGAGCTCGCAACAAGGATAGTCTACATCTGCGGCAAGTGTGTAGAATATGCCGCTTCGGACGGGATGTCGGCAAATAAGGACCCAAGACACAGAACGCAGCAGGGTGACCGACTTCTCCGCGCTCTCGACGATTGGCATAGTATCCTCCCGGCTTCCTACCAGCCGGTTACTGTCGCCACGGATTCTGGCTCAAATACAGTGTTCCCGTCCATATGGATTCACCCACCTAACCACGCAGGAGCCATTCAGATGTACCATTTCGCAAGAGCTACTGTGTTGCTGAACCAACCCACGATGGGGGGACTGAACGCCTACTGTCTCCGCGAGAAGCAGCTCAGTGAAAGTGTCAAGGTGGTCTGCGGCATCGCTAATGCCAGCCAAGAACATGAACCTGCAATAGCCTTTGTTAATGTACAGGCTTTGTTTGGAGGTAAATGTCCCTCCTGACTCTTTTTTCTTGTCCTAACTGACAAAACACAAGTTGGCCAGTTTGTTCGGTCACCTGAGATGCAGCGCGAGTTGCTCCGTATATTGGAGAAAATGCTGAGGATCAGCAAATTTCCCGGTAAAGGGCTTATTGCTAAACTGCAAAAAGCGTGGCAGGAATAAATTGTAGCACCAAAGTTGGTGAACCAGAGACAAGGCACCTTTCTCCCGACTAAATTAATTCCATGGGAAGCTATGTATACTAAAAGGAGTTTAATTGAGCTGGTTCTAACACGCACTTTTATGGACCGAGACCAAATACAAGAAGGACTATCATTGTTGCTTCAATCGAACCCTAAGTCTTCTCAAATGCGTTATCCGTAGATCATCTCTTTCATCATTATCATGGACTCCGATCCTCACCACGCTCCGACAATGCCAGCAACCGGAATATCGATACCCGTAGTGTAAGATGCACTCTCAGAGAGCAGATACACGTAGGCTCCGCCAAGCTCCTTGGGGTCTGCTAATCTGGGCATGCCGCCATAGTATTGCATCTTGAGGTTCCAGTCGGGTGCCTGATTTACAAAGTAAGTCATAGCAGTTTTAATAAAGCCCGGTGAGATTGAGTTGACACGGATGCCATGTTTGGCCCACTCCATAGCCAGCGTATGCGTCATATTCCGCACAGCCCCCTTAGTAGCTCCATAAGGAGCCGAGGGCGCCGCACGGTTGGGGCGATAAGAGGTCATGGAAGCAGTGAAGACAATTGACCCCTTGATTCCTAGCTCAATGAAGCGGCGAGCCACAGTAGTAGCGCAGAAGTAGGCGCCAAAGACGTTGAGATTGAACAGTTGGTCCAGCTGGGCGCGGCTGAAGTCGAGCGCTGGCTGGTGCTTTGTCATGCCGGCGTTTGCGATGAAGCCATGGATGGCGCCTCGTGCAGAGATGACAGCATCGATTGCGGAGTTGACGCTCTCCTCGGAGGTGACGTCGCAGTGGACGTAGGATAAGCGCTTTGGATTGGCGTTTTGCAGGGCGACGAACTCCTCGCCAGGTTCAAACACGTCCAGGCTGAAGATGGCTGCCGCCTCGTTGGCTAAGCAGACCTCTGCAATAGCCAGACCAATACCTCGGTTGGCACCGGTGATGGCAATGACCTTGTCCTTCAGGGTGATTCTCCAGTCGTGGTCTGGACCTGGTTGCGTGTCAAGGAAGGCAGGGGCTGGTGCTGCGAATTCGGCGACAGCGGCGCCTGTGGTGGTGTCTTGAATACTTGGAGGCATTATTAAGGATGTGTTTGTTTGCCGTAAGAGTTAGGGACGATTGAAGGAATTGATAAGCCCTTAGAATGGGAGAGCACCTTTTTAAGTCTGCCATGACCTTCTGTTCAGCCAAGCGACTCCGATATAGCCTAAACTGATACCGAAGAGCTCGGTATACTCGAGTCGCGTAGCTTTGTTGATTAACGGGGTAGTTGAAAGATCACTACACACGTATTGCCGAGGACTGCTACCCCGGGCCGACCCACCCGTGGACGATCGTTTTCCGCAAGAACAAGATAAGCGATCAATTTTGTCCTTCGAAGCGAGCCCTATCCAATCCCCATGCAGTTGACAATCCCCGTGCAGTTGACAGTCGAGACCATCGACCCTCGCATCGAGGCGCGGGGATCGACCCCCACCCACGTGGACATAAGCCCCAAACAGTTGAGCTTCATGCAAGGCTTGTTTGACCTTGGAAATTGATCAGAAATCAAATATAACCAGAAAAAAACACCAGGAAGCAGAGTATTATGGAGACAGTATAAACTAATGCAAGTTGACCTGTCTTTCTTTCGGATGTTGCCTTTGGAGTTGGTGCCTCAGGCAGAGCAACTCAGAACGAGCCTCTCGGGCGCCTCTTTCCCAATACAAATGTCTCTCCCTCCTGCCTTTGTTCTTTGTTCCCTACATTCATAGTGTCCAACACCTTTTAAGTCGTGGGACCTTAGCTAGTAAACTGATGGGTTTTGGCGAGGGCTACGCTTGTGTGCTTATTGAACGTGTGTGCGAGAATACTGATCAATGCGGCATTGACTCCCCATGGGGTATATTCCCTTCCGCGGATTTTGAAAATATTAGACCCTCCCAGTGGCAAGATTGGTGCTGAAGGAGAGGCTCCACTTTGGCCTCGATGCGACCACACACGCCAATCGCACAAGGTTACCCGACTGTGGAGAGCGGGAAGTCGCGCTTGGGAAGTTGTGGGGGTGGATATGGAAAAGATGAGCATGCCGGATGAGCGAATGTCGGGATTTCCCCAGGTCTCAAAGCCCTAGCCTCGTATATCCGGGGTTGGGGGAAGAACATATACATTCCGTAAGGAGGTTCATGTCCAACCTAACATTTTATTCTCTACTCCTCCAACCTTCAGGTCCTCCAAATAGCCACCATGGACCGCGACTTTGAGAGCCAACTGAAAGACGTCTCCTCTCATGAGATTGAGAATGTGAATATCAGCGAGTCTGTCTCGTTCAGCCCAGAAGAGGAGAAGGCGTTAGTGAGGAAGATTGACCTCACCCTCCTGCCGACTATCTGGGTCATGTACCTCCTGTCCTACCTGGACAGAACTAAGTGAGTGTGAACATGTTAGAGCTAGAGGTCTTATACTTTATCAGGGTGCTAATGGCCGTTTGTGTACAGCATCGGCAATGCAAAGATCTCTGGCATGCAAGTAGATCTCGACTTGTCATCCAACGAATATTCGATTGCCCTGGTTGTCTTCTTCGTCGGATACGTGGTTTTTGAGGTGCCTAGCAAGTACGACAATCCTATCCTTAGCACTCAGCTTCAGACCATGACCGCTAACTGCCCTTTTTCTGCAGTCTTGCCCTGGGTCGATCCCGACCCTCTATTTTTCTCCCATCAATCATGATTCTCTGGGGTGTATTGACTTGTGTGATGGCTGTTATCAACGATTTCACCCATCTGGTAGTTCTCCGCGTCATTCTTGGATGTGTCGAGGCCGGCTTTGCCCCCGGTGTGATTCTTCTCCTGTCATCATGGTACAAACAAACTGAACAATCCAAGAGATTCGGTGTGTTCATATCTGCAGCCGTCCTGTCAGGCGCCTTTGGTGGCCTGATCGCTGCCGGTATTGTTGATGGCCTTGAGGGGGTTCATGGTATTCGTGGTTGGCGGTGGCTGTTCATTATTGAAGGCGCCGCTACTGTCGGTTTTGCTATCATTTCCCTCTTCATTCTTCCTGATTTCCCGGGTACATCGCGACGTCTCTCTGAGCGCGAGAGGCATATCGCTGTGGCACGCCTGGCCGCTCAGAACGTCACCGCTACGACCGAGGATACCGAGCACCTAAGTAACTGGGATGCTTGTAAAGTGGCTTGCCGAGACCTTCGCACCTGGACGTTTGTTATTGGATATATGGTTCGGACCCCCTTGTTTGGCCCTTATCTTTAACATCACTAATCAGGTCATTCTCTATAGGTCATCGTCGGTTCAAGTACCCTGACGTACTTCTATCCTACCCTCGTACAAGGACTTTTCGGAGATGCATCCACCAAGAAAATTAATCTATTGACTGTGCCAATCTACGGCGTGGCATTTATCGCCACCGGTGTCACATCCTACTTCAGTGACAAAGTTCCCAACTGGCGTGGCGTCATTATTGCTAGTTGGCTGACATTTTCCCTGGTATGTTCGATCATTGTCTGTGCTGTGTACAATTTCACGGCTCGGTATGTTCTCCTGGTTCTCATGGCATCCGGCCTTTGGGCCACCAATGGAGGTACACTGGCCTACGCCTCCTCTGCCTTTGGTGGGATGCACCCCCAGGCCCGAGGTGTTGCTTTGGCTATGGTGAATGCACTGGGTAATTTGGCACAGATCTACGGATCGGTACGTATCTCACCAAGTCATATTCTCTGTTCGGCAACGAAGCTAACTCGGAACGCACAGTACCTATTCCCAGAAAAGGATGGCCCTAAGTATATCAAGGGATTCTCTGTCATTTCGGCGATGCTAGCGGTGGGCGTGATTGACTTTTTGTTCTTGCATATTTGGTTCCGTCGCCGCCAGCGCACCCAGTGATGATAGTCTAGTGCTGGATATTGAAAGGAGATCTAGTCTCGTGGATCATGAGTACATGAGTCATTCGTATAACAACGGCAAAACTTGCTAGGGCCGAACCTGGATATCTAATGTTGCACATGAGTCTGTTTTCTCTAGGAATATAGATATAGTCATGACATCCTAACTGAAGATGAATCCATCGCGTTGGCCGTCATTTTAAATATTATTGGGCGCGAAATACCCGCTGGTAACGATCTGGGAAAACTCCATAGAGAAAGATACTTATGCTTCCGAGGTTTGATATCCGGCTGGTGTAAGATAGATCTGGCAGGTACAATGTATGTATCAAGCTGATCACCTATTATATGAGTCATGTGTTTCTCCAATTTAGCACATACTGCTTCTTTGCTTTATACCTCTCCAGAGTCAACTTGACTACCGGCTTTATCTCCGTATTGGTGCCGGTATGGCTGCGTGATTGCTTTGGAAGGGAATTGCACCTGATATATATCGCAATTGGATAACAGGTATGAGGGTCAAGATAACATTACCATTCAGCTATGGTACAAACAACTTCACTACTGGCGCTTTCGCAATTTGAGTTATGTCTCTGTGGACAATGAAGATGACGATAAAGCTGAGGATTATTGATGGATGCTTTTTGAAGTCTTTACCCAACGAGTGTTTGCAGTAAACAATACACAAGTAAGAGCATCAAACCAAATCTAACCCCAGAGACCGGCCCGTAATTGACCTACACATGTGGACATTAAGCGAGCTCGTGGCCATTAAGCGAGCGGTGAATCTGAAAACAAACATGGATTCTCGTAAGAAGACTGTAAAATAACCTGGTAGCTGAGATATCAAGGCGTAAAATACTGTATTTACTTTGTATTTGGGTTCGCAGCTCGCTTAGTGGCCACATACGCTCGCCTACGGACCACCTTAGTTCATTCGATTCGATCCGACAGCGACTTAGCATACCAGAGATACTAGAATGCATCTACCATGGAATGGCCACTACATATGTAGCAAGATAGCATTGCAACTTCAACATTTTGCCATACCCCAGTTTTTTGAGGCTTAAAAGGCCTCAGTTACCCGCATAGCTAAATCCATCTCTCAACACAATGGAAATAAAAAGGGCTGCCATCCTGATCATCTCCGACGAAGCCTCCAAGGATCCCACTTTGGACCGTGCGGCTAGTGCTCTTGCACCTATTCTGGCCAAGGAGGAGAAGTGGGAACTCTCCGCAATTCGTATAGTTCCGAACAACGTCCTCCAAATCCAGCAAGCAGTTTGCGACTGGACTATTGGCCCCAATTGGCACCATCTAGTCCTGCTTAGTGCTGTGACAGGCTTAGCAGGCAAAGACAATACTGCCGAGGTGAGTGGATCTTTGGGATCTTTGCTGGCCAACCGGCTCTCGTGTGCTAAAGACATCATCCTAGGCCGTCACTATCCTGATTAATCGACATGCCCCGGCCCCAGTGTGAGTGTACATGGTTTCATCTGTGGTTTCGGACTTATGCTCACCACGTAATAACCTGTCTAGCCAAGGCATGATCGCCGAGTCTCTGAAATTTACTCAATGTGAGATGATATCAGCTCACCGACTTGATTATACATCCCAGCTCATTCACTTCTAGTCACAAAGTTGGAAAGATCGATTGTTGGTGTTCGTGAGAAGACTTTGATTATCAGTTTACCAGGATCTCCCAAAGGAGCCATGGAGAATCTTGAAGCCGTTATGAAACTCCTCCCTCATGTTTTCCCGCAGTACCATCGCTCCTTGCATACTACTGGCTTGAATAAGTCAAATAATGAGGCCGGAATCACTATTTCCCAGCATCCAACACAACTTCAACTTCAACCCTATCATCACCACCATGCCCATGGCCATCTGATCCGCAAAGCACACACATCTTCACCACACTGTCCCCAATCCAAATCCAACAGACCCGCCATGGGCCTCAATCAGCGCTACCGCCCTTGTTTCAATCCCATGCTTTCTGTAGAGGAAGCACTACGTGTGATCCGCGAGCAAACCCCTGCACCCATTGTGGTCGAAACGCCTGTCACCACTTCCATCATCGGGTCCGTCATTGCCGAAGATGTTTACGCCAGCGAGATGGTACCGGCATACCCCACCAGTCTTGTTGATGGCTACGCCATCGTTGCCGTAGAAGGCAAATCCACCAACGCCATTTTCCATAGAACTTCAATCGCCCACGCCAACATGAGCGGAGCCTTTGAGCCCTTACAACCAGGAACCATTGCTAAAATTACCGCTGGCGCGTCCCTTCCCCCTAATGCCAACGCTGTGGTTATGTTTGATGACACGGCATCCTCAGCCCTAGATGGCCAAGGCGAAGCAACTGTCGAAATCCTGGCCGACGATATCTTCCCAGGCGAAAATGTCCGCGAACCTGGAAGCGACATTGCCCTTAACTCTAAGATCCTTGATCGTGGTGACCTTATCTCCCCAGTCGGCGGCGAAATAGGTCTGCTTGCTGCCACGGGCACCCGAGCCATCAAGGTATTCAAGAAGTGCCGGGTGGGCGTCCTCAGTATCGGTGGCGAGCTCGTGAAGCATTCAGATCCCTCTACCCTGGTCAGAGGCCAGATCCGTGACTCGAACCGCCCATCCCTTTTATCTTGCCTAGCCTCCTGGGGCTTTGAGACCGTGGATCTTGGCATCGCCCGTGATACGGCAGTAGGCGAGCTCGAACACACCCTTCGAGACTTCCTATACGGTGTAGACCGTGCATCCTCTAGCATCGACATGCTCGTAATCACAGGCAGCATGTCCCTGGCCAAGCTAGACCTCAATTCTATCATCGAGCGTACGCTCGGTGGCACCATTCACTTCGACCGCATCTCTATGAAACCCGGCATGACCACTACCTTCGCGACAGTACCCTGCAAGGCTACCACGGCAGACGCAGCTGCTGAGAACGTCCGGCAGAAACACACCTCGAAACTGATATTTTCGCTCCCCGGAGACCCAGCCTCAGCGCTAGCCACCCTGAACCTCTTCGTCCTATCTTCCCTCCAAAAGTTCACCGGCCTAGGCGAGTCCTCCCAGGCTATGGCTACCAAGCCGGGGATTACGCCGCAATTGGGTCTGCCTCGGGTCGCTGTCGTCCTGACCCACCATTTCCCCCTCGATCCCAAGCGCACCGAGTACCACCGTGCTGTCGTGACGGGCTCTCGCTCGGACGGCCGACTATATGCTACGAGCACTGGTGCTGATGCTGTAGGCGGCCTTGCCAAGGCCAATTCTCTAGTTATACTCCGTGCAGGGCGAGGCGTTGGGATCAAGGGTGAAATCGTGGAGGCGCTGATGATGGGTCCTGTCTATGCTTCCGATACCCGCATTATTTGCTAAGACTGCGGCCCATCTTACAACAAAATGACTTGTATAGATGGAGGCCGGGCTTCGTTCTGGGTTCTACTCTTCTTCCAAGAAGGGTTTAGGCACTGGATCAATTGTGATGAGAGACAGGAAGGGAGAAAGGGAAATACACTATATTGGCTGGAGAAATTGGGGGAAAGAAGAAAGGGAGAGAAAGGAGATGTATCTACTGCAGTTCTGGAGAACTAAGGTCA
The DNA here is from genome assembly GCF_028829775.1 of Penicillium samsonianum. NCBI lineage: Eukaryota > Fungi > Ascomycota > Eurotiomycetes > Eurotiales > Aspergillaceae > Penicillium > Penicillium samsonianum. Next base: position 3,877,100 of record NW_026643260.1, on the reverse strand, counting down.
TCCATGACTACCTCGGTCAAGCTCCACCATGGGTCAAGTGGGGAGATGAACAACATCCCTACTGAGCGCGGCGTATGCACATCTACCCGTATGAGGAAGAATATTTCGCCAAGCCCATCTTCCCATGGACATTGAGCCCTAGTCTGAATGAGCTGGAGGCGGGTTCCAGCACTGGTTCCAGTTCAGGGATACTCGGGGAAAAAAAAGTTCCGGGATCTGAGTACATCATTCCAATCAATATCACCTCTACAGTACTATATTCTCGCCCTTCATTTTAAGATTTCTTTCTTAGGGCCGTGTTAGGATTACGGATTCAGGGGATTTAGGGATTCTAAGTTTCGAGAGTTTCAAAGAGACTCACGAAATTGAACGAGGGGTTCATTTATTTTATGGGACATTTAATCTCTCACTAGCTACTCCATACAACTCGTAATCCCCGACCTTTACTAGGAGCTAACTAGTAAGCAAAACTCACCTGACAAGCATCTCGCCGCTTCGTATGTTGTAGTTGGCCCCGGGGGCGGGGTCATATGACAATAAAGCTGCCTAAAACCCCTCCTTCAAACCTGGATTCTCACACTCCCAAGAGATCAACAATAGAAAACACCAAAAATGCATGTGTTGACCGTCTGCTGAGTTCCCATGGTGGTTGTCGGCTTTCTCTCCCTTGGATGACACACTCACTGACACTATGTAGGCCCGCTCTATCAACCATTGACCGACTGCGGCAACTGGGCTGCTCGATTGACCAGATTTGCAAAATAGAGGGCATCCCAGGTGTTTCTATTGGAGTCCTTGACTATGGAGAAACTTTGTGGACCGAAAACTTTGGATTCCGCGACAAATCCAAAACAGCGCTTCCAGACTCAAACACCCAATATGGAATCGGACATATCACCATGCCAATGGTGGCTGCTGGTATTGGCAAACTTGTGGACGACGGAAAACTTCAGTGGACCACTTTATTGAGAGAAATCATACCCGAGATTGAGCATACTGATGTCAACTGGACCTACACATCCACAATAGCCGATATTCTCGCGCATCGCTGTGGCTTGGACGGAGAAATTGCAACTTTACTAGCTGATGGCGGAAATGGCATCATACAGCCTTCTCTCGAAGCGTTTTTGAAAACTGTCGACTTCATCCCTCGCCCGCTTCCACACCGTGAGAATTGGCTGATGTGTCCTTGGGGATACACAATCGCTGCGTACATAATCGAGCATATATCTGGGCAGCCACTTCACGAGTATCTTCAGAATCAGGTATTCCGGCCACTTAGGATGACTTCTACCACTTTCCGGCCATCATTTGAAGAGAGCCACAATGTCGCTGAACCACATGCTTCACTTAGCAACGGGGAGGCTTGTCCATTGGAATTTCAGCCCAATTTTGCGAATACATTATTCGAAGGTTCACGCGGAGCCTATTCGACCGTGAGCGATCTTCTCATATGGGCCAAGCAAACATTGGCTGCGAGCCAGAATACCGAGCTATCCGCCAACACAGTATTGAAACAAACCCCGGACATCCTCAGCAACCACATCGCAATGAAGAATCCATCATTGTTGGAAAGATCGTACGGATTTGGCTGGGCTCGAGCCCAGCTTCCCGGCATTGTGGGCCTTCTCGGTGGAAACACCGGACTTTGGGAAATGTCTGAGCAGCCTATATTCGGGGCTGGAAACCAGTCTAGGCTCATGATATATCACCAAGGCGGAGGGCCGGGATACTCTTCATTCCTTGCTATTTTTCCTGAGACGCAGTCGGCCGTTGTAGTTCTCATGAACACCACTGCGGTGAGCGATGCTGCTGACTGGATCGCGCGACTCCTCATTGAGGGCCTCTTTGACTTTGCCAAACCCACCGATTATGTGAAGCTTGCAGAAGAAGGTAAAAGACGAACACTCGCACGGTTTGCTGCACTACATGATAGATTGACCCGAGAGCGAATCCAAGGAGCACCACCACTCCCCCTTGAATGCTACGTCGGCAAGTACAACAATGGGGACTATAAGTACATGCTGGAAGTCACTTTGAGTCCAGAGTCAGAGAGCGATCTCATGATCTCCTTCCAAGGTCTAGACTCACAGCGCTACCCTCTTCGTCACTACCACGACCACGTCTTTGAGTGGAGCATGAGCTTTGACGAAGTGAAGAAGAGTGGGAGATATGATATCGCAGATCCTTCATACTATAGGATTCGCTTCGAAACATATCCCGACAACCGAGCGTCTCGGATAATTTGGAATATTCACGAAGCATCAGTTCCAGATGGACTGACATTTGAGTGGAAAGATGAACGTCTTGCGGAAGCATGGCGCGCAGTACAAGCAGGTATGAACAACTTCGTTTCGAACATGATATATCCGGGATTTGCTACTGACTTAAGGACAAACGGCTATTTAGACATCGTGGCTGCCAAGAAATTGCAGTGAATGGATTAGAATAGTGGCATATCTAGTCTGTCTGGGATTTTGATTATCTTCAACCTGGGTGCTATTATTGACATTATCCATAGTAGTAGGTACGGTACAGGGTGACGCGTGAGGATATACTACCTTTTCCTCGAGCGAACCAACCTCATACCGGAAGACCAAAAGCCGTTAGTCCTAAGCCAGAAATCCAAATGAACTGTCGAAAGCTCCCTTGAAACTTTGGACAGCTTTCGGGCGGCTACCAGACATTTAAAATAAGACTGAAACAATGAAACATCCATGCCAATTCCCAGACAAACCCCTTTTACCAGACAAGCGCGACGTGTGTTGCAGACCCATTCTTCCCAAGAAGCTCCTCTCCATGCCCCTCTCGGCCTGTCACCCGCAATCTAAGCATGAGTGGACCAATTCCCCTAGTACTGAGCCACTGTTCATCTTTCCCATCCCTCTCACTATGCAACCAAATACTGCATTCTCCTTTGTTTTCGAGTGGCAACCCGAGGTTAAACGTGCAGCCAACCTGGCCTCTAGCTGTGCTAGGTGGCGAACCAATCATGCTAGAGAGCAGCGTCGAATAATTCTTCATATGAGAAGACGGCACGACCACTTCGATCTGATGAACTCCAATCGCCCCACACGGATGGGTTACTCTAGCCGGATCATCAAAGCGCAGTCTCGTCTGCCTAGGAGACCCATCGTAACACACGAAAGGAGCGTCCAAGCGGCCCGTTGGGAAGAACTTCTCGTCTGGAGTTTCCGATGCACCATGGAAATCCGGATTGGCTCTTGTCCAGTGGAGTTTCAGACCTTCTGGCGTTGTCCGGCCCTGTACGGTTGGCTGAGGAAACGACACGCCGAGATTACCGTCTCCGCCAGGACCTTTATTCAAGCGTTGGCTGACGCCTTGGAAATGCTCAGCGGCGGTCTGTGTCGACATGGAAGATATGCTCCAATCAATGAGACCTGGGCTTTTAGTTCCCCAGGTGTGGCCAACCGGTGGCTGGTCCCACCAGTTGAAGAGCTCTAGATACGTGCCGTCCGCAAACACAATGAGCTTTAGCTGGCTAGCCTGACCTGAAATGCGGTGATCAGCATCGTTCTATAGGGGTTGAAAGGCTTGCGCTGTACGTACCGGTGTGTTTGCCGCCTTCGATTATAGTGAAGTTGTCACTTAGCCATGAAGGGGGGCTCTTGAATTCTTCTTCTGAGAGTAAAATTGTAACATGGTCAATTCTTGAGGCTGTATTGATGGACCCCATCTTGAGTGACTAGCTCAAAGGCTGATGGAATAATCAATTATAAAACGGTACCTGCACTTTAGGGAGACTTGGAGTATTAATATGACGTCTCTGATTGCTTTTCTTACCTATAACATATGTAATCTGTTGTTGTCCCTTGTCCATGCAGGGCGTTGAAGATCATTTCCGCACCGGATGCCTCCACATCAGCGGTGGGTTTCTGTGTATCTGATGTGTACCTGCAGGCAGTTGTATAAAATTTACACGTAATTTAACGTTTTTGTATTTTTGTGAGAAAATTTGTTGGACTGGAATCTTTGATATGGATTGCTGTCCAGGGTAGAAATAGTCTCAGGATGAATACTCCGAGGAACAGAAGAGTATTTTACACTCTTCTGTTGCTCAATTTGACTCTGACAGATATCCAAATCCATATTCTGCCTTATATACATACGATTGCCCATTTTCGGTCATTGAACCCTCAAAGGAACTCCCGTGAGAAAGTGCCTGTAGGATCCCATGTTTTCTTGAGTTGTTTGAGTCTCTCGATCCTCTCTGCACCTTTGTATCGCCAGTGGAGAGGATCAACGCGATTGGAGTTGGTGTAAGATATAAATTTATCCTCTGTTGAGCCGATCCGCCCGACATGTGCCCCTGCAGCGACAAACTCTGTTATAGGTTCCTGGGTAGAGGGCTCTCTATAGCAAGGAAGAACATTTCTGCGACAGGAGATGTGTTAGTGGAAAGTCTCGCATGATTGGAGATGGTATCCTTCGATCACTGTGGGGAGGGAGTACTCACAGCCATAATAGTTGGCCTGCATTACCAAAGGAGGTATCCGTGATCGGAAGCTGGCAAGCCGGCGCACGCCATCCGAAGATTACCTGAGTGCCTTTTGCGTCTGGGTAATCTGTTATAAGATCCTGATGCAGTTTAGCCATTGCGAGGAATTTTCCGGCTGTAAATTCGGCCAGGCCTATTAGGTTGATGCTCCTGAAGTCCCCGGGTGACGATTTCGCGAGTGGAAAATCACTGTGATTCTCGAACAAAAGCATCCGTGTCGTTGTTTCGATCGGATCGAGGTCCGTAAGCCTTTGGAAAGCGAACTCAGCTTTAGCAGGGTCACCGATGTAGTGTGCATTTATCACAATAACTTGTTGAAACTCTGGGGGTCGAGAAACTATCATTAAATGGCCGGCTGTAGGCGTTGATGGATCGACCATGAGCTCCTTCATAATCATAGCAATCTCCCTTGCCTGACACATGGGGAAGATGAGTTGACGGAAAAAATGTCCTCCTACCATGCTGCCCAGGGTGGACAGAGGGTAGGTGCGAATAGTCAGTTCCGTAACAACTCCAAAGAATTGCCCAGCCCCACGGATCGCCCAAAACAGATCCGGGTTTATCGTGTCGCTTGTCTCAACCAAGGAGCCATCAGCTGTGACGACACGAGCAGAGAGGATGTTGTCAGAGCCGAAGCCGAATTGTCCAGAGTAAAGGCTGATACCACCCCCGAGGAAGAACGGGATCACGCCAATAGTGTTCGCATCTCCAATAGCTATGGATCTTATAAGCGTATAAAATAAAAGAATAAAAAGGAAGAAGACGAACCTGTGCATTGTTCCTGGCGGGCTAGTTCCACCTGAAACTCTTTATGCAAGACACCTCCGCGTACTCGAACTGTCCCACAACAAGGGTCTACCTCGACTCCTTTGAAATTTGACATATCAATGACAAGACCATCTTCTCCAATTGACGACCAGGGGCTGTGTCCACCTGTGGCCGCAACAAATGGTGTTGATGTGGTAGCTGCAGCTTTCACCTTCAACAGTAGTTAGTGATAAGAAGCCGCTATACTGGGAAGGGGAAAGATATTGACTCACCACTTTAACAACATCGTCTTCACAAGCGGGCCTTACAACAGCTCCTGGTACTTTCACTCCTATATTTGACCATCGTTTAGGGGTTGTCCAGAAATGAGCGTCCGTCCTGTCAGTGAGAATCGCTGCATCTTCTGACAGACAACCCCTGATATAAAGTACAAATTCGGCAATTGGCATAACTTTGTCTAGATATAACCTTGTTTAGATCGCGCAATAAACTGTGTTGATGGCGAAATTTCAAGCGAATCGGCAGAAAATTCAACGAGACGCGTCTTTGTATCAAGCTATAATTCAACGACGGGTGGACTAGAGAAAACTCTACGCGCTATATCTCCCTTTGAAATAAAAATTCCAGTTAATCATTCATTCCGGGCTGTGTATTTAGAATTCAGCTTACGGAAGATACTGATATATTAGTATTTTAGAAGATGTGCACGAATGATATAAGTCTAATTTGAATCGTGTACTCGAATCTATGTAAAATACAATAAAGTGGATCAAGATCTGGAAATATTTTATACGAGTATTGTAGGATCTTTGAAGAATCCAGCGGTGAGGGACCGGACTAGTAGGGTTTATATGGGGCACGCTTGGCTCTGTCGTCGTCGTCATCGCGAAGGGACTACAACAGTACTCCGTAGATTAAGCTGTATTTTCATTTGCTTTCCGATTTTGGTAACCTAAAAGGCAACTAATCCGTGATGACAGAACTACGTTATATAAAGTTCAATGAAGATCTCAGCTGATCTACACATGTGGAAGCTGAATACTTCCAAGGTTGGTTAGGGACCCCCTTGCTCGTGCATGTGCATACCTATGTTGTATGTACTCCATACGGAGTATTTCACTAGTTAGGTAATGCATGGTATTAAGTAATTGGCTATATAAAAAAACTTCAAACTATGTTGTACATGCAGCTAGATGGTCGGTGAGTCCTGGGATAGATCTATCATATAGTACACGTCATGCTGCATTATATTGTATACTAGTAATTCTACGTCGTCGTTGGAGTGAATTCCAATTCGATGCAATCTCTGGGAGCCTCACCAACGCATCTAGTTTTAATGTACTCATTCGGGACCAAAATCAAATGAACAAAGAATTCTTACCACCATGGTTTTTAACTCCGAGGAAGACAAACTGTTCCTACCGCCAGCGGAGTGCAATCCTGGAAAGCGCTATGGCGCTATGCGGTGTTTCTCTTCGATAAAAATGTCAATGCACCTGCAATCATGGCATTCCTACCAATCGTGAGGGTAGGTTGAATTGCTGGAGCGAAGGAGGAGGAGTGATTGACCGGAATATCTTGTGAGACTCTTCCTTTCTTCTCAGCCTCATCCCAGGTGTTGCTATCAATGCATCCAAGGAACCAGAAGCAGCAGGGCTTTCCAACTGCTAAGCCAAGTTTTGTGAAGTCTTCACTGGCGTTGCTTCGGGGCCAGTCCGGATCAAATCCATTCGAAAAAACGGCTTCGAAAGTATCCGACAGTCTCTCGGTGGTGATTTTGTCATTTTCCGTGATTGGGAAGTTCGTGATTGCCTCAATCAGTGGCTCCTCGTCCGCACCACTAGCACTGCTTTCCGCTTTGGCAATGCGCTCAATTGACGCGAGAACCTTTTTTCGGGTATACGAATGGGCAGTCCTTATGTTGACTTGCATTTCCGCTTTCTGCGGAATGATATTGGCAGCCTGCCCAGTGTTCAGGCTACCAACAGTCACAATAGCAAATTCCTGGCTCGGGCTGATCTGCCTGCTCACAATGGTTTGAAGTCGCATAACCGTGCTCGCAGCCATAACCACAGGATCAATCGCTCGGTCAGGCATGGACGCATGCCCGCCCCTACCACGAAATGTCAACTTAAGTGAATCTGACCCCGCCAACATCACTCCAGGGCGCATTCCAATGCGCCCAACTGGTTTTGCTACCACATGCTGTGCCATCAAAACATCGGGAATGGGGACTAAGTCGTATAGACCACCGTCAATCATCCGCTGTGCGCCTTCCCCGAGCTCCTCGGCAGGCTGAAACACAATAACTAGTGTGCCTGTCCAGATGTGTTTGGTTGTCACAAGAGTATCAAGTGCGGCGAGAAGACAGACCATGTGCATGTCATGACCACAGGCGTGCATGACGGGCTTTACAACACCGTCGGACTCATCAAGCATAGTCTTTTTGCTGGCGAAGGGAAGATGAGTTTCCTCAAGTATGGGCAAGGCGTCCAATTCGGAGCGTAGGAGGACTGTCTTTCCGGGTCCATTTCGCAGGACTGCCGCAATTCCAGTGCCGCCGATGTTATCGTAAACCTCTAAATTAGGAACTGTGCGCAATTTTTCAGCGACTATGTTGGCGGTGGTAAACTCCTGATGGGAAAGTTCTGGATGAGAATGGAGTTTTTTATACAAAGCTTCATAGTCCTCGAGATCTGAGACATTGAGACCAATGAGGCTAGAAATTTGAGTCGGCTGAAATGCTTCCATAATGCGTCTTTCTTGAAGCTCGTGATATAGTCCTGAGATTTTGTAATTTTTGCCAACAGAAGTCACTTGGTCAGATCGTTAGGGGATTCGGTTGTCAGGTCCTAGTAATGAAAATGCTTAGTACTCCGTACATTCAACGGTACTATCCCGCAGCAAAATTTAATTACGATAATAATCGCATGTCAAAGATGAAAATCATATCCTGGGCCTCTCCACACATCTCGTGGAGCTGAACATTTTGTAGACCCGCTTCCAAGCTTCCTCCACTGACAGACGCAATACAACATACACATCTGTATACATTCCAGCCATGGCTTGCGCATCGTATGCATGTACAATTCATTGCTACATATGTAGTTCAATGCCTTAGATTCCACCAGCATTTCTACGCAATGTTCGAATCTTATCAGAATTATCTTCTCTTGGCATATCTCATTGTGCAGCACAATTGCCGGCCCGCAGCTTATCGCCGCCGATCTTCGCCTTTTATGCTGTTTCTACAAAAAAGAAACTCCTCGATCTAGCCGGTTTGTGATTTATCATCTGCTAAAATATTGTAGAGAGGCTTTGTCGTATCCACATCGCTTCTGAACTTAATTTAGTAGTTATGGAAGACCGATCATATCCGAACAAGTGCACTTCGTATTCTCGAGAATTGTTCTCACAAGCTTGTACAGGTCATAAACTGAGTAGAAAGGCGTAAAGTAAAAAGGCAGAGCTGCCTTAGCTCCAATCATTCACTATTCACCGCTTCTTCTCGGGTGACAGTGAGAGTTTGTTGGGGCTGGCTGAAATTAAATCATTGCTGCATGGAGTACAGAATATAGTTGCATGTACGTATACCGAACAACTGAGACTTTTTTATGTGGTTTTGAGCTGTCAGGTACTATCCAATCTGTTATTTGTAAAAATGAAAAACGAAATTCCATTGAACGCTTCAAAGTTCACTAATTGGAGCGAATATTCCGATTCCACAAATCCCTCTATCGCAATGAATAGAATGTCAGTCCCTCAAATAACTTCCGGGCTGTTCGAATAATACTTCCTTTTTCAACCAAATATTCCCCTTTTGTGTCGCAAGACACACTGAGTTGAACATCAATCTGTCCTGCGCGATGCGCGATGCGCCAGATGTGCGGCTGTAGCCTGCTATGGGAATGTTCCCAACAGACGGTCGATGAGGGCAATACGTCCGATGCTACCGTACCAGGTATACTCAAAGCTGCCGACAAACAAATAGCACCCGTGACTTGGAAAGTAGGATGTAAGACTCCCGCGCTGAATGCTGTCACCTCAACATCCACCGAGGAATTCGAGGTGCTCGGGCGGGCGACCACAGCAATCTTCGGCGTCCCTCGGCACTGCGCAGCATCTGCTATATCTCGCGCCAACCCCATTCGAACTGCACCTGCGCGGCGGATTGCTTCGATGACGGCTTCAGACTTCGTAGCTTGTGGTCCGTCTAGGGCGTAAGATGTCGGCATTGAGGCAGCATCCACCAAGACAAATGGATTTGTGCAGTCAATCAAGGTGGTGTGGACAACGAACCCAGTCCCGGTGCTGGGGCATTGAAAGGCAAGGTAGTCTTTCCTGGCTCCGCTGGGAAACAGTTTCCCTGTCATATTGCCGTTTGGCGCCAGAAACGTGATTCTAATATCACATGTGGTATTGTTTTGCGGAATGGTGACCAGCAATGCTTGGCCAGTATTTGTGACGAAAACTCTGATATCAACCTGTTCACTCACTTAATAACCGGTTTCACTTGGCGCAAATAAAGCGTTGCTGTTGTTGTTCGTCATAAAAGAAAAAACTCACGCATTCTTGTTCCTCTGGAAACACCACTAGATTTTGATCCAGAGCAAAGAGTCCGACTCCAGCAGCTAGATTCCCACAAGTCCCAGACATGTCTATTTTTGCACCAGCAAAGTCCACCTGGGCGAATGTATAATCGATATCGTACCCGGGCATCGTTGAGCGCGAGACAACTGCCACTTTGGAAGTGGTTGGTGTGCCTCCGCCGATGCCATCAGTTTGACTGCCAGTGCCCATAAGAGACAGAAGAATCGGCTCCCAGTCACTCTGTGATTTTGGAAGTTGATCTCTGAGCACATAAAGACCCTTCGATGTCCCAGATCTCATCCATGTTGCAAGGATCGACCGTTGATGCCTGCCGCGACTGTCGTTTGATTTCATGATGAGCGAGAAACTTGTCAAAGCAATCAAACTGGGACGACGCAGCCTGACAAGATCTCAGAGTCATGGGATGATATGTCACTTTTTTGCATATTCCCTATACTTAGTTCTCTACGCAATCATGCATAGAAAGTCGTTAATTGATTTCTCCATGTAAGTGATGCAGAGATGGAGCTTAAAGTCGCATGGACCCAGCGGCACGATGATAGCATCAAAGAGTTATACACCGCTTCTTCGAATCTCAACGGCATGACTGTTGATATTAAAGTTTTACTGGTTGACAGGTAAGCTGCACCTTGCATATGTATCCGTGCAGTTGAAAGACGTGGGCGTCCACTGCGCGCCAATGCAACTAGGGTCCCCTTGATTAATCTGTGCGCGTAGTGCAACGATCCAGGTAATGCAAAATTTCGTCAAAGCAAAAAATGGGATAGGGAAATGAATCATGTAAGTAGTCGCCGCATTCCTACTTCCTGGGTAATCTTCAATATTGCCGATGTCGCAACCACCTCACACTATTACACTGACCGGCTCTATACACTATGACCAGGTTAGTCGGATAAGGCTTGATGATATCATGCTGCAAACTCATTATTCGTTACTCACTAACATTTCTCATTCTCTTTTGGCAGAACCCTAAGCGAGACGATAGGCGATGTTTGCCTCACCAAAGTCCCATCACTCTTCCGGCGGATGAATCTTCCCAATGTCGTCCAAATAACACCTGAAGTCCCGTCAGTTGCGGAGGGCGCTGTTATTTTGGTTCAAGTGCTGTCTACAGAAGGCAAACGAACCTATATGGAATCCACAACCGGAGAAAGCGATGATCTGGCAGAGGGAGATATCATACCAGCAGTCCTAGGTAAACGTCGGATGTTCAACGGGTTTAGTTGCGACATCCCCAAGACACTGGCAGTGGGGGACCTCTTGTACTGGAGCAGTGCGAGCGGCGTGGTCGGCGAAATTCGAGGCTCTGACAAGGCTTGGGGCAAACAACTGGCGGTGCGCGTCCTGGGCAGTGCCCAAGTTGCCGGCCAACACCTCAACATCAAACAGGCGCAATTTGTCCGCCGACTGCGACACTTGGATACAATCGCACCTGTAATTTGCGTGGTGGGCACAGCTACCAACACTGGCAAGACTTCCACGTCGGCAAAAGTCATTCAGCACTTCAAATCGAAAGGGCTGAAGGTTGCGTGTGCGAAGCTGACCGGGATGGCATACCTCGAGGAACTGAAAAAGCTCTCATCGACTGATGCGGACCTTGTTTTGGGCTTTATGGATGCGGGCTTGCCGAGCACCTGTGGCGAGAATGTAACGGAGATTGTTGAAGTCGCATTGGGGACATTGCATCACTTGAACCAGATCCAGCCAGATATCATTGTGGTGGAATTTGGCGCAAGTTTCCTAGGGCCTTACAATGCAGAAAGTGTTCTGTGCTCGCCCGAGTTTAAGAAGCATATTGCTTCCGTTATTGTTTCGGCGAGTGACCCTGTTGCCGCATGGGGGGCAAAACAACTCATGGACCAGTGGGGAATTGCTATCACCGTTTTCACAGGACCTGTTGTGAACAGTAAGAGTTTTGAGGCGTATGTGGAAGAAACCTTGGGTATTCCTGCCGAGGATAATCGAGACACCATCCCCAAAATCATGTCTTTGGTGGAATCTAAGCTTGAAGAGTTCAAGCAAAAGCGAGCGAGCCCGGTCCTACAAGTTTAATGCCTCGGTGGCTGTCCCAATGTATTTACTGCTTTGGTCGATTCAGTCGCGCCCAACACGAAGGCTTCATGTTAGTATATTCATCAGGTCAATTGATCTCCTAAAGTCAGAATTGAATTTATGAACTCAACCGTGTGCTCCTTTCATTCTACATATTCACTTCCAATAGTTCTAATCTTTCTATGATCCAAACATTACCTATACTCAAAATTTCAAACAGGTAGAACGATACATTTTTAAACTGCCAGTGGTATCAAGGTGTAAATACATATAAAGCATATACATCGTCTTGTAGTTAATACATACATATAGTTATGTACCTAAGAGACCCGCTTAAAAGAAGCTCTGTATTCACGTAATGAGGTTCATCTTTCCGACAAAGATATGATCCTGCGGATCGGGGATCGCACGCATGTAGTATTTTTAGTGTACATCAATACCATCATAGGCAGATGGCTTATATGCATGACAAGAACTACACTTATGCAGACCTCGTACGTTGCAGCTCTGCTAGATGACTTTAATGGGCGTCCTAACAATGTACAGGGAAAATGGCGGTGACCATCGTTACAATACCTGTCGCATTCGCTTTTGGGGCAATATAAAACCCTACTATCTATAGTTTCAAAGTTCTTTTATCCAAACACATTTGACATCATCCCCCACAATGACCTTAATCGTCGAAAGTCTGCCAGATGAGCCGTTGTTCCATCATATGCTGGGGGCTTTCACGGCTAACCCTGATTATCTTCTGTTCAATGACAGGATAAAAGGCACCGAGGCAAGCTGTATGCAGTTGCTGACGGATATGCTCTACATGCGTCGTCAAATCGTCCAAACATTGCCGACCTCGATGTTTGACTCCCGAAACATGATCATCCCACAAAGACCATTCATTCTGGTCCTGGCGCCAGGAAACTACGACTTTGTTGTTGCATCCTTGGGTGCTCTCTGCTGCGGTGCAGCCTTCTCGCCAATGTGTTAGAGAAGCTCCGAATTTCCCAAACACGGTGCCGTAACTGACGGGTGTGACACAGCGAGTAACTTGAGTCCAGAGGAAGCCGTCTACATTGTGGAACTCTCAAATGCGTCCTGCCTCCTCTTCGCTTCGGAATTCCAACATCTAGCATTGGCAATCCAGCAGCGCGCTGCTATCCAGAAGCATGGAGGTCGCCCGTTAATCACCATCCAGATCGACGCGTACAACAAATCGCCAACCCCGAGCCCCCAGATCAAAATTGACCCCGAGATGTCAATGGATCCACAGAGTGCCGGTGTGCTTGTTTTCACATCTGGCACGACTGGGCCCCCAAAGGGGATTATCCGCCCCCGGAGTATTTTTTACGCTGTCCCGAGATCCTTCCCAAGCGGCGGGGTCGCATTGTGCTTCCGGCCTGTAGTTTGGGGTGGTATTGCCCTGCCTCTAATATGGCGGTCCATTAATGGAACCCGGAATGAGATTATCAGGGACAATATGTGCGAAGTATGGGAACGATTGAGGACAGGCGATGTTACTGATTTGAAGATCTCGCCACCTAAGTGGAGAAGTTTTATGCAATACTTCAATGAGCATATAGATGTGTTGCCAGCCGAGCAGAGAAAGCAATACGTCGATGGAGCACGGGCGTTAAAGAAGCCCGTTGTCACAGGTGACTTCCTGGGGCCGAAGATCATGGAGTTCTTCCGGGAGCTTCTTGGGCGTCCGCTCATTAATATCTACGGCGCAACGGAGATGGGTGTTGTGATTGCCACTACGGATGACTGTAATTCGAATTTGGAGGTCAGTCTTCCTTTGGTATCAAATTTATCTTGGCTGATGATTGGTAGCGGTGCATTGGGAAGCCACGGGACCAAGTGCAGGTGAAACTGTCTGAAGGGGATCATGGAGATATCTTGATCAAAGGCCCGATGATGTTCACAAGGTGCGTAATATGTTAATTTTTTTACCGTATTACAAGCTTATTCCCTGATATGTACAGATATCTTGGAAATGAAGCTGCAACACGGGCTGCCTTTGATGAGGAGGGATACTTCCGAACTGGCGATATTGGACATCGAGTCGGGGACCAGTACATTCTTGAAGGTCGATCATCAACTGATGGTAAGATATTTCCTCTCTTAGGCACTGGAAATTATACCGCATCTAACACAGCTTTCACTAGTCATACGGTGTCGTGGGCTTCTGATTCCTATTCAAGAGGTAGAGGCGCGACTGGCTGAGCTTCCATATATTTCGGAAGTATATGTCGTTCCAGTAGAGTTCGACTACACCCGAAAGATTGCTGCTCTAGTTCGATTGACAACTTTAAAACACCGGCCAAATCTCTCGAAAATTCGAGGAGATCTGCAAGACAGGCTTCAGAAGTATAAGCATCCGTCACTCCTGCGGATATTGCAAAACGGTGAACAGATATTGCCATCAGCCGCCGGAAAGGTGATGCGAAAAGCGATTGCAGAGAAGTATTTTTATGTGTCTGAGGAGGGTACACTACCATCGGAGGTGGAGTCCTGGAATGGAAATTCCAAAGACATTGATGGTCCTCGAAAAGCGTGGGACGGGGCTGGGTTGGCGTGAGAATTCAGTCAATCTAGGCATAATCAACCTATGATTAAGTGAGGGAGCCCGACGCATTGGGCATTATTGTTTATTTTCTTTTGATGTGTTCAGATGAAAGACCTATATCCTTCTAGTCATGGTAGCATTATCTCAATTGAGGACAAATTTCCAATATCCTACCTAGGTATTTGGAATGCAATGTGTCCTCACTTTCCATTTCTAACAACACGCTTAATCCTCTTCGGATGTCTTTGCCTCTCTCCAGCTTTGTCCCCAAAAATACAGAGTCCATAAAGCCGGCGTAGAAATGATCATCAGGACCGCAAGGAGCACTCCAACCCAGCCAATACCGATAACTTCGATCAACGGTGCCACAGCGGCAACAGCGCCAGCTGAAACCAATCGGTTTACTAAAGACATAGCAGCACGCGTTGAAGCAGGCCTATCGGCGTTCAAATCCACAGCGAGCATGTTGATGGTGTTGTTCACACCTCCACTCGCGTTTCCGCAAAAGAACAAGATGATCAAAGGGGCCGCTAAGTGGACATTGTAATCCATAACCCAACCAAACGCAACAACGCAGAGGCAGTATAGATAGATAAATGGCAATCCAAGACCTAGCCGGGCCTTTTCGAGGGGTATGCGCCGGAGCTGCTTCGGAGACTGTCGGTTAGGTTGGATTTCCTCACCTACTCGGCGCGCCTGGTGCCTAAACAACCGATCCGCTAATAATCCCGCAGTCCAGCGGGTGGTCAGTCCTCCGAGTGTAAAAGGGAGATAGCACAACCCGATATACAGCGGGCTAAGCTTATAGTTCTTCGCCAACAGGGTTGTCAGACTATTCACAATGGCTGAGGACGCGCAAGTGGTCGTGGAGTCGCAGATGACAAGAAGAGCGATATGTCTATCCCGGAGCATTTTGAGAGTTTGGATAATCCCTGGGCGTCGTCTGAATGTAGTTCGTGTGTCGGGGGCTGGTTGTTGCGTAATTGGTCGGACTAATTGAAGTGCGCATTTGTTCCATGTCTGAGGAGCCAGACTGCCGTTGCCTACTACTGCGCGGCAGGTCTCACGCAGGAATAAAAGCATAGTGATGATGATCACTCCTGCTGTGATGGCAAGAAACCAGAAGATACTTCTCCATCCCAGGTACTGTGTCAGGATACCTCCTAGAGTTGGCCCAATTGCTGGACCAATTGTCGTTCCTAGCGAGGAGTAGAACATGTATTTGCCTCGCTCTCCTCGGGTAATGAGATCAACGATAGAGGCGCCAGAAATCACCATAGCGCTAGCGCTGGCAAAACCTTGGATACAGCGCAGAACGAGTAGGGCCGGGAACTCGGTTTGAAGGGCCAGTCCGATGCTACTCCCAAAGAAGACGAGTAAAGAGGCTATAATAACTGGCCGACGGCCATTGAGATCGGATAAACTGGCAGTCAACAGAGGAGACACGGCTTGGAAAACCTACTAGTGTTAGCTACTGCTTAATATCTCTCAGGCATGGAATTTACCTTGTAGGCAGTTATTGTCAAATTAATTTTGGTAGTTGACACATGTATGTCTCTCGCCATGGACCCAAGGGCGGGAAGATACATACTAACAGCTATAGGACTCAGGAAGGTCACTAATGCGCATGTACATATTGTAAGAATCTTTGCCTTCTCGGATAGGATACAGTACAATGGCTCGGCCTTTTCGGTCAGACTTTCCTCTTCCCGCCCTTTCACATATTCAACATCATCTGGCGTGCAGATATTTGGATTAGCCTTCGTGTCGAGTCTTGGTTCCTCAGACTTCATTGTGGCTGACATGATTTTGGGCTGGAATCCATCCAGGTCCTCCTCTAATCATAAGGACTTTGTATTTAGTTATAAGAAAGAGAAAGCCGATCTTGCCCTTCATGATCCTAGCATATAATTTTACTGTCGCAACCCCTTATGACTCGGAGCATTCTTGGTCCAGCTGCTTTATTGTTGATCTCATCTGCCTCGTCACCCTATGCAAGGGGTTGGAGTTTGGTCCTGTCATGTTCTACACTTCTTATTATTGTTCTTTGCTTTTTCTACAATAGGTACTTCAGATCAAATGTGCTTACGGGGCACTTTTTTTTCTTTTTCAATAGTCTATAGCCTATTGACAATCCCAGACGGCAATAGAATAAAATATTATTTTCAAATGAAATTTCATTATCGTGCGCTGTGGCTTAACGGGACCCTCATAATTACAGATTCTGTCAAGCTACCATTACTTACTGATGAACCTAGATCCTAGGTCTCTTATATTGTAAGAGCATGTTTCATCAGGCTAGGGTGCTACAGATATATCTGATATTTTTTCAATAGATCGACGTGTACGATCTTCGCAAGGCATACCCGTGAGATTATATCCAGGAACCGGGCAAGGGATAAAGATTCCCCTATGCTGTAGTCAAAAAGAAGAAATGCTGAGCTTTGATAAAATTTGCTTTGTTGAGTCCTAATACGTACAACATCTTTTCCGATCTTCAAGAGGTAACACTTGGTGCTTGACAAAACTTGACACGCTTGCTAGTGCTGAATCTATACTACATTTAAAAAATAACCAGCGATTCTCTTTCTGCTGCAGTATTTCTGCTCACTTTCAATTGAATCGAGCTCACAATACTGGTCACGCCACTTGTTATCATGAAAGAGGACGTGAAGGACTGTGAGCAGGCAGGCATTGCCCGTGGCAAAAATGACCGGCAGAAGGAGCACTCTCCAATTGATGATCTGCTCTCCCAATATTCAGACGCAGAAAAGGCCAAGGCGTTTCAGAAACTAGATTGGAGTTTGATTATTCTGTTCGACCCAGACCCTCCCATTTAAGTTCGCATAAGCGCATAGCTGATAATTGCAGGCTCGGCATTCTCTATCTACTGTCATATATTGACCGCGGTAATGTAGGAAATGCCTACACCGCAGGTATGGGCAAGGAATGGGGTATCACCTCAAACCAATACTCTTGGGTGATAACCGCATATTATATCGCTTATATTACCTTCCAATGGTTCATTCTCCTCTGGAAGCTGGTCTCACTCCCAGTAAGTGACCATCCCCAGATATCACCGTAGTATCAAAGCTAAAGATTATCAGGTATGGGTCTCTTTGATGGCACTCGGCTGGGGCGCTTCTAGTATGCTCCAAGCCGCAGCCAGCAATTTCGCGGGCTTGATAATTCTTCGTTGTCTAATAGGAGCATTCGAAGCTGGCTTTGGACCAGGTGTGGCTTTATATCTATCTTTCTTCTATCGCCGGTCGGAGATGGGGTTCAGATTTGGACTTTTCATTTCATTTTCGGCCATTGCAAACTGCTTCGCATCCGCGCTAGCCTACGGCATTGTTCACGCAAATACATCGATTGCCGATTGGAAGTTGCTGTTCATTATTGGTAAGTGCATAGGACGTTTCATTCAATCTCGACTACTTGACAGTCTAACACCTTGTCTAGAGGGCATTCCCACTATTGTGGCAGTGCCCCTTGTTTATGTGTTTCTGCCCAGAGGGCTTGGTGAGTGTCGCTTCCTCACAGCGAAGGAAAATGATATTGTGCGCCTTCGAGCGCTTTCGGGGCGTGGCCATGAAGAAAAGGGAAGATTGGACCAGAAAGATGTGTTCGCTGCGTTGTTTGATTATAAAAATTACTTCCAAGCAGTTATTGTCTTTTGCTTGAATGTAAGCTCTCAATATACCATTGACATTAGAGAACCATAGGTAGGCTAACAATTTACAGTCTGCCTTTGGAGCTCTTCCTGCGTTCCTGCCAACAATTATTGAGGACATTGGATATACATCAGCCGAAGCACAGGGGCTGTCGGCACCCCCCTACCTACTTGCATACTGCATCTGTCTATTGGCTTCCTACACGTCCGATCGAGTTGGCAACCGCTCATTTCTATTAAGTGGACTGAGTATACTCGGGGCTGTCGGATATCTTATCCAGGCCCTCGTTAAAACAAATGGAATACGGTACTTTGCATGCTATCTCATCTGCGGAGGGGTGTTCCCTTCTGTGGCATTGGCTTTTACATGGCTCACGGACAACGGGGGCTCTGCGTCCAAACGAGGTGCTGGCCTAGTGATTTTCGGCATGCTAGGTCAAGTCGGATCCATTGCCGGGTCCCGATTCTTTCCCAAAGAGGAAGGCCCTTACTATGTCAAGGGCATGGGTGTCAGTGCTGGATTGCTGTTCTTTGCGGCAATTCTTGCCCAGATGCTTAGGTTACTGATGAGATGGGAGAACAAACGCCGAGATGCTCTTCACGGCCCTGTAGATGCCAAGAAGGATGATGCTGTGATCAACTCGGGAGATGACCATCCAAACTTCCGATTCATTCTATAATTTGAAGACGGGTCAACCAAGTGCACTCCATCGAGACAAATACGGAGGACAGCGTGGGGTGGGTAGTAAGCCAACTTCCCAAGACGAGAGTCAGAGGACTCGTCAAAGCAGTCTCTTGTATATAAGACAACAAGATCAAGTGCAAACTAAACCCGAGGTTACTTGCGTGACCCACGGATTGCACGGCATTTTAAGGACCTCAAATCCGTGGATTGCCACCGTACAATCTCAGCCCTGCGTCATGGGCCGTGTTTAGAGTCCTTTCTATGATTTCAGATCTCACACACTTGTTCATTTTAGAAGAAGATACGCGGTGGACTCAGTTGGACTCGAACTATGAGCACATCCGATGTCGACAAACCAACTATAGAACCGCGTTGGTTTGAGATCTTTGCCACGATTGAGGCCAAGTTCGAAGCCTCCAATATCGCCAGTGAAAAGTGGTTTCTCACAGCTTTGAGCGCGATTACGACGACATCACAATCACACCTTTGTGGCCAACTATACTTGTACCTGATAAGCCAACATGCGTATTCGACTACCACTGCACGCTGGGAGCTGATTCGATGCATGCGCGAGGCGCTATTCAAAGACATTGCTCTTCTCGGATTCCCAAGACCCACAGAGGGACTCATCAACATCACCAAAGTCATGTCCGAGGAAGATAGGGAATGCTCCTTCACCCGAGAAGGCTGGCAGTGCGACGACGCAAATCATGCGCGCGGCATGGGTTGGTTAAAATCAATATATGCGCACAATACCAGTACGCTGTTTGGGTTATTCAAGCAGCACACGAGACTTTGCCTTTTGGCTTTCTGATATCATCTATGGGTTAGTCTTGTCCGACCGCCAGGTTTTGGATGACGTGGATACACAGATGATAGTCTTGCCGGCTGTCATGGGTCAAGACATGCCGCGGATGATCTACTGGCATATCCGAGGAACAAGGCGGTTGGGGATCTCCAAGAAAGATGTGCAAATGGTCATGGAGTGTGTGCATCTGGTCGTTGAAGCTTGCGGTGTGACATTGAAGCAAGTCCCCAGTGTGGATGACGTCGATGTAGATTTGTGAAGAATTGAGCCGATGTCAAGTCGAGGAAATATTGCATTGTCACTTCTCCAGATAAATTTCAAGACATAAAGGGGAAGAAAGAGAAGGTCGTGTCCAATAATAGACTGTTTGTTTGGGGGGCTGCTTACCTAACCACTTCTAGGACCGCTCTTTCGTACCGCATCGGGAGACTTGTTTATGGCTGCCCCGCGTTTTCTCTCTTATTTCTGTATCATAAAGTCAGCCTGTGAATAGTTACGAGACTCACCGCACTTTTTTCGTTGTTATCGCATTTCTCAGCGTGCGCTATTCTACCCCTTTGGTGGCACGCGTGCCTCCCGAAATTCCATCACATGAGTCCGTCATGTCGGCCTCGTCGCGCAGCCAGAGCTCCTCCCCCGATATCCTGGGTCCTCCAGGCGATGCCCAATACTTGATCTCATCGCCGATTAAACCCTTCGCGGGGCGCCAAAGCTGGATGTCTCCTATGATAGCGAAATCACGAACTCCGGCCAAGCGACCGCGACCGCGTGTCAGCCTCAGTCCCGCGAAAAGCGCGCATTCGATTCAATTCAACGATGTCATACTCCCCGGGTCGCCGACAATGAAGTTCAATGGTGGTCGACAGAGGTCGCTCTCTCCGGAGAAGCTTCAGGAGGGAAATGTCAGCCCATGGCGCATCCGACTCACGCTCGAAGCGACACAAGATGAAGATGACGAGAACTGGGGTAGCCCGTCGCGCAAACGATTAAAACCCTCAACCACGACAACCATGATACCATTGAAGGATGAGAGGAGTCCATTGAAGGAGAAGACGCCCTTAAAGCGGCGAGGGCGTCCACGAAAGTCTGACATAAATCTGTCCCCGTTTCTCGCGGGCGCTGGGCAGACCCCTCGCCCTGGACATACACCTGGACCGGGTCATACGCCTGGGCCAGGGCATACTCCCGGGCCGGGGCATACTCCTGGGCCGGGGCACACTCCTGGGCCGGGCCATACTCCTGGGCTACGAGTTGGTGACTCTCAACCACGCAAAAGAGGCCGACCACGGGGCACGCCCAAACCCAAACCACAGGATCTCGAACTGCTGGATGAGCAACCAACGCCGACTGTTGAATATGACCATCCCTTTAGTCCGATGGATATCATTCCCAATAGTGAAACCCGTCAAGCCCAGCTATTCAGTCCAATGGACACCATGGCCAATGAAGCTGGTCTAGGCCAACATGAATACAGTCCGATGGATACTATAGCTAGTGAAGCTAGTCCGGGCCACCAGCGATCCAGTCCGACAGATTCTTTCGCTGGGAGTAATGCACACGCCAGTCCCTTGAACCTCGTAGGGGATGCGGACTCCGAAGATGAGTCTTGGGGGAACTCAGACATGTCAATTGCAGAGCTTCCTGACCCAACAGAGCCCATCACAGAAGATCTGGGCAATATTCGCCGTGAGTACGGCCGAACGAACTTGGAGACGCCTGTTATCGGAGCTACGGAACATCACTTTTTGGATGATGAAAACATCCACTCTACCCCTTCTAAAATGCCATCACCTACACGCGAGCGAGCAATCTTGTCATCGAGAGCTTCTTCTCACCATACCGCTAGCCCACAATCGCGCACATATCCGACTCCGACCCCCACGTCTTCCCTGGCCGATGAAGAAAATCAAACCCGACAAGCCGACGTGGATCATCCCCCAAGGACAGAGACCCATCATGCTGAAACTGATCCCGTTGAAGATCCCGCGGACGAGTACGACGAATTCGACACTATCATGGAAAGTGAAGGATTCACTATGATTTCCCTTGATACGCTCCCATCAGCCAAGCAGCATGGATTCGGCTCCAGCGCTATGACGAACGGCGGTCCCAAACCAAAGGAAGTCGGAGAACGGCTGAGACGCAAACTTCCCGGGACGATTGAAGACCTCCGAGGTGATTCTCGTGCTCAAAAGTCATCCAGTCCAGTCACTACGGCCCTAGGTCCTGGGTTATACGAAGATCCTAGCACGCATATTCCAGAAAGCCACACTGTACATGCGACTGAGCGGCAGTCTGTTAACTATGTGGATGAGATTGCCTACCCTGAACTCCCTGCCGCATCGTCTCCTGCTAAACCAACAATCGCTCCGAAGAAGAGGACATTGACCAGCTTAGCTAAGCTTGTTCGTCTTAGCTTAGCCCTGCAAGGTCCCTTTAGGCCCCAAGGCGATGAGTGGTCAGGTAAGAGTAATGCTCGTCACAAAAGACGTCGGTTGGAGGATGTTTTCAGCACATTCAACGCTGAAACGCAGCGAGAACTCCGAGCTGCTATGGGGCTAGGGCAGGAGCTTGCTCTGCGTCGAATGCTCGCCGAGGAAGATGATGCTGCGGCTATAGCAGCAGATCATGCGGCGTCTCGTCTCGAGGAGGAACGTCTCGAAGAGGAAGAGGAAGAACGCCACTATAACGATTTCAATGAGGAAGAATCAGAAGAGCAGGAGCATGATCAACCCTTTGAAGACGAAATCGAGACGCGGGAAGGATACACCCAACCGTCACATTCCAAGCACAATACCTCCTTGCAACAAAGCCCAATGTCCCACCAGAAGGCACAGCGGGAGGCACAATGGCAGCTTGAACGAGAAGCAGTCAGCCGCCAGGCTCAAATGGCTTCGAACTCACGGTCGGTCGTTTATATTGATAGCGATGAAAACGCGGCGGAAGATGACGGGGATATCGGACTTGAATATGAACAAAGATTTGAATCTGAGACCGGAAATGGGTTTGATGAAGAGCCCAATCATTCTGCGCCTGGACCCGTACCAGAACGAGCGCCATATGTGCCCCGAGATGTTGAACCCGAGCCCGAGCCCTTAGAAGATGAGGATGATGGTTATGATGACATTTGGCAACTCGAAGCCAACGACCACAGCCATATTTCACAACATTCCGAGGATGATGATGATGTTCAGTCTCATCCGCAGCCGCTTGCACATCCTTTGGGCAACCTTGCTCCAATTTCCGCCGGTCAAGGTCAAGACTACCTCAGCTCATCTCCTTACGCTACTTCAGAGCATGATTATGTAGCGCGCTTCGGGCCGTCCAAAGTTCGCGAGCTCCGTGAACAAAAGGTCGATTTGTCTGCTTTGCTTGCAGAAGAGGATACACCAAACCGCGCACGGTATTACAATGGAACGAGTACGCCTCGTAGTTTACTCGTCCGCCCATCAGGAACACAGAATTCACCAATCAAGAACTCTGTCATGAAGGACCCGGTATCGCGCACCCCAGCGCGTATTCGTTTACAACCTCTCTCCCAGTCCAGCCCCGATAATCCCAACCCAAGGGTTCCCAGTCCGCAAATCGCGTTCCTCGATGAGAAGAAATCTCCGGAGGCTGTACAAAGAAGCCCGCCTACGCAAGAGCCATTGGAAGAAGACTATGACATTAGCAGCGTTTTCAATGCTGCTCCCAGTCAATCGGAACCTGCCAACGTGGATTCTGCCTTCACCCCACAACCTCGTCAGCGCAATAGGGAGGAACCAGGTTCATCCTGGTTCAGTAAAATCACCAGTTTCACCCCGCAATGGCTGAAAGCCCCCGCTCGTGGCCGAAGCTCAAGTGTAAGTACTATTCCGGAGGAAGCCTCTGACTTTGAGGATGAAGAGGAAATGGCCAGCATTGAATCTGCGAAGGAGCTTGACGGACATCTCCAGGATGAACCGCTCTCAAAGCAAGCGAGCCAATCACCCGCGGGTCATTGGAGACAGCCATCACCACCTCAGTCCCCCCAGATACGGCAAGATCCTCTTCCCACAATGGAAGAAGAGGATGACCCGATACATGAGAGAAGTGTTTCTCGAGACCTCTTGGAAGAAGAGGAGGTACCGATTTCTGAGCGGAGTGTCTCGCAAGATCTCTTGGAGAATGAAGATGCAGAGCCAGTGAACCACCAGGATGGGGCATCTCCAGGGCCACGACCACTTGCTATTTTCGGATACTTTTCCGATGAGCATTACGCCGTGCTTCGTCGTATCTACCGAGTTGCCAAGCGATACCCCGAGCACTTCGAATACTACGATGCCCCGGGGCGGGCTGCCATTATCGGTGATTGGATATGGACCTCCGATGGTCATCACGGGGTGCCCATCACCGAGATTCAATTTGCCATCATCGATCGCTTTGCCCAGGAACTTGCTCGGGCTGATATCCAATATGGTGGCAGCGGCCAGATCGATTGGACGGAAGCCGATCTGCATCGGAGACTCATTAGCATCATTATTGGCGAGCAGATCCGAGAGGAAAGAAAGGCCAAGGCCAACCGGGGTACTTCAGTGGATACATGGCGATGAACGTCTATTTTTTTTCACCCACTTCTTTTTATATTATGTACTTTTTTGGATATCCGACGAGCACCTGGCGTCATGGTTTTGTTTTGAACGCGTCTGTTCTTGTTCTGGTTATGATTCCCTCACGGTTATTGGTTTGGCTTGTGTGCAGCATTGGGCTGTTTTGGGGGATTTATTGTGCTCATTAGTTTAGGCATCTCTAGTCTCTAGCCTCATCAGTTGGACATGAATGAGATACTGTATACTATAACTTCCAAGTTTTCGACCGAAGTGACCAAAGTACCAAATCCCGGAAGGGAATCCTTGACTTCAACTGCGAACACCATGTGTATATTGCATCTCGAACGTATGTGTCCGGCCAATCGCAGAGGCCTCCTGCATCAAGATCCCTTATTATTCCGAGTATCTGACGGAGTAGGGAAAGAAACATCAATCGCATGAATGGAACCCAGAACACAAACCAGTCCAGCTCATTATACCAGCCAAGTCAACGTCAACGTCAACGTCAACTCCAAATCCGCTTTTGTCTCATCATAATGAAACGACTGTACAACCAAGCCCTCAAACTGTCAAACCATCCCAGAAGCAAACAAAATCTACATTGAAGTCCCGACCAAAACTGCAGTCTTCCGCCATCTAGACCAACCATGCCAACCCGCGCCTCCTGCACGATTGTATACTGTCGCGTGGGCAGCCAAGCAGAAGCCGGAGAGCCTCGCATTCCCCACCTCCGTGCGAGGTGCCTGCGAGGTATCCCTGCACGCGTTTTCGTCCTCGGGTGTCGATCTGGCTAGATCGTGAAATACCACTTGGGAGGCGAACCGGGACATTTATAAAAGCAAGGGTTTGTATCGATATGGAGAAGCTCATTCCCAGAGACCAGGATAACAAGTATACAACTCTATACTTCGAGTATCTCTTCTATTTCTTTTCCATACATAGGGTTTATGTATCGATGATCCCAGCCATGTCCGTATTCACAATCGTCCATCGAGCCCTACCACCACTGTCCCTCCCCTGGAAGCGACGAACCAGTCTAAAAGGCAAATCCCCTGAGCTGGAAATCCATATCAGCGAAAAGGGTCCTATCTTGTCAGACTCCAGCATCAGCCCCCACGCCCAGAACAATGAAACCATCTTCATGCACCGTGACGTCCTCGGTCCCGTGCAGGTAGCGGTGAAGACCCACGCACACCAGACCACATCCACCTCCCAATCAACATCATCCGCGCCGGAAAATATCCCGGGGCGAGTGTCGGATTCGACTTCCGAGAGCCGGACGCGTCCGACGCGGGCCCAGCTCGCTCGCGCTGTTAGTTGGGCGAGTATTATCCGCAGTCGAGACCGGTGGACAGCCGAGCAGGAGAGGGAACTTGTGCATGCGCAGAGACAGCTGGGGAGGTGTCAGAAGGCGTGGAGTTCCGAGCAGGAAGTGTGGTTATCCTATGTATGTGGCGACTGTGTTTTTTTCATTTTTCTTGCTGTTTTGTTTGCATTACGGTTGTATCGTTCCATCAGTCGAGTTTGTTATCACAGTTCCGAGTTGATCCCGAGCGGAAGTAATAACGAATCATGGACTAATTTGTCGGGTGGTTCAGGTCCAGGCCCTCAGCGAAGAAAAGGAAGCACATGCTGAGTTCCTGTCTATGCGACACAGACAGCAGGACGAGGAGCAGCACCAGTTCCGTAAGGCGTGGAAGAGGCGGCGATCTTCGTCTGGTGATGATGAGGTGCAGCAGTCTGCGATCGAGACTGCGAATCGATTGGGGAGGTTGCGTCGCTTGCAGCGCTATGGCTATTCAGGGCAGCGGTTGGGCGCGACGGGATCGGCGGTTTTGGCTGTGGAGGGATGAGATGGTGACGAGAGTGGCTGCCAAGTGTAGGGTTGAAAAGATAGTAGATGTTAATTTGTATTGTTCATTCAGTTTAGAGTATTCTAATTAGTAGCTGAATGGATAGAATGGACTTGGTACATCAGGGTCTTTTGAATTCATATCTAACTTCATATCATATAACCACTATTCAATATATCAGAATCCCCTAACCATACTGCCCCCTACAAGCCCCTCCCTACCACTTCTTCTCCTTCCCATCAGGCCACTTCCGAAACAAATCCGCCAAGAAATCAATCGGCGCCGTCAAAAGCCCAACAGCAGTCTCAAAGAACGGCTCTGTCGGCGCAAGCGGATGCGATCTCGAGGGAACAAAGATCTTAACCCGATCCAGGGACTTGGTCAACTCAACACTCTCCTCTTTAGACAACAACTCCTCAAGCCTGGGCAAGTCCACATCCTCCTCATGTCTCGCATGAATGCCCAAATCCCGCATGAGCCCCTCGAGCGTAGGCAAGAACCTGGGATCCGTAGACGAAATCCCCTGAAACGATTTCAACTGATGCTTCACACCGCGATGCTCGAGTCTGTTTTTATCTGCAATTCCCTGTCCGTCCGGGAGAGACTCGATCAGCGCGGGATAGACGACGAGTTCTTCGCCGATGAGATGACGGGCTAGTTCCCAGGTGAATTGGTTTTGGAAGCGAGTCTGTTCGTCTGGGTCTGTTGAGGAGAGGATTTTGTGGCTGTGGGCTTCGAGTTCTAGGTGGTCGTGTTTTATGGCGGGGAGGATGCGGCTGTGGACGGTTGGGGTTGTGGCGTATTCGACGAAGGTTTGGAGGGTTGGCTGTATGTTGCCGCTGAATAGGGGTTTGGGGGATTCGGCTTTTGGTCGTGGTGGTGAGGTCATCAGTGGTGGTTTGGGGATGGGAGGGTGGACGGCGAGGGCGCGCCGGAGCATGAGGATGGAGGGGTGGTTTGATGCTTGGGATATTGTGTTTGCTGTGGTTTTGGAATTATATTGAGAAGCTGCTTGATGGAATAGTCGGTAGTGAGTTCCGTTTTTGTCATAATGATGATATGGATCCTAGCCCTAAGTTGATATCAATCGAACTACATCAAAATTTACAAATTCGAGAACATCAGCATTATACTGGACCAATGAACCCTCCTCAAATTAAAGGACTTCTCTAAGCTCGTCATCGACACAGTTGCCATCTGGGGAAGAAACACTCGGGGTAAGCTGTATATATCCTTCTCTCGAATGGCATTGGCCTGTAATGTGGACCATATATCGTGCTGACCGGATGGCGAGAGATGCCCGGGCCGAGGCTATGATATAGATTGATAACCACCTAAAACCAAACGACAAAAGATTGAAAAAGAAGGTATCCATGTAAATTGTACTACCCAACATAGGGGCAAGCATGAACCTGAGAAGTCGAGCGAAGTACTATATGTGTCTGTTCCCAACAACGCCTAACAGGTCGGTGCGAACATGAGTCCTAAGAAGAAAAAAGAAAATAAACACAGAAAAAAATAAAGAAATCGAAATCCCAAACACCTGAGGTCCATCCCTCACAACATAGCTAATATGATCAATGATAAAAGGGTAATCCGTAACCGCGTCCAGCGGTAAACACCATCCCATCCCATCTTAACGTACATCCGAAACTTCATGTGCAAATCCCTCAGTGATTGCGGGTGCGCTTTCGACTGCGCTCGCGCTCCATAGCTGCAGGCTGGAACATCTCGAAGCCGGGGTTGTGGACGGAAGGGGTCCAGTCGATGCCCATAGCGGGTGAGAAATCCGGGTGTAGCTGGCTGAAGACAGCGGGATCGGCTGGGTGGCCATCGACCGGCTCTACGGAAGTAGGAAGAGGTGCAGCGACGAGTTCGACTAGAGATGCGTCGATCCAATTGGGTGGTTTGCTTGCGAGACGGCTGATGCGCGCGCAGTCGTCGTCGACTTCCTCGTTCATCAGAGAGGTCAATGGGGGCGCGTTGCCGTTTGGTCGCGCGTGGTGGTTGGAGAGAACGTGGTAGGGGAGGATCGGGCGGGTGGCGGGCTTATCGGCCAGATCTGCTAGGGCGCTCAGAGCACTGTGCGCGGCGGTGGTGCGGGTAGATCGGGTGGCGTGGAAGTTGTGGCTGGCAGTGCGCATCATGTCGGCTGCGCTTGGGGTGCCGTTATCTTCGTGGCCTGTGCCCTCCGGGGTATCCTCGACATCGGTATTATTGCCGTTCGTCACCGCGCCGGATCCGTGGTCTGGTCGCCGGGAGGTAGCGAAGAAGTGCACAGCCGCCAGGTGTGCCTGATTTGCGTGTGCGTTGAGTTCCTTGTCGGTGAAGAGGGAGTGGATCGAGTATGTAGGTGCCACCTGCTCCTTTGTGACCTCGGGCTTGTTGCGCTTCGCGGGAGTGGCATCGCCCGCGTCCCGCGCAGGTGACCCAGTTTCCTCCTCTGGACCCTTCCGCTTGCGCTTGTTCAACTCCGACATGAAACCGTTGCCAAGCTCGTCGAGGTCAACGCGGTGACGGGTGTGCCGAGTAGTCTTGCGGCTGTGGATGCCGCCAGGGCTGGCAGGGTTTGTGATGCTGAACTGGTTGGGGTGGAGGAGAAGGGCATTGGTGTCGGCGATGTCGAGCTGCTCCTTTTCACGCATCAGACGGGCGCGCTTGCCGGAGATATTCTGCACCAATCGCTCTCGAAGGGTGGAAGACAGATGACGAAATTCTTCTTGTGCGAAGTAAGTGCGGAAATCACGGTCCCGCTGTTGTCTTTCCATAACATTGTTGTAGTTGTTCTGTATAAGAAAAACAAGGGCACAAATTAGGGAAAACTCCATATAATTGAAAAAGAACAGGAAACTCACCATGGCCATGACCAATTCGGCATCCCGCTTCTCCTTGATTTCATTAACCTGATGCACAAATTTGGAATACCACGATCCAGCGAGGTCAGCCATCTCTTTCGCAAACTTGCTGCCGCCACCAACAGTCTCCTCAATCAGCGAAGCAATGCTCTCCGCAGAGTCCGGGAGCGGTCCAGTCACGTAGGGATCCGCATTGTTAATCAGAGTCATATCACACTGGAGTGCGTGCAACTGCTGACGAAACTGGATGTCCCGATTATTGCTGAACTGACCCGTCAGTTCCTGGAGCCGTTCCTGGAGCGCGGTGCGTCGCTTGTCGCGTTTCGAGGGTGCGCCGCCAGCCCCGCCGCCGGGGCTGAGGGGCGGAGGGTTTGGGTAGGACATTGTATGTGGCGAGGGTGGGCGAGAAAGGGTAGTAGATTGCATCAAGTTGGTGATCGAAGGAAGATGAGATGGGAGGGTGGGTCACGGCCGAATATGGACGGCAGAATGTTTGGCCGCCCCGAGGAGAGTCGACAATGAGGTGGAGACGGGTGAGGAGGAAATGGACGTCTTAATTCTGATTTGAGAGAATCTGTTTGGAAGAAGTAGAAAGATAAGCACAATGAATTGACATTTATCGGTTTTCCCGTCTTCTATTGGTGTTCATTACCATTCGGACCACAGCTATCGTAAGCTATATACTACGGCACGGATGGCCTTCACTTGTGCAAATTTGATCACAGCTAGCTACATAGAATTATCGTATACATATATATGTAGTAGGATTATTTGTTAGTTTAGTATGCGTCTGTTATTTTAACCTCGATATGTGTAAGCAGATTTTCAATAAGCTTTTCGAAATCATTAGCAACCTGTTTTACGTTCCCCTTAAGCACGATTAGACCGAGCATATAGATTTCGCAGAGATGAGGAACTTGTGATAACAGCGTAGCGCCTAGGCTTGAGCCTAAGAGGAGGACGACATTCCTAAAGAAGGAGTACGTCCTGGTGATGCCTAACGGGAGCCTGACGAGAGCATAAGCACGCCCACTACATATACTTACTCCAGTGATATCCTAGATTACAAAAAAAGAAAACATGTTGTTAACAGCAGATATATTCCCACTAAAATCGTGTATATCTATATCCATCATCAAGACAGAAAAAAAAAAGTCCAAAAAGTTCATAAAACCCGAATCGCCAACAACAACCGGGGTATTCATAGTTCATTCAAAATGTTCGCGCATGGAATTGAATCCCCGAACAAGTCATGCAAGGTGCGAAAGGAAATATTTCGCACCGGAAAATCGATATCCAACACCGGGGACACCTCCATGGTGTCCCATGTCATCTTTTGTGAAGGCCGTTTGTTAAAATATGCTATTGCGGAAGAAGGGGTGGAAGAATGGAAGGGGGGTGAGGATTCGAGGAAGAAGGAGGAGGAGCGATCTAGCAATGCTGCAATGATCTAATTCGTTCGACGAATCACAAAGACACCAAGCTCGATACCATCACGAGGCTCATTGTCCTCGCAATAGCGCCGCTTGCGGATTCCATCGAAGATCTCACTCAGGAGCCCGGAAGATGTGATTTCCTTGTTGCCCAGCATGCCGGAGCCTCCGGAGCTTGTGCTCTTAGATGAGCGGCGGCCGTTTTGCCAGTACAGATTGAGGACCTCCTTCATGCGGGCCTTCTCCTGGTGGATGAACCACTCAGCCCAGAGATTGCGGTCGAGGTGGGTGTTTCCACGGCCTGCATCGGTCACGTGGAACCGGGAGGAGGAATCATTATCGCTCAATGATTCGCAGAGTGCCACGATGTTCGCCTTCATGGTGGCGAAGTCATCCATTTGAGAGACGGAGGAGAGCTTGCCCAGATAGCGGCCCACGTCTGCGGACAACTCATTCACCACAACGAGTTGGCGGAGGAGGGGGTCGAGGATGGGGCCCAGGTACTGGGACTTGAAGGTTGATGCACCTTTCTTGGTCGGGTACACGAAGAGGAGAGACCCGCCATTCGGAGATAGCTCGCTCATACGGTCAACGAGGAAAGATGGACGGGTACTACAAAACAAATCACGGTACTCTTGGGCGGAGGTTGGGGGGAGATAGCGCTCGAGGACCGAGATGTGGACGCTGCGAGGGGGGACAATGGGCATCGGGGCGTGGGACATTTGCCTGTGGAGGGGTCCACGGTAGTCATGGTAAGCACCCACAACTGCTGCACTGGAAAACACTGTGGCATTGAAGTAATCCTCCGCAGCGCTGTGAGCACGAGGAGTGCTGGGAGGTGAGTGGGGCAGATTCGAAAGGCTAAATTGCTCCGGTACTGCGTGGGTGACATTGATATAGGGAGACTGGCCAGGTTGCAAGTGGTTGTGGACGGCCTGAACAATGGAAGGGAAAACACTGTCGGTTTTCGGTACTGACACTGGCTGATCAGATGTTCTGGGATATGGAAGAGTCTGGGAAACGATTTTGACGGCCTCGCCTCGTGTCTTGCAGAGGGCAAGTGATGAAGCTGGAAAAAGTCAGTGATTGGCTTTGAAGCACGGATGCGCGGAAAGCTTACCAGTCAAGTTGATACCATGATCCAGCCATGAGCCAATGTCCTGCTGGCAGTCCATGTCGTCCTGAGGCCCAGGGCTGCCTCCAGAGCTGGAGGATCCGTGAGAAAGCCCATCCGATGGGCTGCTGAGTGTATCCGAAGCACCGGTCGCAGAGGAGTTGTCCACACTCGTGGTGTCATCCATCATGGCCATGGATCCCGGGTGGGAGTGTGTATCGAACAACATCATCTCGGACTTGGGGTTCCACGCAACGTGGATGTCCTCCTCTGGCGGCGTGGGGGGTAATGTAGCGGGGTAGTCGGACTGATAATGAGAGTTCCAAGACGGCGAAGCAGCCAAAGGCCTCGGCCCGCGAGACACAGTGGTTGAAAGACGAAGACGAGAGTCGACCGACCGAGTGCGAGATTCCAAACGGTAGGGCGAACCAGGTGAACTAGGCGAGGCGCGTTGATCCCACGATGGGAAGTTCACGGCAACGCTGCTCTTGGAAAGAAAGCGAGATACCGGCGACGGTCTTGTTCGAAGAGATCCTTGTGAAGCTCGTCGGCGAATCCGAGCGGGGTTTACAGTTTCCTGTATATCTGAGTTCTGGATATGTTCTCTGGTGTCGAGTTTCACTGTTGGTGGGACATGCATGGTGTGATCGTCAGGAGTAGGAGTGACGGGCCAATACTGTCCATTACATGAGGATGTCATCCAGTCTGTATTATCCACCGGACCGAAGGAGATGACAGCCGTCATCAATCATCGAAAGAATGATCGAAAGATGACCAAAAGATGATGACCTGGTCCAAGCGGGGAATTTGAACGCTGATGTGAAAAGTTTGACGTTAAAGAAAGGAGTTGAAAGGGGGGGGGAATGATTCAATATTTGGGGGGGGGAGAAAAGAAGAAGGGATGGGAGAGAAGAAGAAGAAGAAGCAAAAGAGGGCGTAAATCGAATGGAAATTGACGGGAAGGGCAGAGTGGGTATTGGATACTTTGGTATAGTATGGGCTTATAGGCACTAGACCATGTACTGGGTACTAACTGGGTCTAACTGGGGCAAGGGTTGGGGCCAGACTCTTCAGGTCGGGACAGTCTAGACCTTCCAAGTCATGGAGTCATCGGTTTCCACCTTTTTTCTTTCTTTCCTTTTTTTTTTTTTTTTGCTGTAAGGGATATATAATTTATATGGGAAATTTATTTAAATTAACCTGATAGAACTATATTATACATTTATATCTATAATACAAGTCCATGGTATACATTGCTAAAATGTGTGTATAAAATGTTTGGCAGTCTAGAGCGACCGATGGGCTTTCGTCTAGGCTCCACGGGGGTGACGATCATTTTCGGGTTGTGCAAGTTGTGACCAGAATACACTTTAATCACTTTGCTTTAATATATTCGAAATATACAGAATGTACTTAAATGAAGTCCTCATTACCCGAACCAGACACAAGCATAAGTCCCGAGGTCTACCCTATCATGCTTTTACATATTCCCCTAATGCGACCTAAGCCTTTGGTTTCACAAGTCGCCAGTACCATAGAACGCATGTGGAGCGTGGGCCTGGACGAGGTACCGAGTACTTCCAAGAGGTGTGTCTACGCACTTGAGTTCCCTCCGTTTCCGGTCTGAGAGGGGTTGGGCATCGGCATATACTATGTGCTCATCTTTGCCAACGCATAGCACATACAGGCTACAACATACTATGGATCTTGTAGGTCTAATGAAGCATAACTATATATATATATACTGGGTCGAAATTTTATGCAATGCCTACAACAGTTGTAGTTCGCAGCAAGTTCGCATTCTGGAGACCCTGGAATTTTAGAATCCTGGAATCCGAGTGGCACTCTGACAGGCAACCCCATATATCCCGATTCAGATCCAGTCCGATCGAGACGTTGAGACCGTTTTAATTTCCACCGTGCGCCTCGATCTGGTTCACTTCCCTGTTCCCATCTCCGGCTTGCTCCACCGTCTCACATAGAGTGTATCGCCACAACATTAGATTAATTTTGCACCGTATCTGTTGTGCTCCATATGGATCACATGAATTCGCAATTTAAGAATTTATTTGACGTGCGACGTGGAGTTGTTAATTTATGGTTAATATACAATGGCTCGTCAAATAGAAGTGTACACGTCAACTATATTACGTGCACTCACATTACTTGAAATAGTAATCTTGGAAACTTATGAGAAAAAAGGAGATTATGATTAAAATTATACTTCTACTATCACTTTAATTCACTATAATCACTGTCATTCCCGTCGGCCAGACAGGACAGACCGACGTATTCCACGGTTGGAATATCTCCATCAACCAGAGAGGATGGGGGACTTTGATCATCCACGGTTCTGATCATTTTTCTGGATCTGGATTGCATCATGATGACAGCGGACACCAGATCCGCGAAGACCCTTGCATATCGAGAATCTGGTCTCGATCGCGTGGACCACCGAGGGGAAATGCCATGTGTTCCGACGTGAGACCGGGGAATTGGCATCCGCGAAATCCCCGACAGGTTCTCTGTACAACGTAGATCCGAAAGGTCCGTAGATACCTTTCTAGAATCCCGATTGATTTCAATCGGCAAAGAAGAGCTGATTCTGGAAAACAGCCCCGGTCGGCGGTGTGTGTAAAGTAAACCGGTTGGTTGAGAGTTAAGAGGAAAATGGATATGGCGGGTGTCGCCACCATAGCCCAATATCGCCCACTCACGAAGTCAGCGATCGACGGCGAGACTGAGTTGCAGTAGTGCAGCCGGCCAGCGGCTGTCCGATATCCTGCGAGCAATTCCACAAAAGCGAAGAGCGGTATCTCTGCTCCTCCCGCGTCAGGCGAACCTGCTTCCGCGCGAAGCTAGAAGGCTTCAGGGGGATTGTGCAGGAGGCGGAGCGACTGCCGTAGACCGGCATGGGGGCCTTGGCGAGCGATGGGTTCACCCGAGTCGGGTTATCGAGGGTCGCGCTGAGCTCGTAGCACTGGCCAACGAGCTGCTGCACGCCGTCAGTCAGACGGGATGCGCGCTCCTCGATATCGGGCCAGAAGGCATCGCCCCAGAAAGGGTCTTCGCAGACGGCTGTCTCGAGGGCGTTCAGCCAGCACTGGAAGCCGGAGCGAGCGCCCGCGAGCTGCGAGGCGACGGTGACGAATCGGATCGTCGGCTCTGAGTGCAGCACGTGCTGGACGATGCAGGCTGGACAGCGGGCTGTGAGGTACCAGTCGTGTTCTTCGGTGAGGATGCAGTTCAGCCAGGCGAAGGCGCTGCGGGCTTCGCCGCGGAATGCGCGTTCGGGCTCGGCGCCTTTTTGACTTGGGAGGGTACGGGCTGCGATGCGCTCGGCTTGGTGGTTGATTAGGAAGAGAGGGACGAGGAGGGTGTGGATGATGTCGCGGTGGAGGCGGAAGGTTTCTTGTTCGGTGGAGGTGCAGGAGTGTCGGTGGCCGGCGCAGAAGCTTGGTCGCTCCATACCGCATTCTTGGCGGCGGAGTTGTTCGCGCATCACTCGGAAGGCTTCATTGCGCTCTAGCTCGACCTGTTCGTGTCGAGAGATGTGGAACGGGGAGGCCATTTTGAATGATATGTCGATGGGTATGTATATCGGGTATTTTTTTTTTCTGGATCAGTGCGATCGGATATGATGGTATAGGGGCTTATAGAATCATGTCGATAAATTGATAAAACCAGGAACAGGATAGGGCTGAGTTGAAATAGTCCATTAGAGAAAAATAAGGACCGGATCCGGGCTAGATATTATATGGTGCTCCCCCCCCTTTGCGGAAACGTCATTTACAGTGTCTCCCGTTTTTGGTGAGTCCAAGGGAAAGCCCAGACGATCCTAATGGAGGGACCCACTAGCTGACGAACACTCTGCGTATGGCGACGATAATTGGTGGACATGTCGGAATGAAGTGGAGGAGTGGAGATTGGACAGAAGTCTGGACTGTTGCACTTCCAAGGAGGGATGTTTACAACATATAGATCTGTTAGAGGTAACATGTCTGCGCCAATTACATAGATATTAGACGAATGCGATGTTATTTCTACTCCCTACTGCCTACTACCTTTTACACCATCTCCCATCAACATCGAGATATTATAACAGCTAACCGGCTAACCTCCTTATCTCGCAAGGACCTCTTCTAGCCCTCCGTGGCGACCGCCGAAAACCGCCCAGTGGGGTAACGTGGCAGTCTGGAATTTAAAAAGCCTTCCTAGGATCGTATTTGGCGTTATTGCTAGTGATTTTCTAAAGTTATATGCATTAGGGGTCCACGAGACTATTATCCTTGATTTCTTCCTAGCCCGATATCTACCCAACGTGTCTTGTGAACAAAGAAGATAACCAAGGAATTTCTTTGAAAAGAAAAAAAAAAACCTAATAACCTGCCGATCGATGAGGTGCCGTGTGCCAGGTTTTGAAGGTAGGACTATCCTTCCCATGTCCAGTAAGAGTGGATATAAGGGTCAAGTCCAGAATAGGAGTGATTGACAGGGTTTAAGATGGGGGGATACTTGTCCGACATCGTGGCACAGTGATAGGAAATAGTTTTTTTATATCATAAACATGTCTCAAGCCTCCCAATGTTTTAATATTATTTTTATACGGCGTAGTATTTATAGGATAGGAGTGTGTTGTGGAACTCGGTATATTCCGGGTTAGGGGGCAATATTGGATTGATTTTACTTTGTACAGACTTTGCGCAGAACATGTTAATTTTAATTTCAATGTTTACTGGAGACTGCACATCTTCTACCTACTTGAGTATCTATATCTGCGGAGTACTCCGTCTAGATTTACTTACTCCATACTCCATACTCCAATTGTGCGATCTCCATGATGGGAGCTAGGGCTGGGCCCCAACGGGCTCGGGCCAGGTACAGTCAACAATCAACAGTCAACATTTGAACTTCCAAGGTTGTACTCCAGTTGTATACGTTGTGTACTCTAACACCTTTATTACTTTGTATACCTTGAAGCTTACATAGTAGTTAAAAAACCAAAGTATGTAATTGGAATGTAAATCGGGCCAGGAATGAATCACGCTAGAGAAATAAACACCCTGCAGATAATTTGGTTGCTACAGTCCCAAATCAAGGAACTGGCTTTTTATGTTTCAGCAGTTTTTTTCCCTCTTTCCCTTAAAATTGTTAGAATTGTAACTTTTTTGTTTGCACTTACCCTAATTCCTTCGTTGTCCGGGCAAGAGCGTCAAACTACATTCCAGAATTGAGAGATCCTTTTCTTCTCTTCTCTTCAAGCCATTGCTACTCTATCGCATCCTCTATTTCACTGTTACTCTCACAGAATTAATCATGTTGTCATCCCTGGCATTTTCAGCAGTGCCATTGCTACTTGCTGGCTTACACGCCACGGCAGTGGGCGCAATCCCGTCCATTTCGGCGGTCGGCTCCAAGTTCTTCTACGAGAACGGAACCCAGTTCTACATCAAGGGTACCTAGAAATCCTACACTGTAGGTATATGCCTGACTGACTCCAACAGGCATTGCTTATCAGCTTACGCCAAGTGACCCGCTTGTCGACACTGCCCAATGCAAGCGCGATATCGCCCGGATGTCCGAGCTGGGCACCAATGCTATCCGTGTGTACCACGTGGATGCCCATGCTGATCACAAGGGCTGTATGTCGGCACTGGCCGATGCTGGTATGGTTGATTCCACCTGGGCAATTCCCGGGATAATCATGCATTGTTGTACTGATGCGTCGTTTAGGAATCTACTTGTTCGTCGATTTGGACACTTTCAGTACCCAGATTGAACAGGTAGGTCCACTTTCTCCTCATGTGGATCATCTACTGACGATCGCAGACCGAGCCTCACTGGAACCAGACCCAGTTTGATCACTTCAAGGAGGTGCTCGATGAATTCCAAAAGTTCGACAACACTGCCGGTGTCTTGGTCGGAAATGAGGTACTCACTACCGCCGATGGCTCGGCTGCTGCCCCCTACGTCTTGGCGGCTGCTCGCGACATCAAGTCCTACCGTGATAAGAAGGGCTATCGCGAGATTCCCGTTGGTTACTCTGCAGCTGATATTGCCGATCTGAGACCCATGTTGCAGAACTACATGGCCTGTGCCAAGAATGCATCTAACCGCTTGGACTTTTACTCGCTGAACGCCTATGAATGGTGCGGTTCGTCCAGCTATGAACAGTCTGGATATAATATGCTGCAGAAAAACGCAACTAATTACCCCATCCCTATTTTCTTCTCCGAGACTGGCTGCAACACCCCGTCACCCCGCACCTTTGAGGACCAGGCTGCCGTCTTTGGTGACCACATGTCTGATACTTGGTCTGGATCCATCATCTACGAGTGGATTGAGGAGACCAACGACTATGGATTGATCAACTACGGGCCTTCTGTTGACGCTGCGACTGCAACCGCGAGCGGCATCGAGGACGGCTTCACCCGCATGGGCACCCCGACACCCGTGTCGCCTGATTTCAACAACCTCAAGTCTCAGTGGGCTACTCTGCACCCGACCGGAGTTGCCCTTTCCGCCTACCGAAAGAGCGCATCCAGCCTCACTGCCATCGAGTGTCCTGCCTCGACCTCTGGTGGATGGGCAGTTGACCCAAGCTCGCCACTTCCTACCTTGGGACAGACCTTTAAGAAGGGATCTGATTCCACAGCGACCGGTAAGAACGGCAAGGCCAGTAATACAGACGGATCTCCCTCTGCATCGGCAACAAAGAAAGGCGCTGCTCGCGCTGTGACCGTCGGCGCGCCAGCTACTGAGCGCCTGCTGGCTGGATCCTTCGTGCTGTCTGGTCTGCTGGGTGCCGTTGCCATCTGGCTTTGATTTTGTTGCTTTCTTCTTACTCGACCCTTGAGGATTGCGGCTCAAGCCATTGTATTGATAGCATCACAGAT
This sequence comes from Penicillium samsonianum, assembly GCF_028829775.1. Lineage (NCBI taxonomy): Eukaryota > Fungi > Ascomycota > Eurotiomycetes > Eurotiales > Aspergillaceae > Penicillium > Penicillium samsonianum. The sequence continues at coordinate 3,838,699 of NW_026643260.1, read as the reverse complement.
TTGGGATAGACGAGTTCGGCTAAGCCACTGCATGATATATTGGAGTGTGCTGTGTTTGCATACAGGTTATGTTATCCCAGGTCTGTCTTTTCACGAAGCATGAAGTGTACACAAGAAATGAATTATTAGTGCTGAATAAAGAACCCGGTCATTGGACCATCAAGACATTATCGTACATCTCCATCTAATTATTAAACGTCATCCCTTCTATCCCAGTAATGTTCATATCCAACTCTGGCAGATACAGCTGAGGCAAGGCCTGCTCCACGCGTATCTCAGGCTCTTCAAACTCCGAAACATCTTCTTCCTCAATATCGAGATCAAAATCTCCATCCTCAACATTACTCTCACTCTCACTCCCACTCCCAGCATCCCCAAACCCAAAATAAAACTCCGAAACCGACCCGCAAACCGATCCCGACTCCGAAACTTCCACCGGAGCTGAAGACACAAGAGAAACTGCACTCCTCCCACCCCCCATCTCCCGAACAACCTCCAACCCCCCATTCCCATCCTTCTCTTTCTCTCCCTCCTGCTTCCCCCGTTTCTCCTTCCCACAATGCAAAACCCCCATCCCATCCCCATTCCCCCCTCCCCTACCTCTAGTAATAGCATCCGCAAAGCCCCTCCTCACCCTCTTCGCAAGCGGCCTCTTCGCGCCCTCAAAATCAAGCATAGAACGCACAACAATCAACATCTTCGGCACAGCCCAGAAAGCACGATCAGAGCGTCGATCCCGTCGACACCGTTTCAAAGCATCGCCCTCCAGCAATGCAATCCACGACTGGACCTGAACGGCATTCCGCGCGAGATGGAAAGATGCATCTGCTATTCCGCCGCCGCGTCCGGCGGACCGGTTCCGGGCGCTGCGGTGGGCGCTGAAGGAAGGGAGGGTTCGTTTGTGCAGGGTTGTTAGGATGTCTAGCGTTGTTGCTGCGAGGGAGAATATGTCTGCTGGGGAGTGGGGGTTTGGGGGTTGGGAGTCGGGTTGAGTGGAGGAATGGGAGGAGGGTGGGGGTCTTGTGAAGGACGGGGTTAGGGATTGGGCGGATTTGGAGTGGCGGAGGGAGGAAGGTGGGTTTGTGGTTTGGGATGGGGGGAAGAGGGTGCTTGAGGGGGATGTTAGGGTTGATGTGTTTGAAGAGGAGGATGTGGAGGTTGAGATTATTGATGGGGTTGAGGGAAAATTCTTTGTTCTGCGGGACCAGAAAGATGAGATGCGGTGTTTCTTTTGTTGTGGTGATGTGGCAGTTGCGTCTGTGTGGGTGGAAGAGGCTGCTGAGGAGGCTGAAGAGGAAGAGGAGGATGAGAAGGTGAAGGAGAAACGGGATGGTGAGTTTGGTAGACCAATGCGGATGACTGTTCCTTTCGAGGCGGCTGAGTTTGGTCTTGCGTAGTCTGGAGAAGCAGGTGGGCTTTCGTTCAATGGGGTTAGAGCTAGACGGGTTGGCCGTTGTCTGCGCTTTGTACGTCCTCCCGAGGGAAGTAGTGTTTGTGCTGGCTGTGCTGGCTTGTGCTGGATGACAGGAGCTGCCGGACGAGTCCAGCGCTCTGGTGCAGAGTAGTTGTATGCCTCGAGGTCGTTGACATGTGGTGGAGTTAGAAGAGAGTCGAGTGCTTGAAATTGACCGAGGCAGATATGAAAGTTTGCGTCGATGAAGATGTTGGATGGGCGGATTGCGCCGTGGGAGTGGCCGCGTGCGTGCAGCCAGGAGACTGCAGATGCCAAGCAATGGGGCCAGGTGATCAAGATCTGGCGGCGTTGTTCTTTATCTAGCCGTTTGAAAGACATCGGCTCGTCTGTGAGGAAGCTGTATAGGTTTCGATCTGCCGTGGCGCCGGTGAACAGCACCGAGACACTATCGTCTTTCAGATATGAGGCGTAGACGGAGACAATATGCTCGTGCGACAGTGTTTTCAGGTTGCGGATCTCATCGAGAACCTCTTCAGACGAGAAGAAATATGGTGCACCGCCGATTTGCACTTGGGTTCGCATGTAGACTCGACAGACCGAGCCGGCGAGGACTACCCTGTCTACCGTATCATCACGTCCGTGTATTCCGCTGCTGGTGTTGGTGCGCACCGCCTCAACCGGGACGCCTTCATTTTCGGTATAGACGACATGCTCTCCCTCCGCTATACCACGCACCAAGAATCGCCATTGCGCATGAAAGAAACTCGCCTCAAGGGCGAGGTCTTCCCCATCGGGGGATAGGTGTAGTAAATCGACACTATGCTCTGCGATGGGTAGATCATCATCATCGCACGATTCGTCGACTAGCGCGAAGATCCGATCGGGAATGCCGATAGCATCGAGGATCATAAAGACACGGCCGGCTTTTGTGAGGATCCATTCCATATACGTCTCGCTGGTCAAACCTTCGCCCCAGTCCGGTAGTTCAAAGAGGCGGGGGATATTCTCTGGTCGCAGACGACCGACGATATACTTTGCGTCGAGGGTAGATTTGATGCGCTCCTCGGGCCACCATAGTGAGGTGTGTTCATACTGAGACATACTGGCATGACTTGCAGAAAGCGTTTGCAGATCAACGTAGCTGGGAGACCCGACATTTAATATAACGAACCATGTCACTCTTGACAATGGGGCTGTCAAAGCCCCATGTTTCCAGCTCGATGGTAGAAAGGCAGGAATAATGGACGGCTACTGGTGGAGAGCTTATCTCAACCGCAAGGAGGGTAATGTTCGATCAATAGCCCGGAGAATCAAATGGTAGTGCCTGTTTAGAGTTGATTTGGATCCATATACAAAGTACTAGGGGAATCCATAGCACTTTCGATGTAACTTGTTACAAGTAAAAATGTCTTAAAATTCATTGTTCTCACCCGCGCAGCCAATCTAGGGCTTCGGGCTTATCTTTGGCAACAAGATAAGAGATCATCGCGTGTCAACTGTCATATGCACTTCAGGAGATCTATTGTACCTAGGTACTTTATTCTACTTATTTTCGGGCAAATGCGGCAAAATAGCAAGGAGGTTCAATAATTGTATTCTGTATTCCCTTCAGGGGAACATGATCGACCCATAAATAGTTATGCACTCCGGATGTGCTCCGTGTGTATCCGTTGCATCCATTGCATCCGTCAGCGATCATTGCGGAGAGTTTTTTTTGTGAGATCCATTTCTTCGTATACCTATCTCCAGCATTGCAGTAATATTTTTCTTCAAAAGCCACTTCCTGTGCGGAGAAACTGTGGAAACTGGTGGCGCTCGATAATGACATTGACCAGCGCTGTTGCAGATAGCAGGAACCGGAATCAATGGAGCACGACCCCCGTCAGCCTCCACCGTTTGTCGCCCCACAATCTCATTTTGTTGTCGCCCTAACGCAGACCATCGGGAATGATCACTTGGACTAAAATTGAGCGGGTTATTCCCGGTGATGAGAGGACGAGAACGACGTAATCAATGTGGCTAGCGCGGCTGATAACTGCACGAGCTGGGTCTTATAAACGATAGGTCGGTCGCTTCCAGCCCATAGATTGGAGTATCAGAGTTGAGCCAATTGTCGAGAGACTTGGCCTGCTGAAGATGGTGGACAGACCTGCCGCGGAGATTGGAACACTCGTTTTTGAACACGATGAATAGCCCGGTTGTTTTCTGCAAGATCATACAATTGAGTAAAGATTTGCCGCGCCAGCGAAATTGTTCCTTTCTTTGTTCGATAACCGAAATAAGAGCTTTGGTAGACGGTGCCGTAGATGTATGGGTCCAGGAGTATATTGCGGGATTGATAATCGGCATCTCAGCCCTGGAGAGGCCGGAATCTCGGAGGGTGCCGTGTTTGAGGAAAATTGAGAAGAACTATAGGTTGAACCCATATTTATTTGTGATATACATGTAAGTACACTGAAAGATTTGTTCTCTCATTTTTCGCGTTTATTGACGTCAAACAAAGCCGAGCCTCGAGGTACCTGAACAACAACTCAATATCGCGAAAATCTCTTTAAATAACATTTATAGTAACAAATTCAAGGTTGTGGAAAATACCAAGGCGACACTATAACTTGAAATGAGGGAAGCAGGAAACGAACCCGAAGTACATTGGTACTTCATTCTACGTAGTCTATCTTATTACTCACATCTATAGCCTCATTCTATGAATATAGGGCAACAAGGGCTTCAAGTAAGGCCTATAAGTGAATTATTGTGCGATATAGCCCTGTCTACAAGAATACAACAAAAACAAAATGTCGAACGCTCCTTCTCTCTCCAATTCATCGGATGTCTTCCCTCACTCGCTCCTTCCCATTTAGCCATGGATATCTCCCCCCATCGCTCTCAACTTCAACTTCCCCCTCCGCTTCCCCTTCCATAATTATTACCCTTTCCAAGGACAGGGCATCCAAGTCGAATCTCCCAAAATGATTGTTGTCACCGGTGGCGCCGGCTTTGTCGGTTCAAATATTATCAAGGAGTTAAACAACCGTGGCGTAACCAATATCGTGGTCGTCGACGACATGACTGATGGATCGAAGTTCCGCAACTTGGTCCACTGCAAAGTGGCTGACTACATCGACGCAACTGCCTTCCGAGAAGCGATTCGGACTAAAACTTTCCCTCATCGTCCCCGCGTCATCTTCCACTATGGCGCAAGCTCTTCGATCACCGAGACCAACGGCAAGAAAATGCTCGACGCCAACTTCACCTACTCCAAGGAGCTCTTCCATTGGTGCAAGGACCAGGGAGTTCGCTTCATCTACGCCTCATCCGCTGCTGTTTATGGAAGCAACACTTCCTTCGCCGAGGAAGACTTCCAAGAAGCCCCTCTGAACGTCTACGGATACTCAAAGATGCTATTCGATCAGTATGTCGTCAAGAGCACCGACATTCGCTCTCCCCAAGTCGCGGGACTCCGCCTGTTCAACGTCTATGGACCCGGAGAACAGAACCGCGATACAGTCCCCAGCACCGTGTATCAATTCTACGAAAAGCGGAAATCTTTCAAAGCCATTGAGCTATTTGGAGAATACGCTGGGGTCGAAGCTGGTCAGCAGAAGCGCGATTTTGTCCACGTCCAGGACGTCGCCCGTCTGAACTGCTGGTTCCTTGACCACCCGGAGATCAGTGGTATTTACAATGTTGGCACTGGTATCGCCAGCAGCTTCAATGATGTGGCCACTGAAGTTGCTAGCCATTTCGGCAACCCCGAGGGTTACATCAAATTCGTTCCCTTCCCAGCCGAATTGAAAGGAAAATACCAGAGCTACACTTGCGCTGATATCTCGAAGCTTCGTCGAGCTGGCTCTGTGCTGCGTTTCCGTGGTATCAAGGAGGGAATTAAGGATTACATGGAGTGGCTTGAAAGTCCTGAGGGTTTGCACCGCTAATTGTTGCGCCGAACATGATTACACCTACCACTCTAGGTGCCTTCGAGAATAAGGTTAAGCTTTTATCGTGTTTCTGTCTCCAGAGATCTCTTCATATTTGGGTACTCCAAATATACTTATGAACATCACATGAGGATTTAACACGAGAAAAGGACAAAAAAAGGTGAAAATTACCGAGCTACAAAACGACCAAAAAAATTGAGATGATCAACGTCTTGTGTTCATGTCTGGATTGAGCGAGATTTCTTGAACCCTTTGAACAGACTCTCCACATCAAGATCAACTAGGTAGCCAGAATTTTCAATGGAACAGAGATTTTCAAACACCCGACATTCTTCTAGACTGTAATCATTGAGTGTTCAGGTGTGTCATCCATCCTATCCTTAAGGTTATTGCCCCTCGGCATCATATCCGGAGCCAATTAACCACAGCGGGGCATGATAGCGGCTTTCTTTTCGTGGGGCAATGAGCTGTCTCCAGATGATCCTGATCTTGACATTGCACTACTTACAGCTCATTACATGGTATCAATAACCTTAACAGAAAGCAGGCCAACCTTGCCAGCCAATGCCTGTAGATCAACTCGAACTCGAGGAGCCAGAAAGCATGGAATTCATCAACCAACAAATTGAGTCAATGGACTATGGACCTGTCGCTTGGAGACTGCTGGGGACAGGAGTCTCAGACACTCATTCTCATATCAACAGGGCCAATATGCATAACCGCACTAATAAGTGAATCCTACGCCTCCACTCTCGAAACACTCATCTTCACCCAAGGCCTAGTCTACGGCCTCGGCTTCTTCGTATTGTGCTATCCAATCCTCAACATAGTGAATGAAGGGGAGACTATCTAAAAATGAAATCCTAAGAAGGCATCTACAAATACTTCGAAAAAGTCCACCAATTGGAAAAGATATGACAAGGCCGCATAAGCGGCCGGCAATTCTTGTATTAATACAAACGAAAAAGAAAAGACAGAGTCAAAGAATAAAAATCAAAACAAAGAAACATGACCATGTGGAAGCTAACCGCCATGTTCTCGCAAGCTTGATCTAAATATCTTCCTCATCTCGTAAGTCGCGGGGATGGAGGCATTAGGCATAAGGTGCGCAACAAACTCGAAGTCAAGAAGAGCGACCATCCTACTCTCTTTATATATACATACCGGGGTCGTTAATACGAATGGAGATTTTCCTAAGCGTGATATCATAAAGTCGTTCGCCCTCCCGGTACTCCATGATGATTACGTAACCTGCCGGAAACAGGCTCGAGCATATGATTCGTCCTCTTCGTATGCATTCGGGGAAAGATAGTAGCCAGCCGGGTGAGAGGATATTAGGGATGTCAGATGCAAGAATATACCGATGTGTTTTGGAAGTTCTTTTTATCTGTCTTTTTATATGTCTTTTTAGGTATATATTAAGGGGGAGAAATTACAAACCGTATAGAAGACCCTTATATGTATAAGCAGGGATATATCGTCATGTCTAGCAACATGAAACCATACATTGGCTTCTCAATCTGAATACAATTGCCCTTTTATGCCTTGACTAAGTTCCTTGTCTACAAATCTTTGTTTGTGGTGTTTGCCAATATACATGCCCAGGTGTACCTACGGATCCACACCTATATAAGCATCCTTCTTTTAAATCCTTCTCTTGTATTCTCCTTCATCATTCAATTCTGACGTCCTCTGTTAATTTGTCATATATGTATATGTATATCCTGGATTTATCACAGAAAATTGATAAATTCAAAACTGCAGGAAGGAATCACGAGGTCGGGAAGATTCCATCTTAACTCGGGAATATGTGATGGAGGATGCATAGCGAGATACGCCTGGAGTGAAGCAATGCACCTAGCACATATCTTATCGACTCAACTTATCATATACCCATTCAGTTTGCTCTCACTTCTGACTTATTCAAACCCTCTCACATCTTCTTCTTCTTCCTCCATCCATCCCAACTTCCTCAAACCAACTCCACTTACCCTGACTTACTACTCACTTATACTATGGTGAAGTAGTCGCTGCATGTGAGTATAACCTTTGAGAAATCAGATGAAAGTCCTCAGAAATGATGAAAACCGACAGTTCTTTGCATGCAGACCGCGTACCAATGGTACTATGCCCAGAAGTCAAAAGCTGACTCGATCTCCCTGAACTGAAGCCCCCGACGTGAGAATACTATTTATCTACTAATAAAATGAATATAAACTGATAGAGAATAGGCTCAAGGAGAAGTTGATCTGTTCCTTGGTGGGCGCTTTTACCGTTACGACAACTGCCCGAAAGTTGTAACCTACAGGCAGCAACCCCTCAGTCCCCCTTTCTTGTGAATCAACGGCAAATGATGACAAGACCTACGACTTTGGAGGAATGGCAGTAGCAATTGATGATTGACGAAGAGTTCACCATTGATCAGAGGAAGGGCTTTGTCATATCCGCCACAACATCATCAACTCGTCAGCTCCGAACAGGAATTGACTGGGGATTGGATTCAGGTTCTTCCTGGAGCATTTGCACTGATCGTTGCGGATTCACCATGCCAGGTCCCGCAAGATCCCCGAGCTGCCAGCCAAAGCAGTTGTTGGTCCTTATTACGCAAGGTGATTTAGCGCATGTGTTGCCTTTGCATATCCAATCGTAATTGGGAGAGTTAACCAAATGGTTATCGACTACCCTTGGATGTTGAGTGTATGTCCGACATCGCCAACCCCAAGTCTTGCGCCCACTGTGCAAAGAACCACAAGGTTATAGAAATGCGAGAGGGCTGAAAGACTGTGGATAAGTCGTCCAATGCGTAGTATATTTCAATGCTGTAGCCAAAGGCTCTAATAAGAATCGAAGAAAGCTATGTACTTAGAGAGGAAGATAACTAAATCGGACATTGGTAAAAAAAAGGCGAGGTCTATCGCGTTCAATTAGGGAGTGAATAAATAAAATACAAAGAAGTCCCCATAGGACCGAGGATCTGAGTCAATTCCCAGCCAAAGTTCAGCTCAAAACCAGGACGAACCACTCCAGGGCCGCGAAGACAAGCAAGCACGAAGCAAAAACACGAAATCAATCCGCACTGTGCATATTTGTAGTAACAAGAGACAAGAAAAGGAAAACCACGAGGTAATCGTGGGATGGTCTGCTGGAAAACGCATCTACATCACCAAGCTGAAGAAAGCAGCGATAGAAGCCAGCACCAGACTGGATGCGATCGACAAGCTGGACGCCGAGTTGAAGACCGGGGATGCGCTAGGCGAGGCGCTTCGACTGGCGCTTCGACTGGCGCTTCGACTGGCGTACGGGTACCCGCTCGAGGTCACCCATGTTGCCGATGCGGGGGCGGGAACCTTGCCCGTATGTGCTGGGGAAGCGCCGCTGGGACCAGCCGGGACCAGACCGATAGTTGGGACGGCGCCAGCGCTAGTTCCAGTGTTTGTGACGAAGCTGACCTGCGGGACGGTGACGGTGTAGGTCGAGTAAGTGATTGTTGTGCAGGGGAGGGCGGGGGCGGAGGTGATGGGGACGACGGCGCTGGCGGTGACACTGGCGCCCGCGACGCTAGATGCGGGTGCGGAAGGAGCGACTGTCGGAATCAGGGTGATGGTTGAGGGGATGGCGGTTACGATGCCTGGGTTCTCGGGGACCCAGGTGGCGCAGATACCGGTGAAGTAGGACAGGGCAGATTGAATCTCTTCCTTGGAGGCGCCCCAGGCTTGGATGCAAGAGATGACTTTGCTAGTGAACTCGCTGTTGGGGCAGAAGCATGAAGCATCGCTGTTGGATGTGCACTTGGGGGCGAGGGTGAGCCAAGTGTTGATGCACTGAGGCACCGTATTGGGGCAAGGAGCTGAGGGAGCTGGGCTCGATACCGGGGAAACACCGGTGGGGACTGTCGGGGTGTTGCTGGCGGTAGAATGAGAATGAGTCTCAGTGGCAGCAGTGGCGGTAGTGGCGCACTGGGTACAGATGGTTGAAACGGAGGTGAGGGTCACTGTGGAAACTGTGTGGGATGTGGTCACGAAGGTGGAAGAATCCGAAGTGACGGTGTTGGTCACGGGGCAGGTGGTCTCGGTCACGTAAGTCACAACGGTGGTCGTGGCACCCTCGGGAATAGTGGGTGTAGAGCTGACGCCAACGCTAGATGAGACGACACTGGTGACAGCGGGACCCGTAGGAGCAGTGGTGCCGGCGACGCCTGTTTCAGAGGGAGCAGGAGTACTTCCGGCAGCGACAGAGCTGGGAAGGTAGGGGGTGGAGGTCAAGGTAACAGTTGATACTGTGCTCGATGTCGTGACGAAAGTTGACGATCCAGAAGTGATAGTGGCAGTCACAGGACAGGTGGTCTCGGTAACATAAGTTATAACCGTGGCAGTCGACCCTTGGGGAACCGCAGGTGTAGTAATAGCACCCACGCTAGAGGGGACCGAGCTAGTGACATCGGGGCCGCTGGGGAAGGGACTGGAGGCCTCCGCAGACGAAGAAGAGACAGAGCTTGATCCCTCAGGCGTACCAGATGGTCCAGTGCTGGAAACGACAGTGGTTGAAGCCTCGGGGGTACCAGACGGGGCAACAGTGCTCTGACCAGCAACAGATGTGGCGGTAGCGGAGCACTCAGTGCAGATTGTAGAGACAGTAGTCAACGTAACAGTTGAAATGGTGCTCGAGGTAGTCACGAAAGTAGAGGAACCAGAGGTAACAGTGTTAGTCACGGGGCAAGTGGTCACAGTCTCCCAAGTAACGACAGTGGTGGTGGCCTCGCCAGGGGCGGGAGTTGTGCTAGGAGGAGAGGAAGGTGCAGGGGACGAGACATCGGAGGTCACGCCGGGAGCCGAGGAGGTTCCGGCGGACGTGGAAGCAACTGAAGTGCCACTGGGGGAGAGGTGATCCAGCCGGGGAGCTAATGGGCAAGACGCCGCTTGAGCTTGGGCCGGCAGGTGAAGGTGTGGAGCCGATAGCAGTTGTGGTAGTCTGAGTGACGGGACACACAGTGGTGGAGATAGGGATGGTCGAAGTCACCACTGTGGTCGAGTCTGCTGGGCAGCTCACAACCTCGGGAGCACAGCTAGTGATGGTGATCTCGCTGGTCGTGTACACAGTTGAGGTAGTCATCTGGACTGGAGTGGTGATTGCTGGGGTCGAAGCGGCGGAAGTTCCAGCCGGTGAGCTAACAGGCAAAACGCCGCTTGAGCTTGAGCCTGCAGGCAGAGGTGTGGAGCTGACAGCAGCCGTCGTAGTCTCAGTGACGGGACACACAGTCGTGGAGATAGGGATGGTCGAAGTCACTACTGTGGTCGAGTCTGCTGGGCAGCTCACAACATCCGGGGCACAGCTGGTGATGGTGACCTCGCTGGTGGTGTACACGGTTGAGGTAGTCATCCGGACTGGAGTAGTGATAAGCGGGGTAGAAGCGGCGGAAGTTCCGGCTGGAGTCTCGCTCGTAGTGGATGAAATAGACGAAGCCGAAACCGAAGATGTGGAAACAGATGTGTCACTGGGAGGAGGAACACCAGCAGACGAGCTGACAGGGAGGATACTGCTCGGGCCGGGTACAGCAGGCTCAGATGGCGAGCTTGTAGCGGCAGGAGCAGTCTCAGTAACGGGGCAGACCGTGGTGGAAAGAGCGATGGTGGAAGTCACTACTGTGGTCGAGTCTGCTGGGCAGCTCACAACCTCCGGGGCACAGCTAGTGATAGTGATCTCGCTAGTGGTGAACACGGTTGAGGTAGTCATCTGGACTGGAGTAGTGATAAGCGGGGTCGAAGCAGGAGAAGTTCCAGCCGGGGTCTCGCTCGTAGTAGGGGAAACGGAAGAAGGAGCCGAAACCGAAGATGTGGGACCAGATGTGTCACTGGGAGGAGGAACACCAGCAGACGAGCTGACAGGGAGGATACTGCTCGGGCCGGGTACAGCAGGCTCAGATGGCGAGCTTGTAGCGGCAGGAGCAGTCTCAGTAACGGGGCAGACCGTGGTGGAAAGAGCGATGGTGGAAGTCACCACAGTGGTTGAGCCTGATCCAGCTGGGCAATCGGTGACAGTCGGAGCACAGCTAGTGATAGTGAACAAACTGGTGGTGAACACAGTCGATGTAGTCATCCGAAGAGGTGTGCTGACCACTGGGGTGGTGACTGGAGCCACATCAGAGCCTGGGACAGAGAGTGAAGGCGCAACAACAGAGCCGGAGCCAGCAGACACAGATATTTGTTCATATGGAACTCTGGTAACAGGAGCAGTGGTGACAAGGACAGGCGCAGTGGTTGTGGAACCAGGAGTGCAGTCAAAGCCAACGCTGTAGATGCCGAAACCGCAGCTCTCATGTTCACTATCGTCGGGCAGCTCGAAGTGAACGGACTTAGCACCACCACACTGGTCGTTGTTGACCACAGTACCAGCTGAGTTGCAGGAAGCGGTATTCCTGCAAGTCGATCCATCCGGCATGCTGTAGATGATGTGCAATTCGGTATCCTTCTCAGTGGCAACGTGGAAGTTGGTCACAGAGAAGCCGCTCTCGTCCGAGCCGCAGGCGAAGGATGGAGCCGAAGAACTGGAGCTTTGGGAGCTGGAGCCAGCACTGGAGCTAGAGGAGCTACCTTTAGAGACGGTACCGGAGATACATTTTTGAGTCTATAACCATTGTCAGTATGTGCAGATGAAAGAGGGGCATGCATCACTTACGCCACGCTTGCCAAGGCTAGAACCAAAGCCATTGCCGCAAGTGAAACCAGAGAAGGAGAAGCCGCCATACTCGGAGAAGGAGCCAGCAGCGAGGTCAGTCCAGCTGAAGCCCTTGCTCTGGTGGTCATTACACTTGTTAGGCGATCTACCCGGGCTGGAGTAGTATTTCTCGGAGCCCCAGTACTATAAGCACTCAAGTTAGGATGTATATCAAAGACGACAAGATATGAATTGAGGCATACCGCTCCGGTGGCCTGGCCAGAGGCCAGAAGAGAGAAAAACGCAATAGCCGAAGTGACCTTCATGGTGGAAGGGTATCGGTAATGAGTGTCGGAGAAGTGGGACGCAAATGGAAGATAGAATGGAAGGAAAAAAAGAAGAGAGAAGAAGTATGGATGAAAGAAACAAAAATGGAGTGATATAAAGGTCTGGGCTGGATAGGCTGCGATATAGAAAGCTAGGCCTCAATAGATATTGCGATATAAGCCACAATTGTACCGATGTAGGCAGCAAAGCAAGCAATTTCTATTAGTATTGTTGATGGGGCGACAATAACAAAAGCCTCAGTGAAACTGAACCAATATCAAACGAAAGAGGGTGGGACAAGGAAATGCGTATCCCTGAACGAGCGTCTTTGGTTGGAGACGGACCAAGATGGGCAAAAAGCCAGAAGGAAATCAAACAATGACGAGGATGAAAGAAGTCCAGGATTTGGGAAGAGTGGCGGTCTTTAAACAGTCGTCGAACCCAGGCTATGCCATGAACCTCTGCAGACAAAGAGTTGGCTGCAGCTAGCAAGCCTTTCTCTGCTGGCCCAAAGTATCCCGGCGTCAAGGACCCTGGTAAGACATTTCGTCAGAGAAAAGCGAGCATTCCTCCAATCGGCAGGAATCTGAAGGTACAGATGAAACGGTAGTGGCTGAAAAGAGGGCGAGCTGGGGATCCATCCAGAGCTCGGCGCCGGTTAGTACAGGAACGACCTGCAGAAGCTGGAGAAGAGCCAGTCAGGGCTTGCAGACTGGGGCTGTTGACCAAGGCGCTTGCCAAGGGGTCCAATCCCATTCAGCATGAGTTCATCCATCCGCCGTGGGATGTGACTGTTAGATCAGTCGACATTAATTGATGACCAGCCAATGAGCATCGCTGAGTAAAAATAGAGTATGAATATTAAGCGCTTGATCGGCACGGAAACTTGCATATGGCCGATGATTGAGGGGAGAGGGTCTTCGGGGTCTTCAGAGTAGGATAGAGGTTGGGTACAAGGATCCACGTGCAGTTCATTGACTTGGGGTCTTTCATCTCCCCATATCTTTTACTCCAGTAAAGGCTTGAACTTCCCTTTGACTGAAACTGACTACTTCCGAATTTGGTGTCACGCATTCAAAATAATTCAAATAATGCGACCGGTCAGAAAAGAAAAAAAATCCCTTGGCATCTCGCCCATTTGTGGCCCACTTTTTGTGTGACTGTATATGTGCTTATATTGATCTTCATGATCTGTTCCCTCTATTGTATGAGTACAAGCTCTTCCATGCGCCTTCGAAGCGCCGAGGTCGACGAATCAGAGCAAGGCTATGGGGTACTCCCACTTTGGGGCCAACGGTACTGCTTTTGTGTCGCACTAAATTGACTTTTTTATCTTTATCTTTGTTAGGGGTAAGCCCCTGGAAGGTCGAACGGTCGGGTACCTGAACGCTCCGTCTCACCATTTGATTCTTGATTTATGTGGATCCTATGAAAAAGCCCAGCGCCAACGAACCTGTCCTCTAGAGCCGAAACTAGTTTACTAATGGACTTGTCTAAACAGCTCGAGAGCTCGAGGGGTTCCTGTGTCTAGGCGTTTCAGTTGTTAGCTCTAGACATGCAACGGATGCCATTACTGTTACATCTCCGATCTAAGTCCGAATAATGTCCTAATTAAGTATGTCTAGCTTAGCCTCTACTCCTTCCTGAACGAACTATTACTCCGCAAGGAACAGGCATTGTGTGACTTCGGCTTTGAGGCATAGAAGTGCCGATATTCCGTATTCTTTCAGTCATGTTCCATCGCATTAATCGTCTATTTTTATTTTTTTTTGTTTCTCGAAATGAAAACAAAAATACAAATCATCTCCATCTCTCGGCGCGTCGTACGATGGCTTTGTCTGGCTTAAATTCGGGTTAACGTGAAGCGCTCAACTAAAAATACCGACGAATGAGATTTTAGCGCCACATGGGGAATACTACGCTGTAACCCTATGAGAACTGTCGGGGTCTAGACAGTCATATGAATATCTAGTCAAATCTCATCAGGCTCTTGATATTAATAAATTTGCCTCAAGGTTACCTTCTGGAGAAATAATTCATGTTGTGCAAGTGTGACGAGAACCACTGCGCCTAGGGTATTATTGATTTCTTGCCCATGCAGTGTTCGTTCGATGTCAAGGCTTGTCTGGACATCCTATTTATGTCTAGCTATGTTGTACTCTGCAATGCGCATTTGATTAAGGACAATATGGTCCCCCTCGATAATTTATGCTAAACATGGCGTTAAACGCAGGGCGTCCAATAGTTCTGACCGAATCCTCTTGCTACATGGAGTACGGAGTACGGAGTAGGGGACTTCACTACTAAATATGTGGCGTTTACTTCCATTAGGACCGAAGCCTAGACATTCAAAGTCTCGTGGGCTTCATTGTCTGGTACTTATGTACTCCGTAGGTTGCGTCTGATGCATATAACTTTAGAAAATGACAAAGTACAACTCTCCTCTCAAAACTAAGCATCTCTGCCTTGGAATATAATATCCCGGTCGACAGGTAGTTATATCGTTGGTTAACTTGACTTTCCTTGATAGACTAAGGACTCTTGTCTGGCTGTTTGAAAAAATCCTCCATAAGACCATGTAAAATCCTTGAACAGTCTATAGATCTAATGACTTGATTTTTTCCACTAAAGGATCTATATCTTAGACCCCATCATGGAATGTATACTTGCAAATTCAACTGAAAAACAGAAGGAACGTTCATCGCAGATCTATTTTGAGCCTCACGATCTAGTCCCACTTCGCTCTACCGCAACAACCTTCCTTCCAAGATCTATACATTGAACATGGAAGACGTCCTCCGCCCAAGCAAAGAAGCCTTTGAATACACCCTCCGCGCGAGCTATCAGCTATGGTCAACCCATATCAACACCAGTGATACCCGCCTTCCATTGGAGTGCATCGACCTGAAACCCCTTCTCAAAGACACGCCTGCATTTCTCGCCCATGGATTGATCCCATCGGACAAAACATTCTCATTTGCTTGTGCCAAAATCCGGGGCGATCTTGAAATAAAGGGGCAGTCGAGATGGCGGACGTCCAGAGCTGGAGCAGATTGCATAACCCCGCCTAAGGCCATACATTTGGGGCTTGGATGTCATGCTTTGGAATATGAGGGTTGGGATTGGGAGCTTGGGGATGGGTCGAGGGTTGAGGATACGGGGGTAGAGGCGCGGTTTGCCTCGTTGCTTTCAGCGTCCGCGCCTACGTCGTCTATGCCTGTGCCTGCTTCTATGTGTGTCTTGTCCCAAACCAGAGTTTACTTCTGCGGATCTTCCCGCTCTACCGAAGGATTGTGAGTATGATCTATACTCAGATCAGAAATCGGATAATCCCACTCGAAGCATATTTTGCTGGCTTCGGTCGGATGGGTTTCCGGCGAATGAAAAGGGGATATATCAGCACTCGTGGGTTATGGTTTGGGATGGCGAGGAAGAGGAGGTGGATGAACATGAGTCTGATGATTCTACGGCTGGTGCTCGAGCTGAAAGAGTTGAGGATTGGCTTGGTGGTGTCGGTAATGTCGGTGATACCGAGGTAGTAGTCGAGGTCAAAACTGAGGACTGTCGGTAATACCGCACAGATCGACCTTTTAGAGCCATGAATCGAGGGAGGGCTTTCATGAGACTCTCGCCTTATTAGGTCGGGCTCTCCAAATGTGTTGTCGTAGATAAAGTAGCCCTCGGTGTCAGTGGTGGAGGTTATAGCTCCATTGGTCATTACGTCCAGCGCTACCTAGGACAGAAGGGAATGGTATGGTGATTAAGACCAATGCGGACCTTGGTAGATCTCACTTGAATTAAGGTTTAGGTGGGTCCTGGGTGTGGAGGGTGTACATCATGAGGTCTGAGCTTCATGATGAGAGGATTAAGACCAAATGATTAATGCAAACCAGCGAGAGAATGTAATAAAAGTTTCAAATGTTTTTGATATTGGTAAAGGTAAATGTAAACAGCAACTTAATCAACCATCACTCGTTAGAACGCAAACCCGCAAGTTTTCAACTCCACAAATCCAAAGGTATCACCAGCCCCCGCGACAGGCGAGGGAGAAAAATGGCCAGTCAATAGATATGACATGATAATGAAATGAAAAAAAGGAAATCAAGGACTGGAAAGATAATCAAATATCAAAACGGATCGCTTTTGGGGTTCTCAGAACCAACATCGATCTTTCGCAAGCCAACTCAACATGCATGGCAAATCTAGCTCAATCATTAGGAGAATAGACTGGTCTTCACGATAGTTTAGTGGCAAGATGCAATACGACCAGAGCGAAGAGCCTGTGTGCTCAACGCAAGGTCGAGAGAGTCAAAGGCACAAGACCCTAATAATCGAGTCTGCCAGCGACTAGAAACAGAATAAATTGTGGCCGTGGTTATCATATGATCTTGGTGGTAATCCAAAAGTCGTGCAATCGTGAGACCTCAGAGAGGTGCTGGGATGGGGAGCTGAGAGCGACGTTGCTGAGCATCCATCAGCTTGCGTCGCACAGCCTCGCCACCTGCAATGCTGCTTGATTTGCGCTTGCGGGTGGGAGTTCGCTGGTCATTGTTCTTAGCATGCCGGAAGACACTGGCAGGACGCGCAGGAGAGTTTGCGGGCATGAACTCGCGGTGTTGAGGCAGGCGGAGGAGCGCCTGGTAGCGGTTATGGTTGCGACGGAAGGCGGTGACAATACCCTTGTCTAGGTGATTGAGGAAGCGCTCTTCGTTGTTGGGTGGTTGTGAGTCAGACGACTTGCGGCTGGGGGTAGGTGTTCCCATGGACTTGGCAAAGGGAGCAGCCATTGGGGAGACCAGAGCATCATCATCGGATTGCTTATCCATGTCCTCATCTTCATCAGAGGATCCATTGCCAAAGTCGATAAAGTCGTCGACGTTGAGAGCGGACTCTGGGTCATCTTCTTCATCTTCTTCGAACGAGCTGTCGATGGTGAAGTCCTGAGAAGGGTAGAATGCCTCAGGGGGACCCATGACCTGGCCTCCCGGGGTGAGATCATTGCCGAGAGCGGTCATCATGAGGTTGGCACTCGAAGCCAGCATTGGGCTGAAATCAATCTGATTGGGTGAGGCGAGTGCATCGGTGTCGCTCTCATCAACCAAGTGAAGTGTAGTCTGGCGAGGGCTGGTGTTGGCAGTTCCAGGCATACTGTTGGCAGCAGAGTCTAGCCAGTCGTGCCGAGAAGAGGCATACGCCGGAATAATGACAAGATGCTTGCCAGTGCAGTCGACCAAGGCTACTGGCTTGTGGGGGTCTGCTACGAAGGTTCCCATGATAGGCCCGCGGCGGCGGGGGATACAGTCAGTCTTCTCATCAACAGGGGCCAAAGAGTCGGAGGAGTCCCGGCGGAGAAGGGACCGAGGGTGGGTGATAGTTGCTGGTGGGGGGAGATCTTCGTCTGTGGTGTCACCATCGTCACCTTTTAAAAGGGGTTAGCAAAACTAAAACTGAGATATGAATGACCAATTATCATACTCTCGTAACCACTCAAACTGCCCTCGGAAGATCCTTCGGATTCGACGTGGTAGATGCTTCCATGGCCATAGTCGGCGTCGCCAAACATCTCTTCCGACTGCCGGCGGGTGTTTCTCTGGTAGTTTTCGTTGTCGTTTTCGATCATACGACGCAACTGTGGGTCCAGGCTGTCCTGTTGTAGGAAGTCACCGGGTATATCGTCGTCACTGTGGGAATCACTATCAGAGGACGAATCGGATCGCTCCTCGAAGTGAACTCGCCGGGCGACGGGAGTCTCGGCGGCTTCACTGGTCACCTGAGGTTCTCCAAAGGTGTCCATGGCACTGTAAAGGTGTTCTTCATCAAAGAAGGACGCAGCCGGTAGGAACATGTGATCGTCGAAGGAGTTGATAGCCCACCCATCATCGGCAAATCCAGTGCTGGGCAAAGGACGGTGGGTTTTCTCTGACTCCACGATCATCATTTCTTCCATCTTCTCAACGTCTTGGTCTTCATCTTCGGCATCTGTGATATAGTCTACACCGGCATACACATCATCTGAGCTATCATCCGAGTCATTGCCGTCATTGCCGTCACTGCTGTCACTGCTGTCGTCGTTCAGGACACGTCTTCTCTTATTTACCACGGATTGGCGCCCCGCCTTATTGTCTCGACGACGACCATAAGACGGGGCCCGGGCAGCTGGCTCTTGCTCGTCATCTGCATCTTCTTCTGAATCATCTGCCTCGTCGCTCAGGTCCCCGAGGGACGAGACCGAAGAAACACTTGAGACTGATGATGATGAAGCTCTCCGTTTCCTATCGGATGGCTGAGCATTGGCTGACTTTCGAGACTGATTGGCCTTCGGTGACATATCGAGATTCCGCATGATGTTGGACTCGGGAGTTGAGAGGCGGGGGTGAGAGTTCTTGGCGGAGCTTTTGGGAGCCCGCTTGGAAGAGTATGCACTCTGCGGCATTTTGTAATAGACACGTAGGGATGAATATGGATAGGGGTTGTTTTGCCGGAGTGGACTTCTTTGGTCCTTGCTTTTTGTCGTTCAAATGGTCCGGTCCGTTCCAGGAGGATCCAATGATGGAACGAAGGAAGAGGGGTAGATCTTCCTTAGGTGAGAGGATGGTTGTAGTTTGGTCCAAAACAGCGATCCGTTAAGGGGATAAGTCGAAGGGAGGTGGGACGTAGTGGAGGAGATCGGAGAAGCGGAGTGGAGGGGAGGAGTCCAAGGTTCTTTTTTTTCGTAGCCACGAAAGCACCCGCAGTCCTTTGCGGACGCTGTAGTGCGCCTTCTGGGAGTTTGCTAGGGGGCAATTCCAACGCCTTCACACGAGGCGTCGAAAGAGAAACAAATATCGTCAAGTAGAATTGAAGATCGGAGCTGCAGGACTGGGGAGCCGGCAGGGACAGGCTCCCCAGCGAGGCATTTACAGCTCAACGAAGGCCATTTGGCTGAATTCTTGACGATATGTAGTGGATATGTAGTGAATATGTTCAAGAGGGGTTTCAATAAGTTCAGGGAAATCCGAAGTAGATCAGTTGGAAGTGCTATGGGAAAGGGAAGAAGAATGAGAAGGACGGTCGTTTTTTTCCCCAAGTGGGGGACAGTTGTGATTGGCTGCAGAACACGACCGCCTATTCGTTGGCGCCGCTCACCGACTCTTTCGCGCCAATCAGCGATCGCCGAAAGTCGCAACGGGAAAGTCATAAACTTGATATCCACCTAGGTATTGACTTAAATCAGGTGGTTGCATTGAAATTATATTGGTATATTGGGTTTTATTGCTACTGATGTTGTGCAGTACTTGCATCAATTCGATTCACTGCTATTTGGGCTTGAGGAATATATCCCGGCAGGCCGGGTCGAGTCTGAACAAAACAAAAAACTAAAAACGTCATTAAAGATCCTCGGCGCAAATTTCCCCGGCAAAATCTTCATTGCAAACTATTCCAGTCAACCTTACAACATAGAAGCCTGCAAAATATAGATTGAGTCAAGTTTCGACTCAGCGCTGAAACAAACACCATGTGAGAACATTAGTCTGCACTGGACGTCAAACTAGAATATACACAGTGCAGCGGCTGACCCGTGCGGCATGTACGATGATGATTCATCCTCGGATTGGGAGTTTTTTTTTTTTTTTTTTTTTTTATCGATGACACATCCCCTCAGATGAATCATATTGTTTCGTGTTTGGACTTCAGAATGACCCAAAATTTCTCCAAAGCTAGGGGCTCATTGGTTCGAGCCATAAGATCCGGCCACTTCCACTTTTGAGTGGCAAAGCGCTCTACTCCATTCCGACCGGCTTGACATTTTTGCCCGTCTCCCAAGCCGGGAACCTACAGGTCTTTTTTTTTATATTTTTGCCCCCAATAGCTTAGCTGCCTAACTGACCTAAAAAAGACCAGAGGCGGTAAAAGGACAACATGGCCGAGGCTGGGCGCGTCTAACATGCATGAGATAGATCCATTGCTCTCTTATCTTTTCTGATCGGTGAGTGGGACAACCTTAGAACTCTATAACTATATATATATATATAGCTCGTTACACTTACAATGTTTATGTTTATGCTCTACGATCTATCCATGGATAACATTGCGGATAAGAATTATGAGGGGCAAATGTAGAACGGAAGATCTTTCCGATTCTCCCTCTTTTCGAATACATTCTTGTCCCTGATGTTCGGAAGCATGCAAGATCATCTCTCTGCCCCGCAGTGGCTGCGATTGAAAATTTTCTACTTCCCCTAACACCAATCAGACTTCTTAAGGGGAAACAATATCCCTAGCGCTAGAATTTTTTTAGTTGAAGCGGATCATTCACCGTTCAGATGCCAATCCTCCACCTGGCCACTTCGATGGTCTTCTAGCTTGCAGCCTTCCCCACTTCTTCACTCTTTCCATACAGTACGGACAATTTACGTGATACTGGTGTCGAGACTTGGATTCCGACACAGTCGGGGTAGATCAAAGCCCCTACAGTGGCATCTAGGTAATGATCGTGTATAGTTGAGTAATTCGACATGTCAAAATAGACCTACGGAAGAGGGAATTGAGGGTAGGGACCACGATCTCATAAATTGCTCCATATATCTAAATTTTTACCCCTCAAAAAGTGGTTTATTTTTCTTGTTTTGGCCCCATAATATGCAGCAAAATGGGAATATCATACGGCTGTGCATATAACACCATTTAATAAGAAACTGAAGTGATCTGCTAGATGATATACTACACTATCCGACCCCGCATCACTGATCACTCGCCTGTTTTCATAAACACGCCCATATAGCAATCATTAAATTAAGAACAAGGCCAAAGCTCTACAAAATGACTCGGGACCATTCTGTGACTTCCAATAGAAGTAGCGAAGAATACACCAGCTTCTGCACATCTTTTGTTCAACTCCTCCAGTTTGCGCATAGTCTCCAAGGAACTCTGATCGATCTCTGAAGGCCCGTAACCTTCAAGCCCCAGGGAAGTAAGGCGTGGTAGGGACTTTGAATCCATCAAGCGTTCGATTTGATCGACGGCCCATTCGAGCAGCTCGTTGTGGCAGTGACATAAATACAAAGTCTCAAGGGACGGCGGCAAAAGTGCCACGAGTTCTTGCGTGGGCTCAAAGTTCTCGTCAAGCTTGGCAAGCATTGATATAGAAATATGCAGATATTTCATCATATTAAAATCGGCAAACGATCCCATCCATCCATGATCGTCTTCCGGGGGATCCCACGATTCGCCACAGAGCCAAAACGCCTCTAGCGATGCCTTGTGAAGGGATATAGATTCTCGAAGCGGAGCTGAGATAAGATCGGGTCCATCTGAGATCATTCCTCCGCCAATATTTAAACGGAAAGTCTTGAGAGCCTTGCAAGATTCGATCCAGACACCAAATCCACACTCAGTGTTGGTCATATCGAGATCGATATCTGTGACTCCCGAGAAGGGTGTGATGCGAGGTTCTCCCTCTTCACGATCGGAGTCGACCATAGAGGATCCTCCAATCCTGCGCATGGCCGGGAATTTGAAGAACGGTTCCATGCAGCTTGCATGAATGGAATTCTCCGTATCAGCCCATTCGGCGAAAGCTTCAGTGAGGCGAGGAAATGCTGTGGTATCCTCTTTGGCAGCCTTCACGAACATATCCTCAACATATTCTGACCCATACGGGTAGCATATGCTGATCCGTCTTAAGCCTTTCAGCTGGGGTATGAGCAAAGCTAACCAAGCATCGGTATTTCCGAGTCGCAGTTCCTTACTCGGTTGCGTGGACCAACAGGTACCAGCGACAAGCCCGTAAATAAGTTCCTCATCATATTCAAATTCACAGTCGATATCCCCGGCATCATCTTCAGTGTCCCAACTCTCCAAGCGTAAAGATCGCACGGCGCTTGCCAACTGCGGCCGTCGCGCGATTGCATTGAAAAATCGACTGACTTGTCCAATTGTATGATTGCTAACATCACCAAGAATAACCCGAGAATAGAGAGTTGGGAGTAAGGCTGTGTACAATCGACGACATGATAGAACTAGGGAATAGCGGTCACGCTGATCATCCAAGTCTTCCGCAATGAGACAGAGTGTCTCCTCTGGGAGGTCGAGAAGCATCACCATGATGCAACTAGTAAAGCTTTTTGCGACGCAAAGAGATGGTTAGTTTCACTCAGGTTCAGCGAGGAGGCTGCCGTGTCTGCCCCAGGGACGCTAGGAATCACGAGGTGGGGGCGATAATTGTCTACAGCACTTGACAGAAGGCCTAACCACGGTCACAGTCTATAACCAATATTGAGAGAATATGGGTGTTGGTCCTATCACCGGGACAGTGAGCACTAAGAAGCTAGAGAAAGTAATGCGGGATATTTGACAGAAGAGGAAACAAGTGGAGACCGCCAAGAGCAACTATCAAAAGGAAAGCGGTTAACTACATGAAATCCGAGGTTTGTCCTTCGTAAGACCGAATGATATTAATTAGATTAAAATAACATAAATCCAACTATTTAGAGGCATGGGCATAATTCCCGGGGCAAGAGGTTTCATTTAGCAACCCCTCGATTCTGGGTCGCCCACTCAAATCCAAGGTTCCTTGGTTGATTTGATGAACAACCATGGTTCCGTCCATCGAAACAAGATTAAGGTGAAAAAATCCGACAAAAAGGGAGATCAAGTGCCAGGATAAGGAGCAACATCACTAGGCATAGGCTCTGTTTTGGCCCGACCGAACATAGACAAACGTGATTTCGACCGGGAAGGAACTGCCGCTGGCCGGGCATTTTGTTGGGTACTTTGTTGGCTTTCGCTTTCCACTTCGGCGGGTACAGCAGGTTCGACAGGAGCGGCCCGGGCCTCCTCTACCTTTCTCACACCTTCACGTATTTCATCAGACGAAGCGCCCGGTGGTGCGGTTGTCATCAAAGTCTCAGTAGGGCGAATTAGACCCTCGGATGTATCTTGGTTGAGCTTGGTGATCTCTTCTTCTGTCACCAGACGCTCATTCTCCAAACGGACTTCGCGTCCGCGTTTGTGGCAGTACCACAATACAAAGAGGAGGACTGAAGAGATAGTCAGCAAACATATTCATGCACTTGGTGTGGTGCTTCACTTACGGAACAATGCCAAAGACCAAAGCACATTCATGCCCATAACAGCAGGGAATCGAGCTCGCAAAAATGTCATGATGGATCGTAGCATTCCTACAAGAGCAGCTGGCTTCGACACAAGTTCCTTTAGACTTGGCATGTTGACTCCCATCTTCTCTGCAGCTGCAGCGGCCTTGCCCATATTCTCCATGTTGACGCCACTCTTGCCGGCGCGGTCGGCAGCAACAGCCAGCATCTCTGGAGCCAAGGTCTCGGTCCAACGCTCCGGAAGTTTCTCGATCAACTTTTGCATGGGACCAGGCAGCTTTGTATAGGTTTCCTGTAGTTGGCGATTGCCGTTGGTCAGCAGCATCTCCAAGTCATGATACGCAGTTGGGACTCCGTTGATCAGATCCTTGAGGATGAGCTTGAACTTGCGTAAAAGCTCTTGTGTCTCCTCGCTGATCGAAAATACACGGTTGTTATCCGCTGCCAGGTTCAATCGCTCCAGAATATCCGTCACGTCCTCAGCATCTTTATCTTTATCTGCATCTTTCCCGTTTGTTGACGTATCCAATGTGGTCGGAGGAGTCGAAGTTTCGGTCTGCGATTTGTTTGCATTGGAGGGGTCTTTATCCTATTTGGGCGAACTCGTATGTTAATACATACTCAAGCCAGATGGAAGGATCCGAACATGAACACAATTAAATATATGACTAACCTTCTCTGTGTTTTTCTTCCAAAACATGGCACTCCACCGTTTCTTCTTCTGTGGTGGCTTGGAAACTTCCGACTTTGGTGTCTCTGATCTTGTCGATGTTGCTTGAGAGTTCTTCCGTTCTTGCCTACCCTCCTCGCCAAGCTCCTTTGCTAACTCCTCTACAGGCGATGTAGGTAGAGGGATGTTTTCAGCTTGTTCGCTTATCGCAGGTTGCAGAGACACCCCAGCAGGGCTTTCCGTTCGGGGTTGCTCATTCTGTTCTGTTGTAATGGGCACAGATTCCGTTTGGGCGGTGACTTCGCGTAGGTAGGCTTCATCTTCCGGCGTCAGGACAGGCTTGGGGGCGCTGACCATTTGCGGCGAACGCCGTAGGTTCTTTATTTGGTTGAGATATTGCATGGCCATGATGGAGGTATTCAAGATACCAAGGACGGCAATATGGGCTTTTATTTCCTGTTCCTCGATGGGAAGTAGACGATAGGAAAAAGTAGGCCAAAACGAGACGGGCGCGTGCTGAAGGTAAGGGGACGCGCGCGCTGTCGATTTTAGTGATAGATCAACTTTCCCAAGCGGCTAGGTGATATGTCACATGAAATGATTCGATCAGAAGATGTGGCAGTTAACCAAGTTGCATGCTAACACCAAGCTTTTGTTTCGCTCACATGCCCACTCGAGCCTGTTCCTCGTGATGATATCACCGGTGGCTGAACAACCCCGCATGTGCCACCGCA
This sequence comes from Penicillium samsonianum, assembly GCF_028829775.1. Taxonomy (NCBI): domain Eukaryota; kingdom Fungi; phylum Ascomycota; class Eurotiomycetes; order Eurotiales; family Aspergillaceae; genus Penicillium; species Penicillium samsonianum. The sequence continues at coordinate 3,813,872 of NW_026643260.1, read as the reverse complement.
TCACTAGCACAGCCACATCCACATTTGCCCCATCTATGGACTTGGCACCATCCAAATTAAGAGAGCTCTCTCTTCATTCGTTGGGTAATGCTTTCTCTTCTACGGAGTACTTGTAGCTCTAATTTACCGAAGTCCATAATTGTGAGTCTCTCGTTTACTGAGCTGTGCGCAACTCGCTATTGTACTTTAGAGGAAATGAACCCATATAAAAACTATTCGTTTTGTACATCATGCTCATGTTTAGAAAATCAATGTTTCTATGTTTTCATCCAGGCACACACGGTTGAACTCAGGGCGTGAATGATGGATCTGCCGCTTCAAAAAATCTCATCACCACCATTGTGACTACTGGATACCCCATGATGACATCGTGCAATCCAGTTTTCAAGATTTCTTCACGAATAACCCCGTTATCCGTTTTCCATTCCACCATGGACCCGGCAGCTCCTAAATCTGCTTTTGAGTCGAGTTTCTTTTGTTCGAGGTCGTCATAACTGATCCCCGCTGGCATTGAAGCATTAACCGCATGCCAAAACACAAGTTGAGAATGGTTCCATGGAATGTCGTAGTCATCCTCGGCGTGAATAATCGTTATTCGGTATTTCTCTCCATTGCGCTCGTTTGCGCGGATATATTGCGCAATAGAATCCTTGCTCAGCCATTTGTCTCGAATGAATCGCTGAAGATATTTGAAGAGGAAAGGGAACCTCGCAACTGGCGACAAAATTGGCACGGTACCCGCGACTCGATAAGTTGAGACCAATGTTGCAATGTCCACAAATGACGCAACCAGCACCGTGCCTGCGAAGACTATTGGCGGATTCTGTACAGCAAGTTGTTTGGATACAGCGATGCTCACGGCCGTGCCCATCGACTGACCAAATATCAAAATTCGAGATGGAGGGATGCCTGCAACATTCATTGCCCAGTCCACCACGGCGAGAGCATCAATGATGAGCCCAGTTTCAGATAGTGACCCGGTACTCTTGCCAAATCCTCGATAATCAAATGTGAGAACATGGATTTTCCCAGGATTGCCCGCTGACAGCGCACGATAATTTGGGACCCGGTAACCTGAGGCGACGGTTCCCCCAGCGCCATGCATATGAAGTATCAAACGAGCGTCGGGGTCCTCCCGCAATAATTGAAATCCCACTCGGGACTTGATATCGGACACAAAGCCTACGGGCTCTTCGACAAGAGACATTTGATGCTTGCGATATAGTTCCACGGGAAGAATATGCCAGGCATATAGCCACTCACCGTCCGTCGTTCTGATGGAGAACGGAGTGACCTGGTTCTTCAAGAACCCAAAACTTTCGGGTACATTGAGGTCTTTGAACCATGTCATCTGAATTGCGTGCAGGTAAACGACATGTGATTGGAAGGTTGATGTGATGAGTAACCCTAGGAGGATCAAGTATAGCCCAACTCCAACAGCGACTGGTATTGACGCATATTTGAAGAAATAACCGGCTATCTCCCCAGCTGACATGTTGAGTCGAAAAGCGATAGAGTGATATTATTGCGACATGGAAGAGGGGATGTCTCAAACTGAAGGCTGGTGCCGCACACTAAATAGTGACATGCAGACACAATCCCATTGCAACCTTGTAATATGCATGGTGCGGGTGAAATTTTACGTACTAGTGGGTTTCTGCAAGTATAGTTGGTTTGGGAGCGTGATGTTGGATATACTGTCGTTCACACTAATAAGACCTGCCCTGTAGCCGCCACTAAATTAGGGCGGTTCATTTTGCAAGGATATGACCCACTTCTTTAACACTATGAGCTTAGTGGGGACTGTTCATATTCCTATTAGTGGTCTTTCTGTGCTTACTGACCTACTGGTGCGATAGGAAAGGCGTGATGAAGAGTAATGTGATATATTATCCATGTTATCTACATACAACATAGGTCGCGACCATATGGGACATGGGTGCTGTCTACATATCTGATCATGCCCAGGTGAGATAAATCCATGACTTCGCTGCTGCTTAGATACACGATAAAAGGCCCCCTATTCCCTCAAAGAGGAAAAAAGTTCGGACTCATGAACAACCTCTGCCGGACTACCGAAGTGAATGACCTTCCCGTCATCCATAACAAGAATCCGGTCGTATTCCACCGCCGCCTCGAGCCTGTGCAAAATTGAAATTGTCGTTTTATCAGGCAATCTCTCTTTGATCAGGCTTCGAACTCGTTGTTCATTTGCCATGTCAACACTAGAGTCGATAATTAGCTTGGAATTATCTTCTATACGAGGGAACCGAATGCTTCACTTACCCGCTTGTAGCTTCATCGAAAAGGATGATACCACCTGACCGATGACCCGCTTCTAGAACGGTGCGAGCCAAAGAGCACAACTGAGCCTCACCGCTGGAGAAAGTTACATCTTTTAGCAAAGCGGACAATCCTCCAGAACTCTCCACCTTTTCTTTGATCGCGCACTGGGTGAGAATATCCCATATGTTCTCGTCGCTGCAGCCCCCATGTGGATCCAGTGCGTCTCTCAGAGTCTCCCCTTGTAGATAAGTGTCTTGGGCAATGACGTGGAATCTCGAGCGCAAAACAGATCTGTTAACTCGAGAGATATCTACCCCGTCAATGCTGATCGTGCCCTTCCGGGTTTCGACAAGTGCCAGCAACGTGAGCAGCAACGTAGATTTGCCAGCCCCGCTTTGACCACAGATGGCAATGCTTTCCCCTGGTTGGATTTCAAAGGAGACACCATGCAAACTCCAGATCGGGCTTTCTGGCTCTGGGGTATAGCTAGACCACACGTCATGAAACTTGACCATTCCAGATGCGGGCCATGAACTCGGAACATCCACAGGGGAATCCACCTCCGGTTCGAGCGGGGTGCTTCTTTCGAAAGCCTCAATTCGAGCAATAGCCCCCAAGGAAACCTCGAGGGAGGTCCAGGAGTTAATTAGCGTGGTTAGTGTTTCGCCCAGCGTGGTGAGGTTCAGGAATGCAACACCAATGGCTCCGACCGTTGTTTTGTTACGGATCCCCACGGCCATACCGGTCACAACCACAGAAAGACCGGCCACGACCAGATCCAAGGTGAGTTGCAGCCAGCGCTGGATGGAATAAAGCAGATAGAAAGGCTCTTGCGATCTGTCCAGATCCTTGCGGAACTCCCGTTGCCAAGTACCCTGCCAACCATGGGCACGAATAATCTCCAGCCCTGTACACGTCTCGAGGACCTTGGTATGAAGGCTTGCTTTGGACTGCAATTCCTGCTGACGCAGTTGTTTTGAGGTGCGGAGATAGAAGTACTGGATGAGGAAAAGAACGATCATTACAGCTGGTAGCACGGCGATGGCATATACTGCTGCCACGGCGACTAGGACAATCTGAATCATACACTCCCATAGTGTTGTCGTGGTGTTCAACATATGGATAGGTAATTCCATATCGACCATCATTAGGTCTTGAGTGAACCGATTGAGCAGATCTCCTGAGTCGGTGGTGCTGGCGAAGTAGAATGTCGAATTTAAGACGGTCTTGAGTAGTTGACGGTGAAGCCCAACTCCAGATGCAGGGACAATTTTCATCATCATATGCCTACCGCCAAGTTAGCTTGAAAAGAACAACATGGGATGATATAGAACCGAGGCAAATATTACTAACCCCAGCCAGATCGCCATCATGACGAGTGGCAGCACCTGCAACATAGCGTATAATCCCAGCCAGTAGCCGACATTGTGGGTCCCTTTGTGGCTGTCCTCAGACCACCACTGCGCCCAAATATCTATTATGAGGTCAGTTGAATACCCTCATGTCAATTTATACGAGTGTCTACCTGGAAATTTGATGCAAAATGCGAACGCAATACCGAAGAAGAGGAAAATCATCATGTTGGCTGTCCCGATTGAGCCAAAGTATTTTCGATAGACTGTTCGATCCTTGATGCTAGCGACAACATCGTCCATTGGCTTCGCGGTAGTTTTGGACTTCTCGGCGGGCCTTTCGTGGCCATTCTCAGGCAACTGACATGACTCTGGAGGAACATTTGTATCGTTCCCACTGGCTGAAGTTGAAGACACAGGGGAGTCGCAGGAAACTAGATACCCAGTTTCATCAATTTGGTAGACACTGTCAACCATTGCAGCCCACCGCTCTATCGCCAATCATCAGTCCCGTTTTACATCCATGAAAATCATCACTTACCATGATTTGTTGTTTCAATCACAGTAATGCCCAGTGACCGCAAAAGTCCACGTGGTCCGAAGAGAGAGTCCCGTACATGTGTGACCGTCTTCTGATCCAGGGCACTGAACACATCGTCCAGGAGAATAATATCAGGTTTCCATGCGATCGTTCGAGCCAGTGCCTGAAGTATTAATTAGCTATCTACATCGCCGGCAAAGATAGGGAGGATATACCAGGCGCTGTTTCTCTCCTCCGCTAATACGAACGCCTCCACTGCCAACAGTTGCCTGGGCTGGCTGCGACTCAATTACATCACCTAGAGCACACGCGTCAATAACCTTGCGACGCCAGGCAGGGTCTTCTTGCGCGCATCGGAATGCATTTTCTAGAGCGGTGGTATTCTCTATCCAAGCAGCCTGACCGCAGTATCCGATTCGAGAACTGCCTAGTTGCACCGATCCTCCAGTACACTTAGCTTCGCCCAACAAGGACTTCAGTAATAGTGACTTCCCAGCTCCAACGGGGCCAGTGATGACAACGTGTTCCCCTTTGCGAATATTAAGAGAAATGGCATGCAAGTGGGGCTCAGTGGTCCATCCAAATTCACCCTCCTGTACGGATATTGCTGTATCTACAGGAAGTGCGGTGACCTTAGCAGACTTTGCAGAGTTGTCTTGCTCACTGGGAACATCGTTCTCGTTTTCCATTTGATCTTGGGAAGGATGATCCGAAGCCAGATGGCGATAATCAAACCTTTCTGGCTTTTCAAGAAACGCTTCGATCCGCTGGAAACACCCTTTTGCAGCACCAAGAGACGGAAACATCTGCAGAATGTGGATGAGCGGACTGGCCAATAGGGTGATAAGAATTAAAGAGGTAAACAGCCTTGCGGGGTCCAGGTTCCGGTGCTGGGACAAGGTGGTTCCGATATATGTGCCAAACACGAGTACGGGCGATATAGTAAGTGTAGTGTACGCTACAGCCAAGTTAGTATTTCCACGATGTAGAGGATACGTAACTCCTACATGATAGAACCCCTCCGACAATGAGTCTCCGAAATATCTTCGATGCGGCAAACTCTCTAAGTCGGAAGTCTTCGACCATGGTACCTGCCAGCAGCCCCGACCCAGTCATTCGAATTGCCTTCAGAGATGACAGCATCTTCCGTGTGGCAGAGACTCGGTTCTCGGTGGCTTTCATCCATCTCTGCTGTTGGGGTCCGGTTGACTTTCCAATGAAAGTAGATACCACGGTGCTGGCTGTCAAGCAAATCAGGACATGTTGCCACTAAGATGTATTTGAAAAAGAAACGTACCAAGCGCCAACCCTACGACCGTCAAGCTCGATGGCCCGACTTGTCGCCATAAGAGCCACGTAGCCAATGCAGTCTCTAGTAATCCTGCCCAAAGCTCATGTAAGAACGCCAGCGTAGTGGAGATTCGCTGAGCATCGCTGTTCATCAGAGTCAGTGCTTTAGACTCGTTCTCTTTGTCTTCTGGCAACCGAAGCACTTTGTTAAAGACAATGTCGACAAGCCCTCCACGCATACAAGTCACGGCTTTGTAGTTCAAATGCGAATACCAGCCTCTCGATATCTAAGGTTGACCGTTAGACCAGAGAGTCCTTTATTTCAGTTATAGTCTGTAGAGCTCACAGCAATTCCTCCATATACAAGGAATGAGGCACCGACAAGGCCATAGCCATGATTCTTGGGAGCAGATTCATCGCCCAAATAGCGTATCAGCTCGGTGGCGAGGAACGGTTGTGCAAAGGTGAATCCAGTAAGACACAGCCGAGGGATTATTGGGAGGAAGAGGTATCGACCTAGACACAAGAGAGCTCGGCCAGGTAGACCGAAATACGAAACTGAATGTGTTAGTGAAGTCTACGTGGTATTTGTGAGATCTGTAAAAAATGGTGACACAAACTCGAACGTCTTGTAGATATCCGTGAGAACTGAGTATCTAATTGTGCTGTATAGAGACTGCGATGGATCGGTCCTAGATCGGCCGCGGTCAGTGTACGTTGGTAGCCGGTCCATAGAAGACGATTAAGCCATAGGAATAGACTTCGTGACACAAAGCTAGCGCTCTCCTCTGGAGACTGCTTTGTATCTTCTAGGCCTCTTAGACGTCCACTCTCGAGTACCGCCATGAACAATTGCACGAGCAAGGCAGCAAGAGCAGCACCTGCCACACTGCGATGTGCCTCAAGAGACCAGTATGTGCGGGTCATGGCAGACCTGAGTAGAGCTGTGAGACATAGGTAAAAAGCAAGGAAGAACGATGGGCGGTTGGATCGAGTATGCTCATAATGAGATAAAATAGCGATTCCACACGCAGCGAGCAATGACAGCACGGCGGCGGGGACAGAAAGTCGCGTTGTTGCGCCCTGACCAGTCGCGATAAGGATGAGCGTGACGAGCTCAAGAACTGCAAAAGCAGAAACTGCGCCCTAGTCAAGTATGAGCCAATACTCTAGAGATATGTCACAGCGTATCAAATGTACCAGCTTGAGAAAGTACAAAAGTCCCCATCGGGCATGCACTGGCCGACGAAGCAATACACAGAGCCGTGTGGCTGCACCCATCAACAGAAGCGAGGACGGAATCAAAGCGAAGAATAGCTCTTCAAAGTATAACGTAAAGTCGAAAGCTCTCCGACAGGACGCAACTGCGGGACCAAAGGCCCTGTCTGCAGCGAAAGTGCACGACATGGAGCGTGGCCAGACACCGCGTCTGTGGAGAAAGCTATAATATGGAGATGTTTGAATTGTTGGAAGTCCATATGAGACAGAAAGGGGGAGAGAATCCTTGGAAGGTACCTCCCACAACACATGCTATACCTCTTTCGACCGGACCAAACAGACTAAACGGCCCCCAATGGGACTAATTTAGCCACCTTGCCTAAATAGGGCTAGACTCGGACCGTTCCAATGTTCCAAAGTACCCAACTTCAAGCTTCCAAGGCTCCAATGTTCCAAGGCTGTGCCAAGCCCTGGAGGTTCCTAGAGGTTCCTGCCCAGCCCGAACGCTCCACCCTCTTCGGGACCATGGCATCCATGGCATCCGTGGAATTCGCGGATCGTCTCTTTCATCTTTTGCGAAGGTCCTAGAGGTGATCTCTTTGATACCTATGCGATCTGTGATTGGCCGTTACATGGCAACTCCGTCGGTCGCCCGACAATCCTTTCTTGGCACGTCTACCTATAATATCCATAGGCTCGTACATCCTAATGTCAGCTCTTCGGTGTAGCTGGGTGGAATATGTCTTACCAAAGTCAAAGTAATCGCCGAATTAACGATTACAAATAAAAAGAGTACATCCGAATCTAACCTTAGCAGGGCGTCCAATTTGTCTCACTTTTGGAGACTAGATACATCAAGGCGGGGGTCTCAATATGTAGGTACTATAAGATCACTTTTTTCCATGCGTTCCTCATGCGCCCCACACAGACCCTGCACCATGTGACGCGTCTGGGGTACATCGGTGCCTGAATGCGGTAGTTCTGCAGCCAACATATGCATTTTCAAAGCCACTAGAAAAAGGACTATGGCATGCATTTCCGCTCTCACTTATCGGGAATTACCAACCTTAGAACTTGATGATTGACTACAGATATCCTAGCTCTTGGGTTCATATGTTGGAATCGAATGTAGCCATTGACGCCCAATTGATATTCGGTGTTTGGAGTATACGTACATACTTCAACACCAACATGTACGTACGTAACACGCGGGAAACTATATATCCATCTCTGCTAGTAATGCAGGTGTTGAAATATTAAAAGTGGGGAGGTTTGTCGACGGTATTCTTATGGATGGCTCGGCGAACACCGAAGGAACACTAAAGGTGGCATGACTGTGTGACCCATCTCATTTTTGTTTAAGGAGAAAAAAGAGGGGAGAAGCAAATATGTATCCATCCCACCTCTGCCAAGCGCGCACCTCATGCACTAGAATCAAATGGGTGAATATGGTATACCGCGGTCGACGCCAAAGCGTGACCATGTCGGGATTAAACTCGTATAGAAACTCGTATAGAAATTCGGCTTCTGCCTTGAAGGCTGCATATTTTAATTTATTTGACATCCTGCATATTCTAATCTGTCTCGTAACCCCGCAAAGCCAAGCACCTCGGTCTCCATCTGCCGAAACCTAAACTACCTATTGCTTCGGTTGAACGGGCCACGCTCCGCCAGGAACGGGAATAAAGCTTCCCGAATGGAACAGTAGCCCGTCTGTGCATTATCGGACTCACCGGAGGCTACGCGAAGTTCATCGTTTCAAACTTCAGGAATGTAAAGTAGTATATTCATCGGCATTAATTGTTGTAACATATAAGCAGGTTTATCCTTAATGGAGCTTTACAGGAAACGATGTTTGCAGAGTAAACACGACGAAAACGTCCACGGGTAAAAACATTTGAAGAGCCCAATTCAGCTCGGGATACCCGGATATAGTCACCGAGATGTTCCATTTGACCCCGCCATGAATCCTTCCTGGTGGAATATAGCGACGACCTTCATCAATTCGTGTCGATCGGAGTTTGATCAACGTTCAAGCTTAAACATATTCCGAAGTTAAAAGGCCGAGGCTGTTTAATTAAACACATGACGACCACCACGTTTTCCCCGCAAATATTATTTAGTCTAGCCGGACTTGGAAATAATTTCTACCTACGTAGCCCGTTTCCGACGCTAGCTTTGCCAAGTCCAAGTTTGATTGCTCAATATTATATTCTTGCTCCACACTGTGATGTTGGGTCCGAGTACGACAATCACTAGTGCGCCAGTTCAGATTCTGCCCGCAGTACAGATTGTAAGACGGGTATTTTTCACATCTATACACCAATATCGCACTCGTTCTTCACATAGTCTTGAAGTTAAAGATTGAGTCTACATATTCCTCGATGGGCGAATTCTTGATACTTGAATTCTCAATAGATAAATTCCCGATGCCTAATCGCTCCAGCCCTGAATTGCCTGTAGCCTAACTTTCTACTTCCATCATCTACTCATGGCAACCCGCGACGGGTATGGGTGGGGCGGGTGGACAGTGTCATGGGTAAGTTTAGACATTTCACACATTCTTCGCCGCCTATATTCTATATTTTGCAGCTAATGCTTCTTGTCCTTCTAGCTCGCACACTAATAAGGGGGTGATATTCAAAACAGGACATCTAAAAAGATCTAAGGAGACCCCCACGATCACATGCTATCACATGCTGAAGGATCTAGATGTCTTTGTTCTAAACCTTAAAAGGTTGGTTTACTCACCTAATTAGTCTGTATACATTATATAGCGTGAGGAAGTGGGTCTTGCTGGCTATACTTCCCTTCTAGAGGTTCTTTCTTCACTTCTCTTCATCCACTCCCTATTTCTGGTATTTTGAGTTGACTACAATCTGTGTCTGAAGACCTAGCACGTAACGAAAACCAATAAAGACTACTAAAATTGTCGAGAAGGAGGCACGTCATACATATACACTACGCCATGGGGATCAGTATAGACATCGAGCTTGTCCTTAAGAAATAAACTCCGATTCACTGAGAGTGCATGCTCCACCCGACCTGGAAACTAACCCAACGCCCCGGTCTAACAATCAGCCCAGGGTAGTTAGGGCTGCATACGGAGTACCTTAGACTAGCCTGTGTATGTACAACATAAGCCACTATGGAACACTAGAAGCAATCTCCGTTGACCGCCATGATCCCAATCCTTCTGATTTACCTGTGTCTCAGATCCAATTCGTCATACGTTATTTCCTCTGATTCCATAGCGTCAATATTAGAGATCTTACAAATTTCTACCCTTTACATCCATCAAAAAAGACTACCAAAAACGCTTGACAAGGCCGTATAAGCGGCTAACTATTCTCATACTCAATGTTGTATACTACTTTGAATTCTTGATGATTGAATTATCTATATTTTAAATACTCTACGCTATAACTCTTTGTTTAATTAGCACGACGACCTATTGAGTTTATTTATTATTTATTCAGCAGAAATAGAGCAATTATCTAGTCAAGTAGTGTCAAAATTACCTACATATGTAGACCTTTTAGAATTGAAATGTTTGTACGGAGTGGGTAATGAAAAGCCAGCGGTGAGCCAGGCGGTCAAATTTTACTATATGCTGTACGGAGTACTCCGTACTAGGCCCCCATTTCAGTGCTTCGAGACAGAAGGATTGGCATAGTGGTCCACGAGTAGATATTGGCAATTCTGATTAATTAATGAGGCTTTTTGCACATATTTTGTCTCAGCCCAGGCCCCATCTAATGTGAAGATCAAATGAGTCTTAGAAGCCCATAGGTAGTACTTGAACTTGCTGGAACTATTATCACCAGGCTGGAGAACCCGAGAAATCCGCGGATATTCCCCGAATGGTCACCTGTACATTCACCATGCATGATAGCTTTGGCTCCGTACTCTGAATTACCTGTTTGGGATATCATCCCGAGGCAACCCACCTGGCGCAGCTTCCGTCTCCCCTCTGCGGCATATCGTGTGCAAATATAGTGACAATGAGGACGTGGGAAGAGTTTGAGGGGTATCTGAAGAAGTATTTAAAGAGCCAGATAAACCGAGACAGTTTTCCTTTTTTCCATCCAAAGACAACACTCCAGCAGCCTTTCTACCTCAAAATCGGTCTATAAAATCCTCATATATTATTCCAACATGTTGTTCAACTGCCAATCTTTGCTTGTAGGGATCTCCTTGATCTCTCAAGCCCTTTCTGCACCACTTTTGGAGCCGAGGGCAACTGCTGGTATGTCAATTCATCACCCCATCTTTGTCCCGCTAGGCAGCTCTAACATTATCTCAAGCCACCGCTGCTTTCCCTGATTTGCACCGTGCAGCACAGCTTTCTTCTGCTGTCTACACCGGTTGTATCGGAAAGGCCTTCGATGTCACTATTACCAAGAGGATTACTGACCTCCTGACCTCCACCAATGTAGGCGTGGTATTTTTTCTACACACTAGCAAAAGACTAATTCCAATAGGGATTCGTCGGATACTCCACTGAGAAGAAGAAGATCTCTGTCATCTTGAGGGGCTCGACAACCAGTATGGACCAATCAATTCATTTCAATACCAGCTCACCATGCTAATTAATCTAGTCACCGACTTCGTGAATGACATTGACATTGCTCTCGTCACTCCCTCATTCTCGGGCGTGACTTTCCCTTCCGACGTGAAGATCATGAGAGGTATTAACAGACCTTGGTCTGCTGTACACGAAACTATCATTGCTGAGGTCAAATCGCTCATCGCGAAGTACCCGGATTACACTTTGGAGGCAGTCGGACATTCCCTGGGTGGTGCTCTCACATATCTGGCCCACGTTGCACTGGCCCAGAACTTCCCGGATAAGCAAATCACCAGCAATGCACTTGCTGCTTTCCCCATCGGCAACGAAGCGTGGGCCAACTTTGCTGGTTCGCAGCCCGGTACTTTGAACCGTGGAAATAACATTCTTGACGGTGTTCCCGTAAGCCATGGTTGAACCTGAGATGCTATATTAAAGTGGCTAACCATACAACACAGAACATGTACGTTAGCGGACTTGTCAACTTCAAGCACTATGGAACCGTGAGTTATCCTATTGAGCCCCTTTCATACCAATGTTCAATCGCTTACCGACCATGACAATGCACAGGAATACTACAGCTCTGGCACGGAAGCCACCACCGTGAAATGCGATGGGCAGCGAGACCGGTCCTGCTCTGCCGGCAATGGCATGTACGCTGTCACTGTCGGTCACTTCTCGAGCTTTGGTGTTGTGATGCTTACTGCTGGTTGCGGCTTGCTTTGAGTACCAAAATGGCAACGGAGGAATCTTCGACACGACACAAATCCCTTATTTTAGGGATAAAGTGATCTCAGATGATTACTCTCTCGCTGGCGAGGGAAATATATCTTCTAGTGTTTTAATAATTAGTTCATATTTATTTGTGCATATTGGAAGGTTGGTCATCCAACATGATCGGCTTCATGCAAATATATATCATTCGACGTCAATCCCCCTTCATCATGCCCTGTTAAGAACATAGATAAGTCATAACGGTACTCTTGGCAAATATACCCTGTAAGTTTTCATTGGTTCGGACTTAGCGCATCTATGGTGACTAGTGTGACGTGAGAATTTAGCGCCAACATACACAGCCCTGGGGGTTTCCCAAAGAACCAGCCACACAAAATTTTAGCTAAGCCTGATCCTGAGCCTCAATTAACAGGTGACTTCGTCCCTAGTCACATTTGATATCACCTGACCTCTACATTTAAACCCCCTCTTCCCATTTCCTTTCTTCTTTTTTTTCTTTCCTTCCACGCCTGCCGGAGTCGATAACTGTTCGCTAAGAGAGTCATTTCAGATTCTCGAATGCAAAGTCATCCCAGAACTGCGTATTCCTCGTCTTTTAACTAAGACTCGGGGCAACCATTTCTGTGGGGAGCTTCCAAGACTCACATGCTACGTGTGCATGACCTGCAGCGTCAATCCGTCTTTCTTTCGACCAACTCGTATCATTCCTTCCGATAACTACAAGTTTATTTCGTCATTTTTGACCATCTTCTATGGGCATATCTCGGCAATAGGACCCCTTTGCGCCGTTATGTTCAAGCGCTCTTTCGTATCTAAGGACCGGGCGGGTAAAACCGTCAAGGTCGCCAAGAAGAAATACGACGAGCTAGTTAAGGAGAAGATGAAGCAGAAAGTGGAAAGTCCCTCAATGGGAAGGTGTGTTATATTATTTTTATTATAAATGCAGACCTGCGCTCTCCATAAATATCGACAATCATTTCATGTGCTGATAATGTATCCCCATAGTCCCCTTACCAGCCCTATCATTACTATGGTTGTTGGCCGGGACCAGCGTCTCTTCGCCGCCCATGAAGATGTCCTATCCGTGTCCCCGTTTTTCAGCGCTGCTCTGAAGGAGCAGTTTCTCGAAGACGGTGCGAAGCAACTGACTTTGCCTGACGAGTGAGACAATCCTGCCTATTTCGATTGAACAAAAACTTATACTTGATATAGAGAACCTGAGATTCTGTCGTGTGTTCTGGAGTTTTTGTACAAGGGCGATTACTTCCCGCGCTTGTTGCGTGGGAAGCAAAGAAACTCTTGGTCACTCGAGAACGCCCAGGATATCAATCAAACCGGTGGCCGTGGGTCGAGCGAGCCGACAATGTTCCACTACGGAGTGGGAGATCTCGTTCTCCGAGATACGGCAGTGTACTGTGCTGCCGAGAAGTACGGCTTGGAAGAACTCAAGCGCCTTGCTCTCCGAAAGCAGGGTCTTCAGAGTGGTATTCCAGCCGACGTGATCTTGCGATCCGCTCGATATGCATATGACAACACACCCGAGTCCGATTCCCGACTGCGCGCTCATTACCTGGCTCTTATCATCCGCAGTCGCAAGACTTTTAAGAGCAGCGGAACCTTGCAGATGGAGATGGAGGAAGGGGGCAAGTTGTTCTTCGACCTGTTTGTGGCAATGTGCAACCACATGGACGACCTCTCGGAGCTGCGGTACGATTCAATTTCTCCTTCTCCTTCTCCCTCGCCCTAGCTCTCTGCGTATCCCTCTTTTACTGCTGACTGTCTTTTTCGATGCCGAGCCCTGAGTGCTTACACTCGTGTCTACCAGCACCAAGCGATCGCCGAGGTTTTTCTAAGCGGTTGTAACATTTCCTATGTACTGGATCGAGCGACTTGGATTTTGAAATTGAACAAGCGAGGCATCCATCTTTTGCACCAGAATGGCATATTGACAACGAACTTGCACTGGTCTGCGTTTTTGGTTTGACAGCACCTTGACCTTCGCTTCTCTCGAGGTTGGCCGCCCTTTGGTTTGAAAAACCGACCTTATTCGCTTTTAATCGGATCCACGGCGTATCTCGACTTGCGTTCAACCACTCTACACTCCTTGAGATTGAGGTTTTTTTGACACAGTCTTTGATGATCTGCACTTAGTATGCTGCTCTTATTTGTGACAGCGATTATGCTTTTGCCCCTAATTAGGCGATGCATCGTTCATCGCTTAACCTGCTCCTGGGCAACGCGACTATTTGGTGATGAGAAACAGAAATGAAAAAAAAATTCGGCCACCTCAAACGAGGAAACAGTAGAAATATATATTACGTAGATAGTGATACCGTAACTCATCTCCAAATATCTTTCGTCTTCGGGTTATTGCAAGCTCTTGGAATGAAGTAGGCAAGGCATGAACTGCGGGACTGATGGCATTAGGCAATTAGAGTCGACTGCAATCTATCCCACCAGGACGCTTGACATAATCTACTAAAGGCTCACCACCCTAGTGGGCTATTTGAAATAAGGGTTAGGTGAACAACATTGCGCAACCCAGAGCTTGAGATATAGTCCTCCGATAACACTTCTGTATACATATTGATAGTCCAGCATCTCGCCGTCTGAGCGATCTGAAATGTACAATTCAGTGCTGTCGGTCTGCACTGGTCCCCCGGCTAGCTTCTTGCTGCGCCACATATTTTGTCAGATGACATACATCCGCATGCCAATTATCAGGACAATACCCAGACTCAGGCAGCCCAACATAGCCGCGAAACCTGAGGGGTAACTTGGGGCTTCTTCTACAAATGGGGGCCTCAATTGAGGGCTACCAGCAATTACAGTCTCAAATTGTAAGGACATGGAAATGAACGGTGATGTATATAGGGCTAAATATACAGTAAAAGTGGTTAGATGGAGATCAATAGATATAAAGATGTCGGTGTTGACGCCTATGATAGTTGCCATATTTTTGCGAATTTTACAGGACTATTCTCAAGTGTCAACCTCCACGCAGTACCACCTAGCACGGAATACCGAAAGGTATACAATAGCCCTTGTTCGTCAAAGTTGATGGTGTCTTGAATGAACGATTGCATACTTCGATATTTTTTATTTTCCACTGGACCGCTTTTCAGACATTTCGTACAATCATTCTTGGTATGTGACCATTATACAAATGTTCGTACCCCAAATCCCTTCGGAAGCCCTGTGGACACATCACATCCATCATTGTTATCGTTGATAGTTTGCATCGAAGATTGTTCAATGTTGCGGGAACAGAAACAAGTTTATTCATACTCAATAAAAGCCCATCCGTAGCACATCAGAACTGCAGGCCAGGTTTCCTCGAATATCAATTGAAAGCCCATACCCATATTGTAGGTCCCTGATTTTGGTCACTATTCGCCAATAAAATTGTAGTCGAGTCCCTCAGATGAGTATCGAAACCCCAAGACCACCTGGGCAATATCCAGCATTTCGGAATCTCTTCGCCATAACGACATGGTTTCTTTAATCTCATGTACAATCCCGGTGACGACAACCTTGTGGTTTACTACCGCGACTATCATCATTAATTATTCATTCAGTCGTGGTTAATAAACTCGTCCATTTGCCGCCACATGAAGCTTCACCTATCGCTTATACCACCACATTATTAACGAACGACCTGGGGCTCGGCGTTTTTCCCAACGTTGATGGAGGTTTCAAAATTACCTATTCTCTTCCCGTGGACCATATAGCCTCTACATGTGCCTGCGAAGACAACACAACGTGAGTTATCTAGGCCTCATTGCTTTCTGATTCAGGTGACGGCAGGCGAACTATATCCGCGAGACTCGCCAACCATTGAATCTTCGTTCAGAAGCTCATTTCCTTTTTCTTCAAGGTCACTGATCATAATCTGGTATCACTTGAAACTACCTCCAAAAATTGCACAAAACTTGAAATTTGGGCGTTGTGATTTCTTATCACTCTACTTTCAATTCCATCACCAGCACCTCAAATATCCTCTTTCGGATTGATCGCCTACTACAACTGAAGACCAGATCAGTGAGAACCTCACTTCATTTTGTATCTCAAAGAACTCCCAATCGCGCGAAACCTTTTTCCACTGACACTGACAATCAATCACTTCCAGCTTCCGGCGACCAACATCAACAATCATCTTCTCAAAAGAGCAGTGAATTCTCAAACACTTCATTCCACGACAGCTCAACCAATATGGCGCCCCGAGCCTATCTTACCACTGGCTTGAGGCATCTAGGCAAGCCCCGCCCGCTGGAGCCCGGTGAAACGTTTGTTGTCCGGTACAAAAATTCCCTCCGACAGTACAGATCTGACGTTTGGATTGGCGTCATCCTACCTGAAAAGTTCGGACCAAGCAGACACATCAATCGCCGCCCTGTTGGCGCCCAGCCAGCTGAGGGCACTTGGGTGACCCATCTGAAAGACCGGATGTACTCGATGTATCTTCCGGGCCGGAATATGTAGTAAGTTTGATCTCTTTTTTCATATCCAAAAAAGACCCCCGAATTTGTGTTTTGATGATGCATATGTGTGCCCGTTGGCGTTTCTGAATGCTTGTTGATCTATATGTCAGTCTTTCTGACTACACATGTGCTTGTTAATCTAGTTATAATAATTGGAAGCTAACATGCGTGAAGCAAATGGGTGGGACTCCAGGACCTCTTTATCCTCAATGAAAAGACCATCAATGTCCTCCGGCGCGCCCAGAGAGAACCAGATGCCAAGATCTGGGACGATCTGGTGGAGATCATTCGAACTGAGCCGGGCCTAGAATTTTGGAAGAACATGTCTCTCCAGGAACTCGGCACCAAGGGTAAACGAGGCAAGGAACTTCGTCTCGTCATGCCGAGTGGCCAGGAAGACCTTGTCTCCTGCGGAGAAAGCCATGGTGATTCCGAGTCCGAGGAGGAAGATGAAGATGCCGATGAAGATGCCGATGAAGACGACAATGAAGATGACAATGAAGATGAACATCAAGAGGATCCATCGGATCACGTGAAGCCTGAAACTGATGTTGCACCTAGCTCATCTAATGAGCAAGCAACTATCAGGTCATTTTCTGACACACGTGCTGCACAGGGCGTTCAGTTCAGACAGACACCGCGGTTGTTCCAAGATGCCAACCCCACTGCATCTGCATCTGAAAAAACCCCCTTTGCAGACAGAGAGAGCTCTAGCTTAGGGAAGACACCGAAATTCCATCCATGTCCCCCTCTGATATCTCCCACTTCGTCTTCTACTCCTTCTCTCCCAACCTCATCGCCCTTCACTGCGGCACCAACCACCATGACTCAGACCACGGTGCCTAAGGTTGAGAATGATACTAGGTTTGTCAAGTTCTGATCTCGATTCTCAATTCGTAATCACTGACCAATATGTTTCAAATCTACAGTGCTAGTCCTAGTGGTAATCTTACAGATATGGCACCCCAGCAACCCGTTCCAGAGTTCTCAATCTTCGATTTGACCCTCAGCCAGGCTCTGAAGCACGTCTTCTTGAATCAGCGTGAGGCCGCCAAGATCACCGATATGTTTCTAGGCGCTGTGGCTCTCGAAAGACAGCCCGAACACTTGCAGATTCGTGAATACTTGTCCGATGGAGAATTTCCCCCTCGCCTGATTACTCTTAAAAACTCAGGCTTCTCCCATCCCACTCCATTCCCAGCCCTCAATGCTGACAGCAGTACTACCTACCGCCTGGTTGGTGACCAAATGGGAATTGGTCAGAACTTCAAACTGAACGGCGTGAGCAACAGCCTGGATCTGGAAAATGCCATTCTCGCCCTCGGAAGAGTGTACCTCCAAGCACGCCGTTTCGGCCTCATGGATTTGGTTTATCGGATTACGTTCAAGCTTCAAGTCGCCTGGAACTGTTACCCAGAGCTATACCAATCCAAACCCCTCCTCGAGGTGGCTTCTCTTGCTTTTGCCGGCCACGCTGAGTTTGATGAGGCTGATTGCGATTACCTCCAGTCGTGGTTAATTCACTTCATTGCCGAGGCCTCGGATTTGCTCACGTACAACGCCAGCGAGCAGTTCTGGTCGTTGTTGCGAGCCCATCTAAAGCTCCAAGACAAAGTTCTCAATCTTCGCACGCTGGCTCATATCCATAACCCGGAATTGTATGGCAATACGCGTGCCCTTCTCGAGAGTCGCGGTCTGGGAAACTTATGATGCACACTCTGATTGAGTGGGAACAGCGCAGATAACTTTGTTTCCCATAAGATCGTCTTAGCGGCATATTAAGCACATGAGTCTTCTCATATTTGCTTACTTGTTTCTTTTTCATTTTCTACCGGTTTCGATCTCGCATATTTACATTCTCAGTCATTCTGCTGATTTGCGTGCTTTTTGTTTGCATTTGCTCATTAGGGGGTTCTCGTTATTTCATCTTGCACAATAGGATTTCAATGGTTTGTCTTCTTTTGCTTCTGTCGTCAGGAGACGGAATGGGGAGGTCGTGCAAGCTCATAGTTAGCTTTTTTCAGGGCAGGTATTCTTATCCAACAATTTTCGTTCGTCTCCAATGCTCGTAGTGATAACCCTTTAAGCGTACCATATAGTTCAAGAGCCACATGAAGCTTGGTTCTTGCAAGCCATACCGACAAGAGCGTCTTGGCCCACATTTGAGGATACTAGTATGATATTCAGAGCTCGGATACTCGCATCATAGTGGTTCTCGTCTTCGAGGACCATCTGCCAAAAGACCTTGAGTACAAACCTCGTTGTTGTTACAAGACGTACAAGTGAAAGTTATTTCTTGAAAAAATTGAATTCGTTATGTCAACTCGCAGGCTAAACGATGGTGAGAACGACCCAGAAATGCATACAAACATGACGGTGCACTTGTGCAAACCAGCCATCGCTAAAGGGAAAACGAATCTCACGCCCGGAGCGAAAAAAAGGATGAAAACAACTGGAAGAATTAAAAAAAAGCGCAAAGCTGAGATTTCAAACTGGCTGGTGTCCATCGGGGTTATTAGCACAGGCCGAAACGAAAAGCAAAAGCACGCGATGGAAAAGGACCAGCTGAAACATGAAGCACAGAAAGTAGGAGATGGTATGTTCTAATTCACAAGAGTGCAAGATCCTCCACACAAAGTGAGACGGACTGGCACGAAGGCTAGGCGAGCTTAGAAGCCATCATCATCAGTTCCGTCGGGCTTGGTTGGCTTCAGAGGAGACTCGAGGGGCTTCTCAGTAGCGTCCTCAATGGGCTTCTCAATGGGCTCCTCGGCAGCGTCGACGATTGGCTCATTGGGAATTTCTTCGGAAGCATTCTCATTCTCGGGACCGTTCTCAGACTTCACGGCGGTGCCCTCAACGGATTTCTCAGTGGAGGCTTCGACATGCTCCTCGGAAGGTTCCTCAGCAGGCTCCTCGACATCCTGGTCAGCGGACTCATCGGTGACCTTTACGGCAGCTGGCTTGCGACCTCTGGTCTTGGGCTTCTCTTTGGTAGTGTTGGAGGTTTCAGCGACCTTGTTGACAGCGGTGTTGCGGCTGCGAGTTGGCTTGGGCTTGTTCTCGGAGGTAGCATTGCCGTTTGTCTTGTTGCTGGCACTGCGGGTGCGCTTGGGCTTCTCATCGTCGGCGTTCTCATCCTTAGTAGCCTTCGAGCCGTTCGTGGTCTTCGTGCCATTGGCAGCCTTGGCACGAGGAAGAGATTTCTTGGTCTCGCCGTTAGCAGGGCCAGTCTCGTTGTCGGCAGAGGAGACATCCTTGTCGACGGAAGAAACGTCGTTGCTCATGCCCTTCTTTGAACGAGTGGCACGAGTGGCCTTCTTGGGCTCGATGACAGCGGCGGTCTCGTTCTCGGCAGGGTCAACTTCGTCAGACTCGTCGTCGGCAACGATAGCCTCAGACGTAGCGGCTTTCTTGCCACGAGTAACACGCTTGGTGGGCTCCTCCTTGGGCTCAGCGTCGGCAGAGGCAGTTACGTCCTTGGTGGTCTTCTTGCCACGAGTAGTACGCTTCTCGTGCTCGGTGGACTCGGTGGTCATCTCAGCGTCAGCATCGGCACCTTCGTTTTCAGAGACTTTCTTGGGGCGACGGCCACGCTTCTTGGCCTCGACCTTGACCTCGGTTTCAGCATCGGGACTGTCTTCGTCGGAAGTCTTCTTGGGAGGACGGCCACGCTTCTTGGGCTCGACCTTGGCATCAGTCTCAGCGGCAGCCTTCTTGGTAGGACGGCCACGCTTCTTGGGCTCCTCGGGCTCAGTCTCAGCAGCGGCGGCATCAGCGATGGCTTCATCGTCATCATCAGTAGCTTTCTTGCCGCGAGATTTCTTCTTTTTAGCCGGCTCCTCGTCGACATTCTCGGAGTCGGTCAGACCATGCTTCTTGGCAGGAGAAGACTGCTCAGCTTCCTTGGACTGGGAGTAATATTAGTATCTCATATGACATGAGGATATAGAATGGAATCCACGAACCTCATCGGTATTGGCCTTGTTACCCTTGAGACGCATGCCAATCTGTCCAGGGCGGTTGCATTCAACATCCTAAGAAGTATTAGTCGAATTATCCACAGTATTTGAAGCCATTTTCAATGGAAATGCTCCAAGTATGCAGATCAAGGAAGGTGAACTTACCCCCCTCCACTCGTCATCTTCGACATGACCCACTTCGATGGCCTGTCGAATCTTGTCCTGGAGCTCGTCGCTGATTTCATCAAATCCATCCAGGCGATCGAAATCAGGATCCTCAGAGTTCTCGGTGAGGTCCTTCCTGACGTTCACGATTTGCTTGGGGGTAAAGCAACCCCTGAATGAGGTCAGTATCTGAAATCATTTGCTCAAGGATAGAAGCCATGAATGAGGACTCACCAGTGGCGCCAGGACCAACTCTGGAAGTTGGTACCGTCAATCCAGGTGCCAACACGGAGTTCTCCCTTGGGGATCTTGATCTTCTGTTTGACACAATCGGGGGCTTTGCAGCCAGCACGGCCTTGGGCGGCAATTTCTAATCACGACGTTAGCTGTGATGTCATGCAGGCTGTTATGGTTCCTTGCAGAAGATGTGGGTATTTTTCTCAGAAATGCAAGAATATACAAAGAAGATATCCATGAATTAGGGCACAACATCACATTTTCAGTTGTGCAACCAGGCATTCTCACTTGGCGCAATGGACATGCATCCATGGAGCATGAGAACACCAGTATGAAGGCATAGAAACATCCATGAGATGAAGTTACTCACCAAATCGGTAGGGCATTTTGACTGATGCTGGTCAATATGCAAGTGAAGGGAAAAAGGAGGTGTATGTGTGAGGTTAACGATGGTTGTGAAGTGAAGTAGGTAGTACCACCTAGGCAGCACACAGATATGCGGGTCACCAGTGAACAAAGCAATGAACAAAGAAAGTGAAAACTGTTTGCACAATGTACTCGTAGTCCGAAAATAGTAAAGTTCAGTGAAGTTGTTGCAAGAGTAAAATGAATGGAGTTTTACACGCTATTTAAAGCGAACAGCTGTAAGAAAGTCTTATCATGTCATCAATTATCTTTCCAGGGTTTATCCGAGTTTTGACTTATGCTCTTTCATTGTTCTCAGTAAACAGTGAGATATGAAAATGCTTCTTTGGGTTTGGGAAAGAACAATAATGTGGCTGGAACAAAGAACACAGAAATCTTCCCCTTGTTGCGTTTGTAGCGTGTCATACCACCCGTGGACCTTTTGGACATGCATTTCTAGCCAATCAGACCGCTTCTCAGCACATAATTAGATATTGTGTTTTTTTTTCCCAATATTTTTTATTGAAACACTACATTTTAAGTATAATTAATTAATTTAATTGACCTATATATACACCGTACGTACTAGAACTAAAAGGAGTCTGACGTTTTGGCCAGTTGATCACTTCTTTGGGAAGTGCTCGATGGTGAGAAGACAGTTGAAATCTAGAGTTCAAGTAGTAGTAAAAATTGATTTTCTTCTGTCTTAAGAGTTAAAGATTAGGTATTCTTCATTGGTAGGCAGCATTGAATTAGGACATGGTAAAACTTGCTATAACATTGTTGTAGCATGTTCCTTCAAGATACCGGTACAGTTGACATACTCCAATATATAGTTCAGGATAGTCAATAAGTATTGTGGGAAAAATTGTAGTTATAGCAAAATCAGGGCATCACAATATCTCATAGCACAAGCAACTTTCACAGTACAAGTACAACATATGTGACAAGAAGCGTCCTCGCCCACGGCTTGGAGATGTTGATGGGAGTCGATTGTATCATGATATTATGATATCTGGGTCTTTTGGTGTCAATTTAACAGCTCTTGATACTATACAGGCATAGGTTCTATGAGCATTTAGTCACGAGAATCTGACAAAATATGGAAAAGCCCTATCACCGTCATGGATATGTTGGTATGGTATTCCAAGCTGGGCATTCTACACTTATATAATTTCCGGCAGAGACCACTTTGGATATCAGTAACACAGCTCATGGAAGCAATCGGATTATCAGCAGCCTAAAAAGCATAGAAATAACTATCCCAGGCTAACCAGCCCTGGAGTATACAGAAGAAAATATTTGGACAGAGTGATCTGCCATGTGCTTATGCCGCTAACCGAAAGCGGTTAAAGTAATTCGACCGTTTGAGGTTGTCCAAATCTACATCTTGAGCTTGTTACTACCTACTACTCGCCGTTCTCGCTGCACTTGAGCAATCAAAAACCCACAAAACACACAGTGGTCGTCTCCTAGTGCCAAAAGGGAAGCCTCTTTCACTATCAGTCCAAAGGAGAAGACACCAATTTCTCCCACTCGCGCAAACCCCACCGATTCCACGCGGTCGCGTCACCTCCCCTCAACTCAAAACCCGCACAATGTCCGAACCAGGCCCAGAATCGATTCCCACAAGCGCAGATCCACGCAGCAAGCGGCCAACAAAACGCCGCGCCGTGACACCGCATTCCGAGGTCGCCAACCAGATCGAGACACTCTTCAAAGACCCGAGCAAAGACCTGCAACTACCGGATGTCCTGAAGCCGCGCACCGTGGCGTCCCTCTCCGCGCCCCCCGAGATCGTCACCAATGTACAGGGATCATCGGCCGGTGCGGGCTCTGGTGAATTCCATGTGTACAAGGCCAGTCGGCGGCGGGAGTATGAACGACTGCGGATGATGCAGTCCGAGGTGGATACCGAGAAGAATAATGAGACATGGGAGAAAGAGCGGGAGGAGAAGAAGCGCAAGGATGATGAGAAGACGGAGAAGAATCGGAAGAGGAGGGAGAAGAAGAAGAATGCGCGCGGGAAGAAGGGTAATGGTGATCAGATGGATATTGCTCCTGTGGAGAGCTCGGCTGCCCCGGGCTCGATGGTCACTATGGGAGACCAGGATGGAGGCGCTGTGGATGGCCAGGTGGCCCAGCAGGAAGTTCCTGGTGTCATTTTCCACGATGAGGACTAGTGGAGTCGGGTTCAAAAGCTGGCTGTGTACGATACGAAGATACCCATCTGGATTTGGTTTTTTTTTTGAATCTAGGATATTCATACAGAAGGAAGACAGCCATGAGGCAAATCGTGTAACATTATGTACGGACCTCGAGTCCAAGTATCATTT
Source organism: Penicillium samsonianum (assembly GCF_028829775.1). Taxonomy (NCBI): domain Eukaryota; kingdom Fungi; phylum Ascomycota; class Eurotiomycetes; order Eurotiales; family Aspergillaceae; genus Penicillium; species Penicillium samsonianum. Next base: position 3,790,294 of record NW_026643260.1, on the reverse strand, counting down.
TTCTTTTTCGTCTATCAATCATTCGTCGCCGCCACCGCCGCCGCCGCCAGCGATCTGCTGGGCGGACTTTCCGCTGCAGATGTCGTCGACACGGAGAAGGAGACATGCGGACTAAAGAGAGATATGTTAGTGAAATGTAGTGCGTATGGAAAAACAGTAGGGAGCTTACCTCGACCGCAGTCTTGATGCTCTGAAGCTTGACGGCTTCCGGCTCCCAAACACCGTACTCCCTCATATCAACCAAGTTGCCAGACTCGCCGTCCAGACCCCAGGTGTTGTGGCCCTCGACGTGCTTGGCACGGAGACTGGTGAGCACACGAATGGGGCTGGCACCAGCGTTCTGGGCCAATGTACGGGGGATGACCTCCATAGCGTCGGCAACAGCCTTGTATGGCCACTGCTGGACACCCTCAACGGAGCGGGCAAGCTGGCTGAGCTTCACGGAGACAGCCATCTCAGTAGCACCACCACCGGGAGACAGACGAGGGTGGAAGATAACGTTGCGAGCAACGGACATGGCATCCTGCAAGTTGCGCTCAACCTCGTTAAGGATATCCTTGGAGGGGCCACGCAGCAGGATTGTGCAGGCCTTCGGGGACTTGCACTTGCGCATGAATGTGAAGTACTCATCGCCAATCTTCTCAATCTCGAACAGTCCACACCCGGTACCAATATCGGACTCCTGGATGTCATCGACACGGTTGACGATGGTAGCACCGCTTGCACGAGCAATACGGTTGTTATCGGTCTTTCGCACACGGCGGAGAGCTGTGATGTTGGCCTTCACCAGGAAGTGCTGTGCAAGATCTAGTAAAGCTCGTGGTTAGAACATGCAATCAATCACCCTAATCAGACCGCTTGCTTACCGGAAACACCCTTCTCGGTGATAACAACGTCGGGCTTGAAAGCCAGAATGGCCTCGCACATGTGCTTGACCTGCTCCTCCTCAATCTGGAGAATACGGTTCCAGTCATCCTCCTTGGAGATCTCAATGTTGGTTTGAGACTCGCCCTTCTTGTACTCCAGGGGGCAATCCAGGAGAAGAATACGGGGGTTTTCGATTCTGCGACGCATCTTGGGATGCGTGATATCCTTGTTGACCATCACACCGTCAATCACCTCAGAGTCCTCGATTTGACCACCGGGAACCTTCTCAATACGGGCGTAGCGCTTGATGTCGACTTCCTGCTTTCCACTACCGACATCGAAGGAGACGGTTCGCACAGCCCTCAAAGCGAGGCTGCACATGAGCTCTGACCAACGGGACACGAACTTGGTTCCGATGGAGGACTGGATAAGGCTGTACATGGCCTTGTCATCGTGAATGTCGACGGGTGTCGAGACCTCCTCCACGATCTGAAGGGCATCGGCGAGGGCACGCTTGAAAGCCTGGATGATAACGACGGGGTGGATGTTGCGTTCGAGCTGGGGGATGGCCTGGGCGAGCATTTCACCGGCTACAAATATCAGCATTTACCTCGAGTCTTCCGAAACGAATCTTGTCATACCTAGGATGATGACTGTTGTGGTACCATCTCCGACCTCCTCGTCTTGGGTACGGCTGAGCTCGATCATGCTCTTGGCCGCGGGGTGCGACACTTCGATCTCTCGCAAAATAGCGTGGCCATCGTTGGTCAACACAATACCACCCATAGGGTCAAGCAGCATCTTCAACATCGCCTTGGGTCCGAGACATGACCGAATGATATCCGCAACACTGGTGTTTATTGAATTAGCATCGAGCAGGGGAGAACACCGGAGGATCGAGGGATAGCATACGTCTTCGCCGCAGTAATGTTAGACATCTGTGCTTTCCGGCCAACCTGGCGCTCGCCGGAATTGGTGTCTGGATGATTTGTTAGCACTTAAAGGGGAGCAACTCGATGGGGGGGGGGGGGGTAACCTACTCATCACCACCACCGGAGCCTGCATATTGGCGGTGTTTTATTGTAGTTTGAGTGGAAGTAGATATAAAAAGGTCTTTATCACTTGTGAATATCAAAAAAATATTACACGAAGATGACAATCCAAGAGTTCCGACTTCAACGCTGTTCGCCCGCATTCCATCAAATTTCCAGGCGAAGTGGGAGCTCCCTCGGGCTAGTCCATATACGGCTAGCGTGTCGCCCTGACAAACCAGGCAAACATCTCCAACTCATCTACGTCTGAGCAACTCTACAAGGTTGTAGTTCAACATATAGAGTCGCAATACGGTCTGTTTCATTGGGTGTTGCTATACATATTCAAGCGATCTTTGAAAGAAGGCACATTTCTGAAAAAAAATAAAAAATAAAAAAGCTTAGGAAAACCGCCACCTCCGACTTTAGCATGGGAAGCAACTGTGTTACCAAGATTGATTGAGAACACCTTGCTGTACGTCAGTGGTTTCGTTGTTTTGTTTTATGATCTTCCGGATAGCACTCGCCGACGAGCCGATGGCTTCGACTGTGTCATCGGGCAGTGCCTCGAAGCACTCGACGTCGAGGGAGTCCGAGTCATCGGACATGTCTGAATGTCGAGTCTTCGTGGTCAACATGGGGTTTTCCTAAAGGGAATCAACGAGAACAGAAGGGGCTATAAAGCAGCCTGTAAGGAGGGTCGCCCCAAGTGTGGCCGATGTTCCAATCACTGATGTACTCGCAGCAGTCACAAGGTGAAGGCTTAGTGAAGGCACGGTGAAATTGTGCATAGTGGAAGAGATCTTTTAATCATCCATTATTCTCTGATTGCCCAAACTGAAAATCCTATATGGAGACTGCGATCGTCTCCAGATAGCCGTGGAAAAGGATGAACTTGCTCTCCGTGTCTTGCTTTTGCTTTACCGAACAACAAGATATCGAAATTGCAACTCGAGCGGCCATTTTCGCTTGGGATGGTAGGGCAATGGATTTCACATGACCCCCTTCGTCTGTGTAGCAATCCAGGCTTTGCAATTCGCAAAGTTGCCTGTCAAGTTCAGCTGCCACAAAGGGGCTAAGGTAGAGAGCCCCCCCCCCCCCCGGGAAAGAAAGCAAAAAGGTTGTCGCCTGCTGCACGAAGCTCTGATCTGAGGGACGACAAGCTCAACCGATACCGTTAGGGATAGGCTGAAGATCCCATCTCTCGATTGTTATCTTGCCCTTCTGTGGTCATGATGGCTCCTTTGACTTGACCCATGAGTTGTTTCCCTCGCCAGAAATGAACATCCAGCTCAGTTGTTGTCCTTGTTGGATCACTCTACTTAGAGGCCCAATTCGGTCACTTCTCGGTCTTCCAGCAAGTAGAGTAGTTGAGTTCCATGGTCAGTTTTCCTGTTTTGGCACTCGAACTTCACTAGGTCGATTCCGTGGTTTTGCACCCAAGGGGAGTCTTTTAAACGCTTTGGGTCCAAACAATGGAAACGGAGTCAAAGGTGCCGGCTGCAGGGTAGCAGCTGGCCAGCGATATTTTGAGAAAAATGGTTGAGAAGAATGGTTGCAAGTCTCCCATGATGGTGTTAGGGACTTTCCTGCGAAATTCACGAAATACTTAAGGAAGGAACGTTCATCAAGAACGAAAATTATATAGGAACCTTGGTAAACATGACGACATAACGAACACCATGGACAAAGTTGTTAGCTTACTGCACCAATGAGAATAGAAATGGTAATTAACCAAACCCCTATGAAGTAAATGTACAGGATCACTCCGCTGTTGCGTGAACGGGAATATTCAGATGCAAAATCATACAAAAAAGAGCAAGCACAAGCACGTGCTAACACAGGCCATGAAAGTAATGTACACTAGGCGGATTTTTGTTCAAAACTCCCGGCTCTCCCCAATATCACATACATCAAAAACACCACTCTCAGCGATATCATGTTTTTTCAGTGCCTCCTTGAGCTTCTTGGGAGGCTCAAGGACATCCTCCTCAGTAAGTACCCAGGTTCCCCAATGCATTCCCAATGCCTTTTTGCACTTAGTGTCTTTGAAAATGTGAACAGCATCATGGGGATCAGAATGTGCTGGACTGAAAATATGACGAGGAGCGTACGCTCCAATGGGAATCAAGCCAAGATCAAATGGTCCTCGGAACTCACCTACCTGTTCGAAGGCAGGACAAATAGGGAAATTGTACTTGGGGTCCCAATCATCCTCCCCTTCTGGTAGCTCGTCCACTGCCCTGTAGCCGGTATCACTGGATTGGAAGTTAGTAAAGCAACATTCTGATAGCGTGAAAGGGTTGGGGAGCTTATCATACCCAGCAAAATACACCTTGCTACCACCAGACTCAATGGCCCAGGAAGCCCATAGTGTCTTGTATTTGTCGAAAGGACTGCGCGCAGTAACATGCTGACAAGGCAGGCAACTGATGCGCGCCTTTATCTCTGCTGTGGCGGAAGCTTGGCCTACTGGTTCAACCTGGGTGTCCTTTCCCTCCTTGGGTGACATTGCAATATCACGTTCATCCCACCAATCCATCTCGGTTACATTTTTGATGCCTGAGCCGTGGAACCAAGACTTGTTGCCTAGTGGCGCGAAGAAGTGGCAATTGGGATGCCTTTTCGCGATCTCCGAGACAGTTGGGGACGACAGGTGGTCGTAGTGGTTGTGGGAGATGACCACCGCGTCGATGACAGGGATATCCTTGATCTGGCATGGAGGCTTAGTATAGCGCTTGGGACCTAGGCGAAATGGTCCGCAGCACGGCCCACAACGCGCTTCGAACACTGGGTCAAATAGTACTCGGAGACCGCTTGGGAACTCCACATAATAGCATGCATGCCCAAGCCATGTTGCGCGCAGCTTGGGGGTATCTCGGCTGGGAAGAAATTCGGGCTTGCGAACGGTCACAGTTGGCGGGTTGGTATCAGGTGTGTTCGCTTTGCCGTTCAATCGACGAAAGCTGCAGGTGCACGCGTTAGGGACTGGTTTGCTTCAATGCTCGACAATGATACCTACATCATCATTTGCATGATATCTTTCGAATCCATATCGCGAAAAGATCTATGATACGGCGTTGCTGGTTAGTCTATGCGACGAATAATCGAGAACCCAGTAAGTCACAGAGCTCACTTACTCCCACGGGTTCCTGAATCCATTCTTTGCATGATGACTTTTCTCCAACACATCCTCTGGGCTAGGTCTAGCCGGGGATTTCGCCACGGTCAGCGCATATAGCACTTCAGTAGTGGGTGGGCTGCTCATGTTTCGGATTGCTGGATGAATAGCGCGTTGGTGCTGTGTCCGCCGAGTAAGCGGGGAACGGAATAGAGGTCGCATGGGAGGTCAAGCTTTATAGAGAACAACCCCTTCATCCGGACACAGAACACAAAAGCGTTTTAGGGGGAGGAATGCAAGAAACAGAAAGTCATTTTAATTCCGATATCTCCGACATGGGGCCTTCGGCGACCCAAGAGAACACCGGGACCACCGGACTGTAAACTCATACATCCGCCCCCATATCGAATACTCGGAGATCAGTCAAGGTTGTACATTTTAACCTTGGAAGGTTGTAGTTCTTATGCATGTTCTCATCGTTGCTTCTTGCATGGGTTGCGCAGTGACATGCCAGTAGGGTACGTCAAATTCTCGGCCCGTTGTAACTCCGATATCTGCGCTTATCGATCTTCTCGGCATTCGCGATCTTCACGACACTGTTGATTTGGTATGGAGCCAAATGCGGTCCCTAGCGCTGCGCCGTCTGCGGGCGACCTGATTCTGCAGCAGAGAACAGAAGCACTAAATTCGGCGCAAAAAGGCGACGGAAGTCTCTTCTCGCAACTAACGAGTAATCCCTTGTTCACAGCGGTATGAAACCTGCCAGTGTTTCGATCCGAACCGATGTGCTAATATTGTTTTCTTCGTAGGGATTCGGCCTTGCAGGTCTCGGAGCAGGATTGACCCTAGCACAGAAAGGCGTTCGACATGGCGCTGCTCTTCTCCGCCGGCGGATGCTGGTAGACGTCGAGATCAGCATCAAAGATGACTCCTATCCGTGGTTTCTACACTGGATGACTCTTTACCAACAATCCCAACTCAATGCAGGCAAAGCTGCAGCGAATACCTCTACCTACATGGACCGATTCCTCCAAAAGCTCACACCCGGAATGCGCCATCTCTCCATCCAAACGCAGAAGGTCGAACATTCGAACGGAGCAATTCACACACACTTTTCGCTGATTCCGGGGCCTGGAAAACACGTTTTACGGTACAAGAACGCGTTTGTCTTTGTCAATCGTATGCGCGAGTCCAAGTCCCGCGACATTCAGACTGGAAAGCCATGGGAGACGATCACCCTCACCACGCTCTACTCTCAACGCCACATCTTCGAGGACCTCTTCACCGAAGCTCATGCATACGCTGCAAAGGGCCACGAAGGCAAGACGACAATATATAACAGTTGGGGCACCGAGTGGAAGCCATTCGGCAATCCGCGCCGGAAGCGTCCATTGGAGTCGGTTGTTCTCCACGAGGGAGTCAAGGAACGGGTTGTGGCAGATGTGGAAGACTTCATTTCAAGTTCATCATGGTATCACGACCGTGGAATTCCATACCGACGAGGATATCTCTTATACGGCCCTCCGGGTACCGGCAAGAGCTCTTTTATCCAGGCGCTAGCGGGTGAGTTGGATTACGACATTGCCATTCTCAACCTGAGCGAGCGTGGTTTGACCGATGACCGGTTGAATCATCTGCTCACAATTGTTCCCAATCGAACGCTCGTTCTGTTGGAAGATGTGGATGCCGCGTTCTCGAACCGACGTGAGCAAAGTGACGCAGATGGCTACCGCGGGGCCAATGTGACTTTCTCTGGACTGCTCAACGCACTTGATGGAGTCGCTAGTGCAGAGGAGCGCATCATCTTTCTTACTACCAACCACGTTGAACGACTAGATGAGGCGCTGGTCCGTCCTGGGCGTGTCGATATGACTGTCCGTCTGGGTGAAGTGACTCGTTACCAGGTCGGCTGCCTATGGGATCGATTCTATGAAGATATCGATACCGACGGGGTTTATCGCAAACTTTTCTTGGATCGGCTTCAGGAGCTTGGGTTGATTGAAGATGAATCAGGCAACAAGGCCGATCGATCTATTAACACCAGCGCAGCTGCTCTCCAAGGCTTATTTTTGTATAACAAGGGTAACATGGAAGGTGCGATTTCCATGGCGGAGGGTCTGACCTACAGTGTGCACACTGAGGCCTTGGGTCAAGACCAAGGGAAGAACGAGTAATTGTACACTATCATGTAAATAAGATCATTAAAATATATAGACATGCATTATTCTGGATTGACAACATTCTTAGACAATGTGGAAATAAGCTTATCCCGCAAGATCCAGCCGGGATCACTAGGGGTAAATCTCGGGGATTTACACTGATCCACCTTACAAATGTTGGTTTCTCTCACCGATAGTTAACTGACTAAATATGTCAAGTATTTAAGGATTTAATATTTAACTGTCTGAAACCCGTTACCCCTCAATTCCCCTCTATTATTCACCCCCACCCTAAACATTCATCATGGTTTACACTATCGTCGTCCGTATGTGAATACCCCTGCCATTGCTATTTCCCACGCTAACAACAGTAGACCTCCGCGCCAAGTCGGACGAAGAGTCCATCTCCAAGCTCAAAGCTAAGCTTGTTGAAGCCTCCAATGTTTACTCGAACGACAAGGAGACCCTCTCTTGGTTCGTGATGCAGTCTGTTTTCGACAAGCAGGACTTCACCATTGTCGAGCGTTACGTCCAGGAATCGTCGCAGGAGTACCACCTCAACAACCCTTACTGGAAGACTTTCGACCCTTACGTCATTCCTTTGTTGGAGAAGGATATGGATATGCACCGTCTGGAGGAGTTGGAGGGCTCTACCATGTAAATTACCTCGTTTGTACGGGAAATAAAGAAGAATTTAAAATAGACTTGCATTCAGTATCTTATTCCACGCTATTGACATTTATCTCAAGATCAACCTGTTGAAAGTCGGGAATATTCCTCAAAGGATCATAACCAAGAACGCTTTTCGTGCAATCGGGTGGCAAATTGGATACAACTTCCAATGCTGGACGATATAGCAACCTTGATTAAGCGCTTCTGAAGAGTTTAATCAATATACTATGCGACCCTTTAATTTGTGTCATCTTTTGTTGAATTTATCCATCTAAGAAGACCCGGAGCCGACAGGCCGAATATGCAGATACTAGGGTCAACAGGGTCAACAGGGTCAAACGAGCTTACTCCCCGACTTCTTCAGTGCAAAAATAACCAGCCAATATAATCTCCGGATTACGATAAATATAGATTCTCCATGGTCCAAACACCAATCACCAGGCTGCATTGAAGCGCCGCTACTGCAGATGGACGTGCCCATCCCAGGATGGGGGCCAATCACACCCCCAAGCGGTTAAGCGCCCACCGTATAAGCAGGGTTGTCACACATCTCGACAAACCATGTACTCTGCTTGGTCTGTCGGGATTATGTGCATATTCGGTGAGAATGGGGTATATCTCAGTCAAGACCCCCTGCTTTCGCGCTCTATCTTTGTTTATAGCATACTCCATTTGTGAAGATGAGTGACAAGATGAATCAATTTCAATTATTTCCTCCTCCATCGCCCGAGGTAAAGAGGTCTAACAATCCATTTCGCAAAGTCGGGAAAAAAACAGTAGCCACATCTGAGCCAGCATCTTCAATCCCTCTTGAGGAGATCAAGGATTCTGGCAAGACTGAATCCTTGCTGCTTCAGATCATCGAAGACACCCAGGGTATTCCACCACCACCACCCGGGGATGCTTCAAGATCTAAATCCCCGCCGGCTGTGGCGGGAGCATCTCGTGGTTCAAAATCCCCTCAGTCCACGCACAGTCAGAATCGTCAAGCCAAGAGAGTGAAGAACCAGGCCTTGCCTTCACATGCAAGTCAAAGCAGCAGCAGTAGCAGCCATCAAACTACGGCGTCAACTGTCTCTCCACAGTCATCGCAGTCGTCTGCTTCCTCGGTCCCGATGAGGTCAATGTTCCCCCAGTTCGATCCAAAACTGCCATTCAATCAGCAGGTATATCATCCACAGCTTCCCGAGGCACCACGGCCCTCCAAGTCCACTCGGAAACCTCCTAAGCTTACGCTGTCGACAAATACTGAGATTGATCATGTTCTCGGGCCAAAGACTGTGCCTGCGAGTGTGCTCAACTTTCCAACTGGTGCTTTGGAGTCCGAAGAGGTTACGTACTCATCCATGGAGGAACTGAAGATGCTATGGGAAACGGCCAATGGCCAGAGAACGCGAGATCTTGTTGGAACATTGAACCTTCGCATGACAAAGTAAGACTTCATTCCTATACATATGTATAAATACTAACATCTCACAGAGCGGGACCAGCTACATTTACCCTCGGAAACTCCCAGAACCCGTTATACACACTGCAAACGTATTCAACCAACGAACTCGCCCTAAGCAGATGCGATCCTTCTAGACCAAACCACGACGTACCAATTATGATGATGAGCCTCGAAGACCGCATACGCCGCGAGCATCCCAACGACGGACTCGTGACCTTACTTTTCTCCCGACTAGCAGCAATGTTGGCCATAGATCAAGCCGACGAGATCAGCAAGCAACACCACCTAACTTCCGCCGAGACAGCGGAAGTAGAAACCGACGCACTCAAACGGGCCGCAGCACAAGAGTCCTGCCGACTCTCCTGGAACCGTCATCGACGACTATACGAGTTACGACACCCCTACCTCTCAAGACACGATCCGCCCGCTCTTGTCGGCGCCGCCGGAATCCCACTCTCACCCGTGCGATCCCAGTCTTCAGGAATGGTGAACATCACAGTCTCCGCTCCATCGAGCGATGCCTCTCCTCGCCAACCGCCAACCATTATCGTAACTGGCCCGGTCTCTTCAACAGCACTGGAAGCCGCTCAGCAAGCTGCTAATGCACGCACATCCGTACTCCCCGTCACGGACCTCGACGAGCCGCTCGCATCATTGGACTTCGCTACGAAGACATTTTCGATTTCTCCGGCTGCTGTAATCGCTACTATTCCCTCTCTATACGCCATTGACTCTCTCATCGCTGCAATGCTGGCAGTCGCCGTCTCGGACGAAGCCACGAACCCTATCCTTGCAGATATGGTTCTCGGATCGCCGAAGTCGTCTAGACCACCGACAGCCCACAATCCCGGGCCTTACTCAATGCCTGTGTTCCAGGGTAAACTGGTTACGACGGTTGCTGAGCGCGAAGACGCAGTAGAGAGCATGAACTTGGCATCGCAGATTAAATCTGCGCAGAAGAAGTCCAAAGAGGCCTCGGGGAAGAAAAGTGTTTTCAATTTCTGGAATAGATCCCCTTCCAAGACGCAGGAAAATAGCCTGGGCTCGAAGAAGAATAAAAACAAGGAGGTTGTGGTTGAGGAGTTTGATTTGGAGAAGTATGGTCGATATGGGAATAGTTCGTCACGAGAGGGGAAGAAGTTGCCTGGAATTACTCGCACTATCTTGCGTATACTGTTCTTTGGCTTGGATTTGATTGTGAAGGGGTTGACACTCATTGTGAAGATCTTGGCTTGGTTGTTGGTCAATTCGACGCGGTGTGTGACCAGTGAGAAGTTCTAAGCTGGGCTTGAGACTTGTTATTCTTTATATCTGTTGATCTTTTTTTGGATTCTCTGTTCTGTTGGACGGTTTGGAAGCGATAGGGTTAGTTGTTTGGATCTTTAGTATACCCAATTTGATAGTTCTTCGCGGCAATGATGAGTAGTGTGCAAATGAGTTACTTAATTTCCTTTTAAGAACGAGAATTTAAATCCGCTATGTCTTAAATTATTTCCCAGGCAAAACGTGCTACCGATAGATATAGTTCATTTGATCTAATGACCCTCGCCCTCCCCCTTCCCCCTGCTGTTGCCTTTTCAATGACCTTCCCCATCCTTCTCTCGACGTGCAAGTTCCTTAACAATTGCCTCCTTCTCCAAGCCACTGTAACCAGATGCGCCATTCTCAATCTCCCGGTGATGATGTTTCAACGAAGCAGTTTTCCTGCTCCATAGATGCTCGCAGATATCCCGACCATCCCCAGCTTTTCTGATTATGTGCTATCGGATGTTTATGAACCGGATAGCTCACTTTGTGAACGTTTTCTCTTCTGCAAGAATGCTGGCAGGAGGACCCGGGGCTTTTTGGGTGTTGAGAACTTCAGACGTGGGCACCATTGAGGGACCTTTGGTAAAAATGGGTCGAAAAGATTGGAGGTTTTGGAATCAGGGTCTGTGACTTGCACCAGAGGCAAAATCATGATATCGAGCTGCACATCTTGATCACCGTCGTAGAAGCCGGGTGCAATTGGAACGTTTCCTAATTCCCAAAAATGGACGTCTGCCCTGGTGGCGTCATAGGTCGGAAGAGGTTGTAGGCAGTGGGTGTGTTCGACTCTTTTGAGCACACCATGATGGAAGACGTATGGACACAAGAAAGTGAGGTTGAACCGAGGATCACCTAGCATTGCAAACATTTATATTTAATGAATAATTATAGGATTCTCGTTATGATATAGAATAGCCGAGAGCAAACAATAAGTTTGTCAATAGCATTGGATCGTGAGAGGCAAACCCTTCCTAGCCAACCAGCCTTGTCGGGAAGACCGAGTAGTGGATACCATTATTTCTGATACTGGCTCCATGGGAGCTTGGGTAATGCACTATATTTGTGAATATAGGATAGCTAGTATATATTATCGCCCCCTGTCAAGAGGCCATTCTGGATTGGCCGGCAATGGGGCATAGCGAAAGATGCTATCAATCAATAAACAACCATGTCAGACGTGACGTTCCCGTGTATATAGATGGATAATGTGGAGTTGATCTTGATGAGTAGTGTGGGGTAAAACGGTATGTGCGATGCGGGACGATGGGTCTTAGGGCGATGGATAGCGACCTGGAGAATGGTGGCATGAGTCATACTACATATCGACGACATCAGGGTGTGAGTCAAGCAAGAGTACATCAACAAACTCTCCCTCTACCTAAGTTCGGGAAAGAACCAACCACCTCATCTCGTACGTGAGGCTTCATTATCGAGGGAAAGGCTAGGGCGGATTCATTCTTCGTCCAGCTTGAGGAAATGGCAGGATCTACGCTCTCCTTCGATACGCCCGAGTCGCTCAGCCCTTTCCTACGCCGGACAGATAGTGACCCTCGACCTGTTGTTTTGATGACTTGTGGAATAGCAGGCAAGCAAAGCAAAATCCAGCGGCAAGCTTTGGGTGGAATATGGAGCTAATAAAAATGTTATTAATAGGGTCTGGAAAGTCCTCGCTTTCTAAATGGATATTATACAATCACCCCTCTTTCAAGCGGCTGTCCATCGACTCTTACATATACACCAAATACGGCCTGTATGGTGTTGATTATCCAAAAGATAAATACAGCGACTATCAAGACGAGGCCCAGAGCGCTCTCCGAAATGAATTAGCGCGGTTGCTTCGACAGGGCTCTCAGAATGCAATATTAGATCTCTCTTGCGCGTTTCAACAGACTAGAGATCAATGGAAGAAGCTGATCGAAGAGTCTGGGGGGCGATGGGTGCTTGCGTATCTTGACGTCGATGACGATGAGTTGCGGCGGCGGGTCAGCGCAAGGAATCAGTTAACCGTTAAAGATGGCGATTCAGCTTTTTTTGTAACAAATGAGATTTTGGAAAGTTTCCTTACTGGCTTTGAGAGGCCGACCGGGGAGGGTGAAGTTGTTTTACGTTTTAATACTGAACTTAATGCGGGCACTGATGTATAAATTTTAGCAGTGAGGTGATATATTTTCTCCAACTTAGGTATGCGAACGCTTGACAGATATAATATATGCCTTCTATTTTTCACTTCATCTCGTTCTAAAGCGTATTTTGAAGTGTTAGAATTGGAGGATGAAGCATTGTGCATGATGGGGCCATCAAAAGGGAATTGACGAATAAACACGTAGTATTGTGGAGGCCAAGTGCCACTTCAGGTATTCTAGGGATCGATATACAATGGAGTTCTGTATGGAGAAACAGTGCGCGTGGATTCTTATCAAATGAGATAGCCGGGAGGGGAGGATAGAGAGAGTACATGGGTGTATGTATGTGAGATATGTGTAAGTGCTCGTGGGAAAGAGATGTGCTTGCTTGCTCTTCGTGGTTCATACTTTCTGACATCTTTGTTGGCTGTTTTTGTTTGGCGTTCTTCATATTGTCACTGATCTTCTAGCGAAAATAATACATTGGAACAGGCGAAAACCAAAATTGTGATAAAACAAAATGTCCATTCAAAGGACTAGTAGCTAGCACATTGAATGCTTCAAAGTGGTTGTATTTTCGACTGCTCGGATATCACATGCAAATATCGTCATAGCCCTAATTCAATGTCAATTCCAATTACAAGCAGATTTGGATCTGATCCCCTTCAATTGAGCGGCAGATTCCCTTCATTTAATACAATGAAGATCCATGAAATATAAAAATGAGACTGTCCCTTGATACTTCAATCCAACATTCCTCGGAGTATAAGGGACCTAGGGATAAACCAGGGACGCCACAGGGACATGGCAACAAGCGGATTCTTCCATCATTCCAGTACAATGAACAGGGCCAGGGGACCAAGCGTACATGGGACTGGTAGGAGTCAGACCAAAAATGCCACCTGAAGCTTATCTCTTTGGACAAGCACCGTCCTATCTCGGGAACCATCCACCCTCAGGATTCCTGGACGTCATAAACCTGTTACCCCCCCACCATTAAGGGATGAAGGGATGTGATGCCAAAGTAAATGTTTACTCCCAAAATAACTGACAGGAGAATGTAGTTGTACATAAAGCTCCGAATATCTCTCGACCCGGCGCTGTTCCTTCCATAGCTTCGCTCTCCATACTAGAATTCCCTTTCTAGTATCACTCCCTCCCAAGCCCCCAAACCTCTTCCCAAGAACCAGACAACAAATCCAAAATGCGTTTCTTCATCACCGCCTCAGTCCTCGCCGCCGGCGCCCTAGCCCAATCAGTCGAAGACTACATCAAGTGCGCCGTAAGAACCCCAACCCCAATAAACCTAGTAAACAAACCTAACAACCCCCAGACCGCCGCCATCGGCAGCATCGACACATCAAAATTCACCTCATGCAGCAGCAAAACCTCCCAAGAATGCTTCTGCGCCAACAAATCCGCCCTCGAAACCCTAAAAAACTCCTCCGACCCCGCCTGCGCCGGCCTCAACCTAAGCACTCTAACATCCAGTCTCTGCGACAGCCCACACAATGCCACAACCACAGCCACACCCGCCCGACACGCAAGCAAACCCATGGAACCCGCCAACAAACGGGCGTTCGCACCTGTGCCCATCGTCCCGCGCGTCGTCTACGTGACCGAGACTCGCACAGACTGTACCTGTAAGAGCACGCCGGTTCCCGAGAAATCGCTACATATCTCCCAGATCCCGGTTCATATCCCGGCATCCAGTAGTGTGGCTTCTGTGGCGGCGTCGTCGACGCCGGCTGGTTGGAAGCATGGTTTGATGGGTGGTGCGGCTTCGTCGTCTGTGTTGTTTGGGCCGCAGGCTTCTGAGGCTATGCCTTCGGCTGGGCCTTCAGGCGTTGATCCCACTCGTTTCAAGGGGGCGGCCGCTGCGGGGGCTTCCGTGCATGGGGGTGTTGCGGCGCTTGGGTTTGCGGCTGTTATGGCTGTCATGGCTGCTTTGTAAGTTGTCTGATTGGATATCTGTTGGGACGGTTGTTTGGGAGGGTAATTGTGATTTTATTTGCTTGGGCTTTGGGTTTGGTTTATATTGGAGTCTTTGCTTTTGGAGATCGATATTTCAGATAGTTTTGACTTGTGATAATGATATATGAAACGTAGTTGGCAATGTTATTGGTCGTGCAATATCTTCAATTAATTAACGTGCATCACTTTGTGCTGATCATTCATAAACATGGCGAAAAAGCGGACATAGACTCCGCGTATGGACATAGCGATCGAACCGTCGCAGTCGAACCTAAGACCCTTGCCTTGCGACTCTGGAAAGCTCAAGCGTGGACAGCCTGCTGAACTTTAGGGTAAAGCTGCACCAGCTTGTAGTAGATATCCGGGTGGTCATTGATCATGACCTGAGGATCCCAAGCCATAGCCACGAAGATAGTCTCAACACCACTACCAATGGGAGTCATGAAGATCTGGCAGATCTGCAAACCAATCAAGAAAGCGAAAGCCATGATGACGGCAGTGAAGTTACCATCCCTGTTGTACGCTGGGTTGGTGAACTGCAGGTAGAGATAGGCCAACAGCGCACAGACATAGGCGACAAAAGTCGACCCCATAGTCAACACCGGACCCATCAGACAGTCTTGCACGAGCGCATCAATTCCTCGGTCGCGCATCATGGACCAGGTATCCTTGGCAGCAGGGATATAAGCCTTTCCATACAAGGCGATGTGACAGAATGCGTAACGGTTGAAAAGAGTAACAAGCCAGTCCAGCAGGGAGATGAAACATCCCAAAATCCAAAGGAAGATACTGCCGACCAAGTTACCTTGTCCAGCCTCTTGTCGCTGCGCGACCGAGCACGCCTGCCGCAACATGTTGATGAACGCGATGATTAGGCTGCCAAAACTGATACTGCCAAAGGAGTATGTAGTTGCGCGACGGAAGGCGCCCCGGGTCGAGCCCTTGGGCATGCCGCCGGCGGACTTGCTGAAGAAATACCACGAGCCATAGACACCTGCGATGGTGGTATGCACTGTGTTCTTGATCCACTCGCTGACCCAGTACATGGCGAATGTGATGTAGACGACAAGGCCGATGACCTTCGCCCTGCTGCAGCCGCCGTTCGCGCAGGATGGGTTGCTGCCAGTGGAATCGGGCTCGTAGGCTACGTAGATCGAGACCATAGTGACCGAGAACCAGGCGGCGAAAGCGACTGTGACGATTCCGCCTATGGCGCTGACTAGGAAGATGTGTCCGTAGCCGCGGGCTACGTCCATGGCGGTCTGTAGCATAAAGGCAGTGAAGGGGATGCGCGGGATCCAGCTGATGAAACAGACGATTGCGAAGATGCCGAAGAGGAGGAATACGATGCCACCTCCATACTGCTTGCGCGAGATGTAGTAGATTCCCGTTGCGAGGGCGAAAACGATGTTGAGAATGCCGGTCGCCCAGATGAAGGTCTTGGTGAAATGTCTCGCACCCATGAAATAGAGGAAAGATAAAACTAAGGCGACGACGAGGACGAAAACAAATAGGACGAGGGTGTTGGTGTCCAGCGAGAAATCATTGGACGAGTCGTAGATCCCTCCTCCATTGAAGCCTTTGTTGGTGGCATACTTGTGGATGGTAAGTCCAGACACGGCGGCATAGCCGAGGAAGACAGCAATCAACTGTGTAACAAGTTAGTTAGGTTTGAAGGGGGTTGTCAATGCGACGCAGCCAAACTCACCAAGAGACCTGCCCACAGGTCATTCCACTTTGGCTTCTCGATCTTGAACGCCTGGTCAAAGCTGTATCCAGACTCTGGGACATCTTGATGGTACTGTGGCGGTGGTTTGGGCTCAGATGGCGGTTGCTGATAGGTAGGCTGCTGGTAATTTGGTTGCTGGTAGTTTGGCTGCGGGTATGGCGCAGGTGGATTATTTGGTTGTTGATAGTTCCCATGTTGCTGTTGCTGGTCATAACCATAGTTGGGTTGAGGCTGGCCCTGAGGCGCCTCGTTATAGTAGCTGGCAGCCTGTCCACTCATATCTGTGAAGCTGAGAGAAGGGAAAAAAGTGAAAAGGAAAAAGAAAAAAAAAAGACAAAAGGGGAAGCAAGGGTTTTTGGTTTTTACATTTGACTGGTGACGACACCAAAACGGGGACCTCCCGATCGGCAACTCAAATCAGCCCTAGGGATCGATCCAAGAACGCTAAAAACACTAAAAACACTAGTCAAATTCGAAAAATTCAGTTTAATGTTTAACAAATTTCTTTCAACCTGATTTAGTACTATATGTATATAGTATTAAGTCTTTGAAAAATTCTGAGCGTCTGTTTAGTATAGTATTTGACGAAGCTTTGATTTCATTCTGAGAAAGAGGATCCATAGCAAAATTCCAATGTAACTTGGATCCCTCGGGAATTGGAGAGCCGGTGGGGGGGATCGGAACTTTCCCATACATGAGAATTGTGAAATTGGTACATACCGTAGAACATTTAGGAGCTTAATTACCTAGGTACAGCCTCCCACTTACATTCTAAATATACCGCGTCTTTATCCCTTCTAACTCTTTGTTATCTCGAACACTCTTTACAACCCTGTCAACTCTCAAGCAACATTGAAGTTATATTTAGCCTCCGGCTTTGAAGGACTAGTCGAACTAAATCAACAACTTCTCCATCAGGAAACAGTGCATGAAATATTCAGCATGATACGGCTGAAGAATTCGCACTACATAGTCCATCCAATCGCTCTGCCACCCTTTGCAAATTCCCAGTGTTGATAGCGACCACATTACAATCTTTAACCATAATATTCTCAGGTCGGAGATCACTATGTGTGAAGGAAATATGTTGGGATCCAGGGAGCATTCCACTGAGAAAACTTTCATGTGACGTTTTGGCGCTCTTTTTTGAAATCCTCCTCGGATTTAAAGGGACCTTTCAAAGAGAGCTGGTGGTTAAACTAAAGTGGCCTATGTATGTATACATGGATACCATACCTTTATCAAGAGAAGTCGATAGATAGTGATTAGCAACGGGTCCATGATCAACAGAGCCAATATAGCCATCACATGCCAAATCACGCATCTCTTGGATGTAGCCCGTAAGCTGTGTTGAGATATGGGTTTTAGTAGCGACCTCGTAATTGTCCCATGCCGTGTCAAGTGTGTTGCCATCAGTCAAACTCGTGAAGATGTAGGTATCGTAAAGGCCTCCGTGGTCACCAGGGTCACGATCAATAGGGCCGTACGTATAACATGCCAAGGCTTTAGGCACGGGGATCCCTGTATTTTGTGCAATATAGATCATATTTCTAGCCTCGTTAAAGTTGACATGAGCGCCGATCTTGACGACCACTTCCAGTGAGATTTTGACAATAGTGACACCATGGCTGAAGATCAAGTTGCTCTTGTTTCGACGATACTCATCGACGGTTTCGGGAGGTATCAAGGAAAACCCTGGTGCCAAGTAGTGCACGTTCAACCGAGGCTTTGAAGTTGGAGATTGAGGAGCGATTGACATAGTGGAGGGAGTATTCTTGGTTCAACAGCCGTAAAGAATTAATTTAGGAGAGAAGAGCAAAAAAAGGGGCTCGTGCGAGGAATCATAGTTTGCCCAGCTTTTGTTTTGTCATATGATCCTATTACAGCCCTATAGGGATGCTACCAAAACTGCCCAGGTGGATTGCTTAAAATTTGAGAATTGCCAAGTCGGTTGCCTGCTTGGCACAGAACTTGGATGTGTTTGTAATTTCTCTGTACATATGCAAGAAAATAAATGCCATAAATGCTCGATTCCCCCATTTCGCCTTTCGAAATCAAGACGCCTATAATGCAAACAACTGCTCTCGCTAAACCTCGTCAACTTCACAATTATGATTACAGCCAGTAAGGAGATAACCCGAAGAACCGCTGTCTGAGAAAGATGCCCAACAGACATAGACGCCGGGATGATCATTCGCTTATCGAAATGCATGTTGTTTCAAGTGACGCCAGGAACCGACGACCCGGTGCTCGAGGCCCGGGATTGGTGTGCGGCTTCGGCCGGTGAAATCATCCGTCCCAGAATGAAGCTGACCTTTGCTGAAGGCTACTGATCGTCGCAACTTCTCTTCGCGGACAGCTGTCCGGCGTTGAGCTCGGAGTTCCTCGATACGACCTTGTCCGACGCGGTGCCGACGTACGAAACATTCATCCATCAACGTGTTAGCATCCAGCAGTTTTTTAGGGATGGTTTGGACGATCTGGAATGCTTCCATGGGGTCTGTCACGCCGAGGATGTCCTTTTCGCACGCTTTGAAGATTGCCAAAGACACGCGGAAGAAAGTCTTGGAGCCCTCATAGAAGAAAACATCCCAAACTCGGAGGGTGGTTTCTAGAGGTAAACTTCCGATGAAGACCGACATAAGCCAGTTGGTCAGTCCCAAGGTTATGTCCGGCAGCCGAGAGTTCACTGTCAAGGGAGGCATTTTGCCCCGTCCGGACGGGGTTCCTCCCATGGCAGCGATCTTGGAATAGATGCCCGGCATGGAGTCCCTCAGCAGGACCATGAGAATCCAGAGGTCAATGTTGGCACCCTCCAGACTGATTTCATGAGTTCCAGGCAAGTAGTCTGCGGCAATGATATGCAACATCCAGAATGCTTTTTCTTCGGGGAGGAAAAGAAGGAGCATTCCCGTGATGAAATTCAAAGACTGGGTATATCCGATCTTCGGGTTATGCAGCGCATAAGCATACAGAACCCGACGTAGGGATTGAATCATCTGCGTCTCCGTGGTGACATTAGAATAATTCGGATTGCTGCTGCCGGAATGTTCTGCTTGCTGGGTGGCCTCTGGTTTGAAATGGAGGTTGTCAGGGAATGTGCGGTGGAGATCACGCTCGATGTGCTCCTTATCGTCGTTACTCGGTGAGCTCATGGCCTTCGCAACAAGTTCATCATAATGGCCAAAGTTCTGGTTCAAAAGCTCGTACCCGCCGGCATAATAGAACCAAGCCGCACCTCGGAACTCTGGTGGAATTCCTTTACGAACAAATCGCTTGACCTTCGAAGACTGCGGCGGGAACGTTGTGGGTTGTGATGTGGGTAGCCCGTGTTCTTTGAGCAATTCACACCATTTGGCTCTCCGTTGCGTAACATGGTTGGAGTAGGATCCTTTCCAGGTCTCGTATTCATCCAGGGTTACATATTGTGTAGCTTTGCGAAATCCGTAATCGTCTCGAGGGCCGTTTCCAGAGCGGAGTTCGGGCGGCACTAACCCCGGAATAAACACTTTTGTCGAGGGCTGTCGTTGGTGTGCAGTATGCACCTCAGGCACCTCAGCTACCGGCGATGCGGACGGAGTGAAATCGCGCGGGGAGTCTGGCATGGCAGGGTCTGACGGGTCGGGTTCTGGTGGATGTTCTGGTAGTGCAGGCTCCAATGGTGTAAAATCTGGCGGGGATTCTGAGAGGAGGGGTGCTGTGGGTGTGGGTGCAGAATAAGCCATGTTTGGCAAAAACAATGAATCCGGCCTTGTGCCTTGCGACATGGTGAATTCTGGCATCGGGGGTATCGGCGGAACGTCGCTCAGCGACGGAAATTCTAGTGGGTGTGGTTCATGTAGATGTGAATCGCGTGATGGTGGGGGCGTTACTGATGGCGCTTTACTCCCTGCGTGGGATTTCGGCGAGCCAGGCTCTTCAGTCACGTCGCTGAAGCCATCGAGGTACATGGAAATCGCGTCTTCTACACTCATCCCATTGTCCATCCCATAAGGCGCGTCGGGAGTATCCGGTGAGAGATCGGTGATCGAGCTGCTCTTGGTTAAAACACTGCTGCGCTCTGTTCCGCTTGCCTGTTCAATGCTCGAGCGCCAGGTTTCGGACGAATTGACGCTTGGCCGGGGAGGATTTTCATCGGCGGGCCCGTTTGTTGGGAAGCATGACTGAAGCTGTCCTTGGGAGCTCATATCCTGTGGGCGGTGCTCCATAGATTCCTGCGTTCTTGGGCGCCTATTATTCAACCGGGATGTTGACATGGATATACGGAGCCCCCCTCGTGCAGGCATAGGTTTCCGATGCACCGGCCGTTCGAAGTCGTCTCGCGCGGGCCAGTTCGGGGGATGGGTTTCAGGTGGTGTGGCGTATAGTCGAGGGCGACCGGTAGGTCTAGGGGTCTTCCATTCGCCTCTCGTACCCGGCGAGGGGCCATGGTGAGGCGGAGTGGGTGGCCACGGGTATTCATGAGGATTGTGCGGCCGAGGCAGAGGCGAACGCGATCTCTGGCGATGTGTAGAGCGGGGAGAGTGTGGTGAGGACCTCGGAGCGGAATTTGCGGTTCGCGCGCGTGGGTCGACCAAAGACTCCAATCGGGGTGGGTGAGGAACTCTGCGGCGGCCGGGAAGGTCGAAATCAGCTGAGGGAGGCGGATATCGAGGGTTTACGTTTTCTGTGGCCATGGCCACGATGTCGCACCCAGTTCCCGCTGGACATTTGTTATCGCTGAAGGAGAGCTATCAATCGATAACCATAAGAATATTCAGGCCGGATAAAGGGAGATTCTCAACAAAAGGGAGTGCCAAAGGGCTAGAGAATGAATGAGGAATTTGGAGAAACGAAAGACAAAAGGTGAGAGACCAAATTTGGGAGACAGCCTGCCAGAGGACTGTGGAAAAAGAAAAGAGAGAAAAGGCGCAGTTGAAACAAAATCAACAAAGCCCTGATCAGGTTTAGTGTCAGGTGACGTAATATGGACAAAGGGGTTTATTTAACTACAAAGTACATCGTATTCATATAAAGTGGATTGGCCGTTGGATATTTCTACTCTATATGTTGTACGTATTTGATTATTATCTATAACATTCGCATTGTTGTATCACCTTGTATAAAAATCGACAGGTCGAAAATTCACGTGTCGATCAGGAACTCTGGACTTTTTATAGTCGCATGTTATGTGCATATGCATTTCATACCTTTTTCACCAGCTATATGTGTAGTTGATTCTTCTTATCTTACTGGCTACAACAATGATAAGTGGGAAAATAGCTGAGAAGATATCTAAAAAGACTTCAAAAAGGACTATCAAAATGGCCTACAACAAAGGCTGCACACGGAGTAAACGGCCGACAATTCTTGTTCTATTTTACTCCATAACCCCTGAATTTTAGACCAATTGAATATCTCAAATCAATATTTGGCCTTTCCCTCTTTTTACTTTGTACAACTCCCAATTCATCTGCAATTCATCTGCACATGGCCGTGGAATGTGGTTAGCCCGCTCGAACCCTTCCGTCTTCGGATAGCAGATGTCAACTGTCAACTATTTCAATTCGATCTCACATTGACGTTTTCGTATTAATTTCGAGATAGTATTTCTCGAAATGTCTCCCCGGAATAAGGCATGATTTACCAACGGGATTTATGTATATGTGCCAGGGGAGCTGCAGCTGCTGCATTATACTATTGACCAGTACCACCAGCAATGAACCCGTTTGCCCAATATGGCCATTGTCGACCCGGCGACCAAGCAATCTGCATCTTACATCCGTCCCAGTAGCTGGGCAGATGTAAGTATTATTTCCAATCCCCCGCATGTTGTGAAACCGTCGCTCACTAGCGTGATCTTTTTAATAGGGTCTCCGAGGAATTGCCGCTCTTTTTGTGGTCGCTAGCCATACCTGTCTCTCCTTTGCGACATATCTGGTCCCGCCATCTTTCGCGGAAACAGGAAAGTCTATTTTGTTTCAGCGACCATTCTTTAGACTGGTCATACAGGGCCAGGCCTGGGTGGCCATCTTCCTAGTGCTCCTCGGGTTCGTTAATTCCCTAAAACCGCTCCAGCTAGCCCGACGAGGAGCTACGGCCGATGCTCTCGCTACGCTTTCGACAGGCGCCTTCCGGCGCAAGTGGAGACTGGTCTTCCCTGCTACCCTGGTGACAATTTTAGCCTGGCTCTTATGTCAGTTTGGTGTCTTCCAATTGGGTAGAAGGGTAGATGCATACTGGCTCAGAGCGACAAGCCCTCAACCAAGCCCATCTTTGGGTGCTGCCGTCGTGGATCTGATGCGACAAATAGTGGGAACTTGGCTGTACGGAGAAAATGCCTACGACCAACCCCAATGGGCACTACTACCCATTTTTCGTGGCTCACTCTATGTGTTCATGACCCTACTGGCTTTGGTAAATACCACGCCACTTTTCCGCGTCTGTGCGCAAATGGTCCTATACGCCTATAGCTGGGCAACGCTAGATGGTATGTTTGGGATAATATCGCAATAATACTAAATATAACACTTACAAATTTTTACAGGTACTGTTGGTACAAATATTTTCGCTGGCATGATACTAGCAGAACTATCATTCTACAACCTGACAGCCCTCCAGCCACGCCTAATCTTCAAAGTCCTACCCTACGGCCTCGTCACCTTGGGCCTCTACATCTGCTCGTATCCCGATGAATACGCCGACCAAACCGCATGGTCTTCCCAGCTTGCATCGCTTGCCGAAATCATATTCCCAAAAGATGCCAACGTCAGCCGCTACTACGCCGGTCTTGGGGCCCAGATGATATGTTTTGGCGCGATGCTTTCTCCCTTCATGCGACGGATGCTCTCCCACCCCGTGCTGCTGTGGGTGGGGTCGATCAGCTTCCCGTTATATCTCGTCCACGGACCGCTAATGCGATCTGTTTTGGTTTATCTTCTGTATCTGCCCATGTCAATTGGCTTTGAGCCGGCTTTAAGGGCAGATGGAACACCTGACCCGGAATCTTATATTCCAACGCCGAGCCCATTCCGACTTGGGGTTATTTTGATTATGTTTTTTGTGTTCTTGCTCTATGTTGTCCAGCAGTGGACGAAACATATAGAACCGAAGATGGGTGCACTTACAGCTGACCTTGAGAGATTCTCCCGTTCATGGGGTAAGAATGGGGTGTGGACTTCAAAAGAGAAGGACGAGATGCTGCCTATTGCGTCCGTTCGGGAGTTAAATATATAGACTTTTCATTGGGATGGCTATTGTTTCTTGTTGCTTCGAGACGTTGGCATTTAGACTTAAGCGAGCTACATATGACATTATATATGAATTGAACCTTCTTGACTTTTATGTCTCTACGCAAATTTCGAGCCGCGAACATTTATCATGTCACTACCTTCACTCACTGCTATATGCCAGCTTCAACAACAAGACGCTTTTGCCTCACAAACCAAGCACCAACACTCCCATTCGGCACTATGATCATCAAGTTCAATCCAAAGGGCTTGAATAGAACTTGAAAAAGGTCCAGACATGGCAGTCAATGTTCACCAAAACAGCGAGGGATGATTTCATAGATCTCCAACAGACTGGTATTGTTACCAATGCAAGCGCTCAAACCAGCCCTAAAACGACCATCGCTCGCAACATCTTCAGCGTACGTGTCTGGAATCCAGCCTCAGAGTCATTCTCCATCTTGAGTCAATGTTCTGGGAGAAAAGAGTCAACATCCCTTCCTAATACCTGATGGCAGTATGTATAACATTTCGATCAGCACTATCGCCCCGCCCCGTAAGAATGCATCGCCATGAAGGGTTCGTTTCAACGAAAGAAGAAGAATTGGATGTAATGAACGGGAGGATTGTACTTCACTGCGTAAATCGTTATATATATATAAATAAACATGCTAGCTGAGCGGGGTTTGTTAATTTACACAATTCAGAGCGCTTCGGTAGTAGGATTAGTCGTGTATGAATGCTGGTCTTCCACCCAAGAGCGCAAACTATTGACCATGTTGATTGAGATTGAATCATTGATTACTGCTCTTGCCACAGTGCATGGGTCGGCGGCATTATGTCTTTGATTATTGGCACTAGACTGTTCATCCGTATGGGTTTGGTGAGGAATAAGTCCATACCAGACCCAGTCGCGTCGCGTTGGGTGTCGGCTTGCGCAACGCCAGTCAAGGCAGCAATCTTGACACGGGATTTGGTTTCCAGAGTTTTCTCGAACTCGCGAATTCGCCTAGTAGATTCCAGACCGTTCATGACTGGCATGGAGATATCTGTCAAGAGTATTAGATTGTCAAAGGACGTTCGGGTTGAGTTTTCAAAATCCTACCCATAAAGATCATTCCAATAACAGAGGAATTGGCCTTGAAAGCGTCGAGGGCTTCTTCTCCATTTCGCGCAATAGCATAATCGCACTTCAGCTTCTTCATAAAAGCAATAAGAATTCTGAGATTGATATCATTGTCATCCACAAGAAGAACGGTTGTTGGAATGTTTGATTCGGGGTCATTCTCTTTTTGGATGGGTGTATCGTGGCTCGTGGTGGCGGCTTCTTCAGATAGAGGAAGAGGGTCGTCAACATTTCCCCGAGAGAGTCTCAACGACTCGAGCGTTCCTATAGAGGGCCGGCGGTATGTTTCTGAATCTGCTACCACTTTGACCGTAGGTTGTTCGTTGACCTCTCCATTTGATGACGGGCTAAGAAACGAGTCTATTTCAGGCACATTGGTGCTCTGATCGGCTCGGAAGCTCGCTGGACCATCCGGTTTGCATTCTTCGCCCTGGGGGGAATCAAAGCGCAGCTGCTGACGATTAATACACGTTTGTATTGTTTTTGCCAACTTGTGCGGTCCGCATGGTTGGCTAATGAACTCGAGCACATGTGCATCCCCACGATTCTGAGCTTGGATAGACAGCGAGTGCGCGGTCCTCGGGGAGGGGCATATTATGATGACAGGCGAAGAAAATTGAGCACTTGGACTGGGCTCAATAGCCCTGATCTCCTGATTCCCTAAATCCAGATACTCGTATGAAGAGATGTAAAAGTCACAGTGGGCGAATTGTGTTTCTGAAGACCCAACTAAACGGACTTCCATAGAAAACCAGTCTTCACACAGTTTTTCTAACGATGTGTATAGAGCTGTGTCTGATTCAGAAGTTGCGAGACCTAAGATTCCAATAGTCTTCGCGCATGCAAGCTTTTGAGTCATAGTGATGGGAGAGTCGCTGTTCAACTTGTCGAGGCTGTCCAGAGCAGACGCATGATTAAGGGTCACAGTTGCCACAACTTCAGTGCCAACATCTTTTTCGGAGTTGACCTGGATATCACCGCCAAGCGATAAGAGTATTCGTCGTGTGATGCTCAATCCAAGACCATTGCCGGTTGTCATGCTATCTTCCTGCGAGAAGGCAGTGAATAGTCCATTTTTCAGAAAATCTGGGTCAATACCAGATCCGGTGTCCTTTACAGTCACTGTGACTGCTGAGCTTGTGACCTCGCCACTTGTTCCGAATTTAGCTGGTGAGGCCTTCATAGAGATGTAGATATAACCATTTTGGGTGAATTTCAAGGCATTCCCAAAGATATTCGTGAGGATGGCATGCCAAGCCCCAGCCTGTGTGGAAAATTTCCAACTGTTGGTGCGATCAATGTCCAAAACCACCTTGACCCCACCCCTTGTATCGGGATTTCTGCTATCCAAAGTAGAAGCGCCAGCGATACCCCGAAGAGGGGATCGTGAACCTCTGAAGAAGGAATAACCAGCGAAGACCGTTTCAACTGCGTCTTCTAAGGTAGCATCAAGTTCGACACAAGTGTCGACATCATCTTTTCCAGAAGGCGAAGAACGGCGGGCGGCGGCCACTTTCCGGTCGACAGGAATTCTTTCCGATCCGGGGGGTTTGGCGACAGAGTTTGGTCGAACGTCATTGATACTAGCATGCTCAAGGAGTTGATTGATCGAGCCTAGTAGTGTGTATGCACAAGAAGAAATCGTATGGATAAATCCTCGTTGCAGCGCGTCCATAACAGTGTCATTCAAGAGTTCTGCTGCTCCGAAAATGCCATGCAGAGGGGATCGAAGTTCATGACTGAGTCCTGAGAGCAAGTCTGATTTTGCTCGATCGGCGAAATGAGCACCGAGTTGGTGCACTTCTGCCATAACACTATTTCCAAATGTCAAGAGGAATGCTAACTCTTCATGCGAAGTGAAGACACGGTAGGGTGCTTTTGTCCATACTAGAGCCCCCGAATACCATCTACCTTTATGCGAATCCCATAAAGGCGAGAAGATGATGCTTCGAGACTGGGGAACAAGTTGAATCAAGGTGTGAGCATCCTGGCGTACAAGCGACTTCCGTGTTTTTTTGAACTTCTTGCCCCCAGGACGTTGCAAAAATCGTTTGATTATGCCATCACTAGTATCATCAGATGAGATGGTTCCATCTTCACCAAAATTGAAAATCTTTCCTCGAGGATATCGGTGCAAGAGGCCGCCGAGAAATGACTCTGATAATGCGATTTTGTTATCGTTCATCAACTGATCATTGACGCTAGAGGCGTTCGAAGTGGCAAATCCGAGTATTTCGCACGGGTTCAACGCAGCTTTGCCTGAGCTTTTAGCCTGTTCTGGATCAAAAGATACTTGATTTTCGAACGAAGGTTGGGGGAAGCTTCGGAATGTGGCCTCGTCACCCGAAGAACAGCTTTCAAAACTACTGCCTTCCGTGTCAGACTCAGCGTTGTCCACTAAAGCTTCCTGGGAGCCGAAATTGGCGTTGAAAAAGACAACTGCGTCAACTTCGATACTCTCGCGGATGAGATTGGCTGCACGTCCAAATGTTTCAATCACTTTGGCAGTATAATCATCCTTCGGTGATTGCTGCCTTGACAGATCGTTGCCGATTGCCATAGCAGCTTGAGATGCTTCTTTGAGTTTTGATAAGGCCTTGGCATCTCTCTTGCTGGTGGTCGAGTTGGAAAGTGACTGGTATTTATCTCTATTCCCTTGAAGGGTCTTGTTTCCAGGGATATGAAGATTGTATGGACGAAAAGTTAGGTGGCATGGTGTGTCCTTTTGACCCACGGCCTGAGTCACGTTATGCGAAACTTGCTTTTCTTGTTGTTCTCGATTGACATGCCCCTCTGTATGGTCCATCTGACCAAATGTGGTTTGTGAAACATCGGTGTCGAGAACCCATGAATTGCGCAGGCTACCTTTTCCTTCCAGAAAACTTTCAAGGCCAACCATCATGCGCTCACTGCGAAAATGCTGGATTTTTGAGTGACTAGTTCCCAGGTAATCCATTATGGTAGCTGCAATATCAACAAGGAACTGGAGTGACCCGGTGTCCACAGGCTCATGAGGTTGGTCGTCCAAGACCGTATAGGCTCCAATCACAACACCATTCGGGCTGATGATAGGACTCGATGCGAGAAATCGAATGTTAGGGAATCTAGTCACATATAAATGGTCCTTGAATGCGCTATCTTTGGTAAGATCGGGCACAACAAAGACTCCGTCCCTGGCGTTTAACGCATTTGGCGAAGAATCCATAACCGATTTACACAGGCTGCGGTCATATGACATAGTACAGCTCCCCACCCAAAGCTCATCTCGCGCATTATGGTCGCCATCGTTTTGCAGACTTAGGGTGCGAGTAGCTTCGGTGAGAACGTGTTGCTCGTGTCGACCGAAGAGTGAGATCAAAGAACGCTGCGCATCCAGTCGTAAGGTGCCCAGTTGGGCGAATGCCGTCAGGACGGTGTCCGCCGAGGATCGAGCGACATGTTCTTTTGATAGTGTAGTAGGCCCGATGTGTTGTATGGCGTGTGGTCTGAGATGGTATGGCGGTAAATACCTAGGGAAGCAAGGCGCACAGTTAGCCTACGGGGCCTTCGATCCAGTGTGATGGATCGCGAAGTCGATCGGCGAGTACAACGATGTGTTTACAAAAAAAGATGGTAGATTACTTATAGAATTCTCGCTCTCTGGATGTGCCAAAGTTGACATGATGCTTTTCTGCATGTTGTGATGTAATTGAACGTGGCATTGCGTCGGCTGCAAGTTCGGGACATTGAATGCAAGAGTGCTAAAGACAAAATATCTGCTTTCTCCTTGGAGGAAAGCGGAGGATCATCAAGACTGCACCGGACCTTCGGACTTCAGAAAAGAAGTAGAGAAAGAAAGAAGCCGAGCGGGGCACACTAAAGCTGCAGCTCGCAACCTTAGCTTCCAATCTTGGAAGGTTCCAAGGTTGACCCCGGCCTGGCCAATAGATTAGATAAGCGGTGACATAGATCGGGAAAATTTGGCAGAAGGCAGCCAATCGGGCTTTCCCGCGAGATTTAACCCTATCTCAAGATTGCGTTGTGATTGGTCAATTGGGAGTAGAAGCCACCCATGGATGTCGACGGGTGACTGCCCAATGTTGAAGTCTACAAGCCAATAGATGAGATCATGAGGCACAATATGATGATATTGTAATGTGGTGAAATATGGAGGCAAAATAATGGAGTTGAAAGATAGTGCTGGAAAAGCTTGCACGCATGTTTATTCCTAGGAGCCGTATGCCTACCCATGAGAGTCTCGCCCGTGAATTGAGATGATCAGCGAAAGTTCAAGGCAATCGACGGGCATGAGGACGAGTTTATGACTTCACGAACGACGTCGATATCATTTAAGAATGGGTATTGCCAAAAAGAAAACAGGAGGATCTTGAAAATGTACAAGTTCCTGGGCAGATGCTAACTGCATACTTCACTTGTGACTCACGTGCGTTGCGGGCTAATAAACTGATGTAGCAGCACGTACTATTATTCGATAGGTGCCGTATATTACTCCATATTCCAGACACGAACAGTGATCTGGTGATATTACTGACATATGATACTGCTATATTCCAGGCTGTGCTCAGCTACTCTGGCTAGGTATACCATCTAACTAGGATACTCGCCATCGGCGTCTAGTGGCTAGGTGTAACTTACAGTATTTCTATGAATCCCTAGATCATCACTTAAAAATGCCCGAAATTCAAGTGCTAGCTAAAAGACAGCTGTGAAGGCCAAGACCAACCCATCCTACTGAAGATCGAACCAAGCAAATACCCTAATTGCCCAAAATCCCACCGCAGCCCTCATCTCCATACATATCCATCACAGTAGAATAAACAGCCTAGCTATCACAAGACGAAACACGGAAGCGACCCATGCCCTTGCTCAAAGAGTGACCATTCCAGCCATCCGATGCAATTCCAATCTGGTTGCTGCAGGAGCTGTCGCTGTAGACAGGAAGAACACAATCAGACCACAAGCCGTTCTCCCAGCCAATGGTGTCACCGCCCTTGCAGGAGGACTTAGTGCAGCCTTTGTTGTTATCGCCACCCCACTGCTCGCTGCAGGTGCTGAAGATCCAGGCGTTGGTCATAGGGGGGACGGCAGCGATGGCAGCGATAGTGGTGGCGGTGAACTTCAATTTTTTGGAAGTTAAGGGTTAGGTTTGAGGGGTTTGAACAGGGAGTTGAAAAAGTAGATGTGGATTGAATGTTTGGTGTTGAGATTGAGCTTGAGGTTTGATTGTATTGGAGAGGATGATCAAGAGTGTAGAAGCGAGGACAAGTGGTTGTTTATATAGCTTCCTGGGTGGCATCAAGTCTTCTATTAATAAAGTGAAAAGATGTAACTTCATCGATGCCAATGCTCGTATCGTGCCGAGTGAGGCCAGAATAGAACCCATGACGAGATATCAGCATCATGGATAGGGCCGTGGTTCCAATCCTGAGGTCGAATACGATAACTATTACTAAGTACTTGGTAGATGACAGAGGCGATTGGTATGTAGTCCGCTGTCGATAAGGTGGAGTTGCTGAGATAGTGATGTCGATCAAAAGTGAACATAGTTCTCTTTAAGGTTAGAAGAACGACCAAGGAGTAGATCATCTAGAGACTCTCGTATTGTCGTCGGGCCCCGTCCTCCGATTCCGCGGGACGGGCCCGAAAGGCAGCGGCGGCACCGCGTCCGGTCCTCAAGCGTATGGGGCTTTGTCATAAGAATGGAGCAAAAGCTGTTTATTTCAAACCAAGTGACAATCAAAATGTTCCAGGTGACCACCATGCTGACCCGTACCTCCACCTCTGCCCTCAATAACTTCCAGTAGGCTTAGATAAGGCAGCCTGATAATTGACGTGACGGACCAAGTACGTATAATAAACCCCCTGAGGAAGCAACAGAGCCTTACGTTTATTCCTGCATATATGTTCTTTTATATGATTTCCTGTTATTGGATCATGTTGAATAGTCCAAAATACCAAAAGGAATATTGCATAATGGTCCCGCTTCAGGGTCTCACTGCTCCGCGGTATATATGCTCTGGCGCTTGAAATCCCGATCGAAATCAGAAATAGCGTGGTAAGGCGATGTAACAGGTGTATTGTAGGCTGGGAGATCAATATCTGTATTCGAAGTGGTAGTATCGGTAGAGTGAAACCGTCGATAGAGAAAATAAAAGGAATGCTCTACAGTCCTGAATACGACGCATCTGAGAACAGACGCGATGGCTGCTGAAACCATTCTTAAAAAAAGAGCGCATTTTTCTTCACAATCTGCCGTCATAGCGATTTGATAATCAGGCGGCCGGAAATAGCCGTTGAGGAATAGATTAGAGGGGAGTGTGTGATGAATGAGTTGAATCGCGGGAGGAACAGGTGTAAAGGCCTAGTGAGGCAACGTCGGGATTACGTAGCTTATTGATGGGCTGAGGCCGGAGTGCGAAGGACAATAGTCTCATTCTCACAAATACGCATTCACACCTATTCCCGAGGAAGATATACATGTAATAGCAGGACTACTAGAATTTACTATGATAGTTGGAAAATCTACAGAGCCGGTCGAGATCAGCTTCACCTTTGTTCTCTCAAATAAACGAAGATGCATTGTTCGATCTGAAAAGAAACAAGATTGTCCACGATGAAGGAAACAAAGAAATTAACACCGAAACAAGTAAAAACAAAAACGAAAGCACAGCTCAAATTAGTTCCCAGTCAAACAATTGGTATACAATAGAATTCTCATGTACTCTTCAACAAATTTCTTCCAATAGCCTCACTGCAGGGCTTGATGATATCCTGCTGGGCGGCTATCCATTCGTTCGTCCAAGCCTCCAACTTCTTAATTCCGGCCACAGCGTCCAACTCGCCGGGACTTTCATAGTCCTTTGGATTAGAGCCCTCTTTCTCCTTGGCCACATTCAATCTCCAATATTTCTTAATCTGGGGGCACGGGGCAAATGCGTCAACAAGATAGCGGAAAAGAAGATGGGTGCTTTCGGTGTTAGTTGCAACCGAGACAAAACTCATCATTGCGGCTTTGAAGTTGAATCCTGGCTGAGCGATGGCCACATTGGATGCCATTCCTGTACCAATGCTCAGGAAGCAGTCCGTCTCGCGAGTTGGGCCATATACACCGAGGACTTCGGTCCATAACCTGTGAAGGAATTTCAGTCATCATGCTCGTACAAGACTATAAGTACGCCAAACTCTTACCATCCAAGGGGATTATTGGCTAACAAGCCACCATCAACCAGTTTTACGCGGCCCGCCTGAAGAGGCTTAAAGTACGCAGGGGCGGCGGAGGTAGCACGAGCAGCCTGCCACAACTTGATATTCGCAAGGTCTGCGTCTGGTACCTCAAGGTCGTTCGTATACGAGCGAAGGAAGACAGGCCCTCGGTTATTACCGGCTTCCTCACGCACCGCCATTAAGAAGCTGATTTTATCAGGTCAGCTTTCACAATAGAAAATTAACTGAATGGACAGACAATCTCACATTTTGCAGGAATTCTCCTTGTCGTCCAGCAATAATGCGTTATCTGCGTCTTCCCCGGCTGGAAGCCTCTTTCGAAGCAGAGCTTTGATCACCTTCTCCAATGTCTCAGCAGAGTAGAATGCTCCTGTCGTGGCATATCGGGCTGGCTTCGTCACATGGTCGTGGAACCAGCCAGACCCAAACACCTCATTCATCAACGCGCTATACTCGTCCAGGCATTCCTGAACGGTCATCTTGAGGCGGCCGAGCATGATAGCAATTAACCTGATTCAGTCAGCACCACATAGTATATGACAAAGAGACTTGTCCCTCAGCTGTACGAACCCGCCAGTGCTGGTTCCTCCAATAAGATCAAATACCTCACAAGGCTTCTTATTTGGAGCACCTTTGTCCATGACTTCTTTCAGTAACATCAGCGATGAATAACCTCTCACACCTCCCCCATCTAAAAGAGTAGTTAGTCTCTAAGGATAATAGGCTGCATATCAGTTAGAAGGCCTTACCAAGAGAAAGAACACGGAGGGGTCGCTTTTCCTTGCCAGAGAATGTATCGGCTCGATCCCAGGCAGCTGTGATTGTAGGTGCGTATGCATTATTACTAGAGTTGACGCAGTTCAAGATCTGCTGCAGTGCGATGGTATCCTCCATTACCTGTGCGTAACTAGGAGGCTGCTCAACAGAGGTGGGACGTCCCATATCCAGTACAAGGCAAGCGGCCCTTCCGTACAGCTCCCAGCCAGTGAAGCGGGCACAGACTCGCACTGCAATAACATTGCCAACCTAATTCTATGGGTAAGTATGTTCTTTCCGAGGAGTTCGGTCCATTGACTTACCTCGAGCAGAGCCAACAGATCGTGCTTGCCGGCGAAAACGTCACCAGATAACTAAAGGCCACTGTGAGGTCCCATACAGCATGTTAATTAGATTAATGACTTACCCAGCCGTACTGTTCAGATCCCATATCATTCTTGTGACTCATCCAAACCAACTCAACCCCTTCTCTTTGCCTGGGGGAATCGGACGATTCATTCTCATAAATGGCTACCTCCAGCCATGTCCAGTTTCCAAGAGCACGATCATCCACCCAGCCCTGGTCGTGGGTATCTGCAAACAGCTGTATGCTCTGGAGAGCCAAAATGGCAGCTTGACTAAAGGGCTAAAACAGTCGTGTTTAGAAACTGGTCGTTCGGAGGTAGAAATTGCGACTTGGCAAAATGACTTACCGGTGACTTGAACCAGGTCTTAGTAACTATCTCCGGCCCCTCCGCAGATAGAAGTGGATCGTTTTCATCCCCCGGTTTCGGTGCGTTGACAACATATCGGCCCTCTGGGAAGGTTGAGTTGTCATTGACTGTCCGTGAGGGCAGTTCTTTCAACCCTTGCAATGAAGATGGAAAAGACATGTTGATCCTTGCAATTGTGCTATTCCTATGTGTGTCTTCCTTGATTGTGAATTGAGAATTCTGGCAACGGAGCTGGCGGGTGCTATTTGTATGTTGAAAGGTGGCACAGCTGGCAGAACTGTTGATAATTGCCGACGGGTTTGCTCTCGAGTCTTAGCGGCATTCAGACTCAACTACATCGCCTATTGTATCATGAATCAGGATATCACAATGCATAGCTCGGTTAACTTGTCTTGATAGAAGTCCAGGTGGTGTCACGAGGTCGGTGATATCCGGCTCTGGCAGGAATAGGTATCTGCAGTGCGTCAACTTTGTTTTTGACTAAACCGAATTTGATATTTGTCTCGTTAAGCCTTCCCAGACGTAGCGTAGTGGCGCTAAATTTGCCCCCGAAACCTGCTTTAGTGTGATTGTAACGGATGGGGTTCTGGATGGGTTCCACTCGCCTAAATATGTCAATTTCTTCTGGTGGTGTGGGGATTCTCCGCATAGTTTGCTAGCGGCTCCCAGCGGGTCCAGCGACCACATATTGTCGTATTCTCAGCTGCACAATAGCTTGGTTCTCCGGGGTTGCCGAAGCCTCTGAACCAGGCTGACTCTATTGCTCTTGGGGTGATAGTTCCTCTGACGACGTTTAAGCAGTTTGGCGTTATTTAATATGTCATCACATGCCCTTAACATTCGCACCACCATTTGCATAGGATGTCTGGCAAACGAAAGGTCAGATACACAGGAGCAGGAGTACTGTACTATGCCGACGTAAAGTCATGAATTCGTCACAACTGATCGTTCAAAGCAAATGCGTAGCAAGTCAGAGTGTGAAGAGAAATTAAGAGGTTTAATTGGTAAAGTTTAGAAAGCGAAAAGTCAACGTTGAGCTATATAACGAGAATCGCACAGCAATTGTAAGCAAAGACGCACTCTGAGACGGGTCATACGACTTAGAACTATAGAAGATGAAATTCAAGCAAACAAACAAACTCAAAGAGACAACGATTGGACCAAAATGTGCTTCAGTTGAAAGACAATCCTCCTCGCAGATAGCTACTCTACTGCTTCACCTCCGTATCGATTTCAACGCTCCAGACTAGCGCAAAAGGCTGGACATCGGCCATCATGGTTCCTCCTACTGCAACAGTGAATGTCACAGTCGCCTCTTTTTTCAGATTCTTCCAGACAATTTGTTCAACCGTGTTGACCCCGTCAGAAGGAGCGGGATCAATATTCTCCTGCTCACCCTGGTTGCCATATCGGACACGGCGGTCTTGACCTGGGATTTCAACAATTACGGACAGGTTAAGGTTGTTCTGCAGCAACGCTCCCGCAACATCTGTGTAAACCATAGTCACCTTCAAGGTTGAGAATGGTGTGGAATCATCCGTATAACGACCCATGTTGAAGGAAGTTGTGAATTGATCCTTCAAATCCTCATCCGCGACTTCACCTTCAAGAAAGTCGCGGTTGAGGGTCTTTCCCTTAATGATCATCGATCTAGCTAGATCGACCCGACCAAAGCCTTGAAGCTCTCGCTTATTTCCGGTGTCCACTGCACCGTTGATCAGAAGGGCCTTGAGTAGAGCGGCGCTGGGATTTGGGAGGCCATTTGCAATGAGCATCTCGCGCAGCACAGCCACGCATCCGGCAACCAAGGGAGTGGCCATGCTTGTGCCCGACAAGAATTGCCAAAGCTTATCATCGCTATTTCCAAATGTGCTGCTTAGTTGACAGGCTCGAGAAGCAGTGGACAGAATCATTCCTCCAGGTGCTACAATGTCGGGTTTGATCCGACCCTCCATGGTAGGTCCCCGGCTGCTGAATCCGGAGATGTTGTCAGGATTTCCTTTGACCAATCCCTTGGCATCATACACTTCACAGGTGTGATCTTGGGAAGATCGCAGATTCTCGCACGAGCCTACGGTGATGCAGTTCTTTGCAGCTGGCTGTGCACCAATGTGGCCCTTGCGGGTCGCTGCCTTGCCACTGTTTCCAGCAGCAAAACACACGACAAGGTCTTGATGACCCCAAACAAAGTTGTCAATCTCTTCTGAAGCATTGTTGTATGGTAACTGGCCTCTCCAGTCCCACTGAGGACCCCATGAATTGGTGTGAATTCGAGATCCATGGTTCTCATAGGCATCTCGCAGGAGGTCCCCCAGAGTCTTACCCGAGGAACCGAAAAGTCTACCGTTGTCTGCGAGGAGGGCCTGAACAACCAATGTTGCCTCGGGTGCAGCTCCTTGAATTGAGCCACCCATAGCGTCTGACTTGCCGTTTCCCAGGACTGACCCACAGACATGGGTGCCGTGGCCGTTCGTGTCACTTGTTAATTTTTCCCGTCCAATTGGGATAAGATCGCGCACTCTGTTGGCGAAAGCAGGATGCGTATTGGCCTTGTCGCCCATATCAAAGCCAGTATCAGCGACTGTGACAACTTGTCCTTTTCCTTTGTAACATGTAAGACTGCCAACCCCGGAATCCCCGATATCAGCATGGATGACATCTCGAGCGACGTTGTTCAGCAACGTTAGGTTGTGAACCTCCTCAATAGCCCCAACGCTATCAATCTTGGCAACCTCCAACAAGTCTCTCGGGGAAATTTGTGCTCGAATAATAGAGCTGTCTGCGCGGACACTCATATTCTTTGGAGAGATGCCAGTAATTTGACTGATTTCTTCCATCAAGACCTCAGCAGATTTGTCGGCAGCTTGATGCAAAATGAGGTCCACTGACTTTGGCTCGTCATGGGACTCATAGTTGCTTTGGGTCTTCAGGCTCGGAGGAAGCTTCAGGAGAGGGGAAAGAACTTCGACATTTTCAATGAAATCTTGTTCCCTGATGAGATCGATATCGGTAGGCTCGTAACGGCACTTGAAGGTATTGTCGCCAAGAAACTGCTGCACTTGGATGTGCAACTCAGAGAGAATCCGCTTCTTGGATCGGTCCAGAGGACCAGTCAACTTGACCAGAATGTAGTTCGAATCAGTAATACTGGGCTTCAAATCAAA
Organism: Penicillium samsonianum; assembly: GCF_028829775.1. Lineage (NCBI taxonomy): Eukaryota > Fungi > Ascomycota > Eurotiomycetes > Eurotiales > Aspergillaceae > Penicillium > Penicillium samsonianum. Next base: position 3,753,648 of record NW_026643260.1, on the reverse strand, counting down.
GGTGCTGAGCGACGAGAACCCAGAATCCTCAGACAGGGAGAATTTGTTTCCGTTGAGGTAAGACATGATGAACCGATGAGAGTAAAGCAGCAGACGGCGATATCACAGAACAACTATGCCAACTCGAGTTATGGCCACCAGCCGGTATTACTCTGCGTCTTTATGTCGCTACGTCAAGCCAATATCATTGTCAATTGACTCAACTCGCTCTTCAGCGGGCTGTTCCCATGGCTGAAACCTGTATGGTGGACGCTGGAATTAGTGTGCTTGGACATTATTTCAAATTCTAAACTCGTTCAGTCGGATCTTTTGGCTTTCGTTGTGCAATTTTACAGCTGGGGGTCTATGCTACGGCGCCACAATATTCAGTCGCCTATTGTTACCCGAAATTCTACATAGGAAAGGCAACTATTCGTTCGTACCTAGATCGGGATTTGCCTCTTCTAGCAAGAAAAAAAAAACCGGGAATATGGCGTCCAAGCAGAATCACCTTGCTTTAGCTCAACCTTCTTGATGTCTGTCAGCTCACTGCTTAGATGCGTTGGATGGGGATGCTACCTACTACAGGGCCTTCGATAGAAGATACTTTTAGCATGGCTGGAATCTAAGCACAGGAATTACGGGCTCAAATTGACTGGCCCTCATAACATTCTGCGAGAAAGTATACTCGACGAGATCTATGCTTGGTGATATTCCATGCTTGGTGATATCCCCGCAAAACTTAATTTGAAGAAGGCGTGAAGTAAGCCAGGTATGCAAGGTCACCGGAGACCGCATAACCGACAAATAAAGCATGGCGCGACGGGCATGACTGAAAATAGAAGAACATGTTCGCAGTTCGCATGTGGGCGCAGCTCCCCCGAACATGTCTACGCAGGTACCCACTGCAGGCCCGGCCCGGGTATGATAACCACGTTTAGTACTACGGGCACGTGTTGCCCCGCTTCTCTTCACGCCACTGAGAGATATCACAATCTATCACAGTGTATCACATCAATCACAACCATCCCTGAAGCCAAAAGATACACACCATCTACTTTGATGAGTGCATCATTACGTATAGTATATACTAGCCGCACATCTGTACACCGTATAGGTATATCCTTGCCGATGTGATGGCTTTTCAGGGAGAACCCTTTCCCCTCTGCCTTGTGGATTCTACGGGGAGGCCGGCGGCTCTCGCTAAATATTACTAAGAGCTAAAAGAGACCTTGCATTGAGACCTTACGGCTATGGAGCTCCTGATCTACTACGTAGTTCTGAACATGCTCGCCAAAAATGCCGGTGAGACACAAGCAACCTATTCAGCTGTGACTGGCTGTCACTTCTCAAGCAACTTCCTGAAATGACGAAAGGGATCATGAGATATATCTCAGTGAGGAAGTCCAACTCGTCACTATGGTCGCTAGTTCCTATTCTATGAACCATCTGGTTGGCCCAAAGATACTCGCTAGAGATGCCTCAGATACAGCGGGGACTCATCTCAGCTGGAGCTTGCTTCCATTTCCCCATTGATTCTTCGGGAAGACCGGAGGCTGGCTGAGAAGAGTCGGGCGGTCACAAACGAGTGTGCTAAGGGCGGAAAATTGGATTGCAAAGGGGGATTGATGCTGGAGTAGCTCGCAGCAGAGTGTTCCTGAAAAGTGTATATAAAGTGCAACTTCTCTCACCCAGAAATGAACTCTGCATCCGCAATCAGTATCTTGAAAACAACCGCCATCTATTCAGTCCTTCTGAGTATTTATCTTATTTGAGCTCTTTTGCAAGCCAATTCTCTACAAACCTCAATCATTTTTCATCTTCTCCTTCTACATTCATCATGTCTGCCCCCGTCGAAACCCTGGACGCAAGCTGGAAGAAGGCCTTGACCAGCGATGTTGCTGTGCTCAAGTTGGCATCTTCCGAGGGTAACGTGGGTTTCCTCTCCATCTTCTCCGAGAAGACCCTCGTGAGCCTCCAAGCGGAGACCTCCTCTCTTCGCCAAGATCTGATGGCAATGGACATCAATACCATGTATAACAACTCGGACGTCTACCAGAGGCTCAGCCAGAAGACGACTGAGGGCCTTCAAGCTACCCAGAACGAGGTTGAGCTAGTCAAGCGCAGCCTGGAAGAGAACGCGAGTGGCCCTGACGCCAAGAATGACGCTGGCTGGCAGGCTTTGCTGCGCAGCTCTGTTGAGCAACAGAAGAAGAACAGCGATAAGCGATGGGATGATCTCCTCACTATCGGCCTCACGGAGATTGAGAAGCTTCCCCCAACGATGCGATCTGGTGCAGCAACCACCTACACGGCCGGCCTGAGTACCATTGGTGCTTTCGCTGGGAAGGTCATTGACGCGCTGAAGGGCTTTGTCGGCCGTATCAGCGAGTTCGTCACCAGGGCCTGGGAGAAGATCAAGGAATTCGGGCAATCTGTCTACAACTGGGCCTCCAGCGCATGGTCTAGCGTCAAGGGAATCTACGGCAGTGTTTTCTCTGCTCAGGGTCTCTCTACTCAGAGTCTCGTTGCTCAAAGCACCTTTTCATCTCCGAATTCGAACGGCGAGATTGCTCCTCGCACCCTGAGAAAGGTTCTTAGTAACGCGGCATTTAATGGAGCCGGCGACTCAGAAACGATCATGGTACCCGCCGGTTTGCTTCGCAGTCTGGCCGAGTTCCTGTGGTAAATTCGTCTGTCTCCAGGCGACTTGAATGTTTGATTCAAGGCGACGAATCAACCTGGCCGAGGTTTAAAGTGGAACAGTCATGGAGACATTCCAGATCCCTTCAAGTTGATCATTGTCGGACAATTTGCTGTCACTCAATTCTTGTGCTTTATTCTACTACGCTCCGTTAGTTTAATGGTTCCGTTAGCTTGAATGCAATATACGTATCTAGTTGTTGTCTTTATGCACTTACTGTTGGAAATTTATAGTATCAAATATTTATAATTTTGGATGGTCCCACTTCGAGAAACCATCTTGAATACCACTGCTGAGCCCCTCTCGTATCATATTGCTGGACGTAGTAAAGAATCTAGACACATAAACGGAAAAGTTCATGCACAAACACAATGCTCCTTGTGTTGTATATGCAAAATCTCATCGTGATTGCGCAATATGAGAAGGCCAAGCTCGCAGAGACCTGAGTGCAGGTTAAGTCCAAAAGTCCAATACCAATGCCTCATGTCGTTTAAACCGATACTTTCCCTGAAACTGCACCAAAAAATCAGGGCAATCATTTCAGATGGCTTTGATGCTTGGATCTGGGTTTCAGCTGGTCCATGCTCGCCTCAAAATGTCGATGTAGCCCTTTCCACGTGAATTTCGGCTTTCAGTGCTGACAATCAAGCTCATAGCTGGTTTTACAGCTTGGTCCTATACCTTTAAAAGAATAGCTCAAGCGCCTGTCTCTCTTAACAGAGTCTTTCTAAGCTACCGCTCTCGAAGTATTAACGCTGTGTCTTGCCTCGTTTAGCGCCGCTTATTGGCTTATCAGTCTTTTTCGATCCACGGGGAACAATATGGATACAATCGTACGTGATTTGTATATTTTAGCACTGTGGTAGATCTTGTTGCTGATCTACATTAGAACGCTCTCTAGACTATCGCGATATTAAATAAGCGAGCCGTCCGAGTGGAAGGGATTCTCTCGAGATACGAACGCGAGCTTGCTATTGGCTTGGGCCTGAACGAGCAACATCGAAGAAAACCGAGACCCCGTCCATGGAAAATAGGGAGCCAGCATTGGATGAATTGTAATAGCGCGTCCGAATTAACTCGAGAGTTTCGGCATTCCAAGCTTAATGAGAAATAACGGACACGAGCAGCTGGAAGAGCTGAAGTTGTCCTCCAGATTGAGGCAATATAGCCGCTCCGTGTTTCCGCTTGTCTTCAAGTATGAGGCCGACTTGGCCATTATTACCAGACCAAAACCAACACGTGCTAATGCTAGAGTTTATCCGCCTAACCATGTGGGGCCTGCGTTGCGATGACCGGGAAAGGCTGGTCAGTTATATATTTTTGCCAGGGTTAGAGTTCATATCTGATCATTTCTGTCTCTAGCTGCTATAAAAGATTCCTCATTAGACCGAATGCTTTCAGGCAATATGAAGTGCTTTGGGAAAAAGACTGGTGTTTAATTGTCATATCCAAATCAGTTTGTTTAGTCATTCTGACATCTACACATAGCCTGAGTCCGGATACTGTCGCCAAGGACCACTACCATTGACATGTAAAAATAGTCCCTTTGCGAGAAGCTCAACATAGCACGTGGACAATGTATAATGTGGACAGTGATGAAGCCGACCATCAACAGATCAATATAAAAAAGATTTTGCACAAATAATTGATCAGCGATTCTGGTTTCAAACACAGTTTAAATAATCAAGGATGTAATTTACAGCCGACGCAAGGAGCAGGTGGCTCTTTACCAAGGTAAATATCAGCTCTCGGTTCCCCAGCAACGTTCAAGTATCCCACAGCACCTTTTTCAAGACGAAATATGGCATGGTCCACGAGAGTATATGTCCCAGGAACGAGCATCTTCATATCGACGATGGTAGAACCGCCTGGAGGAACACTGACTGTTTGCACAAACTGCCCAGGAGGGCTAACAACGTCGCCATCACGATAAACCTTTTCAAAGTTGCTTCCAATGACGTGAAACGAGCTTGTAAGATTTGGCCCTGCGTTTCCAAAGAATATGCGGACTTTCTCGTCCACCGAAGCTTTGAGAGGCTTGTCTCGTGTAAGGGCAGCCTCATGTCCGTTGAAGACAACGACGCTTGGTTTCTCACGCAGCGCATTCGGATACGAAAACTCCACCGTTGATGACGGTTTTCCATCTTCCTCAATTTCAGGAGGTTCGTGATAGAATTCGCTCTGCATCACATAGTACTCGCGATCCACTGGAGGGAGGTCCCCTTCGATTGGCTCGACATACATGAGCCCATACATCCCGTTGGCAATATGTACTGGCACCGGTGCTGCTGCACAGTGATAAAAGTACAGACCTGGGCACATGAGCCGAAATCTCGCTGTCTTCGTCTGACCTTCTTCTGCTGTCGTCAGCGCGGAACCTCCTCCAGGTCCGAGAAATGCATGGCAGTCGATGTTGTGCGGATTGCCGGTCTCGTCAATGTTCGTCAGCGACAGCTCTACCACATCCCCCACCCGAGCTCGGATGAATGGGCCAGGGACAGTGCCGTTGAAATTCCATTGTTCGTACTTGTGCTGACTTGTCAGTTGTTTTACCTTGGTGGCAGTTGTCAACGGCACTTGGAGGAGAACGGGATAGTTTCGAGTGATCGGTGGAGGGACATGTGGTGCATATGTGAGCGCCGCATTCTCCGTTGGAAGGTTTTCAATGCCTTTAAATCCTTCAGGGGTATCGCAAGGACTTGAGTGTAACTGCACTGCTTCATTCGTCTGAGGCGCCAGGGTTGGATCCGGTCCTCTTACTATTTTGGTCTGGCCAGAATCCAGGCAGACTGAGCCCCGGCACCGAGAGTATAGGACAATACTGAAGGTTATCAATGCAGATAGACCAAGAAAGTAACTTGGACGAATGTGACCTGTATGAACGTTTGCTCTCGTGTTAGGCTGGCCCGTCGAGATAAACCTGGCCGATGTGATTTTAGCTTGGAAAAGTGATGATGACGATGATGTTGCATGGCATAACGGTAGAACTTTATTTCTTAGAGCGCGGTGGTGCCTGGCTGCCACCAGACTTGGGAAGAGCCTCGATGTCACGCGCGTATAATTCATCTCTCTTTGCACATTGCGTTGACGAAGATCGACGGATGGTTTCTTTACTTCGAAGTGAAACGCGATCAAAGCGTAGCGAGCAAATTTGGCGCAAGCTAAATAAATTGGTCACTATGGGCGTTCAAAGGGCAAAGTATCCAGTGTGTTTCGCCCGTATATTCTGAACACCTTTAAAAAGCCGAAGTAATATAATACGTCATTGTTATGATCTGTCACATGACTAAAACAAACTGTGATCGTTCTCTGATTGGACTCAAGCTCAGATTGCCTGAGAAGAGGTTTCTTATGATTTTATTCACCGTGCTCTGCTTAGCATTACGACACGCTTTTTGACCGAAATCAGGTTAGGTGATCTTACGGGATCCTCAGATAAATATAAAGCTTTCTAAATTGCTATACCCCTAGATCCTGGCAATTTATGGGGTTTCTGACTAACCCGACAAACATAGAAAACATATCAAATATAGTTCTCAACCTCATTTCTGACATTTCTGCTTATGACGTTACCGAGACATAAAATCGATAAGACATTTGCCTTTTTGGCAGTGGCGGCAGTACCTGTGTAGTGCCTGATTCACAGGCATCATTTGTCGGAAATGAGGGATCAGCCTGTATATTAAACTAGTCAGCGCGCCATGATAAATTGCAATAATCAGGTCTTCGAACGCGGCCACCAGGCGGCAACTTTCGATAGTTCAATTAAATCAGAGACAGCTATACCAATTCTGGTTAGCATACATAAAAACCGCTTAAGTTTCTATCAATCATCACTATATGTAAGTACGTTAATTAACTTAATACAGAGGAAGGTTGACCGTCATTAGCTATAGAAAACATATCGCAATACAGTGTATATATGTGTATATGTGTGTGTGTGTGTGTGTGTGTGTGAAATCATTTACCCCGGGCCCGTTGCTGAGCGATATACAGGTTACCGCAACTACCTATATCCTTATATGTACATATAGGGTGTACCACTGCCTGCCAACGAACTTAGAGCCTCGTTAAGGCATTCTCTAGCCAATTGCCGTTTTTACTATTACGCTGTCCTCATGACGCGCGACTTTGGAACCGTTATGACGCGTCCGCAAAGCCCAGTACAGCCTCAACCGTGGTGGCTTCTAAGATCCCGAGTCTGAGCGCCCTTATTAAAGCGGCGGCAGCCTAAATAGGAAAACCCCACCCGCCAGGGAAAATCCGGTACACATAGATACATATTGTAGAGGGGGCTTATAAGAAATGGCGGTGTGAGCTAAGCTGAATACGTGTATTTAAGTGCTAGAAGCAAGAGATTAGAAGAATAACCAACCTTTCTCCTACCAATTACCCCTTGGCTTCCTTCTCCTACCTTCCGCTATTCAAGAACCTGCCCTGGTTTTGTCTGGTTCGCAGACAGACATTACCCGCGTCAATGACAGCGCACCCCACTACAATATATAAGATGACCTTGAGGCCATGCTGCTCGCCCACATAGGCCTGCTCTTAAAACAAGAACTCTGTTAATATACTATGTTTAGGAAAATGCCAGATAAAGGATCATTATTGTGAAGATGTTTATCTTCCTGAAGCATGGCCCTGGATCTATTTCTGGAATTAGTGTTAACTGACAGAAATCTGGCTGTATGACAACGTATGGACAAAATCAGATATATTGGAATCTCTAACTAACTAAAATGACAAAACCCGCGTTTTCAACAATCTGGGCGGACATAGATGACTAACTGTAATATGCACTTTTGTATGGTATGGATGGTACCATGTGTCACATGATATTCAGGGTATTTTACCCTGTTTCCACCATGTATTCAATCTTAGTATTCGACACACCCCCCAGCTTTTGGAGCTTGCTCCAAGAGCTGCCAATTCCTTCATTTCTGGCCTTTCTTCAAAACAGCCTCTGTTTTCTGGGATGACTAATCCCTTTTCTCGTTGATCAGTTGACTGATCTCTCTTTCTTTCAATCTCTCTTCTTGTTGATTAGATGACTGATCTCTCGTATACCGATCATCTCTCTGAAGATCGCCTGCTTCTGCTTCGGTAGTGGCTTCGTGAGGCCATCTGCCGGCATCTCTGTAGTAGGAACCCAGTCAATGTGAACTCGACCAGCGCTGACTTCCTGTCTTATCCAGCACCGATTGATATCCATATGTCGAAGCTTCGTATGCATACCCGCCCCTTCCTTTGTGAGTAGATCGACTGTCTGCTGGTTGTCACACATAATGGACAAGGGGTGATCGGGTTTGAATCCTAATGAATTCAGTACTCGGCGCCACCATTGTACGGTTTTGCCGGCTTCTGCAAGTGCGAGGAGCTTAGCTTCAGTGGTTGATGTTGTGACGGTCTTCTGTTTAGACGCTTTCCAGTTAATTGGACCGCCATATAACTTGCAGATATAACCCTCCGAGCTTTTCCTATCTTTGTTGTCTCCAAAGGAAGCATCGCTTGCGAATTTAACTGACTTCGCTGCTAGTTGTAAACTGTGGTTTGTATGGTTTTTATTATGTTTTTGTCTTTGATCTTGATCTTGATCTTTATCTCTGGTTCTATATTTAATGGCCTAGAACCTGGTTTCGTATAGATACTGAATGATTCTGTCGATGGCGTCGACATGTTTCGGACCAGGATTTGTGAGAAATTTAGCTACTTTCGACGTGGCTTTGGCGGCATCTGCTCTCGTTGTTATGGTAGAGTACTGTGCCGAACTAACCTTCTGTTGAAATTGGTGAATTTGATATGCTGAAGCCACCCCTTCGAAGGGTAGCAATGGTTTAGTGCTGCTCATTGGTGAGCCTATTTTTCTTTCTGTAACCAGGTTATACCTGGTTGCCATGCTTTCAATGTATGAATCCTGGTATAACCAGAGCTTCTTCTGTTTCCGGTCCCGAATAATGCGTATATTTAGGAACCAACTGGTATCTAGCTCTCTCAATTCCCACTGCTTTTTTATTTCTCGATCTAGATTAGCAGCCTTCTTTGTATAGACTGGATCTGGGTGGTTTGCTATAATGATATCGTCCATATAAAAGAAGACGATGATACTATCGGTAGTAAAAATGTAGGGATCTTCTGGGACTGGAGTAAGCCCTAGTTTTACTAGAACCCTTGTTGCTTCTTGTTGCCACAGTCTGGGTGACAGACGTAGGCCGTACAATGCTTTATGGAGCAGCTAGTAATAGCCTGGTTTTTTAAAGCCTGGCGGGCACTTGGTATAAACCTTAGTTTGTAATGCTGAATTCAGAAATGCAGTAACAACATCTCTCTGCACTATGTCAAGGTCGAATGCTGCCACCAATGCAAATATAGCTCTCGCAGTTTTGACGGCGAGGGTAGCAGCTCTCTTTTCTTCTGTAGATAGCCACTGTAGATCTCCTCTCACACAGATTCTAGCTTTGTATTTTTCTAGGTAGCCATTAGCATCAAATTTGTAGGTAAATACCCACTTTAATGGTAAGACCTGTGTCCCTTTTGTATTCGGCGTTGGGACAAGACTGTATGTCCCTTTCTTGTCTAGTGTCCCGACTTCGAAGCCAGCTGCCACTTTGAATTCCTTGCTATGTGGATGGGCTTCCAATTCTGTCCAGTTCTTTGGCTCTGGTGGCAATTGATCTCTATGAAGCTTGTTATTCTGGTTGAATCTTGTTCTAATGCTTGTTGTAAAAGCATAGAGTATGCCAGATGGGTCTTCTTCTTCATTGTCGTTTCCTCGGTTGTTGACATCTACTAGAGATAGATATGTTGTATAGTCGTTGTCCACCCTTGGTTTCCTGTTTCTTCTTCCACTTCCACCCCCCTAGTTTCGATCGACGGTATCACTGAGATCGGATCTGGCGACGATGAAGGCTCGTTTTGGGTATATATTGATGGAACCGGGGTCGTATTCGATGGAATCGACGGCGATGGTGATGAATTTGATGAATTCGGCGACGGTGAGGTTGTTGGCAACGGTGAGGTTGGTGGCAGAGGTGGAGAGGATGGGATATCTGCTGGAAAGCTTCCTGGCAGGCTATCTATGCTTACTTGCTCTCTGTTTATTGATCCTAACATTGACTGTGGGGTCAAAGGAAAAATAGCATCTGTTTTTGAAAAGGGCGCCAATGGCGTTATCTCCCTGGTTTCTGTATCTCCATTTTCTTCAACCAGCTCTGCCTCGCCGGCGTCATTTCTGGCATCCTCGCCTTGTTTAGTATGCTTAGTTTGTTCGTATAGTGCGATCCTCGCTACTGACATAGGCATCTTCAACCTAGTACTTAGTTCAGCCTGGGCTTCTTCCATGGTGAGCACTATAGGCCAATTGACAATCCTATTAATGAGAGTGCTGACCGCGTCTTCTTCTGTAGGGATCGGCTTGCTAGGTGAGTACCGGCGGGATTCATTAACGATAGCATCTCTAACGACGTCTATCCTTCCTATACCGGTTGCTCTTCCTTTCTGCGGGAACCATACTTTATATAGGTTCTTCGAGATATATCCTATAAGATAGCCGATCTCTGCTCTTGGTGCCATTTTATCTGACTGCACTCGCTTGATAATTCGTGAATATACTAAGCTGCCGTATATCCTGAGATTTGACAAATTGACGGTTTGAATTCCATCTGGCGCGGCATATTTCATAAGCTCTTTCTAAGGGATGATCTATTGGTTGTTCATTTTTGTCGGGGTACGGTTTAGTATATATGCCGCTGCATACATAGCTTCCGGCCACAATTTAGGTGGAAGATTGGTGTCTTGGATCCAGACCCTTGCCGTCCTAACGATTATACTTCTAGATCTCTCGGCTGGACCGTTCATTTCTGGTAAGCCGGGTGGTGAATGTTTAATGGTGCACCCTTTAGCTTGGATTATGAATTCAACTTTATTACCAGCACTTCTTTCGTTATCATAGTGGAAGACTCTAATCTCAATCTTCAGCCAGTTCTTGATCAATGCTAAGAACCGCCTAACTGCCATCTGATAGTCGTTTTTCTTGACGTGAGTGAACACAAAGTGGTATCTAATACTATCTAGGTAAAAATGCGTCAACCAGATATGTCCGTTATATGCTGGTTTCAATTGAACTAGATCGAAGTGCACCCTACCGAGTACACCATATGTCTGTCCAATTCGGCGTCGAGATATCTGTCTAGGTGCATCTGCTAACTGGCAAGCTTCACATACCTGCTTCTTAGGGTTGCTTCCAGTTATAATGATGCCCTCTGTCATCTCTGCTAATTTAGCAATACGCTCTGGTCTAATGTGACCTAGGCGTTTGTGCTATGTTTTAAAAGTAGCCTCTGTTTTTGGCTCTTGTTCCGATTTCTTAGTGGTAAAAGCCACTTCTTTTTCCGGCTCTAAAAGCTAGGGTAGGTTTTGATCTTGATAGATGCTAAATACTGGCTTTCCGCCATCGATTGTTTTAATGCAGTTATTCCTGAAATTCATCAATACCCCCCCCTTCATTATCAATCCATGGGATATCAGATTACTATGGAAATTGGGAGAATATCTGGCATTCTTAAGCTCCATCTTGATAGGTTTCCCGTTGGCTGGGCTGACTCTATAGATGACTATAGTGCTAACGCCGTCTATTTTCGTCTCTGTGTCTCCCACCCGGACGCTGCTTTGTGCATTTACGAAGGTTTGAAATAACCGACGATCATTATATATGTGCACTTGCGACCCGGTATTAACAACCCATCTTTCTTTTGCTAGCTTTATGCCGTTTTCTTGGGTGGAGAGAGCTTTGGTTTGAAGAGCTTCTTTCTGTATACTCCTGGCTGGAATAGCATCTGTTGTGAAGAAGCTGAAGTTATCGATTTCGAAGGTTGCATTTGTATGCTTTGACTTTCCTTCCTCCTGTCTTTTCTTTTTAATGAAGGCTTTCTAGGCTGGGTTTGTATTGATGACGGCGTTATACTTTTTCTTAGCACCTAGGTTTGGCTTATATGTTGAAGGACGGTCGTCTTCATAGACGTCCCAGCATCTCCATGCAGGATGCCTACCAAGATTTCTACTATATGGGCATCGTTTCTTAGATATAGGTATGTCTTCCTGCCTAGCTTCATGCTTAGCTTCTTTACCCTTTGTTGGTTTAGGCTTTGCTTCTTCATGGTTTTGCTAGGTTGAGAAAGCCGCTTTCGATATATTGTTCTTTTGTGAACTTTGCTTTGCGTGGGTGATCGACTAGTGAGCTTTATACCGAGTAATAAGCTCACTGAATTCAATCGCCCCTTTGTCTTCGAGTCTCAATATCCATGTTTCATGGAAGCCAGGTGACATAACTGATATGGCATCTAGGAATTGAGTGCTAGCATCCTTTGCTTCAGTGATGCCTACCTTCGCACAACGAGCATGAAGGGTTTCCCAGTTTAATAGCCACATATTGATATCGGTATTTCTATCTAGCCCTCGGTCTAGATTTCTCCATTGGTGGCGAAGCTTTGTAAGGTATGTTGGATCGCAGTCTGGTGAGAATCTCATCCTCAGTTTTCGGAGCAGTTCATATGCTGAATCCTGAGAGATAATGAAGGCTTGGAAACTTGGGTTGATACTATTTCGTATAGCTGTTACCACAGTGCTTAATCCTCTCTTTTTCTTCAGATATTTGTCGTCTTCGCTCTGCCAAATCATCTGCTTCGCCTTTAGGGTTTTATACCAATCTTGATTCTGTTCTTTTGCTTTCTTTTGAACTTCTTCAAGATCTGGTTGTTGAGGTTGTATTAGAGCAGCTGGCTCTTTTTCTTGTGAAGGATCACATAGCTCCCAGACGTTGAATTGATCGGCAATTCCTCTGATGTTGGCAAGCCATGGTTCCCATGTTGTTGTGTCTTGCAGGATGACGCGGGCAGAGGCCGCGGAGAGAGTATAATCTGCCATTCGTTGTCTTTTTCGTAGACAGAAATCCGGTTTTTCTTCGATTCAGGGGTTGCTTCGACGGTGGGTGGTTGAACTTTCAACTCAGCATTGACCGACGACAGCGAGGTTTATTGATCTTAACAAATATAGATCATATTATTGAACGATTCCGGGCTCATAACTGACAGAAATCTGGCTGTATGACAACGTATGGACAAAATCAGATATATTGGAATCTCTAACTAACTAAAATGACAAAACCCGCGTTTTCAACAATCTGGGCGGACATAGATGACTAACTGTAATATGCACTTTTGTATGGTATGGATGGTACCATGTGTCACATGATATTCAGGGTATTTTACCCTGTTTCCACCATGTATTCAATCTTAGTATTCGACATTAACCCCCGTATAAATGATCGACAGGTTCAACGGCCCTAATATAGTAATATTTCCGGACGATCCATCTCGTATATTTTGAGCCGAGACTCGGGCTGAGCCCCTACTTCTCTGGACATCTCGTGTTCATGGGGACAAAGAAGCACGAAGCACATGTGAGAGATGCAGGACATGTACCGGGAGCAACAGGAGGGGCAGGTTCCTAGCCCTCCTGGCCTTTCTGTATCTTGCGAAGGATAAGTACGGGACTATATTTTTGCTATCTGTGAGGTACCTCGAGATGGACCTTTCATATGTGATGTGATGTTGTGCTTGATGCTGATGGTGGAGCTGAAGTAGATTTTGAGTTTTGTCAGAGAGAATTCACGATGTATGTGCTATATATATTGCGCTATAATATTTTTAGTGCCCCAGACACTGAGAGTATAGCAAAAATCGATTGATCCTAATAGAAACCACCTAGCCAATGCAGCTTCTACGTGTACATAGTCCAATATAGAAACCTTTGGGGTATGGGATTGGTCTGCATAGATTAATCCTAATGGCAAACATCGATATTCTTGAAAGACTAACATGTTGTCATTATCCTACATCGGATAATTCATTTTCAGTTATCAACAAGAATAGCCGGCCGCTTTTGCGGCATTGTGACGTCCTTTTGGTTAGTCTCTTTGGTAGTCTTTCTTTATAAGTTGTCTTTTTTTTAGATATCTTCTTCCCCTTCCCAGGTTTTCTGGGTAGACGGCGGAGACAGGCGGAAAATGGCTTGAAAGTTGGAAACGACTTTTCTACGTATAACGTTTGATTGATGATCAGTTGCATTTCACTTCAACACGGTCCGAAAAACAAAATAAATAAATAACTAAATAACTAAAACAGAACGCTATTACCAGAGGCATGCTTGACAGTAGCAAAGTTCTTACATGCTTACAATCCCGAATTAATATCCCACTTATCCTTGATATGTTGGAGCCACTCGCCAACCGGGATGATCTCCTCGCCAACCAGGACGTTACCCTCACCAACTCTCTGGCGCTGGGCGGCATCGTATGGTGGAACATGCAGCATTTCGTGATCCTTGTCACACATCTTTTGTTCGAGGGTCCCTTCGCGTAGCTTGGTGTAACAGGGCTCGTCAAACTCCATATAGTCGCACTCTCTGCACATATAAATATTATCTGCGTACGGGAAAGAAGTACCGCAGCCATCACAAGCATCCCACAAGGGCCCCTTGCGTTGCTTCAATGTTGCCTCGGCCTCCGAGGTATCTGAACTGATCTGCGTGTCGTCATATGGAACAATCAACGACCAAGCGGCGAGGCAGTCTGCGTCCTGGCCCGCGAACATGAGATATCTCGCCAAGCCCTGATATCCCTGCCAGTCATTTGACAGATCATCGTCAGATAGAATGTCGATATTCTGTTTGATATGCGTACGCAGGGCATCTTTCGCCTTTTGTTCGTCGCCTTGAAGCGCGTGGTATCGTGCGATAAGTTCTGTTGGATAGGTTTTAGAGCGCCCCACGCTGTATGTTGGCTTGAATGTGGCCAGCTGGTCCAACTTCTCCAGGTAGGTAGCTGCAGTGTTTTCGTCCCGCATCGCCTCATGGAAGCAGACGTTCGCGAGCTTTGTACATACGAAGCCTTTGGTGACTAAGACGAACCTTTCGCTGGGGGTTTCCTCAATCTGTAGGATGTCTACCCACTGGTCAATGGCAAATTGCCTGCGCTTGACGTTCTCTGAGCTATTATTGTAGCAAAGTTGTGCAAGGTTGTGCATGAGAAGCGCTTGGCAGGCCCGATGGAATATTTCTTGGTCTGTGTCGCCCTTATCGGTCGCCTTGGCGAGCTCCTCTTTAGCAGCAACAATGGCTACTTGGTAGCTTTCAAATATAGCATCGAAGGTCTTGCTATCGGATACCAGAGTGAGGATTGCCTCGTGATACTCGTCGTTGGCGTAGTGCTGGTGGAACGTCCGCGTTCGCCTGTCTAGACCGGTTGAATCGTCTATGGAGGCCTTGAGCGAATCAAGGAATTTGAGCAGGCCCTCTGAGTTCTTCTCTTTGTGGAAGCATATCATCATCTCCAACACCACGTCGTAGTCATTGGGGTCATGCCGCAGCATTTCCTCGTATATCGCAAAAGCCTTTTCGCTATTACCCAACTTCTCGTTGTACTTTGCCATATCGCGGTCCAGTTCTACCAACCCCCAATCATCATCGCGTCTGTCGCCACGCTTGATTGTATTCTTTGCGGCCTCTATCATCTCAATCGCAACCGCGTACTCCTTCTGGCAGGAATATAAGGTCGCAAGACCCCATTGCGAGAGCCAGTTGTATTCCTGGAGCGAGCACGAGAGTTTGAAATATTGATTGGACTCTGTGTATTTTTCGTACTCTCTGAATGTGCGCGCTAGGTTGCGGGTCTCCTCATATCCTAGACTATCCAGTCCAAGCTTCTGTCGAGCCCATTCAGCGGCATCGGAAATTTGGGAAGCGTCGACAGTTTCGAGTGTCGGGTCACTGGTTGATCTTTTAATTTGGGGGTTTTTGCGGTTCTCAATCTGATGAATCAATTAGCTGCAAGTCTTCCAATGTCAGAACAGGTGTGATATGACCAAGGACATACCTTTGTGATATATCCATGAATTGCAGCAAAGCAGCTGGCAAGATCCTCGTTATCAGGACCCGATTGCAACCAAACACGGGCGGTAAATTTCGCCATGTGCTCCAGAATATCTGCATCAGGCTCGGACTTGGAACTCAAACTTTTCACCCATTTCCTTTCATCATCAGGGATGTTTTTCGTCACCGCAGAGTCTTGAAGCCACTTCAACGCAACTTCAGCATATTCGTCCCCGTAGATCCAATCATGCCGTGGCCAGTGATCAGTTGGGTTCCACCATTTTTCAATTGTCTTTTCGTCTGTGAAGAGAGTGACCAACTGCGGACCAAGAGCCACCTTGTGTTGTGGTTGCGTCAGTGAAGGGTCCGCTTGCTTAAGATGATCGGGGAAATAATAAGACGCGTAAATGAGCAGAGGTTTTAATTCTGGAGATTCCTGGTGATGAATAACTTCCAAGCACGTTGACAGGATACTTAAATGAGCAGTGTCAATGTCAACACCGACCAGGGCCGTTTTTCCTTTGAGTTTCCGCTGGAAGAACTGTTCGAATCCAAATCTGGAGAACAGCTTGGGATCACAGACCGACTCCAAGAACCGACGGACGATCCTGACTTCGACTTCGGTGATATCGCCACTAAGGTCTAGGTCTGGTGCATCTTCGGCGTTATCGGACTCATCCTTGTTCCGTAGAAACTCCTCTATTGAGTCGGAGACTAGCAACACGTTCGAGTCACTTGGGATGATTTTAGTCGTAGGATGCGGTTCTCCCATGATCCGTAGGAGGGAGGAATATTGGTCGGTTATCTTTTCCGCCAGAGGCCGAAGAGAAGATTCCCCAGCCTTCAGGAAGAGGACTCCCTCTAGGGATCTCAGAGATCGGGGCGAAGAGGAGAAGACAACCCATGTGAGGAGAATATTCAGGTCAGAGATGTCTTCTTCGCTGAGTGTCTCGTTCAGGAGTTCAATCTTTCTCGCGATGGTGTCGGATCTCTTGCCTCCCGAGCGGGATAAAATATCCCTGATCTCACCAGGCCGCTGCTTTCCGCTGATCTCATGCAGCAGGAGGCCAATGTTGACGAAGTCGCCATGGGTCTGGGTCTTCAAATTTTGTAAGATGTCGCGTCGAAGAGAAAGTACCTGATCCGACGAGCCACTCAGAATCTCCATCTTGTCCATGCGGTCAATAATGAACTTCTCTACATCATCATTGTTTTCGGATGTCACATCGATTGTCGATAGTCCTCCCCCAAGCCAACCTTTAACTTTACTCATTGTCTCATTCCGTCCAGTGATAACAATGCGGAGGTTAAATTGTGACCAGGTTTCAGAGGTAGCTAGTAATTTCTCCAAAGCCTGGACAAACTCCTTCAGTTCGCTCTTCTCTATCTGGTCAATGCCATCCAGGAGTAGGAAGAAGGTTGAGTCGCTCTTGTACGACTTGGAAAAGAGAACGTCCCAAAGATTTCCTATCTGGTTGACACCAGTTGCTTTCACAGAGCTCACATCTTTGCGGTAAACAATATCCTGGTTGGCGACCTGCCACGCGAGGACCTTGAGGGCCTGGACCAAGGATATTTGTTTTTTATCTTTGTCAAAGATATGGTAGGCAGTGGAGATGCACCTCATATCATTTTCAGACTGAGATTGTGCTTCTTGTAGGTATTTGGTGATGCTCGCAAAGAGGAACGATTTGCCATGTCCCTCGTCCCCGGAGATGCCCAAGATCGAAAACGACGAATTTTCGGGGGTCGCCCACGCCGTATACAGTGGATCGCTCCGAAGCCACTCTCCGCTCCCCTGAACTTTGTCAGCCAAGAGAAGTCGCAGAGTCTTTTGAACGACTTCGAAAGCCTCCCTAGGATTGTCGAGACTGGAATCGATACTCTCCAGCAGCTTCTTTGAGGCAGTATCTGCATCTTTCTTGTTCTCAAAGTTGAGCAGCTTATCGACTGCCGCGTTGATTTTTCTGGTGCCATCCCTGCTCTCAATAATGTTTCTCTCGCTAGTCTTCTGCGACTCGAACCCTAGTGTTGCCCGCATCTGAGACTCGCGCTCAACTAGGGTGGCTAGGTGAGCCAGCTGGTCGCTCACGCCTTCGTCGCTGCCGAGGGTAAATACCTTGAGCGCGATGAAGATCTTGTGCCCCTTGAGAACTTTGATCGACAACGCACAAATGTCGACAAAACATACTAGCTCATCATTGATAATCTTGCGGAGGGCGACGTCGACCGCATCTGCGGGCAAGCGCATATAGATCTTACAGCGCTCTAGCACGTCGGAGATGCGGCAGAATAGCTCTGCCAGGCTGCTGAAAATGCGTTTGAATTTCGCTCCAGCGTCAACTAGATAAGAAATTGCATTGAAGCAGAGATCAGCGGGCGGAAATAGCTAAGTCATGATTATTAGAAACCCCACTGTTGAAGGTACTGGTTACTCACCATGCTTGCGCCCTGGGCAGCGATCCCACCCAGAAGCATGACAAATTTCAATGTCTTGCCAATCGCATCTTTTGCAGCCCTGTATTTGTTGTTTTTCTCATCATCGTCATCTTGCTTTGCACGAATTTGATCAAGGACTTCGTCAACAGAGAATTTCGGCGCTGTAGTGAGGTCGACTGTGGTTGTCTGCGCAAAGGACGTGCACGCCTTGTCCCATGCCTCTTGCAAATTATACTCGCCCTCGTCTTGAACCGTAGCCATTGGATGATATATCGGGCTTGGATTGGTCCGAGTCAAGCACGAAATATTCGTTGCCTTTTTCCAACTTCCTGGTTCTTCTCTTTGTCAATGGGAAACTTGGGAAAGATGAGATTGTGAATGGCGTAATCTTAAATATTACATTGGGGCGGCTGAAAACTCGACCCCAGCGAAAAGCGGCCGGGGTATTCCTTGGAGAGGGGTCCGGCCTTTCCAATCCAATGGCCATTTTAGATGTGTGCGTATCTGCTGACAGCAAGAGCATACATAACCTTAAAAGTATGCGCCCGATAGGTTGTCCAGTGCCGTTGAGGTTTCCACTTTCCTGTCGATGCTAGCCCGAATTGGCTTCATGCAGGACCTATACGAGGCATCCACCAACCGTGTAAGTAATCGACCGTATGAACCCGGTCTCCACAGGGATTACCGGCTCATTTATCAAGACCAGCAGTGAGTTTCCAGGTGGAACGAACTCTCTAGGATAGATTGAACATGACTCGCTGCCATATTTAATTCGTAGCTGAACTGATGTTTGATTTTGCCTCGCGGTATGAACGGGCCATCCCGAGCGCTCTCGTATTAGACCCACCTTGCTGGAACTGAGGCCTGTTTTGTCAGGCCTACACATGAAGAAATGAATCTTCGAGCGCTCCAATGATCTGAAAATTTAAGAATATTAGGAAAAGTCCGATTGCATGTCTGGGTGGCAATGTTTTCGGACTTCGATGTTCCAATCCAAGATATGATCCAAGTCTGGACTACGTCGATTGTCCTCCAGAGAACCGCACTGGTCAGCACTGTGAAAAGGATTAACAATCCATGGGTGATTCTGCAGTTGCCTAATGTGTTCGATTCTCGAAGTCCCATCGTCAAGCCAAAGGCCATCATCGTAATGTCTGTGCCAATTGAAAAGGCGAGAGGTCGCGCTCCAGGATTGGTTATCTGCATCCTCGCACTCTTGGGATTGTCAATACAGAGCAACAAACATTCAATTAGCTGCACCTTACTTTGGAAGATTCGGATAGCTATATCCGAGCGTGTCAAGCCCATCTCTTTCATTGTCGTAGAGCGTGAAACCATCTCTGTCGACAAAACATTGCGCAATCCGAAAAACACCAGATTCAAGCTTGAATTGTTCGCTCGCTCGAATCTTTTCGCCTGAGCAGAACCCAGAAATTTGCCCATGACTTAGGCATGTGTTTGTGTTCGCTGTGAGCATAAATCTCAAGACTGATGTTTTTCTTCGCTGTAAATCCAAAAGGAGGGGCGACACTCCACGGCACCGGGGCGTCTGGTCGGCAATAGAAAGAGCATCTGGAACTCTTCCACTCGGGAAATTGGTGACTTGGTCACATAATCGGGGTGATACATCACTTGTAGAAATGTTTGCATTGTATTTGTCCAAATGGCAGAAACAAGGCAGATGGGGGGTAGTGCTTGAGGGACATGTTTAATAGTGGGGAGGCCTGGTCAATAAGTATAACAGAATACAATAAGATGCTCAACTGGGGTTTTCTCCATGAAATCGTATCGAGCAGTTTCTGATAATCCTGTTTAGCAGGTGTGAGAGCTTTTGTGATACCTAAAGATGTAGATCCAACTAAGTTGCACGGGATAGTTGGATCAAAAAATGCACTGCAGAGTAATGAATCAATGGCATTTTGGGTAGCACTTAGGTTGATCTATTTATCAATTGTTCGGAATAAGTCATGGAATGCGGCAAGGTCTTTTGTAAAGGGGTTTGGGTTCGGGGGCCGAGAAATTATTATGCGTGGAGATAATTTTGGGCTAGGTATATTCCGCGATAGAAGCAGCAAGACAGAGGCAAATCCAACCATCATTTCTCTTTCGAGACCACCTGAAACGCAGAAATCCAAGAGAATATTAAAAGCAGCCGATGAATCTGGCAATGACGGAACCCATTCGTAGCTGCTTTTGCACTATATGAGTAAAATTACATAAAAGAGAATGTGTGCTGATTTAGATACCTTTCTTTGTAACTTTTAGCGTTGCCTCGTAGCATCCACGGCGAGTATAAGCTAGCCTGTCCTCTCTTCACGCGAGCTAGCTAGTGACCTTGTGTGATGACTTCCCAGAAGTTCTCAATCATCGAATCGCAATCGCCACTTTTATGGAAAAGGGCACACTTCTTCGATATTCGCTTTGTAGACAGAGAGCAGCGGAAACCCAAGACATTGAAGACATTGGAGATAATCGATAGGCTTCCACTGTTGGCGGCAGTTGGGGTGATCTGTAGTTTGTAGATGCAAGGATGACCGTAGGACAAGCAGTTACATTTTTTCCACCTGTCAAGGCGATGTTCTCGGGAGGTTCGTGGAAGAAAGGGGGGACATTCTTCACCAGACCTAGAAATGCCTCCAAATGCATGTCTAGAGAATTAATTTCTCCATCATGCCTGGATGCTGCTTGGCTCCAGGATTCTAGACTGGCCTGGCGACATGATTGGAACTCATTCTCTGGCGGACAAATACCGTCACCAGGGTACCAATTTTCATCATCACTAGCTGGGGAATTCGGTACGGAGGTCGACTTCTCTAGGTCGTAGTCTTGAATGGGATGGCTGTGCTGGCTGTGCTAGCTGTGCTGGCTTTGGGATTCCGGTGCGTCCATTTTCTTTTCTCAATGAGAGACTTGACGAAGAAACTAGAAATCATGAGAGACCGACAGGGTGCAATATAGAGGCGGTGAGGTGGAGAGCTTGGGGGTTCTGGGCACCCAGAGGCCCCTGCCGCTGGGTGCCTATTTTCAGCTGGGTGAAACCCCAATCGTAGCGTACTAAAAATTTGACAGCAGTAGTATGGGGCATTCATTGTTTCCCGCAAATGTTTGTTATTCTAGTTGTAGGGAATTTGTAGTCCAGTCGCGTGAAATTCTAATATATATCTGGTACATTTCCGTATAAGAGGCGGCTGGATAATCTAGCAATAAAACTTCACTAGGTAGATGACTTTATCTAGTATGAGCTCTTTGTTAAGAATTACCGACTCCCTAAAGGGGGAGTTGTGGGGGGGAGGAGAGGCCGTTCTGATACGCTTGAATAAACTGTTGCGAGTCTCCTAAAAGGCTTTTAGGCCGGACTCATAGACAGCGCGAACCGTATAGATAAGGCTGTTGCTGCGGAAGGTTGCCCCAAGCGATCGACACAGCACCCATTTTGAACATTATTCTCATGGTATTAGAGATAGCCAAAACAACAGGGCGCTTTTATATGTATAACTTATGCAAGTCACGCTTTTGCTAGTGTTTGCATTGCTTACAGTGCTGAAGCATGTCAAGCCCTATTAATGAAAATCAATGGGAGTTCTCAACAGAAACCAGAGGCCATCGCCATGATATTACTATGTCTCGTATTAAATATTTAAAACCTCACGAATCATGGCACAGAGCGACGACGCAGCCGGTTCCCTCATCATGGTGAAATGATTGGCATGCTTTATCGCAAAGGTACTGATATTCTCGACGCCGATGAACTCGTCCCACCCGTTTGGTCCAAAGTCGCTTCTATTGTCCAGAAGCCAGTTCATGCCACGAGGATCGTCAGGCTGTGTTTCGGGGCGTGAGTCGTCCGGATTCTTGCACACTCCGTCCCTGGCCCAGATGATGGTGGTTCTAGGCGCCGAGTCGGGCTCGAAAGGCTGAGGAATGTACCGGTCCAGTGCCTCGATGAAGACGCAGAAGTGCTGGAAGAGCCAGTCCGGCGGGGCGTGGGCCTCCTCGCCCATCTCGAAGGCGCCGAATATGCCCGAGTTCTCTAGGAAGTCGTACATGCGCTTTGGAAGCTTGCCGAGGCCGATGGGGTTAGGAGAGTCAATTAAGGTGAGACTCTCGACAACCTCACCCTCGGCAACGAGCTGCCGCGCGGCATCAAATGCCGAGACGCCTCCTGCCGACCAGCCAGCAAGGTGGTATGGACCATGGGGCTGGCGTCGACGGACCTCGTTAATGTAGGAACCGGTAATGTCCTGGAGAGCGCAGTTAAACTCCCGCGGCTTTGTGAGGTACGGGCTGTTTAACCCGATGACCCGCAAGTTGGGCGAAATTGGCGGCAGTGTGACATAGGAAGTCGCCGAGCCAGCACCATCAGGAAACAAGAAGATGGTCTTGGAACAGTGTTTTGTCCCCTGCAGCAAGGTGGATGTCGATCGAGGAATCTCATGGACAACAGGCTTGATCTCGTCGTGTATAAAATCAATAGAAGGATTCTTTCCTAATTCGGCGGGTATTTCGCCATTCGTACTTGGGGTTGTGGAGGCAGCCCTAGATGTGGCGCTTTCTGTCTCCGATGCGGAGCTTGAAAGGCTGTCGTCAGTGATGCCTGCAAAAACGGTGATAAAGCGTTTGAAGTCCTTGACCGTAGAGCACTCGTAGAACTGAACGGCTGGAATATCCAAGTCAAGCTCCTCGCGGAAGTTGCCCAGAATGGTCAACGACATGAGCGAATCCACCCCCAAGTCCGCCAAGAAAACAGAGTCAGTAAGCTGAGCCAGGTCAACCCCAATCTCATCAGCAATAATCACCAGCGCCTTCTCAACAAGACCGGAGCAAACATCAACAGGCGGCTCCACTTGGTCAGATGGTGAAGCCAAGCCAGAACTGTGCTTGGTGATGAACGGGAGAGCTGGCGGGTTATAGCTAGCAGGGTCAGGAGCAGCGAGCTTGGTTGTCTTGGCCTTGTCTGTCAAAGGGTTGGGAAGAAGCATTTCCAAGACCTTACAAGAAACCTTCTTGAAGGTAACGCCCCCACAGATGGCAATGATGTTGCCATCACGAAGAACATGCACATCACCACTATAGGTGGAGTCGTCAGAGCCAACAGCCTGCATCTTCACATGCGTCTGATAGTGCACGCCACACTGGTAGGGCTCGGCCAGGTGCAGGTAGCGCCACCCGTGGTTGACATAAACGTAGCCGTCAAGGTCTAGGGTATCGCTGCAGTTCATGATAAAGCCCGTGAGGTGACCCAGGCTGTCACAAATGTATGGATTGAGGGCAAACTGATCATTCCCGGAGGGCAGGAAGACCTTTGCAGTACCCTCGAGGCCCGCAGTATCGAACCAGACCTGCTGGATACCCTGGAAAGCAGGCCCGTACTGCACCGCGGTAGAAAACATCTTGTACAGCATACCACGGTGCATCATATGGGCAGAACCGCCACCAACCCCTTGAGTAAGTTGCGCAACACTTCTCTCGATGAGATACAGGTGGCTCTGCCAGCTCTCGCGGTATTTCTGGCGGTCTTCGATGACGACATCACATACTGCATGAAGAGTCGCTTGTTTTCCAAGCTCGTTCACGCTGTAGACCTGCATTGAGCCGTACATGCTCGTCCAGCTCACCTCCAATGATGCCCTAAGCAGTTGGGGGCCGCTCTCGTTCACAATGAGGGCTTTCTCAACAGCCATGTTATTGATAGCGGGAATGTAAGCATTCATCTCGGGCCCACGACTCTCAATGAGGTGTTTAGCCATGGTGAAAGCCACGTCGGCAAAGAGAGTCTAACAAGCGGAACGAACGTCAGCATTTCAGTTATGTGGAGAGAGAGAAAAAAGGAGTTAGCTTGGACTCACCGAAGGAGCCATAGTCAACCCGTTCACACGATGGTTCTGCGTAATCCTTAAGAGAGCCGGGTCGTGCATGTCGGACTGAATTGTAATGGAGCTTCTCTTTGCGCCAAGAGTCTGTTCAACGACATCGTGAACGGAGTCGCTTAGCCTGGTGGATTTTGACTGCACGGGCATGGCAGCAGCTGAAGGGGCCTCCACTGGAATGTCACCCTTAGTTAGGCACCAGCTATAATTGTACTGCATCCAGTGGTTTGCAAGTTGCCAGCTGTACTTAGGAAGAGAGAGCACCTTGCGAGAAGACGCAAAGTCGCGGTGATATTCATCCCAGTTAACAGACAATCCGACGAGGTGAAGAGCGCATAGCGAATCCGCCAGAGTTCTAAAGAAGTCCTCCTTGCGACGGAGGGAAGCGCAGCATCGGAGGTCTTGTCCGATGATAGACTTGACCATCCTTGTGAGGATCGGGTGGGCTCCGATCTCAATGCATATGCCAGCCCGGTCCATTATACCGTCGGTCTCGGCCATCTGAATGGCGCCAAGTAAATCGACAGTTTCACGGCAGTGGCGTCTGATGTACTGTGGCCCAATCATGTCACCAGAGGTGACCACCGCACCCAGCAAAGTCGAGACCATTGGCAGTACCTGGTCGCGGAATTCCACGCGCGAAGCCAGCTCTTCGAGCTCGTCGAGAATAGGATCGACCTGAGAAGAGTGAAAGGCAAAGGGAACTTCTAGCCTGTGAAGCTTGTAGCCTACCTGGGTGAGAATCCCACAGAGGGCATCAATATCGGCATTGGGACCGCTGAGGACAGTATCCTGCATGCCGTTGATACAAGCAACCTCAACCAGCATGTCAGAAGGAATCTGTTGTCTTAGCTCATCCGCTGCTGCCTTCACGGCAATCATCCCATGCGTGTTGGCTGTACATTTTCTCTCGAGGAGAGCCGCTCGGTGGCCGCAAAGGTAGATAGCATCATTGACACTGAGAATACCCGACAACTGAAGGGCGGCATACTCGCCTAGGCTGTGACCAATAACATACTGCGGCTTGATGCCGAGATTCATCCAGAATCGGGCCAGGGAGATTTGGATAATGCAGGTACCGAGCTGGACAACGACGGCAGAGAGTTTCTCAACCGGAACCGTCCCGTCGACCAGTGGCAGAATGGAAGGCAGGCCCTGGAATTTCGCGATAGAGTCGAGTTCGTGAATGTCAGACCGGAATGAGGAGAAGTTTTTGTAGTAGCCGTTGGCCATGGCAGTTTCCTGGGCTCCCTGGCCGGTGAAGAGAAAGCCGACTTTTGGAGGTACTGCGGGGATCCCCTTGATTTCGGCAGCAACGCTCGCCGCCGCGGAAATAGACCGCCGCAGGTCTTCCAGGCCGTTGGTGACGAACGCTACGCGGTGGCTGTGGTGCACGCGACGAGCGGTGGTTGTGTAAGAGAGCTGGGAGATTAACTCACTCTCTGGGGCCCACGAGTTGGCAATGAAACCTTCTAGAGTCTTTAGGTTTTCCTCTAGGGCCTTACTGGACCGTGCCGAGACCAACACTGTATAGTCCGTTCGCGTGTCCGCGGCTTGGTGGTGTTCGAGTTCAGAAGCTGTAGGGCCATCCTCTAGCAACAGCGAAGTGTTTCCACCTGCCGCAGAGAAGTTGTTGATTAACGCAATCCTCTTGCCGTTCACAGGACGAGGCCAGTCCTCCTCATGTCCCAATGCGATATGCACACCACGGAAATCGAGATCCGTAGGGAAGCTATGGTTGATCTTGGTCTTAATGCCACAATGAGGGGGGATCTTGTTCTTCTGCATCATGAGCAGGACCTTGATGACTGCAATGACCCCTGAGGCAGACTCGGCATGTCCGATGTTGGCTTTGACAGATCCTAGATAGAGGCCCTTATCCCGGGGACGACTGTGGTCGAAAGCAAACGAATTAAGTACTGAGCGCATCTCCACGGCATCCCCGGCTTGAGTTCCCGTTCCGTGCATCTCAACGTAACTGACATCGTGCGGGTGGATTCCGGTCTCGCTCAGAAGCTTCTTGAACAAGTACTCTTGTGCGTCCGCCAAGGGTCTAGTAATTGAAACGGATTCCGCCGAATGGTTGGTGTGCGCACCCAAGATAATGCCAAAGATGGGGTCGTTATCCGCGATGGCATCCGGAAGTCGCTTGAGGATGAGAGTCCCAACACCATCGGCTCGACAGTAGCCATCAGCACTATCATCAAATGCCTTGCAGTTTCCCGTCCGCGAGAGAAAGTGCCCACGGTCGAGGCCGGCAAAGTTGTCGGGGTTCGTGAGGACATTGGTGCCACCAGCAATTGCGGTGTCGCAATCGCCGTTGACTAGGGCATTGGTAGCAAGGTTGATGGCAGCGAGACTAGAAGAACAGGCAGTATCTACAGCGATGCTGGGACCTGTAAACTTGAAGAAGTAGTTGACCCTACCGGGAATGAAAGCACGGTTGGCTCCCGGGATGTAGTAGGTGTCGATATCCTGCGAGGAATTTACCTCACCCCAATCATTACTTGTCGTCCCATAGTAGACACCAACGCGGCTCCTCTGGGTCGAAGGGGTCCGATCAGGTACGACTCCCGCCATCTCAAGCGCTTCGTATGCAGTGAGTAGGGCCAATCGTTGCGCCGGGTCCGTCTGCATGGCCTCCTTAGGAGACATGTGGAAGAATTTGGTGTCAAAATAGCCTGGAGTCTTGAGCCAGCACCCATACTGGACCTGGCTAGTGTTCTTACGCTGGCCAGTAGGATCATAATGATCTCGGGCAAAGCGCTCCTCGGGCACCGTCTTATGAACATCGAGGCCTTTGGTGAGCAGATCCCAGAACTCATCGAGGTCGTCTGCCTCCGGGAATCGGCCACTGAATCCAATGATGGCAATTTTGTGTGCATCCTCTGGAGCTGCCTGCGAGCATTCTGGGGCCCTGGTCTTCTCCTTGGCTAGGTCCTCCAATGTACGACCGATGCGTGTGGTAGCACCTCTCTGAGACAAGGAGTCTGTGAGGCTCCGCGCGGCCAGAGTGTTGACTGGGGTGATTGTTGTATCCTTGGTCGACGCAATTTTGAACAGCGTATCAGTGACGCGGTCCATCCGGATCTGTTGTGCAAGGGCGCTTTTGAGGGTATCCTTCAAGAGAGCTCCGAAAGAGGTCTGTTCTACAAGAGCCCCTGAAGCGCAAGAAACCAGAGGAATGATCACCTCATTGCCCAGACACTCGATGCCCCTGAGAGTTGAATCCAGGACATGTTCAAGGTCGTTTTCAGAGTATGCCAGGGGGCAGTGATAAGGACCGTAGATGGGGGCAGGGTGCAGTCTCTTGCCGGAAAATGCTTCTAGTGATCTCAATGTCTCGAGCACGGCTGGGGGACCGCTGACAGTTGTGAAACCTGGACCGACAGCGCTGATATACGGCTGCAAGGCTGTGGGTAGATTCTAATAACATGGGTGAGTAGCAAATCCAATATTAATGAATGGTCTCGGTGGCTGACCTTGTCCGCTGAGAACATTGCTAAAATCTCTGACACAAGGTCCTCCTGGTACGAAGGCAGAATTGCAGACCAGCTTGCAGGTGTCGAGTAACCAAGAAGCTCGGCTCTCCTGTAGACGTGCATTCCAAGCCGGAAGGCGACGATAACGGCCTGTACACCTAGTCTAGATATTTCGAATACATTTGTGGAACAGCTGATTGCAGCAGCCGCAAGGGCTCCGGTGCAAATACCGAGGAAGTAGGACGGACTAGACGGGGGATGCTGTTTGCCCGTTCGAGCAAGATAGCTTTAAAATAGTCAATACAGCACGAACATATTAAACGTCGAGTCAAACGTAGTAACTCACTCAATGTAGTAGCCTATCTCGTAAACGCATAAGAAGCAACTATCCAGAGCCGCATGGGTTGTGCTCCTCCCAACCGCCTCCACGAGCAGACCGAGGCTATCTGCCTGTGCGATGGAGTTTCTGTCGGTGGGTGGTAGTGCGCGTGTCTCGCGTCGAATCGCTAAGAATGCTGCGTTCAGGAATGATGCCAGAACTGAATTGTCTTTGACCAGCACAAGACGTTGCAATTTGTCAAGTACCGCAATGCTTTGGTCACCAAACACGTATATATCTGCCGAAGATGCCATCATGAAGGATTGCAATGAGATTAACTGTGGAAAGTAAGTAGAATATCTGCCAATTGGCGTGATCTCGTGGTACTTTATATACTCACCGTCTCGCTAAGCTTATAAATTGGGATACCAACACGGTCACATTTTCATTTTTCTCTGATGAGGCGCTAGATCATAATCCGCGACGAAATCCCGTCCGAAAATTCCCAGTACGCCTCGCGTTCTGCTATCCTTACGAAAATCTCCGAGGTTCTGTATATTAGATAGTGACAACCGCATATGCCGGATCCACCACATATGCAGGTAAGTAGGCAAAAGTACGACCTCCGAAGGAGTCCGAACCTGATGCGGGGGAGCTAAGACCGAAATAAGCAATATAGACGCAAACCCAGCAAATTAGGCTTGATGATGGCCCAGTTCTTGGATTGAGCAGTTCCCTCTCCCAGCAGGGTGGATCGTATCTCACATCAACGTACAACGCATCATGCAAGATTGGTAGGAATCGTGTTTTTAGCTTATCATGCATTCAGTTCACTTCCTAGCAGACTAATGTGACTGTCTTCCGCGGACCGCGTCTGCATGTGAGTAATGAGGATAATATTGTGCATAGCTTTTAGAGCGAATCGTAACACGATACAACCTTGGAAAATGAACAATATTTTAAATTAATGACAAGCCTCTCTTAAAGATGGCAATACTACACTAGTCTAATATGAATAAAGTTCCAAAGAGAAGATATATAAATGAGTAACAAAGGGTTCGACTGAGTATTGACCTTTGGCACTTCAAGTCTAACCTAAGATACTTCCACCAATTTGTTCGCCTCTTGCACCAGGCCGACAAGGTCCTGAATCTCGCTTTGCTCATTAGTCGGTGTTCCAATTTTTCTTTTCTGTTCCACTCCTACCGCTGCGCTAGTTGCGCTACGGCGCCTTTCCGTCTCGACCTGCGCCGCCTTTACTGTCTTGTTGTAGAGGTGTCCTCGAGCAGTAAGCTCAATATCCTCCAGCACCGGCGCGGTCGACAGTGCCATGAACGCGCGCAGAAGCCAATCTTCATCGCTTAGGTTCACCATGCCCTTGACCATGGCAGCGGCTGGTCCCGGAATGCAAAGCAGTGCACTGCAGACCATCTGAGACCTCTCCGAGATCATGGCAGCTGACTGCGCTCGCACCTGGGCATAACTAGCCAAGGCGGACTTGACAGCCTCGCGCGATAGCTTCTCACCAGGCACAGATGCCTTTCGAGCCTCCATCAGCTTGTTGACCAAGACGGCGCACGACTCTATGGCCTGGTTGGCACCTTGGCCACCTGCTGGGGTCGTCTTGCAGGCCGCGTCGCCGACGATGACGGCACGGTCCGTGTGCCATCCTTTTGCCACGCCTTCCTCAACCGCAATCTTAACAGCCACGACTCGGTTCTTGAAGAGGTCTCCGAACTTGAGCAGTGGTGTAACTCGGACATGGGCGACGGCCTGGCAGAGTGCTTCGGCCTCAGCCTCAGTGTATCGCGGCGCATGAGAGAGCGGGATGTTCTTGTTGAGGTTCTCAAAGACGAACCAGAACACAACACCGTCCTTACCCGTGAAGCCGATGATGGTCTCCTGTTCTCGATAAACGGCAAACCTCTCGCCAGGGGCAATGCCCTCGGTAGGCGACGACATTCCGTAGACGGTGGAGAAGCCGATGCCGATGTCTAGGGTTGAGTAAGTCAATGCTATGGTGATCTGTACACGAAACTCACAATCATCTGCAGAGCCAATCTTCTCGGGTAACGAGGAGTCGATATGGTCTCGTACGACACTGCGTATGCCGTCCGCCCCGACAACCATGTCCGCCGTGGCGGATAGACCACTAGAAGTCGTAATAACGACATGGTTATCAGTCTCTTCGATTGAGATCACACGTGCCGACGTCCTGACGCATTCTATATGCTGTATGCGGTGCACCATGATTGGAAGAAGTTTTGGTCGTTCTATAAAGGTGACGGGGTATCCGATCCTACGGGGTGGTGCGTATAAGTTAGACGAGGAGAAACTTGGCAAAGCGCATGTGCGATACGAACTTCTCGCGGTACTGTCCCATGACGCTAGAATCAGACATCATGTTTCCCTCACTGTCATAGGAGAACCACCTTCTGAGGGGTATAGTAGCCTGCTCGATGTCTTCCACGAGGCCTAGCTGGTCAAGAATGCGCATTCCGTTTGGCTGTAGACCAATACCGGCGCCTCTGTCCGACTCGAGGGTGTCACGACCCTCGAAAAGAATGTAGCTGATCTTGAGTTTCTCGAGCATCAAAGCGAGCGTAACGCCAGCTATGCCCCCTCCAGAAATGGCGACTTCATAATGTTGGTTTGGAATAGCCATGATGTTGGAATTACTGATAGCCGAATTTGTATTTTAGCGTGGGAGAAAAATTCAAGTCTCATAACGCGGTCGAGTAACTTTTATGCATTTCCCGGTGCCTCGGAGATCCAATGGAGCATAAAGAACTAGATACCAGCACTTGCCAATTCCCTTGGGTTCCACGGTGGCCTTGAGCGGGCTGGCATCGGCGGCTGGTTGAATGTGGGCATGGCCGAAAATATCCGAATCTTAGAGACATGAACTCGGCCTTCGCATCCCAGCGTGATCCGCTCACGGAGCGCGGAAAACTTCGGTTTTCAAAAGACAGTCGGAAACGCCTGCTAAGTATATATAAATGTATATGTCCACGTGTAGTTGCATCATCAAACATTTTACTGAAGAGCAATATCCTCTCCAGATTTCCCTTGTTGTCGCCCATCCAAGCAAATCACTACCCCCCATACGATATCCACATTCAAGATGGCTATGACCGGCGTTACGAATGGTGCAAACGGCGTTACCAACGGCCACATCACCAGCTCGTCACCACTGGAGCTCCTAGTTCGAGGGATCGACAAGCAAAGCAAGGTGTTTACGGATTACCTTCGGGCTAACGGGCTTCCCGAGCCAAGCTTCGAGCGTGACACACCCATCATCAACCTGCCTCCACATGTTCCCGAGGACATACAGGTTGCCAAGGAGCAGCTCCTGGACCACGCACTACAGATCTTCCAGCTTGTCGCCGGGCCCGGCGAGTATTTGCAGAATGTTATCACCGGCGTGAGTCCGTCCCTCAACCGATCCTTGATGTGATGCTGATTTATTTGTCGGTAGTACCACTATATGGAAATTATGCGGTGGATGAGCCACTTCAAGATCTTTGAACTGGTTCCCCTGGAGGGCAATATTTCGTACGCAGAACTGGCGGTGAAGGCCGGCGTGTCAGAGCTGCGGCTCAAGTCTCTAGCCCGCATGGGCATGACAAACCATCTCTTCGCTGAGCCCGCACTGGGCTTCATCGCCCACTCGGCCACATCTGCAGCACTGGTCACAAACACTAGGTTTTCCGACCAGAGGGTGTGGATGACCAGTGTCATTGCCCCGGTCATCGCGTCCATGGTCACTGCCCACGAAAGATGGCCCGACAGCACGGCACCCAACAACAGCGCTTTCAGCGCCGGCTTCAACACTAACCTCGGCATGTACGAGTACATCGCTAAGCAACCAGAGCTATATAAGCTGTTTGGGCGTGTTATGGATGCAGTCGCCAGCAGCCCCAAAAGCGACCTGAAGCACCTTGTCAGCGGTTTTGACTGGGCCAGCCTCGGCAAGGCCAAGGTCGTTGATGCAAGTTCTTTCTCCCTAATCCATCCTGGGTATATTAAACTGACTGATTTTATCGGAATAGATCGGCGGTAACATTGGCCACAGCTGTGTGACCCTGGCCAAGGCGTTCCCCGACTTGGAGTTCATCGTCCAAGACATCCCGCATGTCGTCGAAGAGGGTATCAAGGTCGTCGGGGAGAACAGCGAGGCCAGCATTGCCGATCGCATCAAGTTCCAAGAGTACGACTTCTTCAAAAAGGAGCCCGTGCAAGGGGCCGAAGTCTACCTCTTCCGCCAGATCTTCCACAACTGGGACTTTGAGAATTCAGTTAAGATCCTGAAGAACACGGTCAAGTCCATGAGCGAGGGCTCGCACGTGGTCATAATGGACTTTGTCATTCCCGAACCCGGCATTGTTTCCTCGGTAAACGAGCGCGTGCTTCGCTCTCGCGATGTCGGCATGATGCAGCTGTTCAACTCTCTGGAGCGCGACCTGGAGGGCTGGAAGGCCATCTTGGAAGCCGTGGACTCGAGACTCAAGATCAATACTGTGAACACGCCCTATGGAAGTTTCATGTCGGTGATTGATGTAGTTCTGGGATAGGGGCTTTGAAATACGAACGTTGCTGGGGGCGGGGCGGGGTTCATGTTAAATATTGAAGAGGGGAACGCTCAAGGCAGTATGCTCTCTGGCATACGGGTCGATTCAGCACTCGCAATTCAGCTTCATACCAACCAAGCATACAAAAAGACCTGGGACATCAGTCCAGGAAGTGAATTCAGAGAGGTGTAGGAGTGTGTATTGTCAATCTGTAACTATCTGCTACTTTAAACCTCTGCACATTGGTGCTTACATAACTAAACTCCAAAAAGAAAGGCAGGCAAGGCTAATGGGTAATGAGGACTATGTCCCCCACTACAATACATATAACTATAAGGTCGATAAGTCCGTTGTGCGTAAGGAAGTTTACATATTTTGGGAATAAGCTCTTATGGCTAGTTCTGAGGCACTTAATGCACGTTATTCGAGTCTGCTTTTTTGATTAAATTCCCGCGTAATCGTGCCAAGCGCTCAACATCTTCCGTGTGTTGTTGGTGCGCCCAGCCAACGGTAATTTCCGAGGTTGGGTACCTTTTGTATGGGCAAGCCGTACAAAAGATACAAAAGGGACAACAAGCCAGAACCTCCATATTACTTCAAAGATACTGAACATTTCTTGTCAATATCAATACTAACAGAATTAAAGACTTTTGAATTAACATACTCAGATATCTAATTTCCCTAGCTATCCAGGGGGTTGAGATAATGGATGTTGTGACTTCTTGTGCGGTTGGTATCTTATATGGGCATGCCATACAAAAGGTACCAAATCCTACCATCATTCTGTGGAAAATTATCGTTGTCTGCCACCAACACTAAGGTGCTGGGAGCTCGACACGGTTATTAGAACACTCAGCAGATACAAGTAGGTTAGTTAGCTTGGCCATAATCGTTCCAAGCCCCCAACACCACCTTTGAATACCAATCACCTAGCTATACCTACATGTAGGTAATCTCTATCATTGCAATATAACTATCTACTTTTTCTCTTTGAAAGGCTCAAATGCGACAAGCGATTTATTCGAGCAAACGAGTCGATAGAAGTCGGTCGGTCAGCTAAAATTTGCCCTACACAGGGTCGCCTTTAACATATGTTCCTTGGCACAAGGTAGAGTGATCGTCACCGTTCAAGAGACATCAAAACATGGCAACCTGTAAATCAACAATTTTATGTGACAAAACCTCATAAATACATATGTGACATTGAAACGCGTAAACCCCTTAAGTAGTCCGGGCGTACTACAGGGTAGTATGTACTATGTACATCTATGGATGTATCATGCAGGCAAAATACAGGCTATTTTACCAGTAGACCATAACAAATACCCTGGGTTCCTGTTCAGGGCTAGGGGGGCCATATTCCTAGTTCGACATATCATCCAAAATAGGCTAGCGTACCTCAATAGTACTAACAGTATGCGATATTATGCGACTATGCGAGACCGCGAGACCCCACTCGCTGAGTCGGGTTCGCTACCTTCGCTCAACAATGACTCTAGGCAAGCTGGCTTATATAGCCCCGAGTCGGACATCCTCGGGACATTTCCAGTCGATGCATCGGTGTCAACAAGGCAACCAGGGATTCAAATAACTGCGCTGAGTACGGATACCCAGAATAGACACTAGCACTAACACACAAAGGAACCCCCTCCCTTCTCACACACGCGTTTCTTCGTCGCTCTCCGATGTCATCCCCATACTTTTCCAGCGTCCTCGTCTTCGGCGCCACTGGCGAAGTCGGCTCCGCCGCTGCCCTCGAGGCCCACGCCCGCGGTGCCCGCGTCACTATAGCCATGCGAGACATCGCCAAGCACAATGAGTGGATCTCCTCCGAACAGGAGCGTGCTGCCGGCCTACAGCGAATCACCGCCGACCTGACCATTCCTGAGGCCGTGACACGCGCCGTTCACCAGACTGGAGCCCAGGCGGTCTTCATATACGCGGTTCGCTCCAGCGACTTGATGCGTGGCGCCATCACCGCGCTCCGGGACGCTGGCATTCAGCACGTCGTATTCCTGTCAACCGGACAGGTGAAAACCGCGGGGGCCACCAAGGATGACATCCGCTCCATCAAGTCCGACCACTTTATCCCCTGGCAGCACGCGCAGATTGAGAAGGGACTGGAGGAGATCGGTCTTCCGCACACAGCACTGCGAGCGGGCTTTTTCGCCAGCAATCCGCTACGGATCTATCTCGATAGGTCTGTGGAGCCGAAACAGGTTAATCTGCTAGCGCCAGAGGTGCTCCATGATCCTATCGACCCGGCGGATATCGGCAGGGTGGCTGGTGCCATACTAGTCAACCCGCGACAGTACGCTAACGGCTACCAAGCGACGAATGGGTCGACTCCCCGCAAGGATATCATCTATCTCAACGGGCCGGCACTGCTATCGCAGGCTGAGCAGTGGGACATCATCAACCGGGAGCTTGCTGCGGCGGGGAAGTCCCCGGTCAAGGTCAACCACGTCACCGTCGAGCAGTACCTCAAAAACCTGGCTGCGCTGAATGTCCCGCATGTGGTGGCCAAGTCCCTGGCTAAGTCCATGGTAGAGACAAAAGCGCTGTACGCGCTCGAGGACTTTGAGAAGCAGAGGGGCAACGTCGGGCTCCTAACTGACCGGGAGGCGACGAGCTTTGAGGATTTTGTGAAGAGGGAGATTCCAAGATACTTGTAGTACTGAGATTGAAGTAGTCTTGGCAGTAATTGTCCGGGATGCAGTGGAGGGGTTGCGTACATTGATTGGCATTCACTCTTATAGCGACACAGCAGCAAGTTCCATGCCAGACAACTCCTCTTTTAATTTGATTTCTTTTTCTCTAGCTCGTCAACTAACGCAATTACATACCATTAAGCCATATTATACATTGTCGCACTGCCATATTTCTGTCAATTTTGTTCAAGTTTTGCCATTTGTTATCTCGATTATGCAAGTTCGTTACATATATGTACATTGTACATATCCAAGGAAAGGTTTATACCGCTCGCCGCATTGCAAACCACTAGCACTACGTCGGTCACCAGGAAACGTCATGAACCACGTACAGCCTTGGCTACAACACATCAAGACAACCTTGAAGGGAGCTCAAGATCAATGCCTGGAAATAATAAGGAAATGTCACCATCACCATCTGCCCAGGACCGGTCTGGAAGGAAGTCTATGAAGGGGCTAAGCGTTTCGGTGCCAAGTAGTCCCCGGAAAGCACCTGAAGTCCCCTTGCTATTCGGACCCGAGGAAAACGCAGACAACGAGGGCTCAGGCGTTGGCATGGTACACATTGTGGGCTGTGACGTTGCGTACCAAGCGTTGGTGTGCGTCGTCTCGGGATAATGGGACAGAACTTCTGCGGCGGGCGGGCACGGGGTAGGGTCATAACACTGAGCCTTCCGCCCAGCCTGTACTGGCCGTCCCCGATCTGTCCGTTGCATCTCTCTCACATAGCGGGCCTTGGCCATAAGCCGCCTGATCGGTCGCCAGAGGGCGAGGCGGCTCTCGTCTTCTTGATCTCCGCTGGTTTTCCATGCGTCATAAACGGTCGTGACGCAGTCCCACGCGCGATCGCACTCGGGAGAGTGAGACCGGGCGCATAATTCGGAAAGTACAAATGCCATTCCGCCCCACTGGATGTGTGTCGTTGAGTACCAGGTCCATTTCGTAATGTCTCTGTTTGTTAGAAGCATGCCCGAGACTTCTAATAACTCAATGGAAGTTCGGAACAGCCCGTCGCGCATGTTGTTCTCTAACTGGCCAGTGCTGGCTGGTATTCCGGGGAATAAACTGCTCTTGGTCTTTTTGTCATCTGCTTGATTCTCGCGTGACGCAACAGAATATTGTGTTGTGAGCCAGAAGCGTGCCAGGATGATGCGGGCTACCGCTGAAGACAGGAATTGGAAGGGCACGGAGGAATCGCAGATGCGCAGATATTTGTTGCGGAAGCTCGCCTCTAGGTTCTGGATCAAGACTCGGCATTTCTTGGCAGGTTCTTCGGAGTTATCTGCTATTGCAGCATTTCTGCTACCCGGCAGTCTGGGCTGCTTCTGCTTTATAAGACCTAGCTTCCAACCTGTCTGTATGGCTTCACACCGGATTAAGGAAAGCGTCATATCTGTCGCGTGGTCCCATCTCTCAGCTGGAGGCTCTACCATGTCAGGCGACAAGTCAACATCGTTGACGTGGAGGGGTGGCTTGGTGTCCGAGGCAAAGTGCTGCGCGATAGGCTCGTTGCAGTGATACTCGGACGAGCGGCTATCGATAATGCAGATCTGCCACCATAGGCGCCTACGCAGCTCTGTCTCGAAGGGTTTGAGCCCGAACGCCGTCCCATCACGGTGCAGACCCATGGTTCGCGCAATGTGGTAGATGAGCGATGTTAGCGACCAAGCGGCGCGCGAGTCGTCCTCGTTAGGTAATGCAGATAAGAAGAGCACTGCCGCCTGTAGCATCGTCATTCTCTGGGTGTTGAGCAGGTTACCACGAACAAGTGCTTGTTGTACGGCCAACCGGTACCTCTCTAGGGCAGCTTCACGCGTCTCATGGAGGATGCCAAGACACTGTTCTGGAGTAAGACTAACCACGGCTGAGTAGTGAATAGCACAGATGAGGGTCTCGGTATGCTTATCAAGAGAGTCAAGAGAAGCAATAGCGTCCCAGTAGACGTGCGTCAACGTAGGCATGTGGAAAATGCGGACTAGTGGCGCAACATTCTCTGTGAATGCGGCGAAAAGCGTGACAGCCTGGGTCAATGGAGGGTGGAGATGCTGGAGGGAAGAGGCAAAGCCGAAGATGGCGGCATTCAGCCCCATCTGAGAGGAAGCACAGCTGGCGGCAGTACTGGTGGTGGATGAAGAATGCGAGGAATATGTTGACGGCGCCGGATCGTGGACCTCATCTTCGCTCGCGGGCTCAAATAAGAGGTCACGGAGTTCCTCAACCTAACATTGCCGCGTTAATATATAAGACGCGAATTTTAACGACGGAGAGAAGGACTCCAAGAGTACCTCATTGGACAATGTGACCCAAAGGGCATTGTTCACGTAGTAGCTTTTAGACTCATCAACCTTAAGACGACTAAAGTCTAGATCAAATGGATGGGTCTCGCTCGCTTCTCGGGCGTGAGAGGTTTCTTGAGCCTGATGATTCTCCTGGGCTGACGTTTCGTTGTCAGCAGCCGGTTGGCAAGAGCGTTGGTTTTATAGACCCTACCAGCTGCACCAAATTGGTTGATAATACTCTCAAGGCGGGACAGACGTTCAGGGAGCCGGGGGTCCACGCCGTGTCTTGGTCTCTTAGGCGCCCTGCCCCGACCGGGCGGGTAGACACAGTTACCTTCGGACCGCAGGCAGTTGGAGCACCGTGGAACCTGGCGGTCGCACTTGACTCTGCGCTGACGACACAGGTTGCAGGTCCGCACTTGCCTGTGTGGGGATGACAGACCTAGTGCAGATGAGGAGGTTTCAGGCATTGTGGCCATATCGTTGCAGTTGATAGCTGTCAGTGGAGAAAGGTATCCGTTCACAGAACAGAACCTCCTTGTTATCCCGAGGGATTCTCAAGATAGATACGAGACACTCAAGGTAGGGGGCGTGAGCAGGATGTAGAACTGGAAGGGAAGGAGAGCTGGAGAAGTGAGGTGGGTGCGGCCAAGCCTGATGTTCCCGGGCCGCGCTGATCTCCTGGTGGAGCTCGGAACTCGGGACCCCGCATAGCTTATGCGAGACACGTGGTGCAGCGAGCAACACTATGCGAGACCGAATGCATATCTTCAATGTCGGTAATATTGGTGCTGCAAGTCCTAATCCTGTAAGGGAGGGAGAAAATATTAAAGTCAACTAGAATCTGCAAATATATCTAACCTACATGAACCGAGTATACAAGGGCCTTTCTACATTTTGAAGTCCCAGAGCTGCATCTGTTACTTGATCTATACACTTGGACGGTACCGTTTCTCCAACCAATACGCAATAATACAGGCTACCTGATACTGAAAATGAGTGAACATCCACCACACGATTTCGCCCCAGACGGGAACGAGGACTTGAAAAGGTCCACCATGGGAGATGGGAGCTCCTTCCAGTCGACGAGCATGGTGGGATTTGACGGCGACATGGATGGGTTGAATCCCCAGAACTGGCCCATGGGTAAAAAGGTCTACACCACGGCGTTATGGGCGCTGACGACATGCTGGATCACCTTCGCGTCCGCCATCTACTCGGCTGGCACGGCACAAATCAGCCAAGAGTTTCATGTTTCGTACGACGTGGCCAACGCGGGCACCAGCCTACTCATATTTGGCTTTGCTATTGGTCCTATGCTTTGGGCGCCGCTGTGCGAGGTGTATGGGCGAAAATGGCCTGCTTTGGCGGTAAGTTCTCCAACCATCCCACCTTCCTCCGGGCAGGGCCCCAGTTATCTTCTAACGCGGAACTTTTTGGATCTTGCAACAGCCCTACTTTGTAAGCGCTGCCTTCGCCTTCGGCACTGCGACGGCCAAGGATATCCAGACGATCCTCATCACACGCTTCTTCGCCGGTGTGTTTGGCAGCTCTCCCATATCCATCACTGGCGGCTCTATCGTTGATATCTGGAGCCCCCGGCAGCGCGGAACGCCCATGGTGTGCTACGGCATTACCATCGCGGCGGCACCGACCCTTGGGCCAATTATCGGCGGGGCCTTCATAGCCAGCGGGTGTGGGTGGCGCTGGACTGAATATCTAACAGGGATTGTCATGATGGTCCAATTTCTCCTAGACGTTCTCTGGCTGGACGAAAGCCATGCTGACGTGCTCCTGGCTCGGAAGGCGGGCGGATTGCGACGAGCTACGGGGAATTTTGCACATCACACCAAGGTCAGTGGTTCGTCGACTCGTCCCGTCTCGGTTGTTAGCCTAACAATGACCCTTTCTTGCTTACTTTGCCTACCTATAGTGGGAAGAGACGAGGCCGACCTTCGGAGACCTCCTCAGCATCTATCTCGTCCGCCCTTTTCAGATGCTTCTCGATCCGATTTGCCTGTTGTTGACTATTTATACATCATTTGTCTATGGTAAACCAACCTAACCACCCCCCCCCCCCTTTTCCCTTTTCTCAACAACAACCAAGCCCTACACAGAACACAGATGGATAAATGCTCGCGAAGAGAGATTTCTGACTCTGTGGGCAGCAATCCTTTACGCTAGCTTGGAAAGCTTCGCCCTAGAATACGGCCAGATTCGGGGCTGGGGCCCTGTCGTCTCCCAACTGCCATTCCTAGCTCTCCTACTTGGGTGCCTGGTCGCCGCCGCTGCCAACATCTATAACAACATCTACTACGGGAAGAAGCTGGTCGCAAATAATTTCAAGCCAGTGCCGGAAGCGAGACTGCCGCCTATGATGTATGGTGGCTTTGCTTTCTCTGCGGGTCTATTCTTGTTCGGATGTAAGTTGCAGTGCCGCTAGAGCTGCTCTATGTGCCCTTTGTCTGCTGCGCGAGATTAACCACCGTATTAATAGGGACCACCTCCGAGCATGTTTCAAGTCCGTGGCCATCTATCGTCGGTGTATTTCTAACCGGTGTTGGCTTCACCACCATCTTCCAGTCATCCCTCCAATACCTTGTTGACACCTTCACCCGCTACAGCGCCAGCGCCATCGCCGCCAACACCTTTGTCCGATCAATGGCGGCAGGGGCCTTCCCACTCTTTGTCTGGCCCATGTATAAAAGGCTTGGCATAGACTGGGGTAGCACCATCTTTGCATGCGTTAGCGTGCTCCTCTTGCCAGCCCCTTTCCTCTTCTTTAAGTGGGGTAACCGGATCAGGGCCTATGGCGAGTTCAGCAAGCCCTCCGCATACTAGTCTAGCACCGCCCACGCCAATCTAGTTAAGACACACATGGGCCCGGGAATCTGGCCACGTATCCGTGCCCAGTGATCCGTGCCCAGTAATCCGCCCCACGTTACATCGGGAGCAATGGGGCGATTACTAGGCACGGATATGTCGTTGCCAACGCAGCGCCGCAAGTGAGAGATATGAAGGAGCCTAAGGGGCTACCCAGGGTTCTCTCATACGACTTACCAGCAATGTTCGCAAAAGATTTCAGAAATGAGTTGCAGTGGCGTCCATGACTTGCAGATAGAAGTAGGGGTTATCGCAATACTAGATGTTTACAACGCTCACAAGGGTTAGATTGCTAGAGACACATCCTTCCTGCTTGTACCACGACCTTCGTACATATGTACCCTATCGGCCCGCTACCCAGTCCGGTCCTAGCAGTCGCTCACACATCCATTCATCCTTCTCCAAAAGTGCAATTTACTTCACGGGCCTCAGCATGCCCCCATATAGTCACCTCTCCATGCGAGCATCGTGTGATCGCTGCCGGTTCCACAAGCTCAAGTGCGTTGTCAACTCCGGAGAAAGTCCCAGCAGAAATGAGTGTGCACGATGCATCCGGGCCAAGGTCGAGTGCGTGTACAGCAAGAGGGCGCCGGCAAAACGCCAGAAGACCGTAGTGTCTGAGGAGACCTCTCAGACTTTGAGCCATGAAGATATTGGCCCTCCCACGCCGTTGACTGACCCTCCTAGTGCTGGAGAGGAAGGCTTTGGCGATGTCGCTTCGTCACGTACGAGCCCTTCAGAGATCCGGGCCATGTGCAGCACCCCGCCTCACCAAGAAAGGGATGCCCACTCATTATCTACCTTCGACAGCCCCGCACTGGATCAGCCAGTCGTGCCAGCATTGAGCACCGGCGGGCAGGTTGTCTCCGTGCCGTTAGACACAGCACTACACCAATTCTTGTTCA
Organism: Penicillium samsonianum; assembly: GCF_028829775.1. Classification (NCBI taxonomy): domain Eukaryota; kingdom Fungi; phylum Ascomycota; class Eurotiomycetes; order Eurotiales; family Aspergillaceae; genus Penicillium; species Penicillium samsonianum. Next base: position 3,712,588 of record NW_026643260.1, on the reverse strand, counting down.
GCTCGCATACACCACAGTCTGTCCTACAGCAGGTCGGCCAAGATCTCGGGTTTGGCTTATCGACCACCCTCCCACCGTCCATGCGCGAGAGTCAACAGCCACAGGCCCACAGTAACCTCAACAACCCCCACCCCACCACATTCACTCAAATCTCGAACCTTGTGGCCGATATCCATAAGACACTGGCCTTACTCACGGATAACTGCCGCGGTAGCAAGTGTCCCAGGTTCAACTTCCGCGAGTACCCTATCGGTACCGTTCTGCACCTAGCCCAGGACCTCATCGACATCGTCTCCAAGTTTAAACCCGCCCGTGAGGCACCCACAATACCATGGGAACCCATTGCGTCAGATATATCCACCTCCCACACAACATTGGCACATTACACGACAGCGGCGTCGACTGGTAGCGACTCGCCCATCTCGTCCTTGCTCAATCAGGACTTCTACCCGGACCTTATATCTCCTAACCCGCCGGTCTCATCCACACCCCGCGGCCTTTACAATGCCATGGATACCCCAACCAAGCTCCTGGCTATGGGCTGCTACTTCTCCCTACGGCGGCTCTATTACGTAGTGTTCACGCATTTTGAAGGCTATTTAAGCACGCTGCGGCAAGCGCCGTCCTCTCGTGGACTACTGGCGCATAATTTAGCCAAGGGGAGGAGGCTTCAGATCGGCGAACTGCTCTCCACGGATGAGATGTGTAGCAGTATCAAGAAGGCGGTCAGGCTAATGTTGGAAGTACTGCAGTCTGTAGACGACGTTCTCAGCCTCCTTGGTGCTGTGGGCACTTCTCGAGGCTGCCGCGAAGCGGATTCATGTGGATTTCCGAGGATACCTGTGGCGAAGGCGCAGGATGAGACACTATTGGTGTATGGGGACCTTGTGGGAGCTTTTGCGGACCAGGCTATTATGGGAATTAACAGCTCTGTACACAGTGAATTGGATGGGCTGGGAAGCAAAGTACAGTCTCTTGAGAGGATGTTGAAGGAGAGAATGTGATGGGTTATTGATTGATTGATTTTTATCGAACCGCGAGTGTGGCCAAATGTAACTAAGCAGCAACTTTCGGGACGTGAGTACGTTTCCGTACGTAGAGGAGGAGTTATACGTAGTTACTATTTTAGACTAGGAGGCAGTCACAAAAATTCAAATTGTGGTTGCCCAATTTCCTAGGTGGACCTCGCTGAGACATTAAATGCTTAGCGTCGATGTCACCCGCTACTGCCGCCGTATCCGGATATCCCCGATACGCTAAACCATGAACGGCCCGCGTGCCCGGAGACTGATTGGAATTATCTTGACCCTAGAGACTGTATTTGATTTTCCGAGACATACACCACTTGTTGTCAAGGATACATAGACTCTAGTGGTTTTCGCAGGATGTGATCTTGCGCGTTAGGTTCACTCCCTGGGGGCAGGTTACGTGGATTGAGCAGAGCAGGGATTCCTAGTCAAAAAATGATTGCTGGCGTCGGCTTTTTTGACCATTAGCATTCCTATAATTGGCTTGCGTTGTTATGAGCGATATAAATTTCAACCCAAGGTATTCTATCTTATTTTATGGACAATCCTCGTAGCATGTATTGGTGCCATTGACCCTTCCGATTCAGTCCTAGTTTATGAAGTGCGTTAGGTGTGAACTGGGAATTGGTTGGATGAGAGCGATTTAATGCCTATCACTAGCACCGGAAAAGTACCATCCGGAAATTTAGAGCAAATGGCTTGTAATCGGACCCTGCGACTAAAGAGCACTAACGAATCTGCTAGGCATGTGTTAAAATCGGAAACGATTCTCATGCGGAGACTAGAGCTGGGCTAGCTTTGCTCACTAATACACCTATGAGTGGCGTATTAGTGAGACATGTGGCATCAAAATAGTTAACTTGACTGAAAATAAGAGCACAAAGTGCTGCCCTTGCAGGAATGATGAGACCAGCGGCTGGGTGATCAACTAGGGGTTAGGAAGTTGGGTTATCTACCTATTTCAGAAACTTGACACATGTCGTTGCCGCCGTGGCGGACAAGAACACAAATGCATCTGAGCCGCCCGCCAGCGCTGCAGGTCATCGACGCGGACAATCCTTTCCTCTTTGTAGTATTTTTGAATGAGCTTCATGGTGGTCGAGGGCAGGGCCACGATATATGTGGCTTCTGCCTGTCCTAGTGTACAGCGCACGCAATAGTCGAACCAGGCTGCCAAAGTCAGCTAGAAGCATGAATGAATGATTATCGATTCACCTATTCTGTTGGCTCCATCAAATCCAAGTAAAACTCGAGACACGTCAGACTGGTGAGTGAGCCCAATACACCTAAATACCGGACGCCAACGAAGACCTCAAAAGTCAATATAGGTAGGCCAGTTTGTTGAGATCAACATACCCGTAACGAAATTGATCCTAGTTTCGTCTGATTGGGATATATAGCCGGACAGGAGTTTAACAGGCGCTGGAAAAGAGATTGAGTGTTAGGCATGTCCCTATATGGCGTCGATACCTGGTGGACCGAAAGTGGGAGACTGGGCAAAGTTGGTGGCAAAGCATTTCCCTTCGACCTCATATTTTCATGGAGGTCCTCATATTATTTACCAGCTTTGTCTTTTCCCAAGCAACACAAAGTTGACGTAAATAGAGTCTGCGGATGAGGAGAAAAAAAGCAGCTTATGCTTTCTCTATAAATACCGTCTATTTTTCTCGGTTCCCTAATCGGCTGCAAGTTTATACACCAACTCTCGTCGCAAGTGACAGCATTCTCAATAGGTACCGATCCTTCTTTCCTTCCTCTCAAGGTGCGAGGTAAAGTTTCGAGAATGTGAGCCGAAAGAGTTCCAGGAATAATTAGCATTTGACCAATGTTGACAAAATAACGGGAATGTATGAACCAAAGAATCAAATGCCTCAAATGCCATCACGGATAGCAAATGTCGTCTGATATCAGTGGTACGCTTTCTAGCGGTGCGTTGAGGTTGAGACCGGGACAAACTAGGGTGCGTTTGCACCCCTCTGGTGCTGGTTCGGGATGAGGGAATTTGGGTTCATTTCGACGGCGCCTACGGTGCATCGATTGCCCTCTCCTAGACCAAACGCCATCTTGTGGACGGGCTTGGCCGGGCGGATAGTATCTCCTGGGACGGGCATAAATGGCTTTTCCAAACCATGGGTTGTGGTATTGTTCTAATGTGCGACAAAAGGTCAGATTTCGAGAGTTTTTCCTGGCCTATGGCTTCTGCTCTTCTGGTTAAAGAGAACGGAAGAGGCGGCAGAATTCAAATCAACAATCAGGGGAGTGCGTGTTGATAGTGATGACCGGCCCTCAATTTGATGAAAACCACTGCATCGCTTGGCTGAAGAAAGGCCAAAACTTTCGGTTTCACGGAAACCCATCAGTCTGGTTTTCCAGACAAGCCAGTGTAGGTGCATGAGCAACTCTATAACAGCGAGGGTGAAGCAGAACACGACATTCAAGGGTCATTGTCAGACAAGGTGTCGTTGTTGTCCTTGTCGTCTTCCCGAGACAGGTCGGTGGCTCCTTGTACTATGGCTTCTATAGTATATCAGTTGATGTGTGTAATACCTCTGATTTTTGCAGTCCAGTCTTTATCCAAGGGGGCTTTGTATTCCGCTGACATACCGTACTTGTGCGAATTGGGGCAAGTCTATTTCATAGCGCTAGGCATCTTCGTTGATCAGACGGTCTGGGTTCGGGCTCAGAGTGCGCTCTCCAGGTGCATCGGGGCAAGTGAGAGAGTCATCCAGCCGCAGCTCCAACTTATCTTTGACCCCCATTGAATCCAGCCGCGTTGCATCCCACATGACATATCCCCGGGCCACCATCTCACGCTTGAGCCAACATTCAACACTAGTAATGTGTGCTCCATCCCATGTCGGCGTCCACCCCAGTGGTGGATAGAACCATTCTGGGTCTCCGACCTCGTCACCCTGAAATCTACCCAATCGCACCCCTCGTCCATTGAGATCTGATACAAAGCTGTTTGAGGATAGCGTCTTTCTTGAATGAAGCAGCTGAATGTATCCCCCTGAGCAAAGCATTCTTTCATTGTGTTGATGTCGACTTTTTGATTCGACCAGGTGGCGTGAGAGTTATCCGATCCCATGAATAGCAGGCCATGTAGGAGTCCGAGACCTCGCGCGATCGTCCCATATAGGCTGCAGAGTTATATTATAAGGTAGTGTTAGTTGTACAACAATTAAGCATGAATGTGGGTACCTGGAGTGGACCTTACTTTCAACTGTCAGGCGTTGGGCCCATTTTTGGGAGTTTTGTCGGTGTTGTCGGAGTGGCGCCTGTCCGTTCCAGTTGACGGGGAGAATGCTTTCGTAAGTTCCCATCACAAAATCGTGTACACAGACAATCTCCTCGACTTCCCAAGGATCAAAGAGTGACTCAAGCAATGCTGAAACCTCCAGTTCCTCGTATTCAGGGGCGCTTTTGAAGCTCTGTCCGTTGTAATCAACCGAACAGGTTACAGCAAAGCTGAAAGCGGTAAAAAGCACGCAAGTGTATTTCCTCAATTTCCCGCAAGTTTTCGTTATTCCGATCGTATGGAATCTGCAGTCCACTGGCAAGAAATTCCAATATGCATCTTGTGTATTTCCGTACAAGAGGCTGAATGATCCGGTAATGAAACTTCACTATGTAGATGCTCGGAAGACTGCATAGTGTGTCAAGGATTCGTGTTGGACGTTTGATATGAACAGCTTTATTTGAACCAAAACGTGGGTTGAGTTGGGATAGGTGAAGATTAAACATATGGCAGGGAGTTGGATGAGACAATTAAGATCGTAGGCATGGCAACAGGATAAAAAAGCCTCCTCATGTTCTAAAAGCAAAGGTCGAAGAACCCAGTTGTCTGAGACAGCAATCAAAATGTCAATGTGACGGACATGGGGAGTGAAATGAGTTGCTAGTTGCTATTACTTGCGGCCCATATAGAGTGTCCGCAGCTATGTTGGCCCCTAGTGAGTATAGTGAATTCATGCAATTTTCAATGCCTATACATATTGATGGCCCATCTCTTTACTCAGACCTACAATTGATCCCCTAAGCCTGTGATAGACCGATGTTGGCCTTAGGTATGTCGCAAATATACATCTTTCATCATCATGCACAATTAACCCCATGATCAATAACCTCACCACTCAGCTTTTGCAACCTTACCAGTCTTTTCCCTCGAGGGTTTTGAGGTCGTTGCGAGTACACATTGTCGGTTTCCACAAGGTGGAGATGGCAGATTGCATATTACTACTACCCGAATTGAGTGAATCTTGCTTACATTTATGCCTGTTCGAATTTTCCGGCCAATTCACAATTCAACGGGCAATTGTAGCCCAAATTCCAACTCAACATCGACTTGGGGAACTACAGCCGCCGATGGTGCCCAGATTACCCAGCCAGGCGGGGTTGGATATCCTCCGCGGGGTATTCGCATGCGCCACCTCGCAGATTGTTGCGGTCGCGTAACAGGTTCGCATCAACCTTGTATTATCGCCTAAGTCTTGGTTGACAGTAGCACCACTCCAGGACCCGTGCAACTTGTCCAAGTCCTTATACCCTTGGATTATTTTCCTCATGGCCGCTAGTCAACCAAATATCGGCATCCCGCCTGAGCATGAAGCTTCGTTCAAAGCATTCACCGAAGCTATTCAAGAAAACGGAGTTTTGACTCGGCCTGAGAGTCTAGAAAGCCGGGATCTGTGCTACGGATTATCAGATCCTCCCACGCTTCTGTGCGTTGTGTATACGAACCCTAATTTTGCCAATTGGTGCTGACCCCACTAGACGGTTCCTAGTCGCCCGCCAATTTGACCCAGATGGTGCTCTCAAGCAATTCCAGGAGGCATGCAAATTCCGCGAAGATAAGCATATCCTCAGGCTTTACGATTTAATCGACATTGACTATTTCGAGCAAGCTCGTCAATTTGTGAATATGGATTGATTTCAAGAGTTAATAATTAGCATATACTGACATGCCCATATAGTACCCTCACTGGAGTGGTCGTAGGGACAAAAAAGGGTCGCCTATTTTGATGTTCGACGTGGAATATCTTGATAGAGATGCAGTTGCACGTTGGGAAACCACGCGCAAAAACAGTCGCTGGATATACTCCCAATCAGGAAAAGACGAACCACCAAATCCCGACATGTTGCAATTGGCCACTGTGTACCATGACAATCTCATTCGGTTCATCCTTCCGCTTTGCTCGATGATGACAGACAGGCCGAACCCGTCAGTTCCAGTCACCAATTCGATCTGTGTTGTGGATGGAACGAATTTGGGCCTAAAGCAAGCATGGGGGTTGCGGTTCTTCGCGCAAGAGATCAGTTGGTTGTTATCAACATGTTACCCAGAGACTATTGAACGTATCTTTGTAGGTTGCTGATTCATTTTGCCTGATGGTCTTGCACCCGTGGACGCCTACTAATGATTATTATAACAGCTATGCAATGCGCCCTCGTATTATAGCACTATCTGGAGGTACCTGAAGGGCTGGGTTGACCCTCGAACTGCAGAGAAGATCCAAGTGCTCGAGGAGTCGGAGGTCCTTCCTACCCTCAGAGAGTATATCGACGATGCCAATATTCCAGCCAAGTTTGGCGGTAACTTTCAATTTACCCATGGAATGCTGCCAGATCTTGACGATAATCTCCAGCGACTTTTGAACTCAGATTCATCGAAATCCCTGCCTCCTGGGCCCTTGAAATGGATCCAAGATTCAGATGGTAGACAAACTGCATTGGCTGTTGGCAGCAGGGCCGGTTCTGAGAGGAGCGATAAGATCGCAACACTTGATCGAATTGGGCAATAACTTCACTGAATTGGTTGTTTTGGAGACCGATAGAATATTGTCGGTGGATTCCGTATTGTAAAAATGTAGGGTCCAATCAATGGTATTCAACTCTCTGTATTTCTGTATCGGCTCTCTACACAATTTATATGGAGCCTCGATTACATAACATAAATTACGAAAACACATAGGATTAATAAATCCTCCGGTATGCCGGTGTTACTGCGCCGACACACCCCCTCAGCGATCCCAGTATGGGATTGCTGGACCCTGTAGATCTGCTTCCTTCTAGGCTATTAGATAGCCTATGTCCACCATCCTGAGCATCCGTATGAAGCTTTCATGCTTCTGTCGAGAGAGTAATTTGGTGAGTCCATCGGCAACCATGCTCGCCGTTAGAACCCATTTCACCTGAATGCGTCCCTCTCTAACCTCCTGTCTCAACCAATGGCGATGAATATCTACATGTCGAAGCTTCGTTTCAAACGCCGTGTCCTCGCTTGTTAACAAGCTAATCGTTCTCTCGTTGTCACAATCGATTGTCATATCGTGGGAGGGGATAAAGCCAAGGTGATCAAGGAGTCGACGCCACCATTGAAGCTGCTTTCCTGCCTCTGATAGGCCAAGAAGCTCTGCTTCGGTAGTTGAAGTTGTTACGGTGGGTTGCTTGCTAGCTTTCCAGTCAACTGGACCCCCGTATGCCTGGCAAATATAGCCTACTGAGCTCTTTCTGTCAGGGTGATCCCCGTACGAGGCATCACTTACAAATTGTACCGAGTCCATTCCGGCACTTACTGCTCCAGCACTGTACTCAATTGCTAGGTTCCGGGTAGTATAGAGGTAAGAAATGACTCTATCTACCGCTTCATAATGTTGAGGACCGGGGTTGGTAAGAAATTGCGCTAGCCTAGCAGTTGCTTTCGCCGCATCCGGTCTCGTAATGGTGGTGGCATAGCCGGCAGATCCAACCTTTTACTAGTAGAGATGGATCTCTCTCGGTGTGGCTACACCTTGGTATGGCTTCAATTCGTCAACTGGTAGTGGTGTATACATAGGTGGACGATCTGTCAAGTTATACCGGGTAGCAATACTTGTCATATAGCTATCTTAACATAGCCAAAGCTTCTTTTACTTCCTATCCCGAAGGATTCGGATATTAAGAAACCATGCCGCTTCTCCATGATTTGTAAGCTCCTAATGCGCTTCTAGATCTCGCTCTAGTTGCTTGGCTTGTGTCTTTACAGAGAGATAGCTTGCAATTAGGATATCATCCATATAGAAGAAGACTAGTAGCCCTTCTCCAACAAAGACGTAGGGGTCTTCTGGTGCTTACTACAACCCTAGCTTGCGTAGTACGCTAGCTACTTCTTATTGCTAAAGTCGTGGCGAGATCCGTAAGCCGTACAATGCTCGACGGAGCTTCCAGCATTTGCCTGGTACTTGAAACCCTTCTGGCATATGCGTATACGTTTCTTGGTCTAGCTTACTATTTAGAAATGCAGTGATAGCATCTCGCTGGCGGAGATCTAGATCAAAGGCAGCTACTAGTGCAAAGATCATCCTAGCGGTCCTAGCTGCTAGTGTAGCAGCTCTCTTTTCTTCATACGAAATCGTTTCAAGATCTCCACGTACACAGATACGGGCCTTTAGCTTTAGAAGGTAACCGTCCTGGTCAAATTTGTATGAGAAAACCCATAGTAAGGGGAGGATCTGCTTTCCTCGGTCCCTTGGTTTCTCAATCACTTCAAATGTCTCCTTCGCACTTAAGGAGTTGATCTCTTTCCTCATTGCTGTGAGAAAACCTCCCTAAAACGGATGGTTCATGACATCTTTCCAGTACTTTGGTGGTGGTGGGAGATCGTCTCGATGGCGTCGAATGCCTAGTTTCTCGGCGTACAAGCCAGCTGCGAAAGCATGTAGTAGAGCCGGTGGCTCTTCATCCTATACTATAGTGGTTACATATGCAAAATCATCATCTTGTCTTGCTCTACGTGTTCGACGACCACTTAGTATATTGCCGGCATCTATATTGCTGGTGATCTCCCTACTTGGTGCTAGGCTTGGTGCTAGCAATTCTACCTGGAGCTATCTTTCTAGCTCGTCTTCTTCAATGGGAATAGTTTCATTTTCATGCTGCTAGGCCTGGTCCCTAGCTAGCAATTGATCATCTTGATCATGCATATCCACCCCCTAACCCGGACCAGTACTCGCTTCTTGCGGCGGCGTGATTAGTGGTGGTGGGTCCTGATCATCCGGAAAAGCACCTGGTAGTGCTATACGTGGCGGTGGATCTTCCTAATCCTTTTTATGAAGCATTTCACCCGCTTGCGCTATATATAGAGCGCTCGGTGTTAGCAGATATGCTTCCTCATTCACCCCCTATAATGGGGTGGTATCCCGTTGTATATTAACGGCGTCACTTGCTTCCCGTATTCCACCTTAGGGATCATCCTCTGCCTCGTGATCTTGCTGGTTGTCCTATTCCGGCATACTAGTCTCTTCTTGACTAGTAATCTTATGGTTGATCACCTAGGTGATCTCTTCAACGGTGAGCTCTTCTGGTTCTCTCACTAGTGGTAGTGGAACTAGTTGAGATCTCTCATACTCGGGTAAGTACTTGCGTCCTTCATCAATAACTGCATCTCTGATATGCTTCACCTTGCCAGTGTGTGGAAACCAGATCTTATAAATGTTGGAAGCGAGATATCCAACCAAGAAACCAACCTCTACGCGAGGATTAATCTTATCTGACTACACTTGCTTTTCAATCCTACAGTATGCTAGGCTTCCATACAACCTAACATTTGCTAGGTTAATCCTCGGCATTACCGGCGCAAATTCCTTTCTCACTTCCTCCCATGGTATCAACCACCTATTCTCGGAAGCAATATATGATGGTGTACGGTTCAATAACCATACGGCGGCGCTTACAAATTCTGGCCATAGATCTTTAGGAAGCTTCCCTTCGAGGGCGAGCATCCGCATACGAGTAATGATTATACCGCCAGATCTCTCGGCATAGCCATTCATCTCGGAGTGGCCGGGTGGAGTATGATATATCAAGATACCATCGCTTGTCAAGCTATACTCCGATGCTTTGCCAGCTGCTACTTCATTATCATAGTGAAAGGCCTTAATTGGCAGCTTCCACTGATTCCTTGCTAGCTATACAAACTGGTTGATAGCCACTTGACATTCAGGCTTCAGTTCGTGCGTTATAATCCAATGGAATCTCGGTCCTTCTATATAGAAGTGAGAGATCCATCGATGCTTATTATACGCCGGTGGCAGTTATATCAAGTCAAAATGGACTCTTCCAAATCGTCCAAAGGTGCGTCCAATTGGCCGTCGTGATATCTGCTTTAGTGCTCGCCCAAGATGACAGGTTTGGCATAGTGATTCCTACTCCTCCGTCGATTTCGCTCCTTTATCCTCGAGGACGACGCCATCCACCATAGTAGCAAGCTTTGCTATAGTCCGTGATTCAATGTGGGCTAGGCGCCGGTGCCATACCTCGGCGGAAGCCTTTGATTCCTTCGGCTTCACTAATCTCCTTTGTGTTGGCTGCACAGCATATACTTGTTATGGTGGAGCTTCACCTAGCTCGTCAAAGATCCAGAGATTGAATTGATCCCATAGGTTCACATAGACGACAGGTCTATCGTTTAGATCCCGTATACAATTCGTACGTTAGCACCAAAGCCCGCCTTTCTTCTTCAGCATCGCATACGACACGAGATTCGTGTGGAAACTAGGTGAGTATAGAGCATCACTCAATATAATCTCCATCCTTCCTTTAACTGGGTGTCTCCCAATTAGGCGAACCTTGCCTCTGCCTAGCACCTGCGTGGTACTATCTCTAGTTGTCAAATCCATAATATCTGCTGTGAAGTCGACAAATAGATCTCGATTATTACAAACGTGCGTGCTTGATCCGGTATCAAGAATCCATCGATTATAGAGAGAGAGATCACCGGCCTTTACTACAGATAGCACATGCTTGCTAATCTGTATAGCTTCACCTAGCGACTTGCCTTAGTGCTAGCAGTGGTGCTGGCCGTGGTGCTGGCCGTGGTGCTGGCCGTGGTGCTAGCCGTGGTGCTGGCTTTAGTAGGTGGTTGCGAAACTGACTTGGTTTGCATACTCAGTCTGCTTAGGCTTAGCATCAGCTACCACCTTATCAACCCATTTCTTCCAGCCTAGGTCCTTCTCTAGCACCTTCTTTACTCTCTCCAGCTTCTCTTTATATGGGATGAAGCCTTCTAGTCGGGTGGCTTCGTTCATAATCCAGCAAGTGGCAACCTTATACTTTGAACCAGATCTCCCACATAGACAATCTCTCTTTTCAAAAGGAAGCTTCTCTTGCCTTTCTTGCTTTGCTTCCTAGTGCCCTTGCCAGGTTGAAAAGGCGCCTTTCGGAGGAGTGGTCGAGGTGATAGTCTTAACACCTATCTCACGGTTCATTACGCGAAACGATTCGAGAAGATCTCGAGTATCATACGCCTTTTTATCCATGATAATCTCCTAGTATTTGCCTTACCACCAGATCGGTAGTACTTCTTTCACAGCGTGTAGGAAGTCCCTATTGGCATCTCCATCGTTAATACCAAGGCTGATCGCCTGCTCCCTTAGCGAATTCCACTTTTGAAGCTATTGCTCGATATCTCCCGTCGGCTTCTACATCGTAAACACCTTCCAATTCATTCGAATCTCCTCCTCATACGCGGTCGATCTTACGAAACGAGACTTCAGATACACAAGTCTATCATACGGAGTACGATATTCTATCAGAGCGAGGTGGTGCATTGGGTCAAGATACGTGAGGATGTATTCATTTACATCACTCAGTCCCTTTGCTTGTTTCTCCCACCGTGCGTTCTTCACTTTATACACGTCCATTCGATCTCGCCAGACCCTTCGATTCCTTTCGTCACCCTCCTCAGGGTATTCCGGTTCCACCGGTTCCTTTAGGGTATCGGGTCGTTCGGTTGATAGGGTATCCGGGTTACAGTGGTCCCAGACGTTCTTTTGCATTGCATATAACTGCACCTTTGCAAACCAGGTGAGCCATTGCGGTGCATCCTTCAGTTTTTCGCCCTTCATGGCGGAGAGGATTGATGCTGCCTCCATTGCTAGATGCTTCAATGTTTTGAACAATGAATCAAGGGATGATAGCTTGGTATAGCTTCAGGGTTGCAAGACAACTTCTAGCTGCGTGCTAGATACTATATACCGATATAGTAGTCTTATTCAGTGCGAACCGGGCTCATAACTGTCGGTGGATTCCGTATTGTAAAAATGTAGGGTCCAATCAATGGTATTCAACTCTCTGTATTTCTGTATCGGCTCTCTACACAATTTATATGGAGCCTCGATTACATAACATAAATTACGAAAACACATAGGATTAATAAATCCTCCGGTATGCCGGTGTTACTGCGCCGACAAATATATGCTGCCTCAGGCCATTGATGCCTCAGGCTATATATCATGCCTGAGGCAGCAAATTCTTCTCTGGCTGTTAGTTGGGTCCAACCCTCTTGTGTATTAACTTTTACGCTTCGGGCTGTGGAGATCAACAATAAACGGTGGAATGAATGACTATATATCACGTCCAAAGAGAAAAAAAGGAAGAAAAGAAAATTCGAAAACCGGAAACTGAGTTTATCTTGTTGCGACCCGTGGACTTGACGATGAGGTCATGTAACCGTAGGTCCAACCGCTCCAACCGCCTCTTGGCAAATTAAATTGGCCCAATGGTGCACAATAATTGATGTAGATACTTGATATATTATCCTGCCTGTTACCTTGGAATATTCTGTGCTTTATATTACCCACATATCTTTTTCAGAGCATATCGGCGTGAGATCAAATAAGATAAATTAAGATAAAATAAGAGTTGCAGAGAACGTGTTCCCCACTAGACACGGGCAAAGTGGACGATCTCTATCTCCAAGCGACCAGATGGACCTCCAATGGGCCCCCCAACCTTGGAAGTGACCCACTTGGCCCACGCTTTCTTTGACTAGGATTTCCCATTCCGGTTAGGAAAGTATGGATGTCCGTGTTTCCCGTCAGATAGCGAGGTTGAATCTGCTTTTTCTTCACTCTCTCCTTCTGCTTGATCTTCTGCTTGTCCTGATCAATGACCCTTTTGAATATGAATGAGTGAACTTCCTATACCCGTGCGCCCCTTATTCGTCATACCTTAAAACCTTGGTCATCACGACGAGGCTAGTACCCACCGGGAAATTAGTCCTAGGGGGCGGTATGATCGCATCGAGCTGCCAGCTTGCGATTATCACGGACGAAATTCATACAAAACCAAGCTCCAAAGACTGTTGAAAAAATGCCTGCTTTCAGCATGCCACATATGATGACGACATTCAATTCGCGCGCAGGCCGAGTTGCGGTGCTCGCAGTCTTCTGTGTCCTCACCCTTATCTGGATCTTGCCCAGGCACGAGGCCTCAGTATCACCGATCTTCTATGCAGGGGATGGCTATAATAGCAGTCATCCCATCGATGCTCTTATCAATACAGCAGAGACCGATATACACGAACTCCTCGCAACACAAGCGCACGACCTTCAGACCGCTGCACAACAATACCGAGCGCGCCGTGGAAGGCACCCTCCTCCTGGATTTGGGGAATGGTACGAGTTCGCAAAGTCAAAAGACTCATTGATCATTGAGGAATTCTTCGATCAGATCTATCACGACTTGACTCCATACTGGGCTCTCGAGCCGAAGGAATTGCGGCGACAAGCTAAAAGCATTCCGACCCGTATAACCGTTCGCAACAAAACTGCGATATTGAAAACCGATGAGCCAAGAAATTGGATGGACTCGTGGTATGATCTGGTCGCAAGATTGGAGGGTGGCCTTCCCGATCTCGATATGCCAATCAATGTCATGGATGAGACCCGGCTCGTTGTACCCTGGGAGGAAATAAACGAGTACGTGCAAAAGGAGCAGGCAAATCGCGTTATGACGAAGCCGAGCCTTGTTATCCCCGAATACATGTCTTTGGCCGATTCGGATCATGAAGACCTGGGAACTTATGATCCTGGGTTTGCAGTTCCCGGCGAGGGAGGTTATTGGGAGATGGCTCGGGTTGGCTGCCCGCCTGGAAGCCCTGCACGCAACATTATCCTTCCTAAGGTGGATTTCAGTACTCCTCCTTGGGAATATGACAATTTTGAGAGAATGTCATACCACGGTTATGTATCAAATTATACGCTGGTTAAGGACCCATGTGTGCGTCCAGAAATGCAAGTTTTGCATGGTACCTTCCTTGAACCAATCTCTGTTTCAACGTCGCACAAACTGATGCCCCTGTTCGGTGGGTCCAAGCTTCCCATGAATAATGAAATTCTCCTTCCCCCGGCGATGTACTGGGCACAGAATGACCATTATTCCGGTGGGGAGAAGGAGCACGGTGGTCCCTGGGAATCGAAAGCAAACAAGGCTGGATGGCGAGGTGCTGCTACTGGAGGCCGGGCTCGAGAGCCTAACTGGACGGGCTTCCAGAGACACCGATTCATGTCGATGATGAACGCGACATCAGTGTCTCAGGCTGAGAAGAACCACAGCCACGGTATCAACTTCAGACTTCCAAACTATGCCGATTACAAGTTGAAGGGCGACGATTTTATCCCCCAGCTTCTCGAAGAGCATACTGACACAGGCTTCAACCACCTGGTTTGCACGCCTTATAATGAAGCGGACCCTACTTGTCCGTATCTCGATCCATACTTCGAGGTCGCCCCTGGCATGCCAATGAAGGAGATGTACAACTTCAAGTATCTGCCCGATCTTGACGGGAACTCCTTCAGTGGCCGGTACCGCGGATTTCTGTTGTCCACCTCCCTCCCCATCAAAGCTACTATCTACAATGAGTGGCACGACTCGCGACTGATCCCTTGGGTACATTTCGTCCCCATGGATACCACCTACATTGACATCTATGGAATTATGGCTTACTTCCTCGGCGGCCGTGACAAGGAAGCCCATAAGATTGCCCTCGCTGGGAAATCTTGGGGTGAAAAGGTCCTCCGACGGGAGGACATGGAAATCTACACTTACCGACTTCTCTTGGAGTATGCCCGCATTTGTGATGATCAAAGGGAATTTCTCGGTTACGTCGATGATCTCAAGATGGATTGATTGCGGCCATTGGTCTCGGTACGCATACGTTCAAATCGACGTCTACGGTCGACCCTCCAGAATCCCTAACAGGGTTGGTTCATCGGGCATGATCATCAAACTTTTTTCATAAACGAAAACATGTGGTCTCGCCTGGGTCCTTACTTGGCTCCTCAGCATAGGAATCCCCGACTGCTTGGGCTTTCTCGGCTTCGCCCTCTTGGCACTGGCCTTGATGTCTCCACCCCGACATTATTGGCCTTTTCAGACTTCGGTCTTTCTCTTCGTCCCTTTTTATTCTCTACTATATCCCATTTTCATGTCATGTTTGTTTTTTCTTATTGATGATTACTGATACCATGCCAAACTGCTTTTCTTGGCTAGTGTCTGATGTACATAAATAGATGATTTCTGCCAATTATGATTTGTTATTCGTCTTCTTACATCCTTCTCTACACACAGAGAGAGAATTCCTACATTAAAAAAAAGCACTGTACCCCACAATCTGGCGCTCTAACACGCCTCACTCCTTCCACTCATCTCTACCAAGCCTAACAATATCAGCCTGTTCCAGAACCCAATAGTTCGATGGGGCTTTGCCCTCTTCAGCCACACGGGCAGCTGCTACAGCTGCTCTACCAATAGTCGTTTGGTTTTGACCTGCTCAGGCCGGGTTAGCTCTGAAACTTTGGAAAAATTCAAGTATTGTTCAGCACAGCCATACCAACTTTGTCCTGGACACCCTGTCCCAGCTTTTGAAGGCCTTCCACAAACTTTTCTAAAAGAAAAGACTTGGACTCCTCCCTTCCGATAATCATCCCCGGTCTCAGAATGATAGCATTGTCAAAACCAAGCTCCTTGATGGCATCCTCGACGCCAACCTTCATCTTCGAGTATGGAACCCAACCCCACAGGAAGCTTCTAGTGCCTCCACTAGAAATATAAATGTACGTCTTCACGCCTGCTTCCTTAGCTGCTCGCGCATTCTCGACACATAAATCATGATCGATCTTCCACTGATTCTTGATGCTACCCGCCGTCGCTTTCGTAGTACCAACTGCGTTGAAAACCATTGATGGCTTGGAGGACAGAGATGAGATCATGCCTCCCCATTTTGAGGTGTCGCTTTCCTCGAGTGCTTCAAGCTTAGCTGACTGTGCTTTGGGGAGTCTCCTGGAGATAGTCTTCACAGTTGAAAATGCGTCTGACGCGAGGAGTGTAGCCAGGATCTGAGATCCAACTGCCCCCGTGCATCCGAATACCGCTGCCGTAGTCATGGTGGAGGTTTGTGATATGTTAGCACAGTCTTGAGAGAGATGACCTTCCAAAAGAAGGGAGAGTGTGGTCCAAGCGTTTGCATGTTCCCGCTCCCAAGTCGGGCCGATCTCGATGGATGACGTCATCTGCATCACCCACCTTGGCACCTGGGGCAGCTGGGTACTCTTGATATATTTCGAGATCAGTCTCCAATGCATCCTTCTATATCGATGCAGATACTATTGTCGGATTGTCCTGCGTCTCGTGTTGTATCGACATATATTAATAGAACACGGGACGGCCTACTTAGTTGGGCTCAGGCGTTCCCATTGAGTCAACCACAGACCATGTGCTGCTGACTGGAGGTTGCTTGTTTTATTTTAGACCTTAATCTCTTTGATTGGATTTCCACCGTTTTGTCCATCTTGAAATGTCTTAGTTTTGTTACTGGCACTTTGGAAGAGAAGCACAACCTCTCGCAAATCTGACGCCCTATGCGGGATTTTCTGCCAACCTCGCGCCCTTCCTACAACATGTCAGACTAACCAACTACCACGTTCGCAGGTTAGGTGAGAGGTTCGCAGGTTAGGTGAGAGATATTTAAATACCAAAGCTCTTCCCGGTAGAATTCACAGGTCATAAAATTTGATCATCGTGAACATCTCTCCAGCGAAAAATGAACGAGCTTAATTTTCGCGTCGCGACCGAAGAAGACGCGACTCAACTCCAGCAGTTGGTGGAATCTGCGTTCCGCGCCGAGGACAGCAGGAAAGGCTGGACAGATGATCTAGGTCTCTCATCGAGCTTTCGCCTCGATGTCAAAGAGGTTTTAGCCATGATCACCAAACCGGACAGTGTCATGTTGATGGCAACGAACAATGAAAATACGCTCGTCGGCTCAATCGGGACTTCCAAGCGCGACGCAAACCACGCTCGTATTTTCATGCTTGCCATTGACACGAGCCAACAGCAAGGTGGCATTGGGCGACAGGTCTTGGCATACGCTGAAGAGTATTGTCAACGGACTTGGGGTGTTACGACGCTAGGATTAAACGCCCTTTCGAATCGCCAGGAACTTATCTCATGGTATTCGCGACGTGGATACAAAACTACGGGCGAAACGACGCCCTTTCCTCGTGAGAAGTTCGAGAACTTGTTGTTGCCAGAGGATCTTTGTTTTGTTGAATTTGAGAAGGTTATGGAATAGCACCTGCTGCACAAGCTACATAAATTGGCCACATGCGCAAGTGGCTATATGGAACCTCGGGATGTGATTTTTCTTTTGGCTACGACGTGGAAACTACGAGGGTCCCGGTTGAACCTGCCTATTGTCACCATGGGCACATTCTGGACCTCGAGCGCAGGGAAAGCTCGATGAATGGAGGATAGGTTGGACTGAGCGGCTCCGAGAGGATCCATCCATGGATGGAAACATGCAGACTAAGCACTGAACTTCTCTGCCCAAGTACATACATAGTATAGGACCCAGGCTATTGAGCATTGCAATACACTCATCAGCGCTTCCTAGATTTGGTCCACCAAAAGGGACAAACTTACATATTGTGAGCTCGGCTGTGCTACCCTAGGAATCTTTTCTTTCTCTCTTGCTTATCTTCAGCCCAAAATGTTTCATGTATAACTTCAAGCGCGCAACATAGAATCATCTAAGTCTTAAACGTAAGTGTAAGAAGGCTCAAGACGGGGCATCAGTAACAAAATCACATCATCAGATGAAGTCCTTAGATACGTTGCGAGAGAATGATAGAAGATCACTAGCTGTGAGCGCATTGTACTATCACACCACCAAGGCGAAAATAAGGGCTACAACGAGTCACATTGTCGGTGATTATCTCCGACATGCGGGGTGTTGTTTAGCGCTTTGCTGTCAAAACATTAGAAGGTTCCTCCCGGATGATGCAAGTTCATTGCCCCCTTGTTAGGGTCACTTCATTGATTCTTATTGGCCGTTGCACACACTTGTGTAACACAGTTAACCTTGCTAGCGATTTATTAGGACTGACACAGGGTTTGAAATTCCCGGCAATTTCCGATCTGGTGCTTCTGTTTAGCTGTATGCATTAATTGCTTCTCTTTTAGAGAAAAGACGCTCGATCGGGAATTTCCAATTCAATGTAGGTTGTGGAAATTATCATTGGCATTGAACATGATCAGGTGGCATCATAATAGCTGACTTTCTTTCCCTCATAGAAGGACCATCCCCCTTTGAAGTTCGTGGTTGCATTTTGCGGGTTTACATTTGGAGACCCTCTTTACAAGGACTTATATAGTCCAAAGATATAGACACCGATCTTTCTTGCTATTGCCAATATGGATGTAATAATCGCTGGATCTGAATCCCTGAGACTTCGTGATTCAAGCACAAATACTGATTTGTACTTTTTTGAAGGGGCACATTATGTCCCGCAAGGTGGGAGCTTCTTGGAATCTTTGGTCCAGTTCATTGAAGATGCTTTAAGAACTAAAGAGGACCGAGAGGACGATTGGGAGGATTGTGGAGGTTATTGAGTTTAGTGCTTTGTCCTGCTAGTCAGTACCGCGGGATGAACATGTCAAATAAACCAATTTTCGGTTTAACATTGTTTATCATATTATTTTCTGTATGTGGTTGGCTCAATATGTTGCTTAGCAAAGCGATATGTCCCTTGGCTCATTGGGCACGTTCCCGTGTCTTGCGCCTGGATTACCCTTTCATGTCCATCAATTTTGAACACTGTCAACATGGACATACCGGCGATGTACATGTTGCATACATATAATGTTGAGCAGTATGGTCAAGTCAAATCAATTGCTTTTGATGACCAGCTAGACTGGAATATTTGACGGATATTCAACAACTTGAGCAGTAAAAATGGTGACAGTTAATCATGCCATCAAGACTGGAAAGGCAAGCTGAAAATAATGGTAATTGGCTTGACCCAAAAGATCATTCTGAGACTTTAAAACCGAAGAAATACAATTTTCCGAAGCGAAGCTGGAGGATTTCTTGCATAGATGACAATGATCTCCAGATAAAGCTATGCCAAGCTTTGGAACAACCGTGGATGAAACAAAGTTTATCACCTTCCGTTTCACAGCCTTAAGAAATATAGTACTCAAACAATAACTTGATTTTATCTTTCACGTAGTTTAAATAAAGAGCCCCACAACTGAGTCCAGCCTCTGGGCTTGACATGTTTCACGATTAGTTGGGTTTGCTGCAGATAGTCAACTGGCTACTTGGTTGCCTTCTCCAAATCCGCAGCCCAGAGAGCCGCGCCAACAGTGTTCGTGAATGAAAATGCGATCGAGGCAAATGGTATCATTTCCAAAGCAAAGGCTGCAATTCCAAGTCTGAGGGGATAGTCAGCATTTGACCGGACAGCAGCCGGGGGGAAAGGGAACAAGATGGAGTTTACGCACCCAGTGTACGCGCCCTGGTTCTTCTTCACCCACTCCTCTCGCATAGTAGAGTCCCAGCCCTTAAGCTGGAAATATCTAGCATGAAGTACTGGTCCTGCTCTTTTTCCCTGCATGAAGATATACAACACCGTCCCGACTACAGGAATGAGGTTCAGGGGGAGGTAGAGCAACGATCGAAGCAACGCCCGCGGGTTCAGCCGCGCGAGTGGTCGAGTGAAAATCTTACCCAGTCTAGCCACTGCATCTTTCCCTCCCGATCGCGGTTTCACCTGGCGTCCTTGTGCTACGAGTGGCTCCTGGTCACGCGCGACTAGGGTACCATCGAAGGTGTCGATCAGGGCGTCCTCGACGAGGAATGCGCGTGAGAGGGCGTTTGTTATGGCGGAACTTTCGCCAAGAACGAGGATAGCTGCGGAAATAGCAGCCAATGGGCCACTAGTGAAGGCCATGATGGCCATCTGCGGCACGTACGTGAAGAAGAACATGACGGTCGTGACGCCTACTCCCAGCGTGATAGTTCGGCCGGCACGAGAGATAAAAGGGCGCCATAGGTCTTTATGGGTTGCGAAGTAGATGATTCCCTGAAAAGACCCATTCATTTGCAATTAGAGACGGTCGGAAAGAACTCTCCTTGAGGGGCATAGCTACTTACCTTGAATGGGTACAGGTATGCGCCAGACATGATCACATCATGGGCAACTGCTTGAGTGTTTTTCGCCTCGGCAAGCACTGCATCTTTGATCTTCTCGGACATGGTGTAGCCTACAAGTTTAGCAGCATGGGGTGGAAAAGAATGAGTTTTGGAAACCGTCCCGGGTGGGAAGGTGACGATTAGATTATCGATAAGAGAATAGCCTCGTGATGACGTCATTAAACGGAGCTTCCAAGGTTAGAAACGATACTGGGAGAACATCCGCCATCTACGTAGGCAGGCTTTCTTAATTACTATTCAATGCCCCCAAATAACAGTAGGTAGGAAGCACTCCATAAGACCCTGAGGCTTAGTACCCGACAGTGATGTATGATAAACTAGATAAGTATGAGGGCCCTTGACCTAGCCCATTTTATAATGTAGACCACATTTCTGTAGTGGGGTAAACTTATAGATTGCACTATGTACTTAAATCAACAGGACCTGCAAGAAGAAAACCCTTGTCAAGAAGTGAGTTGGCCAGGAATGTTAGTGGGATTATTTCCCAAAGGGGTTCCATCCTCCAGCCACCATATCGACCACCCTCTTAGTCGCTTCATCCAAGTCCTCTTTAGGTAGCCCTAATGTATCATTCGCCAACTCCATTGTCCCTGCAAAATCGGCTTCCTTGTTGCTTGGCGAAAATACACCCCCATAAAGCATTTTAGGAAACCCCGTGAAGACACCCTTAGTCATCTCCTCAGCGCCGTCTGCAAGGCGCTTAGCGACACTCTCGTGAGTAATCTCCCAGTCAGAGTCTGTGGTGCCCAAGACACGATGCAGACTATCGAGCATATCGCGTTGGGAGACGCGGAAGCTATTGATCCGGACTTCCTTGTTCTTGAAGTCGACAAGCGCAGGGGTTGCTCCCGACTCCGGCAGGCTGAGAAGAGCGGCCAGCGCACGACCGCATTGGTCCCAAGTGCTGACGCTAATGATTCGAGAGCCGTCGTCGAAAAAGGTCACCTTCCGGTCTTTGATCGTGAAGCCAAACCATTGCTCGCCGATTGCCAGGCTCCATTCGTACCAGAACCCACATGGCAGTGTCACTGAGGACGAGACACCATTTTGAGCGTCATCGATTCGAGCGAGAACGCGCTTTCCGTATAAATCCCCGTCCTTCACGCCTTCGGAGCTAATGGGGTATCCGTACGCATTGGGCATGATGTAGGGGACACCAGCCTTTCCGGCAGCTGCGGTAATCCTAGCATGAAGCTCGTCGGGGGCTTGGACGCTCAGAGTAATCACAAGAAATTGTTGGCCATTCAAAGCTTGGACAAGTGAGTCCTCGTCGTCGTAGTCAACTCGAACAGCTCGAACTCCATCGGGGAGCATTCCCTGACTATCTTCACGGGTGAGAGCTGTGACTGTATGCTGGCCCGTTTGTAGAAGCGATTTAGCAAAGGCTCCGCCAAGGCGGCCGGTAGCCTGCTGATGGTTAGCAGTTGCTCCTCAAAGAAAGCCTGGCAAAACATAGGGCATGAGTCAGTAGACCTACTCCGACAATGGCAACTCTTGTGACAGGCTTCGTGGACATAGTGAAAGAAATGGTTGATTGGAATGGGTTTGAGTTTTGTCTTACAGGTTACGCCCATCTGGTTTATATAGTCATTAAATTCCCGGAGTAAGCGGAGCAGAGCCCCGGCCCCGGAGCCGGGAGATAGTCGGAGAATGGAGCTAAGCATCGGGGTTGAACAGATAGTCGGAGAATGGAGCTAAGCATCGGGGTTGAACTATCACCGATCGTATTCCTTTTGGTCCCAAGGCCCCATATTTGACGCCTCGACCAATAAAAAAGGGGGATTGATATTTGGACTGTACTGCCTAAAAGATCAAGTGTATATTCCCACCGCCTCCCGATCGGGTGCGACACTGAATTCTGGCATACCTTTCTGCCACTACAGAGCTCTCTGCCATATTCTGCCACCACCATGTAATTCTGGTTTATGTAGTAAAAAAATACTATATTTTACTGACAAAAAATCGTACATTCTACCTAATTCCTGTCTTGAAAATCTACATATTGATTATCCTGCCCCCCCGCGCGCATTTTCCTCCCCGTCCCCGTCCTTCGGTGCTTATAGGTTTAGCACTAGTTCCACGTCCACGTCCCCGTCCCCGTTCCCGCCCCCGTCCCTGTCCCTGTCCCTGTCCCTGTCCCCGCCCCCGTCCCCGTCCCCGTCCCTGTCCACCTTCCTGCGAAAGCATATGTTCGAATGCTGATGATTCTCGCCGGGTGGATCGATCCTAGGTGAGAGGATCTAGCGAAGAGAGGATATCCTGGGTGGGGTCCAAGAAGGCAGGTTAATAGGTGTAAACCAGAATTGGAATATCAATTTGTTTGGTTTAGTCCTATATATGTATGTACGGAGTGTTATATGATAAAAGTGACTTAATTTTGTATAGGGTTTACATATAAATTGTAAGTATCTGCTCTCTTACTACTATTTCATGGGTAGTTTGACATAAAGGCTGTGAGGAAGACGGTCTATAAACCCTCATTTTTCAGGCGGGGTGACAAATATCAATCCCCTAAAAAAAATGACTCCATCTATATTTATATTAACCACGCTGGAGTTAACGTATAATGAACCTATGCACGGCGAAATTCGTTAGCGGAACAGAATACAGTTACTCCATCAGCCCATGAATTAGATGCTAAACCTCCGCTTATGTGTACGGAAAGGGCCATGTACTTCTTCCTAGACAGCTAGGGTATATGTCGATATCTATATTTCAGCTGCTTTCTTTTTTGGTGCTGCGATGGCAAAGGCCCACACTGTTTATGGAGGTAAGTCTAAATACATGTTTGAGTGAGGTCAATTCTCACTTACCCATCCGTAGTTATCACACCGGCATTGCTCGTAAATTGGGCAGCTGAACACGGAAACATAGCCTTTAGTCTCCCACAGCAACATAAAGACTTAGTCTTCCAGAAGACACTTACTGGACCCCTTCCATACCGAACACCACATGCCACAAAGTTTCAAACACCCACCCAACACCATAGTCATCAACAAGCGGCACACTCTTCTCGTTCACCCAAGTTAGCATACGGATATAATCGCGTTTGGGTCGCTGCCAGATGCGGGCTCGGCTGACCGCAAACTGGGCACAGCAAATTCCCCCAATGTGTTCTGGGACATGTGCCTCTTCCCCGAAAATGTCTTTATATATACTAGGAAAGTTTGCACGCGCATCATTCTTGTCAATATCTGCTTGTGTGGGGCTATGGGGATTGACGTGAATCGGACAGCCTGGGTTATTCGCACAGCGCAGGTTCAAATATCCCATAGCATCCACAGCTTCGCGGCGTAGACTGTGCAAAACGCTGCTTGTTTGGGGACCAAATAGATCGTTGTGCCACTGCTCGGGGTTGGCATGGAGGAAAATTGAGTATTCGGGAAGCTCGTCGTATAGGTCGACAACGAACGAAAGATAAGCGGAGGCCTCGCGGCCACGAGAGGAGTGTGCGACGAGTAGCTCTGTCTCGGGGTTTTGGTCCATGGTGTAAATGAACGGAGTGTTGTCGGTTCTGACCATGGGCATCCAATTAGTATGGTTGCCTGCAACCGTGGGTTTTACTTACTGCGTTTGAAGATAATCACGAAGCCATCTCAAGTCATCTGAGCGTGTCTTTGACATTACCAAAGCCACCTTTGTTGAGTTTGCGTCATAGCTTTGGGTTTTCTTAACAAGTTCAGAAAGCGCTGCAATCTTTTCTATCTCTTCTTCTGATTGTTCTACTAATGTCAGCATTGAGCCACACTGAATTTGATAATGTAGCTTCGTACTCGGATCCAAAGTTTCGTCCACGATTTGGACTGAGTGATAAGCATCCAAATGACCGAATTTGATAATCACGAGAACTGCGCAGGCAAATATCATGAATCCTGATAATATGGGCTGATGCCTGATCCATGAGGCTATCGATCTCTTGAGTCGTGCCGGATATACACGGCTTTCGGATCTGCTGTGGCCACACTTATTGATGTTCATTCTGAAGTTTTCTGCGATCGCGAAGTAAAATGAGAGAAGGAGGAATTATTTTGATTTCCTTGGTTTATGACCTAGCTCGCAGACCTTAGCTCCCAGGGCCGGGTTTGCGACATGCGCGTAGGACCTGTAATGCTATGGCCTCCTTGGAAGCTTTGTATCCAACTGAAGCTCCACATATGGTTTAACTTGACTGGTTTGGAGGATTTTGGCCAGTCATTGACGAAGCTCAAGATTCCATCTCCATACGATTGTCGGCCCCACTTCTTCCCTTTTTCAGCCCTCTACATTGTAAATATAGATTCCAACTAAGTATGGAGTACCCAGGATTGAGATCAAAGATTCAATACAACATAGACGACACAAACCGGCTATGATGATGCAGGCCATATGCCATGTATAAACTTGATGTTTCATTGGTCGCAATAACTGCGTACGTGGCTCGCCCTTGCGTGGTGGACGGTCCCTTGCCTTTGCTGTTGCTATATCACCGAAAGAGTCATTTACCCGGCAATCATTTTCTGACACATTTTCGTCTTTACTGTAATAGCGTGTCGGCGTTCATCCAGTCGAGAGCACCTGTGCAGCCTTTTGTCTGCTGCTATTTGTTTTTTTTTCGCGATAGCATCATGTCCTTATTCCGGCAGCGATGAACGATTAACAAAATCGCAGATAATGGCCACGATTGTATCCTCAAAAGCAAAAAGGAGGCTCTCTGGGATTTTGGGTGGTCTCCTTTGAGTGAAATCCCGATTTTATGGGACGTTTTCTTCGTGTTTTGTCACCCTCCCCAAGACCCGTAGACGGCAGCCTCATGGCAGCGGGCGGGCAATTGAACTGGGGTACAGATTTAGTCGGAGGTCTCGTTGATCGAAGCTCAATTGCTTTGGGCAATAGAGAGGCTGGTCTCTTTTAAGAACCTCGACTCCGTATATGCGGGTTGTTGAAGAAGGATAGAGTGTTTGGATGTTCCTGGTGTTGATGTTTTGTGAACGAGATGGATGGGGCAGCAAAAATAAATGCAAAAATGGGGACCTTTGCAGTCCCATCAGATTTGAAGTTCAATGCGAAGGATGCGTCTACGCGTTAGGCGTCAGGTGCGCCAAGATTGAGGCCTGATACTCAAGGTAATAATAGGCAACCACATCCGGCAGCCACTTCGATGCCTCATCTTTGATTGAAGAACATCGAACAAAAATCAAACCTTCTCATCTTCGCCTTGTTTCCCTAGGTCTACTGTTAATACTCCGCTTCTCCGCCCGCCATGAATACTTCTATATATCCAGATTCAAAGACGGCGGTGTCGCTGACAGGTCCCACAGGGGCTTTTCTGGTCGAGTTGCTGATCTGGAACGGGTCGCCCTTCAAAGATCACTGGGCGCACTTTGTTCGGTCGCATGCAGACCCTGATGTCGGCGTAAAGATACACGCGACCGGCAATGTGAGAAGTGGCTTCGAGTTTGAAATTAAGCGCAGTGAAAACTTGCAAACAACCGACGACATTCCGTCGACAAGAGTCCCGCTACAATGGGTTGATGCAAGTTATTTTGATGGGAAGGCTATGCTTAACGATGGAGAATACAAAATCGACAATGCGCCTGTCTGTCGCTTCGAGAGGAGTGCTTACCAGATCAAAACTCCAGGGAAAAGTCTGAACACAATTAGTGACGATGTGAGTCTCTAATGCAGCTGCAACCCGGCCCCCATAATGCATGCCATGGGTGTGTCTGCCCTTAGAGCCACACTTGCGAGAATCCATATATGGCTCTTTATTGCTTCACTGGGATGTGTAGGCTAATTCGGATGTTCTAGCCCAAACCAGGCAGGAAATTTATTCAGAGGGATTGCCAGACATGGATTGTCGAGTCTGCCGATCAACTTCGTCGCACATTTTGAGCAATGAGGTTGTCGCTTATCTTCACATAATTAAACAGTAATGGTGGATTGAACCAGTGCTTGAGCCGGGTCACTTTTCCTGACAAAAAGCCGCTTTGGATCTTATGCGGAATTTTCCCTGAAACGTTCACTATTCTGTCGTCGAGCTGTCAGTCGGATAGAGTCTGTGAGAGATTCACCCTTAAATAGGGGTTTCCTGACCAGGGCATACAACACTTTGGGCACCCGCACGCGGACCCTGGTGACGGCATAAAGTTACTCAGTACATGCGACCACTTTTGGTTTTAGTGGACGTGCTCGCTCGCTTGTATTAGCGAGCTGAGGCGAGTTGTTCTGGCTGGTATTGGTTGTGTTAACTGTGGCCGCCCCGCTTGGGCTCATGTTCTTAATGCACATCGTTTTATTTGTCCAATAATACTGCTTCAGACATGAAGATTCTGACACAGAATCTTGTTCTGCAGGGGCATTGAGAGTCAATTCAAGGGGAAGTGGATTAAGTCTAAGCGGAAGAACAAAGCGCTCCAACAAGAGTAATCATCGAACGCTGAAAGGTTCATCACCAACGCTGCACCGACGGTATCCCTTTCTCGGGTTCCCCGCATCTCGAGCCGAAGTGCCACATGTCCTACATAAGTAGGGATAGACAATTGCTTATTTTGTGACGAGAAATGGGGTTGCTGAAGTGTCGATCCTAATTTCCGACCTTGAACCTCGGGTTCATGAAGCATGTGCACTAGTCCTGTTTAGTGCAGTAGGCATGTACACCGCACACCACAGTAAATGATCAATATACACGAGAACGTATGAGGCAATATCATGCGAGCTCATCGAATTTTGGATTGGGCCGCCAATATGCACCTTCGCAGACGAGGTCCGCATGACAGAGAATTTAGAGCAACTGAGGATGGCAATGGCTTCTCTTCTATGGTGACTTATATTATAGTAGTTAGGTACAGCATGCAACAAATGTTGTAAAGAGAGACAAAATAGAACCCGAGGTACTCCGTATGTTGTATACCCTTCATGATCTCTATTTCCTTTTTCTCCATAGAATCCAGAGAATCCATAGAACACAAGCCCCTATAGTGGAACCTGACGCCACATTGACTATCTGAGCCGTCTTGGAAATATCGATGCAACCTTCTATATTAAATCGGAAAAATCTTCATCGGAACAGCTTTCAATAACGCACTTCCACAGCCATGGCGATGTACATTGTATATTAGCTGCATATGCTCAAAATGATTGGTCCTCCAAACATTCCCCTTTACCTCGTAATGTTTGCTGTTGTAGCCCCCTACAATAGCACTCGGTGATCATGTGAATCCCGACTTCATCCCGCGACAGCCGTTTGATGGCATCCATTGACATGTACGATTGCTTCAAACATACCGAACGCAGTGCCATCATCGTCGCGAGGATGCACCCCTACATAGCATAGGTGGGGGTTTTACGGTGGGGTCAGAGCCAGTCGCGGCCAATAGGATATAGGAGGCTTGAAATCAGATCGCCAAAAACTCAATCTCGCGGGACTATTGATTCCGGTTTTAGCAACAAAAAATAATGGCATTGTGCTAATAATTCTCCAGCCCTAACACGGGAGCTGCGGTATAAAGACAATGAACCTCGGCGTCCTAGTCGACTTCCTTTCGCTCATTTGACTCGTCTTATAGCTTTATATTCGTCATGCTTTTTGGTCGCCTTCTCGGCGC
Organism: Penicillium samsonianum; assembly: GCF_028829775.1. Taxonomy (NCBI): domain Eukaryota; kingdom Fungi; phylum Ascomycota; class Eurotiomycetes; order Eurotiales; family Aspergillaceae; genus Penicillium; species Penicillium samsonianum. Next base: position 3,684,662 of record NW_026643260.1, on the reverse strand, counting down.
GGCCGCGTTTTCTGCCATCGTCAAGGCTGTTGAGCTATCGGGCTATGAGTACATCGTGGTTGGCTCTGGGGCAGGAGGTGGTCCTTTAGCGGCGCGACTCGCCTTGGCAGGTCATAGCACCCTTCTTATCGAAGCTGGAGATGATCAAGGAGCGAATTTGAACTATACTGTTCCGGCTTTCTCTGCGACAGCATCCGAGGATGAATCTCTCGCATGGAACTTCTACGTCAAGCACTACGCCGATGAGTCTCGGCAAAAGCTCGACTTCAAGACAACATACGAAACTCCCGACGGCAAAGAGTACACGGGCTTGAACCCACCGGCCGGTTCCACAATGAAGGGCACACTTTATCCCCGTACCGGAACGCTTGGTGGCTGTACCGCACACAATGCCCTCGTTACCGTCTACCCGCACGATTCTGACTTCGAATACCTCGCCACACTCACTGGAGATGGGTCATGGTCACCCGACAATATGCGCAAATACTTTAAGCGCATGGAGAACAACCGCTACCTCCTCCCATTACTTAAGGGCCACGGCTATCATGGTTGGTTGAGCACTGAGACCGCGCCACTAAGTATTGTTTTGGAAGATCCCCAACTTCTAAGCATGCTGCTTGGCGGAGCATTTTCCCTAGGCAATGTGACTAAGTCAGTTTTCAACATCGGTACCCTACTCGCAGGAGACGCAAACTCGGCCGCAAACCACCGCGATACCTCACCTGGATACTATCAAGTCCCCCTGGCCTCCGATGGGAGCTCTCGTAACGGTCCTCGCGAGTTCGTGACTACCGTTAGGGATGCGAAAAATGCCGACGGGTCTAAGAAGTTCCCACTTGACATTCGTATGAACTGCCATGTGACCAAGGTCACCTTTGACGAGGGTACCCCTCCCCGCGCTACAGGCGTCGAGTTTCTAGACGGCAAATATCTATACAGCGCTAGTCCCCGCTCCAAGACCGCCGGCAAGGGAACACCAGGCTCAGCAGCAGCTTCGCGCGAAGTTATCGTCTCCGGCGGCGTGTACAACTCGCCTCAGATCCTGAAGCTTAGCGGTATTGGACCAGGAGAGGAGCTCCAGAAATTCGGAATTAAGGTTATCTCCAACCTTCCCGGCGTGGGCACGAACCTACAAGACCACTACGAAACCGCGGTGCAAGGTCATGTCCCAAAGAACTTCACTGCCCTCGATGGATGCACGTTCAATCATGGTGATGATCCTTGTCTCGACCGCTGGAATAAGCCAATCCTTGGTAACCGCGGTATCTACTCGTCCAATGGATTCGGAGCTGCGATGCTCTACAAGAGCTCCGTGACTGCGGATAATAGCTTCGATGTGTTTGTGTTCGGCGGCCCTGTCAACTTCCGTGGATACTTCCCTGGATACGGTGTGAATATCACCGAGCGCCATGACTGGTTCACTTGGGCGGTCCTTAAGGCTCATCCTCGTAACACAGCCGGGACTGTGATGCTTCGCTCTGCCGATCCGCTCGATATGCCCGATATTACTTTCAACTACTTTGACACTGGCTCTGGTGACTATAAAAAGGATTTGCAGGCTATCACTGAGGCTATTGGTGTTGCGCGTGGCGCCTTCGACCGTCAGTTGGTTGATGTGTCTGAGGTCCTTCCTGGTGACGATATCCAGACCGATGAAGAGATCCATGATTACATCAAGAATACGGCTTGGGGTCACCATGCTTCCTGTACTTGCCCTATTGGAACTGATGACGATCCCATGGCTGTTTTGGATTCTAACTTCCAAGTTCGTGGCGTCTCAGGCCTTCGCGTGGTGGATGCCTCCGTGTATCCCCGTATTCCCGGAACGTTTACTGCTCTTTCCACTTTCTTGGTGGCTGAGAAGGCAGCTGACGTGATCCTAGACGCAGCTAAAGCGAGCCAGTGAGCTTACTTATTTACTACCGTTATATTATAATCATCACGAGAGCGGGGTTCAATTCTTGAATACGTAGTGTACATATTTGATCAATGTCTGCCCTTTTGAAAAGCGGCAATTAATTCTCAGCCAAATTCTTTCACTGAAATTATCCCTTGCCCCGACGAGTTCTAGCGCTCAGCAATAATTTTGAATTCATGGTCTCTCTAATGCAAAAATAAAAAGGTCATCTCCCTCTTCTTGGAAATCACCCACGATCTTGAAGCCACACTTTTCTAGGACACGACAACTCCCAGCGTTCCTCTTCTCGCAAAGAGCAAATGCTCTCTCAGGCTCCGCTGGACAATCATCTTCGCCGTCAACTGTTCGACGCGCCAGATTCCACCACATCTTCAACATCAATTGCAAAGCCTCTGTTGCGTACCCTTTCCCCCAAGAAGATGGATGCACTGCGTATCCAATCTCAGGAAATGGATCTACTTGGCTGACACTGAGAGATCCAACAACTCGTTCCTCTGTTTCCGGGATTGACTTGTCCACAATGGCATAATGAAATGAACGACCGATGATATCAGATGGACCACTTGTGAACACCTTGGTTGCCATCCATTCACGGGTTTCTTCAATTGATTTGTGTGGTGTTTTAGGGTGGCTAATACAGTTAGCATGGTGCACATTCCTCATCAACGCCTCCAGGCGATGATCTTTGTACTAACTTCATTTCAGCTACTTCGGGCCGGGAACGAATAGCGAAAAGTGCGGTGGCATCGGCGTCGGTAATTGGCCGAAGAAGAAGTCGGTCGCTTTCAATTGAGGGCCCTGGTGATGGGACGATCACGTAGGTGGGTTGTTGAGGTAGGCTCATCTTGAAGGTATCTTGTTTCTCGGTATTGCGGAGAATATATTTCTGAGAAGGTTGTAAACAAATTAAAAGGGAAGATTGGAGGTTAGCGCTAAGCCAGTCCTGGAGCCCGATTGACTCAGAACTCAGCCTCTCTATATCGGCATCCTGGGCAGATACTGAATGAGTCACTCTCTATGCCTTTTTGCACGCTCTATATAATATACACTTTGTAATTTTCCATTAGCATTCCCAACTATAACAGTTTGAAGCGAAGCAGAACTTTTTATTTCAAGGTAGTCACGACAATACAATTGTTTTCGATGGGGTGAAACCGAGCCCCGCATCGCCGGCCACTAAGCCCTAAAACACCAGGCAGGCCGGAGTCCGGTCTCAAGGCGCTCTCATTGACCGGCCCGGTTGAACGTCAGGTTCATGGTGAAATATTGCAATCCATACAGGACGAAAGGACGATGTATCACAGGATCTGATTCGCCAACATGGTACTGATCATGACCACAGAATATTGAGTTTCCTGAGGCCGCGTTTCGGCTTAGGCTCCGGCTCAGGATTTTTGTGCCAGCTTTCAATGAAAGGCCGAATGGGAATTGCCGCCAGCGGGATGATCTTCGTTTTTGCCCAGAACTTGTAGGCAAAGTACACAATAACGATGAACGGCAGGTTGAAATAAGTCGAAACGAATGTTGCAGTACTCCAATGACCGCGCATAAATGTCGTAAACCCTCCAGTGAAGAACAGAACAATGTATATGACCAAGGAGATCCAAGTGATGTATGGCTGAAAGGGTGCCGCCCACGGGAGCTCCTTGAACCGATCAATTCCCTGCTTCTTGCATCCGTAGTAGAATCTAAGATAGACAACGCAGATGCAGATCAAGTTCACTAGAGTCGAGATAGAGACAAGGTTTTGTAGCCATGTGAATACTGTACTGGCCGAACTGGAAAGACTCATATATCCAAGTGCCATGAAAACACCATAGAGCGCGACAGCGACCCAAGGGATACCGAAGCGGTTGATACGTTTGAAGACAGCAGGGGCGTGACCCTGGGTTGCCATACCGTATAAAATTCTGGAACCGCCCAAGATATTGCTGTTCCCGGAGGACCATGCCGAGGTGAGAACAACTGCGTTGATGATTGATGGGACAACCTTGATACCAGCATGGCGGGCTGCGATAACGAAAGGGGACTGCGAGGCTGTCCCTGACGAGCCCAGAAGGTTTGGATCGGCAGACGAAACGATCAGACCGACCATGAAGATTGTTATCACGTAGAAGAGCAATATGCGGATGAAGATACGTCGGGCGGCCATGGGGATAGCGTGACGAGGGTTTTGAGTCTCGGCTGCAGCGAGAGTAAAGTTTTCGATACCAGAGTAAGCGAAGAGAGCATTGTCGAAAGTTTTCCAGAACCCTAAAAACTGGCCAAGGGACCCGCCTACTCCCAAGTACTGGACGAAGGGGCCATAAGGGGCTTTCCAGTAGGCAAATCCGATAGACGTGTTATTCGGGGCTCCGCCGCAAGTAATCACCTATAAAAATGGATTAGCACGCAAAGTAAAGCACGTTCCCAGCCTGATGGGGGCAATCACCAGAGCCATTATGTTTATTCCTATAATGAGCATAATCTTGAGGATAGAAAAGCCGAACTCGAGCTCTCCATATACGCGAACAAAGACAAACGCAGTGGAAAGCATGAGAAACCCAAGCACGGTGATCCATATTGCGTTGTTGACTGTGACCCAGAATTCAATGATAACAGCTGCAGCAACAATTTCCGACGGGATCGACACAGTGTAGGAGTATACTTGGTTCCACCCGTTGGCGAACGCTAGCGCGGGGTCACAGAAGATCTCTGCGTATCGAATAACACCACCATTGAGAGGTACCAGGGCTCCCATCTCACCAACTGCGAAGACGACACTTGAAACGGTAGCACCAATGATTGAATATGCCAAGAACGCACCCAATGGTCCAGCTTCCACAATGGCACGGCCCGAACTGAGAAAAATACCCGTCCCCACAGTGCCGGCGAGGGCAATCATCTGAATGTGTCGCTGATGGAGGCCCTGTCTGAACTCGCGAATCTCCTTGAGCTGGCCCGCGGCATTCTCTATGTCGCTATCGTCCCTCATTTCGGCGTCTTCGTAGCTGGGAACTTTCGAGTTGGACGCAATTGGGGTATTAATGCCATTGACGTCCTTCAAAACACCGTTCGTTATGAAAGGTGACATTGAAAACCTCGTTGCGTGACACAAAATCTTTGAAAGGAAAGGACTCAAGCTAAGGAATAACAAGTTATTATTGCTCGTACTTTTGCACATAACTAATTCTTCTCTCAATTGCGAAGATCGTGGCCCCCGGGCATAGTTGAACAATAACAGCTACTTATAAAGGGCCAATTTGCAATCCACATCTTGTCGTTGGCTAATAAACCCTTTCCCATTTTACAGCGCGGCTTTCGCGTAAATCGAAAAAGAACGAAAAAAGAAACTTTTCAGCGGGGTTTAAATAGGGCATCTATTTACTCCCGGGGTCCTCATCTGCTGCCCAGATGTGGAGCATCCGAGGCCAGAGTGGGCCACGCTTTGTCAGATTTGGATTGATCCGGGACTATCGACATATGTATCCATGCGTCGTGTTTCAAAATCCTCTATCAGTGTTGTATGGTGGTCCCATTCAACGGCAATGGGTATTTTATATTGCAATATGGGCTGGGAAGCGCGGTTTAATGAGGATATAAAAGCAAAACAGAAACATGTTACAGTCTCGACTTTTCTAATGTCGAAGATGTAGATTTTATGCAGTGTAGCGAATGATCTATTATTGCATAGTTAGTACTGAATCTTGCGGACAAGAAACAAATTGTCGCACCCACTGTATGAGCCAAAGGTTCCAAGATTGATGTAGCCTTATATGTGGCATATACTAGCCTTTTGCCCTTTCTATAAGGCTTCTTTGTTTGTCTCTTCCTTTAGTTTCGCCAGTTCAAGCGGTGTCAAGATCTCTTTGCCTGCCGGCATTGCACCGCGGTATTTGCGCCGTGATTCAGTAATATGCGAACAGTATTGATGCGGTCTCTGCTTTTAGAGCCCATCTGATTAAGGTAGTGATTAAAGAGGGGAGAGGCAGCCCAACACAGCGCGTCCACCCATCGCAATCAGCTTGCTCCACCGCTTGGCTCCACTCAGAGGACAGTTCGAGCCGAGACAGGATGTATTCCACTGTGTAGGCATTGCCATACTGGGCTGCCCAGTGGAGACAATTCTTGCCGTAGGCGTCAGGCGTCATCATGTTATCCTGGAAAGCAGCAGGACGGTATCAAAATCTTCGATGCCGCTAGCAGCGGCGAAGTGAATCGGCAGCCTTCCCGAGACAGGATCAACACAGGCTGGTGAAGGGCCCGCATCTAGAAGAAAGTCAACCAAGCTTGGGGTAGCTGAGAAACATGCTGTTGCCAGAGGACAATAGAATGTCGCCGGGACTAGCATTCCCACAGACACCCCCGAACGGACGAGGTAACGAACGACATTCTCCACCGAAGATGTAATATCGTGACGAGCATACTCACTTGGCAATAACGCCGAAATTAGCGGCGTCTGGTCCCATGTGTTAGGCGATATCAAAATGGGATCAGCCCCGTGTGCTAACAGAGCCTTCACGCAATCCAGGTGTGATCGGCGACATGCAGAGTGCAGCGGACTCTTCAAATAGACAGAAACACAATTCACCTCAATCTCAGTCTGGGATAATAGCAAATCGCGGAAAGGCGCTGTTTCAAACTCGATCGCACAATGAAGTGCTGTTTCCCCGTGGCTGTCCACTAAGTTTATATCCGCGCCGGCGTTAACCAACAAGGTGAGAGTGTCAATGTCCCCCTCTCCTTTCGCGGATAAAAGAGGTGTACAACCTTCAAAGTCCCTCTGGTTGAGATCCAGCTCCTCTTTGAGCTGCAAAAGGAATCGAGTAACATGGGGAGCCCGACAAACAGCCAGATGAAGAAATCCCTTTTCAGTGTCTGTGGTAGTGTCTGTCACGCTAGCACCACCTTCCACCAGGGCTTGTAATATGTTTTCATCGCGTTCATAGTCGACTGCAATACAAATCGGAGTCCATCCGTAGTTATCGCGAGTGTGCAGATCAGCACCGCTACCGAGTAGGGTTCGAATGATATGAACGCTTCCGATCTTGGCAGCATAAAAGATTGGCGACCAGCCTTCCTGACCGGGTGTATTAGGATCAGCGCCCGCATCGAGCAATAATCGTAGAATATCTGGTTTATCGAAGGCGGAGACAATGATCGCTGGCCTCTGTTGATCAACATGAGTCAATTGTGGGTGATTGTGTAACAGTTCTTCGACGATTTCCGCACGTCCTGATCGAATTGCATGATACAACGCAGATTGTTGCATTTGATCCACATTTTTGACATTGGGTTCTTGCTTGTCGCGATTGTCCGATAGTTCTTGGTGGTCAGTCTCCATGGCGGCTTTGGGCGTGATTCTCTGGGTTGTGCAGCAGTAGCGCGTTGTACCACCGTTGGAGTTGCTCGGTCCGAAGGATTTCTCTGGACTTGATGTTTCAAATACCGTGCTTAGACCAAACTTTCTCAAAACGGTGTTCTGGATCCGAGTTTCAGTGGACGTCAGCAAAAGTCAAGCCACCACTCGTATGGAATTAGCGCCACCAGGTTATGCAGTCACATCCCAAAGGTATGACCCCTCCACATCATCTCCTAACTTCTTCAATTTGATCTCTGAAGTACGCTGTCATCATATAATTACACTTCCAAGTTAATGGCTTGCTCAGAATGGTCGTCTCAGTAAGCAGTTGCACGTGGGGATGTGGAATTCTGTCCGACCAATCTCGCCCGCCGATAGCTGAGCGTGATTAACCCGTTGACTTAATACATTTATTTGACATTAATCGAGATAATACACAAGGTTTCCGAGTGCAACTACTCGATGAACACTGTATCTAGTAAATAACCGAAATATGACCAAGTAGATCCTTCAGCCCAAGTCTCCTCGGACACGACTTCATTTCAAACTGATGGCATCAACACCATCATAGGGAATTCCAAAAGCCTCGAGAAGATTGGTTGCAGCGGTTTCACCCGACTTGTAAGCACCATGCACGCAGCCATTACCAACAACGGTACAATGCTCACCGGCGAACTGCAAGCGACTGGCTTTGTGGTTTTTCAACGCATCAACCAGCAGCTGCGGCTCATCTCCAACCTTATCGGCGGAGTAAGTCCCATACCCAGCCAGCGGGTCCTGGGTCCAATGTGTAGTTTCAACACTGATCAGGCGGGGCAAAGCCTTGTAAGGTTCTGTACGGAATAATTTGAAAAGCGGTTCAAAAAATAGATATATCTCTTTCGGATCTTCCATGTTCTCGATGCGCTGTGTCAGAGGCTCGGCAATTTGTACGCACAGCTCTTTGCTGCCCGTCATTATCCATAGGTTGATTGTCACGGTGGCGTAGTTGAGGATATTATCATTCTCCCCGATGGAGAATATGCTGGGGCTAGACTGCACGGATGACCCAGACGAAGTATCCGATTCCTCTAGTGGTGATGGATAGAAGACGAACTGGTCATTCTCCTTTGACCAGAAGACTTCGGCGAACTCGAAAAACACTTTGCCCAAGGCGCCGTAGCTGAACTTGGACATGCCCTCTTGGATGTCACTCGGCAAGGGCGGGTTGAACGAGATAAGGTTGTGGTGATAGACGCCCAGTGGGCTAGTCATGATAACTGCATCTCCCTCAGTGATCCCGATTTCTCCAGCAGCATCCTTGTACCGGATTCGAGCTGGCGCGGTCCCGTCTTCGTTCCACTCCACGTCCTCAACATGGTGGTTGAGTCTGATGATGCTTGGATCACTTCGGAGAGGCTCGGCAGTCCAGTTCACAATCCGATCATAGCCGCCCTTCATATATAGATTGCGCTCGGTAATGAAGTAAGAGAGATGTTTGGACGATGCTAGATCCGTACTAGTGCCGATCCACAACTCTACCTCGCGGACAGCCTGCGGAGCCCAATCACGCTCATCTTCGGTGATGAGCTGGTGTTGGAGAACGAATTCTTTCGCGAATTCGTGGACAGGACGGTCCTCAGCGTCCGGGTTAGTTTCGTAGAACCATTCGCAGTAATCAGCGAACTCGTCTGCAACTTTCTTAGCTTTGAACTGGGATCCGGTTCGGCCTTCTCTGGTGAAGTACAGAGGAACGCCATCATCATAATAATATGGGATAGATAGCTGGGGAATGAGTTTCACCAGGCTGTTCTGGGAAGTTTCATGCATCCAAGCGGCGCCTGTTGACTATCAGCACATCTCGTTTGCTCTCCCACCCTGTTTCAATATCTGTTTCAGGTTTGTACCGTTATCTTACCAATATCTCGAACATGGTCACCCTTTCGGCTGGTCAAAATTCTTCCACCAATGCGATCGCGTGCTTCTAACACCACAACTTCACAACCATGGCGGTGCATAACAGCCGCGGCATGCAGACCAGAAACTCCAGCGCCCACCACAATCACCTTCTTGCGCTCCGACCTCGCTGCGTGTGTTCCCTCGATCAACTCCTTCGGAGTCACATCGAACGCAACCAGGTCGGAGCAACAATTACTAGGTTTTATGGGATTAATGCCCGTGATGGGAGAGGAAAGGTGAAATGATTGAGCCATTCTGAGTTGACAAGTTGACATTCGATGTTGCAGTTTTGGTAAACGGGGATCGCGTTGAACAGAAGTTGAGGGGGTTTAGGCTTTGTTATCGTAGTGGATAGCGACCACAAGGGACCTTTGCCAAAGTCTTATTGGCTTTTATTGCCAGCAGAAAATTGGCCATCTTGGTGATTTTCTAGGCTGCCAAGGTTTCAAGCTTATTATAGCGTAATATTAATCAAATAAATACTTCTAGTCACATGGATGAATCTCTATTATATATGGGAAAGTAATTTTGTATGACGGCGAATTGGTTTGCGGGTAAACTGACATTTATACCCATGTCAAACAACATAAAGGATATTGAGAAGACACTAAAAGGAAAATGTAATGGGATCGTAACTATAACGTGTATAATATCATCTTAAACAAACATGATATTCACATTATCCAAGTCCCATATCATTAATTATGAAGGGCATATATAAGCAGCCGACTATTCCGTTCTATATGAATGACTAGCCCACTATAACTAGACCTATAGAAACTTCTCATCGCCTTGATCAATTGAAGCAATCGTCTACCCAGTCCCACCCGTCAAGTGTAATGAAAGTCATAGCTCACTGGTGTGTCTACAAGAAAATCGAGATTATTGAGTTATCATGCCTAAATACCTTTGTATGGACACGCCATACAAAAGGTACCTACATAGTAATTTCAGGGAAGGTGAAATTTTGGGGTATAACGAAACAGCAGGCGGGGGAAGACGATCATAGAAATTACTTTGAAGGCGGAGGCGCAAGCGGTGAATCCTAAAAGCTAATAGGACCAAAATCCTTAGTGGTCGCTGCGCGCTGCGATAGGCTGAGGGGAAACAAAATTGCAGTTGTATTGGTTCCATGTTTCATTGATATCGTCACTTTCATCAAAGAACGATTTTCTCGTGATCCCCTTACTGATTCCTCCCTCCTAAATCTGATCGGACCCGCATTTTGTCCCGCATGTACCCACATCAACCTACAAATCAGAAGTGAGGTTGGGCGCAGTTGGCCGGGATTGCCCACGTGAGCCCCAAATAACGTCCAATCAGATCAACTATGTAGATAACGTTCCAGGTCATGGAGCTGGAGTTTACCGATGTGTTTGGCAATAACGGCTTTCCAGGACGGATCTTGGATTAGGTTGCAGGTTCGTTAGAGATTGTGACAAGCAGTGAATCATTGTTCATTCAACAGTATAAGCGGTCAGAATGAATTTTTCGGAAAGAAGAAAGGAGGAAAATAGGGAGAAATATAAACAACATTCCAATACGGAGGGGAGGGGCGTGTGACTCGAGCTTTCCCAGCTGCATTCCCAATCAGTCACGTACCCCAAGCACTTACTCCTGCACAAATAATACATATACATTCCAAGTTTGCCTTCACAAACTGCCCAGGTGATCTTACATCATTACACAGGAGGTTGACACATTAGACCTCTAAGAATCATGTACCTTGTACTTCTCAGCGAGAAGGTACCAACTTGAAAAGCCAAAGCGAGTCATCGCGGTTTAATATTTCTGCCCCTGCAAAAGCTAGACGTTGCGACAAAACAGTCCTTCTGACAATACATCAGAGCTAGCCTGAATAAAATCACTTTCAAATTCAGTCCAGCATCTGTCACGGGTTTATAGTCCCCCACAACCTTATACGGCGGCTTTCTCTGATGAATTCTTCACAGGACATCCTCGTGCACTAGGCCGAGTCCTCAAGCAACCCATCGAGTAGATATAAGAGAGGTGATAAGTCCATGAATGTCAGATAGTTTGATGTCAGAAGGTGGTATAGTTGAAACTTTGATCCCAATAAGCATGGAAATATACATGGCCCTAGCTCGGGGAGGTGGAAAGATACGCGACATGTTCTCTCACCTAACTACTGCTATCTGCTGGATACGTAAACAAAGGCTTGATTCGAGGACGTGGCACATATTCGAGCTTCCCGAGGTCAACAACCTGAAGTGTTGTCATGTAGCTGTTGTGAAAGTCCTTAGTCGATATTAGTGTAGAAGCATCCAAAATAAACCAATGTCCCCACCTCGGTGTAGTATAACGCCTCAAGAGGGATTCCGAACTGATTTCCATGATAAAACCTTCTCATAGCAGCTAAAGGTGAAAACTAAAAGTTATCCAAAGGGTAGCATAGTAAAGACCTCGGGCATTGGCCATTTGAGACGCCGCTTTTCCACAGACAGGGCCTGTGCACATATTGATAACTTGAATACAGCGCCTGGTTGGCTACCATCCATAATAGCTCAAGTGGAAGTCCGATAAACCTTTGCCTTAGTGTGTTCTGTCCATCGTCCTAAGCTTTGGGTTTTGATGATTCGTGAACTAGAGATGACGGGTCAACTTCTCCTAGAAGTTTAGTCAACTCAACCGCGCTGGTTACGGATGTTGAACCAAAGCTATTCTGAGTTGACATTTTGACATCCGAGTTTGAAGTTTTGGAGTAAATAAAATCACACAGCCAGAAGTTGAGGCTATAATAGGCCACTGAAGTACACCGCAGCTGTCTGAAATAGCCCTGTGGCCTCCTCGTTTCCACCTTTCAAGTATAGATAATCGAAATCAATCTGATTAGATATATAAAGTTAAATTACAAATACCTAGGTAATAACAAGGGGACTACATATGTATTAAGTTGTATGGCCCGTCCTTGGAAATGCTTAGCCCATTGCTTGTCTCCTCCAGGACTGCCCCACAGGAAAATCGAAAATTCTTATCTTCACAATTTTTCCCTTTTTTTTCTTTTTTCCCCTCTCAGAGACACACTCTCTTTTCTCGGTAAAATGTCTCCAGCATGACTGGCTTGCCAGGTCGGGTTTTAATCAGATTCCGATTTTGAATTTAGAAATGGAAGAGGACCTACAACTCAATGGCACCGAGCGCATTTGCGTTGACGGGGAGGTCGCATTAATTCCCTCGCCCACCAATTCTCCAAATGATCCACTAAACTGGAGCAGCTGGAGACGGTACTGGCATTCATTTTTGGTCCTTGTGTTTGTTGCCCTGACAGCGGCAACCGCCAACGATGCCGGCAACGCTGGAAATGGCATGAACGCTGATCTGGGTATCACCTGGGACCAGATCAACATTGCTGCAGGAGTTTTGTTTGTCGGCATTGGATATACCACATTGCTCCTCGGCCCAGCACCTTTCTTATATGGAAGACGTATCTCCTATCTGATTTGCCTGGCGTTTTCCGTCATCGGCTCCATCGGGCTAGCCCGCACACAAAGTGTCGGGGACAACATTTGGAGCCAACTTTTCGTGGGCGCCTCCGAATCCTGTGCGGAAGCCCTTGCCCAGCTGTCTCTTTCTGATCTGTTCTTTCAGCATCAAAGAGGTCTGGTGCTGGGATTATACGTTCTTGCCACGAGTATCGGTACATTCACGGGACCCTTAGTGTCCAGCTTTATCGTCGACTCTCCCATCGGGTGGAGATACGTGGGCTGGCTTGCTGCAATCATATCCGGGGGCTTGATCGTTGTCTTTTATTTCACATTGGAGGAAACATTCTTCGATCGGAACAACCCTATTCACGGACATGATGCGCCTCCTGTCAAGGCTGAGCCCACCTTGAATGACGTCCCGCTGGACAAAAAGGACAAACCGATTGCGAGCGTGCAGCCGACATCCTCTGACTGTGAACTCGACGAAGAATGCGGCCAGGAAAAAGGAAAGACATATTTCCAGCGCATCGCCCTGATCACCCCATCGCCAACCCTGGTTGGGACAGGCTTCAAGCAGTATTGCCGCCGCCTGTTGCACACGCTGCGCGTCTTCACCTTCCCCGCAGTCCTCTACTCGGGCCTTCAATGGGGTGCCCAAGACGCCTGGCTGACCTTCTACCTCACTGTTGAAGCAGACAATTGGTACGGGGGACCCTGGAACTACAGCGACGCCGCAGTGGGCATCATGAACGTGCCGACCCTGATCGGGTCGGTCCTCGGCTGTATCTACGGTGGATGGTTCTCCGATTTCTTCGTCATGTGGATGGCCAAGCGAAACAAAGGCATCTTCGAGGCTGAGCAGCGTCTCTGGCTCTTGTTGCCTGTTGCGTTTATCGGCCCTTCTGGCCTCATGCTATTCGGGATCGGCTCGGATAAAGGCTGGGACTGGCATCTGCCGTATCTTGGACTGGGATTCATTGGTTTCGGCTGGGGTTGTGCAGGCGATCTTAGCATGGCATATCTCATGGATGCATACCCGGATATGGTGCTGGAGGGCATGGTCGGTGTGTGTGTCATCAACAACACTATTGGTTGTCTTTTCACATTCACCGCCCAGAATTGGTTGGATGCTCAGAGTCTTGCACAGGTTTTCATTGCGATTGGCGTCTTGAGCTTCTGCTTTATTATGACTACTGTCCCGATGATCTACTGGGGCAAGAAGTGTCGGAAAATGACTCGGAAGCAGTACGAGGCTTTCCTTATGCTTCGTGATGGACCTTCTTAATTGAGGGTATGTCTGGCTCGCCATTTTGTCAATAAATTCTCATAATATTTGCAATAATCTGTGTGTTTTGGGGGCCAAACTGAATAAGAAGGGCCGAGTCTGCCCTGACTTGAATTTACCATTTCTGCTTAGCTGCACTAGCTAACCATTCCTGCCTTACACTTGCGAGCCATCTTGCAGTGGTGTTGGGCTGTAGCAGAGAAAGAAAGGGGGAAAAAAACAGTAGAGTCTTTCTCATTTAGAACATCTTTGTCAATTGTATGAGCACCAATCATCTTCGTGGTCAAGTCTTTGATGCCATGTTTATGAGTAATTTGGAGACTCCAACGCAACTCAGACATGGCGCAATTAGGGTAATCTTAATGCCCCGCAGAGGAAAGTAACTATCAGGTCCTCACAATTGTTCGGAAGGTAGTACTGTACTCCAGACCAAGTCAATATGCGTATGTCGTTCGTCAACACTTTAATTTGGTCGGGACGCAAACTAAATGACACCCGTGGACATTTCCATGCAATGAATAATAAATTTCAGAAAGAATATCGACTAAAACTTCCAAGATGCCAGAGTCGGGTAAATATTCTTGAGGCGTACGTAGTCCTCCCGCTAGTTCCCAACCATCTGGGGCCAACTACGCAAGCTGCCCCGTCATCCTCCATCCAAGCTTTTTTCAGATGGATCACCAATTAATTTCAAGTCCACACCTAATACATACAACTGTTGTAGCGATATTCTATACATCCACATGTCTCTCAAGCCAGCTCCACTATGTTTTCTATCTACGGGCCCAATCGTTATCCCCCGATGTGGTGGCTGGATGCATTTGCGTCGTAGTCGATGTGATGTTCCAAGGTTGAACATATCAACGCACATCTAAGAATAAAACTAACGGACCCATGTTTATGTATCTGTTGCCCTCGCTTGTTCGCCGAGGCTAAATCCCACTGCTTATAATTCCTGGGGCTTCGCAGTTTTCCTCAATTTCTGTTGATCGTTGTGTGCATCTATTACTTCACTCGTTCACTCTATTGCTCTACAGGTTTCAATATGGTTTTTAAGTCTTACTACCAGTGGGCTACTCTCGCCCTGGCTGCGACTGTTGCTGCTCAGACTACCACCAGCTGCAACCCTACGAAGAGTATGGACTATCTCATGTGATACGCCAGGAAATCGCACTGACAGTTCGTTTCCAGAAACTTGCCCAGCAGACACCGGCCTGAACAAGTACCGTCTGAACACAGACTTTACCTCTGGATCTCTAGGTCGCTGGAACACCACCGCCGGCACCGTAACCAGCACCGACCTCGGCGCCAAGTTCACCGTCTCCGAGCAGGGTGACGCCCCGACAATCGAAAGCGAATTCTATATCTTCTTCGGTCATGTCGACGTCAAGATGAGAGCCGCAAACGGCACCGGTATTGTCAGCACCTGGATCCTAGAGTCTGATGATCTCGACGAGATCGACTGGGTGAGTCCACCGGCAGCTGAAGCCACCAAACCCCATCCTCCAAAAAAGAAGCAACCGCTAATATAAGAAATAGGAACAAATCAGCACCTATGATACTGAAATCCAAACCGACTACTTCGGAAAAGGCAACACAACCTCCTACGACCGCGGCACCACCGTAACCGTCTCAACCCCAGAAGAAACTTTCCACACCTACTCAATCGACTGGACCTCAGAGCGCATCGAATGGCTCCTAGATGGCGAAGTCGTGCGCACACTCGAATACGCCGACGCCGTCGACGGCACAAACTACCCCCAATCACCCATGCGCATCCGCATCGGTATCTGGGCCGGCGGCGACCCGGATAACTCCGAGGGCACGATCGAGTGGGCCGGCGGCGAGACTGATTACACTCAAGGTCCTTTCTCCATGTACGTTGAGTCGGTCGATATCATCAACTACAACCCGGCTTCCGCGTACAAGTACACCGATAAGACTGGCGACTATACAAGTATCAAGGCTACCAACGCTACTACCTCGACTAACTTGAGCTCGTCGAACTCGAGTTCTATTATTGCTTCGAGTAAGACTTCTACTTCAAGTAAGACTTCTGCTTCGAGTAAGACTTCTGCTTTGGCCAAGGTTAGCTCGTCGTTGGTTGCTTCTTCGTCGGCGTCGGCTTCGGCGGCGGCTTCTTCTATTAGCTTTGTCTCTGCTGCGCCGGTTTCTTACTATACTTCTATTTTTGCCATGGTTGTCGGCTCGCTTGTTGCTGGCTTGATTCGATTTTAGATGGTTGTGTTGATGATGTAATAGGTCTGGGTGGTTTGTCGGTGCGACCTGGTCTATAGATATACGAATTATTCTTATTTTCCAACCACTCCTTTTGTGATTTACTGTTGCAGCTAGGAAGATAAGAAGAATTAGCCGTAAAATATAGATGTAAAATGTGCAAACCAACTTTTCTATATGTACCCGATAATGCCTATACATTTCTGCCTTCTTATACATCATTACAGTCCGTAGAACCAATGATCTCCTTCCAACTATCAAGCATCTCCTGTTCGCGGGCAATACTCCCCCCAATGGCGGCCAAGGAATCTCGACCTAGGGCTAATCTTCCGGGGAGACTACGTCCCTCGCAGCGACCAGTCTTAGTGAAAGCCTCGAAGAGAACTTGAGCGCCCTTAATGGGGTCACCGGGTTGATGGAGACTGTAAGCAGCGAGGGCATCGCGGGTGGCCTGGGTGCCGGCGTCTAACTCGAGAATGCGGTTCTTGGCAGTGATCTTGTGGCCACCAGTAAGGAAGTTGGTGCGGAAGTAGCCCGGCTCAACACAGGTGACTTCAATATTGAAAGGAGCTAGTTCGTTGCGTAGGGATTCGGTGTAGATCGCGATAGCGGCCTTGGTAGCGCAATACATACCCGCCGCCGGGGAGCCCTGCCAGCCGCCGATCGAGCCAAAGTTAGCGACGACGCCGGATTTGCGGGCGCGCATAGAGGGGAGAGCCGCTCTAAGGACGCGGATCTGTGAGAAGACGTTGACGTCGAATTGGTCCACAATTTCTTCGTGGCTACATGAGTTAGACTTGCATTAGGCCTTAAATATCGCTATAAATAATAGGGCTTATTCACCTGCACTCTTCTACACCTCCTTCCAAAATATACCCCGCGTTGTTTACCAGAATGTCAATTGGACCAATAGTAGAAACAACGTCGTCGATAACCGCTTTGACTTCGGCATCGCTGGCTTGCACATCAAGCTTCTTCGTAATAACACCTATCGAGGCCAGATCGGATAGCTTTGAGGGGTCGCGCGAGGTGGCAACGACAGTGTCCTTGTTCTCAGCGGCCGTAATGGCCAACTGGCGTCCGAAGCTGGAGGAACAGCCGGTGATGAACCAGATACGGGGCATGATGGGTAGCGAATTTGACTGGTTTTATTTTTAATAGATTTAGAAAGAATGAAGGTATAGAAACCAATTTAGAATGATAAAACAACCAACACATCCTGAAACTTCAACTATATATGTATGCGTCAACGAAAGTCCGATATCTCCGGATAACTCCAGTTGTCCTAGTTATCTACTTACAAGGACATTACTTCTCATTCTCCGTCGGCTAGCGCTAATCTCCGTATTTTGCGCTAGAGTACGGAGTATACAGTGTCCCTTTCACCTCGTCGGCATCTTCATCTGCTACCACCTGCACCAACTACAATATCCACCAACTACAATATCCACCAACTACAATATCCACCAACTACAATATCCACCAACTACAATATCCACCAACTACAATATCCACCAACTACAATATCCACCAACTACAATATCCACCAACTACAATATCCACCAACTACAATATCCACCAACTACAATATCCACCAACTACAATATCCACCAACTACAACATCGCCGTCCAGGTCAATGACACAGTTGAGAGATATACCTCAGGTCTACTACGCAGAGCATTAAACTACTATACGCCTTGGCTGCCAAAAAATCCTAATATCCAACAGCTACAATATTTCGGTGATCCTCTGCGTGCCGCCCAACACTGACCTACGATCAGACCCTATCCAGCTGTTAGTGCATAGAGCAACATGCAATAAGAACATTGAATGCATAAGATGCTTATATGTACGAGGCTAGAATTAAACCCTACTCAGCAAGTCAGAAATACAGGCACAGCAAATAACGTACAATGAATGCCCAACAAGAAATGATTTGTATGGTGGTGATCAAGTCAAACAATAAGTCCCAACCACCTTATGTACAGCATTCCTTTAAGGACTTTGCTTTAGG
This sequence comes from Penicillium samsonianum, assembly GCF_028829775.1. Classification (NCBI taxonomy): domain Eukaryota; kingdom Fungi; phylum Ascomycota; class Eurotiomycetes; order Eurotiales; family Aspergillaceae; genus Penicillium; species Penicillium samsonianum. The sequence goes on along the minus strand of NW_026643260.1, from coordinate 3,666,481 downwards.
CCGATTTTCACTTTTTTTCTATTCAATTGGAGCATATGAAAGCGAAAAGACAGAGACAATAATTATAGGGGGCAGATTTAAAAGGCAGAATGATGCAGGGGTAGTAGCCGTGTCAACGCGTTAATTTGACGACACACCGACCGTGTTTTCCACTCAAATCAACTTGGCAGGCTTGGAACTTTGTATCAGCGCATCAAATGAAATCTTTAGTAAGAGGAATTTTGAACGATCGCCTGCGTGCGAGCATAATCAGAACACATCCAGGGATAAACCCCGACTATCGCATCCCTAGGGGGGCCTCACCAACGACAACAATCTTTCAATTGAGACAATCATCAACATTGGACCCTGGCTCTACCAAAGAAAGGCCCCTATCCTTTCCAACAACGGGATTCCCAATCATCGAAGCAGACCAGCCAGCCGAAGAAGAACAATTGTTCGACTACAGCGCCTATCGATACTACCCAGTACATATCGGTGAGATCTTCGAGGACCGCTATCAAGTATGTTCAAAGCTAGGCTGGTGTAGTTCTTCGACTATATGGTTATTTCCTCCCCGTTTCGATAACTGATATTGCATTATTGCAGAGACAAGAAATATGTCGCATTAAAAGTTTATATCCACAACTCGGTATTTCACCGTGAGCTCCCATTTTACCAGCACATTGCTCCCCACATGTCAAGTGATCATCCAGGGAGAGAGAATATTCGGCGATTCCTCTATTCTTTCACGGCCACTGGCCCATATGGCAGACATATCGTACTGGTTCAGGAACCCGCGTATATCAGTGTATTCGATCTCAGAGAAAGAATGCATGAAAACAGATTTCCAGAGGAGATGGTCAAATCTATCCTGACGGAGTTACTCCAGGCCCTGGATTTCCTGCATACCGAATGCAAGACTGTACACACTGGTCGGTTATTATCCCATGTTCAAGTGTTTATCGCTCTTATTTGTTTACTCACCCTCAATAGATGTTCATGCCTGTAATTTACTAGCATGCGACAACGAGAGCGAGAACGCCAAATTCAAACGCATTGAGGAATCGGAAATGGCCTCCCCCTCGGCACGCAAGCAGGTATCGCATGACAGAACTATTTATCTCTCGCGAGCCATGCTTCCGACGGAGGGACCGTTGCGGCTTTGTGACTTCGGTGAAGCTAGGATTGGGCCTGGGCCCTATGACTATCCGGCCATGCCGATGCCATATCGCGCGCCTGAGATAGTGCTCGAGGTGCCGTGGAGCTATCCAGTTGATATTTGGTGTGTTGGGCTTACGGTGTGTTCTGTCTATATTCCACTTCTAATGGTTTCTTCTTAACACAAGTGCTGATTTCTTTAACGTAGGCATGTGATCTTCTCGGCCTGAATAGGCTGTTCAGTGCCGACCACACGGCCGGCGATATGTATGAGGCAACCCACCTTGCAGAGTTGATTGCTATCTTGGGTCCGCCGCCTGCTGCGTTTCTAGAGCTCAATCCTGAGATGGCGGTTCAGTTCTGGGATGAAGATGGTATGTGGGGTTGCTTGATACATTCGATCTGTGACAAGATTTATTGCTAATCTGATTATCTAGGGAGATGGAAGGACATTGTCCCCATTCCTGAGACGGGCATGCTCGAGTCACTAGAAGGTCAAATGGGTCTACCTCTTGCATTTGTGAAGTTCATGCGCAGAGCCCTAACCTGGATGCCGAATGAGAGAGCAAATGCTAAAGATCTTCTAGAGGATCCTTGGTTGAAAGACTGATGTTCTATGTATGATATCGGGACTGCCTGAGAACAATCTCTACTCAAACCATTCCTAATTGTTCTTTTGGTCTAATTTTTATCATTGAATTCGGACGGATTCCAAAATGAACGAACTACAGGTTCGTTGGGCCGAGTGTAGACAACGTTTTTGGTTTCAGTTGAGGTGTAGGGATTGATAGATCTGACTACACCCATGGTTTGTGCATGTTGGCCGCTCTGCGTCCAACTAAATCCCAGAAAAATCACAAAAGAAAAAGAAGAGAATTCGATTCAACACCACAATTACCAAAAACAAAAAAGAAATTGTTGTGCATCATCCGTGAATCGAACACGGGCCTCGTCGATGGCAACGACGAATTCTACCACTAGACCAATGATGCTAGTTGATGTGTGGAGACCCGGGTCTTGGCTATATGAGCGGATTGAATAGTTTTGTGTGTAAACTCCACTATTTCTGTTGAATTGCATGTCACTTAGTTCTTTGATATCTATTGAGATATATGCTATGGTGGAATACTTGAATATCAGATTGAATACTAGAATTAGCTTGTATCCTTCGTCCAATATCTTATTCCCGGGATTTCGGTATTTCGTTGCACCATGTGTTCGGACTATAGCCGAAGATATATATCCCCGATATATATCTGGGATAGATTTCAATTATTTTCCATTTCCTCTCATATCAACCTGAAGATATTTGTCCCTACAAGATAATAAATAGATATACTGAAATGATGTCGATGAGATAAAAATGTAGTTAGTCATTAAGACTTGAATAGATGAACAGATACTTCAAATGCAAAAGAGCCAGCCCCATTGAAGAAAGGAAAAATATGCAACAGAAATGCAACAGAAATGGTATATATAGAGAAATCACTGTTCATCAGTGCTCGGGGGGAGGAGGAGGGTTGACGATATTCGGTATTGCCGAAGAAAAAGGATATTGATCGTCAAAGTGGTCCAGCTCACTTCCGTCGCCACTGTACCCAATGTTATCGCGATTGTCATCGATGATGCGTCCGTACTCGAGGAGAAGAAGATAGAGATAGATGTCAAGATCTTCGTTGCGTAGCGCGTGCTGCGCCCATTCCCGACTTTGAGATGCAATCACCTCAGCCTCAAAGTCATGCTTCTGGATGTACGGCTCGTTAACCGAGAACGCATCCACCGGGGATGCCTGTGGATCTAGACCAAGGAAGTAGGTCATTAATCCGTATAGGTCATCGTAGCGATTGTCCATGGGGACGAAGTGACGCCAGGGGAAGAGCCGGGAGTCATGCCATTCTCGGAAAATAGTTGCCTTGATCCCCAGGGATTTGCTGAGCTGAAAGGCGCGCCACCGACCGGAGAAGCTGTGACCGTCAATGTCGATGAGGTATTTTGCCTTGAACTGTTCGCTGAAATCCTTCGGCTTTTTGTAGGTCCAAATATCGTCGTAGAAGGAGCAGTTCGGGATGCAGCCCCAAGCCTCGGTGAAGCCGACATCGAAGTGGTCCAGTGAAAATTTGCTTGGGTAGAAGTTGGGATAAGCACGATACTGCCCCAGGCTGGTCTCGGAGAGGATAGAGACCGTCTCTGATCTCATACTAGTGTTGTTGGTAATGTGCACAAAGCGTTGGCGGTGCATATGCTGCCAATTATCTGCAAGTTGAACACCCCCAGAGGTGACGCCGCGCCAGAGGAGAGTGTCCGATTTGTCTTTCCAGTCATAGTCGTGTCGCGAATTGTACACGTACCGCTTGTCGTTCATGAAATACATATTCGCAGGGAAAAGGATATCGTTGTTCACGCTAACCTTGCACTCGCTGAAGACTGGGATCAGTTTCCTTGTGATAAGGTTGCTGGATGCCGAGAACAAGAACCCATGGTTCTCCCCAAGAACGGGACCGACGGTACAAAGATCAGAGGAAGCAGTGAAGTTAGTGACAAACCCACCCGAGGGCGATTTGTATAGCTTATCGGCATCCTCTACAGTGAGATTGTCATTCCGAGCGGGAGAGTGAGGGTCACAGGACTCCTTAGCGAAGTCCATGTATAGCTTTCCAGCAATCGAGAACCAGGACGGGTCAACATGATCATCGATGCTGGAACCCTTTTTAAACAGATGGTTCATGCCTGGAGTGAATCGATCCTGCGCATCGCTGGGTAAGCTTCTGGTGAGGGCTTCGGTGCGGAGGTATTCCTGGGTATCCTCAAACGAAACCATGACTCGCGGTTGATCCATAATATTAAGCGCAATATCCATGTCCGGAAGATACCGAGCAATGCGTTTAATCGACTTCCGCAGTGTTTCAACTCTCCACCCCTCAATAGGGGAGTAAACAACCTTCTTATTGCGGATTTGCACACCTGCAATGCCGTCGCTGGATTGTAGTTTTGCTGCCATCTGTCGGATTTCAGCCGGAGGAACTGCCCAGAAAGGCCGCAAATCGCCCGTAATCTGCTGGAAATCGTCCACGTTATGCGCCTTCTTTTTGCGTGCGAACATGTACCATTCCTTGAAACCGGGAGGTGGGTGTCGTCCATATGTCTCACGGTATTTGGCGACTGTTCGGCGGAAACTTGCTGAGCGACCATTATCATATTTCAGCCATTTTAGATTCGCTTCCCTCATCAGGTCGGCGATAGGGTGTTCATCGTGCGCATACTCTCCGAACACGGGTTTTGTTGTTGCGGCGAAGAGACTCAGATTAGGGAGGCGGATCACAGAGTTGTCGACAACATGGGTGAGGAATAGGATGTTGATGAAGCATATGGAGGTTGCTGCGCAGGCCAGTAGCAGGTAAAATGACCTGCGATTCCGAGGGAACGGGCCGAGCATTGAGAATGGTTCCCAAGATCGGGAGCTACCTAGGTTCTAGCCGCACACTCAATTTTGACGATCTTGCAGGGATTATTGAAAAGAAAGCACGAAGGCTATGAAAAGAAGGTGAAAAAGAACATGATTGGAATAAACACCTAGGAGTTGAGAAGAGGAAAGAGAAAAAGAAAGAAAAAGTCGCCATAAGGCCCCTTAGCTTCCCACTTCTCCAAAGCCCGTCCCAAGACGCCAAGGGTTCACAAACAAACATCATACTAATAGAGTTCTTGGCTGGTCTTTTCCAAAGGTTATTTAAAATTAAAGTATTATTTTAAGAGAACTAGAAGGGAGCTGTTAGAATCAATATTATACCGACCTACTTTGTATGGACAACGTTGTATAGAATATGTAGATCACCTTACTCCCTACAGGAGAGGGGGTTGATCAAAGGAACGTGGCCGAGCAACCCGTGGATCTGCCCAATCAGGAACCTTCGAGATGGAGCAGAGGCCGAGTCCAATTTGATTTGGATACGGTCGGCTCTTTGTGTATCTGCCAAGCATTACAATATACGACTAACATATTACATATTTGCACTATAATTATTTTCCAAAATTAGAGAATGGAGCAAGAATTTCAAGATCTATATACAACATTAGCCTTAAACATTAGGGTTATTGGTCTTCACGGACCGGGCGGTGAGACATTCCTGACTCGGCTCTTATATAAGCAAGAATTTTGGATGCCTCAGGCACAAATCCGTAGCTAAGAGCTGTCAATGCGACTCTCACACATCTTCATTACGACTTCTTTCAGCGCTCACAATTTCTCCCATGCAGATGACGTGATCAATAACTACTCATGGGTGACTGTCCCATCCGAAAATTATGGCCCTAAAACGTACTCGCGCCGCGCTCGAGGCCGATCTTCAAGCAGAGCAATCTCCATACGCCTTCTATGGAACCCCGTTACCACCACTTGAAGAGGGGGTCCGCGATGACGGATCCTTTGTGCCAATATGGAAACAAGAACTGAGGGACGAACATGGGAACAAACGTCTTCATGGTGCCTTCACCGGTGGATTCAGCGCGGGGTGAGTAGTCTCTAAACCAATGACCTCGGAAGGACAACCACTGACATCTGCTAGATACTTCAACTCCGTCGGCTCGAAAGAAGGATGGACCCCCGCGACGTTTGTCTCGTCCCGCCAGAACCGTGCCAAGAAGGCCGAACAGCAACGACCCGAAGATTTTATGGACGCGGATGACCTGCGGGAACAGGAAGAAGCCAGACAACTACAGACCGCCGATGAATTCGCCGGCTTCGGCTCGACCGAGCTAGATGCTACACGCAGAGCAGGACTCATGGATATATTGAAAACCGGCGGAGAAACCATGGGAGTGAAGCTCTTGAAAAAGATGGGTTGGCGCGAAGGTCAAGGGATTGGGCCTAAGGTGCGACGCAAAGCCAATCTGGACGAAATATCTGCTCCGGATGGTGATGCGGAGGAAACACACCTTTTTGCTCCTGAAAACCCACCCATGGTTGCCTTCATTCGCAAGACCGACCGCAAAGGTCTTGGTTTTGAAGGCGAATCGCGCCTAGAGTCTCACAATGCTTTGCAGCCCATTCCAGATGTCGAGGAATCAGACTCATTCTTTGGGGGGCGATTGGCCATTCAAGGGAAAGCTCAGCCCCCAAAGCCGAAGGAATCACGGCGGGGAGGACTTGGGGTTGGCCCTCTCAATGACACTGGGTCGGACGACGAGGATCCTTATTCCTTGGGTCCACAGATCTCATATAACAAGACCATTGGAGGAGATAAGAAGAAGAAGAAAAAGGTCAAACCAGAACCAACAATCGCGTCATCCAACCCACTTTTGAATTCAAAACCCGTGTTCATATCGAAGAAGGTGGCCGCATCACGAGGGATTGGGGGTTTCAGAAAGTGCCGCGACGGGCGCCTACCGCTAGATGGATTCATTCTTGCCGATGGCATCACGGGACTGTCGATTTCAGACAAGAAATACGATCCCCCCGTGATACCCGAGGGGTGGAAACCAGCCAAGGAAATCTCGTCAGAAAAACGAGACCAATCGAATTATGTCTCTACAGCTGACGCCGCAAAAGCCTCGTCGCTTAATCCCACGTCCAGAGCAGCACTTCTGGGCGAGGATCAATTGCCTGGGAAGTCTATCTTTGATTACATGACCCCTGAGGCACGAGAGAAGATTGCCAAACTTACCGGCAACACCAATTTACCTCCGGCTTTAGGAGAAAAGGCACCCAAAGGATACGAATTCCCTGAATCACAGAAGCGCAAGGATTTTTGGGACCTCGTGCCAAAACTCGACAAACAGATTGCCGCCCAAGCCCTAGCTCGGGCCGTTAGTGGGTGGATGCCTTACCAAGAAGATGAGAAAAAGCGTGCACGCTACCAAATATTCCTCGAAGTCAGTGCTGGGATTCGCTCTACCCTCCCAGAACGGGTGGAAGGGTCCAGCACCGATGAATGGGTTATAGAGATGCAAGAATTTGGCCGAGCTGCAGAGGTCTTCAAACCCATGTCCGGAGTTATGGCATCCCGATTTACCTCCTCATCGACCGCGCCCAAGGTTGTCTCAGATGCCCCCGACTCTGCAGAATCTGGGCTCAGCAGGCCCGCTGAAAAGCCTGACGATCCCGCAGTAGCAGCTGCCAAAATTGGCATGTTCGGCCCAATGACTCGAAGCACAATCCCCTTTTACCCATCTCGTCTTCTATGCAAGCGATTCAACGTCAAACCACCAGAGAATGTGCAACTTGACCCCGGCGAACGGCCTGGAGCCTCCAGTTCCGGACCTGGCACGCACTTCCAGTCCGCTGGATTCCAAGCTGACACTGCGCCAAAGCAATTGGTGTCGCAAGATATCATGAACCAACTTCTCATAGACTCGTTAGGTTACCTACCAACAGCAGATGGCCAGGATCCATCTGCAAGTGGTCAGCCTGCTAACGCGGCGCCACCACCAGTAGTTGTTGAACCTGAGCGCAATGATGCCCTGGAGGCAGAGCGGCCCGGCGATGCTGTTTTCAAAGCTATCTTTGGGAGTGACGACGAAGATGACTAGAATTACTTATTTGTATAATCCAATGAGAATTCATGTATTTTTTTTAGTTATAACCCTGTACTCTGTACGAATTAAGCAATTGCGCTCTGTAGATAATTCAATGTTGTGTGACTGCTGGAGTCGTCCCGGCGGCATTAGAAGCGCGAATGGGAGAAATTGTGGAATGTAGCCTTGTTTCTCTTTGTTTCTGTTTCTGTTTCATTTTTTATTCCTTTTCCTTTGACGGCCGCCTCTTTCTGCCTCGTCTCTAATTTTTGCCTCGTCTCTCACCCAATAGGTCTGTGCTCAACCTTAAGGATCTAGTTCGCTTTAGAGCGTTGCCACTACTCCACGCCAACCCCTCTCAAGCTATTTTCCCCTCCTCACATGGAGCTGCTTGATCGCAAGCAAGATGGTAAGAATCCGACCCCAAACCCCCGAACCCCCGAACCCCAGAACCCCAGAACCTATACATATATCATCATCATTAAGACCGGTGATATTTCTTGGCATCGCATGTCACACGACCTAAAGCCCCGGCTCTCATCTCCATACCATGCAAACCCGCAATGGCCCCATAACTATAACTAACAATCCCCCCTTTCAACACAGGGCTGCTGCGAGTCAGTACTGTCGCGTAATGTCGACGACCAACCCCCAACCCAAGAACGCATCTCACATACAACAGCGACGAGGGATACGAGCGACCGTTCCACGCAGCCAAGGCAACGAACGCGGCGCCCCCCCAATGTCCCTCTAATCGAGCACTACAACGAGCCAGTACGCAGCCATGTGTGGCGCAGCAAGCGACGAACATGGACGCGCGCACAGCTGGACCGCGAGCGCGCCGAGTTCTTTGAGACGCGCGTTGCCGGCAGCCCAGAGATCTGGGCTGCTGTTTCGACAGTGATATCATTGATTCGAAGCGGTGACTTCGTTACTGCGCAGGGGATCATTGATGCTGCGGGGATTACTGTTCCCACCGGGGATCTTTGTGAGGGTTGCTATGATGAGCAGGGCGTGCTTTACAGGGTTCCGCAATGTGTTGTTAGTGATCCGGAGAATATGGCTCCTTCGTCTTCGCGGACGGCTAGTGAAGATGGCGGTCCTGCTGGATCTGAAGAGGAGCCGGATACTGGGACGCTCTCCGATGGTAAGCTCGCTACGGATGATGCTTCCGGGGACGAGTTGATTTCCCAGGATGTTGAACGCCGCCGTGATGAGAAGGGGAAGACGAGTGAGCGGGATTTGATCCGTGTGCTTGCTCGTTTGAGTGATCGTGGAGGTCCGGATATCTTGCTTTCTATTGGTAAGGGTCAGACCGTGGGGTTCTTGGCGAGGAAGGTGCATCAGGAAGCCAAGGTTGGTATTTGTTCTTATTGATTTGTTCGTTTCGTTTTGTGGACTGTTGCTGATTTGTTCTTTAGCTCAAGGATGATAGGCGCGTTCGAATCGCTTACCTAGGTCACTTGCTGAATGAGCGTGAACCGCTCGTTGATCAGGGGTGGAAGACTGGCCATGTTGTCAATGCTTTCGTCGTTTCCCCCGTTGATGATCTAGGCCTTTGACACCGATCCTAGGAGGGCTTGCTTCGGAACCTTTTTTGAGGCATCGCCAATCGCCCTCTACCAACGTCACTCCTTTTCTCCCCCTCTCGATTTGGACCTCCAGCGTTCTGGCGTTTCTGTCATCTGATCTCTTTTTTGCATAATACCCCGAGTCTTTTCTTTTGTTTTTTGCTCCAGGTACAACCTGGCAGATACTCTTCTTGCGCCCATCTTCTGTTTATCTGTTTACTTTGGCATCTTACTTGGGGATATTCATACCCGAGTGAAAGCAAACTAGCTCTCAACACGATGTCATCGCTCTTGCCTGTCGAATTTTGTGCATCTAATTACTTGATTTACTTATGACCATGCAATGTCTCCATTCTTCCAAGGTTCCAAGGTGTGTGTCATATTCTTATGTAAACCCAGGCTGGCCACCAGGTACCCGTGGACCTAGGTACATAGAGGCCCTACACCTCCATAATAAGCATTTCAAGCTAGCTCTGCCACATTTGACCCATCACTTCAAGTTCTGAAAGTTGTTTTAGCGAGCTCTTTACCGATTACCCACCACGCGATCGGCACATGCAGGCGTCACGTGCCATGACGTACGTGGAGTACACACCAGGACTATCATAACCCCAAACCTCCTTTGGCGTGCAGCTGGTAGCTCTCTCACCCCCGCGTGTTAATATCCCACATTCTCTTATAAATCTGGGGGTATGGACAATCCACATAGCCATAATATGGACTACGAAGCAGACCGTCAGACACGCGAAGTATATCGATATTTCCAGCCAGAAAATCCGGCGGCGCTTAATGCATCACTTCAATTTGATGACCATGTGGCGTCAATAACAGATTTTTCAAGAGTGACGACCCCTTTTGCACCCGATGCCTCTGACTCAGAGAAAAGTTTCGCTGAAGGTAGCTCTCCGTCAAGTCCAAATACAACTTTGACTTCTTTTGCACAACTGGCCGCTCTACGCCTGAACGCACAGCGTGCTTTTATTACGTACATTACTCTCCTGCTCCAGCGTGGGACTTGATCTGACTTTTTCCAAAGTGTATTGAACACCGACTCTCAGTTTATATTGGCTGAAGCCACAAGAAACACCAATCTTGGAAGCTCAAAGTCGTCTATCGGAGAAGGAGATACACTCTTCGCTGGAACATCGACATTGTTAGATGCTTGGAACATATGCCAGGTAAGCCGATCTTTGAAATATTGCAATATTTTACATATTGACGCCTATTTCCTCGAATAGGAAACAGTTGCAATTGGCTCAGACAACGAAGATGGATTGTATTCATTTTTGGTTGTCAACGATCTTCAACAGGAAGAACGATTCAGAGAATTGCCTTTTGTAACAAAAGATCCACACTCCCGTTTTTATGCCGGAACGCCCCTAACCAGCGATAGCGGTATCAATTTGGGATGTCTGTTTGTATTGGATTCTGAACCCCGCCAAGGGCTATCTGATATCGAAAAGGATACATTGGGAAAAGTGGGAGAGTTGGTTATGGACTATTTATTGGTTAGCCGTCAAGCCGTAGAAGGGCGACGCGCCTCGCGGTTATCGCGTGGCCTCCATCTTTTCGTCGACGGCAACTCCAGTTTTGCCAGCAACGCTCACATGTCTTCTCGGTCGAACAGCTCAGCACAGAGTTTGTCCCCGGGAGCATCACCTCACCTCAGAGCCAGCAGATCTCCAATTTCCCAAAACGATGGACTAGATTTTCGCTCAGCACGCTCTGGATCGGGAAATGCGTCTCAAAACGGCGATACACAAACTTTGAACCAAGATTCCAACCAGAATGACACATGTGTTCCCCCTAGTCCAACGGCATCGTTGCATGGCTCACGACAGGACGACAGTATCTCGGAGGACCCCTCGAGTAGCAACCACTGGCTTTTCCAACGTGCTGCGAACCTCTTGCGACAAAGTCTGGACTTGGACGGTGCTGGCGGTGTCATGTTCTTGGAGACCAGTGATAACTCCTCCGAATATGTCGCAGCCGGTCATTGTGACCCCGCTGAATCCATAAATCCTGCTCCTATTCTTGCGCTGTCCACCAGAGATGATCCATTTTCATACCAGGCAAGCTCTACGTTGTCAGATCCTGCTGTCAATCTTGACAAGGTCTTCCTGAAACAGTTGATGCACCGTTATCCTAAAGGGAAACTCTGGTCATTCCACCGCGATGGGACATTTTCAACTTCGGAAGATCAGTTAGCCGACGAGTCTCGGAAACAAAGGAAGAAGTCCAAGGCTTCGGAGACCAGCAACCTGAATGAGTTCTTCCCTGATGCATGTCAAGTCATGTTTGTCCCACTGTGGAATGCCACAGATTCCCAGTGGTTCGCTGGGTGCTTTTGTTGGACTCCCCGGCCAACGAGAGTTTTCAGCCCTGCTGTTGATCTGAGCTCAGTATTTGCCTTCGGATCCTCTATTATGACCGAATACAGCCGTGTTGAATCAGTTATCGCAGACCGCCAAAAGGGTGATTTTATAAGCAGTATCTCTCACGAACTACGCAGCCCGTTGCATGGTGTCTTGGCTGCCGCCGAGCTTTTCGGAAGTACTGCCTTGGACCAGTTCCAGGAGACCCTCCTCGATACGATAAATGCGTGTGGTCGAACTCTCTTGGATACGATGAACCAAGTTTTAGACTTCAGCAAAATCATGTCATTGGAAAGACATAAGAAAACCTTCAGACGTGGAAAAGATCCGTGGAAACCAAGACCCTTTGAAGAACCTGTGGCGCGTCTGGATGCATTGGTTTTGACAGATGTGGCTCTTTTGACAGAGGATGTTATAGACAGTGTGTGTTTGGGTCATTCCCATATACAGAGGTCAGCCACGTCCACCAATCGCCCCACAGATATCTTGTCAACACTGCCTTCCAAGTCAGCAAAAGCGGACAGTCAAGTTGGTCCCATTTCAGGAGTGGACGTCGTTGTTGACATTCCTGAGGATGACTGGATGTACAAAGTCCAGCCGGGGTCACTGAGACGCCTAATTATGAATATCCTTGGCAATGCACTGAAGTATACCAAAAAGGGTCGGATCTCAGTCTGCATTGAGGCCACTGAGCACTCAAAAGGTCGCTCTCGACGCCAGGGTCTCGAAGATATGGTGACATTGACCATCTCAGACACGGGTAAGGGCATCTCGACGGAATATCTTCGGAAGCACCTATTCACTCCGTTCTCACAAGAAGATCCGCTGTCAGTAGGCACTGGTCTGGGTCTATCAATTGTTCGCGCCATCGTGAAAACTCTCAACGGGAAAATTAAAGTTCGAAGCCGACAGGGCGAAGGCACTATTGTCAAGGTGTCACTTCCTCTCGAACGTCTAGTTGGGGATGAAAACCCACAATCGACCTCTCATAAGGAAAATTCAGACCAAAATACTATACTGACGGCATCTTCTCAACTCCGACGTGTCGGCTGTAGTGGGAAACGTGCTGCTATCTGGGGAATCGATCCGTCTCGTGTCGGCGAGCATCAGTTCTGGGCTTCCATAGCTCGGTATATCACGGATTGGTATGGTCTGCAGCTTGTCCCTCTGTCTGCCAATGAGCCTATTGATATCCTGTTTGCGGACGGAAGGGATCTGTTAGGAAAAGAAATAAACGGTTTCCCAGCAAAATTACCAAGTTTACTCGTCTTTTGCAGCGAGACAGGCGATTATGGTGATTCTAGGGCACAATGGTCACAACTTGCTGACTATCTGGCAATTCTTCATCGGCCTTGCGGTCCACGAAAACTTTCTCGCGGTATTCTGAGCTGCCTGGATAGAAGACCGACAACCCCTACGTTAAATCGGCAGAATTCCGGGCAAGGCTTAGTACTTCCAGAGCGACCCTTTCTTGCAGTCTTGGATTTGCCAATCGAACAGTCCAACTCCTCATTACCAGTAAATTTACGATCACCAGATGCTGAACCATCAATCCCCATGGCGGGGTCCAGCAATCGCACCATTGATCATACAGAGCGCAGCGCTTTTGTTTTGACGTCGCGTACTGACAGCTCTGGTCGCACAATATCTGGGGGTACTGACTCCACCAATGCTGGGTCTTCTTCATCTACTCGATCTTCATCTGGCGGCTCAGGTCATGTTAGCACCTTATCTGGGAGCCAAAGCAGACCTCGGGTCTTGGTGGTAGATGACAACAGCATCAACCTTCGCCTCATGATGACTTTCATGAACAAACGAGAAGTCGTGGTTTTAGATAAAGCCGAGAATGGCAGAGTGGCCGTCGATGCGGTTGAAAGGATGTCACAGGGATATGATCTTATTTTCATGGACATGTCTATGCCAATCATGGACGGATTTCAGGCGACACGCGCCATTCGTGCGATTGAGAAAGAACGGGATGACTGTATTCCGGCAACAATCATCGCGTTGACAGGACTCAGCAGTCCACGCGATGAATTCAGAGCCTTGGACGCAGGAGTGGACCATTTCCTTATGAAGCCTGTTTCTTTTAGGGAAGTATCAAGGCTTATTGATAAATGGGAAGCCAAACTGGCGAAATAAAATATGGCGATCGGTATCTTACTTGATGCAGGCTTGCCACCCAGACGTGGAAGACCACGTTAATGATCATGGGTTTCTTACATTGGCGTTTTCGGTTTCATTGGCGTTTTCGGTTTCTGTCTCCATACCCTTGCTGCTATTTGGGCTGCACATATGATGGACGATGAGGAGATGATGGCACGATTCGATTCATTGTCTAAGGTTTTTTCTATTGCGCCCCTACAGCTTCAGGGGCGATTATATCTACACACAACGCTCAGTGGCGGTAAATTGGACGCCGCAAATGGCTACTTTTGATGCCATTTCCAGCATTCTGTTTACTAGAACGGTTGATCATCACGATCCTGTTATTCGGACTAACTTTTCTTTTACCAGGCGCTTATTGGGCGCTGCTCACTAGGCGATTAGTCCTATTTTGGTAAGTAGTCACCCATATCTCTCAACCTTGGAAGTATGAACGGCCGCATAAGGCATATGTATAGACCACTGACCCATAATCGATGGCTTGAATATGCTCAAGCCTCTAGAGAGGGACTTATGAGGTAAGCTTTGACGATGGATTGATGCACTACCTAGGTACTTGGCTACTCGTTACCTATGTAGCCCATCTATAATCAAGGAAGGATAATCCTCCAATACTTTTCATAGCTTCTCTCTTTCAGCGCATCGGTATATGTAACGGTTCTATTCTCAACTTGCATTCAGCGGATGTTGTTCTGCCTTATGTATCAGGCTCCAAATAATCTTAAGTAATCACCGATCTGGAGCTCCTGGACAAACAATGCAAACACCTCTATCGCAAAGGAAAAAAATAATTTATCGCAATCTTCGATCTGGATTTTGAATTAAGACAGCAGTTCGATAGTCTCGAACTTTTGATTGAACTCAATTCAATTGCATACCTCTTAAGGGTAGTCTCTGTATACCGTCACTGAGATCAACGACCACCTCTACCTTGATTCAAAAGCTTTCCAATCGCTAGTCTTGTCAATTCGTGACATAAAACCGTACCAATGGACGGCCAAAAAACTCCTTTCGTGAGGGAGCTCGGCTCGAGTGGTATGAATATTTTTTTTCCGAATTGGAAAACTACAACGCTAATCGATCTCTTTAGACCGGAAAGTCCGCGACAAGGCCCTTGAGTCTTTAACCAAATTCGTGCGCTCTCGCACCGATCTGACCCTTGTGGATCTCCTCAAACTGTGGAAGGGCCTGTTCTATTGTATGCACTACCTCTATATTCGCCGAACACAAATCGCAACATAAACTAACCTCCTCCCAGGCTTCTACCACTCCGACCGACCCCTCACACAACAAGCCCTCGCCCGCGCACTCTCCTACTCTCTCGTCCCCTCCCTCCCCCAAGCAACTCTCCACCGCTTCCTGCGCGCCTTCTGGATCACCATCGGCCGGGACTACCACTCACTAGACCGCATCAGACTGGACAAGTACCTGATGCTGATCCGTTTCTATGTCGGCGTGGCATTCGAAGTTCTCGTGAAGAACAAGAGCTCAACAAAGAACGCAGACGGGAAAAAGCGCAAGCGCGAAGACGCAGCCAAGCAGGGCCGCGGCAAGAAGCAGAAGAAGCAGGCTGAGGCCGAGATCGTCGAAGACGAGGAGGAGAAGGATAGTGCCGAAGACCTCGAGGCTAAATTCCCCGATCTCGCGGCTTATATCTCCATTATCGAGGAGGGTCCTTTGTGTCCGCTGAACTATGATGAGGATCAAGCTCAGGATGAGGGAGACCCAAATTACGTGCCTATGTCGCATGGTCCTGACGGGCTGCGCTACCACCTTATTGACATCTGGGTCGATGAGTTGGAGAAGGTTCTTGAGTTTGAGGAGGTGGCTGGTGATGACGACGAGGAAACCCCGAAGCGGAAGATCAAGGGCGATGTGCCCATTGAGCTTATTCTGAGGCCGCTGGAGAAGCTGCGCGCCGAGAGTGCCTACAAGCCTGTTCGGACGAGGGCGGCTGAGGCCTTGGAGGATGAGCGGTTGTTCGAGTGGGGCGTTCGGACAAGAAAGTCTGAGGAGGACGATGACAGTGAGGAGGAATGGGGTGGCTTCGAATGAATATTCTAGTTATAGTATGTGAAAAGGATTTGTATAAACAGATTGAATTCATTGCACAGCGTGCGAGCGATTATGTCCATCAGTTCATCCCGGTTCTATCATAAAGAAGCCGGTGCTAGGTATACAGGTGTAAAGGGCTACAGAATGTATTCACATGTCTCCTGTTTCATTTGGTTTTACTGTACAGTCTGTATAGCCTGATCACAGAGTATCAAATGTCTAATGCGACTTATCGATAAAGCACCAATTCTTTTGCGCTAGGGTATCATGAGTGGATGCAAAGACCCGGCAAGCAGTGGATATATAATGAGCGGACTCCCAACAATGATAGGGGGCGGATTGAATGCACACTTTAGCGAGGACCTGCCGCCTCATAGAAACGGCCGGATTTGGTGAGTATCGTGCCCAGTCCCTGGTGGACCTCGGCTTGGAACGCCTCGAAAGGCACCCGTTCACCATCGATACTGATGTAGCCCTCCTTCTGGTGAGGAACTAGACGGAACGCAGACGCTTTGCGGACATTCAGGTCTGGCATGTCGAAAAAGCGACCACTGGGTACTTCGTTCATCATTGTAATCGCTGTACCACGACTGACTGTTCCGTCGATAGTAATCACGTCCATCAGGCCATCGTCCGGCAATGTTGCAGGGAACATATTCGTGTCTTTCGACATGATGGCCATATTTCCCGCGTAGAAATTGCCCATAGTTTCTCCCGAAATCACCTCCCATCCCTCTGGCAGTTCGTCCGTCACGGTGCCGTACTTGAGCTCTGGTAGGCCTGGGGACTCTGCAGCAATTTCGAGGCGTTTGCTGTCAGCATCCAGCTCCTGTGGGCGTGTAGTCCACGCAGCGTAGTGTTCCTTAATTCCCTCCTTGTCACCAATCTCCACCTTGATGGCTATATCACAAGGCCATATGGTCCGCCGCAACAAACGGACCAGGAAACCGTATGTAAACCGCTGAGCGCCCATCCAACGGATGTTCTCGGTACCCAAATCACACTCGGCGACGATTCCAAAAGATTGCGAGAGGAAAGAGAGCGTGCGCGAATCTTTCTGGGAGATCGAGATGAGGTCCAGCGGAGTTCTCAGCCCCTTGACGATTGCCAGCGCCGCAGTCGAGACGCTACCAGTTCCGAAAGCATTCCATGTCAACCCGTTCCCAGAGCCACATGGGAGCAGCGCAACGGCAGTTTGTGCCAGCGCTTTTCGAGCATCTGGCCGCTTGCCCAACCCGTTGAACACCTCGTAGGGCAAGCCGTCGCCAGAGCAGCAAACAACCGCATCGTAGGCGTCGATATCGAGATTTTCCGCAATTTCAATTGCATGTCCCCTGTATTCCGTATTCTGTACATCCACCTGGCACTTCGCCGCGGCGAAAACTGGCGCCGCGTATCGCTGATACAAACTCGCAGCTGTGCCCTTCCCACCAAAAGGATTGACCAATACCTTTAGCCGTTTTCCGCGCAGTGCCTTGGCATAAGCCGCATCAAGTAGTTGCCGTGCCCATGTCTCGATGGTCTTTTTTTCTTTTTCGGAGATTTGGTATTGGACGGTCGTTACGGAAAGATCGTCCTTGGCAGCAGGCTGTGCATAGGCGATGACGAGATTTGAAGCAGTGACTTCGGCACCGAGGATGTTGTACAGCGAGATGGCATGGTTGGGTTTTGGTTCTAAAATGCGCGCAGCTTCGTCAGACCATTTTCATCAATAGTAGCGCCAGCGATAACGCGGCATCGCCAGAGGGGCTGGTACCAACTTACTAGACTGGAGCAATCCGCAGCAGCGACGATCTGGTTTAGCTGGGCGGTCATCTGCGTGGGTGAGCATATGTCCAGGCGCCGGGTGTGGAGTAGTCCATACCAAGTATGAGGAGCGAGTCAGCGCCGATGGTCAAAGAGACAGATTGGTCGACAATCAGCGTTGTGTCATGCGAATCCTGCGAGGATTCGTCTGGGGAGGACATTTTGGATAAGGATGGAGATTCAGGACATTATAGATAAAGAGGAATAACCTTAAGAGTCTAGGGGAGGGAAGTGGATTATAGAACAATGAAAGTGCCCATATGCAGCCGCGGAGTTCCGGTGGGCCCGGGCATGTGGTCCCTGCATTTCAAATATGTCAACATTCGAACATACAGATAGTCCTGTACGGAACATATGTTGAAATACTAAGACATTTATGTACATAAATATATAATAGCTGTTTAGAGGAGACTACTATAATACCCTGGAAGTATCAAAGACATTGTTCTCTATCCACTACTCCTGATGAGACATGCATCTCATCTACACAATAAAGAGACATATAAGTAAACAAATTCGTCTCGAATGAACAGAACAGACAGTTAAGAAGAGAGGGGGAAAAGGATAAAAAGCATAATATAGACCGCAAACCGCTGGAAAAACATTGACTTATGCAGTCGCTGCCTTGAGACCCTTCAGAGAGCCTAAGCTCAGTGCCAGACCCTGGGAGCGACTTCTTATCCGCACAAACCCTGTAATTGGCCCATCGTCTCCCTCCTTTTCGATGCTCAGGTTTGCTAGTGCATCCTCGCCTGGTTACATAGTCAGCTATCAAATCAAGTAGAAAGGGGTGGCTTATTAAGGGGTTAAAAACATACCGAACACACTGCGCGCATACAGGTTCGCGCTCAGGAAGCGGCAATCTCCCTTGAGTGAAGCATCGGGCGTCAAGCAGGCCATATTGGTGCTCTCCATCAGCTGCTTGAGGAATTCACGCAGAGTCTTGGCCTTGGAATTGATGTTGACCTTGTTCTCCCACTCGAACTCAGTCCACATGGTACGGAACTGAGTCTCGGTGCAGTGAGCAGGCTGGATGTAGTCCATGATGTCGGCATGGATGTCGTTGAGAATGACCACATGGGTCTCGGTAGAGCTGGCGCCGTCATAGACAATGTTACCAAAGATAACACCGGTATCGGTTGACGAAACCTTGACCGTAGCCTGGACATTCAAGAAGTCGCGTGGGCCTAGGTTGTTGGTGGATGGCCGCTCAACGACCTTGAGGTCACCCAGAGTTGCGAACTCCACGCACAGGTTTTGCAGAGTTTCCGTTGTTTGGTTGACCAGCAGGACATCAAGAACAATGTCAAACTGGTGAACGGTAACATAGGCTTCAGCATAGACCGAGTCGGAGAAACCAGTCAATTGTACAACCCGGCTGAGCTTCGAAGAGACGTCCTCCACGGTCGAATCGCCACCGGTTGCCTTGGCAAGATCCATTTCGATTTCCTCCCCGCCCTCGACGGCGTTCTTCTTGGTGAATTGGCGAATAGGGATGGTATCGTCAATCTGCACGGCACTCTTGGCCTTCTCCACTGCCTCCTTGGCAGCCCTCTTCTTATCCTCGACCTGGACCATGGCGCGGAACGCCTTGCGAGTGTCTTCCAAGAAAGTGGCTTCGAGCTCCTTCTTCTCGGAAAATTCGGCGAGGGATCGTACACAGGTCAAGATACGATCCACGGAATCCTCATCAATAGGAGCCTTAACGAAGTGAGATTGGCCAACGCGCATGATGGAAATCATGATAAGCATGGCCTCGGCACGGAGAGCGTTGGTACGAGCAGTATCCTGCGACACCTCGGAATGGCGCATCACCAACTTGGTCAAAGTCGAAGAAAGCACCGTTGCCAGGTAGTAGTCGCCGTCCAAAATAAGCTGGCGCAGAGGGGGCTTCTGTGCGGCCTTGACAGCCTCGAGACGAGCAGCTGCCGCCGATTGGCTGGTGAGAGCACTTTCGGTGGCGTAGGTGCCATCTGCAAGTACCTTTCGGGATCCAGTAGGTGCGGCCTTGGATTGGCCATTGGCCTGCTCCATCAGCAGGGTGTTGTCATCCGGAACCTCATCCAGGAGTCGTTGTTCGGATGCCAAAATTGGGATTTCACCAAGGCTGGCTCTGATTGTCTTCCAAGCATCGCGGATATCCTTCTCCTCCAGGGAGTATTCGCCAACAACCCAGAGAACTCCGCGGTAGACCTTTCCAGCTCGAACCTCACTCAAAGTTGAAACCAAGCGGGCAACAATCGACCCACGCAGGTCAGGGAATTTCTCCACGACCTCTTTGACGAACGAAATCACATCGACAGCGGAGTTGTTATTGAAGTCGGCAATGAAGTCCATGAGGAGATCAACCACGCTAGCAGCAATTTCGGAGAACTTGATAGCGCAGGAGTGTATTGACTGTACCAAGATTTGGCGATACTCGCTGTTCTGTGGGGGTCGTTAGTACCGATGGGTTGTGCAAAGTGACTGTATAACCTACCTGTTCATATTGTTCGTCGACGGTCTTGGCAAGTTCTTTCTTGAGCAGCATGATGATTTCTTCCACGTTCTTGCTCGAGACCATCTCCATGGCAAGGTTGAGGGCCTTTCTCCGGACATCAATGTCAGGGCTGCTGAGAACCCGCAGGGCCTCCATGGTCAGGTCGTCCAAGACACCCTCATTGCGAATTCTGAGCTGGTTCACACGTTCCAAACAAATGAGCTTGACGTTGTTGTCGGCCTCCCGAATCGCGAGCTCGATCAGCTTGCTCGCAGCGGCTTTGACGGCTACAGGGTTGCTTGTGAGGGCGGTAAGAGATGTTGCGGCTTCGTAAACAACGGTGCTAGTGGAGGCGTCGAGGAGCTCGAGCATGAGTTTCAGGTATCGCGACTATTGTTCGTTAGTGACCCCGACACTATTACTTTGAACGCTGTAAACCCACCTTATTCTGAGGGTTCTGTACTGCGTCCTTCCGGAGGAACTCCAACTCGGCTAGCTGGACCAACTCATCTGTGTTTGGGATTGTGTCAAACGTGGTGCGCAGATACTCGAGTGCCTTCTGGTGGCTAATAGACATGAGTGCCGCAAAGGCATTACGCTTGCAGGTGCTGTCAGTCTCCGATTCGAGGAACAACTGAAGCAACTCCGGCGCGTCGGGAATGAGAGACTCGGAGTGCAGGAAAATAGACGATACAGCCCAGACTGCATTCTTGCGAACATAGGCGTGACGATGTTGCAGGCACGAACGTGCGGAGGAGAGGAGGGGCTCAATGAGCTCTGGTTCGCGGAGTTTGGAGAGGAATCGGAGGGTATTGCCTCGAATGTATTCGTTGGGATGTTGAAGATCGTTGCGAATGCCGTTACTGCGAAAGAAAAACTTGTCAGACATGAAATATTATGTAGCAATGGCCAGGGGCATCCTTACCAGACCAGGATCATCTCTTGCTTGAGCTTGCCAGTAGAATCGTGTTTGGGGCAGATTTCATAGAAGAAATAGAGCAACTTCTTCAATGCCTTGCTTTTCGACGGCATCACAAAACGAATGATGTGCATGAGGATTTGCGGCATAGGATCTCCGTTCAGCATGATGGTGACAATTGTCCGCATTGTTTCCAACTTGGTCTCATCGTTGCCTTTCTCCAGCTGCAGCTTCAGCTCCTGCACGGTCGGCTGGTCGGCAGTATTGTCCACATGGAGCAAACTGTAGGTATTTTCGAGAAACGACGCCATGGTGGTGGATTGGGGGGGGAATCGGAACGAAAGAGAGCTGCAAGTTGTCAGTTCCGGGGTTGTTTTGGGGACACATCAGCATATAGGAATCAACACATACAGTAGGGGTAATTCTCCCAGGAGTAGGAGTTTGCGCCAGATATCAAGAACAAGCAATTAGTGTAAAGCAACACCCCTCGCCAGCCCTGAAATCATTAGATGTTATATGATGCGCAATGGGGAGGGACCATCAACTTGTCCCTTAATCTGGCCCCCCGGCGCCGTCTGTGTGGATGACTAAGCCTCAACCCGCCGCTTTTCAACTGCCACTTCGACGTCGATTGCTACTTTCCCCATTCACTTACGACCTCTACGATTGAGATTCGCCAGGATGTCGAATGAGAATTTCTACCTCCGATACTAGTAAGGATGATATGAGTGAGCCCGGGTTTCCTCAGCTGCTGACGGTCCTCACAGCTCAGGTCACTCTGGGCGGTTTGGACATGAGTTCCTAGGTAAGTCTACGTGCCGGTCATGATCACTTTATTCTACTCGGTCGCTAACTTGCACGCAGAGTTTGATCTCCGTACCATTTCCGAAGGTAGCAGCGCCGCCGTACGATATGCGAACAATTCGAACTACCGCAATGATTCCCTCATCCGCAAAGAAAGTGAGCAGGAGCATACATACCAAAAAAGAAGCGAACACAAGCTGATATAGTAACAGTGTGTGTGAGTGATGCGATGGTCGAAGAAGTGAAGCGCATTATCAAGGATAGCGAGATCCTGAAGTATGCACTCGGATTACCCGACAGGAAGACCACCCGCGCTGACCCCATATAGGGAGGATGACTCTAAGTGGCCCCAGAAGAACAAGGACGGACGCCAAGAGCTGGAGATTCGGATTGGAAATGAGCACATCTCCTTCGAGGTAATTGACCGAGGTAGCTTATGGAAGCGGCCATCATCTAACACCGAAATGTATAGACCGCCAAGATCGGCTCGCTAGTCGACGTGACCGAATCCGACGACCCTGAGGGACTTCGAGTCTTTTACTATCTTGTACAGGACCTGAAGGCCCTTGTATTCTCGCTTATCTCCCTTCACTTCAAGGTATTATCGATCTTCCCCCCATGCTTGGAACATCGTTTGACCATCCCCTGCTTTACAGATCAAGCCCATTTGAGTATTGAGCGCATAAAAGAAAACTGAAGAATAATTGGGGATTTTGATTTGATGATACTCATCAGGCGTTCATTGAGGGTTTCTAGGGTTGCGAACTCAATTACAGCGCAAAAACAATGAGATTGATACCCCTCAGGCATGTCTACCTTCGATCCTTTCTGGGAAAGTTCAATGTCTTGCGTGTTTGTAGCTGCTTGGGTTAGTATAAAGATGTCGAAGCAAGATGCTCAATGCTATGTTAGAAGATATGTAGCCTGGGAATATTTGTTCGAGCCTTAGGTCCTAGTATTTCCCATGAGAGATGGGGAATGTATCGAACCCATTCCTAACACAGGTGATCTTTCTCGCTTTATATATCCAATTCCCCACATTAGCAAGCCGGCCCTAATTCCTGAAGTTTAGGCCAAGTTCCTCGTAGGGAGCTCTTCCAATTGTGTGTGATCAAGGACTTTCAGTTCCTCTACTAGACCACCTTGATAATAGTGGCCACCAGGATATTGTCGGGTTCGTATTTGATATCCACATCAGCGATGTCGGAAAGTACCCCTTGGGACTGGGACTTCACCTGGGCATCTAAGTTGGGCTTGTATAAGGGAAGATTGAAGTTGCTTGGGCGTGGTTATATCAAAAATCGCGCTCTTCTTCAACTCGTCC
Organism: Penicillium samsonianum; assembly: GCF_028829775.1. Taxonomy (NCBI): domain Eukaryota; kingdom Fungi; phylum Ascomycota; class Eurotiomycetes; order Eurotiales; family Aspergillaceae; genus Penicillium; species Penicillium samsonianum. Next base: position 3,643,335 of record NW_026643260.1, on the reverse strand, counting down.
TAGAATGCCCAAGAATGCCCAATATTGCCCAACCAGTCTAGATTTGGACCAAAGATTGGTCATGGCATTGGTCTTTACAACATACAAGATTGTATACCAAAGTAGAACGACTTTGATTGGCTTGTGGCCTAAGGCATGCATATTACATAACCGATATTGAAAGTGGCGCGCCAGGCGCAGAAACAGCTGACCCACCTGGGCTGTCCCCGCATTGCTCGTTCCTCAAGGCCTTAAAAGACTTAGTTCGCTGATCTCGAATGATCCATCCCCTTGCTCTCTTTTTTTCTTTTTGATTTTGCTTTGGAGTTTCTTGCTTCGATTCAATGTCCCCTCCCCTCTTTCCCTGATTTGCAATGCCGACTCCGAGTAACAACTCGATCGCCGCGGCGATCGCCGCCCGCACGACATGCCCACCGGAGCCCGAAAGGATCTCGGCTTGGCGAGACTCTCCAGATACTGTATCGAATAGCGACCCTCTTGATGCTCTCTCGCCTGATATTCCAATTGCGCCCTCCATGCTGAGTCGATCCCATGATGGCAGCACTCCTGAACCGATGAAGGCGGAAGGAAAGCCGACAGGCGTTGAGGAAGATGACCCAGTCCGGGCTACCTCCCCTGCCGAATCAACCTGCCTTCGCAGCCAGTCACCAGCAGCGCCCCCGGGATCCTCGCTTCTCAACTGGGAATTCTCCAACGTTCGTGTAAGTATCGTCTGTATCGCAGTATTATGCCACCTTCTGACCATCGTCAAAGCTTCTGCCGAACCACACCTCGTTTCTTCGTTCAGGCAGCAAGTTCGCGGGAACTCAGCAATCAGACCGCCAAGTTTACAATGTCGATGTTGAGATTAAGCATGTGGATATGGCTGAGTCTTATCTCTGTGGTTACCTTAGAATCCAAGGTACGTGATTCGTGCGCATCGGGGACGTGCATTGGACTTAGCTCAACTAATGTTTGTTGTTCTCCACAGGCCTCACAGAAGATCACCCTACCTTGACTACCTTTTTTGAAGGAGAAATCATCGGTACTAAACACACTTTCCAGACTCGTAATGAGGAATGGGGCGCCTCGGAGAAGACAGACTTGCACCATTGGTCTCGGTTTCCTGCCTGGCGTCCGCTGGCTAAACAGGCCAAACGAGCGGATTTCACATACCGCAACTTCGCCCAGCGTGAACACATATTCATGAGATGGAAGGAATCTTTCCTTGTTCCCGACCATCGAGTACGGACGATTTCAGGTGCTAGCTTCGAGGGGTTCTATTACATCTGCTTCAACCAGATCGAGGGAACTGTGAGCGGCGTATACTTCCATGCGAAGAGTGAGCGGTAGGTGGATGTTATGTTTCTGAAAATTCTCGATTTTTCTGATGCTAATCCTATCACAGATTTCAACAGCTTGAACTCAAGCATGTCGAAGATCGTGGATGTGCACCAGCAGTCGAGTTCCGCTAAATATCGCCGAACCTGCTTGCTGGTGCCTAAATCGATATCATGTATGACTTCCTACGTGACTAATTGGTCTTCGTTTGTTTCATACCCCCTCTTGTTGTTGTGTCTGGTACTACATGGCTAAGCTGTGCTTCCTGGTCACCATTCCGAATGAGATGCTTGGTTCTCTCAAAACTCCATTGGGTTCACTATCCCGTTTGCTTTTCCTCGAATACCCTCTACGCTATCCTCTATTTCTCTCGCTCTCCTCCGCCTCCTCTTATTTTTGTGTTTGATCATCCTTTTGACTGCCCATGTCATTTGAGGATTTCCAAGACCATATCCCTTTTCAGGCAAAGCCTCAATCCACACAACTCATCCTCAAATTGACCCTCATGTCTCACGATATTGCAATCTACGAAACGGCGTTTCCGTCCCCACTTCCGGCGACCTGGTTCTGGTTACCCTACATCCTCTGTTTGGAGTCCTAATCTCTCATCTTTTTCCTTCATGTTTTCTTATTCCTCACTTATCTTGTGTTAACTTAGTGTTATTATCTCCTATGTGAGCTGTTGGCTGACCAGCCTGGTTATTGAAAACTTCACGTGTGCCTGGTAATCGTATATATGCTCCAAGGCTTTAGGGCTATATTTATATTCTGCTATATAGCTCCTTCACTGGCCCGCCCACACCTCTAGGGACTGGAGTCTGCTCATAGCTGCCGATTGATGATTAATTAGGAGAAACGCAACAGCCACCGTAAACCAGCTATACAACGTAATCATGCAGATGCCGATCGGACGACGAACAGATGCGAGTTGCTCCTCCTCATGGGTGGGAAACCCTCTTGCCGACCATCCAACTGTTTAAACGATGTGTGTACTCCGTATGTTGCGTGGATTAAACTATTATACAGGGCTGGGAGAAGCCGGGAATACTTGAGATGAGTAGATTGTGAAGATCGAGGTGTACCTAGGTAGATCCACGGGTAGACATACATACTAAGTTGGATGTTGAAATCTAGCAATATAACGAAGTGAAAAGAGTGAATTCAGAACAATGCACAAATGCAATTACCACGTATATATGTACTAGAAATAATTACGCAACCAACAAAATACTAAAACAGACTTGGCCTCGATTCGTTTATATCCGAGGGCCATAGTGAGAAATGCCGAAATATCCTCGCGCCGAACGTAGAAACACCCACGCGTGAAACGAAACAAAATAAAGAATCAAGGAACCCAAAAATGCGTTGATGTGACATCCAGGACATAAATGAAGATATAACCGCAGTAACATGAGATGGCGTTATGGTATGGCTTTGGTGAACAAAGGACGTTAAAGCAAGAAACAGAGGCGAGATGGGGTATCACATGCGATGTCAGTCGAGGATAGCGAGATCGAGCGAGGTTGGATGGAAAAGAGGCTTTTAAGCTCCATGATAATCAAAGTTCAAATGTCGTCCACGTAAAGAGAGCGAGATCATGGAAATAGAGATCAGGAATGAAGGAATGGGGCGAGAAAGAGAAAATCACATATATGTCGAGTTTTGACGAGAGCTTGAGTTGGAACCGCCGCTGTAATCGCTGCCCGGAGTAGGGGACTCTAAAACAACTTGTTGACGAATGGAGATAATCCACTCGTGCTGTAGGAGTTCGGCGGCAGTGGCGCGGCGAGCGGGATCGCATTCGAAACAGCGGCGCACGAAGTCGATACCCTGGTCGCTGAGTTGATCGCGGGATGGAAGCGCGGGCTGTTTGCCTTGGGCGATGTTGTACATAATTGCCCACTCGTTGTCCAGCGTGGACCATGGGCGGCGCCCAGTTGCCATTTCTAGAACCACGCAGCCCAGGGACCAGATATCCACAGCGCCTTGGCGGTTGTCTAGATTTGCAGCGTCGCCACGAATCACTTCGGGTGACATGTACATCGGAGTTCCTGTGGTGGTCTTCTGGTTTTTGCGGTTGTTCGTGGGATCTTTGGCCGGCTCCTTGAAACCGGCTCCTTGAGGGTTGTCCATTGGGGCAACTGTGCGGCCTGAACGAGCGATGATCTTGGCTGCACCGAAATCAACGTATTTAATGACACCGTTGTGATCGAGCAGGATATTCTCGGGTTTGATGTCACGGTGAACAATATGGGCTTCGTGGAGATACGCTAGGCCTTCTAGGAGTTGAAGAGCATAAACCATGATGACCGTTTCGTCCTCGATACGCCCGTGCTCTAGCAAGCTAGCGAGCGAGCCACCTGAGCAGTACTCCATGAAGATGTAAACCTTGTCACGGTGCACTTCGATGCCGTGATACGAAACAATATTCGGATGATCGAGCACTTCAAGCACGCCCATTTCGTCTCGGATCTGTTGGGCGATCTTGGGAATGAGCTGGGGGTCTTGCAGCCGAATTTCCTTGACAGCCATCAAGTAGTTGCTGTCCAAGTTGATAGCCACATAGACAGACCCAAAGGTACCACCACCAATGAACTGGCCTTGCTGCCAACGCAGAGTAACGTTGGTAGCCGAGGACGATAGAACGGTGAGTGATCGGTCAGCCTCGTCAGATCCTTCTAGCACCTTTCCTAGAGCCTGGCGCTTCGCATCTTCCTCAATTCTCCTATCTTCAATCTCCACAACACGCGCATACCATGTGTCGCGAACGAGTTTTGCTGCTTCTTCGTCGCTGGTGATCCGGCCAGCGCCAATCTGTCGGGCTCCATTGCGTTCTTCCATGCGTTTCTCGTTCTTCGCCGCAAGGGAAGACCGCGCACCCATGATATCGAAATGAGAAATGAGAAGGGACATGCATCCCGCCACTTTCAATCTGAAATCACTGAACTGTTCTTGGTCCATAGACAGAAGATGTCGGCTGGATGTGATCGCCATCGCAAACTCAAGGGCTGCCACAGCCCACTTGAAGGTTTTTCGGTCCGCAGCGTCACACTCATCACAGATGAACGCAACCCAGTCGAGAGACAACTCCACCAGCCGGGCACTGTTCATAGCACGCCTATTCGCGTCGACATAGTTGGAGGAGCGTTTGCCAAATTCTGTTGCGAATGCATAGCAGGCTTGAATCAAATCATTGTTCTCCCAGTTTCTCTCATGTAGCTGATCTTTGATGATAGCCACGCTATCCATAATGGTCATGGACAGTTTGAAAGAGATCTTCTTGATCTTGTTCAACTCGACGTTTACACGTCCAAGGTTTGCACGTTGTTCAATGACCATATCAAGCTGGATGTTGGTGAGTCGTGCGAGCTCCACACGTGCGTTCTGCAGTCGTTCTTGCATGCCCCCAACAACAATACGTAGCTTGCCCAGCCGCACATCTGTCGGATGTTCCAAAAACTCCATTTGCATTTCCTTTCCTGCCCAGGCAAGGGGCCTTTCGGGTCGGATGGCGAGAACATAGGGAACATGGACATCCTGGATTGTATCATCTTCTTTGAAGGAGGTAGATAAGATACCTTGGATATCGGCGGGACGGTTCCATAATGCATGATGTGCAATCAGATAAACACCTTTCTGCCCAACGGATGTGGCAGAGGTGACAAGGAAATGGTCTGAAATTAAGAGCGCCTCAAAGAAATCATAAGCGATATCGGTCGTGATGTTGTATTCGGTAGCATTTTCGAACAACTGGCACAGAAACTTGGAGAATCGATAGAGCTTGCGCTGACGAATTCGCGTTGAATCCAAAATGCTCTTGTATCGTTTGTCCATATCCTGTACAGTTTCCGTGGGTCTCGGGACGAGCTCACGTTCAAAATGAATCATGAGACGCTGCAATGATCTGGCAGTGAGGGCACTGTTTTTCTTGTTAGCCTTTGTAAATCGTGAAAAGCACGGGAACCATACCTAAATTGCTCGGCCACCTCAATATCTCCACCGTCAAGCCGGCAACCAATATCATAGGAAAATCCCCATTCCTGTTCGAGAATTTCGGCCTCCTTGAAAGTGTTCTTGTTGGCATTCAGCTTCCAGTTGAGGAGCCGGAAATAGTATTTCATAGCATCCAAGACCGAATTGTCAAAGTTCTCATCAACACATGGCGGCAAATCCCAGCCGGGTTCTGGCCTTGAGACATCAAGATAGCGGAACTTAATATCGACCGCTACTTTCATCAGGATTTGGAATTGGGAAATCATCTGATCAATCAAAATGGGGGCTTGCTGGGCTGGGTCTTTCATGTTCTTGGCATAGGACAGACGGACTCGAATGATTTCCTGGATCAACCGAGAGGGGAAGTTAATCAATGTTAATAGTTCTTCGATATATGGTGGCAGGTGCCGCGCGGCAAACGCTTCCGAGTTCTCGATTAGAGTACTCTTCGCTTTCTGAATGACGACGAGAATGCGAAGAAGCATGCCGTCCTTGTCCTGGAGCGTCTTCAACCCATCTTCCTTCATAATACGATCAAGGAAGGACGACCCATCCGAAAGATCGTCCTTGGCAGACTTGACCCTCGGCTGGCTGAAATCAAGAGCCTCGTTCCCTACCCAGCTCTGTAGCACAGCCAGCTCGGTGTTGATGAGAGCCGTGATGTTGTGCCACGCAAAGATGGCTGCGCGACTAGAGGTGAATTCCTCCGAGGCCACACGGGGGTTTGCAACTTCCATTTCCTTGTGCGAAGAGTAGAGAATCTCGCATCGCTCGACCTTCTCCACAATATCCTCGACTTGCTGTTTTGGCGGTTTGCCGATCTCAGTCTCGCCTTTAATCTGGAATCCGATGATATCCTCAATTAGGGGACCCAGACGTGACCGTGCATCCTCAATCAATTTTCGCTGCAGAGGAATACTTCGGCCGCACGTCCTTGCCCGAACTCCGATCCAAAGTGCATAGCTCTGGGCCGCCGACCGCTTTGATTCCGCAGATCCGATGAGTCGCTGTTTTTCTTGTTTCACTACATCTCCCTTCAAGACCGACGCCAGCATGGAATGCCACTCAAGCCGCTCCTGGTTCTTGGGATGCTTCAGTTCTTCCATACTTGGTAGATTGTCGTCCGGGAGGAAAAGTTGGGTATCAGGGTCGTAAGAATCATCTTCAAACGGCACTTCGGAGGAAGGAGAGGGCTCCTCCAAGTCACCATCCCCTTCTATCACGATGTTGGGTTGCGCGTCTTTGGAATGGTGATACCAGGCTTGGGGGTTCGCTCGAATCCGTTGGACGTAGGCTTTCTCTTGGGCACGGTATTGCGCGTTCGGATCCCGTCGGTTTCCTCGTTTGACTGATGATGATCGCTGGCGTTCTTCCTGAAGGCTGATGTATTGTGGTGGGCGCCGCTGTGGGGCATACGTATTCGACGGCGTTCGCACCGGGGCGGACGGGCGCTGAGGTCGCAAGTCGCTAGCCATGGGAAGTCCATCGGGCTTGTCGAGGAGAGTGGCAGCGCCAATGCTAATTCCACGCGGTCGTACTGTTGGCGTACTAGACCATGAGGCAAGACTGGGTGAAAGGTTTGGAGGGGAAGATGTGATGGTGCTTGCAGGTGTTTGGATTTGCTCGTCGACGGTCTCTCCAAATGATGAGTTGGTCCTCACAGGGTACTGGGGGAATTCATCAGAAGAGCCTGAGCCATCCGAATCAGGACTGGGCATTTCCGGATGCTGCATGGTGGTTATACCGTGAGATGGTCCGGGAGTGCACGTCTAGGTGTTGGACCAAGGTGATAGGAGGCGGATGCGGTGGCGGTGCGTTGTGGCTAACCGGATGACCCATGTCCCCACTCATTACTGTTTGATCTACTGGGAATCTTTCCTGTTTGACTTTTCAGCCACTACGTGGCATCAATCTTGATCCTGCGTTTATATTAAGTCCAAGCCCTGGTACGGAGTACACGCGTCCAATCTTGAAAGTCAGCTGCTCCATTACACACAATATCCGTGTGATCTATGTAGCAACATGCTTCATCCCTGTAAAAGCTTCCACTGATATTTGCTTTTTCGTGGCTCTATTCCTGCATTTGAGATTGCAAAAAGGACTCCATGCAATGCCTAAGTCAAGACTACTAGGTAAGTTCTATCGGTTCTATTCAAATGTTATACATAGAAAGGTCGATTTGCACATTTTGAGCCATTTTCACCGCCTATATTCTAGCTACAACACTATGATATATCTGCATATTTTTGTAACATCTGCTTAGTAGATTTTCTATCTTCCATATAGTATGATTGTTTATTAGTTTTGTATGCGTCTGTTATTTTAACCTGGAATTTGGCAGGCAGATTTTCAATAAGCTTTTCGAAATCATGAACAACCTGTTTCGCGTTCTCTCAAGTACGGGTAGAACGAGCACATGAGTTTCGCGGGGATAAGGAACTCGTGATGACGGTTGTGAATTTGATGTAAAAAGGTTTTAGCGTCGTCTCCCGCAAGAATCGTCCTAGTAACAAATCAGAGCCGTAATATGTGAGTATGGTTTCCTCTAGCCTTAAATGCGCTGTCTAGGGCAGATTTAAGGCTGGGAAGAGGCACCTTTTTTGAATCGACCCCTCTCGGGATTTTGGATAACGACGTTGGAGAGGCGGTTGAGCTCGGAGAGGTGAGTCTGACCTTTATCAGATGCCATAGTGAAGTCCACATCGCCTTTTTTTAGTAGTCTTTTTTAGTAGTCTTCTCAGATACTCTTTTTAGATATCTTTTTAGATGTCTTTTTAGTGGTCCTTTTTAGTGGTCTTCTCAGATTCTTCTCAGTTTTTCTTTTTGGATGTCTGTTTTCATGGATATTTTCTCCCCCTTCTTAGTTTGTTAGCTAGATGGGGGAAAAAGCGGGGAAATGGCTTAATTTGTGAAATGGACTTTTCTATAGCAGTCGAGGTTCTAGGGATATTGGAATCACGAGCAATTCAATTATACCAACCAATGCAATGAAAGAAAGTATCTATCCCATCAGATAACCAGGAAGCCATTGTTATTCTGAGAATTACCTGGTATTGCATTATATTGCTACTGTTGAGCAGTGGTTGTGGCACCCCAGCGGGCATATTTTAATATGCGAGCACTTCTTGTCATATGTAATAGGGCATATACGTTTGGATAGTGCTGAGACTCTATTTGAAGAGGGAAAGAGAGCATATGATTTACATATGTATATCGCTATCGAGATAAGAGGTTGTTTTCAAGGTAGAGCCATCTGTGCTATCACACACTACGTATGAAACCAGAGAAATGGGCATGTGACGTGACTTGGTACGTTAGTACTTCTTAGGTTCGAAGAGCTAGTGCACCTATTTTCGAACTATGGAGATTTACCCCTGACTAGAGCAACATTGCGTTTAGGTACGGAATACAAACATGGATGTAGGTACATCGTAGATTCAACACCGTCGATCAGTGGATCGGTGGATTCGAGAATAATCGAGGATCATTGAGGGTTTTCTGCGGCTCTAGTATTATCTGCACAGACCAATAATCCGAGAAGCATTGAAGACGCTACATGTACCCTTTTTACCAACATAGATCGTACCAGAGACAAGTCACTCGATGTGCGGAATAAAGCATGCAGGATGCACAGCCTGACCTATAACGCTCGGACTTACTCCGTAGATACATAGGAAGATGAAGCTTCGAATGTTGCTATTGAAGAAAAGCAAGCATGAAGACCAATAGCGCAAGAGCTCTGCATATATTCACCGATCTACGACGCTCTGATGTTAAGTAGAGTTCTTGAGTTATTGGGCCGAGAGTTTGCCAAGGTCCAAGTCGGGATGCCGAATCAGCCTCTAATATTCCGACGAATGAAAGAGTGGGTGCTTATCTTGACTTGACGTACTTTGTGGACCCCCTACTTTGTACATAGTCCCCGTGGCAAAGGGTTTAGTTTTCCCGCCCCATGCGTTCCGCATAGTCGTGTGGAACCGGGTGTGACATACCCGGAGAATGGGGGAAGCCACTAAGAGATGATGCGGAGATAATAATATGCCAGGGGCAGAAGTATGAATCTTGAACAGTTATGTATACTCCGTAGGCAGATTTCTAGGCAAAGATACGAAAATAAATTTCCACTATTGCATTATAGCAATCATTTCTATCGGTGATCTCTGATCTCTCCCACATTGTGTTCGCCAGAGGCCATCGTTGGGTAATAGAAAAGAGTTCGACGAAGGAAATAACCCCTCGCATAGTCAAATGTATACGAAGTTCCAAGGTTGGATGTATGAGATAAGGGAAATTAAATTGTGATTGGTTGGCGCAACACCCGTGGACGCCAGATGATAAGAGATCAAACGTCCAACCTTGGAAGTTTTGTTCACAACTTCATGTCGCACATAGCAATATACCATTATTATGGAAACTACTATATCCAAGGCACCGGGTCAGCTTCCATGGGTCAATAAGACATGAACTGGACGTATTAAGCAACGGATTAAGCGACAGAAAAACGACTTGCCTGAAAATGATAAGCAAATGGCTGTGATTGGCTGCTTTCAACTTCATATCTACAGCCAGTCGTTGACCACCCGTCCAATTTCAATATTCCTATTATTTCCTATTATTCTCTTCTGTCACTGAAATGACCCAATCTGTTTATCACTTTACTACAATGTAAGTTGGACTTGCATTCCCCCTGCTTATCGGGGGTCAATGCATGTAGCTTGAGATGCAAACAAGGTCCTATTAGATCATTCTGAAGGGAAAATGTACAGATGCAGAGAAAACAACAGGTAGGTACACTGCAGTGGAAACATGGCTCTAAGAGCAGATACCCATATGCAGTGCAATATCCAAATATAGTTGAAGTATGCAAACGCAAGGACCCGTAATTCCCCGGTCTGGTTCCATGGAGTATATACCATATCCACCATACACCCGGAATGGCTGAAATGGAGGCGGGCTTGGCTACCTGCTATCGGTCAGATCAGATGAATCATATCAGAAATCAGAATGACCAGCTCCCACTATCGGAACTAAGATCGATGGTCTGGTAGCTTTCTCGCGTCTGATGGTGGAGCATCGCTAGTTGTTTGGGACTGTGTCAGTTATTTAATTAGCAGGGTTTGTCCTTGCAGGGTAGACATATCACTTTTCTCTCCTTTCACAGCCCGGTGCTTGAAAGTATTTTCTACTTCTTTCTCTCGATCTCCTATCACAAGGCTTTGGGAGATCTCCTGTAATATTCCATTGCGACTGCCTTTCAACCGCTTATCACACTTGCAATACCATTGGCCTACCCTAGGTCTCACCATGGCCGAATACCCGGTTGAGTACAATGGCACCATCGCAACTGGTGGTGACTCGCTCCATGATGACTTGAACATCTTCTACAGTGTATGTTGTGTACTTTATAGGAGTCAATTGAAGAGCTTGCTAGCTAACAGGGTTAATAGTCTGGTGATATATCATGGGTCATTATGTCGACAGCCCTAGTGCTGCTTATGATTCCTGGAGTTGGGTATGACTTGACCAAACCCGTCCTCAAACATCCAAGGAGTCTCGCTCATTACTTGATTACAGATTCTTCTACTCCGGTCTAGCTCGTCGAAAGTCAGCACTCTCATTGATATGGCTCTCGATCATGTCGGTCGGCGTGGTTTCATTCCAGTGGTTCTTCTGGGGTTATTCGCTGGCCTTCTCCCACACAGCCGGCAGCTACATCGGCAACCTCGATAACTTCGGCTTCAAGGGTGTGCTAGGTGCACCATCTGTGGGAAGTAACAAGGTTCCCGATCTCCTGTTCGCTATCTTCCAGGGCATGTTCGCCGCTATTACGTGAGTCATTATCATCATGCATCCATCATGTGGATGGAAATCCTCTTGAAACATCAATTAACATTTTCTCCGCAATTAGGGTTGCTCTCGCCGTCGGTGCAGTTGCTGAGCGTGGTCGCATGCTCCCCTGCATTGTCTTCATGTTCATCTGGACTACTATTATCTACGACCCCATCGCCTGTTGGACATGGAACTCGTCGGGCTGGGTATTCAAGCTCGGAGGTCTTGACTTTGCAGGTGGTACCCCCGTCCACATTGCCTCTGGATCTGCTGCCCTGGCCTACTCCTTGATGCTGGGCAAGCGTCGTGGCCATGGCACCCACGAACTTAACTACCGCCCTCACAATGTAACCCACGTTGTCATCGGCACCGTGTTCCTCTGGGTCGGCTGGTTCGGATTCAACGCTGGCTCTGCTCTAGCTGCCAATCTTCGTGCAGTTATGGCTGCCGTTGTGACTAATCTTGCTGCCTCCGTCGGAGGTGTGACCTGGTGTTTGATGGACTACAGACTGGAGCGCAAGTGGTCGACCGTTGGCTTCTGCTCTGGTGTCATTGCTGGCCTTGTTGCCATTACCCCCGGCTCTGGATTCGTCACTCCCTGGGCTGCTTTCATCTTTGGTGTGGTTGGTGCTGTTGCATGCAACTATGCTACTAAGCTCAAGTACGTCCTTGGTGTTGATGACGCTCTCGATATCTTTGCCGTCCACGGTATCGGAGGTGTGGTTGGAAACCTCCTGACTGGTATTTTCGCTGCGTGAGTCAACCTACTTTCCGACAGTATTGTCCGATCATAAATAAACTAACTTGAATTCTAGTGATTACATTGCGCACCTGGATGGTTTCACTGAAATCCCTGGCGGCTGGATCAACAAGAACTATATCCAGCTGGGATACCAGCTTGCCGACTCAGTCACTGGAATGGCATACGCCTTCTTTGGAACCTGTATCATTCTCTTCCTCATGAACCTCGTTCCGGGCCTCAGCTTGCGCGCACCAGAGGAAGATGAGATCATGGGTATTGACGACGCTGAAATTGGCGAGTTCGCTGTAAGCATTATTGTTCCCCAGTCGGCCCAACAGACCCTTTCTGACATTTTATTCTCTAGTATGACTACGTTGAAGTCACCCGCGATATTGTCAATGGCATCGAAAGCTCGGAGACTGGGTCTAAGCGCACTGTTACACCCGTGGGCGAGGTTATTGACACCAAGGCTTAGATTTGACTTGATCTGACAGCCGTTCTTTCTTTAATATTTAATATTAGGCGAATGCCTTTCTTTTTTTTTCATGTTCATTCTTCTTTTGTGGCGATGGCAGAGTTTCTTGAATATCTACATACATTATAGAACTGTAGTAGGTATCTGCGATGCTCTCCGGATTCCAATTTTCAGTTCGATAGCATTCATTAGATACCCAAATAACAAATTCTATGAGACCATTCCAAAACCAAGCTGATAGAGCACAGGCAAACAGCGACATTATACATACATATGTGGTAATGAAACATGAGGAGTCTTTTCAGGCCACAGAGCCAAATTGAGAAGTAGCCGTGAGTAACGATGCCATTATGGTATAGTTATACCTAGGTAGGATTCTATAGTTAGTTATTCCATTCCGTACAAAGTAGAGACGGGAATGCGGGTTCCACCCGCGTGCACCTTCCGGAACGCCGCGCCGAGAGATTGCCCATCGCGACCGTGTGTACTTTGCTTCCCGATCATCGCAAACCCTTCACGATCTCCACAACCCTCTGAGCCATCTCTCTTTCCCTTCATTCATCTGAACCATCTTTGTAATAGCTTGCCCGACGTCAAAATGGACTTTCCGACCGACGTGGCGGAGTTTGATAGCGATCCGCGCATTTCGTTCTCGCGGCTGGACGATACCTTCCTGCTCGAGACAAGTGATGGCCGCGAGTTTCTTTTCAATAAGATCCTGAAGAGATGGGTCGAATCGGTACGTGGAATACACATTGGCACGCTGGCGCTTTGCGATGGGCTGTCCACAATGTAGGCTGACAACCCCCGATGCTAACCTGGCTTGCAACTCTAGATCGACGAGGCGCTCATCCGCAAGCAGCAAGGGTACGGATCTGACGACGATGAGACCGAGGTTGCTCATCCGCGCGATCTTAAGAAGCGAAAGAGCTCGCACGACGAGGTAAGTGTTCTGGTCATTTGTGGCAGCTTGATGGCGTTGGTAATTGACTGTCTTCTCTTTTTTAGAGCGATGAGCCGAAAGTTAAGAAGCCTCGTGTAAACACCGCTGTGTGGGTTACCAAGATCCCCGGTGACGCTGATCTGTCGGAGATCCATGAGCTGTTTTCGAAATATGGAATCCTCGCAGAGGAACTGGACACCGGCAAACCCCGAATTAAAATGTACACCGACGAAAATGGCAACTTCAATGGCGAGGCTTTGGTCGTGTACTTCCGACCGGAGTCAGTCAACCTCGCGATTCAGCTGCTCGATGAGACGGACTTCCGATTGGGTCGACCCAACCCATCTGGACCGATGCGTGTTCAAGCGGCCGACTTTTCGTACAAGCGCGAAAAGGATGTGCAGCCGAAGGTTACCATGACTATGAAGGAAAAAAAGAAGCTTAAGGAGCGAGCAGAGCGTCTGAACAAGTATGTTTGTTGATCATGACGGTAGAGTGTTGCATGCTGACTCGACTGTGATAGGAAACTTTCCGACTGGGGTGATGATGAAGCTGAGCAGACCTTGGAGGCGATGAAGGCTGCCGAGGAGGCGCGACGACATGTGATTTTGAAACATATGTTTACACTGAAGGAACTGGAGGTTTGACACACCCTGCCTCTTCCAAGGTTGCCTTGGACGAATATGGACACGCGGCTGACATGTACTCACAGGAGGATCCGCTCGCCAGTATTGAAATTCAAGACGACATCAAAAAGGAGTGCTCTTCGATTGGCGATGTGACCAAAGTGGTGGTCTGGGACGGCGAGGCTGATGGTGTTGTTACTGTCCGATTTGTGGCATCCGCCGATGCACGTCGCTGCGTTCAGGTAGGACACTCGGTTAGAATCAATGTGATGGCAACTGCTGACAACCTTTTAGAAGATGAGCGGGCGATTCTTTGCAGGCAATACTGTTCTTGCTTACATCTGGGATGGCGAGGAGAAATTCAACAAGTACCACCCCCGACGAGACGCAGAGGGCAAAATGGCAAACCCTCTGGATGCAGACAATGATGAGAACGAGCGCCTTGAGCGGTACGGAGATTGGCTAGAAAGTGCCGGAAACCAGAAGACCGACAAGATCCAGGAAACCGACACTGACAAGACCGACACCGACAAGACCGGCAAGGACGAGGTTGATGAGGGCCAGGAAACTGGCAAGAACTAGTCCAACTGAACAGGAAACGCCGAGACCCCAAGTGACCGGATCGAAAACGGCGAGAGCAACCCACCCAAACAACTCAAGGGTGGGAACTATGTACCAACTGAGTGAATTCTAAACGGCGAGAGCTACTGATGGGAAAGGAAGTACTTCTATCCATCAATTGATGGATGTGAATGGAAAGCGATACCCAACTGAACGAGTACGAATTCCAAACGGCGAGAGCCACCAAAGGGCAAGCGAGTACTTCTATCCATGGATGTGAATGGAAAGCGATACCCAACTGAAGGAACCCCAAACGGGCAAACGGGCGAAAGCTACTCAAGGGCCAGCAGCCAGTACTTCTATCCTTGGATACGAATGGAAAGCTACACCCAAACGACGAGAGCTACTCAAGGGCCAGCAGCAAGTACTTCTATCCATGGATGTGAAAGGAACGCGGCACCCAATTGAACCAATACCCAACATGTACGATTAGTCCAAATTTTTCCAATTGAAACGATTGAAACATTATTTATGTAGTTGTAGTTATGTAGTTAGTTGTTAGTTGTAGTTATAGTATGTAGTACATACAATAACACGCGCCCCAAACAAACGCAAAATGTGGTTCGCACCTCCCCGAGTCCCGTGATGCGGCTATACCCAATTGGGCCTCTCCCCCTGAAGTTCAGTTGTTGACTTGTTGATCCCACACACACCGCTCAACTGGCCCTCTTGCTTTCTCTTCTTCCCCATCCTCCCTGACTTGTCACCGGTTCTCCTTTTTTTCCTCCATCTCTTTTCTAATACCTTCAAAATGCGTGAGATTGTACGTTATCCCATCCAGACGCGTCTTTTGTTTTCATACGGCCCCTGAGCCACGACCCCACTCTCAACAGATCTTTTGCTAACATGCTCTCTAGGTTCACCTCCAAACCGGCCAGTGTGTAAGTTCGACATGGAACATTCTTGGAAACATTCTTCGATTCGTGGGACTAAATTGGAATTGGGTTATAGGGTAACCAAATTGGTGCCGCTTTCTGGTAAGTACCGAGCTTTTTTTTCCGCGTTGGGTATCAATTGACAAGTTACTTACTGGATTACAGGCAGACTATCTCTGGCGAGCACGGTCTCGATGGCGATGGACAGTAAGTTTAACGGTGATGGGGTTTTCGGTGGATCACACGCCTGATATCTTGCTAGGTACAATGGAACCTCCGACCTCCAGCTCGAGCGTATGAACGTCTACTTCAACCATGTGAGTACAACAACTGGGAATCGATTAATCGTGCATCATCTGATCTGATGTTTTTCTTTGATAATCTAGGCCAGCGGTGACAAGTACGTTCCCCGTGCCGTTCTCGTCGATTTGGAGCCCGGTACCATGGACGCTGTCCGCTCCGGTCCCTTCGGCAAGCTTTTCCGCCCTGACAACTTCGTCTTCGGTCAGTCCGGTGCTGGTAACAACTGGGCTAAGGGTCACTACACCGAGGGTGCCGAGCTTGTTGACCAGGTTCTCGATGTCGTCCGCCGTGAGGCCGAGGGTTGCGACTGCCTTCAGGGTTTCCAGATCACCCACTCCCTGGGTGGTGGTACCGGTGCCGGTATGGGTACACTCTTGATCTCCAAGATCCGTGAGGAGTTCCCCGACCGTATGATGGCCACTTTCTCCGTCGTCCCCTCCCCCAAGGTCTCCGACACCGTTGTTGAGCCTTACAACGCCACCCTCTCCGTTCACCAGCTTGTTGAGCACTCCGATGAGACTTTCTGTATCGATAACGAGGTATGAAACGCGTGGGGAAAAGACTGACATGATGAATACTGACAATCCTAGGCTCTCTACGATATCTGCATGCGTACCCTCAAGCTCTCCCAGCCCTCCTACGGTGACCTGAACCACCTCGTCTCCGCCGTCATGTCCGGCGTGACCACCTCCCTCCGTTTCCCCGGTCAGCTCAACTCCGATCTCCGCAAGCTCGCCGTCAACATGGTTCCCTTCCCTCGTCTGCACTTCTTCATGGTCGGCTTCGCTCCCCTGACCAGCCGTGGCGGCCAATCTTACCGCCAGGTCAGCGTCCCCGAGTTGACCCAGCAGATGTTCGACCCTAAGAACATGATGGCTGCTTCCGACTTCCGTAACGGCCGCTACCTCACTTGCTCCGCTTTGTTCCGCGGTAAGATCTCCATGAAGGAGGTCGAGGACCAGATGCGCAACATCCAGAGCAAGAACCAGAGCTACTTCGTTGAGTGGATCCCCAACAACGTCCAGACCGCTCTGTGCTCCGTTCCCCCCCGTGGCCTCAAGATGTCTTCCACCTTCGTCGGTAACTCCACCTCCATCCAGGAGCTCTTCAAGCGTGTCGGCGACCAGTTCACTGCCATGTTCCGTCGCAAGGCTTTCTTGCACTGGTACACTGGTGAGGGTATGGACGAGATGGAGTTCACTGAGGCTGAGAGCAACATGAACGATCTTGTCTCCGAGTACCAGCAGTACCAGGAGGCCTCCGTCTCCGAGGGCGAGGAGGAGTAGTAAGGATTCCCCACACCACCCGGTTCTCGAATACGTCAACTAACGAATTTTCTCCCTATTTATAGCCTCGCTGAGGACATTGTTGACGAGGAGGTTTAAATAAATCTTCTTTGAGATTTGTTCAAAGTAATACCCTTGTCAAGCCTACATTCTCTACCATTCGGACCGGCTTTGTGGGCGCAAGTCCCGAACCCAATTTGTTTGAGCGCTCCTAATTTACACACTTTTTTGTCTATTTTCCTGCTCGGCTTGGGTGATTTGTTCGACCCCTCCAGAATAGCACATAGTGGAAAAGAAAGTGACGAAATGACTTTTTATGGCCTTTTAAGTCGCGTTAACCGTAGTATTGAATTACTGTTATATCAAGATTGGTGCCGCAACAACTTTATATCAGCCAGTACCCTTGACTTTATGGCTTCAAATGTCAGGACAATCTCCCCGTTGGATCATATAACGTTACGTCTATATCCCCATCTCATGACAACTAATTCATTGCCTTTCTACAGCTCAATGAAAAGGACATTTCCCAGTCCGATACCCCTTCAACTCCAACAGAGTCTCATCCAACTGCTTCCTCCCCTTCCCCTCGAAATACTTCGGTCCAACATCCGGAACATTATATCCAGTAGGATAATACTTATCTCCCTCATCACCAGGCACAGGCCGCCCCAGAGCCCAAGTCAGCCATGCCATGGGGCCCCAGCGGTTCCAAAGCGTGGGCTTGACATAATACGGCGCGGCCTCCCATTGCTTGAGGAAAAAGCGACCGTTTTGATCCGGTTCCTCGACAATCGAGGTGGAGATCAGGAAGTACGGTCGTGGCAGAGACAGGTAGCGGAGGAATAGCCTGCGGGCTGTGAGGATGGTTGATAAGAGTGCTGTGCAGAATGCGGAAGGGGGTTCGTAGCTGTTTAGTAAGGGTTAGTTAGTGCGTTGGGGATTGTGTTTAGTGCATGTAGCGTTGTAAAACTGGTGATGCACAACACAGCCAGATGCAGCGAAACCGAAACCAAAAAAAGAAGAAACTTACAGCATCGCCTTCCTAAGCCTGTCATCCATCATAAACGAAACCACCTGCAACCCAACCGGATGCAGCATCTCAGGCAGCATATAAACCAGCACAGCAGTAGTCTGATCCGCCATCTCACGATTCTTAACATCAGGCACCATGAACTTCGCCTCATACTCCTCACCCCAAGCATCAATCTCCTCAAGCCACTGAATCCCATCCCGGAACCCAGTCTTACCAGACGGCAGCTTCTCATAGCTAATATCAAGCGCATCACCCACACTCTTCCAGAAAGTCCCGATAGCACAGCGCTCGAGGTCACTCAGCTTGCGCCACTCATAGCGATCGATGAACCGAATCGGCTGGAGCGCGAACAGCGCCAGCGTAAAGAGCATATCGTCATCGAGGATCTTACCAGAGGCCCTATACCCGCTGTGCAGGTAGCGCGTCCGGGCAAGACCGAGATACGCGCGTTCCGAAGTCGGGTTGTTGCCGACCCATTCTTGCACGAGAACGCTGGTGTCTGTGTACCGCTTTAGGGAAGTTTCCGTGCTGGAGAATTGGGTAGTTTTTGCGAGGAGGTGGGATATTGAGGGGATGCCGTAGGTCTTGTTTTTTTAGTTAGAAAATTTATGTATAGACGGACAGGGTATGACCCGATTGTGTGTGGGTTGGTGTTTTGATTTCCATACCCGGAATAAGGCGAATTGCAAGCTCTTGATGAATATAAACGGAAATTCAAGCTGCGCCACTTGTTTTTGGATTTGGAAGGCTTCTTCGTCGGTCATTTTGGACATCGACTCCCGTGTTGGGTAGGCATATTGCTTGTGGAGCTTGCGCAGACGCTGGAATCGTAGGGTTGTTGTTACCACTGGCCACGCGACGAGGAGGCCTACGGCGTAGGGGAGTAGTTGGCCTGTCATGCCCCCTGTAGGTAAGGGTGAAGCCCAGGTGTCGGTGTAATTCATATTGACCAGGTAAATTTGGGGATGGGGACCTTAACGGGGGGGCCCCACGAGGTTTAAATAAGAATGTGGTGGTGGTGGTGATGATCCACGGGACCTGTCCATTTACGATCCCCACAAGGTTTATGACCTGGAGTTATGCTCTTTTGTTCACTTTCTTGTGTAACGTACATAATACCCCGCATATCCCAATTTACTCATAGGGAAGCAAGTAGTAATTAGCTCTATTTATTTTTGTCTAATGTAGAGAATATAATTGGACAATTCCAAACGCGAGGTACCCGAAATACCGAGCCTCGGGGAGCTCGAAATGAGAATGGACATTCGCATTCCCGGTGTATCTGACTCATGTGTGTGAACCAGGGTCTTAAGCCACAGTATCTCACATGCACGCGATCACGCCGCGTAAGCACTATAGCGTTTATTCTTAAGCCGACGAATCATAGGCCTGGGATTAATATAACTTTGCAAGGTTGAATTATTTAAACAAACTCTATTGAAGTTCACATTGGGTCTTTACAGTTCCCAAGCTATCGCTATATACTCTCTGGTTTATGTTGAAGGGATATAAAATGTTCTGCCTCCGCAATTCCTAGCAGATCATTATGCCAACGCGTAAAAGAATGGCACTCCACTAGCGACCAATAAATTTGAGCTCCAATGCCCGTAACGGTGGGAAGAACATCGCAGTGAAGCCCGCACCTAGCCAGAGACCCAGATCAGCACCGCTAGCCATCTGCGCAATAGGGCCGATATAATACGCTTGAGACTATATCTATGTATTAGCAAGGCCCGATCAATTAGATTCTGAGCATAGAAGACTTACCATGCCGACAATTGCACCAGCCCAGCCAATAAGGAAAGCAACTCCCGCTGCGATCCCCAAAGGCAGTTTATCGCGACAATTCCACTGAGACCAGTCATAGCCCCTTCTCTGGCGGAAGATCGTGTGTTCTTCGATGAAAATCACGACGAACATCATGACCCAGTATCCGATCAGAGGCAGGAAAGACTTGAAGACCTCGTACAGCCGGTCCCGGCCTCCCATCGCGCATGCGGCATAGATAACCGTAGCGAGAGTCGTGAAGACCGGTCGGGGAACCTTTCCAAATATCCCACCAATCATCTGGAAGTTCATTCCCATCGAGTAGGCCCCGGGAGTATTGTTGGCAACCAAGGCAAGAACATTGATAACAGCACAGAATTTCCCGAACCCTCCCAGACCGTCGTATGCTGTCATCAGCACGCCTCCGGGACTGCTGCCGTACTTGGCGGCGTAATGTGCCGAGCTGGCAATGACGGTTCCAAGACCGATGCCCATAAGGAGAACAATTGACATACCATTAGTGGCGGCGAAGACTGTGACCAGGAATGTCCGAGAGCTCTTCATCTGCGGCGGGAGATAGACATAGTAATCGGCGGCGAGTGGGGCCCAGGCGAGGGCAATGGACAATGCCAAGGAGAAGAAGGTGATTCTTTTGGCCATTAATTGCTCTGTCGACATTGGTGTCTCGATGTTGAAGTCGAAATTAGGCCCTGCTGAACCCACCATCACGCATATCACCATCAGCTGTGGCAACCAGGCAACTCTAATATTAATTAGAATAAGCATTTCAGATAATCTGGGCTGCCGATACTTACCGTTCATATAATTGGAAGATTTTCATGCCAAACAGGGCCATGGCCCAGCTAGAAACGGCGACAATGATAATCCCCACTATCACGGAAAGATGACCACCAGAGACCACAGACAAAATCTGGCCACCGACGACACTGTTTACCATGCTATATCCGATATTGGTGAAGAGGTTCAGGATAATGCAAGCTTTGCTGGGATAATAGCCCATAAAATATCGGGCCACGATCTATCAAATTCATGAGCGTAAGTTCGTTCTTGGCTGTACCTTCTTCTCCTTGTGCAACAAGAAATCACCGATATTTCGATACCAACATACCAAAGTTCGGTTTCCGCTTTTCGGTCCCCATATACTTATAAAGCCAACAGTGCAATTGCCGGCTAAACATCCAAATACAGCACAGAGGGCCGCATCCTTGAAGCTGAGACCTAGCACAAGTGTACCCATTGACCCAACAATGATGTTATTTGTAGCCAACGTCATGCTAAACCACATGAGCAGCATATGAAGTATTGTTGAAGGTGTTATTGGCTCTCGCTTTTCGATAGGAACGGGCTCGATGCCACGACTCTCTACATTCTTTAGGCTTGCAATCCATCGTTGACATCTTGATTGTGGCACGGGGTCAGGCTTTGCGAGGTCTGAGTCGTTGGAGGAGCTGTTGGAGGAGCTTTTGTCGAGGTGAAACTGACTTGGACTCCCAAGAGTAGGTGAGCTGTGGCCTTTTTCGACATCTTCGAGCTTCATTCTCGGATAACTTGAAGGATGTTTGAGTGGGTTATGCAGGATTAAGCTGCTCGTAAACGGAAGCTTTCAATTCGAATCCACCAATAGACAAATAAATGCCGAGAAGTCTGGCGTATAGATTGGATGTCGTAAATCCACAGCTATACAACAGTCAAAATGGGAAGGAAAATGAGCCGTTCGTATAAAACATGGCCCAGGGGGGGGGGAGCTATGGCATGATAGATATAAGGCAAAAAGCACCCAGGGCCAGTGCACCATTGCTAGGCAGTTGAACAACTGACATCACCCTTTCTACCCAGTGAGACGGTGTAACGACACGAGGGGAACCTGGATACATACGCATTCCTCAGCAATCAAGGCACCAACGGAGCAGCTCACAGACGGCATCCAATTATGAGCATTGGAATTGCACCACTGCAATAAAGCCGTGGAGGAACACGCCCCGCATATTGAGATCATCTATCGTCTTGTGGAGAGAAAAGAGAGCTATCCAGCTTAATCCCAACAACAAGTGGGGGGAGGAACTTCTTCGAGCAATATTGACCCATCCACCGGGACACTCACCCACACACATATTCCGTGGACCTGTAACCACCTCATGATACAACCAAGGGAATGGATAGGCCCATGACAGCCACAGCATGAAAAATAAAAGTCCCGCCAATCCCTGTGATCCGCGAGAAATTTCCGTATGGGGTAAGTGGCATGCTGGAAAGCTCCGAATATGCATGCTCTGGAATGCTGTCGACGCAAGGAGAATGTATTTAGCTCACGATTCTATACGATGATCAGATTTCGGGGAGGGAGGTGCGAAGTGGAGAAGGACGATGATCAGCCCGAAGCTCCGTTGAGCAACTTCCGCGAGAAATGTATCCTGTGATTATTGCGGGACGAATACTTCCCCGGATATTTTCTGTGATGATCGCTCTAGCTCTAGGGAAAATAAGGTCCGAGGGAAGGGGTTCTCTTAGCTCTGATTAATGTTTACCTTTGTTAAGCCACTCATAACTTGGCTTGATTACTATATATAGAGAGTTTCTCGCTGTTCGGTTGCCCTCGGCATTGCTGTATAGCCCATTTGAGCACGAGTTGGTTGGTACATTGTACAGGGGGTACTATGAAGGCTTGCATGGTGCTACATGCTCTTTGCCAGAGCCATCCCTTCATCCCGACTTCTCTCATGGTTTTCTGTGCTCACCTCGGAAGACTGTGTGAATGTAATTCCGAATTATGTGATATTACGTAGCTAGAGTCTCTAGCTCAGATCATTTCCTACAAGTACAGAGCTTTCCTCTCGTTTCTTCTGACCCAAAAGCCGGATTCCGTGCTGCGGATCTGTGAAGGCGAACTCCCCTAGCTTGCCGGGCGTTGGCGGAACGTGTTAGAGAAATACTGATTCGTTAAAATGAGTATTTTCCATGAAATTAGGGTTTATTACTAACATGACGCGTCATACCTAGTATACATGCGATATATCCTGTAGCGGCTGTCTGCCAGGGGCTTTCCAACTTGAGCTACTATTATGGGGGTACTTCGACTCGGCATTTACAAGCAAATGACAGAGCTGGGCGTTACCGCAGTTATTTGTACCTTAGCTCTTTGGTTTGTGGCTGCTACTTTCTAAAATTCCGTCATTTAATGGAGAATAAGCGATAATCCTTCAATGTTGCATTTGGTTTTTGACTTGCTTCGGGGATTATGGACCTAAGAGATCCTGTAAACAAACATTGCGGCCTTAGAATACAGAAGCGATTCGCTCAATATAATGTTTTTGAATCCCTAGAATAATGACAGGCATCTTGAGGAATATAAATACCACAGATCCCCCAAACATCAAACATCGTTCATCGATCACTCAACTTCTTCAACAATACTTGGGAGATCTTACAGCTTCTTCTCTAACCAGGCCAAGACATCTCTCACCATGACTCCAAAGCAAGATTTGACCAAAAAAAGCCAACCTCCCCCTGCAAAACCCCCACCAACTTCACTAGGACTTCAATTAGCAGCCCAACCAGCACCTTCAGAAGGGCGCTAGTGGCACCACAACAGAATCAAAGAACAGATCTGTACAGCACCAGCCTTCACCTACGGGATGGACTCATCAAGGTCCACTACCATGGTATGGCCAGTGGATTATTCTGGCTTCGCTCATACATTAAGAATGGATGCACACCGCCTGTGTGATATGGCTTTGGAACTCGACTATGAGCTGTTTTTCGAAGATCTGCAGTCCCATTTCGGCTATAGTCATAACATCCGTGCGCTTCTGTGGGACCCGCGAAGTCAGATTATCGGATTAGACTGTGAATATATTGTTAGAAACCGAAATGGTTGGTTGGCTGCTTTGATAGCCATGGCTAAATCTGGAATCGATACCGGGACATGAACTGACCTGTCGCTGCTTTATTGTGGATAAAAGCGAGTTTGGTACGAGATGAACATATCTTGAAATAAATCAACAAATCTGACTCTGAGGACCTACAGAATTACACAGAAAGCTTCCTTCTTTACAGATCAGCGAAGCAAAAGAGGAACAACAGGATGAGGACGTGAAGTGTTCGGTTGAAGAGATTCAAAGGAAGCGCAAGAAGGGGAATGAAAAATAACAGGCCTGGAGATATATTGCAGTTGATCGAGTGTTTTGTCTCGCAAAATTGTTTGGAAAGAACAGTTGGGACACTAAGAGCTGTTTCTATTGTACCTCGACTTCTGTCGTATTTTCTGTCTCTCTCTTCTCCTTCTGCTCTTTTTCTTACCCATTCTGACTCATGTCAAACACACCCTCTCACCCTACTGTCGTCATCGCTTTTTCTTTTTTCAATCCTTGAACTTCCCTGTCGACCCACCGGTCAAAATGGGTAGCACAAACGACCCTGTTCCGCCGCATAACCGTGCGCGAGAGCTCAAAATGCACGACTGTCTCATTGAAGTGACCCGCCTCGAAGGCGGCCAGTCAGCTGTCTTCTGGCTCGGAGGCTACCTGGACAATGAAACCCGCATCAACCCAGATGGTACTTTCGATCCCACCAGGCTGGACTACGAGGAATTCGAAACGGATCTGATGGAACACCTCAACTACGATTCCCACGAAGACGAGATTCGATGGGATCACAACAGCGCTTTGCAGTCTCGGACAAACCCTGACGAGCCTCCAGCCTTTTCGGTTCGGACCTACAACACCTGGGTGGCCGCTCTTCTGGCCATGCAACACTCTTCCTCGGGCCGTGTTGGCTCGGGATCGCAGTCCTCCTCCACTGCTGGTTCTACCATCATGACCGCTCGTTTTACTATCGTGTGAAAGAAGTACGTGACTCGTCCCGACTTTGATTGGCAACGAAGGCGTCAGCTGGTTATTGACTCGGTATAATGATGCAGATCGAGACGGCAACGACGAGTAAGCCTGAATGGGCTGTGAAGATGTCGTTGCAGGACGGATATTTATTTTTAGACGGGAGAAGTTTAATCAATCAATCAATCGGAGAGATGAACAGTGGCATAACGGATCTTGCTCCGGTGCCAGGGAAAGAGAACACTGTGGCTCTGAATGGATGCTCAGGATGAAGGGAAACATCGAGGGAAGAGATATCTAGCTATTTCGAACCGATGGAATCCAGATCAAGGGTTGATTAGTGCTATTTCTCCTTCGTAACATTCAATATGCTCCATCAAACGTGTCAAACATGTCGCTCAAATGCATAATCTCACATAACCTGACACTCATCTTTCCCATCCTAGTTTGCTTGACTGCTGCTCAATTGATCACCTCGTTTGACTTTCCTCCAGTCGAACTTCCTTTGACCTACACAATATCCTCATCGATACTGAGCCCACAATGGCCTCCGCCGACCCACCGTCCACCTTTCAACCCAGAATCCGCGATGGCATGATCGTCGTGCGCCGCCGAGGTGCGATGAAAGACGACGCGGCCATTTCCTGGGCTGGCAACTACTTCTTTCCACATGGAACCAATGAAGCCATTGGCATGGACTACCCTGCGTTCCTTGCTGACCTGGAAGCCCGCTTTCAGTACGACCCGGATCTTGATGAGATCCAATTCCAGGTACCCTCCCCATACCGACGCATTGGTCTGGACCCTGCCCGGCCCGGCGCAAACAATATCCAAAACCTCCAGCCTCAGATGGGTATTGTTCGTACCTACAATCAGTGGGTCGCAGCGTTGGGGGCGATGCAAACCTCCCACCTGATCCGGGAATCGAGTATTGAATACGTACTCCGGAATGGGATGGTCACTAGCTCTGTTCGTCACAGAGTTCGACCTGTGCCTGCGGCACAGTTTTTCATTGTGCGAGCTCCAGGTATCTTGTCTCCAGTCCACCTACCCAATTGACACGAGAGCCTTTGTCTCTGATGGTTATATTTTAGACGCGGAAAACTCGAACCAGGAGGGAGGTGACAACAGTGGTCAAGTTTAAGGCCGGGATTACACCAGCTGGACTTGGGGATTGGAGATGTCAACGTTTGGAAATCAGATAGAGAATATCTAAGGGAGAACGGGGATATCAGAGGGTAGACGTTGGTGAACGGCGAAGTCGGACTTGACATCCTCCGCCCCACATTTGCTATTGAGGAGAGAGAATACGAATATCCAACTTCTATTTCACACTTCCCAGTAACCTACTATATATTACAAAATGGCCTCCATCACCCCCTCCCAGGAAGATCTGCAGAAGTTCTACATCGGCAAAGACATCAGCGATGTACCCAAACCCGCCGCCGTCCTCGATGTAGCAATCATCCGACGACACTGCGAGACAATGCTCCGCACAATCAAAACGCTCGATGTCGGATTCAGAGTTCATGTTAAGTCCCACAAGGTAAAAGGCCTCGAATTCCACATTCTCCCCGAAATTACATTCAACTTATGAACACTAGACACCCGAACTCGCCAAGCTCCAAATCGGCGACATCACCGAGGCCAATTTCATAGCCTCCACAGTCTCAGAGATCGAGATGATGATCCCTCTACTACAGGATCTGAAACAAAAAGGTCGCAAAATTAACATTCTCTACGGCATCCCCCTGGTCCCATCCCAGGTCCCACTACTAGCCAAGGCAGCCCGCGAGCTGGGCGAGAACAGCATCACTGTGATGATCGACCACCCAGACCAACTCCCGTACCTAGAGAAAATATCTTCTCTAGCAGGACATCCAACCTGTGTCTTTGTCAAGGTCGACACGGGCTACCACCGCGCCGGCTTACCGCCCGTATCTCTTAACAAGAACGGGTTGCTCGAGAACCTTGCCTCCGCGGAGGAAAAACGCGGGGCAAGACTACTCGGGTTGTATTCACACAGCAGTCTGAGTTATAGCGGGACAACCCCAGCCCAAGCGATGGGTCATTTGATCAGTGAGATCCGCGGATGCAAAGATGCCTTGGAGAGAAATTTGCATCTACTGCCAAAAAGGGAACTGGTCATTAGTGTTGGTGCTACGCCACAGGTAGTCTCGTCCCAGAACCTGCTGCGTGATGATTCTCCCTATGCCGAAGCGCGGGAGCTCAAGGCTTTACTTCGCGAGACAAATGTCGAGCTGCATGCTGGCGTCTATCCCATCCTGGATATGCAGCAATTCTCCACACATGCCAGTGCCGATTCTGGGTTTTTGGAGGATGAAATTGCCATCTCGGTGCTCGCCGAAGTGTGCAGCGTCTATAACGATAGTGAGCGTGAAAAGCCCGAGGTGCTTCTGGCTGCAGGGACGCTTGCACTGGGCCGAGAGCCGTGTCCAAGTTACTCGGGCTGGGGGGTTGTTTCTTCCTGGCGACTAGATGGGGTGGGTAAAGCTTCATCGGAGAGATTGGTTGTTGATAGGATCAGTCAGGAGCATGCAATTGTGACTTGGGAGAGTGAGTCCCAGACGAAGATTCCCCTGCACATTGGACAAGTGGTTAAAGTGCACCCCAATCATGCTTGTGTCACTGGTGCCTTTTATGGGTGGTATTTTGTTGTCGATTCGGATCAAGAGAGCGAGGCTGCTCGGATTGTGGATGTTTGGGTTCGGGCGAGGGGATGTGGTATGAGGGCCTGGTAGAATATGCCTGCAATTTCGGGCCTCGGGGATATCTTCCGTTTATGAACTAGTATCACAGTATAAACCCTGCATCATCCCGCCAAACTTTGGACAAATGAAAGAGCATAAGCACTCGAAATAGCTGATGGGTCAGATATCCCTTTCGTAGAGCTTTAAATTTGCCGTAGTGAGTGATATTATAACAGTCCAGCGAGTATGTGACAGGAGTACTACCTAGATACTAGTAAGTGTGTTGGTAGGTCCACTGGACTGACCTATACACCTCGAAGTCACCCGACCCGACACCCCTGGAGTGGATATTTGCGGAGTAGCAAGCTCATGATAAAACAAGTTAGAGCAGGCTCTCTGAAGAATGCAAGAGTCATTTGTATTCGTGGAAAGTTGATAGTAACCCAGCTTCCCCACAGGTCTGTGGAGAGAGGCGGCATAACATTTACCCCAATGCCAATCTCCGAAATTACCCCGGGTTTAGGACCGCTTGTCAGTTCTATAGATAAAAGGGTTCCATTCTCTCAGTCTGGGATTCTCTTGTATCTCCCTCGGCATAGTTGAGACAGTGGCGAAACATCATGCGGTATTCTCTATGGGCCTATACGCTTGTGCTGGCCTCGGCTGCCGCCACAACAACTTCACTGGGTGACATCTGTACCACAGCATATGTGAAAAAGGCGTTGCCAGTAGATGCCATTCAAGGTGTTACCGTTGATCCCTCTTCGGTTTCCACGAGTCTTGTCACCAACTTCACCGCCAGCAGCGTCTTCTACCCTACCTCGACCTTTGATTACTGCAATGTGACTTTCGCCTACTCTCATGACGGCATTGATGGGGATGTTGTTCATGTGCAATACTGGCTTCCAGCTCCAGGGCAGTTTAAGAACAGATATGTGTCCACAGGTGGAGGTGGCTGGGCTATCAACTCGGGATCCTCATCGATCCCTACCGGTGTCATCGTTGGCGGGTAAGTTATACCTCGTTTGCCTTTCGATGGCGTGAATAGTTTGGCTAACACATTATATAAAGTGTTGGTGGTCTGACCGATGGAGGATTTGGATCTTTCAATACCCAATTTAGTTCCGTTGCTCTGTTGGAAAATGGAACTATCAATTGGCAAGCGACCTATATGTTCGGTGAGACCTTTATACTTCCGAAACTCACAGCTCATAATCCAGCTAACATAAGAAACAGGCTACCAAGCCCAGCATGAGCTTGCTATATTGGGCAAAGCGCTGACAAGAAATATTTACAACGTACCGTCCAGCGAAAAGATATACTCCTACTACCAGGGTTGCTCCGAGGGAGGCCGCGAGGGGTGGAGCCAGGTCCAACGGTTCCCCGATCAGTTTGATGGCGTAGTCGCCGGTGCTCCAGCCTTCCGGTGGGCACAACAGCAGACAAACCATTTGACCGGCAACGTCATCCAGAAAAACCTTGACTACTACTCGCCCAGCTGTGAGCTCGAGAAGATCATGAACATGACCGTCGCAAGCTGCGATCCCCTGGATGGCAAGACTGACGGTATTGTATCTCGCTCCGACTTGTGTTTGAAGCATCTAAACTGGGATTCCATCCTGGGCGCTTCTTACTCGTGCCCCGCCGTCAGTGGCTCCCCATTCGCGAGCGCCACACCTGCACAGACAGGTAAGGTATCTGCCAAAGCCATCGAAGTCATTAAGACCTTTTGGGAGGGTCTTCACGACTCCGACGGCAAGCGCGTCTACTTCAGCTACCAGCCTGGTTCTACTTTCGACGATCTTCAGGCCGCATATGATTCATCTACCGACAGCTGGAAGCTTGACATAAGCGGTCTCGGTGGCATGTGGATTGGCTTGTTCGTCGATCGTTTGCAGGAGACCAACATTCCCAGCTTAGACGGCGTGACCTACGACACTCTCAAGGAATGGATGATATTTTCCCAAAAGAAGTACGGAGACATCTTCCAGACAACATACCCAGATTTGTCGGATTTCCAAGCTGCAGGTGGAAAAGTTATCCACGTCCACGGAGAGCAAGACTACTCAATTCCCACCGCTTCTTCAGTTCGTTATTGGAACTCGGTTAGGGATGTTATGTTCCCCAACAAGTCATATACTGCAGGTGCAGCCGCTGTCGATGACTTCTATCGGCTGTTCCTCATTCCTGGCGTCGGACACTGTGGCACGAACCGGTACCAACCCGGTGCACCATGGCCACAGACAACTCTGCAGACTCTCATTGAGTGGGTTGAAAATGGCAAGGCACCGGCGACACTCGCTGGGTCTGGTGATATTGAAACCATGTGTCGTTGGCCTCTTCGCCCACTTTGGACAGCGAATGGCAAGCAGTTCCAATGTGTTCACGACCAGGAATCGATTGATAGCTTTAGTTATGATTTGGATGCGTACAAGCTTCCTGTGTACTAAGTGAATAGGTTGTCAAGTGAGGGCTGCTGCTTATCCTTCTAGCTACAACATACAACATCGTACATAACAAGGCCGCAGAAGCAGTCGAGTATTCTTGTGGTTTTAGGTGGACATATCAATACTCTCTCCTTACACTCTATTCTATTTTATCTTAACAAGAATAGTCGGCCGCTTATTTGGCTTTGTTGTCAAGTCTTTTTTCAGTAGTCTTTTATAGTACGGAGTAGTCTTCGACGCGTTTTGGGTGGTGTGGACCACTCGGTAGTGAATTACGTTAGTTAGCGGCCTGAGCTGACCTCAGGATTACAGGTACAACATAGTCATAGTTACCTACAGTGACACCGCAAATGTTTTAACACCCTTATTCTGCTGGACAAATATCCACTAATAAAAGGCCATGTATTTCCCTCCCTTTTAACCCCACTCACGTCTCAATACATCTGAAATCAAACATCTCATTCTCGATCGCCGATATGAGTGACACTGTCGATTTTGTCTCTCCAAATTCCCCAGACCTGCCTAGCAAAGAGCAAGTCAAAATGCTTTGCACTGAACAAGGAGGTTTTCGGAGGCGCAATCATTTTATCCATGTCCACAATGGCGAAAAGCTTTTCATCAAATATAACGTCGCTAGTTGCGAATGGAAAAATCAACAATTCTTGTTTGATCGGATTAGGGCAAGCTCCGATCCGGCTATTCGTATTCCTGAAATTTATGCCGTGTTCGGTGTACCAGATAAACTATATCTGATCATGGAATTTATTCATGCCGACCATATTGCATCCGATATGCAGAGAGCAAGAGCCATTTCTGACCTTGTTTCTGTCGAGGTTCCCCTTGATACGGCACCGGGTCCCGTCGGTGGGGGGCGTATTAATATGAGAATCTTTTGGGACGATCAGGTATCGGACGTTGACTATCCTTCTATCCAGGATTTAGAGGGTCATCTTAATCGTGTTTGTACCCCGAAGCTTTAAAGACTGATTAGTCTTAGATCTAACGTGATTTATATTTTAGGTTCTTAAGGCCTTTAAAATGCCCAATCGAGAGCTAGACCATGTTGATTTCAGCCACGAGAGAATGATATGCTGTTACACAGATCTTAACAAAGCACATTTTCTAGTTGGTACGGATGGCCAGCTCTGGGTTGTCGCATTTCGTCAAGTCAACATTCTTCCCGAGACTTTTATGTACTTTGCTCTAGGCAAGCAGTTGGGGGGAGATCCACTCCCTCCTAAGTACTATGGTATAATTCCAATCACACCAACTCAAAATCTCAGAGGACTTTGCGTAGCAAGACAATGGTTTCTGCAGGGCAGCAGTCGGTATTGTGGGTAGAACAACTTTTTTTAGGGTTATTTTGCAACAGGCTTTGCCCAATAGGTATCAGAGATTCGGATACTTCAAATATTGGCCAGACATAATCACTTATGGAAATGAGCATCAACCAAAAAAGCGGCGTGTCGCTTAACAACATTGGTTATGACATCGAAGACTTTGACACTTTCTACGCAACAGACAAGCTTTGAACAATTGGGTGTATTTCGACTTGCAAAATTGTACAAGACTACCAAGAAGTCAGAATCATGACTTTATATGATTTCTATCTTGACCAATATATGAAAAGAGAAGTGCTATACACACCCCCCAAACCCACTAAATGCCAAATATTATATACGTAGTAATATACTTAAATATCGAATTTAAGTAGTATAGTAATATAGTCACATGGGCAAACTTTTAAGTCACGTTTTCATTGAACATTGGAAAGTATGTCAACACAAGTGAGAAGCAGTGGAAATTTCAAGCAAGCCCAACAAGAGGGAAGCTGAACTACATGTCTATAGAGAGCCTTTTAAGAGCAATTTAAGAAGAAAGCAAGAGAGAAAAAAAGTGGTATCTTCGGAATCTTTGAGAATTTTACAATCAGGAACAATAAGAGAAACAAAAAAGGAAAGCAAAATGCTAGATGGCGCCGAGGCCTTGTATGCGCCGAGAGATATCCAAAAAGAAAAAGGCCAGCCTGCCCAGGTGGCCACCAAAGCCAAATGCAAATGATTGTATGGACCCAAAAGTACAGAGGAGTCTATGCTTAATTTTCAACAGCGAATTTTCAACAGCGATGCGCCGAATCGCCCATTTCCAGACACCGAAAATAGAGCAGTAGAGTTGAGTCGACGGGGAATAGGGGCATAATGAATTAAAGATGTCCCCTGTGGTCGGGGAGAAAAAGAAAGGAGTATAAGAAAGACGAGGAGATGGGCTCAGACGAGGAGATGGGCTCAGACGTGGGATTGACTGAGACTCGACCTCGATCTCGATCGCTGCGACAAAGAGCGGCGACCACGGCTAGAGGGCGCGCGGTCCACTGGCGGAGCATGCTCGAAGAACGGAATCAGATCCGGGTTCTGGCTAGGGGGTGTCTTGGAAGTAGCGGAGTACTCGTTCAAGATACGGTCATCAGCAGCGGTATCCGGGTGCACTTCAATGCCTGGCTCGCGATCAAGACCGCTGTGAGGGCCGCCGTTTGTTGGGAAGGTGATGGAGTCGGGGTCGTTGTTGCCTCGCTCGATAGGAGACCATCCGGCAATACTACCGGCAACGATGCCTGCCATAGCAGCGGCTGGTCCAAACGTCGAGTTCGATCGCGACCGTGTGTTGCGTCTGGAACGAGACTCGGGGGTGGTCGGATGTGGGGTCGGGCTGCCGTTGTCGTTGTCGTTGTCGCCATTCGGTGTAGGTGGAGCGGAGGAATCACGCGAGCGGGAGCCACTGCGAGACCGAGGAAGGAATTCCTGAGGGTTTTGCAGCTTGTGGCGGATGTGTCGCAGACGGCCACCGCGGACACGCTTGATGAAGGCGAGGTGATCGCGAATTTCTTCCAAAGCGGGGTTCCATTCGTAATTGCGGTCCTCGTCTGAGATGACCAACTCGGGACCCTTGTTGCGATGCCAGAATTGGGGAACGAGCCTTGCGGCGAATTCATCCGGAATAAGACGAATGATCACGGCGATAGGTAAGGAGATTGCCCCGAGTACAAGACTAACGGCCCACTGCGAGCCTTCATTAAGACGCTTGACGGAGAAAGCAGCGCCACCAACAAAGATGATCAAAATTTGACCTCCAATAATGATGACCTGAATACCAATGAACCAACGGTTCTTCCAAATACCTTCCAGAATGTTGAGCCTGTTGTCAATACGACGGGAGTTGTACTGGTTGAAAATTTGCATAAAGACGAAAGTGTTGAAAACCACAGTCTGCAGATGGTCGTGATCCCAAGAGAAAATCTTAGATCCGGCGAAATTCAGAACGAAGGTTACAACCAGCTGATAGATGGACTGTCCAATGATCATCTTCCACATTGTCAGAGTGATGAGCGGGTCGGATTTCGATTCGGGTCTGCGGTCAAGCACTGTTGGCGTAGGAGGGTCTGTCGCCAAAGCGAGAGCGGCAAAGGTGTCCATGATCAAGTTGACCCACAGCAACTGTACTGCGCTGAGCACTGAGTCCTCACTATTACTAGCGACTGCAGAGACGAAGGTGAGAATGACGGCGGTGATGTTGACAGTGATTTGGAACTGAAGGAACTTCTTTACCGCGTCACAGACGGTGCGACCCCATGCCATAGCCTTGACGATGGATGAGAAGTTGTCATCCATGAGAATGATATCAGAGGCCTCTTTAGCAACTTCGGTACCAGTAATACCCATTGCAAAACCAACATCGGCATTCTTGAGGGCCTGGGCGTCGTTGGTACCATCTCCAGTGACAGCAACAGTCTCTCCAAGCTTTTTGAGTTGGTTGACCAGGATCTTCTTATCGTCGGGGCTAGAGCGGGCGATGACCTGGAGTCTTGGGATGATTTGGTTCATTTGGCGTGTGCTCAGCTTGCGGAATTTGGGTCCTTCAATGGCGATACCGCCAGGTGTGTAGATACCACACTCCTGGGCAATAGCCTTGGCGGTTACGATGTTATCACCAGTCACCATTCTGACAAACACTCCAGCCCGTTGACATGTGTACACTGCATCGGCAACACCTGCTCGGACAGGGTCCTGAATACCGAAGATTCCCAACATTGCCATATCCTTGAAGATAGGTTCGAAGACTGCCTGATTGCGATCGGTTTCCGCAGTAGGGGCCCCACGAGGCGGCCATTGATCGAAGTCACGGTAAACAAGGGCAATACACCTGAGAGAGCGGGTAGCGTAGTTGTTCATAATGTTGTCCAGTGAAGTCCTGTCCTCATCGGTAACAGGAGCCTCCGACAGAGAGTCAGTGGGGTCTCGGACAATGCGGGTCGACTTCGAGGCTAGAATCTCCGCAGCACCCTTAACTAGCATTCGGTATTTTCCATTCTCCATCTGGATCACGACTGCCATGCATTTGCGACCAGAGTCGAATGGGAACATCTGGGCGAGCTTTCCATTTGCTCTCGCTTCGCCAAGGACCCCCATTCCAAGGTAGTCCCTAGCGAAAGTCAAGAGAGCAGTCTCTGTCTTGGATCCAATGTACGTCTTGACTCCATCTGTCTCGCCTTCAAATGCGGTTGAATTGTAGACAATCGACTGGAGTAGGACATCCTTTACCGACGACGATAGGGTAGAGACAAAATCCGAAGGGGTGATTTCACTCTGATCATCGGACGAGACACCAGAATACTTTCCGAACCGAGACGTGGTGCCCAACGTCGCAGCCACTGCAGTCATTTTATTTTCCGTCAAAGTTCCAGTTTTGTCAGAGCAAATCGTGGTAGCGTTGCCCATAGTCTCGCAGGCTTTGAGATAGCGAACCAGGTTGTTGTCCTTGAGCATTCGTGTTGTGGCAAAGGCCAGAGCGAGCGTAACAGCCAGTGGTAAACCTTCAGGTACCGCGACGACGACAATTGTAACAGCAACAATGAAAATCTGCAGGAATGCTTGACCCTTGGCGTCCGCACCACCTTCGATGTCCTTAAGACGAACCAAAAATTTGATGAAAAGAACCACAAACAGCAACAAACCGGAAGCGAGACCGAGCTTGGCAATGTACTCAGCCAACTTGTTGAGCTTAGTTTGCAAAGGCGTCGTTTCGCCCTCCTCTTGAAGGGACATCATCGTCCGGCCGAATGTAGCATGCATACCGGTAGCAGTGACCAAAAAGGTGCCGACGCCCTCAGAGACCTTGGCACCGGAAATGATGAAAGGATCCATCTTTTTCAGGTCTTCTTGTTGCTCGATTGTCCGGTACACTTCATCGCCCGGGGTTTTGCGGAGAACGTCTGACTCGCCAGTAGCCGAAGATTCGTCGCACTTGAGGTCGTGTCCTTCGATCAAGATGCCATCAACTGGGACCATATCACCGGGTTCGAGAAGCATCAAATCGCCAACCAAGACGTCGTGGATGGAAATTTCCTCCGTTCGGCCGGATCGCGTTACCTTGACCTGTCGGTTCTCCTTCTTTTTGTTGAGTTTCGCAAACTGTCGTTCCTTTTGCCAGTCATTCGCTGCACCGACCGTAACCACGATAATAATGGCCACGAGAATGGCCAAACCTTCGACCCATTCAACGCCAGGTTCATCGGGATTTGCTGGATGGAGCGATTGCGGAATTCCCACCGCAAGTGAAACTGCGGCTGCAATCGTCAATAAGATCAACACTTTGTCGTTGTAGGCAATCCATGCAAGCTCCCAGATAGACTTCAATTTCCTCTCTGGGAGCCTATTATCTCCGTAGATACGTCTGCGGTCGGCGAAATCTTGTCCGCCCTGGGGTTCGATGGAGCTCTCGGTGGCGGGTGGTGGTGATGTATTCGGAGAGACAGACTTGGGTATATCTTTTGGTGAGGCAGGTGAGGCAGGTGAGACAATCTCGTCAAAGCTGACTGTTCCGTCAAGTGTCGTCTCATCAACACTCAAGCCACTTTTCACATCAGTTCGGAGTCCTTTTTCTAGTCCCCGCAGGCCTCCCAGCGCATGGAAGGCGCTAAAGCTCTTCGGGTTGAGAAGCTTGTTCAGCTGACCAGGGGAAAAAGCGAACTTGTTGTCCTCGACTTCGAACTCGGATTCGCGGCCCGGGTCTGGGGTCAGGGCATCCTCATCGTGTATGATGTCGTTTATGGCGGCGTTCTTGACCGAATCAGATCTTGATTCCTGAGATGTCGAGGGCACATATGTTTCGCCGCCGTAGGTGCTGGATGTTTGGCCGGTTTCATCCGACTCCAAGGAGTTGCCTCGGGACCGTGTTCCAGGGACAGAAAGGAAGTTCGAATGTGTCTCAGGCGCCTTCGTCTTGGGTGATGAGATGTTGTGGGGTGAGGTTGGCCGGCTCTCTCGGTCACGAGCTTCGGAGGAGGCATTGGAGCGGATCGAGGCTGTGGATCGCATATCCGTGGGAGAGCCACTGCCATTGTTTAGCAGTGCGGTTGTGTCGGGGGCATGTGCGTTATCGGTGTAGGTGTGTGATCCTCCAGAGAGGACTTGGATGGGAGGGGCTTCGATATCCGGGGAGTTCACGGCCGAGGTGTCGATGGTAATAGTCGGCGCGCGCTCTCTGCGCAGGGTTGACGATTGGCCTGGCTCATCTTTTGGGCGCGGGTCGGACATGGTGGAAGTGTCTATTCAATGCGCGATTCACGCGTGGCACCCAGGTTTGTAGATGGGCAGTTCATGTGGATCAAGAGAAAGTGTAGAGAGAACAATAAGAACCTCCCTAAACTCCTAAACTCCTAAACAAGGTTGAAAGTGAGGTAAGGGTGTAAAAGGTGTGTGAAAAACAAAGATAGGAGGCAAGCGGCAAGGTAATAATTGCCCCCAGCGGGAAACGTCGTCTCTGCTCTACCTATCCACTACGGTCGAGAACGCTATAATTCACTTTCATTATGGAGTATCGCATGTACTTCGTTTTTGCCCCCGTCACTTTCTCCACTATTAATGGTATCCGCTAGCACAGCCCCTGTGTTTTTGCAGTATACGTATATGATGTACTTCATATTTCCTATGATATTATAACATTCTTCTTGTCTACCATTCTACAAAAATTGGCAGGAAAATTCTTTACATTATTTACGTGGGTAAATTGAATAACGAATAAGGAGCAAATACCGCAAAGACCATCAATACCAAGCTATATAGCGCCTGCACTGCCTCATTTGCCAAGACATGAGCATGCCCGAGCTCCCGATTCGGCAAAATAGGGGGGAATATGGAAAAAAAAAAGAATTAAAAATTGAAAGGAATAGAACTTGAATAAAGTGAACAAGTTGGATATAATTTGATTAAAATGAAGACCAATGGATTACATTAAAGCCCAGACGTTATGTACTATCTCTAATCTAGCTTCTTAATATGCCCTTGACAGAGTGGTGACGTCCCCTATGTACGACTCGATGCGATCGACGTGTACGGAGTCCGACGTAGCATGTTCCAAGACTTGTTTTTTTTCTTTTGATCTGCTTGACAATATAAAATTAAACTCTGATTGCCGGAACTTGACGGACCAGAACATTCTAACTAACTGGTTTCTCATGCCAAGTAACTCGCCATTGGGGAGTTATAGCTCACACCACATAAACTCAGCCACACTCAGACCACACGATTGATCCTTGCTTAGGAGCACACGTCGTACGGCATGCTCTGTACATCAATGTAACTACATCAGAGTACGAGTACGATGGACTAAACTACCTCAAAATGCCATCTAAAGCTTAGAACTGTCACATGGGACACATAAGGCCTAGCTTGGTCCTTCTCTGCAAATCCAACTCGGCCGAATCGGGCAAATATAGCTTCGTTGTACGGAGTACAAGATATACCTCCACAAGACAAACTAGCCGTCAGCCCCTAAAGTAACACATGGAACACATAGCAAAAGATAAAGCCGAATCTGAAACCATATACGGAGATAATCCTCAAACTAAACCAAACAATCCTAATCCCAATGCCAACAACCATCCCGCCACCTCCCAAACACACAGAGCCCAATCAAAACCCAAAAGCCTCAAAAGCAGGAAATGTCCAACCCAACCAACAAATACGGCCTCACCGCCGTCCCAGCCTCAGCCCAAGACCTACTCACCAAGACACCTTACTACCCAGCACCAACCACCCCCCCCCCCAAACCGCAATCCCAGTCTCCGCAACCCCAATCCCAGACACCCCACTAGCACAGCGCATCAACGCCTATGCACGCACACACCTCCCCGAAGAGACATACAGCCACTCACGACGGGTATACCACTCCGGGCTCGCGATCAAACGCTAACAGCTCCCGATTGCAGACTGGGACTTCGACGATGAGACCTTCCTCCTCGCTTGTTTGTTGCATGATATTGGGACCACGGAGGCTAATATCACCCCCACCAGGCTGAGTTCTGAGTTCTTTGGCGGGCGTGTTGGCATTGCGCGTCTTGCAGAATGATACTCATGATTATGTCGGTGACGAAGACGGAGACGAAGACGAGGCTAATGTAGGTGCCCATGTTCGTGGGCGGGGAGTCCATCCGGCCACGGCCCCGCATGAACAGGCTGAGAGCGTCGCGGAGGCTATTATTCGGCATCAGGATTTGTCGCTCGTTGGTAATATCACGGCTGTGGGACAGTTACTGCAGCTCGCGACGATCTTTGGTATGTATATACTAAATGTTTATCGGTTGACGTTTCTACACGCGGTCTAGGTATTCTGTATCTAGATAGATATCTGTGTGGTCTATGTCACTGCACATCTTCCTGACACCAGATGACTGCCTCTCCCTTGTTGGCGATGTTTATGTCTATAGTTGTGTTTCAATGCGACCAATCCATATGCAGTGTTCTTTGATCAAGTAGGTCTCAGGGTTGATACTAAGGGCCTTCTAGCGGATGGGACAAGGCAACGTGATGAGAAACGAGGAACACGTAATGAAAACTGCAATCAAATTGATATTGCTGATGCATTCGTAGATGTCCTATTGACACGCAGTAGCTGTAGTAAAATGAAGTAACCTATCCTCCTTCCATGTTTGATCCAGTTTCGTTCATACCAGAGCCTCGCCGTTAAAAACTTAAAACCACTCAAATCCCATGCTAATGTACACAGAACAAATCGCCGCTAGATCTACTGCTCCCGGTCTGCGGACGAAACGATCCCAAGCCGCTTCTTTTCTTCTTCGGAGATCGTGACATCCCAGATCTTCAGTTCCTGGCCCTTTTCAAAGGTGGTGTGGTCCATTGGGGACTTGCGCTGGTTGGAGTCCCGGATGACCAAGGCCTTGCTCGACAAAGCGAGCACGTCGACAAGCTCGGCCATTCGTCGTGACTTTGTAAAGGCACGAGTGATGTGTTCGTAGTTTGCAGCCCAGATAGACACAATCATGCAGGATGTCAACAGGTCGTGTCGCTCAAGGGCGTGGCTGGCGTAGTACAAGGCGTTGTGCCAGTCGAGAAGCAGCTCTGGAATGTAGGTCGTCCGAATGTGTTCGAAGTCTTGTTCTTCCTCGGCTGTAGGAATCAATTAGTTTTGAGACTCGAATATCGCGACATCAAGTACATACCATCAGTAGATGTGGGTAGCCAGTCTTCAGCGACCACTGCTCCAACCCAATCTTCTAAAATAGTCACGCATTCGTTCATATCTTGACCCATGCCCTTCAAGGTGCCCGAGTCACGTCGACGTTTGGTCCTAGATTGATTAGTTTTGATGATGAGATGAAACAGGGAAAGTGAGGACTCACTTGGACATCTGCTCGTGCACCAATGCAAATTGCTCCACAGCATCAAACCCGAGAGCCAAACTCTCCAGATCTAGAACCCTATGAGCCTTGTAGTATGCCGAAACCAGTGCAATGTTGTGGGAGCCGGAAAGACTTCGCCGGTGGAGGCTGTTTCTCTTTGATTTGGTGGGGCTAGTTGGCGTAGTTGCCTCAGTATGTGCGCCCTCTTGCGGAGGCATCGAAATGATATCGGATCCGAATTTTTCAATTGAGATATCAGCCAACCGAATACGGAAACTCAACTCGCGAGCAGCGGCAAGCTTATCAGCAACTAGTAAAAGTTAGTTCGGCCGGATTCTCGATAACAGGAGGAACAAAAACATACGGAAGAACTTGCGGTACAGCCAGGATCCAAGATCACAGATCTTATCCCACTGTCCATCTATGTAGCGAAGCCACTCCAGACTGCGAATCATCCTGTCATCTTCCGGAGCGACAGAGGTCCCAATCAAGTCGGTCTTGGGTGACACCAATGCCCGGGAACCGTCAGGTCGTCGCAGCACTCTCGAATAGCCAGTGACTCCTCTAGAATGATCAATCGCAGAGACATGTTCCTTCACCCACGCCCATTGAACATCGAGAACAGTTTCCATGTCAATGTGATGTTTCCGCGCGAGGCGAACTTGCTGTACCTTCTCTTGTGGGTCAACAATTTCAATGAGAATCTTGGATAGAACTTCGTGTCCCATTGGCGCGGGGAGGAGGGACACGTAAAGTGGGACAAGATGGAATAGACCCCGGTCTTCCAGGTTGGCAATATGTCCAGCCACGATGACCGACGCCGTTTCAACGAAATGGGCATCCACGCGGGCGTAGCCCCTCGCACTGGCCACAACGTAGACATGAGCTGCAATTCTGAGAGCTTCTTCGTCATCGGCAGCTATGAGGAAAGATTCATCTACTGGCTTGCGCACGATCTCTGGGATAACAGAGGTATTCCCGTATTTATCGGCGCTCACTTGAGATACAGCGTGAGCCAGAGCAGTAAAGAATGTATCGTATCCTTTGCTGAGAATCGTGGCCTGGATGTTGCGGAAGGGATTACGGGCTTCGCCGCTGACCCGCTCATTGCCCTTGAGATAGACAAGGAACTTTTGAAGTTCTGCGTGCCCAGCGGGTTCCGGCTTGAATTCCACAGGGGTGTTGGAGGAGTGGCTGAGTTTCCGCTGGAATTGCTTGCAAAATCCCTGATAGCGTGAGAGCACGACACGGTTGAAGTACACGTAAAGGAAGTCGTCCCAGCTGCGGCAGACACTGGCTGCAGCATCGGTTTCGCCAGAAAGCAAGGCGTAGACCGCTCGCTGGAATTCATCAGTATTGGGGTCGCGTGTTAGCGCAGAGCAAGCGGTGCGCCATGAATCCTGGGATCGACTGTTCATCAAACGTGTGTGGCCATCGTCAGATGGGTATCGAGAACTTGCCGACTTAGGATCCACACTAGAGCCGCACAAGCTGACGGCCCTCCATCCTTCCAGACGAGCCTCTGCCCATTCACGAATCTTAGTCCAGTTCTCGCCCTGTCTAAGCATCTTCCAGCAAGTGATCCAAGTGGCGCGCTCGAAGAATTCGTCCTCCTTTTCTAAACCGTGCTTCTGACGAGTGATAGCATCGGGGTCGAGTTGAGTGACTAGCGGTTTCTGTTCGTCTTTGCTCAGAAGCGAGCGCGAGATTCCCGGGTCATTGGGCTCGAGAGGTTGTGGCCAAGCGCGCAAACGTTTGTGACCCTTGATCGATTCTTTGGTGCAAAGCCAACCGGTTGTCCACAATCCTTGACCCCTGTGCGATTGCTCCTCCATTTCCCTGATCAGGGTATCAAACTCTTGGCTTCCTGTCTTGGAGGTCTCCTCCAACCATCGCATGGCGACAACGCATTCAAGGCCATATTGGTCGGCATTGAGGAACTCTTCCCAGATCTCTCGATCGGTTGAGTAGCGGTGAAGGTTCTGGAAAGCTGTTTGTCGTCCTGCCTTGTAGCTAGCCCGGCTGGAGGGGTCGTCAATGCTGATTAGGTTGAGCAGGAGGCGCCAAGTATCGGCCTCAAGTTGCAATCGCCGTATC
This sequence comes from Penicillium samsonianum, assembly GCF_028829775.1. NCBI lineage: Eukaryota > Fungi > Ascomycota > Eurotiomycetes > Eurotiales > Aspergillaceae > Penicillium > Penicillium samsonianum. The sequence continues at coordinate 3,601,723 of NW_026643260.1, read as the reverse complement.
TCCTCGTAACTTTTGGTGTCTTGTGACCCGCTCGACCGCAAGCCTGTCTTCGTCCGGTCAACGGTCTGTTGGGTCTCGATTTCCTTGATCGCATTGTTCGCAATGTCGCGGTAGCTCTGTACGAGCTTGTAAGCTGCCTGGGCACTGTTGAAATCGTCGGTTGAATTGTCGCGCTTGAACTGATCCAGCTTATCGGCGAATGCTTCGATCTGGCGAGTGACGCGGTCAGCCGTCCGGCGAAGGGGGTGCAGTGCTTCCTGGGCGCCTGCGGCGGTGAACAGCGGGGTGTCTAGGGTAGTATTTAGTAAATGCGATTTAGACAAAGTAGATCTTGAGCCAACCTTGAGATTTGGCCGAGACACCAAAGGCAGGCTGCAGAGAGGGCTCGGGATCAGAAACATCGGACCCAGTCTCCGATACGGTGTCGCCATCCATATCTTCGTTCATGTCCTCATCTTGGTCTTCAGATTGGTCCTCCGATTGATCTTCCGAATTCATTTCCTCGTCCTCCAATTCTTCATCGTCATCGTAAGATTGTTGCGAATCATCGTCAATACTGATGACCTCGGGTTGTCTATGCGGCTGGGCAACCTATACAAAGGGTTAGGAGATAACAAAAAGCAAAGATCAAAGAACATAGACGCACCGGTGTGAATGCCCCAGCGGCCGAACGAGTTAAAGGCGCCATGATGGGAGACTTGGTTAGAAGGGAGGAGAGAGAGTCCTGAGGAGCTCTGTGGAATAAGTTGTGTTTGTCTCTTTTGGTTTTCGCGTTTACAGACTAACCCCGAAAGGGACTAGCGGCAACCTCCGAAGCTATTTCAACGAATTTTCGCCCGCGCCCTTCTCTCTTTCTTTTCTTTTCTTCTCTAATGTCTATAGGCTTTCATTAGAGTCTCGGTATGAAAACTCAATTTTCGTACAGGTCCATGAGGCCTCTCTGCGTGCTCACGATTGTCTTATAATAAATGCAGTTCTTCAATTAGCCTGGTTTCCTCCATATGGAAACTCAGACCGCAAAGGAATTGTGACATCCACCATTTTCGACATGGGTCACTTGAAGTCTAAAAAACAAATTGTAATAGTCTCACTGCTTCTCTGATGCTTGAGCTCGTTGCTTCATCTTCAACCGAAGCAAATTTGCTTTAGGGCAGCTGAGGGTAGATGCTTGGTCACCTTGCTCTTGGTAGAAGGCATTGCAGCATTCGTACAAAGCATCAATTTGTGCCTGGCATTTGTCCTCATTAAAGGAGTTTTTCTGCAAGCAATCTAGCTTCGGTTAGGCCTTTTTTGGTGGAAATGCTATAAATTGGACAATACCTTGAATGGCGCACTGTTGCACTGTCAGTAAGAGCTAGCAATACCACCTGGGCACTCTAAATGGACGCTTTTAGGACAGGGACACATACAGCACGCGGTTTGCAGGGTTGATCGTGCGACAGATCTTGCTTTAAATTACCCTACAAGGGTCTCAGCATCTAGCCAATATGCCCACAGTGATAAGTTTCATACCATAATGCAATTATCAAAGACTGTACTCAGTACAAAAGCGTTGTAGACACACTGTTCCTTGCAAGTGACGAAAGTGATAGAAGAGCCAAACGCAAAATAGATTCTCCGCCTTCAGACCGTGGGGCGAGTGCGCTATTCTGCCGCCGCCGCTGATCTCTCTTCTTCCTCTCTCTTCTAACCTCACCATTTCCACAACCTTCATTATCTCGCTTCTGCGCTTTCGTCTTCTAGGTGAGTACCTCATACTTCAGTTGTGCCCTGAAAACGGGTTGAAATCGTGATCTAACCATCTTTGAATCCTTCAGACATAATTCAAAGCCCCGCTCGAACAGGTTCCTAAACTCGCTTCTACCGTTGTAAGCACTGCCTCGTTGCCATTTCGTGCTCCATAAGAAGTTACCGTTTAACGAAATCTCAACCGCAATAGTCATTCATAATGTCCGACAAAGAAGGAGCCGCTCCTCCTACTGAGCACCTCAACATTAAGGTGACCGATAACAACAACGAAGTCTTCTTCAAAATCAAGCGCACAACGCAGCTGAAGAAGCTCATGGATGCTTTCTGCGAGCGCCAAGGAAAGCAAATGTCCACTGTTCGCTTCCTGTTCGACGGCACCCGGGTTCGCCCTGAAGATTCGCCCGAGACTGTACGGCCATTCCCCTCTTTTTCGCCATCCATTGGTGTCTGGGAATTTTGAAACTAACTTCAAATAGCTCGATATGGCGGACGGTGATACCTTGGAGGTTCACCAGGAGCAAATCGGAGGTTGCTAGACGACAAGCGTGGCATGCTAGAGTCGCACTTCCCGACGGAACCGAGGCTTGGGGCGACATACGTGGGGGGAATACGCTAGGGCTGATGGCCAGGAGTGGATAGAGATCCTCATTGACGGCCCGTGGGCGAGGGGCGGCGTTCATACTGCTTTTTTTCTTATGAATGATGAATATCAAAGGTCACCTAGTCTTCTCTGAGACTTTGAGGGTGCTTTTACTATATTAAATTTCCCTCGAGGTCAACATGACCGCATCGCGTAGACGTAGTCTAGTTTGGTCCTAGGCTTTGGACCTAGGACTGAGAAACCAGAGCTTGCGCCAAACTAATGGATACTTTCTTTATACGCGAGCGCAAATGCCGCAATAGCTTGTCTCGATCTTTACAATGGCTCATGAGGCCTCGATGCAAGTTTGCGCGTCGAGATATACTGACTAGGTCCTCCTATCACCAGTGGTCGCCTCAAGCAACGAGTTATCAAATAATCGATTCCAGGGTCAATTGATTGACCACACCTGTTCTTCATGGGGTAGTAGAGTCCAAGTCACCATATGAAACAACAAAGAGCCACCTGTTCATTCGCCCATGATAATTCACCACGCAGAGAGAAAACATATATATAAACAAATACAATCCAACAAATATATATCTACACATAAATAGAGGGCCAATCGCCTAATATAACCAAAAAGTTCCCCCCAAAGCCACCTAACTGTTCCAAACAGAAGCCTTCATCTTCTCCTCCTCCTCTTTAGCCTTAGCTTTCTCCTCGCGCTCGCGATTCCGCCTCTTAATCTCCTGCTCCTTAACCGAGCGATCGTAAGCGCGCTGCTGCTCCGTCCGCTTCGGGGCACGAATCCCTAACGCACCGGCAATCAACCGCTCCGCAACAGCAGTCTGCTTCTCCGGGCGACGGGCAGGAGCGCGCTGCGCCGAAGCAGGAGAAGCAGCTCTCGCCGTCCACGGGTTGGAGGTCTGCGGGGAGATAGGTGTCGGCGGGGGATCTAGCGGTCCCTCTGCACTGATGGTTGGCGAGAGCACCGATACAGCGTCTTCGTCGTGGGGCTGGGCTTCCTCGGCTTCCTCGGCTTCCGGGGCGGAGAGGTCTGCTTCGTCTTCCCAGGAGTCTGCGACGGGTTTGCGGGGTATTTTGGGGTTTGATTTGGGGGTTGAGGTCACGGCTTCTGTTGGGAGTTTTTTCACGTTTGGTCGGGAAATGTCTTGTATTGGGCCCTTTTCACCTAGGGACAGGTTGCGGAGTGTGGATTGGAGTTCGGCGCTTGGATCAGACATCACTGGAACGTGGGGGTTCGGGTGTAACGGGCAATAAATATACAAGAGGGGGTGGTTAATGGTTAACAAGAGTATTAAGTATACAGTTCAATTTAAGACAGGATTGTGTCTGCTCGAAATAGAATCAAATGGCGTCAGTGCTGGTGGCATCCCTGGTTTTGATGGAGAACAAAGAAGGGCTAGACCTTTCTGGTTCGGCTTTGTGCCTCAGGATTGTCAGGCATCAATAACTATGCTCTTCTATTTTTATTTCAGGGATAATGGTAATCCAACCTGTGTATAATCAAATTCATAAGATCTTCGATGTGTTTATACTGTTTATACCAAGTACCTAATGCCAATTCCGCATTTAACCCCTTACGTCCGAAATAGCAAAAGAAACCGGCTTATAGATCATTTCCCCAGTTCGGTAGTTATATGGAGCATCAAACTATTGGCAACCTGCATCAGAAGAAGTGATATGGCAATAGGAGTGTCACAATGCATTAAGAAAGCTTAAAAAAACTGATCAGTAACATTTTTGATACTTCGATCTCTCATCTATCTATAAATCCTCTCCAAACCCCTGATTTTCCCTCTACCTCCAGGTACCATCATCGTTCATTTCCAAAGATCGAATTGCAGAGCAACCATATTCAAAATACAACATGAAGTACGCCATTGCTACCATCGCCGCTCTGGCCAGCTTGTTCGGCCAAACCATCGCTTCAAACAATGTCTACGAAATCGAGTCCGCACGCTCTGGAGATGTTTGGGGAATTAAAAACTCCGTCGGCGTCGAACATCAGGTTGAGTTGGTACACCCGGAAGGCAATGAAGCCGAGCACTGGCGTCTAGTCTCCTCCGGTCCCGACTTCTTCATCCAAAATGTCTACACCCAGGGGATGCTCTCATGCCCGGAGGAACATCAGTGTGTAGTGGACACCCTTGGAAACAACGCGCAGCTTTTCACAGTGACCAAAAATCCCGACTATACAGTCAGCTTCCACCCCTCGGGAAGTCCGCTGGTGCTGTCAACTGGGGAGGGTAATGAGTTGGAGGCCAAGCATTCGGATCCACATGTTGATGCGGCCTTCCGTCTTCGTCCAATCTAGAGCGAATGTGAGTCGCTATATTTACTTTGTCATTTGAACCTTTGAGCATCAATCTAATGCTTATCATTGATATAGAAACCGGATGACGCGAGTCTTGTTCCTGATTCTATCTGGGGTTGGTGATGTTTCGTCTACAGAGTTGGGAAGATGGGGGATACATATTGACAGGAAAGCATATAACTACATAATACCATGTATCCTACATATTACATCAAGTCATGTATGTAGTTGTGAAGTCAGGTCTCACGAGTTCTTTTGTTAGCCTCAAATACGAGGTGTCGGCAGTTCAGCCCCGCTTCAGCTTGAATAACTTAACTCCTTTGGATCTGGAGATGATTGGTGCGCTTCATTGGAAGGCTGAAGCTGAGCCCCAAAAGCCTTTTTCCTCTGTTTTAAATAGACTTCAATGTTCTTCTAGCCTACATTTCACTACATCTACAAGTTACACACGATGGCCACGATTACACCTGGTATCGATGAGGAAACCGCCCCCAAACGTGAAAATACCCGGCGCCGCAACCGTGCTATCCAGTCATGCCTCGAATGTCGCCGACGCAAAATGAAATGCGATAGGACAGTCGGTGAATCCCGGGAACCCCAACCATGGCAATGTCTAACGGGTTGCATAGGACCCTTGTGGGAACTGTCGCACATCGGAATTACAATGCATCTATATCAAATCTACCGTCACCGACGCTGAGTCCCGTCGAAAATTAACTGAGGTAAAGGAGGCTAAGGATGCAATTGACGGTGCTCTTCGGGCGGAATTTAACAATCAACCTTCCAACACAAAGAATGAATCGCGACGGAAACGTACCAGACAGCCCGAAGAAGATTCCAAGTACCATTCGGATACGTCTGACGACGGTGGGTATTTGGAGCCCACGCCCCTTGCGGTTAAAGACGCTGCGTACACCGATGGCGCAGATGATGAAACAGAAGATTTGGGTATTAGGATTGGTCGAATGCGGCTGGGAGAAAGGATTGGTGGCTTGTATCGTCCTAAAATAGCGGACGAGGTAGGTTTGAGATCTTACAGCCGTCTCACACGATTTACTAAAATTTTGATAGATTTTGAGCTCCCTTCAACACAGTTCGAGAGGATCATCTCCACTGGTATCATCGCCAGTGGCACCCGCCACGGCCTACGAGTCAATGCAGAACAAGTCCTTTGAGACTCCTTCGGTCAATCTAATATTCAATCAAATTCATCGGCATGAGCCCCTAATACAGCATATTCCTCCTCGCCACATCGCGGACCAGATTCTCAATCACTACTGGAGTACTGTTCACCCAGTGGCACGCATCCTTCACCGACCTTCTTTTGCACAGCGATATGAGACGTGGTGGGAGTTAATCGAAAACGGGCATCTAGTACCTCCATCTTTAGGAGCAATTGTGTCTTCCGTTATGTTCTCTGCTGTGATCGCCATGTCTGAAGCACGGGTGCTTGAATTATGTCACACTCCCCGAGAGGAGATGAAGCGAACGCTGCAGATTGACACAGAAACTGCCCTCAGTAAGGCTAATATCCTTCAATCGACCAAGATTGAAACCTTGCAGGCTTTTGTGGCGTATCTGGTATGTGTGCCTAATGGGATATATCACCAGGCCCTATCGGCTAGTCGTTTAGAAGTCACATACTAAACATATCATTGGTGTTTCAGCTTCCAATATGTGTCGACGAGATCTCTCGGTCACACTCCGTGTTGACAGGCATGGCAATCAGGTTAGCAGAGTGCATGGGACTCCATCGTGACCCGGCAGAGTATGGATTTTCACCAGCAGAGTGCCAGACTAGACGCCTCGTGTGGTATCAAATCTGCTACCTGGATCTCAAGACGAGTGAGGCCCAGGGACCCCGAACATTTATCCACGAGGATGGATATACCACACGGCTTCCACTGGATGTACCATCTTCCCGATCGACATCACTTGCTTATAACGACTTGATATTCTCTACGATTCGGTTTGAATGCCAAGAGATGCATCGCCGGTGCTTGACGTTACGCAATAGAGTCGATCGGAAAAAAACTAGCCTCGCCAAGGCAATTTCCAAAATCGAAGCCTTTCGGATCACAATGGACGCCAAATACGGTCCTTATCTCAACACATCCTCCCCGAGCCCAATGCAAAAAATGTCCAGTTTAGTGCTGAAGCTCTTCGTCAATCTTCTCTACCTAGTACTTTTGTACCGCTACATGAACAGTGTCACATACAGAATCCCTGACAGGTTACGCCAGATTGTACTTGTCAAGGGCACCGAGGCTCTGGAAGCTGCGGTGGAACTAGAATCAGCAGAAGATCTCCAACAATGGGCCTGGTATAGTTCTTCATACCAACAATACCACACGGCATTTCTTCTGCTGTTTGAGGTCTTCCAGTATCCCATGCGCAAGGAAGCAACCCGGATATGGCAGTGTCTGGATTTCATCTTTGCAGACACTCTCACAAACATACCGCCTATGAGTCCCGTTGAATCTTCACCAACAATACAGGAGATTCTCGCCCATCGAGATATGAAGGCGAGATACTTGCTGACGGTTATATCCGAAAAGATGCGCGCATATCAAAAAGCCAAGGGCTTGAAATTACCCCTGGAGTTCAACGACTCAATGATTGTTATTACACCTCAGAAGGAAGGCGACCACTCGGACCCCAAGATGCCACTTAATTACGCTCACGGGGAACCAGAAGCAGAGAGTCTTGCCCGTAATCCCCCCGCCGTTGCTGAAAACTTGTCATTCCCCCATTATCGAACAGACCCAGAGATTGAGTTGCCTTCTACTCTGCCGACAAACACTGGCACCAGCTCCACCACTGACATACCACAAGTTTTGGACAACGCAGCCAGTATTTGGGCTTCTTCTGAGGAGTTATCTCCGTGGATTCGATACGGTGAATACGGCCTCAATGGCGATGGAGGCACAGTGTCACATCCGGGTCATCAATGCAGTGATGCCGCGACTACGGCTGCAAACGACAGCTTGCCAGCTACGCAGTATGTAGAAATACAGAACCCCGAGGAAATAGACTCACAGATGCTAGAGATTGACTGGGTAAGTTTTGTCTCCTATTTAGATCTTACTCATACTCTGCCTGAAGGTACCCGGTAATTATGACTTGACTTTGCTAACGAGAGATTACCAGAACCTCTGGGATTCAATCTTCCCCCCGCAGGTCAATGATGGAAACTTGGACATTTCTGATGATTACTTCATGACTTCGCATGGTGCCATTGATCCGACATTTTACCTACCAGGGGCCTCGTCCTAGACCAAAATAGCAGCCTAATAAAATGCATTGATTTAGCAGAGATGGATATCTTCCCTTTGAATCCTTTTAGATATTCTGATTTGGCCTTGAGCAGATATCAAAATGCTTCAGAAATGACCAGCAGCTCAATATAAAGCCCCATTCTTCAAATAATACCCATGACAACAGAATGTCTGTTCTCCAATGCATTTAACTAAACCAACGAAAGTTCAAGTTCAAAGTTCTACCAGCACGCAATATCAACACAGACTCCCAAAATATGAACAACTAGCCATGTCTATCCAATTTCCGCTCCAATCTCTCCCGACGGCGATCACGAACTAAGCCACCATGCCCATGACGGCTACCCTTGACCAAGCTCTCGGCCAGGTTCGCAACAACAGCTCCAGCCAGCGCACCGCCCACTGCTCCTAACTTCCCATGGTCGGACTTTTTTCCAACATGATGACCGACAAAGGCGCCCTATATAACCAGTCAGTATTTTACTCCAGTGACAAATGTGAATTTGACATACGCCTGCGCCACCTAAAACCGTTGCACCGAGGCCTTTCTCGCCCTCAGGGCCCTCGGTGAAAAAATTTGCTTGGTTGTTATCGATCCATTGGGTCTGTTGGTTGACTAGCCCTTGCTCAGTGTTCGCTGTATTCCCCATCCACGGATTCTAAGATTATTAGCCCAGGCTGTCTCAACGAATGTCAACCTCTGCCGTCTCACCTGGGAAGTATGGCTTTCTGATATGTTCGCGAAATCGGATTGTTGTGTGTCTTTCATTGTATCCAATTGCTGGGGAGCATTATCGCCATAGTAATCCCGGTTGGCCATTTTTAAAAGGGCGATTGGTAATTGTTCGAAATTGTAGGGTTGAATTTGATGCCTTGTAGGACTTGATTTATGGAGATCAGCAGCCCCCGAACTAGAGGGACGTGACTTTTATATAATATGTGAAATATTTATGATCTAGGGTATCTACAGCTCAGATTGTCGTTAGTACGGCCGTAAAATAGTCATTTTATTAACACTATTCAGCACAAAGGGGTTGGACCGATCTCCGACCCCGGACCCTGGGCGTACGGCCGTAAGAGTAAGCCGAGGATTTCAGCACAGCCAACGCCATTTACGCGCGACTATGAAAAAAAAAAAAAAAAAAACTATGCTGAGCACAGAGCTATGCTTAGGTCTTACCAGTGATCTCGGTTTAGGCTTTCTATGGTGTGGTGTTTAGCCATATCGGTATACCATCGGCACCTTTGGCGGGTTTGATGCACTTAACCCTCAAACCACGCATTCGAGGCTTTTAGTCTAACCTGGAGCGGCTCCAACAAAAAGAAAATTTGTACACACCGATAAGTTGGATGATCCGCAGATCTTTGCATATACTTGCAATTGCAAGGCTTTACCATTATACTAAATGGGGCCTAGGCCTAGGTCGCAAGGTAAAGGTTGCAGGGTAAATAGGAAATTTAACTAGGTAGTGAAGATAGAACAATGTACTATGGTTACGTTGAGTGTTTTGAGATTTGACTAGTACATATTAAATAAAGGTCACCCTGCGACCCTGCGACCATGGCTTTCATGCGAGACTGGTCTATCGTGACCGAGAAATCTGGGCACCATCGATCTCTCAAAGAAAGATACATGTAAAAAAAAATATATGAACATCTATATCTATATATATCTTTCTTTGACACACACGAATATGGAGAGAGGGAAAAGAAGCTAGCTTTTCTTCGTGACTTCTCTAGGGAGTACATCCATATTCACTGTCCTCTATGCTATGCTAGAGTCATGGTCGAAATCCGCGCTGCAGCCAAATGCACGGAGGTGACTCCTCAATGTCCAGTTGAGGGCACCATCTACGGCTACGCGCCCGACCTTGTGTTCAGCATTGAATTTTGTTTAATATTCGGTGTTTGTTCTCTGATACAGCTCGGCCAGATGATCCGATGGCGCCTTTGGTCTTTTAGCATTGCCGTCCTTCTCGGTTCTTCAACTGAGGTGATTGGTAAGTCAAACAGCAACTCCATGAGAATGACTAGTTGACTATCCTGGAGAGAGTTGACAAAAGAAATAGGCTATTTTGGCCGGATATTGCTCAACCAAAACCCATATTCATCCGCCGGCTTTAAGACGCAGATTTGCACTTTGACACTGGCACCGGCTTTCTGGTCGGCAGCCATATACCTGACGCTGAAACATGGAGTGAACGTTCTGGGACAACAATACTCGACGCTGAGGGAGAAGTGGTATCCTTACATCTTTGTCACCTGCGATATCATTTCGTTGATTCTCCAAGGCGCTGGCGGTGGTCTTGCGGCAGCAGCTAAGACATCCCACGCCAGTGATATGGGGAGCAATGTCATGCTGGCTGGAATTGTTTGGCAAGTTGTCACCTTGACGGTATTTGGGGTGATGTCAGGCCATTTTCTTCTTTGTATACAGAACGCCCTGAAAGATGGATTGACGGTTGAGGCCCGAAAAGTTTGGAACAGTCGCAATTTCTGGGTATTTTTCTGGGGTATATTTATGGCATTTGTAACAACTTATGTCCGTTGCGTCTATCGGTAGGTTACATATGTATTGACTAACGTATTTTGATATGAAGTACTGATCTTGGGGTTTCCAGTATCGCGGAGATGGCCGGTGGGTGGAAAAACCCAATAATGCAGGACGAACTCGATTTTACTATCCTTGAATCAATGTAAGTTAAACTTTGACAAGACAAATGGTTATGTATTTGAATGAGCTGACATATGATGGGATCTAGAATGTGTGCTATCGCTGTGATAGCCCTATGTATCACCCCTCCCGGGTACTTCTTCCCCCAAATGCGCGGAGATTATGCCGGACTGGTGAAGGAAGCGAAGGGCTCTATTTTACTAGAGCCAGAGCGACGGCGCAAATACCAGGAAATTGTTTGATTCTGGTGAGGTTACGTGGACTGCCTTTTGCCCAGATGGGGTAACTCTCAGCCTGGGCAGTGGCAAGGTAATGAGTGAGTTACTTTTAGGACAAACACCTTCTGTGCAGATTTCGGATCTGGATATAGATTTAGTGGACGTCGTTTCTATTATGTCACTTTCACGTTTGAGTATTGAGGGAATAGATATAGGCCTTATTGGCCCAATCTATGCCAATATGTTCTATCTAGTATGATCACATATACAGTTTGAAAATACCATAATGCAACTATTGACCCTTAGCCAACGCGATGGCTTTCTTTGCAGCCTCCTCGAATCCATCAAATGCATGTAAAGGAAGGCCACTCTCCGCAATCTATGAATATTCAAGTTAGCAACTAGACACTAGTATCAGATAATCAGATCAATACTTACCATTTTCTGCCCCAGCTCCTCATTTGTACCTCGCAGTCGCACAACCACTGGAACCTTCATATTCAAATCTCGGAAAGCCAAGATAATGCCCTCGGCAATCATATCGCAGCGAGTCAGTCCGCCAAAAATATTGACAAAGACGGCTTTAACGCGCGTGTCAGAGCAAATCACGCGAAATGACGCCTTGACAGTTTCCGAAGTAGCCTTGCCGCCGGTATCAAGGAAGTTTGCGCAGCGGCCGCCGTGGATAGTGAGGGCGTCGACCGTGTTCATGGCAAGGCCGGCTCCATTTACTGAGTGAATTGTGAGCAAAGACCTATTCTGTTGAACGAGACATAGACTAGAATACATACCAAGTGTCCCAACGCTACCTTCGCCTTCCAACCTACTGTATGTCAGCAGAGATACAGATAAACCTGGGGAGTAATGGATGTGCTTCTACATACTTGACGTAAACAATTCCATCCTTTTCGGCTTCAACCTCCTCTGGGACCTCTTCGGATATATTCCGAAGTTTGTGGATATCTTCCTGTCGGCCCGAGCTGCGGAATGCAGCGTCGTCGAAGCCAAAACGCGCACCGTGGACCTCCAAAGAACCATCAGCGGAGATGCGAATGCGCGTCTCCAGCGTAAAGGCCTCCTTTTCCTTGTAAATTTCCCAAAGGGCTTGTACCAAGCCTGAAAGCTGGTTGTGAGCAGAGGCTGGGAGATCCAAATGCGAGGCAACAGCAGCGATGATGGAGATTTCGAACTTGGTCTGAGTGTAAGAAAATGGAAATTTCTGCGACTGAGCTGGGTTAAAGTCGGAAGTGGGCGAGGCAATGATGCATGGCGATAAAGCTGTTCGGTCGACTGTAATAGAAACAGAAATAGAACTATCAGAGCTAGAAGCCGACTCATTGACAGGAACAGACTTCTGCTTGAGGATATCGAATGCCTGGAACTGCTTGATGTACAGATTACGCTTGTGTTCAGCCGTCGGTCTCGAGAGTGGTGTAACTCGTCTCATAGTATGGAAACCACGTTTTTGTGAGTTAGTCCCGGACATAGGCTATGGGTATGTCAGTTTATCTCGATTCGGAAAAAAAAAAAAAAGCACACTCACACTCATACCCGGACGGTTAGACTGGTTCGCGAACAAAGTCTTCATCCCTTCGCCAAACTTCTCGGGATGGTTAACCATGACCGCGCCAGCACGTTCAAGCGCTTGATACTTAGTCTCTGCATCTGGTTCCCCAGGCGCAGCCCAGGCACCGGCATGTCCCATAATCCGGCCAGAGGGTGCTTCCAACCCTCCAACAAGGGCCATAATAGGCCTATCCAAGATCAGCCCTACATTCGAAAAACCCAGAGACCAAAAAATAAAAGACACAATAACTTACTTAGGATCCAAAGCCCTCCGTCGATAATCCTTAATCCACTCAGCGGCATCCATCTCCGCCGTACCCCCAATCTCACCAACGAGGATAATACCCCGAGTATCAGGATCATTCTCAAAGAGATTAAGGGCATCGACAAAGTTCGTGCCAGCCAGCACGTCACCGCCCATACTAATACAAAGACTCTGACCAAGTCCAGCCCGAGTCGTCGACGCGACAGTCTCATAGCTCAGTGTCCCAGACTTAGCCACGATGCCGACATTTCCCGGCGCGAAGCAAGGCAATGGCTGGAAGCCGATGCGGCATTTGCCGATGGCGGATATAATGCCTGGGCAGTTTGCACCTACCAGACGGGTCTTGGATTGCGTTTGAAGCATGGAGTGGATCTGTAATACTGTTAGAAACCACATTTCAACCCTTTCTAGCACGATTAAGGATTAATCGTGAGTAAGTCATACCCGAAGGATGTCGTGGATCGGTACATGCTCCGCCACAGCTACGACGAGCGGAATTTCCGCTTCAATGGCCTCTTCGATGGCTTTGGCGGTCTGGTTTCCCGGAACATAAATCGCGGATGCATCAGGCTTTGCCCGTTCTTGGGCCTTGTGCTCGTTAGCCAACTAGTCACATTACATCCTCCCCAACGAGAGAACAATCGGTTCAATCCTCATACCGCTTTAACAGATGGAAAGACTGGTAGACCTAGATGTTCGCCTTCAACACCAGGCTTGACACCTCCCACGATCTTGGTGCCCCATTCAAGAGACTCCTTGACATTGGCAGTCGCCTGTCTTCCTGTGACGGAGATTAGTATTCCATGGAATTCCATTGCGGGACACATCTCAAATAAAACAAACAGGAATACTTACCTGTGAATCCCTGGAATAATACTCTGGTATGAGCGCCAATCTTGAGGTTTGGTAAAGTGTCCGCATAACTGGCGATGCGGGGGGTAGTTGTGAAGCGCCTTGTTAGGGGGGCCCGTAACTGGGGCGCCCGTAACTGGGGCGCCCGTTTTGGCAGGACGTGCATAGTCATGACTTTCAGGGTAGAATACACATGCAAATTGGCGCGGTGCTTCTATAGACTGATGAAAGAGTTATGTACAATGGCAATTTCAAAATCAGATATATCAAGAAGGCTAATAAGCCAAGTCGGCTAATCCGGTGTCGGAGCTTTCCCCACATTTGCCGAGGATGTCTTTTATAGAAATCAAGCATTTGGATCGGAATGAGTCCGATATAGTAAATATAAATTCATACTTCGTTTTCTAGTTCAACTAACTAGAACCGACTCCCCTCGACTCCAAACCCTGCAATCAATACTCATTAAGATGAAGCTTCTTCCCCACAAACCTCCGCCTAACAGGCTTCTCACCACGTTGTTCCCGCTCCGCATTGAGACCCTTAAGCGCATGAAGCAGCATACCAGCATCAAAGAATCCATCTAGTAAGATAAAAGTTAGCAAAAGAGCCGCAACGCAACCAAAGGCGCCGAGAGTAAAAAACTTACATCCTCCCATCCCATCATCCTCCATAAAGCTACTATCAGCAGCCGAAGTAGGCGAATCAGCACCCTGCGCACCCCCACCTCTTACAAGCCTTCCACGCCGATTCGACTCCGACTGCAAGCTCTCTGCAAGCGCCTCAGTCTCTCTCGCCCGACTCGTGCGCGGACTCGTCGCCTTGCCATTCGTCGCGCGCAACAACTTTCGAATTTCAAATAAATACGACTCAAGCGTGTCCATAAGACGTGATGTCTGTCTGTGCTTAGAGCTCGCGCAGATCGAGATCGAGTCGTCTTTGATAATGTACCCGATACCGAAGCCGTCGGCGGATGTGGGGCCGAAGCCGAAGTGTCGCAGACACGGGTTTCCGCAGTTCGAGGTTGACAGAACTGTGTTGTTGATCTTGTCCCAGCCGGCGTCGGCGAAGATCGCGGGTGTCGGCGTGGAGGTTGTACGGTAGGCGCGTGTGCTGCTTCCCGGTGAGGAGAGGCCGTCGTCTGAAGGGGAGGGGGAGGAGAGTTTCAGTGATTCGGGACCCTGGCTGAGGGTTTGGGATTGCGTTTCGCCGGGGCTGGAGTACCCGCCTGTTGAGCTGGTGTCTGGGAAGAGGCCTTCGTCGAAGGAGCGCTGCCAGAGGCAGTAGAGGGCGTAGAGGTGGCGGTCTGGGCCTTGGCCCTTTGAGCATTCTTTGGTGGCGGCGGTGTGTTTTTGGCATGCGACGCGGAGGGCATCGACCTTTTGTTCGGCGGCGTTCTCGCCCCAGAATGCTGTGACGAAGTCTATGCATTCGGGTGTTACGGTGCGCACGGCTTCTGTGCGTCCGTGTAGGAACATCTTTGTCATGGCTGGTTCGTAGGTGTTCTCGACTCGGCCGTAGAGGCCGTAGTAGGCGGCCTGGAAGGCCATCTGGATGAATGCATCCGGGGAGAAGCCCATTGAGGTTATGAAGTTCTTTCCAAAGCCTTCGAAGTCAAGGACTTGGAATTCGTGCTGGCAGAGCAGGTCGGAGAGGTGGGATTCGGCGAAGCGGAGCGCGATGCTAAGCTCGGCTGTCATGTCCCATTCTAGTTTGCGCGGTGTCGTGCTGACGTTTCCGAAACTTTGCGGGTCGCGCTTAGCTGGGTCGGGGCTGCTGGTTGCCCATAGGCTTGGGGATTGGCCGTTGATGGTCTTTGCGAAGCGGAGGATGGTGTCGGTGTACACATCGCTGGCAAAGCGTAGCACCGTGTGGCCATCCACACCAGTATGCTCGAAGTTGATACCGGCACTACCGTTCTCGCAGACGATGATTTGCAGCTTGTCGTACCACCGGTTGGTGCAGGTTCCAACCTGGACACCCTTGACGACTTCGCTTGTGCCACAAAGCATGTTAGCACAAAGCTCGGCCGTGGTGGATGGCTCTGTGCCGTCCAGACATAGGACAAAAAGCGCGGTATCGACAATGTTCAAACACTCCGCGTTGTTGGATCTGGAATCCTTGGTCATAATATCGCGTAGCCCCGACCAAACTTTCCGATTCTCGGTGCTGAGTACACCCAAAGCACCCTTGGCAGCCTCATGAAGCGGAGTTTGAGCCGCATCCTCAATGATTACCTTCAGGTTAAGCGAGATATCCTTCTCAGTCATGATCAAATCGCTATTGTCATCCAAGACGTCAAACCAGTAGAACTGCCCCCGACACATAACAACCATGTGTTTAGCCGAGGGATCCTGGCTAATTACGCAGCCATTATCGGTAGGCAGACGCGCCGTTCCAAAAAGCCGCGAGTACTGATACATGCAAAGAGGCGTTCCTCGCACGGTGTCAGGAGGCAACTCCTCCCGTCGCACAGCTCGAACAAATGCCAATGCTGAGACCGCCAGTGACGCAGCTCGAGTCACCTGGTGGTTTCTGGCGGGAGTTGGGTCGTCCTCCAAAAGAAAGAATGGATTGAGGTTCAAAACAACAGCTGTGAATGTTAGATGAGCGCAAAAAAAGGGGCCAAACAGGAAATCCAACTTACGATTATCGAAATTCAAGTAAGAATCATACCCTAGCAATTATCAGCTGACGTCTCATCCCGTTCATGATTCTGAATAGACTTACAAAATTGCTCAATATAGCTCGTCTTCGAACCAGCATAAGTTGTAAGTCGTTCTTGCAGAAGAGGACCATCATTCTTTAAAAAGTCCCGAACAGCAGCCTTGGTCTCTTCATGATCGCGCGGGCTCTGCAAGCCCTGCAGCGTATCTAAGTACCTGCGACAAGTATCCTCCAGATCGGGAATAGGAAGCTTAGGCAGCGAATCCTGGTTTGCAAAAGTCAAGCCCTGGCTCTTAGGGTTGAGGAGCTCAGCAACCTCAGATGAGGGGTGTTCAGTAGAGACATTTGGTCTCATGACTGTGTGGCCTTGGGGGTCAGACCCAGACCTTTTGCTTGCGTCGGCGTCCATAGAATCGCCGAGTGGTTTGGGGGCTGTGAAGAATCGGACTGCCATTGAGGAGTAAGACATGATGTTAGATGTGTACCTCTCGAGACAAGATAGGATCAGGCGTAGCGACTAGCGAGGACAGTGGGAATTGACAGGAGGCGTAGAGCAGTGCGATAAAAGTAGTGGCAGTCTTGGAGGCAGTATGATGGCATTGAGACTATGTCATGTGAAGATGCAGAAAAATGGGCAAGGGACAAGGGGATAAAAGAAAATGTATGGGAATGTATGAAAGTCACAAGATGAAGGTCACGTAGAGATAAGAGAGAAATTCGGGTGGCAGAAGACAGGAAGAGGGCGTGATAATTTTATATAGGCGTGGGGATAATAAAGTGATCTTGACGGCTGTGGATCCGGCTCGGGCCTAAGGGGAAAAGGGAAAGGACCATAGATTGACCGAGAAACTTACAGAGCACTGTACAATAGTGCAAATGGTATGCAACCCTGAAATGCGGGTTGGCGTGACCGGGTGATACTGTGGAATAACGGAATGATAGCGCCGGAGAAACGGATGAGTTTCGCTGTGCCGTTTGCGTCAGATGTCAAATGCTTGCCAAGAAAAGAAACCCTGTGGACAAGTAGTTCATGGTTTTTACAGAGTCTCTTTAAGTATCATGGAAGATTCTGAGAGTTTGCAATATATAGACATTCACACCTTTACCCGTTTTCATAGGCGATGGGGATGAAATGGCTTTGTCTCGGGAGGATGCCCCTCACCCCGTGGGGGGAATTAAAAGGGAAATGATAGGGTGAGCGGGATATGGGATAGACCAGGCTAAGAACTTACTTCCAAGGTTAATGCCAATCACCAAACCCTGCACGTTGCTGCAGATATCTTGGCTCGGGATAAAGATGTACAAAGAAAGCTTGAAACCCGTTGAGGTTGAGAGATTAAAGTCGACTAGTTCTTTAATAAAGATAGAATAAGAATTCTCGGGAGGGAGGAAGTAGTTTACTTTGTACCCGACACAGAAGTTTGTCTCGGAATCTGAAGTATATCGGCATGGGCTCTCACTTCATGTCCCAATGACGTTTCGGGCGAAGGGACCGGTCATGCGGGGGGAGCTTCGGGTCACGTGAACACAGCGTCATAAAGCCAAACAGACAACATATAACCGTACAACTACAACTACTACAATAAAAAAATTCTACGATTTCGTGGGGTGAGGATGTTGAGATACATGTGACTTCATGATACGCTGGGGTTGTACACAGTACATCGCTCGCAAAAGAAAAAAAATGACGCCAGAGATTTTGTTATCAACAGGATGAGCCGCAACACAGGAGTGGCGGAAGACAAGGAGTCAAAAGAATATTCACAATGGAACAATAATATCTGCATTGCCATGGGTCCTCCAAAATAGAAGGACGAAGCACGCTTGCATACATACAGTATGGGTCACCGATCGAGGCAGGACATGCAAATGACCAAGAAGGTAAAAGACAAGAAGATAAATCCATATGGCGCAAGGCGAATGGGGGAGACATGTTTAGAAGAACAGGATCAATGGGTTTAGATCACTCCACAGAAGATGAACATCAGATGTGGCATTCTCAAATCAACAGCTCCATATATCCCGAGACGTTTATGCGCTCTTGGGCTTCAAGACGTTGTCGGCATACTCGCCGGCGTAGTTACCGGGGGTGCCATAGTTGCAAACAGTGAAGGGGGCGGGGCCACCAGCATTCTGCAAGTTAGAGCAGCTAACAGTGGCGCAACCAACTTGAGTGGTGCCCTTCCAGACGATCTGGGTGAAGTGGCCCCAGTTTTCGAAGTTGGACATATCAGGGCTGGCCTGACCGTACAGGTTGGCGAAGTACGGGGCCTCCTGGGTGTACATCATCTCGCTGATGACCTTCTCACCGACCTGTGCCGCATCGTAACCGTATGCGATGTTCTGACCGTAGGATCCGCTGGCGGACACAATGGAGCTAGTAATGTTAGTATGATTGTGTCTCAAGCAAAACGAAGGAATACTTACGTGTCGTGTCCGTACACGCAACGCGAGGCGAGAGTTTGGGCAGCTCCCGCGAGGTCCTCGGACCAGGTCAAATCGCTGGAAGAGTGGTCGCTACGGTGAAGGTTGTGGTAGTGCAGGATGGACTCTTGGTAGGAGTTGGCAGCGCTAGGGGCGGCAGTGGCAGCGGCGGTGGTCGAGGTTGCCGAAGAGGTAGCGACGGCGGGAGCCTCAGAGGTAGCAGAGGAGGTCACGGCCTGGATTTCGGCTGCGGTGGCCGAAGAAGAAGTGGAAGACGAGGTCGCGCTGCTGGCTACAACAGGCTCAACCTCGGCGGCAGCAGTAGTAGGAGCCGCAG
Source organism: Penicillium samsonianum (assembly GCF_028829775.1). Taxonomy (NCBI): domain Eukaryota; kingdom Fungi; phylum Ascomycota; class Eurotiomycetes; order Eurotiales; family Aspergillaceae; genus Penicillium; species Penicillium samsonianum. Next base: position 3,582,775 of record NW_026643260.1, on the reverse strand, counting down.
CAGGGGCGGTCTCGACCGCAGCGTTCTTCTTGGAAATGTCGACAGTAGGAAGCGCAGCGTTGACGGGCTTGGTGTGTTCCTGCTTGACCACAACAGCGGTGCTGGGGGCGTTGGTGGGCCACTGGGTGACAGTCTCGGTGACGGTGGTGGTAGTCCACTCAGTCACATAAACCTCCTTCTCAATAACCCTGGCACAAGTGCCGACCGCCAAGGCGGCAAAGATGACAGCAGAACGCATTTTGGGATTGAAGACAAAGAAACTTCTCCAGGAAGTTTGTGAAGAGAAGTCGGGATTGGGTCAAGCAGATCGACTGCGTTGACAAAGGAGTGTGGACGTTAGGGGGTAAATGAATGGCAGGCCTAGAAACACCTTCTTTCTTCAAGGAGTGAAAGAAAGATAAGATGTAGGCTGAAAGAGTGGATGGAGAGGAAGGGAGAGAAGGAGAGAAGAAGGGAGGTGGTAAATAATGTAGAAAGGGGAGATGAGGAGGTGGGGGCCGTGCGAACAAGGATATTAATTTTAAATGAAGTAATGAACTTGAGGAGATTGAAGATGTACTTATTTTATAAATTATTATATCGTTTGAACAACTTCAATGGCTATCTCCCGTACTTATTCTCTTTTCTTTTGGGGATTTTCCAACCTCTTGAGATTTGAACATACCTTCATGTGGCACATTCTGTAGTACATTCCAAGTCCTAGATACCAATTTCGCACAGATATGAGGCTGGTGATTTGGACGGGAATCAAATATTCTCCGAGATTTTATCAGTAATTTCATTTAAAGTATTAAGGATATGGACATATTAAAAAGTAAAATGAAGATATGATGTGTGATGTGTCCCCTGGATGTATTGCCTGGACCACCTCTATAAGCCCACATTATGGAGTACGCAGTACACCCTGCTAATCAGAAGAGACAAAGGAAAGAAGCTAATTAAAAGTACCGCGGGTTTCAACTCAGAAAATCTCAATGACAGTATGGAGTACTCAGCCGTGAAAAATAAGAGCAATCGAGATCTTTGTATGATCGAAGCCAGGGGACCGCCAACGTTGGAAGGCCAAGGGGCTAGGAATAGTTTCAAAGTGTCCACCCGTAGCTTTAACGACCAATCACAAGGGCTCAGAGACAAACAGACGTCCCCACTTGCCCACCCGTTTATCCCGCTAAGAAACTTGGCTTGGAGGCCGATTCGGTAGTCTGCACGGGGCGGATCTGACATAGATTAAAGCAATCAACCTCGTTTCAGCCACTCATTTAAGACGGGATTCAAAATATTCTCCGGGTTACCCCGAATTAAAATGAGAATCCCCTGTTTTTGGGGCTTCAATTGAGTTTTAAGTAGCCCGCGTTCAATATTCCAGGGTTGTCTATGGATCTGCGACAGTGGAAGATCAGAATCAATATCATGACTGGAACAACCAATCAGAGCGAGACGCTCGTTGGGCTTACCTCGCATCCACGGGTCATTGTGGCACAGGGCGCTTATACATTGTAGCAAGGGGAAAATCCAAAACATCATATTTTCTGTACGATCACCTCTGCAATTGTACGGAGTAGAGTACGGAATACTCCGTCGGTAGATTCTAGTGTTCAACATGCACATCCACATTTCCGGCATTTGAGCCCAGGGTCCACAGTCTAGAGGGGCGGGCGGCAGGAGATCCGCTCTGAAATAACGTACAACGTAAAGCGTGCAATACCCAACCAACGGTCCAAGAACGCCACACAAAACACTCCTGAGGTTAATATGAAAAAATGTACCAAAAGAAATTCGTGGCACTCCCCTAGAGATCAATATTTTGGCATCGCCCAGCCTCACAAACCATCAAATAGTTCTTGGCCGGCTCGGCAGCCTTTAAATCTTGAAAGAGCGTATTTCGGGATTTGAGCCAGAAGGACTGATTCCCCACAAAGTCTTTCAGATGTGAGGGGCGAATGTCGACAATCGAAGTGACCACGATAGACGAGGACACAGTCACGCCGGCCTTGGCCCGGACCCGTTGCTGGATTAGGTCGAGTGCCGACACAGGCTCATCATTCCGACTGAGAGTGTCGCCACGTGGATTAGGGATCGAGGAGATATCGGCGGTGGAGAACACACCCGTCACCGTGCGAGTGCCAATCTGGAGGCCCACGATCACGTCCAGCATTCCTACGAACAGGAAGGGGTGCTGAATGATCTCCACCGCGAAGGTGTTGCACGTCTGCCGGGCCAAAGTCCGATAACTCTCATCCTCGACTAGAGCGGATAGGCGCAGCAGATTACGCGCAATGACTCCGTTTACCGAAGGTGTTGCTGACTCGGTGCCAGTCTTCAGACGAAGGAGCGGTCCAGGCATGCCAGGGGTGGTGACGGAAGGTGTGCTGTAGTATCCGGTAGCTGTAGAGCCACTCTGAGCCAAGAAGTATTCATTGAGGTACTCTAGAATCACCAAGTTAGTCATTAGATCCCGTTCAAGGCAAAGGGTATATTCTCACTTTGCAATCGCTCGGCAAATTGAAGATAGCTGTCGTCGTAAGTAGCGTCATACATGTCGAGCAGCCCGCTAGCCAAGTATGCGTAGTCGTCAGCGAAACCTGGGGTGTCTCCACGGTTTCCATCGCGGTAAATGCGCCATAGCTGTCCGGTGGCTTTGTCGAAGAGATTGTCCTTAATGAAGCTGATTGCCCGAGCTGCCGCTTCGCGACAATGCAAAGCCTTGGAGCTCTCGATCTCCTCAAACAGAACACTACACTTGGCAAGCGCACCGATCGCCAATCCATTCCAGGCCACAATAATTTTGTCATCCAGGTCTGGCCGAACGCGTGTTCGTTCGCGGTAATCGTGCAACTTCTGCTTTGACGACCTGATGATCTTAACCACTTCTTCCTCGCTAAGACCGAAGTCTTTAGCGAGTGTGCTCGGCGTGGCACGGATGGACAACACGTTCTGGTTCATGAACTCATCATGCGGGTCGTACTCGGGTGGAACATTGCCATCAGGGAGAACACCCCAGTGTTTGGCGCAAACTGGAGCATCCCGAGGGCCGAGGACTGAAGTGAGTTCCTTCAACGACCAGACATAAAACGCACCCTCCCGCTTTTCGGTGTCATTGGGATGAGGGTAACTGTCGGCATCTTCCGAGGAAAAGAACCCTCCGGTGGGCGACTGTATCGGGAAGCTCGTCAAGTAAGCAGACAGATCATAGACAGCGCCTAAAAGTTCAGGGTCATGAGTGAGCCGGAAAGCGTCCACGTAGACATCCAACAGCTGTGCCTGGTCATAAAGCATCTTCTCGAAATGGGGGAGACCCCAGTCCGTCGTCACGCTATACCGTGCGAATCCGTGGCCGATGTGATCCCGAATGCCACCACGAGCCATATTCACTAGTGTCGTGACGGCCATCGCAGTTGCTTGTTCACACTCATCATGCCCTACAACATCCGTGACCTGGGTCGGGTAGGCACCGAGCCGGAGAAGGAAGCTGAGGTTAGACGGTGTAGGAAATTTGGGTGCGCGGCCAAACCCGCCATTGACCGAGTCGTATCGAGATGCGAAATGCTGATAGGCTTCTTCTAGAAGCTCAATATCCATTTCCTCCTCCTTATCATTATCTCGATCACCTTGCTGCGAGTGCGTCCCTTCCTCGGCAAACTCTCTCAATTGTTTGGTGATTTCTTTAGCGCTGTCGAGACAACGTTGCTGTTGTGTCTGCCAGACATCTCTCAGTTTTTCCAAGATCTCCACAAACCCGATTGCCTCGGGGCCCGTAAATGTGGTTGAATTGGGGCCTTGCCAGTAAGTGCCACCAAACACAGGCTCGAGGTCAGGAGTCAAAAACACATTCAAGGGCCAGCCACCAGAACCCGTTGTGGCCTGGACATAATTCATGTAGATGTCGTCGATGTCTGGTCGCTCTTCGCGATCAACCTTGATGGGGACGAAGGACTCATTCAGAATCGACGCCACCTCTGATGACATGAACGATTCTTTTTCCATGACATGGCACCCTAGACAAGATTAGAATACCAGTAACCCCAGTGAAGTAGTTGTAACCTACAATGACATGCGGAGTAACCGATACTGAGAAAGATCAAACGATTGTGCTTCTTGGCAAGCTCCATAGCTTCTGCATCCCAGACTTGCCATGCTACCGGGTTGTTCATATGTGCTCGGACCTGTTGTTCCGTGAGCGTGGTGCAATTTCTCCCAAGGGAACACATCTCTCACATAAGGGGATTTGCTTTGGTGCAAGCGATTGACCATTTTTGGCCCTGTGTCAGGTACGTCATGACGCGGATGTGACTGGTTGATCGAGGCCGCCATGGTGATTGATTTTCCAATACTTTTGCTGGTCGGAGGCTAGATGTCCGTCAGTCCGAGGCCCAAAGAGGGGTTACTAGCGGGTTCCGGCAGTACAGTACCTAGGTACCCAAGCTTAGAAGCTACCCCACGTGTGACCTAGGGATATAAATGGCTTGTGGCACAAATAATATATCTTAACTGGAGAGACAAATAGGCCGGTTTGGAGCGGGTTGGGAGCGTGTCTTGAAGGATAAAGTCGTGTGCGGGCCGCCATTTAGGCGGGGGAATCGAGGCGAAAGTCGAGGTCGCGGGAGATCGGCCCTGTGCGTCATGGCTGCATCAGGGAGGTCACGTGAGCCATACTATACGGTTGTAGTTGCACTCTATATTGTAACTACACAACTCTGTGTATGTATAGTCTACATTGTTTGGTATTCGGTGCACTGTACATGTCTGCTAAGTATAAACATGCTCAAAACATAATTGGGTATCACATCATCTAATCGTCTCCCATTAGCTCTGCCAACTCTGCCTCTTCCTCAGCCGTTAGCATTGATTCGGCTGGCTTTTCCTCCCCCTTCTCCTCTTCTGCGGGCTTCTTTGCAAGTTCCACTGCCTGCTGAAGCTCATCGGGTCGAAGGGACCATTGGCGAATGGTCGCATCAATTCCTACGCTGACAACGGTTGACCCTACAAGCACAAGACCAGTGACCTCTTCGAAGTGGCCAGAGAAAGTATGATGCAGTGCTCCGGTCTATTTTGATCAGCATATATGCCATAGAAAGACTGAAAAAGAAAGAGACCCTTACCGATCGGTTCCACACTCTGACTTCCTCGTCCCGACAGGCAGTCACAACCCAGCCTCCCGTTTCATAGACGACAACATCACGGACAAAGTCAGGATGCTCTAGGGTCAGGTTGGCCTTCCATCCATCCTGTCGAACCAAGCACTTGGCAGTCTTATCAGCCGAAGCAGTCCAGAGATCACCGTCATTGTCGAAAAAGAGCTTGTAGACACTGGTTTCATGTGGAAGGAGAGGGTCAGTAGTACTACCCCCGCCAAAGATACTGAATTGACGAATCTCCCGGTCACTTCCTGCACTAAATACGATGGGTTGGGTGCTCTCTGATTCCGGGTCAAGGGCAAGGTCCTGGATGCCGCGAGTGTGGCCCTTGAAGGTCTCCAACCGCTCACCACTTGTGATATTGAACACTAGGACTTGTGCATCGGCACCACCGGAGATGAGCAAGTCATCTCCAAGCAGTCTTGCGCTGGTGACTGATCGAACAAAGTCATTATGGCCTTCGTACTTCTGACGTTGCTGGCCCGTGGCTGTGTCCCAGCTCCAGATAGCTTTGTCCCAGCACCCGGCAAACAGGAGCTTGCCATCGGGACTCAGACAAAGACTAGTCACGGGGGCCATAGGACCTGTAAACGACCTAGCTGTTTCTCCTGTCTGTAGAAATGTAAGAATTTCGGGAATTTGAGATGGTTTGAGATTACGGGTGCACTTACGGCAAGGATGATCCTTCTCACAGTGCCATTGCTTTGCGCAACATAAATCGAGCCAGTATTCCAAGGGTCTGGATGAGCTGCTAGGATCTTGCCTTGCACTCGAATAGGGTTTCCATTGGTGTTCTGGGACTTGGCATCTTTCCGCTCCTGTTCATCCAAAGATGCACTGTGAGGGACATCAATTAACACTTTTTGATTCAAAGATCAAAGAATTGCTTTGACTCACGATGTCTGAAAGAAATGATCTCGGTTCGAAGATGTCGTCATCGTGTCTCAAGTCTCTAAAAAATCAAGTCAAACGTACAAGCAGCTCTCATTTTTCCCCATCAACTTCCCCCCCCGCCAACTCCAAAATTGCTATCCGAGCTTGCGTCGTCCACCGTAGCCCGTATCCTCCACAAAACCACAGAATTTGCGTTTCCTCTCCCTTCCCTTCTCTTCCCAACCTCCTATCTCGTCTCTTTAAACCTCTGCGTTTTCCTATTCTTTCCCTCCGTATCCCCTCATTTGTTTACCCCGCGCGATATCGCGCACAGCTGCCATGGAAATGAACCATCTCATAGGGTCAGTCTGAACCGTTTCGGAGCCAAGGTGGCCGGGAGTTAACATATGGCAGTCAGCGTTTCAACCTGATCTCGAAAAGTGACATTCGGTGAGTTTATCAAACTCTCAATTGCCATGTCCACAATTAATTGTCTTTTAGCTATGTCGGTACTCTTCACGAAATCAACCCCGAAGCTTCCACGATAGCTCTTGAGAATGTCATGTCATTCGGCTCAGAAGGGCGCCGTGGCAACCCCGCCGAGGAAGTCCCACCCTCAACCAGCGTCTACGAGTACATCGTCTTCCGAGGAAGTGATGTGAAGGACATCAGCATTGCTGGGGAGGACCAAAAGGATCCCGCACCGCAAGAAGCACCTCGGGTACCAGATGACCCTGCCATTCTCGGGGTAAGTCACCACAGCTCTTTCCTCGATCTACCACGTCATCCCGCACAACAAACCACCCCCCATTTTCTCAGCGAATTGATCAAGTGACGAAAAATTCTCGGATGTAAACTCACAGACCTGTTCTGAATGCGCAAAACCGTGTAGAGATTTCCGTTGCCTTCCTTCTGATGATCAATTCTCCATCTTGGACTTGTTTTCTGTGTCATTGTGTATACAGTGTGCTGACTAGCGCAAATAGGGCGCTCAACGACCAGTTCCTCCCCAGGGGCCTGACTCGGGACCTGCTCCACAGAATCTTCCTCCCCAGGGCCCTCCACAGGGACCTCCCCAGCTGCCCCAGGGAGCTGGCCCAACCCCTCCCGGCTACCCCCCGCAGCACCAATTCCAGCAAGGTTTCTACCCTCCCTACGGACAACGATTTGGACCTCCTCCTCCATTCCCTCCCGGTCCCGGTTTCCCGCCATATGGTGCTCCGCCCGGATGGTACCCCCCTCCAGGCCATGGATTCCCCCCCGGCCCTGGTCAATTCCAACCACCGATGCCCATTGGCCCTGGTCAACAGCCTGGACCTCAGCAGTCAGGACCTCAGCAGCCTGGCCCTCAGCGCCAGGGACCTCCCGGTGCCGCTCCCGCGCCTAAGCCCACCTCTGAACTCCCGGTCGGGGACAAGCTTCCCAGCAAGTCTAAGAGCGGTAACGCAACCCCGGCCGCTCAGCACGCTCCCACTCCTCCAATCGAGTCCAAGCCTACTGTGGCTGAAGCTTTGCAAGGTCCTGTCAGTTCTGCTCCTCTGAATGCTGTCTCTCAGAAGAATGGCCGAGTCATGCCAGCTATCCCGATCGCTGCCCCAAAGCCTGCTCCTCCCATTGGCCACATTGCTACTGCCCCTCGGGGAAATAACCAGTCTACCACCGATGCGACTGCGGCCGCCACTGCTGCCGTTGCTGCCGCCATGGCCAAGTTGCCGCAGCCTGTGGCTCAAAAGCAACCCGGACAGCCTGAAGGTGCCGTGGACGCGCTTACGCAGCAGATGAACCACATGCGCCCTTACGACAACACCCGTGCTCCCCGAGGCGGTCACCACCACCCTCGTGGTGGACGCGGCGGTGCTCGTCCTCAGCAGCAGCCCAAGAAAATCGAAGTCCCTCAATCGGATTACGATTTCCAGACCGCAAACGCCAAGTTCAACAAGCAGGATTTGGTGAAGGAGGCCATTGCCACTGGAGTTCCTGTGGCTGAAGCTGAGGCGCATGCAGCCGAGGAGGCCGAATCCATGGAATCCATGTCAAACAGCGGCGCCGCCTCTTCGAACCATGGCTACAACCGCGGTTCTTCCTTCTTCGACAATATCTCGAGTGAGTCTCGCGATCGTGAGGAAAACACCGCTCGTATGGGTGGTCGTGAATGGCGCGGCGAGGAGGAGAAACGCAATATGGAAACCTTCGGACAGGGTAGCGTTGATGGCTACCGGCCCAACTACCGCGGTCGTGGCCGTGGCCGCGGCTATGGTCGTGGTCGAGGTGGTTATAGTCGTGGCTACGGCCGTGGCCGCGGCGGCCGGGTCCCCTCGGAGTCCACTGGTGTCCCATCCCAGGGTTGATCGAGATCTTTTTTTTGATTACATGTCCTTCTAGCGATGATTGCTATCTTGTTTTCATATTTGGGGTGGCAAGACCTATGACCGAAACGAATAATCACACTTGAATCTTTTTCTAGTCTCTTCGGCGCAATGGCAAACTGGGGCCGGGGGCATACTGGGTTGGCCATACGATACTTCCTGCGACAGCAATTACGGGTGTTTTTTTTTCTCTTTCGTTTATTGTTATCTTTTTTTTTCATCTTCCACGCATACCCTTTCTGCAGCGTCTTTTGAAATTCCTGGATCCGGTGGATTCTTCCTTCTCGTGTTTTCAAGTTTTCACTGCGCAGAAAGTGGCCGATGCACCATGATCTCTCGTGCTCGCCGGCATAGAGCAGATATCGTTATTTGTGTGTAAACCATCTGGGGAGCAAATTTCCCTCAACGACCTAAATGAAAAAGGCAAAAAACGAGGCCGAATGGTCTTCGAATCTGTTTCTTCCATTGTAGATGTAAACACTATGTGCAGCATTGTAATTCGCAACATCCAAGCTTTTTAGCGCTCCTTATCGAGGCCTAATACCCCAAAAAGCAGCTCAATATATACTACTCCGCATGGAGTATAGTTCATCAATAGTTCCAGGCGTCATTGGGTCCCAACTGTTGCTTCTTTGTGAGCTCTACTCCCCGAATTTGATACATCATATATCATGCTTTTACCACCTGGGCATGAGCTGACCGCTTATTAGAAATTGTAATTGTAACAAAGAAAGAGGAAGCCACACTAGATAGTTCGATTAACTACTCCGTATGCGGAGATTTATACATCCCCGCTGAGATAGCTCCGATCTCGATACGCCATTCAAAGAACAGTTGGAAACCATCCGACATGCTCTGCCCAAGGTCCCTTGCTTCCCCTATAAATTCGCCCCGCCATGTGTGTAACACGTAGCTTTTAATCAAGTCACTGTCCAGTCACTGTGCTACTAAAACTGTTAAAAACTGGGGTTTAAACTCTTCTTCCCTCGTTGTATACCACTGCTCCATACTTCGCCATGGCGTCCCACAGTATCTCCAGACTCTCTGCCATATCAAGTCATATTGGAAATAACTCTATGTTATCTTCCACTCAAGTTGCCAACCAATTACCCTGGGATCCTAATAACACCAAGTTCCCTTCGCGGAAGGATCTTCCAAAGCTTCCTAGCGCACCCGACGGTGCCGCTTGGGTCTGGGGCAAAGATGATGAGGTATGATGCTGCCATTTACTCTCCGTATGTTCCGTTTTCACGTAGCTAATCCGTCTGATGTTTAGGTAGGCAGATTAAACCTCTTGACTCCACAGCGGGTCAAGGCATCTGCTGCTGAGATTCTTACTGGCGAGATGGTGCGACTGGAGTAAGTTGAGTGGACTATAAGATTAGTCTAAATCAAAATATCTGCTTACAAGTATCAACATCAAGCCTTCCTCTCACAGTGCCTGAGACACCGGCTTTTGACCGCGAAGTGTTCCAGCATAACATCAAAACGCTTATTGATGGCATTGCTTATGATGATACTTACACTATGAACACCCAGAGTGGAACGCAGTGGGATGGATTCAGGCATGTAAGTGATTATTCTCACTAAAAGAAACCCCGGTCTAATACGTCCTAGTTCGGCCACATTGACAGCAAGTGTTTCTACAACGGGGTATGCTCCAAACTTCCATTTTCCGTCTCCAAAAGCTAATATATCAACGCCTAGGCTAAAGGCAGCGACTTTGTAGGCGACACCGCAAACCACCGCTGCAGCATCCACCACTGGGCAATGCACGGAATCGCCGGCCGAGGAATCCTCCTAGACTACCACCACTACGCCAAAACTCATAACAAGCCCTACGACCCCTACACAACACACAGCATCACCCTATCAGAGTTACAAGCATGCGCAACCTCTCAAGGTCTAGATCTACGCCCACAGTCCGAAGGCGGCGACATCCGCATCGGAGACATTCTACTCGTGCGCTCGGGCTTCGTGGAGCGATACTACGAGCTCAGTCCTGAGCAGCGGTATGCAGCTGCGACACAGTCCCACGAGGACATGTGCTTCGCCGGACTCTCGCGCGAGCCGGCTATCCAGGACTGGCTGCATGATTGCTATTTTGCGGCTGTGGCGGGTGACTCACCGACGTTTGAGTCGTGGCCTGTTCCTGAACAGGACTATTTGCATCAGAGCTTGCTTGCGCTGTGGGGGTGTCCTATTGGTGAGATGTGGGATTTGGAAATCCTCGCTGAGAAGTGTCGGTCGAGGGGGAAGTGGTCTTTCTTTATGACTAGTGCTCCAGCCAATATGCCTGGTATGTATTTTTCTATTTGTGTGTTGGGTGTATGGACTATGCTAATGGGTTGGTAGGTGGAGTTGGTTCCCACGCGAATGCCACTGCTATACTTTAAACGGGATTTGCGTTATATCGAGCGTATTATTTTAAGTGCTTCAAGTGGCTGTCAATGCAACGCAGTCTTACTATCAAGCTGTTGAAGAAACTGGCTCTTCTATGCTTTGGGTCTAAATATATATCTGACGCTGCGCCCCCTTTTATTATCTATGGAAATCATGGACATTTTAGGGGCACCATCGTTAGAGATAGAAATTAGACGAGCTTACAGGCCTTTTTTCGTACTCTTTTAAGTTTCCTTTTAAGTTCACCAATATAATCCTTAGGTTCGGCTAAACTTCGGGCCAAGAACCAACTCCGCATTTCTCCACGTTTTGGCCGTTCCCGGTATTTTGCATGCTGATATTGAACTTTTTTTGCTTTGGACTACGCAAACCCGGGCCGGATTGCCGTTTATTGTTGGCTTTAAATTGCGCACTTCCATCTTCCGGTCTTACCCAAGATACCGGATTCTCTATCTCATCATGAGCACCCAAACGCAAACAGAGACAATCGTGCTACAGACAAGAGCTTCCACCGAAGTGACTCCAACCGAGAATGACGCATTCCCAGACTCAAGACCCCTAGAACCAAAATGGAAGTATGCCAAAATCCTCAGTGCAGGACTATCCTTTTTCGTCGCGGGTGTCAACGACGGAAGTCTAGGATCGATCATTCCGTACGTGCTACGCACCTACGGCATCGGCACAAACATGGTAGCCGTCCTGTAAGACCAGACACCGTACCAAGAATATTCAATCTTGATATGCACTATAACACTAACACCACCAGATACGGCACAACCTTCTTCGGCTGGCTAATCGCCGCCCTAACCAACGGCAAAATAACCCAATACCTAGACCTAGGCCCAATCCTCAGTCTAGGCGCCGCCATCCAAGTCCTAGCACAAGTACTGCGCGTCTGGGAACCCCCATTCGCATTGTACGCAGTGACATTCTTCCTCGCCAGCCTGGGCCAAGCCTACAACGACACACACGCGAACACCTTCGTCTCGGCGCTGAACGGCGCGCACCGCTGGCTCGGCTTTATCCATGCTATGTACATGGCCGGGTGTCTGGTTGGTCCGTTCGTAGCGACGGGCGTGGCCTCGGCGAATGTCGATTCGAAGTGGTATCTGTTTTATCTTTTCCCGCTTGGCGTGGGTGTGGTGAATCTTGCCTTTGTGGCTGTTTCTTTCCGGGATCGGATGGCAACGCCGACTATTTTGAGGGGGGAGAGGGCGGGTAGGTCTGTTTCGAATTCTGCGCTCAAGGAGATTAAGGATACGCTTTCTACTCCTGGGGTTTGGTTGCTGAGCTTGTTTTTCTTTTTCTTTCTTGGGGCTACTATCACCGCTGGAGGTTTGTTTTTCCTTATTTCTCTACATGTTCTATGAAACTAATTATAGCAGGCTGGATGGTCGAGTACCTCGTCAACGTCCGCAACGGCGACGTCAAAGAAATGGGTTATGTCCCAGCGGGCTTCTACGGCGGCGCCTTTCTAGGACGTCTTATTCTCGCCGAGCCTACGCATAGATTCGGCGAGCGCCGGATGATCTTCCTTTACGCTTTGCTGTGTGTGGGTTTGCAGTTGGTGTTCTGGCTGTGAGTTTGGCACTATCTCCATGATCCCATCTATATACCGACCCCGATATCTTGCGTTGTCTTTGCTAATACTTATGCTGTACTAGCGTCCCAAATATCATCACCGAGGCAGTAGCAGTCAGCCTATTGGGATTCTTCTCTGGTCCTTTCTTCGCAACAGTAAGTGTCACCACTCTATTTTCCTGATCCCAACTCTAACTCCTGGCGCAGGGTATATCGGTTGGCTCAAAGATCTTCTCGCCAGCGATCCGCTCTTCGGCAATCGGTAAGCCAATCCCACAGTCTTGGAATCCGCGGGGCAGTACATTTTAATATTCTAACCCTGATCCATATAGCATTTGTCTTCGTGCTGGGTCAAATTGGCGGATCCGTCTTTCCAGCTTTGACGGGCATCATCGCGGGAAAGGTTGGTGTGCAGGTCCTGCAGCCTATGCTTGTTGGTTTGCTCTGTGCCGCTGCTGCGAGCTGGTTAATCTTGCCTAAGGATACTGCCTTACATCAGGATTGAGGGGCTTTGTAAAATCGAGCTTCATAGTATACGACGGTGCTGCTATTAGTCTACAGAGTTAAGAAGCATGTGCGTGAAAAGCATGTATAAAGAATACATCTTTCTTTAGGGGCTTCGAGAAGATAGACGTACAAGGTTTTGTAACGCAGAAACGATTCCAGCTTCATGAGATTAAACAACCCAAGGCACCAGGGTATAAAAATTCATTACTTCGTTACATCACGACAACCAACAGCGCGAGAAATCAAAACGACCAACCAAAAAGAAACCCAATGAAATACACACCCTCGCACAGCTATGACAAAAACGAATACCCAACATAAAAAACCTCATAAGCATCTTTCCTCATAAGAAAATAAATGGAACCAAAAGCCCTCAGAAAATATCCTCAGGCCACTGGTAATCCTCAAGGCCAGAAATCATAGAATCCACAACAGAGCCTGACGACAGAGAAAGCACAGGGGCAGAAACAGGTCTCTTTTTAGGCGACCTATTGACATTGACCCTGACCTTAGCAGCACTCGAGCGAAGTTCTTCGGGGAGGGGCGGTACGGGCGGGATATCGTCGTCACAGAGATACCCAGACCGTCTCCGACTAGGACTCGTCTTCGACCGTGTCGGGGTGTGAGGGCTACGATCAGGATTGAGCTGGCGCTGTGGGTGGTGGTAGAAAGCTTCGCGGTGGGAGTCACCTGGCGGAGCAGGCAGAGGCGTAGACCAGATACTAGAACGAGAATCGTTGTCCGAGGCAGCAGCAGGCGAAGATGCCGGGCGCAGGTTGGTCTGCGTCTTTCTCATGCGGAGAGGGGTTGTGGGCTTGGAACTTGGTGAGCGGGTGGTTCCGGAGACTTTTCGGGGTTGAACATAGGGGGACCTTTTGATATTGCGCGTGGCACTTGCACTTCCTCCTGCATCCTTTTCTTCGTGCTCGGTCGGGGGAGCTGCGTGGTCGATGGCATGTTTGCGCTTGGCCGAGCCGGGGCTCTCACCGGCCTCGGATTTCGGCCATTTTGGTTTTCCGGATGGGCTAAGTAGACCGGAGTCAATCAGAACCTCGAGGTCGGGCTCGAGTTCATGATCGTCGATGCCTTTCGTCGGACTGGGCCGAGGAGGGTTCCCACTATCGAGAGATTCAGGAATGGAAGACTTCCGTTTACGGGAAGAGCGGTCCTTACCCATTGACGACGGCTGTGTCCCTTTTGAGCGCCATTTCGGACTTTGGGCCATAGCCGGGGTTTGAGGGAGTCGTGATTCTTCGAAGGAGAAAGTGTCGCGGTCGTCCACGGACGGCAGGGCCGTCAGATTGGCCGCTTCGGATCCAGACGCCTCGTTTTCTGCGGCCTGTTGATCCAGAAGCCTTTCCGACGGCAGAGTGGGAAGGGCACCGGGGACGAACTTCCTTGGGAACAATGCGGGATCCATCTCGGTATTGAGGGTCTTAGGTTGGGCTGTAGGTGCTGGGGTCCGTTCCTCGTTGCCTGTGAGGTCACGAAGCTCTCGACGGGCACGTTGCAGCTTGTCCTCGAGGTTACTAACTTTCTTGAGCAGCTTGGTTTGGCGCGAGAGTTCCCTGCGGGAGGGTTGCTTGCGCAGCCCAGTCGGCTCGTATTCATCTGAAGTTCTATCGCAATACACTGCCGGGGAAGCCGATGGCGATCCATGGGATTTGAAGAATGACTTCGGCAGGCGAAGATCCTGAAGAGAGGAGCGTTTGGAAGCTGAAGACTCAGAGCGTGAGGGTGCACGATGGTTTGCTTGATCAATTGGGTAGCGATGCGAGTCTTTGACTGGAGAACTGTATTCCATCTTGTGCTGGATAGACCGCCAGGTCTGGTCGGCGAGGGCGGTGTTGACACCAAGATCCTCAGTGTAATGACCCTTGTTCGTACCCTTGTAGCCAGCCTTCTTCAATTCCGCATATGCCTGCTCCGCCTGGTTGATGACATCCTTCTGCGGCGACTTAGTAGGCGACCCCTCAGAGTTCCTCCCCCATCCACCGAAGGGATTAAACGCCGAGGCAATAGCCTTCCCAAAACGAAAGATACCAGATGAGCGGTGCTGAAGGCCAGGACGCTTATTTTCCTGCTCCTGGAAGTAGATGCTAGGCGGTTTCTCGCTCACACTATCACTCATAGTTGCTTCGACGAATCTTGATGTTCGTCCTCTGGGACGGCGGGGGCTGGAAGCAGATGCCGCGGCATGGCGAGCGCGCAGCGAAGCAAGCGAGCCGCGAGGTGAAGCGCGGGGCGAGGCCTTGTAGGCAGAGCCATTTCCGCTCACGCTGAGACTCCCGTTTTCACCGCGGTGGGTGCGGCGATCATAGGCTCCGTAATCAGCGGCTTCTTCGGGCAACGGCCAGTCGTTCGAGCGACGTCGTTTGGTCAACTTCGCTGCTGGGGATCGGCAACCGTCTGCGTGTACCTCTTCGGCATCGTCGAATTGTCCAGAGACGTCTGAGCTCCAATCGCAGTTATCGTCGTCGCTAGAGCGTAGGTGCTTGCGCGAGGTGCGCTGGTGTGCGGGGCTCGGGTCGATGTCCATTTCCATTTCAATTTTGGAGTCGCGGGCGCTGAGACGACGCAGGGAAGTTAGATTCAATCCTTCTTATGCGGGCTTTGAAAGTCCCTTCCATGGGGATTGGATTATAACAAGGGACCTTACCTTGGCAGCTTGGGTTATCCTTTTTTCCCCACGCCCTTGGAAAGATATCGCAAAAGTCTGTCAGAATTTGGCATGGAAAGCTAGTGCTTCAAGTGGTGAGAGGGAAGAAATAAAGGTAAAAATGAAAATGGAAATGGAAATCTCGGGAGAGAGAAAGTGATGCGCAGGTTTGTTTACATACTCCGCACTTGCCAAGGGGGGAAGTTTGTTGTGGTACCTGGTACCCACCTCTACTGCCAATCTTCCGTGATTTACAAAGTACCCGTTACCTCACCAGAATGTCCCATATCCCCAAAACAAACATACTATTATCCCCATTAATGATGCAAGTATGTATATCTATATGGACTCGATGTAGAATTCCGCGTGTCTCAGACATGTGCCTGTATTCGATAAGGAATGTAGAATATGACATATCCAACCTAGAGATATGTATAGGATTGATAACACTTGGCTACTAAAATAAGGGTACATGCATTCTGATGGTAAATTGGTGCAAATCATAGATTGGGGTAAAAAAAAAAATGCTAGGTGTCAAGGAGATGCCACAACGCCAGTATAAAGAGTAGATTAAGCAGCAGGGATTGGCTGTGAAGCAAGGAACCCAGTATCGCAACGTTAATGAGACCTGCCCTTGGCTGTTCGGAAAGTGTATGCTCCAAGAGCAATGCTGAAGAACATCCTAGCTAGAGTCGAGATAGGGATAGCATCCCCTGTTCCGATCCCATGGGATGAAGGGAACAAGGCGCCTTGCTCTTGATGATGAAAGTAAGCAATTCGAGAATGATACAAGTCCGAGAAATGGATGTGACAAACATAAATGATCATTGGGGCAGGGAGTATGAATAGCAAACCGCCAAACCCCTATATAACTCCGAACTTTGACCAAAGAAATTTCTCGCAAAAGAGTGGAACATGAAAGAAGAAACCAGTTCTCGAAGAGATGAGTCCAAATGCATCGAGGAATATAGGGCTCAAGTAGCCTCAATGAGGAATCAGGAGAGAGATTATGTACAAAAAAGATGCAATCAGGTACCATCACAATAAGCCAGTTCATTAACCTGGTTGAGACTCGGTCATCGAGGCAAGCCCGAGGCAAATATATCGTGCTTTCCACCATTATGGCAGGATATTTGAGGCCATTTCAGATATTATTAACTCGACGGAGGGGCTTTCATGACCATTTTGCCGTTAGCACGCTTATAGGACAACTGAATGCCCATTTCCGCCATAAGTGCAGCGCGACTTTCTCCCGCGAAATCGCGATAAGCCGGATAAGGCTCGGTATCAGGCCGCATGCCGTTCTGCATTGACCGGTCATCAGGGCCGAAAGTATCTTCATGACTCCTTTTGCCGTATGCTGGCCCAGTTTGGTATACCATACGCTTCCCTCTAACGTTGTCGTAACCACCACCACTGCCGGGTGAAGTGCTTTCCACAGAAGGAACAATCTGGTTGGCATATTCATTTGGCAGGGGCTTGAGAGGCGGGATGGACTGCACCAAGTTCGGTGTTTGAGAACGCGACACCGGAACATTGGGCATGGATTGGTATAAACTTGGTTCAGCCACGCGGGGATCCACGTATGAGTTTGGTTTCGGTGGCTCCATGCCATAGGAATTCATACCAGACTTGGGGTATCCACCTCGTTCGGCAGGTATTTGAGGCGCCGGATACGCAATGGGTGTTCCTTCGTATTCGGAGGCGTTGGATGAGTGTCGTATCTGGGCATATGCGTGCTGTGGGGAGTAGATACCTTGCGGTGCAACCGGTGGAGGTGTAGGAGGCATGTGAGGAGCTGGATAATGCGAAGGCGTGGAGCCAAATGAGAGGTGTGATTGGTATGAGGGTGTTTGCGAGTGTGACATGGGTGCAGGTGGCAAGGGTCTTTGATAGGTTTGCGGGCCCTGGAAGCCATAGTCGGGCGCAGATGGTCGTCGATCTGGGGGAACAAACCCGTAGGGCGATTCCATATTGCTACCATTGCTGTTTGACCTAGGGCGATCCATCGAAGCTGCGTATCTGTCGGGTGTTGTGAAACGATCTGATGATCTTGCATACGCAGCTGCGCGATCCTCGCCGAATTCATAGTCCTCTTCTCGCTTGTCGCCCCGGCGTCTCATACGAACATCACGACGAATGCGAACACGGCAACCCTGCTCAGCAATGATACGGCTCAGAGAGGTGCTGGTTGCTAGGCCAGGGAACTTCTTCGCGCTATAAACGGTAAAAGGCACTGACTTGACCTCGAGACGGAAATGAAGGAATGCTTGCGGGGTTCCCGGCTTTGAGGTGGCGGAAAGAGGAATTTGGTTGGGAAGAGGCAAGGTCGAATCCTTGTCAGCATCCTTGGCTTCCTTGATCTCTTCGTACAAGTGGAAGTTCAAGCGGTACCGGCCCTCATGGCGCACCGACAGATCTGGGAAGATGAAATAGCCTGCTTGTGAGGGGCGGTCGAGATATGCGACACCGGCGACTGGCACACCAGTCAATACAGGACACGACTGTGGTCCACCCACCCGTCCGTGGGCGATAGGGCGTGCGGTATCAAGGGTCGCGTAGAGGAAGAAATTGGCATTGTAGGCGAAGGTGATGTCGGTCTTTTGCGCATCGTTAGCCGGGTCAGACTCGAAGATGCGTAGCTCAACCACAGGCGGTGGGTCAACAGGGCGACGGTCGGCAGATGCTATTAGGGATGGTCAGTCAACGCGCAGCCCTGATTAGGCTCAACAGCAAATACTGACACTTTGCTCCTGCGCCGCATGCTCTTGCCCGCTCTGGCTGTTGCATCACGCTCAGTTTGTACGTGAGCTGTTTGCCTTCACGGGTGATCCGGCTAACTGAGTGCTCAGTCTCATTATGAGGCGGCATGATGGGTGGTCTGCTGGCCATTTTCGCGTGTTGATGCTATTGTTCCCAGATATTCTGCCGGTCGCAATATCAGCAAAGGTTGATCGCGTGGTCGGAGGGTTCGTCCTATGTCGATTCTCCAACGGAGCGCAACGTACAAAATCCGGAATCAACAGGGCCTTGGATGAGTTGTGCTGATTTATTTTTGGTAGGATATTGCCTTCTTATCCCCCAGTTCCTGGCCTCACATAAGTTGGAAAGACTTCCTAGGTAGTCAAATTGATACACCCCCACACATGCAGGAAAAGAACAAAAATGAATCCCCGATGAATTCAGGGAAACTCGAAGTCCAAATCAAGTGATGGGAAAGTAGAGAAGAGGAGAGGGGGCAGAGTGGGAATTGATGACACTAACAGACCCCGAGCCCTGGTTACGCCTCCCGATTATGGGTAATTGCGGTATGAACAAAAGTACCTGTTCGGTCGGTCCTGGTCCCTGTCGAACCCCGTATGGTTTCCTTGTTTCTGACAATGTTCCTTCTAATATAATACCTATATGTACTGATATAACAGCGGAAATACTATGTATAATAAAATTTGATCTGAAATATGAAATATCACTAGTACTGACTTTGCGAGGTCAGACTTTAACAAGATGACATGAAGTTGCAGATCTATTTGCTTTTTTTGGCTGTAAGCTATGGTATTTATTTTCCATGGAACACCTCCACGTTACCCGGCGTCTATATTCCTGGGTTCCAAGGTTCCGGCCGCAACCCAGTCCAACGGACCGGAGTCCCCTTATTTTCCCTGGTCTCCATAATGCCTTATGCTTATATTGTATACCTCTGTAGATGAATATCATGTCGTTTAATAAGATCTTGCCGTTTGAAAAGTTCCAGGATCAATATGAATTTATTAGAATAAATTCCACTGATAAATTTCAAATACCGTGTATTCGCATTACGGGTCTAGTCCCCCTGAGAACATTGAACATAAAAAACAAACGGACTTGGAACTTCGAACCTTCCGACTTGGACCTCCCAATCTAATTAGACATTGATTGTACAAATCGTCAGTGATTCGCTTCGACGATCAAGCCGGACTCCATCGAACCACCGATCCCCCCTCACGGCTGACTCCACTAAGCCAATCAGCGATATCTGTAATGAGCATCTTGGAGTCTTGGACCGACTAGACGGTTTCCGGCAGGAGTGGCCCCCAACTGCCAGCTGTTCATCCAATGTGCGCGCAGTTCGATGATAAATTTTAATCTGCAAATCCTTTTTTTTCGCTGCATCCCCGGTCATCCATGTCTATCGCGGGAACTCGGATGATCTTCTAATCTGCTTATAGTTGTAGTGGATAAATTATGCATACTTTTATCTCTTTCCTTTTATTTGGTACGACCCATATGGAATATGGAGTACTCGGTACGAAATATGGAGAATAGTGTCAAGAACATTTGAATGTAACCTAAGCAAGTATTACTGGAAGTCGCGTCAACTCAATTGAGCAGTTATTCCTTGGTATTATTCCCATCAATAATATCTGACTCCCCTGTTGATATGAATCAAATACCGTATATATAACACCTCCCTGCTATCGCCCCATTAATTGTACACCCATTCAGTGATTTATTCTAAAATCTCAATGTTGAACAGACCGAAGAAAAGAAAAATCGAAAAAAGCTACTCCGTACTGCATTTTAGGGCCTGCAGTTTTAATTACATTACAAAGTACATGATCTAGCGAGGAATTTCAGACTGGGCCGGGTCTAACGGCTCTTTTGATGTGCTCTAAGAGACGTGAACACAATATTTTTTATGACTGTTGTAATGTATATGATACATGTTATATTCCGAAACAGATTCCTTTATATCCGCGGACTACTCCGTACGGAGTAATTATATTCAATTACGGATCTCCTTTGGCGTTTTAGTACCGGGGAAGTCGGGCCATGAGAAACTACTGCATCAGCTCGAAATAGTCGATCCGCCTGACTCAAAATCCCCTCAGCCCACTTGCCCATAACTACAACATAAACTGACGAACAAAACTCATATTTTACAAGATATTCCAAGTGATAATGCGAGTCTGTATAATCTAGACCTGGCATACTCCGTTCTTCAACTCGGTACGGCAGAATTCCTTGTGGCGCCGAAGATCGTCTGCATAAGTGATGCACTCCTGGATATATTTTTCATTTCCTATGATTCACTTAGTCCATACAACATACGTACTGTCGTACACACTCGGTCCAAGCTTTGTCAAAGCTTCAAACCCCCCACTCAGCCATGTGTTGCAGGGGTTGGGAATCTTCACGGCACAATGCGAACAGTCACTCACTGGAGTAATCTTGGAAGGAAGGATGACTTTGAAAGTATCCGTACTCCGTACCCCGTAAGCAATTGTTATACAGTTGCCTTATCCAACCCCCGAGCCTAGAATGAATTCAGCCGTTAGTGTGGCTCCCCCAGCCTCCCCGAAGATCCCACAACGTATTGCCAGGATTCAGCGCTTTGATATTCTAGAAGGATTCACTATATTTCAGAGATTTCGTTAGCACTCTGCAGGCTCTTTCTTGGCCTCTACTCCATACATATTATATTGTATTCTATGTTTGTGGAAAGGGCTGTTACAAACAACTCCGCGGGTATCATTCCTAATGCAACAATAGAAGATGTACGGAGTACACAAGTTCAATCATTCAAGGGACAAGTATATGGATTCGGTAGGAGTCTATCTCGCATCTACCCAGACATATGCAAGTGTTTCCCGTTGTTCTGACTGAATCATGCTACTCTGTCTTTCCGACTCTGTACATAAACTTGTAATATCCGTCTTGGCCCCGAGCAAACCCTGTCAAAGCGGTCGATAATGGTAGCGCTCCGGGCCTGTCTTTGCATTTTGACAATTGCCTTGATCGGGATGGACGACAGGAGGGGTTTATCATGTGAGTGGCTGCTAAATGGATCGAAGGTTGTCAAAGGGTAGAAAATATGGACTTACCCCTGTCTGCAGCTAGGGTCTTGTAGGCAACCCGCTGCCCTTTACCCTTTGTTTGTGTTAGTGTGATACGGTGGCGCCAGGATAGGTTCGGGGCTATTCTGTTATGTTTTATGATGTCAGTAGGAGAGGTGTACAGCTGATTCTTCGCTGTGAAGTATGACTGTATCATTGTTCCATGACATGGTCCAGGTTATCTCCCGTGTTGCTTTTGGAAAAAGAAATCAGGCACGTTTGATCTCGGTTACGATCTGCGGAGCAAACAACACTCAGATCGTCGCATACAACATACGGGCAAACACGAGGATCTACAACCAAATCCCGATTGTAGTTTGTGCAGACTCCTGGGACGACTCACATCTGAGCTGAAATAATATGATATATTACTTCGTTCTCCCTTGAAATTGAAGTTAGGAATAGACCGCCAGTTCAATTTTTCTACTGGCCAGTGGAAGAGAGATTAAATAGATCCTCAGCAAGCCACAAACTACTAGTAGACTAGGCCCCCCAAAACTCATGAAACAATTTGATTCTCTCACGCGACTACGGAGTAGCGGCGTTGGGACGGGTCATAGTGACATCAGATAGTGGTCCTACAATATATATTTATATTGTACACCTAAAACCGTAAGTCGACTCTAGTCCACAATACCGTATACAATAAGAGGAGTCAATCAAAATCTGCCCAAAAAATGCGAACAACTCATGAACAAGATAATTAATGAAGACTTGCAATAATAACTACTCATTTGGCACGGATGCATCGGCCCTGGCGGATTTCAAACTCCCAAAGCCACATTTTACCCACCTGCCTGATGCAGAACGCCAAAGGTACCGGCTTTGTACTCCGTAGGTACAAGCTAATTGTACAATCAGGTTTCCTGATATTACAGTTTATACTTGTAACAAGTGTATTCTGATTTCATCCACTCCACATATGATACACAGGATAACGTTCAGCTGGCATGGAGAGCATGTTGATGAATCGTACGGACTTTGTGTATAATCAACTAAACAACCCCAAGGACATATATCCATATAGCACAGCTTCATCTATAGGGTCTCTCTGTGCCTTTACCCTGCACTCCGTAGTTCTCAATACTTGAGCGCTGTGACCCTCCTAGCTGGGAAACGCAATATATGTACGGGGTAATTTGAGACTGACATTAAGAGATTAAGTCAGAAATAAACCAGGGTGGCTACTGTTGCTAAGTGATACACACCAAATATACCCCAGGTATGGGGATGTTGATCCGTTCGGCTGATATAATTCCACCTCTGCTAAGCGTCGCTTCAAATCAGCACACTCCACAGTTGCGCACTTGTCAGAAAAGTAGGTACACCGTTTGATAGACCATAGACCCCAAGCCTGAAGGACTTCGTACGATTAAGGCATCCCTTTGTATGTCTAAAAATAATCTCATCACTATCACTGTATGTACCCTTTCTTACTGTTTGGCCTTTATGCAGGCTCTGTTTGCCTTCCGCTGCAATTTTGCCTTATAAATCTGAACCTCTCTCCAGTACGGCGCTATTTATAGAGTCATGTCTGCCTGCTTCCTTACAAAGTAGAGAACTATCTGCTCCTGCTATTTCTCTCTGCCTCTTACTATGGTTTTAGCTTCCTTACGAAGCTGCTTTGCTCTTGTTCATATCCAAAGCTAGAAAGATCAGAAAAAAAAGAGATGTAATACTCTGTAGATTATCCCAATTGTCATCCTAAAGTACTCAAACAAAATCAAGCAATGTGTTAAAAATGCTCGCAAGACCCTTGATTCCTACAGTACATTGCTCCCCAAGCTAGAACCTTTTTTCTTTCCAAATATTAGTTATAAAAAACAGTCATTTATTTTAATGACTTAGTGGCTTTATGAACGCTAAGACTAGCTTTTTATACAATCGTGGGCTTTCGTGGGGGCCTAATAGGGGCCCACGATGGGCCGGGGTTGGGCTTTGGGCCTAAGGTCCGGGCCTAAAGTTGGGCTTTGCGGAAGCCTAATATATAATATTTATTATTACTAGCGAGATTCACTAAAGCTAACGATAATCTAGGATATTATAATATTTATATATATAATAAGGTTTGATCTATAGGAGAATTAGCGGCTAATTCTCTAGTATAGATGACATCATCAAAATACCTCTGTTTAGGAACAAGCCGGACAATATCTCTCTACCTAAGATATCCATTCATCTATCCGTTCTAGACTCAACAATCATCCCCCTAGCTAGCTCATACTAAGGTGAAAAGACACCCCACCCCACCTCTCACTGAAAATGGTATATGTCTATCAAAGCGAGGGCGTTGTATCGGAGGAAGGTGCAAATCCGTTTCTCGAGCACCTTCCCCCTGATACACCCGTCTATCGGTATGACCGACAGTGCTCTATTGAGAGCCTCCTTCCTCCGTATTCGGTCGAGGATCACTTTATCGTCTTAAAAGATTTCCCGCCCGAGATATTCGCCAAACACGAGGAGGAATTACCACAACGCTGTGATTATTCGCGACCACTTCAGATCCTTATCATCAAAATGCCTAGTCAACCGCACGAGGAGGCGGCTTTCAGTTTCGAGGCAATGATTACGATACTTGCGACGGAGATGCAAGTCATTCGACGAATTGTGGGCTGTGGAGCCACTCGAATCGATACCCCTGGCCGAAGCAAGCAGGCAGACCGGTCCTGGAAGCCAGCCCGCCAAGGGAGGGAATTTCCTACGGTAGCACTAGAAGTGGGCTTTTCAGAGACAGCTGCAAAACTAGAAAAGGATATCACTTGGTGGATCAACGAGTCGAAAGGAGACGTGAGAATGGGAATCACAATAGACATCAAACGAAGATCCGGCTGCATTGAAATCAAATCCTGGACCCCAGCCTTCGACCCAAAACTACACCGTGACTCTGTCACAGTAAGCGGCCGCCGCGTTGTCAAAAGCCACGCCAATAATCTCCCACCACCTCAGATCGCCCAGAGAGTGCTCTTCAAGAGAGGGAGAGATGGCTCCGCTCCTACGATTAAAGGAGAGGGTCTAACTATACCATTCCATACTCTCCTGTCAGATGAACCAGGCGTAGGCGAAAGGGATTTCGTGTTGACAGCTGAAATGTTATTGCATGATTTGGCAGAGCGTGTCTGGGATGCGATCGACGACGCTGAAACGATACAGGCCAAAAAGAGAGGCTAGACTAGAAAAAGAGTGTTGATGCCGAGGTGTTATTGACTGCGACCTTGTCAGACGTTGCATGACCTCCCTATTTGCTCCCACCACTTTAGTCTTAGCTAGTAGTAGATAGTTTCTCTCTCCTCCACGCATTCAGAGATTTTCCAGAGCTATCTACTGTTCTTCATCGTAGATCTCTAGACTCTCTCTCTCAAAAAGACTGATGGAACTATCGTTAACTAAATAATAATAAAGAAGCTAATAAGCTTATTAGTTATCTCTAGAATAAGATTTAGACTAGTAGGTTAGACTAGCACCTTATTATAATAATTAAGGAAGATAACGACCTAATAGGATACCCTTATAAAGATTCTATTTACACGTATAAAGGATAGTCTTCCGCACGACCCATTTTGGGTCTAATGTCTCGACCTAGAACCCAACCCAGTCTGGGTCTGGGTCGAAAGCTGATAACCCAGGCCCAACCCAGACCTAGTGACTAGGGCCCTAGAAAACCCAGTTTAGGCTCAGTTCGACCCAGTTTTTATATAAATTGTGGTACTAAAGAACCGCTGAAATGATCATGCAGCCACCAAAAGTAGCCCGGTTTGACAAGAGATGATCATGGCTTAGGGGTTTGAACCTTTGCCGATTATTATAATTCCCCGTTGTGATTGGCTCAGATGCCTTGAACAGTCTAGAGTCGCAACATCAACTCGCCCGCAATCTGTGCCATTTTCAATCTTTCAAATTGAACGTCGAGCTGCAGGCACTCAGGCAACTTTCCACCCCGACCATGATGATCCTCATCGAGGACCCAGGGAAATCCACCAGAGCCCTTCTGGTGTTCTGCAACCATGTCACGTAGACGATCCACCCAGGCCTGAGCCTGCCCACTCGAAGAGAAAATCAAATGATTGGGAAGTACCTGGGGCGACATGGAATGACGATCCGCGAACTCAATCGATTTCCAGTTATTCTCTTCACGCATCATAACAGAAACACGAAGAAGAGCACTCCCAAGACCGAGATATCGGTACCGATATGCAACAGTCAAAGCACGGATGAAGGCAGCATGGTTCTGTCCCACCGGTAGTTGCGCTGCCTTGCTCTTCATATCCGAGGCTGAATCTGGCTGATCACAACGCACGACTCTCATGACAAGAGTGGCAATAATAGCGTTCTGGTATCGAACAACAATAACAATATCATAAGCGCGCTCGAATTCAAGCTGGTGTTTCTCCAGCAGGACGTCGTTTCTCCACTTCTCTGCTCGCCGAATATTGGCACTCTCATCTGGACCGTAGAGCCATTTCCATGTCCCCGTGATTTCGGCTAGATCGAGATACCCGGCTACGGAGTTTCTTGTGAGGAGGAGTGCGATCATCAGGGCACCGGTGCAGCTTAGGATTATACGGCCGCAGTCTGAGGGATTGTTGTACATCATGAATACGATGACTGCGAAGATTGTCCCCATTGATATCCAGCTGAGCCAGTGATGGATAATCGACCGTGCGGCGACTTGGCGCTGCTGGGCGATGGATTCCGCGATCAGTTTTAGTGCTGCGATAAGGTCTTCTCGTTCCGTTGCGATCGAGGTTGTCACCCTTGAGTCTTGGGTGGTGTCCTTCAGTTTCGCGTTGATTGTTGGTGTGTGGGTGGGCATTGTGGTCAGGGAGGGTGGGAGCTCGTGTTTGTCTTCTTCACAATCCACCTGCTTGTTGAGAGCTTGGTCCGCCAATTGAGACACTTCAGTATCTGTGGCTTCGCTGGCCGCAGTGGGATTCTCCGGAACTGGGGGGCATGATGGTGGCGCTGGAGATTTCTTGTATGTGGAGAGAATTGTGGGCAGCAATGGTTTTCTCTGGTTGGATTTGTGAAACACACACACACACGTGCCATGCGTAATTTGGAATGAGATTACGTAGAAATTCTCGTGGTAGTTGAGTGAATAAGTAGAGATGTGGGAAATGAGATCAAGATCATCGTCGACAGGAAAGAGAGGAAGGGAAAATCACGCTCAAATGTAAAATGCACGTAACTTCAGAGGCTAAAGGTCCAAACTCTCTCATTTCCTGGGACCACCTTAGAATATTACAGCTTCATAATCTTCCAAAGGAGACAATACGTAGAGATGAGCCGGTGTGTTGCATCATACGTCAAAACTACAAAGAATATCTAAAATATTTGCGAGAATTCAGCAGCAGCAATACAAATTGTATTAGCGATAGTTTCAGCTGAGAAGCAGCAGGAAAAGGTTGTAAAGTTCATAAATTCCAGCACAAGGCAGATAATAAGAAGTAAGTCAATAAACTTGATGTGCTGGACTGCAGGTCACAAAGGAACAAATTCAAGAGTATTAATTAGGCACTACTTCACTTTCTAGCCTGTTCATCGCCTGGCACCTCTAATCGGCGTGGATAGAGGTGGTGACTGCCTGGGGAGTCTGGAGGCCATCCTTGCCCTTATCCTTGGCAAACATGTAAGGGCTGGCGGGCGTAGAAGTCTTGGGCTCCCCAGAGAGAACCTCCAGAGTCTGGCGCTTGGTCTCAGGGATCAACCAAGAAGTAGCAAAGCCACACAGCATGAACAAAGAGAAGATCTGCATGACATGGTTGAGCCAGGGTGAGTCGTCGGGTTTCTTTGCGCCGCGGTGGACGAGGGGACCGAAGACACACTGGGCAATGATTGCCCCAACCTTGCCCGCTGCAGCACTGATTCCGTGCGAGGTGGATCGGTATCTGGTCGGGAAGCATTCGCCGGGCACGATAAATGTAGTGGCATTGGGTCCGAAGTTGAAGAAGAACTGGGCAATGACATACAGAGCGAGAAGACCGTTGTGGGTGTGGATCAATTTATTGTAAGCAAATCCGATGATGACGAACAAGATTGTAAGCATTCCGAATCCCAGTAGCTGAATGGGCTTGCGGCCGATGGTGTCGACAGTCGCAACGGTGACCCAGTAGCCGGGGATGGCGCCGGCACAGATCAGAATCAGATTGCCTACCGCATTGCGATAGAAGACTTCGTAGACATTCTTGCCTCCAGTCCAACCAATAGCGGACAGGATAATGGAGTTGTTGAGACCCAGACCGTAGAAGGCTAAAAAGTGTTAGCCTATGCCGAACCAACAAGCGTTTTGTCAAACTTACCGACATCAAGGAAGAACCACGACCCAGCTGTACCAAGAAGAACCTTGCCATGCTTCCACTGACTGAAGTGATCGACGAAGTCTCGCCAGCCAGGCTGAGGAGGCGCAAACGTGGTATCGTGCAAGACTCGAGCACGATCAACCTCATCAGGATGGCCTTCACTTTGGCCCTTAAGATAGACATTGATGTCTTCATCGGCCTTGAGAAGATCATGTTGGACATCGTAAGTGAAACGGGGAGTCTCAGGAATGGTCAGGCGGTAGTAAAGGGCGAAACAGGCAGGAACGGCCCCGAAGCCGATGACCACCCGCCACATCTTGTCAACTGCCAACTGACAGACACCAGTACAGTGACCGACATCTTTGGCAGTCTCAAGAGATTCCTTGAAGCCGGCAGTGACAATCAAAGCCATAATAGCAGCAGCGAACTGTCCGAATCCTTGCATGGCGAAGACTGCACCCATCATGGCACCACGCCATTTTGTAGTCGCAAACCTATTCAGCCAGTCAGTCATTTATTTTCGTCTGGATCCCTAGACAACTTACTCTGAGGTGATAACGGAGGAAAGAGGATAATCTCCACCAATTCCAATACCCATAATAACACGCCAGAAGACAAGCAAGCCAGTAATAGAGACAGCAACAGAAGCGGACGACAAAGCCTGAGCAAGAGTAGCCATGATAATGATCATCAACTCAATACCATACATTCGCTTGCGACCAACCCGATCAGCAAGCCAACCGAAGAAAAGCTGGCCGATGACAGTTCCACCGGAAGTCGAGACCTTGATAGCAGTGTCGGAAGCAGAGGGAATCTTGCCCTTGTAATCGCCCTGCCAGTAGACAACACCCAGCATGCTGACAGCCAAATTGATGGCGAAGATGTCATAGCTGTCCGTGAAGAAACCAACACCGGCGACGATCACAGCGCGAATGTGCTGCAAGCCGAAGGGGGCATCATCGATTTTGGCCAAGGCACGGTGACGACGCTCGCGGGCTTCTTCGGCACGAGATTGCTCGTTAAAGGGATCATTTGCCATTGCCACGGTTTCAAGAGGAGTGGCCATCGTGACGAAGATTGAGATTAAGAAGATTGTGACTGAGACGAGGGATGAATCACAGCGAGGGAGGAAGAAGAAGAAGAAGAAGAAGAAGAAGAAAAAGAAAGAGAAAGTGAGAAAAGAGAGACATGGTCATCGTAACTCGCATGACGGCTACAGCTCAAACAGATCTGTGGTCTGTCCTGCAGGTACTTGACACCTGCTGCAAATCTATAGGGCTGAGAAGGTACATGTTGGGCGTGGTGCGTTTAAATCAAACTGACGAATGAGAGGGCCAGGATGGAGCACATGGGAAATAGCAAACAACCTTATAAATTGGTGGTTCCAAGGTTGATTTTCACTTTGGGTTGTCCCTGATTGTCAAGTACCCCGGGTCTCTACAGCTCTCGGATATTGATGCCGGAGCATGACCTCGCAGTGTGATCGATGTTCCTCGAGTAATATTGAGCTTTAACAGTCTTAAATACAGCTTTGTCACACCTTCTGAATCAACAGAGAATCTCGGAAGATAAACTTGAGAACACCCGGCAAGTCAGGAGTGAGCTATGTCATGGAGACATCAGACTGGCTGTACCATTTCAAAATCGCCAGTAGACTTTTGATTCCAGGGTAGAAGCTGTGATTTTAATGCTTGATCTATAACATTCACTGTACGTTTATTGGGAATGTAAATGCTTGCACAAACAGTGACTCACTACGTCATGCGTGGCATTTTGGATGTATACAATGCATTCTATAAAGACTTTTCACCTGAACACAGGTACATATCTATTCAATCAAAGAATTAGTAGTAACCTCAAAGCCCACGCCTCATCCATGATCCAAGAGTACAATTTCGATGCAGCACTCTAGTTTCATGCAGGTCTATGTATTATATACAATCCGGCAATGTGATTTTGCCCAAAAGTGAGGTTATATTGAGCTCCAGGAAGATATCTTTCGCCCTTCGGGGCATATGGTCAACTGAAAATAT
Source organism: Penicillium samsonianum (assembly GCF_028829775.1). Classification (NCBI taxonomy): domain Eukaryota; kingdom Fungi; phylum Ascomycota; class Eurotiomycetes; order Eurotiales; family Aspergillaceae; genus Penicillium; species Penicillium samsonianum. Next base: position 3,553,049 of record NW_026643260.1, on the reverse strand, counting down.
ACAGAGAAGATTAGCATGGCCCCTGCACTAAGGATGACACGCATAATCAAAGAGAAGCACCTATTCTTTTTTTCCCTTCGAAGACCTTCATTGAGGATATACGGTGTGGGGCTTTTTATATGTTATGATTGGTTCTACTTTATCGGGAAGTCACGTGGAAGTATCCACGTCGAAGGTTCGAAATCGACCAATGACAGATTATGATTATTCCCCATTGTGATTGGCTCAGATGCCTTGAACATTCTAGGTAGAGTCGCAACATCAACTCGCATATCGACTGCGCTTCCTATGGATCTTCTATTAGTTTTACCTGGATTTGTAACGAAACCCTTCGCACACATTCTCCCTCCCCTTGAACGAGCTAAAGTCACCACTGTCGACGTGATCACACTTGACTCCCTCGAGATCGCGAAACGTGCCCGCGTACCTCCCGCAGATGTTCGCCGGCTCTCCTCCTGCATTGTCGAGGCATTGCACACTGATGTTGGCTTTGAAAAGCCACAGACAAACACGGAGACCAGCGATGGGCCCCGCTCTAGTATAAACCCTGATGTGGCGAGTAGGACAATCAGTTCGAAGCGCGCGTCACAATGGAACACTATAAGCACTCTTGACCCCGCGATGGATGCCCTCCTAGGAGGCGGAATTCCGACCGGGTATGTCACAGAAGTTACGGGCGAGAGGTATGTTGCAGGTGTCCATCCAAGTCTTATCAGCCGGACAAGCAAGTCAATCTGACATGTGGATCAATGTCCAGTGGAAGCGGCAAGACCCAGTTCCTTCTAAGCCTCTGTCTAGCCGTGCAGCTACCCAAACCACAGGGGATACGACGACGTGCTATATACATATCGACAGAACACCCACTATCTACGCCACGACTCACACAGCTCCTAGAATGCCATCCTGTCCTCTCAACACTCCCCGCTGAGCAGGCGCCCTCGCTGCAGGATATCCTGTCCATCAACGCGATGGACCTGGAAACACAAGATCACATCTTGAATTTTCATCTTCCGGTCGCGATCGAACGTTATAACATCGGCCTGGTCATCATCGATTCAATAACATCCAATTACCGCGCTGAACACACATCGAACAGCATGCAAGCCCTCGCCAAACGATCAACCCAGCTCTCAAAGCTCGGCCATCTACTGCGCAACCTCGCCGTAAAGGAAGACATCGCCATCGTGCTCGCGAACCAAGTCTCCGACCGTTTCGAGCCTGAAAAAGGCACCGAGCCAGCCGCACGGACAGGGTTTCCGTCCATGTCGAGTCAAACAGCAGATCATGGATCCGGCCCTGCCTCCCCCTTCCCAAAATCTCGAACTGAACAGTTAGCTACTAGAAATAGCCAGCAGCCACCATCCTCTTCCCCTGCTATCTCCTCATCGCCATACCACGCACCACACGATAAAAACTTCGACGGCTCGTACTTGATTGCCCCTCGAGTACGCAATAGCATGTTGAACGTGGCTCACCAGGAGCGCTTTTACTCTGGCTGGGGTGATGGCGCGTACCCACAGAGCGGATCTATGAAGAACCCGGCCCTGGGATTCATCTGGTCAACGCAGATCGCCTGTCGGATCGCACTGAAAAAAGAAGAATCCCACGCTGCAGGTGTTTCCATGGGGCTCGATGCATATCCGGCGTCCACACAGGAAATATCCCAGTTCCAAAATGGGGGAAATGCCAACACCTATCGAGACCCAGACTCAATAGCAATGCCTGCCCCATATCTCAAGAACAGAGTCCCTGACTCGCAGAACTACCAGCCAACTTCGGGCTCTGAATCCACTACGCGGAGGACCATGAAACTTGTGTTCTCGCCGTGGACGGCAGGCCCGAAGGATACACTAAAAAAGGGCCAATCAAGTACAAGAAGTGGCGAGGTAGAGTTTGAAATCTGGAAAGGGGGCTTGAGAAGTACGAGTCATGGTGCATGATCCGTCTGATGTCATGTATAACCGACTTCAATCTTGCCAACCAAGCTGCAGCCCATCTTGGAAAGTCTCGACTGTGATCTATTCCAGATAGTTTGGCATACTATGTTGGCATGTTGTTCGTCTCGGACTTGAACAGAAACAGAACTATGATATACCCAACAGCGATTTTGAGATTTTTCCTCTATAACCATTATGGTATTATATGAACAGCCGAAAAGATAAAAACAAATCATACAAGCAAAGCCAAACTATTATAAATAATAACCCTTATGTGAAGTGCTGATCTTGGGGAGATTGGAAGTTTACAGGCTGAGGTTTGTGGTCTACAACCCCTTGCAGGCAATTATCCTTTTGGGGGTTGAACAAAGCAAGAAAAATGAATCCGTGTGACTCAAAGCTGCTGTGGAACAACATATCAATCCATCTAGGGCTTTGAACTTGGATTTGGTGTGGGACGCAGGCCTTGACTGACGCTGCTATATGTATAAAACCAGTCATATCTTCTCTATCTTGTTTACATTTTTTCTTGATTGACTCAGATATGCCTAAGAGGTATCTAGAATATCTCGAACAAAGAACGGAGCTGGAATCCGAAAGTGGAACATCCATGGATCACTCGAATATGACTGCTGAATCACACTTACTTATCGATCGTTTGCTCCAGACTTTCTGTATGCGTGCAAGAGAGAGAGAGAGAGGAAAAGGAAGAACACGCTTCAAATTAACCACAATCATATATATGGACATTTCTCTAAATTAACATCGACCGTCTTTTTCTCCCCTTTTCATCAGGTTCCTTGCTTTCCCCCAACATCCTTCCGACATGCTCAAAGCCTCACCGAAGAAACAAGATAATGAATCCAAGGATCTAAGGCAAAGAGATGCAATATGAAGATCCGAAACCGCAACGACAATCATAAGAAAAAGAAAAGCATCAAATTTCATCTATGACTCCCGCACAATCTGAAAAAAAAAATCGTGTCGACCTTGTGTATATCTACGCAAAGTATACAAGATAAGACATCAAAGCTTAAATCGAATCCGAAAAATGCGAGAGGGAAAAAGAAAGAGAACATGATCAGAACCGAACCAAAACAAGCACTCACTCAGGTCTCAACATCTATTGAGCCTTGGCGACCATCTTGGAAGGAGGAATACCGATGCCGTTGGTGTTACGGAAGAACATAACACCCTGGCTCTCACCAGTGGCACCCTCAGTGGGCTCAACCCAATGGCAGACACGGGCAGAGGTCCACATGGCCTTGAAGAAACCAGTCCAGCCGGTATGAGCCTCAGTGCGGTAGTGGTTGCCCATGACGCCCTTGATGGCATCGCTGGCCTCGTCGGCGTTGTAGAAGGGGATATTGCTGACGTAGTGGTGCAGCACGTGGGTCTCGATGATACCGTGGAAGATGTGGCGGCCGACAAAGCCGAAGTCACGGTCGATGGTAGCGGCAGCGCCGCGGGCAAAGTTCCACACCTCGGGCTGGTAGTGGGGAAGAGTGGGGTCGGTGTGCTGGAGGAAGGTAATGGCGACTGGGAGGGATATGTTAGCAAAGGGGATTCGAGAGAGGTTCTTTTTTGTCTGAAAACTTACCGAGCCAGTGGTTCACCCACAGGTACGGGAGACCGTACCAGACCAGCAGGTTCAGCCAGCCGAAGTTGGTGCCGATGAAGTAAAGGGCGGTACCGGTGAGGAGGAGACCCAGGTCACTCAGGGCAATCAGCTTGGCATCCTTGGCCTCGTACAGAGGGCTGGAAGGGTTGAAGTGGTTGACACCGCCAAACCAGCCGTTTTGCTTGCCCACACCGCGGCCCTCAGGCTGCTTGGAGTGGTTGTTGTGGCCAGTGACGTTGTTGATCAGGTACAGGGGCCAGCCAAAGAGCTGCTGGGCCACAAGGTGGCCGGCAGTCAGGATGGGAGTCTCCTCGCACAGCTCGCCGAGTTCGTGCAGGGTCTTGCCGACGCGGGTGGCGTACTGTTCACGGGTCTTGGGAACGAAAACCATGTCGCGGGCCAGGTTGCCGGTGGCCTTGTGATGCTTGCCGTGGGAGATCTTCCAGGAGAAGTAGGGGACGAGCAGGAGGGAGTGGCAGATCCAGCCAACAGTGTCGTTCAGGACCTTGGAAGGGGAGAAAGCCTGGTGGCCACACTCGTGGGCCAGAACCCACAAACCGGTGCCGACGAGACCCTGCACAATGGTGTACACGGTCCAGAGGGCCACGCGGGCCGGCAGAAGGGGGACGGTCTCGGGGGTGTGACATAGTTGTGGAAGAGGTAGAAGACGGATGCCAGGATGACCAGGTCACGGAAGACATAGTACAAACTGGTGACGGCGGAGCGGTGGAAGCAGTGAGCGGGAATGGCATCGCGGATCTGCTTGATGGTGTAGTCTGGGATCTTGAACTCGTTGCCGTATGTATCAAGCATCTTGCTCTCCTCCTGCTCCGAAGCCATCGAGGAAAGGGAGGTAGAGGAGGGGGACTGGCGAGGGCTGTCAAATGGCGAGGGCGAGACAGAGCTGGCCGATGAGGACTCTGTAGCGGGGTTGCGATTGAGCGCAACGCGCTTGGGGATTGCGGTAGACGACATGTTGGGTGTTGTTGAGGTTGACGGTGTTTAACTCTGAAGTCACGGTGGGTATACTCCCAGGGTATCCCTTTCTATTGAAATGAAACAAATGACAAGCGTTTCAAACAAGAATCTATCTGTGATCAGATTAGTTGAAATTCCCCGAGCTATGAGCTGTTGGGGTCTACTCACAATTGACCTCGGGAGTTTTGGGAGGTGTTGCACAAGGATGAAGCAGATCGAAGCAAAAGGCCCCGTTCTGAATAAGAGCCAACGAGAAAGCAGGCAATTGACTAACACAAAAAAAGAAAGAAAAGGAAAGGAGACAAGAGAAGGAACAGCCCTCTTTCAAAAAGGAACAGAAAAATTGAAGGGGAAATTCCCCCAAAAAAAAAAAAAAAGAAAACAATCCCTTGGGACCGAATGTAATTTTCATACCGCCACTCCATCCCCATAGTGCAATCCAACCGTATGGTGTTTTGAAAATTACAAATATTCAAGATCCACCGATCCACCCCCTTCGCCTTCGACAATTGAATTTTCGCATGAACTGTCCAAAATAGTCAGAATAGGGCTGATCTTTTCGCATGTTTTGATCTAATATGCCTCTAAATCTCATTTGTACTATATGTGTTATGGCTATGCCCTTTCTCTCTGAGTCTACAGCCACGGCCTTTCCACCGGTTGATTCCGTTCGCCCCAACACTTTAATTTGCAAATTGCACTTTGTTGCGGAGTAGGTATAGTGGTCTGATGGTGTGCTCTAGACTCTAATCTGGTGGTTCGCCTACCTGTCACTTTCACATGCCGAGAATACGGTGAAGGCGTCCCCAGCTGCATGTGGATACAACATAGATCGAAGTGATCAGCTTACCTCGGCGGGTCATTTTCGTGCTGTTTACGGAGTAGACGGCCGTGGATTGGTCTGGAAATCTCCCACCGAATCCGATATGCAACATCGTGTGGCAAATTGATTTTGCTTTTTGGGTTGGCTTGCGCAATTGGATACGGAGTATCCAGACCCCCAAGCCCCTCAGGCTCATGCGAATATCTCTTCTGTAAGTCAGCATGTACTCCGCAGGCTGGCTGAAGATGACTCGGCAGTGGCATGCGTAAGGGACATGTGATCCACTTTTTGTTTTTCGGCTTTCTTCTGGGCTGTCCGGGTGTAATTCGGTGTTGGCATATCGCCTCAACATTATTTGTCTACTGTGTTCACATTAACTGACTTGACTTGATGTGAAGATTGAGAAAGCATAGCGTAATCTATAAATATAATAAATTATTTTACAAATAAACATCAACATTTAAAATAAAATATAAATTACTTACCTAGGTACATGTAGGTAGTATAAAAATGCCTCCATCCGCTTGTTGGGACCCTTGGGGTTTTGTTGGGGCCCCACTCCCCCTTTTTGAAAAAAACACAAAGGTTAATTTTTGCTTTCAGATGTTTAATTTTTTAGTTCCCCCTGGGACCTTATCACTTTGCCACCTTAGATAAGATCTGATCGGGGCCTCGGCGCCGATCTCGGACTTTGCGATATTCCAGGGCTGTACTGGATTTATTAGAAGTTTAACCGACTTCTGTATAGATTATATCAAAAATATTTTCATTCAACCTCACTCAAAGAAGGCACAAAAAGACATGCATGGGCGTGCTAGAAGCAAGTTGGAAGAAATATTGAGTTCCCGAGCTATGAGATGGAGCTAATCTAGATTAGTCCATACTAGTCTGTATCGAGCCAAGGGCCAGCGGGAGCCCCAGCCGAAGCCACTCGAATATATTCCAAGGTCCCGAGGTCTATACAGTACAATTGAAGGGTTTCACAAAAGAATAAAAGATTCGTGAATCGTAGATCTACGTACAAACAAGTACCCTCAGCGAGCCTATATACGACTCATTATACATACAACCACCCACATCTATCAAATCAACGAACCTCCTCCGTCCGCCGCTCCGAATCAACAAGCCAAGATTCCCCACCAGCAGCATGATTACTGCCAGCGGCACTAAGACTAACAGTTGTTTTCTTCAAATCTGGGAGAACGAGGACCGTCTCGCCATGGTTACGGTAGTCGACCTCACAAGGGATCGAGCGACGAGCCGGCGCCATAGAACCAGCAGCATCAGCCGCAGGCGGCGACGTCGGGAGCTGAGGTGCGGATGGGTAGAATGTACGGATCTCAAGACTCGGGAGAAGGAGATGGCCTGGTTTCTGGGGAAGTAGTAGGAGGGTGAAGCGGGTGGATTCGCCGTCGCGCGCGAGGAAGTTGCCCCGGCGGCGACCGCCTATTTGCCACTGGTCTGGATTGGCGTGGATCTCGTAGGAGCATTCGAGGGGTTGGTCGGCGTTTTCGCGGGTCGCTTGGGAACACCAGCGTCGTGTGTGGCGGAGACACAGCTCGGCGGTGATCATCTGGCCGACGGCGGCGTGGGTGGAGGGCCTTGTGTCGGTGGTGGGTTTGGGCTGGAGCTGGAGATCGGCTGTGTGCACGACTTGGATCTCGGGGACGTCAACGGGGATTATGATGCGGCGGGTTGGGATGGTAGGTTGTGCGGGGAGGTGGATGATGGAGTTGTTCTGTTTCATACGTGAGTAAAATAGCTGATTTGAAACGCTCGATTTGGTTCTTACCTTGTGCCACTCCTTGAGCCACTGTCGAACATCCTCGCCTGGTGCCTTCAAAGCTCCGAGCAGATCGTCCCATCGCACAGTCTGATAGGGCAGCATGTTTACCTCTCGAATGAGCCCAATGGCTTCCATGTCATTCGTGGACAGCTGTGCGCGGAAACTGCTGACAATGTGCGATGTGAGCAGCGCTGCGTACTGGCGGAATGGACTGGAGTCAATGGAAGCAGCGAATTGCTTTTCGACTGCATCGAGACACTCATCGTCGACGCATGTGAAGTCAACGCTCAGTTGTAGGCTACGCGGCGTTGATGCGACCGTGGTGCCTTCATTATGGCGAATTTTGTAAAGAAGAGACGCGGGCTGCTTCGGGAAGACATCAAGGGCGACGGGGCCGGTGATGCTGGATTGCACGTCGTAGATGTCTGAGCTGGGTAGACTGCAGTTCATGATACGAAGCGGGATCAGCATGGCCGGACTGATAGTGAAACGCGAGAATAGTAGTTCATCCTTAAAAATGTCCTGCACGTTGACCGATATAGGTAGCGTTGAAACAACACTGAATGATGCCGAAGAAGCGAATCGGCCTTGCTCGGTCTCATAAGCGATCTCTGCTCGCGCTGAGAGGGTCGAAAATGCCTCCTCTACAGTGTATGGGATACGCAGTCGGACGAATGACCGCGCCGGCAATTGCTCAAATTCGATAATGCCCGTATCGTGGTTGGCATCCACGTCGAGCTTGCCATCCACAACCTCTATTTCCGCAAGGCGAAGCCGTAGGCCTGCAGTACCTGGCCGGACACGGATCGTACCACTCTTGATATCATTTCGTCCGCTGTCAAGTTCCAGCTCCAGCGTCCGCATGGCCTGGAGGTTAATAAGGTGCGGTGACACGATCTTCGCCTGCAGGGCTTCGGCCGGAGGGTAGCAATAGATGTAAGGCTGGTTGTCGGTTTCCTCTGAGTCTTCCGTTTCCCGGAAGCCAACTGGAAGGGTGGAGTCTTGCCCGCCGTGGAAGTTAAAGACAAGGTTGCCAGCCCTCATTTCAAGCCGGTCAATGAAGTACTTGCCTTGAAGTGTGGTCTGCATAAAAGTTAGTCACCGGTAGCGGAAGCTATCCTGTAAGTACTCACCGAGCAGTCAATCAATATCTGTGTTGATGATGATTTCACAACGAAATTGGCTGGGCTCTCGATCCAGTGCTCAGAATTCTGAGAGCTATTAGCGCTGACCAGCCGAACCTTGAGATTGTCAATCTCGATCTGCTGGCCCAAAAGAAATCGCAAAGACAATTGGATCTGGAATCCATCCTTGTTGTCGTACAGTCGAATGGCTGGGTCGACACGGAAGTCGGCAAAGAAGTCTGTCAAGGAAGCAGGGATATCCTTTTGAAGAGCACCAGACGCTTCAAACAAATCGCGGACATGTCCTTCTAGCATTTCCTGCTCAGTAGAAGGAATGGAGCCAGCCAAGGACTTTTGCCTGACTGATAATTGCGCCTGCGCATATGTAGCAAATTTGGAAAGCAACCGTATCATCATCCGAACGTAGTCCTCGTTCCGTTTGAGCTCCTTCAAGCACCGCGCGTGGAGTTCCAACATGCTTCCTTCCAGAACAATCCAGTACTTGGAGCCGTAGAAGGGAGCCATCCGATGGAAATAGGAAGCAGCAGACTCGTAATCTTTCTGGCGGTATCGTAAAATAGCGATTTCAGCCAGGGACTGTTCAACAGAGTTGACGCGGTTGGCTGCCATATGATGGCGGATTAAACGGTCTGTGAGATCTTCATAGAGGAACAGGAAGGCGTCTTTTGACTTTAATGCGGCCTTGAGACCAGAAAGCTCGATGCCTACAAGCGACGATTCCTTCTTCTTAGAAGGTGTCTGTGACTCTTCAGTGTCATCGCCGTCCAACGAGATCTCCGCCAGGTCACTTGCCCCAGAACGATGGCGGTCGTCAAAGAGAAGACCGAGATTGCTCCAGTTCTCAGCCCAGCCCCGTCTGCTAGCAATCTCCTCGAGGGACCGCCGAGCCAAAAGAAGCAATTCCGCCCTCCCGGATGACAGTTGTTCAGAGCCAGTCTTCTGCGTCGGAATAGGCGCGGGCTTAGGGTGTTCCATAGTCGATCGCCGCTGCATCAAACCGACACTATCAGATATATCCTGGGTCACTGGCCGGGCAGGTCGGGCACCAGATGAGCCCATGAGGGAACTAGAGCGGCGAGGGACATCGGCACGGGAATCTGCCATCATAACAGCAGCGGCTTCACTCGATTGTGCAACAGCATGAAGAGAGGACTCGGGAAGCATGAGGGTCGGAGTAGAGGTTTGACTCAGGATTTGGAAAGCTGCCGAAAATGCCCACGAAGAGACTAGATTGTTGATAATATCTGTCTTGTCATCATGAACTACCTCTGCCAGACCGCATTCGAGATCATAGCGGAGGGTACGTGCAGCTAAACCGATAAATTCCGTTGCTCTTCCACAAATCTCAGCTAGCAGAATGAGATTTTCGGGCTTCTTGTTTGATTTCACCGCGTTGCCGTCTGCCGCAGGTTCACTGCCGGCAAGTGATGGAGCTCTCGCGGCTCGGAGCAGTAGAGTCAGTTGACGAGAGAAGATGTATGTGCGGAAATCGAAGATGGAGATATCGCTTGCCAGGATCATTTCCCGGTAGGACATCTTGTTGGCATTAAATGGGAAATCCCCCGGCTGAAGCTCCGAAAAGAGAGTCTCGTCATCGTCGTTGTCATCGGAAGACCCAGTCTGCAATGCCTTTTTGGCCATTTCAGCCCAGGTTTTACTGGTGATCGAGAGTGCACCACCGTGTTGGTCACTACTCCCATCGAGCTGGTCCCGGATGGCCGCATCCAAGCCAACAGCTAGCTCATCGTAACCAGCCAGCGCATCTTCGAAGAGGCCCACATTCTCGAACCCCCTAGCAAGACCTTCCTTAAGGATGAAGAACGTGCAGAAGTTCCAGCCAGGCAAACTGCGCTGAGAGTCTTTCTCCTTTATATCCTCCTCATATTGAGCCACACGCAGATCAAACGAAGCTAGAATCCCGTTCTTCATTTTATCAATCAAATCCTCCAATTGCTCGGCCAATTCAGGGGACTTGGTCCCCTGTTTCGGAAGACGCAGTTGGGCCACACGATCCACAGCAGACTTAGACGACCCATTGAAGTCGGCCTTCGCCTTTTCCAGCACTGTAGTTGAACCCCGGCCCCATTTGGAGGAAGGTGTGGCCGCCTTGTCCGCAGCATCACCGTCCGGTACCACATGCAGGATAAGCCACTCAAAGGCATCATGCTTTTCCTGACTAGTAGTTGCGGACTGCGAGCTCTGCGAGCTCTGCGAAGATGCGTTGGCCTTGATCCATTCGCGAACGTTCCGTCGGGCCGTCGTCTTGTAGGTTTCGTTGTCGTCGCATCGGAGGAGGTAAACTTTCAGGTATGGGGTCTGCCGTAGACCGGGGATCTGGTGTCTGCGATGGGCGACGGTGCCATGAACCGTATCGCTCGATGATTTGCGTTCATTTGATTCTTGCGCAGGTGTGAAGCCGATGCGGAGCGACTCGATTGACCGCACGGGGCGGGTTGGCGATTTCCAGTGGAGATTTTTTAGGGGGAGCTTTGCTTCAATCACGGGCTGAATGAGCGGAAATAAGCCCGAAGGATCTGTGTATTCGACTGTGTTGTATGGTCAGCGCAAGCTTCATTCGTCTCAAGCACCTTTGTCGTACCCGTTACATTGCTCGAAGCCTGCGAAGGGTCCATGATTTCCCGGGCGCAATACGGGAAGTGGCCAATTGACTTCAGGACATCTCAAGACTCAAGGTGCATAGGAGCTTTCATGCGCCTGGAGTTAAGGGGAAAAGTCGCGGGGTGAGGGAGACATGCTGTCAACAGCCGCGACGCACGGCCTCGTTCTTTTCCATTTTAGTGCGTATCCCTCGCTGCTTTTAGACTTTGGATCTACAACTGGGCATTTCTTTGTTTTAACTCTTAGATATATTCAGAGAAATATACATAAATATACAAATCTGTATCTATTGTATATCCAACATCTATCTCAACAGAAAACTCTAGGTATCCAAGTATTTACATAGGTAGCCCGGATCTATGCCTGATGACCTCACACCTCAACCTCAAACACCTTCGCTAACACAGCACCACCAACCAGAACAATGCCTACCTGTATAGGCAGTCCAATGCGGCTTGCCACAGAAAAAGGAACCAGGGCCTGATTTTGCGGCCTCACCACCTGTGGGTAGAAGAACCCAGTTGAGGTGACACCCAGCCATGCCATAGACCACGTTAGGCCAAGAGCCCTTTGCCACAGCGGTTTAGGAACTTCCATGCTTGGTCCACTAGACTTTGAAAAGGGTTTCCAAAGCGCTTTGATACCATCTTCGATCATGAGGCCTAGAGGTGCCGTGACGAAGAATAACATGGCACCGGATTCCTGTGCTGGGATTCCCTGCACAATATCGAGCACGAGATGCAGCCCGCCCGAACAAAAGAAAACAACAATGACATTCATGTACCGCTGCACCAAAGACCTTGGCCTTAGACCTAATAGGTCTCGAGTTATGAAGCCGCTGACAGAGGTCAGGGGGTTTTGCAGCAATTGGTGCCAGAATTTCCTACGAGATCGCTGTCAGCATAATATCCCGCATCTCCAAATAATTTGCTGTGAGTGAGCTTACCCCCAGAAGCCCCTTACTGTATCGGCATCCAGCGCTCTTCCATACAATGGAGGGCAATTCTCAGGCGATTCGAGTCCGAGTCCCACGACAATTATCGAAAAGGCACGATGATGGAAGTCGATGAGAATTCGGCTCACCACAAATCCAGCCATGATGTTTGAGATGATACGTTCAATCCATTGTTCGGTTGGTATATCCCACTGAGGTACTGGCGGCAACATCCCACTTTTCTGTTGCTCCAATGCCTGTTGCAATGCAAGAGTAGCAAAGACATCCAGAGCTAGATATTGCCATACAATAATGGCTATTTGGCGAATCAAAAAGCGACCTCGAGGAGGTGTGTTCATATCACGTCGTTTATAATATGCTGGCTGTGGCGGGGCATTTTTTATTTGCCAGGGAGTGTTGATCCCACGAGGGTCAGTAAAAAGCCGAGTCGCGGCATAAATTCGACCGACAAAGCTCTGGCTGCCCCCAGAAGACAAATCATTGCTATCCTTAGGGTTGATGAGTAGCAGATTTAGGCATTGGAAGACGATGGTTACGAATAGGCGACCGCATTCACACCATACGAATCCCGGACCTAGCGCTGTGGCCACCGGTATAGCTCGATATACAATGAAGATAGAGCATGGAATTGACAAATACCGAAAAATAGATCGCTTTGGTGTTGCGATTAGGAGAGTCGCGGGTATAAGGCAATGGGCAGCATAGAGAAACAGAATTTGCAGAATGTTGGAAGAGGCTGACATGGCCCGCATATCCCCAAAGAAAAGGGAAAAACGCCTTTGAACGGGTGTCGATGTTGAGAGTGTGATTTTCTTCAGAAAGGGGCGATCGATTCTTATTTTTCCTGGGATTTGCGTAGAATCTCAATATTGAACGGCGTGGGCCCCTTACGGCAAGCGATAAATACCAAGGCGACAAAATAGATCTATGCTTCTAAAATATTCACATTTTTTCGATATAAAATTGATGCTCTGTTAATCACTATCTGTGTTTTGTTTCATATTTGCCTAAGGTTTCTTGTCAATCAGCCAACCTTTTCGATGATACTAAAACCATTATCAACCCTGTTGAATAGTACAGTGAGAACTACACTGCATGTAACAACATTGAAATTGGAATATCTCTTGCAAAGGCGATACTTGAAGGTATCAAAAAAGTGAATTGTGATGTTGTCTTATCTCTCGATACTCAGAAAGAAGCCTATATTTATAGACTCCTCTTCCTCCTCTAGAAATACAAAAACTCCTCAATTGATGAATATGATCAAAGAGAAACAGAAAGAATAAGAAGAATAAGCAGTGACAACACTGAATGCTAGATTCTCCCAGAGTCTATTAACTAAAAGCAGCCTAAATTAAAATGACTTGCTGCGATACCACATTATGCAAATTGTATACAGAAACTGGTAGTGTAGATGTCAAACTATATTAACGACGCTAATGTCGATTATGTTGGGGTTCGAGATTCTTAGCATATAAGAATTGTATCTCCGTAGTGATTTATAGTATATACTATAAAGCATATTAAATTAGGTTAGCGTTAAAATCCGAACCAGTATAACCCCGTATAGATTAATACCATATACCCCGTTAATTGGATTTGGGAGGATTGGGAGCAGGAATATGCAAAGTACTCCGAGAGCCGAGGGCCGAGAGCCGGAGAGGGAGTATAGGGGAATGACGTAGAGGGAGCAAAGTAGTTTACCGAGCTTAAGCATTGTTTGATCATATTTAGGCTGAAAGAGACGCCAAAAGTAATTGTCTAAACCCCTGCAGGGTTGCAACTAGAACTTCCATCAATCAGCATCGACTCAGTAGCATCAGGATTCCTAGATCCACCCCCCTCGAGGGGCCATAAACAATTACCCTTTGCGTCGCTATTAGCCGAAATATGATGAAGTAATGCTAAAGCTCGATACATTGCTTTGTTCCTAACGCTCAGCAGGAATCTAGGAGGCTGCCAACTTGATACTGATTTATGGAGGTTTTCTCGTCACAACCCTAACTATAGCCTGAGTGCTTCTAACCGTAGCCAGATCAATAAAGGATATCGAATTGAGTACTTGTGATTCGACGGAGATCGAGACTTGAAAAGGAAGAACGAACGAGAGATCTGCCCGCGAGTTACGCGGGGAAGATCTGCCCACAATCCGCCAGCCAGCCCCCACGACATAGAGTGTCTCCCCGGGGGCCGTTGGGGGCTATAAAAGTCAATTGGTGTAATTTTTCTATGCCAACGATTTACGTTGCAATGAAGTCGTCACGATGAGCCCAAATTCTCCGTCTCAGACTACAACATATGAGCGATACATCGATTGAACACACATAAATAGCCAGACTTCCTACTGGGTTGTTCTGATTCTTTCTCATCGACGACATACTGCTGAGTATTCGACAATACTACAAGATCATTCATCTATACAACCTCAAACTCACCAACATGAAGACCACCATCTTTATTACCTCTATTTTTGCTGCCCTTGCGGTCGCCTCTGAAACTTTACATCCAGCTGAGCAGCGCGGGGTCGACATTGGTAATGACTTCGCTCAGCGCTGGCTGGAGCAGGGAGGCAAAACGATCGAGAAACGCTGCAACAACGATGATTTTGCTTTGTGCATTGCTGGCTGTCAGACTGGCTGCGCTGGTTGTCTGCCAGGTTGCGGAGGCAGTTGCATTGCGATCTGCCGTAAGTCTTTGCTAGTACACTCCTATTCAAAACTGCAAGCTAACTCACGATGTCTAGCTGCTTCATGCAGACAGGTTAGCGGACAAGGAGATTGTTGAAGGGTTTCCAATGACTGTGAACGGGTTCCGGAATTGACGACCACTACGTGTGAGGGCTGGGAATATCCTGGCATTTGGTATATGTCACTAGTTTTTCATCTGCTTGTTTAAGCTACTTACACTCCTTTTTTTCCCACTTCTATTGGATCTATATCAATAATTATGGGAAATATATGTTTATTCAAACGGTTCGGGCCATACTTTACGAGCTAAATACTGGAAGTATCGTACATCTGATGATTGTAGTGGGCCTGCTTGTTGCCCCGTCTTCCCTCTTGCTTGCGATGCTAGACCCTATTTATGTATCCTCGCTCTCAAATTGGCTGCGTCATCCTTCAGGATCTGATACTATATCGGTACAGTCAACTCTCCTTTGAACAAACCGCCAACCCTAGAAGCTATAGTATCCCGGGGGGATACATAACTCACGTGGGCCCAGGGTAAAACCAGGTCGCTCTCCGTTTTTCTTTTCTTGTTTCATATCCAGAAGCCGGACTCGGGTGTTCGAAGTTGTGGTTCTGGATACAAGTCTTGATCACGTCCAGGGTGCGGAGATGATCAGCGAGACACTAGCACCGCAGACCGAGGCGACGAAGTTCTGCGACTAGCTGGCCTTGTTGTAGTCATTCGCAAAGGCAGAGCCACCGAGGAGCTAAGACAGAAGATGAGGCATTAGTATGCGGGCATATGCAGGGGAGACATTCGGTGAGCGATGAGTTACAGCGAATGAACTGGGGGTGTTACGGGCAGCAGTCCAACCGGCACTACGGTACAGACCCACCTGATCTTGGATAGACTCTGACGCTTAATCTTCAGACTTCCAGAGGAAGCGCGACAATCTCTCCAATACCGATCAAACTAGCGCATACAGTCAGCCTGAACACCGTATCCATGGATATTCGCCGAGTCCGCCCAGTGTATATAGAAGAGGGCTCCGTCAGGTTAGATTCACACGATCTTAGGCCGATAACTACATAGCCATGACTGACATACGCAAAATATGACAGAAATCTGGCAGTACAATATACAAGAATAGCAGGCCGCTTGTGCGGCCGGGTCAATTATTTTTTTGGTGTTTTTTTATAGTGGTCTGTTGTGATAAATGCGGTAGTCAGGGAGAGGAGGCAATAGGACGGAAAAATAGATGGTAATCATTATTATTGATTATCATAATCAGGTTCTACTTCATTTTAACCGCAATATTGTATATGTGGATTACGTATCAATGTGATGCAATTCTGAAAAGATTGTACGTATGCGTGATTTGTTCAGCCCAGTGAGGCAGTTGGGATAAGGTACAGCCTCCACCCGCGGACACGGCCTTTCTTCGACGCCAATTTAATCACTCAAAACAACCAATCGATAAAGCCGAAAGCTCTGTTAAAATAGTGCCGTTAAGCTAGATCAGGCTCTTTCCCTCGCGATAGAACGCACAGACAGCTCCACGTGCCGAAGCTGCACCGGGTTAATTAGATCCATGGTAGTTTCCTGTTGTCATCTTGAACTAATGCATCTGATCGAAGATCTTTATGGTAATTCCATTGGGTCCATAAATGTCTCAAGGCGTCCGGATGTATCCAAATGAGAAGGTGGTCTTGTTCCTGACAGCTGAGAAGACTCCGAGTCAATAAAAATCGCTCATGGCTAGTTTCCATATAGCGTTCCCAGAAAGATATAAATTACTGCGGTTTGGCGCATATTTTCGAAACGAGCAGTGCATTCCTTTCTTGGTGATTCGCATATTGGAAGATGCCACCACTGGGAATGGCGTTACGTTGGAAGGCTGGCGACGAGGAAAAAGGAGATGCAATCGCCGTGTCTAGTGGAGTGCCGGTAGACACGAGGCAGATCAGCAAGAATATCTCGCATGCAAGTCGCAGATCCATTGACCCCGCATCTGCCATTCCAATAGAATATCGCAGTTTGTATGAACCTCTTTCATGCTTTCTGTGACCTGTCAACTCATGAGGAAATAGGTCTTTTGAAATCGAAGACAGCACAGAAAGAAAACGAAAAGTCAAACTTGACGGCAAGAGAGAAAAAGCGGCTGAAGGTATGACTCAAGTACCACATCTGTGATGAGATTCTAATGACCTTATGTAGATTGGGAAAATGCTGATTGGCATACAATCTCCGCCGAAGAGGTTCAAAAACGACTCGGTGTCGACGCATCAACTGGTTTATCATCGAGTAAAGCAGATGAACGACTTCGAAAATATGGAAGGAACAAAATCTCCCCATTGCCGAATCCGTGGTTCTGGAAGATTGTTGGTTACTTCTTCAAAGGATTCGGATCTATCCTGCTCATCGGCGGAATTCTAGTCTTCATATCTTGGAAGCCGTTGGGTGATCCTCCGGCTGTTGCCAACCTTGCCCTTGGGATAGTGCTTCTTGCAGTCTTTTTTATCCAAGCAGCTTTCAATGGCTGGCAAGATTGGTCTTCTTCGAGAGTTATGGCATCTATCACCGCCATGCTGCCCGAATCGTGCCAGCTTCTGCGTGATGCTTGTCGGGTTGAAGTCAGCGCCACCGATATTGTGCCTGGTGACGCCGTATTTGTCAAGGCTGGAAGTAAAATCCCCGCTGATTTGAGGTTTATTGAAGTTTCTCATGACTTCACTTTGGACCGATCTATTGTGACTGGTAAGTGGACTCAACTGAAATCCAGAGTTCCAGCACTGAAATCCCATAAGGCGAATCGAACCCCATCAAAGGGAGTCCCGACTCAACCTCCGACAACTATCTTGAAACAAGATGTATTGGTCTTCAAGGAACTCACTGTGTTTCTGGCAATGCGACTGGTCTGGTTGTAGCGACTGGTGACTCCACAGTTTTTGGCCGGATTGCCAAACTGGCAGGAGAGCCAGAGACTGGCTTGACCACTATCGAAAAGGAGGTCCTCCGATTTGTCGTCTTGATCTTCGTCATAATGGTGACCTGGATTGTCATTCTTGCGAGTGTTTGGTGGGTCTTGTCCATTGCATATGACGACTAAGTCTAACAACGTCCAGGGGCGGGTGGCTTCGCAAAGCGCATCCGGACTATATCAACGTCGCGGCACTCATCGTCGACTGCGTGAGTGTGGCGATTGCCTACATTCCAGAGGGTCTGCCGATCGCTGTGACAGCTAGTTTGACGATCACCGCAAATTTGATGAAGAAAAATAAAGTTCTCTGCAAGTCTCTCAAGACAGTCGAGACTCTAGGGTCAGTGTCAGTTATTTGCACCGATAAAACAGGAACTCTCACCAGGGTATGTTATGCAATACTTCCTTTTTTTCCCTTTTCCCCCTTATGGATTTTGTGATCATTCTGACTCGTATTTCGACAGAACCGGATGTCGGTCACAGATCACTCTGTGTATACAACAGCCTTCAACGTCTCCCAAGTAGAAGAAAAGATACCAGAAAAGACGGGTGAACCCGCCATTCAGCAGATTCGAGCACTTGCTGCTATTTGCAACGCTGGAGAGTTCGATACCGCCTCGGCAAGCTTACAACTCCACGACCGGCGGATCTTCGGAGATGCTACAGATCAGGCAATACTCAGGTTCTCCCAAGGTCTGGGGTCCGTCTCCGAAGTCCGGCAAGATTGGAAAACGTGCTTTGATCTGGCTTTTGATAGCAAGAACAAGTTCATGATCAAGGCCTTGACTGCCCTGAGTCTTGAAAGTCCCAAGAAATGGCTATCCACAGCGGAGACCACGAGCTTTAATATAGAAAATATGTACGTGGATATCAATCTCAAATGGCGCTCCAAGCTAACCCTTTTCAAAGCCTTTTAACTGTCAAAGGCGCCCCAGATATTTTGATCGATAGATGCACGCAGATTATTGGCCCTGATGGTGAGCCAAAGCCATTCACGGAAGAGACATGCGCAGCGGTCAAACAATTGAAAGATAACTGGTCTTCGGATGGCAAACGAGTCATTCTTCTTGCGCGCAAAGTGATTTCAAGGCCCACCGTTATGGCCGATCCACAGTCTACGGAATACGAAACCCAGATGCTGCGAGAAGCAAAGGCTGATCTGACGCTTGTTGGCCTCCTGGGTATGATTGATCCACCAAGACCCGAGATCCCTGAAGTGATGCGAACCCTGCGTGGCGCACATATTCGAGTCTTCATGGTTAGTCAATTTTGATAAGCATACACTTCTTCATTTTAATAAGGATTTTAGGTGACTGGTGACTTCGGTCTAACTGCCCTGGCAATCGCCCGCCAATGTGGCATCGTTACAACACAGTCCATCCACGATGCATCATCTCTTGAACGATTCCCAAGTACAAATGAGAAGCAGCAAAGTTCATCCAATTCCGCATTGCTTGTCAGTGGAACCGATCTCATGAGTCTAAACGCGCATCAATGGGAACAGCTCTGTCAATACCCCGAAATCGTCTTTTCCCGCACAACGCCAAACCAAAAGATGCGAATCGTCCGAGAGCTACAAGCAAGAGAACAAATTGTCGCCATGACTGGTGACGGTGTCAATGATGCTCCGGCTTTGAAAGCTGCAGATATTGGAATTAGTCTCGCAAGTGGTTCTGACATTGCCATTGAGGCGGCCGATATGGTTTTGCTGGATTCTTTCGCGGCGATCGTTGAAGCCGTCCGCTATGGTCGGGTTGTCTTTGATAACTTGAAGAAAACAATTGCGTATCTGCTCCCGGCAGGCTCATTCTCTGAGTTTTGGCCGGTGTTTACCAATCTCATCTTCGGTATTCCTCAAATTTTGTCTTCGTTCTTGATGATCATCATTTGGTGAGTTTGATATTCCATTTTCACCGCAGGATGGGCCCACTAACAAAACCTCAAGTTGCTTTACAGATTGTGCTGCTGCTATAGCCCTGGCATATGAAACCCCAGAGGCAGATGTCCTGCTTCGCCCACCCCGTCATCCTACCAAGACCCGATTGGTCGATTGGAAGTTAATGTTCCACTCATATGCCTTTATTGGACTGATTGAGACTGTCTGCTCTTTCACAATGGCATTTTGGTATCTCGAACGAAACGGAATTCCCTTCTCTGACCTGTGGTTCAAATTCGGTGAACTCCCACCAGGAGTTGACGAAGATTACTACACTGCCCGTGTGAATGAAGCCAGCTCCATTTACTTCATCAACCTTGTTATCATGTGGGTTATTTTAATCTCCCCCTCTGAGAAAACTACTAACAAAATTCAAGGCAATGGTTTAATTTGATGGCAGTGCGTACTCGTCATCACTCGATTTTCCAGCACCCGCCCGCGTTCAACAAACTCACTCAAAATCTCTCTCTCTTTCCCGCTATGGCCTTTGGTTTGGGAATCGCTGTGATCTGGCTCTACATCCCAAGTCTACAGACTGTTCTCAGCACATCGGGCATCCCGGCTGAACATTATTTCCTTCCGGCTGCTCTGGGGCTTGGGCTTCTGTGTCTAGATGAAGGGAGGAAGGCGGCTGTTCGACGCTGGCCTGGTGGAACTTTGGCTAAAATGGCTTGGTGAAAGACCGCGAGACATTCCATTCAAAACTACAGCAATGTAACTGTTGTGTTGATGATATATTGAGATTGCAATTTGTTCTTGCACTGAAAAACGGATTTTGTGAATGGTTGTTTGGCCTATCAATATTACAAGAGGAACTTCGCTTATATTATGTTGTTCTCGTTCTTCCTTGCCTTTGCTGGCAGCTCTTCTCGGCATATAAGTGGACCATATGCATCAGACTTTACGCCGCGTGACATGGCTTTCCCTTTCCGTTTTAGTGCTCACCCCTTGCCCCCGCTGGCTTCTCAAACTTCAACCACTTCTCCGGCACCTCATATGTCTGTCCTGCTACCGATACATCCGAGAGCCACTGACTAAATTCTCGATACTCCCCCTTCGTCGCGCCCGATTCCGGGCCCAAATCGAAAAACCTCCCATCTTCTGTTCCGAATCCAGATGGCACCATATCAGCAGTAAGCAGATCATTCAGAATAGAAACGCCCCGACGAATCATGGCGTTCATAGTATCGGAGTAACGCTTCGCATAGTCGTCAATAGACTCGCCTTCTCGTCGTATGATATGATTGTGTAGTTCGCTTTGGAGGATAACGGAATCAGGATCGGCGCCCTCGGCGATGAGGCGGTCGCGCTCCTGGCGTGACAAAGCTGCGTAGTCTATAGGAATCTCGTAGACCATGGGCTCGTCGTCCGAGTCGTGAGGAACCCCGTCGTCTCTATGGCCTTGAGCTGCTTCGGAGTGTATCACAGCCGAGCGTTGGTCGAGGATTTTTTGTTCGGACATCGTAGGTACTGCGGTAGTTTCCTTCGGTTTCAAGTCGTCCTGGTCTTTAGGGTTTTCCTGCGAGGAAACTAAGGATACTATAACAGCACGATAGTAGGAAACGGACAGTCCTAAGCACCTGGGCACCAAGGCATGGGTATGAGCTTAGTTATATATGGCTTAGAGAGCCGCTTAGAGGAGGACCGTGCCCGGCGCTCCAAAAGAGGGGGTGGGCAATAATACACAAATGGACAGCCTGATTATTTTATTTAATGGTAAAACTATTAATTGATGGAGTAAAGATTTTAATAATAATAGTTTTTTTAAAGAGAAAAAGCGGAAGTATCATATGAAAAGAGAACTTAGAGTCTTAACTATATAGCAATCGTGCCAAGCCACCAACACCATCTGGTAAAAGCTTCATTTGAACCACCCTAAAATAAGAGATGTATGAGTTTATACTTTTTGCTCACCGGGCATCACCTGATCATTACATAGGCCGGCTGAACTTCCAAGGTTCCAAGGTTGCTCCCGAGGTGCGCGTGTCTTGTAAATTCAAGTCTTCGTTTGTGCATATCACGTGTTCCGCGCTAACCAAAGCAGGCATGGATTTGGCTCCACTTGGGTGGCTCCTATGTGGGTCTCCAATACAACCAGCATGTGCCGTGTTTATTAAGTATTGGACGGTGGTGGGATCCTCCGGGATATGAAGAAATACAAAAGCCTCTCCAGTACAGATATACCCGTACTGAACACCACTATCGATCATGTATGAAAAAATCTGAGTGATCACGGCAGTGACGAGATGAACCCTGAGCGCTATACGTCTTCGTAGTGCCACCTTTGACTCTGCTATTATTGATCTTAAATATGACCGCCGAAATCGATATCAAAATTCACATCGGAGATATTGTTCAACATACGTATAATTATCTCGACTACAATCACTCGTTGGCCTCCATCTCTTACAGCCGATTGATATGAGTGACCTCCAAAATAACCCAGACGCACAATTGCTATACGAAATGGAGCGTTTACAATCACTCGGGGTAGAATCTCTAAATTCCTAGAAAGACATCAACTCCGCATAACTAACCGCTTCTCTACAATCATTTTCCGTGGAGAGACGAGACAGAATAGATCTAATTGGCATAGAAACCGATTCTTCAGAAGAAGTAGTTATAGTGTGTGTGGTATAGCATGTGTGCGATCCTTTTTAACCTCTCATGTGAGGCTCGTAAAAGAAATCCTTTACGAACGTCTTGACCAGCGCCCTAAGCAATACCTAGACTTATTGAACAGGCTGAACACATTTATAATTTCCACAACCTCCAGTATTCTATGCATTCCACCATTAGTCCAAATCAAGGCACATATATTCCCACCAAGGTATTACTCACACAGCAAATCAGAGCACCTGAACATTCCTACCATTCCATGTATCTATCAGCTTTGTTTCCAGAGGGTTATACTCTATTATTTGTGGGTTTCACTCACAAGCCCTTTATTCCGACAATCATTGGGGTCGATAGTGCAAATACCTATTCCACTAGAAGTAGGAGGACAGCGGGCATCGCTCCGTGCTTCAATAGCTTCAACGGAGGCAGCAGCCATTGAGAAACTGGCAGCAAGCCAGGCTATGGCACAAAAAGGCCGCATGTTAGGTGAAATGAAGGTTTTTAGTAGCACACCACTAGCAATAGAAAAGAAGATAAGGTCAAGAAAAGAAATCCACACGCTCTTATAATTTCTACTTTCTACGCTATTTAAGGTTTCTGCGTTATATTTTCTAAAAACAAAAGATCATCCAAAATAAGGTGAGATATGCCTGAAAAAGAAATTAAAGGCAAAGATTGGATTATGGCCTATTGTTGGGTAAAGGGACAAAAGGCGGCATGCAGGTATATGCAAGGGGTTGCGTAGCCCTCAGAATCAATTGGTTGTGTGGCGTGAAAGTCAAAAGTGTCGCCGTTTTGGTCAATAACATCGCGAGCCGGTTCGATCGCATGTAAACCGGCAACCAATTCAGGTACAGTCAGCTAATGAGGCGCTTTGAATTCCACCGCATACGCTGGGACCTGGCGCCCGTCTTCAACGACGTGAACACAGAACTGATCGGCGCGGCAATTCTGTCGTCTTCCAGGACGAGCTTTCTGCTGGCTTTTTGCCCCCCTTTTCCCCCGCCCAGCAACATGCTGTCGTTGGGAATGCAAAGCATCGTCAACATGCAAATTCTCTACGCTCTCTTCTAGAGAGGTGCCTACATGTATGGATTCCATTCGGCCGTGGAGGCAAAATTCTTGCCAAAGCTTCACCGCCCCTCAGAGTCTCGACGATTGTTTCAACAAAGCTGTCTACAGTGTTGTGTTCAAAGCTCCGTAAAGACGCTTCTGAGTAGAGTGGTTTATTTTGAATATTTCTAGCAACATAATTCAGCTGATTGGTCGAAGGAAAAAGACGTCGTGCGGTAAAAGTGGATGTGCTATCCAATTTCTTCCATATCTCCTCCTGGAGTTGAGGAAAATCGAGCCACGGGAGAGTGCGCGTGGGATATAATCGGTCGATTATTTCGTATATTGAATGACGGACAATCTATAAATTCCGGGCATCAGATTTCCCCGCTCTATCGATGTGATCACAGTTACTCCACTCCGTATATAAACCAACATTCATACATCCCAAGGACTTCTGAACAACTATCTCACTCTTCATTTCAAAGATGGACTCAGCTCTTCACGACGCCGCGACTCGATTTATCGAACGCCACCCTGAATCGCAACGCCTGCACAAGCTGTCACTCGAAAGCTTACCAGGAGGAAATACCCGCACTCTGCTGCACACAGCACCATTTCCAGTGTTCATGCGTAAGGGCGAGGGTTCAGAATTGTGGGATGAAGATGGGAACAAGTAAGTACAGTCACTCGCCTGGACCTCGAAAACGTGGGAAATAACACTATTTCCCAGATATCATGATTTAGTCGGCGAGTTATCCGCCGGGCTATATGGACACTCTCATCCGACGCTGCAAAAGGTATTGACAGATACCATTCAGAATGTCGGGTTGAGTCTGGGAGCAACGAATGTCTACGAGCAGCGATATGCGTCGTTGCTGTGTGAGCGGTTTGGACTTGAACGGGTTCGATTTACAAACTCCGGAACAGAAGCAAACATACACTGTCTTGCGGCAGCCAGGAAATTCACCGGCCGGCGTAAGATCATCGTCTTCCGCGGCGCCTACCATGGTAGTGTGCTTTCCTTTGGAGATGGTATCCCGGAAAACAACATCGACCAGGCGGATTGGGTGCTACTACAATACAACGATATCAAAGGTGTCCAGGAAGCCTTTTCCCAGAATGATGATATTGCCGCTGTTATTCTCGAGGGGATCCAGGGGTCTGGCGGGCTTATTTCTGCAGCACTCGAGTTCCTACGAACAATCCGCGAGGAGAGCGAGAAAGCGGGCGCATTGATGATTCTGGATGAGGTGATGACATCTCGGTTGGCACCGGGGGGATTGAAAGATATCCTCGGGATCAGACCAGACCTTATCACTTTGGGCAAGTATCTGGGCGGAGGCTTGCCATTCGGGGCTTTCGGCGGCCGAAGAGATATTATGAATGTTTTCAATCCTCTCACGCCTGGGGCTTTGGTACACTCTGGCACATTCCAGAATAACACTTTGATGTTGCACTCTGGGTATGTGGGACTGTCTGAAGTGTATACGGCTGAAGTTGTTCAGTCGCTCAATGCTCAAGGCGATGACTTGCGTCAACGCTTGCAACGGGTCTTTTCGGGATCTAAGTTCTGCATTACTGGCCAGGGCTCTCTTATGTGCGTTCACGTCACTAAGATAGGACTTCGCGCGGAGCAGATCACTTGTCGAGATGATGTTGCTGCGGTTGAGGCCACGGATCTCAAGCAGCTTTTCTGGTTGGAAATGGTGAATGCAGGGTTCTGGGTGCAGAGTCGAGGAACAATTACCTTGAACATCGCTATGTCTACCACAGCTCTCGATGCGTTTGTTGAAGCTGTTGAGGAGTTTTGCAAGAGATATAGATCCTTGATTGTAGTTTAGTACACGCGTGGTATCACTACAATGAGCCTAAAGAGGGATACATGAAGAAAACAGAAGTTTAAAGAATTCTATTTGGATCTAAATCTAACATGAAAGTGTGTACGGAGTAACATAATGCACATGCACATTAGGCATGTAGGTATAACACTGCATACCCGAGTGGTGGACCGATCTTCGACGCAACTGCAACAGCTCAGAGACAATCGCCATAATGCTCATAGTGGAAAATTACATAAAAGCAAGGAAAATAAGACTCAATCATGCGGATTCTACATAGATAGTCATGCCGCGTCATTATGAACAAAAATAAGAAAAAGACAGAAACCCGACAGTTAGTCCGTCGTATAATAGGGAAGCTTCACTCGCTCAGGAAGAACGCCATAGAAATATATGACCAGAAAAAAAAAAACAAAAGAAAGAAAGAAAAAAGGATGCCCTAAATGCCCATTTCCACAGCCGGCTGTGTATAGCGAGCTTTCACAAATTCAAAGCTGTCCGTGACGCCTTGCCAAATCCCGGGAACGTAGTTTCGAACCCAGGCGCAAATAACGAGAAGAAGAAGAGGAATCTGTAGAAATAGTGTTAGCTGAGTACTAGACTGAAGAAGAAAAGAAGCCGGTGGGCATATTGGTTCACTTACCCAGATGAAGTACAGGTTTCGGTCGCTGCCTAGACCCTTCATTCGTCGAGCCTGTTGCTCTCGGAGATGCTTTTGCTGCTCGCGCGAGATGACATTGCGCCCGATTGTGATGTCTTTGATCTCGTCCTTCTCGACTTGAGCGAGGGAAGCTGAAGCGGAAGCGGAAGCCGAAGCCGAAGCCGAAGCGGCAGCCGCAGCAGCACTGCTCTGGGCCTCGAAGTGTTGGTCGATAGCTGCCTCTGTTGCGGCGCGGAGCAGACTGGACTTCTTCATATCGGACTCATCGGTGGTATCGGGGTGCGGGAACAGCTCATCGTATGAAGGTGGTTGGTTGGGGTTGGGTGCGGATGTGCCCTTCAGGTAATCCCACCAGCCATCCCGAGCAGCAGGTCGGTGAGGGACAAGGTTTGTTATGCGGCGCATCATTCCTTGCCCTTGGTAGTCTTGGAGGGCGGGCATCGCGGGTATCGCGGGCATTGCGGGCATCGGAGGCATCGGAGGGAGGGCCGGGAGATTGGGGAATGCATTAGCCACGCTCTGCTGGAACTGATTGATTTGAAGAGCCAGCTGGTCACGCCACGCAACAAGAGGTGCTGGCGGGGCGAAGCCTTGAGCATCTCCAGGAGCGGCAGCTTGTTCGCTATTGTCCATAATTGGCGGACCGACATCTTGGTGCATACTAGACCGACGAGAAGAGCTGAATTGAAGAGGCTCCGAGTCGGAATCGTCAGTAGTTTCCTCCGAGTCATCCAGATCCTCCGAGTCATCAACAGTATGACCAAGAGATCCAGAGGCGGAAGACACCTCCCACATGGAGCTGAGCGAGGCCGAGCTGCTTTGCCGGCGGCGCGATGTGAGGGATCCAACGCTGCGGGACCGGTAGTGGCGAGATGGAAGCAATGCGGCTTGGTGCGCGGGTAGCGTTGTCGCTAGGTCCGCGGCAGTGAAACCTCGTACGCTGCGAGTGTTGGGATTGGCGCCCGTCAGACGCAACCGGTGGACAATATGAGCATGGCCATTGAGTGCGGCCAGATGCATTGGCGCATTGCCCGTGTTGTCTTGCACATCGGGGTTTGCACCTCGAGCCAAAAGACCCGCAACAAATCTTGTCAGTCCCAATGACGCCGCAAAGTGAAGAAGGCTCTGGCCGGTCGTGCTGCGGGAGTTGTACCGCGGTGGCCGGGGACTGTCATCCAAGTCGATGAATTCCAAGTAGGTCAGCATCTTGGAGTCGAGATCGCCGAGTTTGCCTTGGTTTTCAAGACCTGGTACTTGGCGTTGCTGACCCCCAGAGGAGTTGTTACCCTGCATGTCTGCCTGCATGTTGAAGAACGCGTTTGGATCGCTTCCCATGATCTGTTGCGCTGTGTGGAATGCATCCGCTTGGCTTCCCAATTTCTGACCAAGAATGTTCAGTGCCAAGCGATACATTTGAAGCTCACGATCATCCACGTAGCGGAAGAACAGCTGCTGTTTGGGCATGAGGGGTTGAGACTGTTGGACTTGGCCAAATGTCGGGTGCTCATGTTTGAATACCACAGACACCAATCCCGGTTGAAGAGCGGGAGGGGTCAGACAGTTGAGGCACTTGTCACCCCAGAATGTGGTTGTAGTAGCCAAGGTGTCACCGAAAACAACCTCCATACCGGGATAAAATCCGCTGCCCAACAACGTAACCTCAGTACCTCCTGTGATGGAGCCCTCGGCAGGCACCAACTTGTGGATCACTGATGGCAATCGATTGGGAGTATTGCTGAGAGGAGGCCAAACCTGGCTTGAGGAATTCGCACCAAGTCCCATGGGAACATTTGAATCATGGAAGCCGTTGCGATTCGAGCCACCTGGCGTCCCCGGACGACTGGGATGGGCGGAGTTGGGCGTTGACGCCACTCCTCCCCCGGCCAGGGTATCCAAACTCTGTCGCTGGGCAGGAGTCGGGTTAAAGAATGGATTGTTATCATTGTTCTGGTTGGGAGTGGGCGGGCCATTTCCATATTGACCTGACATGGCGGACGGGTTTACGAATGGCCGTTCAGTTGGTGAAGCGAATCCACGAGCAGCCGCAAGTTGTGCATTGTTCATGGCCGCTGCAGATGACTGAGGTGTCTCGAGTCGCGTCATCGTCAGTTCCGATGGAAGCCTTCCAGAGCTACTGTGTTTGCGTCGTTTGCTCTGTGGCCCTTGGAAATCAGATGGGGATGCTCCTCGAGACAGGCTCCTGGACGTCTGAGGCACATGCCCTCCATTCGTTGAGCCCGGAGCCGCAAATGAACTGGGCGTAAGCTGATATTGTGAATTGAACCTTTGTTGAAGACCCTGCAGATCAGTTGGCGACTGAGGTGCACCGAAAGAATTTTGCCCGTTCTCGGGGGTTTGGCCCGAGGGAAACACTCCAACTCCCGGTACTTGTGTCCCATCTGAGAGAGATGGTGAAGGGCCAGTCGGTGCAGGCGCGGATGGAGCCTGCGTCTTGTGGTCGTCGGTTATCATAATCGAATTGGTGATTGCCTGCGCGACCACGTTGTCCAAGTGATCCTTCACAGTAAATATAACCTGGAATCCGAGCTTCTCGTTTTGGTGTCGGCAATAGCAAGCAATCCGCATCGGCAGTTCCACTTGCATTGATCCTGGTGGGACAGATAATCTATCGCCGTAGCCACCGCTGGAGTTCTTTGCTGGTTCGGTCCATTCCTTGATCTCACTGGTGTTGAAGACAATGACACGCTTCTCTTCATCCTTTTGAAACAATTCATCTTCCTCAGGCTTCCTTTGCTTCTTCCGTGATGCACGTTTCCGTTCTCGCTGTATGCACCCGCTGCAGATCTTCACATCACCTCCGTCCAACGGACGTTCATCGTCCGAGGTTGCTTGGTAGTGATCACCCCTTGTCCGTGCAAATGCCCGCTTGATCTTTTCTCTGTCTTGCATAGCGCTTGTGCATACCAAACTTGTGTACAATTGAAGGGTATCGCGGGTAGGTTCGGTGGCAGGAGGAGCAAGGAATTTGAGTTTCGAGATGGTGTGTGAGGGAAGACGAAGTTTCTTGACGCCGGTAGGTAGCGGGGAGAGGGTCAATCGGATCGGAATTTGAGTCTCAACGCGGGATTTGAGGGAGGTTGGATGCACAGTGAGAACAGGTTGTAGAGAGTGCGCGTTCATTTGAGGTTGGGCCGGGGAGGAAGTGAAGTTGACAGGGAATTGGTATGATGCGGGCGAGCCGAAGTTCATGGCGGGTGATAGCGAGGCGTGGAGGGGTGATTGGCGATTCATGTTGATGCCACCGAAGCTTTCTTCCAGAAGTGACGAAGGAGACTGCCCGCCCCATTGCGGGGCGACTCGATCCATATCTTGAGGGATTGCGGTCGAGTATGGCGACTGGCCGTTGAGTCCAAAACCGAAGAACGGAGACCCGGGGGCATGAACCTGTGATTTGTTAGCAACTCGAAAATCAAGAATGTTGTTCCAAAAGACTTACTGAAGGCACAGCATCGATCGACGCCAGCCCAGCGTGGTTGCTCGAAGGGCTCCAGAGCTGGGATTTCGAGCGCTTTTGGGGTCTCGGGAGTGACCCATTGTCCGTCTTCAATGGACTAGGGCTACTGGCTGCACTTTCAAAATCAAAGGCTGCGTCCATCGCCTTGTTGCTGACCTCCAGATCAGGGTCCATAGAGAAACCACCATCCATAGGAAAAGAAGGATCAATATTGAACGGCGATTCCTCCTTGACTGACGATAATTCCGGGCGCATCCAGTCCTCCGACGGGTAACTATTAGAAACCAAGGGATTCTCACTATGCGCTGCTGAGTTTGTCGAAGCGATCGATGTTTGTCGCAGGTGATTCCGTGGCGATTCGGAGGAAGAACTGCGACCCGAATCATCCGGCGATTCGGCTGGGGAGTCCGCGGCAAGAGTCGACACTTGCCTCAGGGGGTTTTGATCTTGGTATGGCTTCGAAGGCCCCGAGGCGCCATTCGGACGGGAAGTGGTGGCTCGAGCGAATAGGTCGTCAAAATCTCCCCCAGCATTTTCAGTTGACATCTCGAGTTTTGTGGGGTCCAGAAAGTCCATGTCGTCGTCCATGATGATAGGGTCCAGGGCGGAAAACGAGGGCGAAAAGGGGACCTGCGCTGATACCATGCTTCGTTTTTTTTGGTCTCGATTCTTATAAATCGCAGTCGATTTCAGCCGTCAACAGCCACCTTCACAGCAATATGACGATTCGGTCGCGTGTGGAAAGGGAATCTCGCAGGCGGTAGGAATTCAGAGTGTATGACAATCAAGTCTTGTCACGGTTTATACCAGGACCAGTCTCCGATACCATGGCCCTGAGAAAGGTGAGATTTGAAGGTGTCGGGGAAAGTCACTGCCTGGAGGTTATCTGGAGGAAAGGGGAGCGGGAAAACTGTGAGCGCCGATCTAGGCCGGCAGAACCTCAACAAACGTAATCAACGACTTTACTTGAATTTATATAGTAGTGTTGAGATACTAAGTATTGAAGTTATTGAAGTTGTTTGATTTGATTATATGAGTTGAAAAATGATTATATACTTTTCATATACAATTATATGCTTACATCCCAAATCACAGCCCTGGAGGCATTTGTGCCTTAAAAACAGACACCTCAGGCCTCACAAAGCGGTGACCAATACAGTACACACCATACGCCCACCCTTCCCGTATCTTCCATCGCTTTGATTTGCTGTTGATCCTACTTATCCCGTCTGACAGCCGGGAGGGGTCTGACTATCGGTTTGAGGTCTGTTCTACGGAATACGCCTTGGTACTTTGGAAGACTCTGTATGGCCACACAACTTCCTCTCAATTTGTGACACCCGACTTTATTCCTACATGGTAAGGAGCACCCCTCGGACTGATATACTGCGAAAAAGTACTCCGTACATGGAGGACCGGGATAACGTACGGAGGCCTTTGCCAAGCGCACACAGACACTTTGGGTCATCATGTCTCGCAAAGGCAGAGATTGTGGCACCCCGGTTATCGGCTGTGTCCTACCCTCGCTATGTTGGAGTAGCACTGCTTTTGATGGCCTGCAGGACTGGCTATCAGTTGTGGGCGTGTTGCTTGCTGCGGTATCGTATCAACACAATGCAGGTGACACTATGGTGCACTTGAAGGTTGTGATCGTCGGACTCGTCATAGCAAGGGACCCTGAGCAATGTTGTGCTGCGAACACCTCAACACGGTATACGATATACAATCGCGCGAAGCCCACCAACATGTAACCAACGTTGGTAATTGCACCAAGTAGCAAATTGTAGAGGTTAGGTATCTTTTGTATAGTATCTACATACAAAAGGTACATAAACGAAACAACATAGCACTGATTTTTCTCAGCTCTCAAACCTGCTGAAGAAAGAATAAAACAAGCGAAGATCTAATACAAGTCTGGTGCAGTCGATCTACTACTAGGACTAATTCTAAATATATGATACAGAAGTGTCAAGAGTGCCTTAAAAGCACACCTAGATATTATATATAACAGTTCAACCATTCTCTCGCTTTAAGCAAACTTATACTTTTTAATAGGGTAGATAATAAGTAACCGAGACTTCATTTACACCATATATATCTTCCTATATCCATGGATATTCCCTAACTAGTTTGAGGGTTAAGAAAATTGAAGTTATGATCATGTTATGTTTATGTATCTTTTGTATGTAGTTGCAATACAAAAGATACCACTCTCTACAGTTTACTATCTGGTGCAGCTCACCAACACTGGGTACAACATACTCTGTAGATGTTGGTGGGCTTGGCACAATTATGACAGTGGATAGTTAATCTGTCTTCTTCACATGTATACTCCGTAATGTGGAATCGTTTGACTATCCATGAGGATTTCATTAGCCAAAGATATCTGCCCTAGAGGTGAAATGGGCCTGCATATATGGAGATCTAGTTCCTCGCGGGCAATCACACGGCTGAGACTGGCTACGAGTAGATTTAATGTAGACTCACATCGAAACTTCCGGCTAATTACCAGGCTCACGGTCGTTGAATTAATTCGATAAAAGTTCCAATGAGGTCGACTGGTAAAAATCCCCCCAATCTACTCCGCACGGAGTAATTGATCAATGGATGTACGAGGGGTGCGAAAAGCGTCAACTTTGGAATAATGTGATTTCCATGTGAATTGACCAATTTCACGATTTGCTTGCAGTTTTGGCGCCTTTGCAATTAAGACTGCAATTTAGATCTGACAGAAGCGCTGAATATGGGCCCTTCGAGATTTTCATCCTGGACTCCTGGGCCCTATCATGCAGGAACAGACATGAATGCAGGTGGAGTGTCTCAGAATAATTCTCTAAGCGCAGAGGCTAAATGGAATAACCACCTATGGCGTTTGAAGGGGGCAAACGGCCATATCTCTACTCCGCAAGCCTGTGCAATTGTTCAAATGAAGCCGGTTGGATTAAAAAGAAAAAGCTGTTGAAGTTGATAGTGTACAGAGAACATGGGAATATTTTCAACATACCTGTTTCAACATACAACATAGTAGACTACTCTAGACGACCTATCAGAAGGAATTGTGGGATACCAAATTCTCCGAACTTCTGACGTGGAATTTAACGAGGTTTCCCCGAACAAACCCTTCCAAGCTTGGAAAGTTGGAAGAGCGGAGATGTCATCACTTTAAGGGGTTCGATGAAACTCGGACTGTCACAGATAACCGCCTACGATCGACAACCACCAACTACACATAACAGTGTCAAACGTTGGCCCCCCCCCCTTGATTACCCTGATGGAGCATAGCTTAATTACGGTTGTGCGCTAGTGCAGCCTTGGGAACATCCGGCGGTTTAAAGACCACCATGCTTCATCTATCTGTCACCTCCTAGATGCAGATGTCTCGGTCGCTCATAATTCTCCACCTATGGCGTCGAACTTGATGATATCCTCTGTGATATGTATTCCTTGGCAACGGAGTGTTACCGCTTTTGTCGAGGAGCTACAATGCCGGTGAGGAACCTACATATATAAGGCCTTGACATCCGGGCCACTTGATCTTTCTCATCTATCCTTTGCATTCCATTCATTCAAGGTCTAGTACCATTCATTCTCTTTTTGGGTTGATTTCATTGATTGAAATCCCCTTTTCATTCTTTTTCGCCCCCTTTGATACTTCGATCCTTCGATCTAAACGCTGTGCGTTTTATCCCACAACTTCTTCAAGATGTCTATGTCAAAGATTGCGGGTCTCCTGCTTAGCTCGGCCGCCATGGTCGCTGGCCATGGTTACGTGTCCGGTGCTGTTGTTGACGGCACCTACCACGGAGGCTACATCGTCAACACCTACGCCTACATGGACAAGGTGCCCGACAACATTGGATGGTCTGACAAGGCCACCGATCTTGGCTTCGTCGACGGCTCCGGCTACTCTGGCCCCGACATTATCTGCCACAAGGATGCCACTCCTGGTGCGATCTCCGCCGAGGTCAAGGCCGGAGGCAATGTCGAGCTCCAGTGGACTGAGTGGCCCGAGAGCCACCACGGCCCCGTCATCACCTACATGGCTAACTGCAACGGCGACTGCTCCAAGGTCGACAAGACGACCCTCAAGTTCTTCAAGATCGCTGAGGCCGGTTTGATCGACGACAGCAACGTCCCCGGTAAATGGGCAAGTGACGACCTCATTGCCAACAACAACAGCGCCACTGTCACCATCCCCAGCGCCATCGCCGCTGGAAACTACGTTCTCCGTCACGAGATCATCGGCCTGCACTCTGCCGGCGAGGAGAACGGTGCCCAGAACTACCCCCAGTGTATCAACCTGAAGGTCACCGGCGGCGGCAGCGACGCTCCTGACGGCGTCCTCGGCACAGAGCTCTACAAGGCCACCGATCCCGGCATTAAGATCAGCATCTACACCGCGCTCGATTCCTACAAGATCCCCGGTCCCGCTCTGTACACCGGTGCCGCATCCGGCTCTTCATCCGGCGCCTCGACCACCACTGCCGCTGCCACTACCGCGCCTACTGCCAGTGCCTCAACCGTGAGTGCCTCTCCTATCCAAAGCTCCTCTTCGCACCACCTCACCCGCACCCGCACTCGCACTGCCCGTCCCACCTACAGCCCCTCCGGCACCCCTACTCCCTCCACCCCTAGTGGGCCTGGTTCCGAGTCCACCGACGTTTCTTCTACCGTCACTGAGACTGCCACTGCCACTGCTTCTTCTGCTGCTCAGGTTACTGACGAGCCTGCCACACAGACCGCCAGCGACCCCGCCGACAGCGTGACCATCACCACCAGCGCCGGTGGCCAGTCTGCCCAGAGCTCCGCCCCCGCCTCCGGTGGTGACGCCTCCGAGCCCAGTGCCAGCGCTACCGCTACTGCTGCCGCTACCGCTGCCCCCAGCTCTTCCGCCAGCTCCGGCTCCAGCTCCGGTTCCAGCTCTGGATCTTCTTCCTCCGACTCCGGCGACTACAACTCGTACCTCAGCTCCCTGAGCGCCGAGAAGCTCCTCGAAGTTATCCGCTCGACCCTGAAGTGGCTTGTCTCTGACAAGAAGGTGCACGCCCGTGCCCTGGCTTACTGAAAGGTTCGCCCTGCATGCTAGATTTATAGAAGATAACCTTCTATTTCTATATATCTTCTCGGTGTGAATCTTGTTGCTGAACATCTGTGAAACTTGGATCGGGTATCCTCTCTTTTTATCGATTGTTCGATTGGGACTGATTGTAACAACACCGTGTTACGGATTTCTTTTATATTCTCTTTCCTCCTTGCACTTTGCTCATAGGAGACGATAGACCAGCTTGGGTCTTTTTCTTTACTTTACCTTCATGAATGGAATCGATGGACTGCTCAATTTTATTATATCGTAGATGAAGGCGTAATATAAGGTTCTAAAATCACCCCATAGCCTTTTGACGACGCCGGAGGATTTAGACACCCACAAACGCACATGCAACGGTCTGAGGCACCACCTAGTAAAGCCGCACAGCTTCCCCAGCCCCCGAAGCCTGTTCGATCTTATAGAACTGGAAAATACAACTCGAGTGGTTTGTCTTGTTTCAAACCTTCATATTAGGGGTACTATCACGGGTTGCTTTGCTCCTCACCGCTTCTGAATATATCGTTATTAGGTACAGTAGCTCTCAAATGCTTGAATTTTGCCCTGTGGGCACTTGATATTTACATGAACAGGCAGGGCTGCTAAGTTCTAGCCGGGCATCTCACAGATGGGCTGAGGTGGCCCCCAAAGCCCAAGCGGCAAAGTATTCCATAACCAGACTTTCCCGTCAAGAGAGCTTGATGCAAGGAACCTCCCGTCAGGAGAGAAAGCAAGCAGTTTAGGGTCATTCACCAGGGCTTCGGATTCGTAAATGTCACCAGTATTGATATTGTGAACGGCGATATGTCCGTATTCATCAATACTTGCCAGCATATTGTTCGCTAGAGAGACATTCATATGACCATGTAAAGCATTTCGCGCTGGGGATAAAGCCAGGGCTTTAACCGTATTTGAACGAATGTTTAGTAATGGGACGCCTGTTTGATTAAAGCAGGTAATGAAGCATTGTGCGTCTTTCCAAGTGACAGTGACGAAAGTATCACCGGTGGACGCTAGTGTCATGGGTCCTGCACTCGGTGGGATTCCATAATCTTCTAACTTGGTTTTTGTTTTCGCATTCCAAAGGCAGAGTCTGGTGTGGGAGATAGAGATGATAGTTTGACTACCAGGAGAAAAAACGATGGCCTGGCATGGACTGTCATGCTCCAGCATTCCAAGCCATCTTCTGGTCTCAACATTCCAATATGTAATTCTTCCCTCAGAATCAATCGCGACCAGGTATATACCATCTGGCGAGAAGGACAGAGAAGTGAAAGGTTCTAAATCCGCGTCGGGATAAAGATCCATATGAGTCGCTTGCGTAGATTCTTTAAAGCGATATATACGGATGATTGGCTTGCTCAAGGGACATGATGCCAGCAAACCACCATCCCGCGAAGAGGTAGCCATGGCTGAAATAGGACCCCCAAAGCCACGAATAACTCGGGAACGAATGTCTCGGGGGTCCTTTGACCCAATTAAATCCCAGATACGGATATATGAGTTATCGAAGCCAGCTGCTAAGAGTGCAGAGTCATGGGAGAAGGCAAGCGCGTTGACAGGACAATCAGCGCCCTGAAAGGGCCCAAACAATTCAAGGCTGCCCAGCTTTCCCATTTTCAACTCTGGACCATCATTGAGGCCTGTTGTTGTGCTAGATGGTGGAGTATTTATGAACCTGTTGCTCAGAGGATTAGCGTTGGATTCCTTGCATAAAGACCATTGCAATTATGATTCCTAGAAGAAATCACGGGTGCGGTGGCTGCGGATAATCGAACCTTTGGGGTTGCATCCAACTTGGCATCCTCCAATAGTTCCCACCGAAGAATTTCCCCGTTGTAGAACTGGGGAGGTCTGAGGATCTGATCGCGGACAAAACAGTCATTAGCCCATCATCTGCTACTAATTGGGAGATTGTCTCGATCTCGTTTGCTGTCATATTTGTGCTTGAGTTGAAAGATTTCAATGACCGATTGCTTGTTGGACTGCTACTTCCCGGGTGCGCAAAAGCCACTCGGGTATTCAAGCTTGCAAACTCCTCCGTCGTGGACTCAGATAGGGAAGCAATTTGGGTGTCTTTGGCATCTTCTTGGGTAGCGGCAGAGTGAGAACGCAAGTGCCTTTCTGTGGATGAGTGTGTGGTTTTAGTCTCTCCTGATGACGGCTCATGTGGTAAATCTTCTTTCATCCATGGGAGCTCGATAGCTGTCTCTGCCGTTGGTCGGTCTTGTGGAATGGGACGCATAAGACATTGGACAAAATCAATGCCCAGTTGACTGAGTTTAGCCTCGAGGAGCCCGACTTCTCGAGGGGGAAAAACACCAGTTTCAGTATACTTGACAAGTGGAGGAATCTTGGGAAAGACAAGCTCCTTTGTGACTAATTGGAATACGATTGTGCCGAGAGACCAAATATCGGTAGCATACGGGCTGCCATTTTCGGTGAATCCGTACAGCTCGGGCGCTATGTAGCCACGGGTGCCTTTCAAGGTTGTAGAGATTCCAGAAACTTCTTCAACGCGTTTGGAGATACCGAAATCGGTAATCTTGATCCACCATTCATCCGGAGGATGAGATTTGACGAGAATGTTCTGCGATGTAGATATTAATTAGCATGAGCTTTCCCAGCATGAAAGAAACTGACATTCGGTTTGAGATCCCTGTGAGCAAATTCGTTCTCATGCATCATAACAAGACCCTCAAGGATCTGAAAAGCAATCTCCCTTGCCTCTGTTACGGGCAGCGGTGGTCGATCATACAAATAGTGCCATAGATCGCCTAGTTCGAGATGCTCCATCACAATGAACAGAGCATCGGGACTCTCGTACCATCCAAATGACTTGACGAAACATCGCTCGTACTAAAGGCGGTTTAGAAACAATTTCTATCATATCTTTTGAGGGGAACAGACTCTTGAATGCGAGAACTTTGCTATGGCTTCCAATTCCTGGATGTAATGGATGCTGGAAAATCGCCTAGTAGTCTCGATCTTCTTAACAGCTCGAAGATCGGTTTCCCGTTTACCTTTGATGCATTTTTCCAGCCACACAGACCCGCAGCTTCCTCTTCCAATCTTCTTTTGTCGCTTCCAATGCTCAGTTCTAGAAACAACTCGCCGTCTAGAGGTGGGGTTGGATTCTTCGTATGTGTGGATAGTCTCGTTCAAGTTGGGGACAAATGTAGTCCTCAGTTTGGAATCAAGGACCAGATCAGGAATACGGGCTATTTTCAGGCCCGGTCGTGTTTCTGGCCCGGGTGTCGCCATGATTGCAAGAAGCCATGCTTATTTGCGGCTGAGTGTTGTGTTTCCCTGCGGAGGCACTAATGAACCTAGATCCTTGCATATCACGTGTCGGCCATCTGGGTCATAATTTGGACAGAAAAGAAATAACTTGTAAACTACATGAATGCAACCGAGATATAACGATGAGAAACCACCAAAAGGAGTTGGAAAACAACTTTGAAAGCCAAAAAAGAATGATCCACAACATGGTATTGATAGATTGATAGAGTGAGATAAACGAGAAGAATCAGGGGGAAAAAGTTAGTCGTCACACCCGGAGTTGAACCAGGATCTGCGAGCTTCGAAAAGCACAGGTATGTGTGCCCAGACATAAGCCTGCCCGTCAGGGCGATATGCTGCCGTTTGCACCACCCAGGGGTGTATTCAAAGTAAGGAACCGGGAAAGTATAAGAACGGAACGGACGAGCCAGTCCCGAGACTCGGAACCAGCAAGATTTTCGAGCTTCAAAAAGTACAGGTATGTGTACCCGTTAGGGCCATGTGCTGCTTTTGCACCATCCTGGAGGTGTGTTGAAAGTAAGGAATGAAACAGTGTGAAGACAGAGAGAATAGAAGAGTCGGGGAATTAAAAAAAATAGTGAGACACCACCTGGTGAAGCCGTACAGCTTTCCCAGCCCCAGAGGCCTCCTTGATATATAGGGCACGGATCTAAGTCGTCTAATACTGTTGTAAGAGCATGTTAGTAATAGACTAGACCCTACCTATCAACCTTGGAAGTGGAGATGAGTAAGGGAAAACGGATGAGGTGTGACTATGATTTGGTATCTTCAAGATTTCATCGAGGTAGAATATTTGACAGAAGGTAACATCCCAGTGACATCGACATGAGTGCAGAGATAAAGAGACTCAAAGGGAGACGCTTGGTTGGCTTCTGTAAGTTCAGACCGGTCTGCTTTCTTTGCCAACGCAGAATTACGACGAAGAGATCGTAAATGCTAAAATCAGGCCACATAGTGTCCACAATTTCGATATCAGTGTCTTGATGACATTGCCAAAGTAAAAAATCACTCAACCGGTTGACCCCGGAAGTTCGAATGAGAATGTCTACAGGAGGATCACCGCCCGTATACATTTGGCTGCTCAGCAACTGGGCTGTGATGCTTGAAGGAGAAAGTACTTTCCGACAACAAGCCTCTGCAGTTGCTTTCACTGCATGGGCCATTTCTTCGCGCGAAGTGTATGCTATGCATATGTTCAGAGTCCTCTCTTTCCTGTGCCGAGTTGTTTCCTCAACGTGATCAATCGTTGCTTTCAGATCATTACTCAACAAATCGACTCGACCCAAGACTTTAATTGCGCACTGAGACACTTCTGCTGTTTCCCCTGGCTGGCAAATCTGGATCAGCTGCCGGTTGATCAATGTCATGAGCTCATCGACTTCTTCCTTTGGTCGATGGAAGTTCTCAAGGCTGAAGGCGTATACGGTGATGCACTGAACACCGGATGAGAAACCCCAACGGACGATCTTATAAAGTTGATAGTCAGCACTTCAAGTTGATTGCTGTCGTCAAGAATATGCCTCACTCTCATAAGTGCTCGCGACCCTAGGAAGTGCCCTTTTGCGACTGGTATCCCGTGGAGTCGTGAATATCGCCGGTTGCCGTCCATGATAAAAGCAATATGATCAGGTATCACACCTACCTGGAGAGTATTTATCAGGGCATCCGTAATGAAAGGCGAGTTCAAAGCCGATTGCTTATATTTAGAGAGTATCATAATCACTTAACGATCGAGGAAGGCGAATTAACCTCTGGTCAGATAAGGGAAAGGACTGGTATAAAAAGAATTACTGCATCGAATGTGATGAATTGAGGCTACTTAATAAAGAAAATCGGATCAAACTCATAGAAGGGGGTGTCGATGCGTGTCGGTGTGATGTATCCATAGATGGGGTGGGCTGACGGAGTTGTATTCTCCACTACAAATTGCTTTTCAAGGAATTACCCAAACACACCAGCCAGTCAGATTTGCTCCTGGCGTTGATCAAAGTTTCCAAGCTAATAGTCTCGTCAAGATGTAATAGTCTCGTCAAGATGCTCCCGTGGCTCTGAGAACGGTGTCGATCACTCCTACGAGGTAATACTTAGATGATTGAACAGTCCCCTGTGTGATTTCTTTTCGTAATCTTCATCAAAGTCTTCAACATGATCACATATCAATATTCCAAAGAACTTGATTTCGGGACTAGTGCGAATGTTCCATCATTTACCATTTTCCCTATCCGGGTACGCAAAGATGATTCACTGTCACAAAAGGCCAGTAAGAAATTTGTTACTCGACGCAAAAAGGCCGGTCTTCAATTCGCGAGTCCTACTTCTGCGTGTCAATGCCCCTTCGGGCATATTGTATCTTTGGTCATACCAGAATGTCCCCCAGATAAGGTAGCCCTTGCGACCAAACTTTTTGAGTATACCTTCATCGAAAACGGTTAGTTCTCTTTTTTATTTCTGTATCTTTCATTCTATTCTTTGTTGTATATGATATTCAAACAGACAGATTTACTGGAAACATTCGGTTCTGAAGAAGAGAAAGAGCTTGAACACGCAAAGTCACGGCTCAACCGGACCGACTCGGACATCCGCGACGAAATTATCGAAGAGATGCTTGACATTGATAATCCAATCATGTCCCTAATGATAGTGTCTTACCAGAAGTATTTGGAGGCAAAGCAGGCTCGCGGATCGGGACCTTCCACGTTTCAAGAGTACATCCAGTGGCGAGTTGAGCATGTTGGAGCTTGGTAAGCGAATAAGTATTGGTTTTTAAGAAACATTTCCGGCTGACGCTATAACTAGCATTCTTACCACCGCTGTTTGGATATTCATGGATATCCACGCTGATGCCAAGGAGATGGAAAGCATTCAACACCTCATTCGTCCGCTTGAAGAATCATTCGGACTCTGCAATGATTATTTCAGCTACGACAAGGAGAGAGATGATCTCATGGAAGGGAGAGGCGCGAATGCAGTGGCATTCCTCATGCAGACGGAAAGAATTACAGAAGAAAAGGCGCTCGAGCGGATAAAGCAAAATATCATTTCACTAGAGACAGCCCATCATGCAGCGTTCGAGGCATCTATGAAGGAGGGTGCGTTGTCTCCAGAATTACAACGGTTCATCTTATTTTTGCAATCGGCGATGGGGGGATTCCACATATATCAAGCTACTGCAGGAAGATATCAGACAAGCGCTGATGCCAAAGCCCATCCAGACTCTATCTCTATGCGTCTGGTGATGAACTCTGTTTTTGTAAGTGTGGTTGCTCTACTCTTGTTTCTGATGTTCAGATAGTATCTCAACTGGCTCTATTTACTCAAATGAGAATACATACTGCAAGTGATTTCGAAAATTTCATATAAAGGATGTAAAGGTTATGCGTTCCTCTATTAATGACACCGCTGAGGTTGTGAAAACTAGGAGTACATAATATACCAGGACTAACAAGCGAAACATATAAGGTGACATTATAGGTGAGCATTAATATAATATTAGAAGTCCTGAAGGATGGGAGGTGCTAGATTATCTAACCTATGGGCTTTTTTTACGGACACATCGATTCCATTGTAAGGCATCCTTATCCATGTTCTCGTAGCGTCTGTGTCTTCATATATACTGAAGAGAGGATATATTAAAGGAGAATCTCACGGATTAAATACCAGAAAGACTGCAAACGTCAAATTAGATCCCTTAACACCTCGTCGCAGTTTAAACACAATAAACAGATCTTCTAGACGGTAATGAGCCCTCATTATAGCCCCGCTAGAGATATCTTTGACGTAGAGTTTGCCAGTCTAACGGAGAATCGTACCCATAAAATCCACTCGGATATAGTAATCCCAGGTAGTACAGACTCTGTAAATGCAACACCTTTATACCAGTGAAGCCCCGGAGTACAAGACAGCGTGGGGGCACGTGGACATCAGCGAACTCCCGCGCTGTATAAACTGTCGGGTCATTCTTCGATCTCCATCCACTCTGCCATGCGATCAATTCCATCGGTATTAGCAAAATAAACCCACTATTTCCAAGCCATTCGATACTCCCGTCCAGGGAATACCCACCAAGAAAAATCCACAATGCCAACACCGGAGGATACCAACCGAGGAAGAAGCAATGATACCTCCAACCCAGGACCAAGCTCTGAACCCACTATCTCCGGCATACGCCAGTCCACACAGCACCGACCAGACAACACGCGTCCCCCAGATACTACACGGCGCACAGAAATCTACACCGATAACCCGGGCCATGCGAGTCGTCTTACAGACGCAGAACGCCAGAGACTAGAAGCATTGGCGGCAGACTCGAGGGGCGGTGCGATCTTCGTTACCTATGATCTGGTCCACAGAATAGATACGCTCATGGCGGATGGGACCCGTCGCACGGATGAGGCTTTGATGCAGTACTTGTTTCAAGATGATATCTGGGAGGCTGTTGATACTGGTGATATCAATGACGCAGGGAGAAGAGGGGACGGTAGTAGGAACGGGGACGGGAACGGTAATGGAAGGCAAGGCGGCGGCATCGGATTGAAACTGCCGAATGGAACGGAGGAGAGCCATGAAGAGGAATTGAAGCAACAGTGACGGTTAATTTAGTGTTGAGTCAAAGAATGCGATTTCTGCGATTCGGGTGGTTTTATGGCGATGAACTGAGGAATGTGTATCTGGGAAGGTAGCTTAATCCATCACATCATGAATATCTTGTTCATTTCTAGCGGTATGCGGCAGGTGATTGGTTTATCGTTTGTACAGGAAAAGTGTTCTCTATCTAGCGGTGATATGAACAAATTATTTGTTGCGTGGCGATCATTTCTTCTTCTTGGTCTTATCCACAACCTCAATCATCTGTGGCTTCAATCCACGGCGAACAAGGGCTGTCTCAATGGCCTTTCGCTGGTCGCCCTGAACCAAAACTTCCATGATACCCTTGGGGGCACCAGTAGCCTGTGTGACACTAGTGCTACCGGCACACTTCTTCTGCAGCTCCTGTGCCAGCAGACTAGGAATAATGCCGAAGACCTCCAGAGTCATGACTTTGGTAACAGTCTTGGAACCTGTTCGCTTCTCGAGGGTGACATGGACCTTCGGTGCGGCGCCTGCTTTCGGCTTGACGTCTGCAATAGCTTGGCCGGTCTTCAAAATGACATGGTACGGCGAGACCAGTGTTTTATCATCCATGAGTCGCTTGAAAAGTCCATCGCGAGTGACCTTGCCGCGTGCAAGTGTCCCTTTATCTTCAGTTGATGATGAATTGAAGATGGTGTTCGCGAGGAATGGGTTGAGGGTTATGATGCGTCGGTTCTCTTTTGAGATGATCGGCGGATTTTGGGATTCAAGATATTGATCCAAGTGACTGGATACTTCGGAGTATTTGTAGAAGTTATTTGTGTCGCTGGCAGCGAGGGCAGGGAAAATGGTTGGCACCAGCTTTCCTGATGGCCGATATAGACTTTGCACAGTGATCGTCTGGCCCACTGAAGGGTCGGAACCATCCGTCGCAGCCGACTTTTTGCCCTCAGGCGCGGCCGCCTTGCTGTTCTCCAAGGCACGCGGTGAAGGCAGTCTGTATGGTACAAATCGCTCGACCCGATGGTCCCCAAAGTCGACATCCAAAATGACGGTCTCTTGGCCGTTGCGTTCCTTGGTTTTGACAAGCTTCGATTTGTCCAGATGTTTCATGAACTTTTTGACGTTCTTCCAACTGGTCTTTTTGATGTTGTAATGCTGAGCCTGTTGGGGGGTGTACACAGGGAGATAAGGAGTAGTGAAGTTGGCTATCAATGCCGAAGCTGTGATTGGCAGTGG
The DNA here is from genome assembly GCF_028829775.1 of Penicillium samsonianum. Lineage (NCBI taxonomy): Eukaryota > Fungi > Ascomycota > Eurotiomycetes > Eurotiales > Aspergillaceae > Penicillium > Penicillium samsonianum. The sequence continues at coordinate 3,509,756 of NW_026643260.1, read as the reverse complement.
AAGGCCATGGTCGGTTGCTGATGGGTTATCCTGCTTGAGCTTGTAGAGGGCGTAGACAAAAGCATTAACGAACGCCTCATCAATTTCTATTATTTTGTTAGTACTTGGTTGATTTCATCTCAAAATCGAACTGCTGATGCATAAAGAGGAGGGCAGGGATGACTTGCCCTCTGTTGTGGGTGCCTCCTCTTCGGTCACGGGTTCTTCTGACGCGGTTGGGTCATTGCTTGTCGCTTCAATGTCCCTTGAGGTGGTTGTAGCCCCATCATCATCGATTTTTAACTCCTCCATTTGTTCCTCAACACTCTCGGTTTCATCCTCATCCCAGCCCTCTAAATATTCCGGGGCTGGACGACCCGGCAGTGACGCAGAGCTCCACGCCCAAAGTTCATCACCCTCCCAATGCAATCCACGGACCGCATGGCCCTTTGTGCCTTGCACCTCTCCCAATGCCGAAACATCGATCTCACAGATGCCTACGAAAAGAGGCACTGTATGTCTATCCACACTCGCGACCGCAACAACGGCGCCCTTGACCGCCCTTTCGGGGAATGGGGGTTCATTCGCAAGGCCCGGTGTCATCAAGTCAGCTCCACCATGGAGCTTTCCCATCACAAACTCCGGGGTGTAGAGTAATGGGACTAAATTGGGGTTGTGCCATAGTGTATAGACAGTTGGGTATAGTCGTTTGTCGGCCCCCGGACCGTGTTCTAGCTTGAACCATAGCACCCGCTCATCGCCGTCGGGATGTGTGCCAACGTACACGACCCCTTGAAGTTCGCGAAGGTCTGGACCAGCGGTGGTTGTGAAACGAGCAGTCTGAGTGTTATCAGGTAGGAGGGCATTCCGGATCGATGTAAGGCTCAAGGCGGGGGTAGATGCTGGGCTCGGCCCGGACGAGTCTGCTTTGGTGGGGTTTGAGGTGACAGGGATTTGATAATCTTTGATAATTTGGTCGGCAATCTTCCTACGATCCGAAGATCGTAGTGGAGAAAGGTTTTTGATCTATTCTATATTAGCATAGAGTCCTTTGCAGTGAGATTGTTGCAAACCCAGCAAAGCTTGGAGGGGTAGTGCGGGGGAGAGGTCATTTACCGTAGGCTTCTTTTTGAACATAATTGTAAGCTCAAAGATGGAAGCTAAAAGCGCAGAGTATAGTTCAATTCAAACAGGCCAGCTGAAGACCTGTGGAGAGAGACAAGATGTGAAAGTCAAGAGGTGACGTGCGAACAAAGAATCTCCCGGAGGTCTCCACATGGGCCCGAAGAGGAAAGGAACTCAACTTTTTAGCATTTAACTAGCGCATACAAGAGTACCTAGGTACAATAATCTCTTTTCTGGTTGTTCTTTTTATACATCTTTCTTTTCTAGATATCTGTTCTTTTTATTGTTATAGGTAGAAAAATAATGATTAGTTATAGAAGTAGAGCAACCTTGCCCAGGTGGAATGGGAATAATAGTACGGAGCAAAAAAGCCACTCTACTGGTACAGTGTGGAATATACGAAGGTAAAAACCACAGGGATTATATACCCTTTCTGTCCATGGAAACTAAAACTGCGTCATCTCCGACACCTCTCAAGGGCTTTAATCATTCTATGACTCAAGTTCCATAACATAGGACTTTTCCTCTTTTCCTCTTTTCCTCTTTTCCTCTTTTCCTCTTTTCCTCTTTTCATCGTTTTATCTCGTTTTATTGCCAATGCATGCAAGACCATATTGTTATAGTTCTCTAGACAAGACTATTCCGCGGCTTTTTCAACCTGGCCAGACTAGAAAACTATGGGCATCTGTAAGAATCGATGTTAATGTCTCTAATATAATTTCCGAACAAACTATATATTCAGATTATTCAAGTCTCACATCGTTATAGTGGCCATATAAGCACCCGACTCTATTGTTCTTTATTCAATAAGTACATGTACGATAGACGTATGCTGAAATCAATGCCGTGTGACCAAGGCTCGTTTGTATATCTTTCTATATTTCTATATAAGAAAGCTTCATATACCAATACCATATTATCTTTCATTCTGTTCATCATCATAAATCACACCGACTCATGCTCACGGTCTCCAATATGCTTCACCCGTGCCTTACGCTCAACGTCCGTAGTCTGCACGTCCTAAGGCATATTGGCTAAGTGGTTCTCTATCTTGACGGCCTCCCGAATGGACAAATCTTGCTGGAACAAGTCCTCCAAATTCTCTAATCTCGGGGTAGAGGAAATCAATCGATCCAACAAACGTAAGACCAGTGATAGCGTAGACGATATAATACTGGTAAGCTATGTTATCTAAAGCAACGGATATGACCATTTGTACCACAAAATTCCTGTTCGATTCGCGTCTCTGAAAGACCAGTGTGAATGTATAACGGAAGTGGGCCACTATCTTAGCTCACAGCCATCGGATCTAGCATACGCTTGGTAATTGATAATTCCTATTTCGGCAAAATTTGAATTGCTACTCCTGTTTCTGCTGCAATCAGATGAGAGACAAGCAGATACGGATACGGAGCCTCGGGAGATTCGGGAGTGATCAATCCCGGGTTCCAGCTCGGGTAGACTTGTAAAAAGTGTTCCGAGAGATTTGTAAAAATTGAAGCTAGCCAATCAGGAAGAAGAAGTCTGTTTTATATCGCCTCTACCGCGCTATATTGTTTATTAAGGTCATAGTACAGAACAATGGTCTCTGACGGGCCTTTATCTGGCTTGGAGTGCCTCGTACTCGGTCAAATATCACACCGTGCCCAGAGGCAAGTATGCACGTGTCGTTATGAGAAGCAAAGTATAAGAAGCAAATATAGAGTGAGGTGGGCATAAACCTTGGAAACCGTCATTCAACGTACTTCGCCACAACCTGCTATCCTCCTTGTTACCAATGTCACTCAAAGCAACGCTCGAAGAAACCGCAGCTGGTTGGATCTCAGATCTAGAAAGTCGCTCGCTAGATAATGTTGTATCGCGGTGGACTGATGACATCCACTATGCTCTTCACCCAGATACTGAGGGGGTCTTTCCAATGACCAAAGAAAAGTAAGTCATAAACGCCCCAAAAGAGATATTGTGCTAATGCAGCTTCAGATTTCGAACATACGAACGGGCGGCAGCCTTCTTTGCGCTTTTGAAATCGTTCAAAATTACCATTCACGAGATGTACACGGATACAGAGAAAAGGACGGTGACTATGCTTTGCAGCAGCGAAGGCCAACTGGAAGCTGGTCCATACGGCACTGATTATGTCTTCGTGCTCACCATGACGGAGGATGGAAAAGGGATTGAAAAGCTGTCGGAGTGGCCTGATTTCCACAAAGTCCAGGTCATGCTCAGCAAGACCCTCGAGTAGAACACCTTAGTCAAAGAGACACTCTTTGTATTCTATAGCCACATGGGAAACATGAATGAGATATTCCTTCGCCAAAAGCTCGTAGAAGGGAGTTATATGCCATTTGGTCACCATTCAAAGAGTAACTATCTGGTAACTGTCAAAGGAGATCAGTCCTCCGAGACACCGACTTGCTTGTAACCGAATAGAAAGAAACATGTGCAAGCCGTAGATACAGACCAAGTTTTCGGTGCCTAAGAGATCTGGAGAATCCCAAGACATCCATCTCCGGTTTGCCCTCAATCTTCAATTTGATCGCTGCTGCGCCGCGCAAGCACTTGCCCACTGCATCTCTGCATTGCTGCATCACCGTATCATGCAATGCTCTCCTCTCCACTACCGTCGGCTCCGTGTCCTCGAAGCCCTGCTCATCCCTCCGACTTTCTCGCATCACCGAAGTCCCGCACTACCAGAGTCGCCTTCCGCACGCACCTGCGGCAACATCGCTTCTAAATCCGGAAACTAAACATATCCGGGTTTCGCACCCATCATGACACATCGTCACCCTTCTCAATGTTGATATCGTCTGCCATTCTGGTCGCTTGGTTTCGTAATATTGATATTGAGGAGGATGGAATAGACCCGGTGGTCATCCCCTGTGCGGTGCTCCCTCGGTCTCCGGGCTTCTTTGTGATCTGTTTGGTGATTTGTTTTGTTTGCTTATCACCCTCGTCGGCAGTCGCATTTGCATCCCTATCCCCCATGCCCATTGCTGCGGAGTCCATTGACTGGAACTGCGCAGACGACCCGGACCGGGTTTGGCATGAAATCCGACACCTATCTCATCATCCCCTAAGCTCATTGACACTCCACGTTCATCCAGTTCGTCGACCATCTCCCTCCTCAATTTATCAAACGCCGGGCATTCGAGCAGCACATGCCGCACGGTCTGGTTCCCCATGTCGCAATTGTACTCTAAATTGTATCGGGGGTTTTGTCGCCGAGCTCCTGCACCTGCAGCTCCGAGGCCTTTGCCCGCATATTCTCAGCCTCCCTATAGCAGCCCATCTCATCGTAAGTGGCGGCAAGGTTTTCTAAACTCCAGATCGTATCGGGATGTTTATCACCGAGCACCTCCTGCTGTAGCTCTAAGGCTTTAACCTGTAACGGCTCAGCCTCCCTATACCGGCCCTGTGCGTGGTAGGTGGCCGCGAGGCTTGCTAAACTATACATCGTCTCGGGATGTTTATCGCCGAGCACCTCCTGCCGTAGCTCTAAGGCCTTAACCTGTAACGGCTCAGCCTCACTATACCGGCCCTGTTTGTGGTAGGTGACTGCAAGGTTTGCTAAACTATACATCGTCTCGGGATGTTTATCGCCGAGCACCTCCTGCCGTAGCTCTAAGGCCTTAACCTGTAACGGCTCAGCCTCACTATACCGGCCCTGTTCGTGGTAGGTGACTGCAAGGTGTGCTAAACTCCGGATCGTATGGGGGTGTTTATCGCCGAGCACCTCCTGCTGTAGCTCTAAGGCTTTAACCTGTAACGGCTCAGCCTCACTATACCGGCCCTGTGCGTGGTAGCTGACCGCAAGGTTTGCTAAATTCCAGATCGTATGGGGGTGTTTATCGCCAAGCACCTCCTGCCGTAGCTCTAAGGCCTTAACCTGTAACGGTTCAGCCTCACTATACCGGCCCTGTGCATGGTAGGTGACCGCAAGGTTTGCTAAATTCCAGATCGTATCGGGGTGTTTATCGCCAAGCACCTCCTGCCGTAGCTCTAAGGCCGTAACCTGTAACGGTTCAGCCTCACTATACCGGCCCTGTGCATGGTAGCTGACCGCAAGGTTTGCTAAATTCCAGATCGTATCGGGGTGTTTATCGCCAAGCACCTCCTGCCGTAGCTCTAAGGCTTTAACCTGTAACGGCTCAGCCTCCCTATACCGGCCCTGTGCGTGGTAGGTGGCCGCGAGGCTTGCTAAACTATACATCGTATCGGGGTGTTTATCGCCAAGCACCTCCTGCCGTAGCTCTAAGGCCTTAACCTGTAACGGTTCAGCCTCACTATACCGGCCCTGTGCATGGTAGCTGACCGCAAGGTTTGCTAAAGCCCTGATCGTATAGGGGTGTTTATCGCCGAGCACCTCCTGCCATAGCTCTAAGGCCTTAACCTGTAACAGCTCAGCCTCACTATACCAGCCCTGTGCGTGGTATGTGAGTGCAAGGTTTTCTAAACTCCCGATCGTATCAGGGTCTTTATCGCCGAACACCTGCTGCCGCAGTTCGTACGCCCTCTCATCGACTAGCTGCTTATCCATCCACCTGCCACAGTCGAAATAATAGTGCGAAACTTGGGTCAATAGGTCTGATACCTCTCTGCTCCTCTCGCAGACCTCCGCCCACTTGCCCACTTCCACCGCATGGGTAACGTACTTCTCGCATTCCCGCCACGTCTCTGGCTGCGGCGTAGGAAAGAGCCTTGTCACAATCTGTAGCGCCGTATTCGAGAAGTATGTCGCGTCTTCCACACTCCTCACACTGAGTCCGTATCGTGTAGCCTCTTGCACAAGCTTATGCATCTCGTACTGCTGCACACCCCCTTCTACCTCACGTATGCCGAGGAATGAAAATTCCCTTAGCCGTGTGATAGCTTCCATGACCCGATCTTGGCTCTCACATGATCGAGGCTCCTGTCTCTCGTTGCCCAGCGTATGAACTGCCGCCATGATCTCGATCGGGATGTTTTGGCTGTTGACATACGCAATGACATGGAGGATCCTATATGCCATTTCGTCGTCTTGACGGATGCGCTCGACGGATATGCTCCACGTCTCCAAAACACTGTTCGGAACATCAGGCCGTCGGTGCCGATCGAAGTGCTCCGCTTTGAGGACTCGCCATCGCTCCTGTCCTGCTAACAGTCGAGATAGATATTGCGGTATTGGCATTGATGTCCGCATCATATATGCACTGGCCTGTGAGATAGCTAGCGGTAGCCACTGGAGCTCTTCAAGCAATTTCCTTGCGTCGCTTTCCTCTCCACTGCTAACTTCGCCTTCGCCGTTCTTCAATTTCCCAAGGAGACATATTGACTCATCAGTAGTCATACGGCCGACCTGGATACCACGCTGCGCGCCGACGAGGGTGCCAACGATCCGTTTGTCGCGGCTCGTCCACAGTAGCGTCCCGCTCGCTCCTTGCGGTACGTAGGTGTATAGGCTTGGCGATTCCCCCGCCGATCCCCCTGCCGGGCGGACGCCGAAGACTGCCAGGTCGTCGGCATTATCAAGAACAAGCAGCCATCGCGGCTGGCTCTCGATGCAGTCGCGTACTGCCGTGAGTAGCTTTTCGCCGTCGAGATCATCTGGGAGGCCTAGCTTCCCTGCGATATCCTTATAGTCCTGTGCGAACGTTGCCTGGGTATCGGCGTGGACCCAAAAAACGGAGCACGCACCCTTTTTGTCCTCACTTTGGCGCCAGGCAAATTCGAGCGCTACCTGCGTTTTCCTTCGGCCGTTAGCTAGCTTATCTAGTTATAAAAGCATAATCTGCCTTACCCGGATCCGCCGAGGCCCCAGAGGGCAGCGCTATGGGATTTAGGGGACTGAAAGAGGGCGTCGAGCTTGGTGACAATATCAGTGCGGTCGACAATATCTTCGTTTCGGGGGAAGGGGATCCTGCGATAGGCTTAAGAACAATTTTAGATACTGCGAATTTCCGGACATAGACAGGACGAACAGTTCTCAATTTTCTCGGCTTGCAAAACATTTTGTACTACTCTCCATGTTAATCTTCGCTCAGCCCAAGTACCTATACCGCCTTTCTCTCCGTGGACTCTTTTCGGGGAGACTGTACCGAAATGCTGATCCCCCTTAGACTCATAATAATTACCGTCCGCAATTTTCTGCGTGCCCCCGAAGCTATTGTACTGACGATTGTTTTCACCGGACTGGTTGGCGGAGCCGGGCTGCCTATCAAGAGCAGAATGTGTCCGTGGTTGATTCGTGTGGTATTTGTTCCCTGTCGTTAGGTCTTTAATCCACCGTCTCATCTCTCCACAAACAGCCAGAAGCCCGGGGTCAGTGGAACCGGCGAATTTGGTCATATCCATATGGTTTCCGTGGATTCCGATGGGGATGTAGCCTGGCAGGATCGCCGAGTCCTGTGGCACGACCTATTGACTCGACGTCAGTATTCAGTGAGGATTCTGGCCTTGTCTGACCTACCAAACCAACACCCGGCAAAGGCATCTCCTCGTAGAAGCAAGTGATTTCAATTGGCGGCAGACTTTGTGTGCTTCGTGCCTTGACCATGGTGTGAAAGCCGTCTTGAATCCGAGCAAGCACCTCGGAATCGCGTTTGAGGACACCGACTATCTCAGAATTCGTCTTTTTGACGAGGCCGATGGATCTGGACAAGGCCTCGGCCCATCTGGCAAGTCCAGCTCCATGGTGTGGTGTGCCAAGAAAGATAATACCGCGGGTAGAATGAAGGATATCACGCAGGTGTCGCTCCGGTCGTTGGTTCGATGTGAACAAGGCCTGTCTGGGGTATTAGAATAGCCCCCACAACCAAAGTGGGGTATCTTACATCCTCACAGACCAATCCTCCTAAGCTATGGCAGACAAATATGATCGGTCGTTCATTCTGTGCGTATCAGTACCCCTGTCAGTATGCTGCGGTATCTGCGGAATGGGCTGTCCTACCGTGCCGTCGTTCTCTCGATACGTTGAGAGAGCTGTTAGCAGATTCCAGGCGTGGTTGGCGATACGACTTTGCGACACAACTCCTTTCCAATCGGCCACATTTGCATCGTATCCAAATGCAAGGACGCGGGCTGTCGGAATTATAGGTGGCAGGAGAGTTTTGGGCCAGGGGTCGGTCGCGTCACGGGCAGTCCACGTCGCATCGCGATCACCGGTAAGGCCGTGGATGAAGATGATGCTAAAAGAAAATGTTTAGGGGGTTTCGTTTTGGATCCAAAAGGGGACGTACTCAACATTCCCATCATCTGGGCCGTAGAGCAGTTTGATACCGGACGGGAAGGTTTTTGGATCATCTTGACTTTCAGCTGGAACCCGTGGTCGCGATAGAAACCCCATTCTGGCTATGCACGAAAGGAGACCTAGTTCTTCTGGTGTCGGGGTTCAATATAACGTCTTGCGTATCAGGTCAAAGCGAATATATGTAGATTGGAATAAAAGAGTATCGCCAGTGAGAAAACCCATTGCAATACGTTTAGGTAGAACCCTCCGTAATCATTGCGCCACGTCTGGAGGGCGCCTGTTCGTCGCATATGATTCGCCTTGCTGCGCCTGGTACTGCAGGGGTTGCAGTACTTTTGTCTATTTTTGACTGCTCGGCCACATCACAGTTCTGGTTCGCTTTTTTATCGGAGATTGCGGCTGAAACCTACATATTGAAGAGGGGAACGCTCAAGGCAGTATGCTCTCTGGCAGACGGGTCGATTCAGCACTCGTAATTCAGCTTCATACCAACCAGGGCATACAAAGAGAACTGGGACGTCAGTCCAGGAAGTGGATTCAGAGAGGTGTAGGAGTGTGTATTGTCAATCTGTAACTATCTGCTACTTTAAACCTCTGCCCAGGTAATTACCTAGGTACTATAGATAATATATTAAATAATAAGACCTTACTCGATAGTCTATATAATTTAATTAAAGAATTAGAGCTTCCTAATTAGTCTTCCGCACGACCTAGTAGCTTATTACAGGCCGCGAAGGTGCTCTTGATAAGATAATTGAAGTGGATATGTTCGATATATTAGCAAAGTTTTCTCTTGATGGGTTTTATCAGGAGACGAGAGAGTACTTATGGACTGCATGAAACAAATCAAAGAATTTTCACTTGTTAGCTGTGCAATCAAAGTCTTGAGACTGGTATATTTCTTCCAGCTTTTCTAGTGTTGACTTGCGCATCATGAGGTGATACAGGTGCCCGATCTGATGAATTGCTATTCTGACTAGCAACTGAGTATGAGTATGGTGTAGACTTGGCCACTGGATATCGGCTTCATTCGCGGCAGCGATTTTCTCTTCGTATTCATATTGTGTTCGGGTAATATATGGCATTACACTGTTCCCCGTCAAGAAACGACGAAAGCGAGTTGCAAATGCCGAACATACTACCTCCCCGATGTAAATGGACGGCGGGGAGGGATTATACCGAGGAAACAAGGCACGGTCTCCGATGACTGGGTTCTAAATACGCGTTCTATTAGGTGTATCTGCTGACCGAGATAGTCCCTTAAAGTTGTTTTAGTACTTGTACCGTAAATTACACAAGGAGGGACGTCTACCTCTTTTAGTTGCGTGGGATCGTTGATCTCGGCTACTTGAGCCGAGGTGGTCAATTGTTCTCTAAACCGCTAGTTCTCTACAAGGATCTAGTCTAGATAGCTGATTGATGAATATCAAATTAGTCTCCGAGCTGACCCGCCTAGGAAAGATTTGAGAAAACTTGTTTCGATGGTATATCATGGCAATATCACATACTTTTCGCTAACCTTCAGCTGGCGGTCCTGAGTGGCATAGGCGCATTCGTCGGCACAGCCTACCGCGCGGCATTTAGCACACGGTACGTCGCCAGTACATTTGATCTTATGCGTGTGGTATCTTTGGCAGCTGTGGGATGTCAGTAGTAGCTTCAGTCGGAGATATCCGAGACGCACGCGACAGATTTCCTTTTCCGTCTTTGGAAGTCACGACCTTCCTGCACTTGGTCGGATGGAAGTTCACGTCTTTTCTGGACTATATCAAGAAATCTTTCTTATCTTTAGGGCGTTTCAAATTTCTTAAAGATGAGGAATGAGTCATGACTTTATGGTCGGAGATTTAGGGTCTTAGCCGAGGCCTCGGTAGATTAAACGTAGATACCGAATTGTCTAAGCGAGTTGTAAACCCGGCCCGACCTAGGGAGGTCAATGTCACGGGCTTTCTAATGTCCTTTCTGACGGATATTTGTATATAGTTATTTAAGTATCAAATTGGTATTCTGGTAATCACTAATATCCCTAAAATTTTTGAGTCATGTCCATCGCGATGTATAAATCAAGTCTATCATGTAAGCATTCTATAATGCAAAGAAGTAAACGGAAGCAAAAAGGCCATGTTATATTAGTAAGATTGAGGTTCGGCATCGAGGCCAAATGTTCTCTCGGGCCATCGGGTATAATCGGGAGTTATTAGATAGAAATCCCAATATTCCAAATTGATTTGTGGCAAAACGAGTTGCAACCTTTTTCTTTCCAACAGAGGGATGTAAATTGTATGTCATTTAGCAGGACAGTACGAGCAGCATAATAGTCAAATAGGCATAATAGGATAGGTTTTCTATTTTGTGAGGTTACATGTCCTTGGAACGGTGGGGCTACTATGCCCTGCCTGAAGATGGTATCCTCACTCCCACGATCTAGTGCGGTTCTGAATCACTATAGTTAACGTATGATGCAGTGATTAACGCTTGGTTTTATGTATGTTATTAGCATGACTTTAGTAATTTATAGGGCGGCAAGGCAGGGTTTAATCTGGCTTATGGCACAAACCAGGCAGTCGGCGTTATTTTTATTTTGCCGACACAAAGCCGCAAAGGCAATCAACTCGATTTTATATAAAAGGGCTCATTTCTGAACTGTCAACTCACAAACGTCCAAATTTCTACCATGAAAGTTCCACGCCCACAGGGACCCCTCGTTTCCCTGGCTCCGGCTCTCCTGCCATCAAGCAAAACCCTCCCTGGCCGAACAATTCTCCTCGAGAAGCTCGACGCCAAGCATTCCGATGACCTCTTCACACTGATTGGCGGCACTGAGCCGGCTAGAGAGTCTCTGTGGGACTATATGTTTGACGGGCCTTATTCGGACGCAGACACGTTCAAAGCCAGCATCGCCTCCAAGTCCAAATCGATAGACCCCTTCTTCTTCGCGATCATTGATCAGCGCAAAAATACGCCCACTTTCGCGAAGGCGATTGGCATTCTATCCCTTATGCATATGACACCTGATTACTTTTGTATCATGATTGGAAATGTTATGTACTCGTCTGTTTTGCAGCGCACGACGGGCGCGACGGAGGCGATCTATCTCTTGGCCCGGTATGCGTTCTGTGAGCTTGGGTATCGGAGATTAGAGTGGAAGTGCCATTCACTTAATGAGCCGTCGCGGCGGGCTGCGGCGCGGTTGGGATTCACCTTTGAGGGGACGTTCCGACAGCATATGGTTGTCAAAGGGCGGGGCAGGGATACGTCTTGGTTTTCGATTTTGAAGGACGAGTGGGACGGGTCTCTTGGGGCTGCTATGGAGAAGTGGTTGTGTGAGGATAATTTCCGGGAGGATGGTAGTCAGATCAAGACTTTGCCGGATTTGAGGGCTGAGTGTGCATAGATGATACGCACCCGATTATCCGGGCTATTAGCCGTTGTATTTATTTTACAAACGTTGCATACCCTCGTCAGACGACCATCTGCCGCGAAATAATCTAATTTTAATCTAAAGAGCTCATGGGTTTACGATACACAACAGAAAATCTAGATTCGTCCGTCCACACTCCAGCGCACTAGTGAAGAGATTCTTGATAAATGGGATAGAAGAGAAGAGAAGAAAAAAACAAGTAATTAATGGGCTCGAAATGAATGTAAGCTGTTCAGGGAAGAGCAGATATAAGAAAAAAAACAGAAGTTTAGTCGGTGGGTATGTACTTCTTTTTGAATGCAACTTGCCGCATTTTCAATCACGTACTGCGCTTGAGAGAGTAGTCACTCTACGAAGAATCTTTGTATTCAGTGTCCTCGCATCGCATGATACCGTCGGTGGCTTTGTCTGCGGTGAGACGGGGTCGGGGTAGCAGACCGCGGTAACGGCGTCGAAGAGGAGGCGGTGGTGGGGTTTGACGAGGTGTTTTGTATAGTTGAAGGAGTGGGTATATATTTGGTGGAGGAACTAGAAGCCTTTCTGCTTGAAGTTGGCTTCTTTTTGCCAGCACCTAAGCTTATGGAACCGCCTGGACCAAAATTGAAACAAGACGGTGAAATTGGCGCTTTGACCTCCTGTACAGAAGTCAGTGGTGATTTCACGGATCCATTGACAGGTTTAGTTGACATACCGCAATTGTCTTCTCCACTATGGGGTCTTCTGGTGTATCAACCTGCGCAATATCCACGTTAAGGCTGACTCCAGCCTTCGGTGTGAGACAAGCTTTAGAGCCTAACTTCGTCAGGGAATGCTCAACCCCAGTATTGAGAATTAACTTACCGCCAGCCGAGACATGAGCTCCGGAATCGGCTCCCAGATTGACATCAACTCCCAAGCCCTTGTCTAGATGACATTAGTACATTGGCTTCATGTTGAGAAATTGACTTACCGGTGGAGACTGCTATATTGGCTCCGAGATAGGGTCTGAGATTGACACCGGCTTCAAAGCCCTGGTCTAGATGATGTTAGAACATTAAAAACATGCTGGCATGGCCATACATACCAAGAATCGAGGCAGAAAATTGAACCTCAGCTTTGGTGTAAATCTCAGCCCCAGCCTCGATCTTAGCATCGATCTTCATTGGCTGAGTCTCAACTTGAGGAGTCCAGCCGCCAGCGGACACGTCCGGAGACAGGAAATCAATCTCGAGCTCTGCAGAGTCCTGTAGACTGAGAGTCACTCCGGATGTAATGCCTGCGGAACCTTTGACAGGACCAATTTGGTATCCAAAGCTAAAGACAATTTCCGGGCCAAGGTCAAGAACACCCCCTGGAATTGAGATACCCTCGATAGGGATCTTTACGAGCTCATACTCGTCGGAGATCTCCTTGGTCATGTTCCCACTCAGTCCTAGGCGTGGCGTGAAGCTTGCAGAGACGCCATTGGGCGAGAGTGTTAACGAGGCAGACTCGGGGGCGCCATAGCTTGTCTTGATGTGAACACCAAAGTCGAACGATCCTTTTGTTTCACACCCCTCACATGAAATGTCCAGGGAGACATCCCCGCCGGGAATAGGTATCGACTTGCTGAGGGGTATTTTATGGTTGAAGCTTAGGGAAGCATCCGAGTCCCAGTCGTCCCAGTCTCGCCTGCTTGTGGATGCTTCTGGGGCCTTTCCCACAGTGACCTCGTAGTTACGGAAGATTTTTTTCCATTCCGATGCCACGCCGCTCAACTTCGCCTTGAGTGATGGCTTGTCGAACGCAATTGATGAAACGATAAATGGCATCCTGTGAGAGTTCCAGCCACAGTGCTTACTACCAGTCACAAGGATCAATTTACGATCATCGTCATCATTGACCCACTGCCATCCACGCTGAGTGTATCCGAACGCACGAGTGTCTTCAAACTCCACAATCATGCCATTATCGGTACAGTTAACGGATTTCAGCAGGTGTCGAAACTTCTCCATGGAGACTATGTTTGCTTCGTCGTCGCCGACGTCGACTGTGAGGTTCGCCAGCGTCTTGTGGCCATTCTGGGAAGCTGTTGTGCAATGTTAGTTATCCCTTCCATGACTCGAGGAACATGCTCTATCCAGGGGAACCCATACCGCTCCAATAATAAGAGTCTTTGCTCAGTCGATCAAAAACCGAAAAGGCAGCATCTTCGTTCGATTGGTCTCCTCTTTCGAGAAGGGGGTTGACAATATTAGGGGCGTCTGTATCTTCAAAAACAATAGACAATCCTTGCTGAGCAAGAAGGGACAGGACCAGGCTGGAAGACAGCCAGAATCGCCGCATATTCACCATCCTGAATGCGAATATGAAGTCTGCTGCCTGATACAACGGTTTCTAAGGCCCAGCCACGAGTGAGAGCCGCTAGTGATTTGTTTTTCCTCGAGAAACCATGTTGCGGCTCCCCAGGCTTCTACTTATATTGTGAAGGTCGCAGTCATATTCCTTCCCATGAGAGATCGTCGTCGACTTCACCCGACTCATGGTATGACAATCCATTCTTGGCGACATCTAATATATACTTTTGCAGCCAATAATAGGTACCAATGCCTCGAACCTTGGCAGGGGCAGACGGTAAGACACGGCAACGTTCGTGTTCTTATGCAGGCTGGCCTCCGGCTCCACTTTTTGGGGCTGTTCGTTTAGCGATCATGCCCTTTTGAAGACAACGAGCGATCGCAAAGTTTGTTATCGCTCATCATAATTTTACACTTCGTATTGAGCCATCTAACTGAAAGAAGCTGGTTCTCGCGGGTCTCAACTTAGTTGTGAATGTTCACTTTTAAGTCTTTTCCATATCAGTAGACCTCGCCAAACCCCAAACGACACGTTCAAGAATGAATCTAGCCGAAAATTGGAAGAGGATTATGTTGGGTGGACGAGAACGATTACTTGAATGCGCAGGTCATTTGCGAGAAGCGCTTGCAGGGAGATCTGGTCGTTTCTAGCATTGATGAAACTAAGATGGCGGGTTAGCACAAAAAGGAACATGATATACCGGATTTTAGGCCGCCATCGCGATTTTCCAGATTGGGGTGCCGCCGCTTTATGAGGGCGCTCAGGGTCCTGCTCACTGGATTAACGAATGAGTTGAATGAAGTGGTAAGTAAGTCACCGGGATCGGTGGGCGTTAGAACCATGTTGGACGTTAGTAGGCCTGCCATCGAAATACTGAGCCACACTAGCGGGAGCTGGAAAAGTACTTCTACAGTTGCTATAAGAAGAATAAGTACCATAAAGGCCAAGGGAAGCCAGGCCGGAAAAGGCGATAAAGGAGCGAATGAGCGTCGCGTGTGGCATTAGGTTTCCAATGGAGAGAAGCAGCTTAGTTTTACGGACGCCCTCGTACAAGCACGTTGATTAACTGGAAGTCGCGCGTGTCGCGCGTTGTAAGATGTCGGTAAGTCTTTCCGACGTAACGCTCGGGTTTTCTTTCCTATTTGATTTGCCAAATTTCTGTATATACTTCAAGTCTTCCTCTAGACCTCGAGCTATCTCATTATTTTAATCGACACTCTATAAACAATCCTACCGAAGCCGATATCTTTCAGAATTCACATGCCATTCCAAGACATTCTATTCTTTATTACGTGTTACACAAGCCATGGCGGACAACTCGTCTTACTGGGTTGAGTCTGAGGACTGGCATACAGCTGGAGAGCCTTTTCGCATCATCCGGCAGGTCCCATCAGGGTTTATGCCTGCAGTTCAAACAGTCTCTGGGCGTCGCCTCGAGATCATCCAGTCTAGAAACCATCCGCTAGATAGGCTCCGCGTATTTCTTAGCTATGAGCCTCGAGGGCACGCGGATATGTACGGTGGCTTTATTACCCCTCCAGACGACTCGGGAGCTCATTTCGGCGTGCTGGCATAAAGACGGCTTCTCGACGGCCTGTGGTCATGGTACTATCGCTCTGGGATATTGGGCGGTATCTAAGGGCCTTGTCGACGCTCCAGATGATGGGGTTGTGGATGTTGTGGTTGATGTCCCATCGGGCCGCGTAGTTGCGTCGGTCACTGTGAGGCATGGGAAGTCAGTACACGCCGACTTTGTCAACGTCTCTACTGATCAGATAGCGAAAGGGCTATCTGTCGCAATACCTTCTCGCGATTCCGGTATTTGTGTTGACCTAGCTTTTGCCGGCGCTGTGATAGCCTCGGTAAATGCCGCTCAGCTAGGTCTTGAGGTCAAGCCAAGCAATGCAAACGAATTCATCAGACTTCAGCGAGAGATCAAATCATCTCTTGGTGATAGAGCAAAGTACAGGACCAACGAGTTATACGCAATGCTCTTTTTCGAGGAGAAAGAAAACCGCCAAGAAGACCAGGGGTTGATCATCCAGAGAAGCGTTAACGTCTACGGCGACGGACAGATCGACCGATCTCCTTGTGGTTCTGGAACTTGCGGAAGGATGGCGATCCTACTTGCAGAAGGTCGGCTCCGAGAAGGCTCGAAACTCTTACACCAGTCTATCATCGGGTCGACCTTTGAGGCCGAGATAGTATCTAAGGGTCAGAGTCCGGTCCAGGGTTTTCCTGCCTGCGTTGTGCGTGTGAGGGGCCAGGCGCATCTTGTTGCGCAAACGCAGTTTTTTATCAACGCGGAAGATCCACTGTCTCCAGGCTTTGTCTTGCGTTAGGTTTCTCATTGATTCCAATTTCTCTCTCTACGTTCGTTTCGGGGCATGTTTGTTGCACAGTGTGACCAGGACATATGGTGAGGTGTATTTACTTACAACCTCGATACACCTGACACCTCGATACTCCACTTCAAAAACTACCGTCCGTTAGTACGCGTAGATCTTTAATTAACTACATATATATCTAGGTCGCTTAGTTCAGCATCATAGTGTTAGCACCTGCCTTTCCGTCTACTCTAGCAATCACAATTACTCGATGAAGATATCTCTCACCCCATTCCTACGATATCTATTCTAAGGAGCTACAAGGCTTCCAAGGGCCGTGGCTAGTATTCCTAGGGGTGAGTAAGATAGTACCTAGGAACAATAGCCTAGATCCTAGGGCCGGAGGCATCCGAGATTTCATAGAAGGATCAGGATAAGAGGGAGTAGGAAATCGAACTCTAGAATAAAGGACATAACCAAGATAAGCTTGAGTACGGAGACCTAACCATGGCCAATTCCTATCAACCCATGGATGGTACATGCGAGCTATCAAAGGTAGGACATCAAAAACCGAGATTTCTATAGACGAATAGACGTTTCAGACATAGAATAGATAAACCACCAGCAGACCCGAGATACTAGTTTGATATGAACTCGCTGAGGATGTAGAAAGCTTAGAGTGTGGTCACGATTCGTCTTTCTTCCACTATACCGCGATAAACCGTACCGCTGGGTTGATAAAGACCAAGTCAGCCGCCTGGTAACGGTAGTACGACAGGTGTCAATATATTGCATCATCTGTGCGTGCGAGTTTGTTCCATTCAGCTGTGATAACAGCTTGCTTTGTGCTCGGTCAAATCTGTCCACTGATAGGGCTAGTTTTTCCTGGAGGTTAAACATCACGTTTATGAGGGCTTTGATTTCATCGGTGTGGAATAAAGTGGGTATTGCATTCAGTGTGGATCCGGAAGCCTATATATATATGAAATTAGTTTTAGGTATCCCGGTCTTCTGCTAAGCTGAGTTTTCTTCGTACCATTTCCTTTGGGAAGAAATGAATATCGTTAATTCTAAGAGAATTTAGTCTTAGACAGCTCCCAGCCGGGATTTCTATAGCTTACAGCATGCAGGGATAGCAAGTCTCCTTCCAGATCGTTTTCATTTCATCAGACTCCACACGAGACTCGTCGATTTCCACTTGAGAGATGAACCTAGTGACCCGATCAGACAAGTATTCTAGACATTTGATACCAAAAAGCGGCCGACTATTCTTGTATGTATTATTCCAAAATGCTAGAAATTTCATCGAAGGTAGAGATATATGTAGGCAAAGATAATTACAAGCGGTGGATCCCAAAGCAAAAAGGATCAAAGTCCCAAGTGGTCGCTATGCACTGCGATAGTCCAAAAATCGCTTCTGACAGATGAACAAAGGCGTTAGTAAATCGATCAAGACATCGTAAAATTGCAGGTTGAGAAATGAAAGAAATCATCCGATTGTCTCGGTTTTAGCGGTTTGACAGTCTTGATGGACCCATTCTCTGGGAAATCGACGAGGCGAAACCGCCACTATGTGCATTATTCAACAAATGGTGCTGCATGCAGACCATGGCACGGTATTATGTATATATGTGCAAGTGCCGGAACGTGTCCGGCTGGATTCGCGTCACCGGGTTGGCAGGTGCCTCACCAGAGTCTAGCACCGGGATTTCTGCATTGTCTGCTTCTGGCTGAATCTATGACATCACCCGAGGGAAGTTCAAGGCCGCGGTTCATCGGGACTATACTTCCAGCGTCGGTGATTCTCTGCAATCCACCACTGGGAGACATGGGCGGCCTCGCTCAGCCACCTCGCGGCTTCGAGCCCGTGTCGTGTCTGCACAGCATCAAACAGAGTCACAATATCGAGGTCTTCTTCGGGATTGAATTCGAGAGGGTCGGCGACGATATTGGTGAATCGCCACGGGGCATTTGAGATGAGCGGCACGACCAGACGGTATGGTTTCGCGGCTGCTCGCATAGATACCCATGTTCCTCCGGGGTTCATCGTGGAGAAATGCCATTCTGACTTCTGATCCTGCTCGGGGATAAGTGGGCGTAGCAACGACTGGCCCTCGTATAAGGGGAGCAGGTCCTTCAATATATGTGCCGACTGTTCGTTGATATTGGAGGTTTCGATTAGAATATCGAGGATGCTAGGGAGCATCTGAGTTGAGAGAACGGCGCCGCCAATTTCGACTGGAGGTAGCTTGGGATGGGCGAATAGTAGGGGAACGTGGAAACTGCCCACGTGGGGGTCATGATTCGCCGTGATACCACCGTCATTTGGAAGAGATAAACCGCTATAATCAAGTTAATGGAAAGTTTGATGGGTTGTAAGAAATGGGCAGAACTTACTGGTCACCTGCCATGACAAGCAGGGTTTCATCGGCGACTCCAGCCTCGTCGAGAATCTCAAGGATCGTGGCCAGCCAGTCATCCTGATACTTGATGGTATTCAGGTACCGGTTCAACTTATCGTTCCATCCATGGCCATTTCCGAAGAAATCCTCGTAGTCGCCGGGCTTAAACCAAGGAGTATGGGTATTATGAGTTAGGTGGCCGATAAATAGTCGAGTGTTGTTCTTCTTGGCCTCGGCAAATGCATCCCGCATATAGTTCTTTAGCGTGTGGTCCGGATGACCATATTGCTGCTCATCTTCTGGCTCCTCCGGGATGTATATAGCACCGGCGTCATTGATGGATTCTTTTGTCGTGATATCCTTGAATCCCATAGTAGGAGTAAGGTCCTCCTGGTGGTCCCAGGTGCCATAGTGGGACTGCATCCACATAGAGTGCCATGGCCAAGAGGTCCAATCCTCAGTGTCACTGGTGATGTTTGATTGCTGGCTCAAGGCGTCAAATATGTGCGGCAGGCAAGGCTGGTAAATATCGTGGAAGTACTCAAGATTATCTTGAACAGCCATAGGGCTCACACCGCACATAGTACCTGTAATACTCTTCATGGTGTATGTGCCGGATGTGTAAGCGTTTTTCGCGCTAAGGCCGCCATAGGGCTGTGGACGATCCTTGTTCTCCTTGAACCCAGTCTCAAATCCGGTAAACCTTTCGGCGATAGGGGTGAGATTGGCGAGTTTATCCATAACCTCCTCGGGAATATTTCCGTTCCAAGAGTTTTTGATGTGCTCCATGATGTAAGAGTCGGAGCGGAAGGGAAACACGTCCTGCCGATTGCTCTCTAATTTGATGAGAATAATATGCTTGATCTTGACGTCTCCGCTGTGGAGCACGTCACGGATGGACTCCAGGATGTCGTTCTGGAGATTGGGAATGTGCAAGGGATCTTTCATCGGGTTGTAGTGTTCATACACATAGTCCTTGGGCACGGTGTTGTTCAAGTGATTTATGTGGAAGGGAGACCAATCGGGGAAGGCAGTTGCCGCATCACCCGCATGTAACCAATCGAATGTCGGGAAGGAGTCTAGAGCAGTTTTGCCATCTAGCCAACTGTAATCGCCCGGCAAAGATGCGACAGTTCGCTGAGAAGACCCAAACCTGATGCCGCCAAATGGCGCGAGAGGCAGAGATGCGGAGAGGAAACTGTAAGTCATATCGCGGGGACGAATGACACGGAGGAAAAGTAGAATTGTGCTGCACAATACGACGATAGCGGGTTTCAGCAATGCTCGACTTTTCTGTACAGGCGGCTCTCGAGGTGCATCCAGCAGCGAAACGGAGTCGCTGTTATCATCACCCACTTCATAGTCATCGATTGCAATTTGCTCATAGGTATCTGGGTGTGGCAAATTTTGCTTATTGCGGCGGAAGTAGCGGAACGTCGCGGACAACACTGCACCCCACACCCTCAGGAAAGCTGCGGTGACCCAGGATAGATATGGTGTGGCGTAGAATGCGCCGGCCAAAATCGAGGTCTCGAGAAGGATAGCGACGAACAGGGCTGACAAAACAGTCAGGGCGGAGGGCTTCTCCTCGCGGAAGTTGCTCGATATGCGCCAGTGGATCTCCGAGCCCCGGTGGATGTAAAAGGAGATGTTGGCGGAAATCATCGACGAGACAAATAGACTGAAAGATAATTAGCAAATCGCTATTTATCCGTAAATCCGATAAATGCCTACCTGAATAACGTGATAAACACGGCCGCTATATCCCTAGTCGTTCGCCATTGGTATGATCGGGCCAGGCTGCGCGCGCCCAAAATGAGCAGGATATCCAGGAAAAAGAAGGTGGGGCCCCAGGCGAGGAGGGATATGACCGTCAGGGCATTGAGATGGACGTAAATATGGAAGGCTTTGGAGAGCAAGAGGGAGATGAAAATGACCGAAAAGAAATATGCGCGGGAGGCTGCCCAGCTATAGTCAATATGGGCCTGAGGGGATCTGGCGACTTTGAGGGCGAAGATGGCTGCAGATTCAAGCTTCCCACGTAGCCGCTGGGAAAGACCCCCTTGCAGCGCCCAGGCAGGTTTCATGATATGTACAAAAAAAAACCTGGAATGTGTCAAATCATGCAAGAACGTTGCACCTTAACTGACTGAAGAGAATTTTCCCAGCCATAGATGTAATCGGAGAGGCGTAAGAGGGAGGATTGGGGAAGAATCCGATAAGGATTAGACAGAAATAAGGAGAGACCTCTGGAGCTTTCAAAAAAGAATAATCATGGAAGCAGAGGATGGTCCACAACAGTCCACAACTGGGGTCCAAAACACGCGGAAAATCCACTTTCCACACGTGCCCAGAGATGCGTTATGTGTGCAAATAATATCCCGAAGTCTTTGGGGTAAAGATCAACAATCCCTATCATCATAGGGCAGAATCATCTCGAATCTGATTATCCGCCCCCCCCGCCAAGATCCCTAAGATAGCAGGTGAGCACGCGATGGAAACATCTGGAGGGAGACTGGAACTATTCTGGGTACTAATAATAAACACACGGAAACATCCATGGAAACCTGTCAAGTAGCTCTTGATTTTGAACCGGTCTATATATGGGTATAGTACAATATACTAGCCCACGAAAAAGCCCACGAAATTGCGCAGGTAACAACTTTTCAAACTTCTCGAGGCTTTTGTGGAGATCACCTTGGCAAAGCCGCAAAAACGACGCCTAACCCGTTAGAATTCTCCCTGGGCTCCACATCTACCTCATTGCCAGGTCCACCCGTGGACGGGTGGCGGTCTCACCTAAGCAGGCACAACCTCCAGGGCTCTGGGGCGTCCAAGGGATTTGATGAGCTGTCACTTATTATTGCCCAAATGGCGGGATACTAACACAGCCAGGATTCACACGTGCGTAACCGGGCTCCCTAACATTGGATTTATTAGTAGGTCGTCGGGAAAGACTTAATAACGTCAACCTTTGACTTCCCAAGCCTTACAACTACGCCCAGTGCGTCACATGTAGATATCCTGATACTACCTACCAACTACATCGCTACTGTCCAGGTCTAATTCTATAATGGAATATTAACTACAGAGGTGTCTGCTTATCAGATGGAAGCAATAAAATCCAAAATCCAAAAAGAAATACAATATGTCAGCTTCAAAATCAACAATCAAAAATTCACCAATCGTCTCTTGTGCGGAAGCCAATCCAGAAATCCTCCATTGGCTCAGTATGACTTTGACCTAGATACGCCTCAGTTCGATGTCATATGACCAGCCGGGACAGATACAATTACACATCCTGGTTTAGAACCATGCCATTTGGCTTCGTCAGGGCCGTTACTGTCAACTTGTTTGTCTTGCCGTCCTTGATGTAAGAGCCCTTAATGTTGCCTCGAGGGCGCTCGATGCTGTGAGGGCGGGGTCCCTTAGGTCGTGGGCGGTCCTCGTCAGTGGATGCACTGCCGTTGCCGCCGCTATCCTTGGTGGAAGGGCCTGTGTTACTGCCTCGAGTGCGCCGGTTGCTTTGAGACCGAGAATTAATAGGATAAGCATTGTTGTTACCTCCCATAGGATAACCTTCCATTATCATTGACTGGGATCTTCCCGGCTGTGTAATCACGACGTGGTCCCATTCAGGTGAAGTATGCACGATGCGATTTCGTGCAGGACGAGGTGGTAAATCACAACAATTATGATAAATGGTGTTCCATGGAGCCATTTTGGCTAGATGAGAGCTGCGAAAGGTGAATGTGCTCAAATAAGTGCCCTGGCTATATAAACAGCCAATAGCAAACATCAACTGGTTGTAGTTAGGACTAATAAAGCAAATAGTATATCACTCGAGGAAGCCAGAGCCTATGGGCCATGTTGCGATACAAATAGAGAACTTTATAAGAGGCAAACATGGATAACACCAAAGTGACGTCGTATTGCAGGTAGGATCATTATACAAGGCTCAAGCAATATACAAAGCTCAAGCAGTATATTGTTGAACGTTGGAATATGAAGGGTTCTGACCATGACCGGGGCAGGAATTTGATTTATGAAAGCTTTATAGTGGCGGCGCGTGTAAATGTCGATGATAGCTAGAAGCAACTATAAACGCAGATGTAGAAATATAACACAGCTTATGAGGCAACAGGGAAATTGCCAAATTATAGGGAGCAGAACGCTCAGGCTGTTTTTATAACCAGCAGTAGGGCAAAGTCTTATAAATAGTAGAAACGTAGGGGTAGGATATAGAAGATTTCTGAAGAAATAGGAAGAGGCTCGGTGTACGTCAGCGATAGGTGATTATATTTGCATCTCTCAAAAGTGGGATTGGCCTGTCATTTATATACGAAGAAAGTCCTAAAAGGATCCGTACAAGAATACCAAAGGTGGGTGATCAAATTGGGTCGCATAAATTTATATCAAAATTGATTGAAGTCCGAACAGATTTATACCTAGGGTTATATACTACAATATGCAAGACTAATTACCAGCAAGGCGGTCCCTCGATGTAATCCAAGTCACTGTTGCCATCGATGTTGTATATCATCGACGCAGAAGATATCCGTACTGCATCGGACATCCGCCGAGAACCCCACCCCCGCCCCGCCGATCACGACGACACAACAGCCGGACTAAACTTGGGCAACGCACGTCTATCCTTATCCGTGAAGAATCAGTCAAAATGCCAGTTTATCACATAGGTGAGTTGGACGCAGCCGAGTGTCCAAAAGACATGAAACGAACCTCGATCACTAACGAAGTGCCAAGTCCTCTTCCGCCTCAAGCCCGGCGTCACTCCGGCCCAGATCGCCACCTGGAAGGAGACATGCCAGGGGATGGTGGGGAAGATTCCTGGTAAGTGAGATGCTGAAGTTCAGATCAGAACAATTTCTCATAGGAACCTCGCAATAGGACTGCTGTCGCTACAGAGCGGTCCCCCGCTGCCGATCTCGATTCCCCGTGCCCAGGGTTTTGATATGGGACTTGTTGCTGTTTTGGAGACGGCTGAGCATATCGCTACGTATGCGGTGCATCCTGCTCATTTAGAGTAAGTTTCCTTCGTCGGATCAGTGAGGACAGTGGGCTGATTTGCTGACACCTTGAAGGGTTCATAAAATGCGCGAGGAGCTCTGCGATGATACTTTGGCGTATGATCTAGAGTTCTAGGTGTCTGGTATATGAAGTGATTTAGGCAAGTCTAGTCCTAAGGTACTGCCATTATAGGAAGGGGTTTGAGAACAGTCCGTTCAAAAGTCTCATTTGTACATATCAAACCCTAGGCCCCGGGTTAATCGTAGCCACCGAGGCCTACCTAGCCAACCCGTAGATGCTCGTAATGAAATGACATAACGCCGAGAGAAGGTTCACCTCCATGAAATAATCGGAAAACAGAGGCAGGTCGGATCTCCAATCCGCAATACTTTTGGTTGAATCCCGCCGATTGACCGAATCAGAGAACAAGAATTAAAGAGAAGACATTTCAATCCGCCGAAACTGGATACCTTATTCCTTGGCGTCCACCTTCTTGGCAGGGTGATCACCACCGTTGGTGCCCTCATCCTCACGGGAGCGCTTCTGGGTGCTCTGCACGACCGGGACACCACTAGAATTAAAGTCAGCATTTATTCATTCACTGCGAACATCAGATCAGTTTGACTTACCGAGAGTCCTTCTGGGCCTCACGGGGAGCCTGGAAGCCATTCTGCTGGTCCTCGGTGCGGCGTTCGCGCCAGTCACGACCATCATTGTCGTTGCGGTCACGACCACCATCACGGCCGCCACGGCCACGGCCACCACCACGGCCACGACCGCCGCGACCACCACGACCGCCACGTCCACCACGGCTACCACCACGGCCGCCGCTGTTGCGAGCGTTGGAGGGGTAGACATTGCCGTTCTTGATCTCCTCGACCTTCTCGTCGCAGTACTCCTTCTTGCTCTTGAAGACCAGGTCATTCTCCTTCCACTGGGGCTTCTTCTCCAGAGCGAGGAATGCCTTCTGCTTCTCCTCAGACTCGAACTCAACAAAGATGCTGCCCTTGAAGGTCTTGTCGTTGTGAGTGCGGCGCAGGCGGATGGCGTTTGTAGGACCGTAGGGGGCGAAAAGAGCTTCGATGTCGAGCTGTGTAGTGGGCTCTTCCTCACCAAAGCCGAAGCCCTTGGCGTAGATGGAGCGAGCCATGGAGGCATCCTCGAAGACCTTGATGGCCTTGGCATCGTGCTCGTTCACGGACTCGGGCAGAGGGACCTTGCGCTTGACGGCGGTGTCGTTCTCAGTCAGCTCGACGTTCTCGGCGGTCTTGAGAGCCTCGACGATCGCGCTGAAGGGTTGGAAGCGGCGCATGCGCTTGAAAGAGTGAAGGAGCTCGAGGGGCACGGCGTTGTTGGCGCTGCCGCCAACCTTGGAGAGTAGGAACTTGTCCATGGGGAGGTTAGAATCGGAGAAGTAGAATTCGACCTAGGGTGTGCGCATTAGTTAAGGTCTAGTGAGGGAGCGTTTCCAATGGTCATACCTGCTTGCGGATCTGCACAGGGTCGTCGGTCACCTCCTGGGTGGAGGGATCGAACTTGGCGTTGTTCTGGCGAGGGCCACGGCCACCGCGGCCATCGCGCTGGAAGCTGCGGGTCTCGCGCTTCTCAGTCTGGGACTCTGTAGTCTTCTCCTCGGCCTTCTCAGACTTCTCTCCGAGCTTAGCAGCTTCGGCGACAATGCGGGCCTCATCGGCGTCCTGAGCGGGCTGCTCGGAGGCGCCTTCCTCCTTCAGTTCGGCGAGGACATTCTGAACATCCTTCTCAGCCTCGGTGTTGACAACGGGGGTCTTTTGTTCTTCGGCCATAGTTGCGAATTGTATGTGGAGACTATTTCAGATGTTGAAAAAAAAAATGATAAGCAGGGAGGTTCGACGCGATGGAAATGAGTCAGGGAAAGCAGAAAGTCAACACGGGATCGGAGGGGATTTATAGACAACCTGGGGACATGTGGTAACAATACCTTTATAGATTGATCAATGCGCTATTCAGAATATTATTGCGCTTGTGACAATATCGCAGCGGGGAGAATCTGGGAAATTTTTTTGAGCTCCATTGGCGCCTGAGGCATGAACTAGTCCGCGATTGGTTAGCGTGAATTCGAACTATTCCATTTTGGGCAATTCGACTTTCTGTATTCATTGTCTCCATTATCTGCATTATATTCGAAGAATTGGAATAACAATAGATGAATAGAAGTATGAATAGAAAGTTCTCAGGCGGAAGTATCAGTTTGGCCCCTAGTCCCTTCATTATGTACTCATATTTTTCGTCAACATCGTCAAAGTGCAAGGACCTCCGGCACATCGCACCTTCCCCAAGGCCGTGACCAAGTGGTTGATCAATATGCTGGCTCCATTTCCCTCCCTTCTCCCCGGGTGACCTAATTTCCTTCTCATCCTGTCACAGAGCATTCACTCTTATCAAATATCAACACATCCATGGATATCTTCAGTTGAATATTCTTTCCAAGACGATTAGTTGTAAGTATCGGTCTGTCACATCTGAGGTCCCCAATTCAATTCCGCTAACGAAACGTGATGTCAAGGCCGTTATTCTCCACTTACAATACCTTCGGACCCTTCAACCTTCACTTGAAGTGCTCTTTTCAACGTTAGAAAGCAGGTTCACATCAAAATGATACTATTACAAAGGGATTCGTCTGTTGAGGAGACCTGGCCCGCCAAAGATGTATGCTCTCCCCTATCTGGGCTTGGGATACTATCCTGACCATCCTCGACAGATAATCTACCTCTCGATCGTCGGCCCATTGATGCTTGCAGCCCTGTTCGAATGGATTCTGTGGCTCAGCGCCTTCATCTACTGCCTGATCAAGGTGTGGATGAAAGCAGACCATTGGAGTATAAGAGTTCTGGCCGTGGTGATGATCTTCTTGTTCACAGTGATACGGTAGGTTTATTGGACGCTGGGAGCTCACTGCCTAGCAGCTTCATCCAGGGACATCCACTGACGAAACATATGATAGACTGGCGTTCCTTCCAGTCATGCTCGTGACACTGCCGTTGCCGCCACAGATCACGGTTGACTTACCCCACGAGATGGTGCATGGGTTTCAAGTGTTTGCATTCTGGGCCTTTTCTGTTCTTCTGATCGGCCCATGGCTATTCTGTGTTTACGGTCTCACCACCAATTCACTGGGGAGGAAAAAGAGGATCAAACGAGTGCTTGATGATAGGACGGCCCCGAAGACTGTGGTTGTCATGCCAGTATACAAGGAGGACCCAAGTGTCTTGATCAAAGCCATCAACTCCGTGGTTGACTGCGACTACCCTGCAAATTGCATCCATGTATTTCTTTCATATGATGGTGGCAAGGTGGACGAGCCGTATCTCCGCGTCCTCGACCATCTCGGTATTCCGATCACGCTTGAGAGCTATCCTCAGAGCATTGACTGTGTTTATAAGGGTGCACGGATCACGGTATCTCGCTTCAAACATGGCGGTAAACGACACTGCCAAAAGCATACTTTCAAGCTTATCGACAAGGTTTATGCTGAGTACCTGAAGAGACATGACAATCTGTTCGTTCTTTTCATCGATTCCGACTGCATTCTTGACCGAGTCTGCTTGCAGAACTTCATGTACGACATGGAACTTAAGCCAGGCAGCAAGCGGAATATGCTTGCAATGACGGGCATCATTACGTCGACGACGGAGAAAAACAGCTTGCTGACGATTCTTCAAGACATGGAATATGTCCATGGTCAGCTTTTTGAACGATCTGTTGAGTCTGGCTGTGGTGCAGTGACTTGCCTCCCTGGAGCTTTGACTATTTTACGCTTCTCCGCTTTCCGCAAGATGGCCAAGTATTACTTTTCGGACAAGGCCGAGCAATGCGACGATCTCTTCGACTACGGAAAATGTCATCTTGGGGAAGACCGATGGCTCACTCACCTGTTCATGATTGGCGCCACGGAGCGGTATCAAATCCAACTATGTATGAGCGCCTTCTGCAAGACCGAAGCGGTCCAGACCTTTAGTACTCTCTTGAAGCAACGCCGACGATGGTTTTTAGGTTTCATCACCAACGAGGTTTGCATGATCACTGATGTCCGGCTCTGGGTGCGCTATCCCCTTCTGTGTCTGGTGCGATTCATGCAAAACACGATCCGAACAACCGCACTGCTCTTTTTCATCATGATCATCGCACTGATTACAACCTCAAAGAAGGTTAAGGATCTTCCTGTGGGATTCATGGGGGTCTCCTTGGGGTTAAATTATTTACTCATGCTATACTTTGGCCTGCGTCTCGGACGGTATAAAGCCTGGCTTTATCCCATCATGTTCATTGTGAATCCCTTCTTCAATTGGATTTATATGGTCTATGGTATTTTCACAGCCGGTCAGCGAACTTGGGGCGGACCACGGGCGGATGCTGCCACTGCTGATGATCATACCACACCAGGAGAAGCGGTTGAACGGGCAAAAGAGCAGGGCGATGAGTTTAATGTGAACGTCGATACATTCCGCAACAGCCTTGTGCGCCGGAGATCCGTCCCCATCCGCCCATCGGAGAATGTGGAAGGTCGATTTGCACCTGCCAAGCAGCTGCTTGATGGGTTTTATGTCAACACTGCCGGCCCTGGGCCCGCACTTGCACGGATGGTCAACGCGATGGAAAATCCCGAAAATTCCCAGTACCAGTTACCTCCTCACTTGCGCCAATCGACTGACTCTGTGTTCAGTACATCATCGGATTGCGGCTCTAGCTCGATTGCCACGCCACAGAACGTGGAAACCCTCCTGATGGGCGAGGAAGACCAAAAGAAGCTCTATTATGCCCGCCAAGGCCGGGCATCAACGGCGTCGGTGAGCGTCGCTGGTCACAATTCGGAGAACCGCTTTGATGATGGAGTCACTCTTCAGCCTATGGTTTCTGCATCCGAGCACGATGGCTTGGGACTCACCCACCCACCAGGGGCATACCACACTGGGCGCTCTGAAAATATGCCTCCGGACTACACAGAGCCAGAACGAATGGTGCCCAGCTACTTGGCGCCGAGATGCTTTCAAACCCCGTGACCCACCTCATGATATTATTGTCTAACAGGAACATATGTACCACGAGCATGACGTCAGTTTTCATCCTTTTCCTCTTTTTCCCCTTTTTTCGCACTTTTTTTCGTTTTTGTTTTTTTCAGTGCGACTCCTTCGCCGCAGCATGGCTATTTTGGTCATCCTATTCTTATGTTTTTCAGCCTGGCGGTTTTGTTTTGTCTCGCTTCTATAGGTTTTAGAATCCAAAACAACATTCAAGCCCAAGAACATATGATGTAGCCAATGATCCACCGTAGATTCCTCATAGGGCGGTGATCAAATTTTTTTTCTGCCAGGCAACAGTGGGCGGTGAAGGTGGGTAGTCCAGCAGCCACCAGAAGATTCGATGAGGTACCAGCATGGTCCGGATGCTAAGAAAGGTATATAGACCAGTCGGAGAGAGGGAAATGAATGAAAGAAAGCACACTCTGACACATTTTACGTTATCCATTTATACCCCAAATTTGAAATCCTTTAGTTCGGCGCCTAAAGATCAGCCAGACCGCTTGACACTTGGTTCATCGCCCCTCCAATAATAGTGGAGTGGCGTGCAAATTCTCCCCTCCGACTTCTCTCACTTTTCTTCCTTTGAATCTTCCATCTCCCTCTACCCCCCCTACCTCCCATATCCCCCTACTTTCTTCCATAATGAGTGTCGTCGGCATAGATTTGGGTGCGCAAAGCACCAAGATTGGTGTTGCCCGCAACAAGGGCATTGACATTGTGCGTGTTACCCCACGGTCTTGATCCAGACTTGCGGTCTTCTTTCGGGATCAATCATGACCTCACAAATTTGAGCAATTGCGCTAACTACTTGTTGTTGACATTATAGATTGCCAATGAGGTTTCTAATCGTCAGACCCCGTACGTCCCCCAAACCCCCGCTGTCCACCAGATAATCGAATACTGATTTATATTCTTCTAGCTCCGTCGTTGGATTCACACCTCGCAGCCGAAACCTCGGTGAGGCCGCCAAAGGTGCGGAGATCTCGAACTTGAAGAACACTGTCGGCTCCCTTAAGCGCCTGATCGGCCGTTCTTTCAACGACCCCGATGTCGCCATCGAGCAGGAATACAACACATGCACCCTGGTCGACGTCAATGGCCAGGCTGGTGTCGAGGTCAACTACCTCGGCAAGAAGGAAAAGTTCACAGCGACTCAGTTGGTCGCTTCCTACCTTTCCAAGATCAAGGACATCACCGCCAAGGAACTGCGCGCTCCCGTCTCCGACGTTACTGTCAGCGTTCCTGCTTGGTTCACTGATGTGCAGCGCCGTGCTATGATTGATGCTGGTGATATTGCCGGTCTCAACATCCTGCGTCTCATCAACGACACCACCGCTACCGCTCTCGGTTGGGGTATCACCAAGCTGGATCTCCCCGGCCCCGAGGAGAAGCCCCGCCGTGTGATGTTCATCGACATTGGTTACTCCGACTACACTGCCTCCATTGTTGAGTTCCGCAAGGGTGAACTCAACGTTAAGGCTACCGCCTACGACCGTCACTTCGGTGGCCGTAACTTCGACAAGGCTGTGACTGAGCACCTCGCCGTCGAGTTTAAGGAGAAGTTCAAGGTTGACATCCACACTAACGGCAAGGCCTGGACCCGTACCCTGGTCGCCGCCGAGAAGCTCAAGAAGGTCTTGTCCGCTAACGCCCAGGCACCTCTGAGCGTTGAGTCCCTTATGGATGACACTGACGTCCGCGCTATGATGAAGCGTGAGGAGCTTGAGCTCATGGTCAAGCCTCTCCTTGACCGCCTGACTGTTCCTCTGGAGCAGGCACTCTCCGAGGCCAAGCTTCAGATTGAGGACATTGACCAGATCGAGATGGTTGGTGGCTGCACCCGTGTCCCCTCTATCAAGGACACCATCAGCAAGTTCTTCGGCAAGGGTCTGTCTTTCACCCTGAACCAGGATGAGGCCATTGCCCGCGGTTGTGCTTTCAGCTGTGCTACTCTCTCCCCCGTTTTCCGTGTCCGTGACTTCGCCGTTCACGACATTGTCAACTACCCCATCGACTTCACCTGGGAGCAGTCCCCCGAGATCCCCGATGAGGACACCAGCCTCACCGTCTTCAGCCGTGGCAATGTCATGCCTTCCACCAAGATCCTCACTTTCTACCGCAAGCAGCCCTTCGATCTCGAGGCCCGCTACTCCGACGTCGCCGCTATGCCCGGCAAGGTCAACCCCTGGATTGGCCGCTTCTCCGTCAAGGGCGTCCACGCTGATGCCAACAACGACTTCATGATTTGCAAGCTCAAGGCCCGTCTCAACCTGCACGGTATTCTCAACGTCGAGTCTGGATACTACGTCGAGGATATGGAGGTCGAGGAGCCCGTCGAGGAGGAGAAGAAGGAGGGTGACATGGACACCGACTCCAAGGAGGAGCAGCCCAAGAAGACCCGCAAGGTTAAGAAGCAGGTTCGCAAGGGTGATCTCCCCATTACCTCCGCCACCGGCGGCTTCGACCAGGCCACCAAGGAGGCCTGGACCGAGCGCGAGAACGCCATGTACATGGAGGATAAGCTTGTCGCCGAGACCGACGAGAAGAAGAACGAGCTCGAGGCCTCCATCTACGAGCTCCGTGACAAGATCGACGGCGTCTACGCCGAGTTCGCCAGCGAGGAGGAGAAGGAGAAGTTGAAGGCCAAGCTCATGGACACCGAGGTGAGTTCGAACCAGCATCTGTCAATAATTATTCTGATCAACCATACTAATGCATCATCTCAGGACTGGCTCTACGAGGATGGTGAGGACGCCACCAAGTCCGTCTACGTCGCCAAGATGGATGACATCCGCTTCATCTCCGGCCCCATCATCCAGCGCTACAAGGAGAAGGTCGAGGCCGAGCGTGATGCCGTCCGCAAGGCCGAGGAGGAGGCCGCCGCTAAGCGCCGCGCCGAGATCGAGGCCAAGAAGGCTGAAGAGAACGCCAAGAAGAGCACCGAGGGTGACGCCGAGATGAAGGATGCCCCCGCCGAAGGCGAGGCCCAGGACGAGACTGAGGAGAAGCAGTAGATGCATTCCCACGATAATGGAATGATTTACTGATGTGTTTTCTATTTGTTTTCGGGTTGGGTATGAAAAACCCGATCCCAAAACTGCGCTTTACTCTGATTCATTACCAAAATTTGGATCAGGGTAAATCGCCGCGTTATGACGAAAAGGACCTTTTTAAGAGATGTTTCATGGAGCTAGAGATCTCGACCGGCTTTTAATCGTTGGCCACTTTTTTTTTCTTGTTCTAATGGCAAACGGTTATGATGTAGATCGTTCCTGTTCCCTTGGATGTTTATGAATAGATGAAAATATACTCAATGCCTTTGTCTTCAAATTTTGGGACCCTATAGAATAAGTATCGGCATGTAAGTATCGGCATGTCTCATTGTGGCACGTTATCCCTATCGCACCTTCGCATGTTGGATTCAACGTCGAAATGCAGTCTTGGCATCGCTGCCAATTATCAACCTCGCTTTCTCCCTAACCTCCTTTCTAGGCTATTGGGAGTGAACATATTGCCGCTACTTTTGGTGAGACTATGAAAGTTCACATGGACGAAGCCTTGAGAATATTGATCAATGGAAGAACTAGGCAAAGTAAAGATCTGAAACTTGAGTCCCAACCACCCATCGAAATGTATGTTGGCATTTCCTGGTGATCAATGTCTGTCTGCCATAACAAGGGTTGATATTTCAAAAACAGCGATTCCGAGATACGATGAAGCAGTGAACTCGTGAAGGCAACAACCTGACTTTGGTGAGCAGCAGTTTGGACGGCGGCCCAGGACAAGTAACCCCTACCTATTCAAGGGCTTTGACGGTCAAGCATGCTTTGAAATCGTCTGTGCGACTTCAAGTACCAACCCTCGTGTTCCGACTCCTTAAAAACATCCAAGCCAGTCTTAGACTCCAGATATTCCGGCCACTCCTTGGGGAACCAGCCACGAAGTTCCATCGTACTCAAGTCCTGGAATCTCCCAAGCGCTCGCACGAATTCAACATCCAACGCTGCTCCCCACTGGTTGGCACTGGGCTCAACGACAAGGAACACGTCAAGTGCCTGGAGACCGACAGCTTCTGTGGATAGTTTATTCAACAATGCAGGCCATTCTAGGTGATAGGCCGGCCGAACGTAGAGATCAATCTGGCCTAGGCTTTGCATTAGGGATGGGTTGAGGTTTCAAGCCATTGTAAACCAATCACAGGGTCCTCGATTTGGAATATATTCCTAGAATAAAACCCGGGCGAGGTTTGATGGTGGGTACGTTGAGGATCTGTAATGTGAATCGGTGAGGCTTGCAACATGTCAATGGGCATGATAGGCATGATGGAGTTTCTTTTAGGTGATGGAAGCACACAAGTGGGATGTAGGATTTGAGAAAGTGAGATGGAGAAAAAGGATAAACTTGGATTTTAAACAAAATATAAGATCAGATAACTTTTTTATACGAAGTGTATGTGACTATCAAACCCTTGGTCCCTATTTGAGGCTTTATCGTTACGGCAGTTCTACTGACACTATGGGGAAACTTAATTATCATAGCAGGTATAGCAATCATATAAAGCATGGCAATTATCATTTGGGAGGAGACAAGGCAAAGACCAAGACCCACCTGGTGCTTGTTGTGAAGTGGTAGAGGCTGCCCTATCACGGGTCCATGCTCCTAAAGGACGGCTTCCCGCAGATACTATGGAGATAATGACGATATTTCACAATTAAGAAACAAACCCCTTATTATGGTGCGCATCAAAGACCAGAAGCAAAGCTCACAATCCCAACTTTGAAAAGAATAGTGTGTTGGTGGGTTAAAGACCTCGCGTTTGAGTGTTACGTGTTGACCATTCTAGATGCCTCGCGTGACTATTATCTCACCAAACTTGCCTTACTCCTTCTCCTCCCTCTGTTTAACCCAATTCTCTCTCTCTCATCCTTCTCTCTCTAACATCCTTCTCTCTCTTTCTCCCTTTTTCTCCACGCTCTTTGACCAGCCATATCTTCTTACATGGTACCAGACTTCCAAGTTTCAATCTATCTCTCAACATGGCGCAAGGTCGAGACAAGCGAATGATCCTCCAACTCCTGCTCGAGGATCTAGATGATCTTGAGAACAGGCAGAAAGGAAAACAGGCCGCAGGAAAGGAAACAGATCTTGAAATTGCCATCGCGTGCTTGAGGGAGAATATTCGGATCACACAAATTTCCATCGACGACGAGATATTGGCGCTTAGCACGAGTACCGCAATTGCCACCGACCAAAAGATTCTGACATCTCTTCAACACGAGGAAAGAGTTGCTAATCAGGACCGCCAATTCGCTCTCGCTCTGAGCAATGGAACCTTGACCTCTAATAACATTTCAAATTCCTCGCTCGTAACCGGGACCACATCTGAAGATGACGATGACGACGCCGTTTCCATTGTTATGGGGGATCTCATGGGTCGAATGACTATGAGCGACAAAGCATCTAATAACGGGGAAGGCTCCTCGCGGATACACCCATCCCGGACAAGCAGCCTTATGAGAGAATGTGCGTCCTGCTTCACAAAGGTCAATTTCATTATGTTTAAGGGCTCGTGTGGCCACGAGTTTTGTCGCGACTGCACGAGACAGATGTTCCTCGGTGCCATCAAAGATGAAGAGTTGTACCCGCCGCGTTGTTGTGGGAATGTCATTCCGCCTGGAGTTGCGTTGAGAATCCTCAACTACGACGAACTCCGGAATTTCAGCGAAAGGGCCCTTGAATGGACGGCGAAGGATCGTCTCTACTGCGCCGATCCGACATGTTCGAAATTTATCCCTCCATTCGCTATCCAAAACGAGCACGGCACCTGCGTCGAATGTCATCAGCAAACACATGTACCATGCCGCTCCCTCGCCCACCCTCGTGTCGATTGCCCAATGGACGAACCTCTTCATGCTATTCTAGAAATGGCGGATACCGAGAAATGGAAGCGATGCTTCAACTGTCGAACTATGGTAGAGCTTCACCACGGCTGCAACCATATGACCTGTCGGTAAGCGATGTCTCTTACAACCAACATATTATAGCACATGAAAAGAAGCTAATGATTGGTAGTTGTGGACGCGAATTTTGCTATGTGTGTGGCCTGGTTTGGAAATCATGCGAGTGTCCACTTTGGCACGAGCACAGGCTTGAGGAAATGGCAATTCAAGCGGTGGATGAGGAGGTCCCGGCCAACGCCAATATTCATGTTCGACAGAACGCTTTTGACCGGATAGTCGAGGACCTGCGGCACCACGAGAACAACGGCTGCGAACACCACAGGAACTCGCAATGGGTTTGGCGTAACACTGGAAGTTTGCAGTGTGAGGTGAGAAATCATTACCTGCCTGAATACATCTTCATGTGCACAAGTTGCCGAATGCGAGCCTGCAATCGTTGCCGAAGACACAGATTGCGGTAGTTCTCTGCCATTGCTTCTTGCTTTGCAGGCCTGTTGGCCTGTAGGAAGAAGCTGAGAAGACAACCGAAGGGGGTTTGCTGTGGCTTTTGGTGAAAGAGTTTCCGGTTCATTCATTCATACGAAGTATGCGTGGTGATAGTGGAAGGAAGGGCGTCATTTTCAACTGTTGGTTTGTCGGATTTCTTCTTGGGCCTTAGGGCTCCTCGAGCTAACCCGCATCTGATTCTTGTTACTTTGAGCGAACATGTTCCGCTCGCAGTTTGGGTGCAATTATTTTCTGGACTCCAAAAATCCTTTTTTTGCCTCATTCGATCAGCGGAGGTAATATTCATGTAAAGGTTTTGCCTTTAGAGCTCCCTGGAATTTCAAATCAATTATTTTGTCGGTTTCTAGGTGTATATCTTCAATTTGTGCAGTACCCTGTCTAGAACGAACTGCGAACTGTAGAATAGTCCAGTTATAAGGGTATTTCATCGTACATAGTCTCATAGCCTTTTCATTGGATTGGGCATGGAGCGGTTGCCTTACTGCCTGAGACACAATTTCACATGAATTTTATACATATCACGTGCTGGCTCCTCTACGGCTGCTTATCTCCGTGCTGACAAACCCTAACCCCGTGGAACCGGGTCGAATTCGCCCGCGCCTGCCTATTCGGGCCATATAAACGGTTTTTCTTGTCGCGAGCTCTTTCCTTACGAGCTCTTCCTCTACGATCGTCAATATAATCATACGCTATAATGGACTCTCCTAAGGAGCTAACTGTCCACCACCATGGGACCGCGCACATCATCCAAGTCTCCGCCTCAGCAACACTACAAGACCTCTCCTCCGAGATAGAGCGCATCCTCAACATCCCCATGGACAACCAAAAGCTCCTCATAGCCCCAAAGCCAGGGATGCAGAAAGCACCATTCCCACCAACTCCTCTCGACGCAATTCTTCAAACCTCCTCCCCAAAGTTCAAGATCACCCTCCTCGGCACCCCCGCCAAAGCAATCGCCGATCTCCACCAACAATCCGCCAGCGAACAGCGACGACAAGAATCACGAGCTGCCGCCCTAAGCGCCGCAAGACGCAACAAACAAACACCATCTTCCAGCCGTAGCGGCGGCATCCACACCATCTCATCCTCAAGCAATAACTACACCTTCCACCGTCTCCTCCCACTATCCTACCTCCCAAACCCAGACCGCTCCCTCGACTTCCTCAAACGCCTCCGCGACGACCCAGGCATCCGCGCCGCCATGATAAAACACAAGTTCTCCGTCCCGCTCTTGACGGAAATGAACCCGGCAGAACACACGACGAGCGAGTCGCGGACGCTAGGTCTGAACCGGAATAAAGGCGAGGTGATCGAGTTGCGTCTGCGAACGGATGCATATGACGGATACCGTGATTACCGTACTATTCGGAAGACGCTGTGTCATGAGCTTGCGCATTGCGTGTTCGGACCTCATGACCGTGACTTCTGGGATTTGACGTCGCAGATTGAGAAGGAGGTTGACCGTGCTGACTGGAAGTCTGGTGGGAATCAGTTGTCTAGTCAAGAGTTTTATAATCCTGGTGATTGGGATAACGTTCAGGGTGGTGAGGAGTTTGATGAGTGTGGGTGGACTGGTGGAGAGTTTGTCCTTGGTGGATTGCAAGGCGACTCAACTGGAGGCCGGGGTGGAGATGGTGCTTCTGGCGGGACGCTTTCTCGTCGGGAAATCATGGCGCGGGCTGCGGAGGAGAGAATGAAGAGGGAGAGTCAGACCGGGAAGCAAGATGATGCTAAGTGATATCATTGTCGCTCATTTGGTGCACTATTCTTTTCATGATTTATGAGTTCTTGCTTTTAAACTACATAGCCTTTGATACCATACATATTCTTCGTTTGTAATTAACTCATTTCTGTACATTGGAGATCGTATATTTTGTCGCGTAATTAGACTAATCTCGGAATATTTACAGCTGCTCGTTGACAAAGAGACCAGCCATACCCTGTCCAGTTCCAATACACATGGAAGTGACCAGAATCTTACTCTTTGTCCGGCGAGCCTCACTCAGAATGGTCGCAATCTGGCGCGCACCTGTAGCGCCGAGCGGGTGACCGATGGCAATAGCACCGCCACGGGGGTTGACCTTGGCGTGGTCAAGACCAAGGGTGTTAACACAGTAGACGGCCATAGAGGCGAAAGCCTCGTTGATCTCGTAGATATCGATATCATTCTTATCAAGCTGGAACTTGCTCAGCAGCTTGGGGATAGCGGCAGTTGGGCCGATACCCATCACGCGAGGGGGCACACCGGCAACGGTGGCGCCACAGAACTTGGCGAGGATAGGCTGGTTCAGCTCGATAGCCTTGGAGCGACGCATGAGAAGAACAGACGCGGCACCATCGGTAACCTGGCTGGAGTTTCCACCAGTGGACTTGTCACCGAACTGCGGGAAGGCAGGGCGAATCTTGGAAAGGGACTCGAAAGTAGTACCGGGACGAATACCATCATCGCGGGTCAGAGTAACCTCCTTAACCTCGCCAGTCTTGGGGTCCTTAACCTTGACAGTGATCGGAGCAATCTCGTCATCGAGCCAGCCATTCTTCTGAGCAACCTCAGCACGACGGAACGATTCAGCGGCATATCGGTCCTGCTGCTCGCGGGGGATATTGAAGTCCTTTCCGATGTTCTCGGAAGTCTGACCCATGGGCTGCATGCAGTCGGCGGCCTCCTGGTTGCGCAGGACCTCCTCGTGGAAGGGCTGCTCCAGTCGGTCGCCAGCGGCGGACATCAGCTCCGCACCCATAGCGACACCGATGTCGATGGCGCCCAGTTGGATCTGGTTGGCGATATCCTGAACGGCCTTCAGTCCAGACGAGCAGAAGCGGTTCACTGTTGAGGCGCCAGCTGTGTGGGGGATGCCGGCGGCAAGAGCTGCGGCGCGGACCATGTAGGCGGCTTTGACTTCGTTGACCTGTCTTTAGGGTTAGAATATTCCATCTATAGATTTGTAGAGTAGAGAAAAGAGATTAAACATACGTTGCCGAGGCAAACATCCTCGATCAGAGCAGGGTCAATCTGTGACTTGGCCAGAGTCTGCTTCAACAGGGCGTAGAGGATGTAGTCCAACTCTGTGTCCTTGAACCCGCCCTTACGCGCCTTGGTCAGGGGTGTGCGGATTGCTAGGGTAATAACCACATCGTCGGGGTTCTTCTGTGTACTGCGTTTGCTTGTTAGACTCATAAAGCACAACTGAGTTCGTTTGAGGACTTACATAGCAGCGAGGCCGCTGGTGGCGCCGGGCTTGAGGTGGCTCAGGAGCGAGTTTAAACGATCTGCGGCCATGATGTATGGAGGTGGAGAGACTGGGTAAATTATATAGTTAGTCTTCTGCTCTTTTTCCCTTCTGCGACTTGTTTTGTTCAACATGCCGGTATTGGCATGGAAGTTTTCGGTGTTAATGCGGGGAAGCTTTGATGTGCGGAGATTTGGGCGAGGGAAGTGAAAACAAGTAAATCACGCGCTGGGCAAGAGAAGAACTTACAATTTTACAGAAGAGTAGGAGTGAAACGAGGAACAAGATAAGCAAAGAAGGAAGGGGAGTTAAGGAGGAGGAGTTAAAGAAGTATGAAGAGAAGAGAAGATCTCCGCTTCGCCCGAGGCTGCCGAGGTTCATTTCGCCTATCAGGTTATCCGGTAAATAAGTACCCGGTACCTCTAATTTGCCCCATAATCCCTAATTGTAAGAAGTACCTAGTACTTTAACGAGGTCTATGGACTTAGCCTGTGGAGATGCCTAGGCAACTCGGTTGATTAAAGTGTTAATCCCGTTGAATTATGGGGTAAATCATTTAATTCTTAGTGTATGGATAAAAGTAGTCCATGCCATTGTTTCTTTAGTTCTTTGCGCAGCTGGGTATACTCGGCTTTCTGCTCTTGGTCATGTCGGCTTTCTTGCTCCTTTCGCTCTTGCAGGAGGATCTCGAGCTCGTTTTTTGTGAGTACGGCTAGTTGTTCGTCCTTAAATGCGATGTATTCTGTTGCTTGTTCGATCGAGGTGTCCTCGCTCATGTCGATAGTAATCGGCTCTACTGATCTGCCAATGGGATCTGCATGTATACACTAGGAGCGATAGCTAAATGCTTATGCTCAGATGATAAATTCATGCGTTATTATACAGGGAAATATGATATACCTAACTTCTTAACTATCACTAATATGTACCCACCATTATCTCGTCGCGCAGCCAATCCTCAAATCTTCCCTCGTGGGCTTTGGGGTCATTATCTTCCCAGTTGTATGAACCAGTGTGATAATTCAAAATCTCGAAATACCTTCAAATGATAAGCCCAACTCAATATACCTCAGATTGGGAAGATACATACATTTTGCTCTTCCATTCGTCTGTGGTCATTTCTGAGTCTAACAAAGACCAATCAATTTGTTCCTCACATTCGGGTTCGTCGTTACAATCCGAATATGTCGAAACGTATGGATGGGTTAGGGCATCTGCCGCTGTGACTCTCTTTTGCGGATCTATATCAAGCATTTTCTCCAAGAGATGAATGGCTAGCAAAGTCAGTATCA
This sequence comes from Penicillium samsonianum, assembly GCF_028829775.1. Classification (NCBI taxonomy): domain Eukaryota; kingdom Fungi; phylum Ascomycota; class Eurotiomycetes; order Eurotiales; family Aspergillaceae; genus Penicillium; species Penicillium samsonianum. Next base: position 3,469,884 of record NW_026643260.1, on the reverse strand, counting down.
TTGGAGGTAGACAAATCAGGAGGCACTTGATATCAATCAAGATCTCAACCGACATACCTTCGGGGTCAACATCTCCTAGGGTAGCTCCGAGTGATCGGGGTTCTGTTTCAGGTAGAGAGTCCACAAACTTCATCGTCTATAACTTGTAGTCAGTATCTTATCTTCCATATCTGACCCGGCGGTTTAGAATTCGGTCATACAATGTCGCTGTAAACTGTCTCCATAATCTCTTTGGGTGGCTTCCCAAATATCTCAGTGATCAGTTTGAAATGATGCACGTTGTCTTTTCCCGGTAAGAGGACTTTGCCTAGGAGCATCTCTGCCAGGATGCAACCAGTGCTCCAAATATCCACCGCATAGTTGTATCTCTGCCAAGTCAACATGATCTCTGGAGCTCGGTAATATCGTGTTGAGACATAGCCAGTCATCTGATGATCTTGTTCTCGAGCTAGACCAAAGTCACAAATCTTCAAATCGCAGTTTTCTTTGATCAAAATGTTGCTAGGTTTGAGATCACGATGGATCACACCAGCAGAGTGCATGAATTTTAACCCTCGCTGAGATAGTCAGTTACACTGACATTTCCCAGATAACTCGGGCAGACATACCAGCAGCTGGTAGGTGAAGAACTGGATGAACTTGCCCTCCAATGGCTTCGACCTTGATTGGATCAAATGATGAAGGTCTGTCATGCAACAGTCCATCACAAGATAACTGTATTTCAAAATGTTTAGTATAATTGAATTTGGGGAATATAGAAGTCATTCACGTACAGATCTTCCGCTGGTGAGATGAAGATATCAGACATGTTGATCAACTGTTGGCGGTTAGTGTTCACGTTCATACTTCATCTCTTTTTCTGCACATGCATTGTCATGTTTCAGCTGCTTCATCAAGTGAATCTCACGATACGTGCGCTTGACCCGGGCAGAGCTATCAAAGGGATTCCCTATCTTCTTTATGGCAACCGTTCGGTTGGCCATTGAATCATGCGCCGAGCTGATACTGGATGTTAGTGGTCTTACGGTACGAATAGAATATACAAGGGGATATACCATATTACTCCAAAGGCACCCACACCTCGCGCTTGCAAGTCTGTATACCTGTCGGTAATTTGAAGGGCGGTGCCCATGATTTTATGTGTGACGAATGTGGCCATGATCCCAAAGTTACAGATGTGAAGAAGATTGAATGAATTGCCAGAATAGAGAACTCGAGGATAAGGAGTTCCCGATATACTATAAACCATATACAAAGTACTATAATTAGGTGCCTTCCCAAGGTTCCAAGGTTGTTCTTGCCAGGCCTAGGCCGCGTTGTGGCTACGTCATAGCATGGATATTCCCATGTGATTGGCCGTTTGGCCGTTTTGGATTCTTGATTCCCTGGTATTTCCAAGTTGAGTCCCCACGTATCCATGGATGTTGAATCCAGCCGGTTATTACAGCCGACCCAATAGAGCCTTATCAGCAGATCCCCGAGATCTACATCGTAGGCCGAGCCAGTCAAAGTATATATACCAACCTTGTGGAAGTAGTGGACGTCACCTAGCTTGATTCCTATCAATGTATGTTGTAGGCTTCTGTTTCGCGATTGCGTCAATTATGTCTCAGGTGATTGAATGTGAGAGGCAAAGTCCGATCTTTGCCTTTGAACTTCCCCTTATGCTGGTCAGTGCAAATTGACAGGCCATATCGCATGTGAAGCATCTTTTCTCGGTTTTTCTAGGAGTATTGCAAGTTCAATGAAACCACTGGTACTTCAATTAAAACAGGGCTTAAATCCCTCGTACCAAGGTTATATCGCATCAGCACAAATTGCAGCCAAGCTCAAACCTAAAGCCAAACACCTAACACCATACCATAAAGATCCCCGAGCTAATAAAGCCCATCCGTTCGTCCGTGTCCGTTATCCATGACGTTCCACATCAGAGCAACTGAGGATGTCCAGCATCCTCGTTGCTAATTACGCTACCCACATCAGACCATGTTGGAGTAGCCACACCACCAACAGATCGTCCATCAAGGTCAATAAGAGAACCGTCTGACGTTCCATCCTCGGATCTACCGACATGGCTGAAACTTCCGCTGGTAGAAGGAGCGGCCGAAATATCATTGTGAGACTGAACACTGTCGTGGCCGAAACCATCTAGCGCAGCAAGGTGATTGTGTTCATAGGTTCCGTTGCTTAGCGCATCAGGGTGCGCATAATATACCTGCTGGTGGTCTTCTGTGTGGCTGGAGCCAGATACAGACAAGGGAGAGTTGGGAGAGAATGGATCAAAGAGGCTATCCCCCTCGGGTGCTTCAGACCTAGGTGTGAACTGAATAATAGATTCCGAAGGATGGCTCGAGGGAGCGGACGAGGGGATATCGACATGCAGCTGATTCCGACCCAGCGTAGTTGAAGAGTCGGCCTCGATTTGCTTGCCCCCTCGGCGGAGAGGCTCCGAAGTGCCCAGGTCAACTCCCGTTGAGTTAGCAGTAATTTCTTCGTTGGGTTGAACATCGTATTCGTGGTCTTTTTGTTTACGCAGGTTGCCCTCGTCGTCGACGAGAGCGTCAAAGCTATTATGAGGCTGGCCGGGCTGGCTGGCCTTCCTTCGTGACCCAAGGAGCGTTCCTCGTCGCATGATATCCGCACGAGCAATCCGTCTGCGTTCTTCGGCAATTTCACCAGTCTCCTCAGTCATAGAAATGTCTTGTCTCAACGCTATGTCTTGAGGTTGGATCTCATCGCCGAGGTTGTGCAGGGCTAAGGCGATCTTGCGCCGCGAGGTAGTCACCCATTGTTGAAACTGTGGCGACTCGTACACAGCGATTCCGGCTGCTACAAGCACAGAAACAGTAATGATGAGTCCTGCATGAGAGGTCAGCCTCATCCTCTACATAGTGGGGAACTGATAAGGCCGAGTACACCGCCCGGATGATCCGGGAAGAGGTCGTAGAAGTTCAGGGAAGTAGAGGGCCATACCTTTCGCAAGTGGTGCAGGCATAATGAACCCGAATATTGTACTTGTATCTTTCCTTTCAAAAGTTTTCGAGACTCACCTCCGTCATCCATGGAGCAGAACAAGATGATTCGGTGATGCCTACGTCTTATCCTTACATTAAGGCATGTGACCCGCCAAGCCCTTATCACCGGCCCTAAATACACACCGCTTTGGGCAAAGTTCCCCGCGCGTCAGAGAGATGGACGTGATTGCAAGCTCCCACCTCTTGACTCGATTGTTGTACAGTTCAACTTGAGTGATACCATTATGTCTCGTCAACAGTCGCAGGCCCAACGGCCGTTGTCCCTCACCGAGGAGCTTGAGAAATTGGAGCAGTCCATCACCCTTACAATGCAAGGTAGGGCCAAAAAAGTAAACAAAACAGTCTAGCAGACCGCTCATCATCATGTTCATACAGAGATCGACCACAATTTCAGTCAAGCTCATCGGATAGTTACTACAAGTATATTGCCTCTGGTAGAGCAATATACCGAGCATTCCCGAGATGTCTGGGAAGGTTCCAAGGTCAGCACCACCCGCATATACAGCTATAGACAGCTTTGTTGACTCCCTATAGTTTTGGAAGCAATTCTTCGAAGCTAGTGCCAATGTATCTCTATCCGGCTATGAAGAAAGAAACACCGACGAAGAAACGATGCAGGATCCAACAGCCACGGAGGAAGAGTTGTCCACCGACATAACCCAAAGCACCAGTCTCGACGAGACCATGTCCCACGAGACGCCCTCTTCCCAGCGCCATGAAACACCCCGCCGCGACCAGGCAGACGACGTTGATCTAACAGATCTCGCAATCTCTTCCCATAGCACCCCGCGTGCTCCGGGCCAGCACCACCAGGCCGACGACGACATGACAACCTCCTCAATGGAGTACTCGTCCTCTTACGAGAACCTAAGAAGACAAGTCAACGAATCCGAACCCCCATTCGACCTCCCAGACTCCTCGACCCTCCCATCCACTCCAGGCCGCCAGCTCTTCTTCCCACGCGGCGTATCCGCCACAACCCCGATGTCCTCACCATTCCTCCCGCCCGCGTCGCAGCTCTCCACTCAAGACCGTCGATACCAGAAGACCTCGGACCCAGTACTGCACCAAATGCTCGACAAGACGTACCGGGTGCAAGCCACGCCGCTCGGGAAGGGATTCCGCAACGTGGGCGGCGGCACGAACACTCGACCAAAGTTCAACATCACCCCAAAGCCGGCCGAGACTACCTCCAAGTATGGATATGACGACTCGCCAATTTCGAGCCCGGAGCCAGAGGCGCCACAGCTCCACTCGGAGATTTTTTCATCGCCCATTAAAGGCGTTGACACTCCGGGCACGAACCGCAAGCGACGGACTAGCAGCAATCGCATGCGCGTTACTCCCAGGCCTGGCATGAGTGTTTTGACACCTGCTAAGAAGTCTGCGGGTAAGTCGGCTATGTGGGATAGCGAGGACGATCTGGATTATGACGATGATGAGGATCTTGGGCCGAGTCCTCCTAAGACAATGCAGTTCCACATTCCGCAGAGCCGGTTGATGAGGACACCTGGTAAGATTTGTTCCCTTGGTTTTCTTTTTAATACTCCATCCATGCTAACTTCCTTTGCCCTGGTAGCAAAAGAGGCTTCTAAGCGCATTGTAACCGATTTGCTGGCTACGGCTGGAGCTGGGGACATTACAGATGACTTTGGCGACGACCAAAGCCCAAGTGTGATCCGCCGCATGGAGCGTCTGGAAGATGAAACTTTCTAAATCGACAATCAAAGGAATAAGGCTGACTACAGGTTTTTATCATTGATTCCTGGCATTTCATTTCCATGTCCATTACGTTCTGCTACATTGCCCATATTACAACATAATTGTGACTAAGCACTCACCTACACCCTTTCCCGGTGTAGGTGAGCCCACACCTATTAACAAACCCATACCTGTTAACAAAAAAATCAACATTTCAATTTTAAACCTATTTTTCAGCCACCATACCATCTGGATCTACATATCTAAATAGCTCACTATTAACATCAAGATAATCTCTATCCCCTGATGCCTCTTCTTTTTCTTTGAGAGCCTGATTCGCGCGATGCCAGTAGTCTCGAATCCTTGCGTTCCCAGCCTCATGCCGAATATCCAATTTAGATTCCTTCGTACATCGCCGATACACCTTCGAATTGCCTGCAATTGATGATAATGGACTCTTAGCAGCACCTTTTACCATGCGCTTAGATTTTTTGATAGGAATTTTGTGGCTTTGCATCCTTTTTATCGTTTGTTTTGCAAGTGCTAGGTCTTGGATAGCCTGCTTACCACCACGAATTGCACGGTCTATATGCTTTTGAAGCTTTGGAAGGTCTGGTTCATCGTTCTCGAGTATCAATTGAACCTTATTCTCAACCTTTGAGAATCTTTGATCTGAATTAGGCGGCGAATTCGTTGCCGAACTGGGAAATTCACGGTCTGGTGACGGCGTATGACCATATATCTCAAGGACTGGTTCATCTTCCCAGCCAGGATCAATTTGATCACAAACAATATGTAAATCATAAGGCCAAAGACCTGTATCTCGAAATGATGATTTAATAGTCTGTGCCTTAAAGGTGTCTTTGCGAACTGTTTTGATCATTCGAAGAAAATGTCGTTTATCATCAACATCTCCACCCCATCGTACAATCTCATTGTTCTTTTTTCGGAATTTTTGTTTAAGAACTGAGAATGGCTTGCCATCAAGAGGCTGGCATCGATGTGTTAACTTTGGTATAAACCACCAAGGTATAATGTTGAAGCTTTGGCAAATATGTTCGAATTCCGGGGTTCCATGAGACCCATGATTATCCATAACCAAAATCCTAGGTCTGCCTTTAGCGACTCGCTTTTTAGTGGCATAATGGAAATCTAATAGCCATTGAATAGCAGTTTTATCATCCGTCCAGCCTTTAGCAGTTGGTTTAATAACCCTATAGTTGGTAGGATCATCATCGCCATCGAACCAATCTTCCATTTGTTCGGAACCACGCATTAAAAACCATGGATGCATAACCCAGCCATCGGCAGAGATGCATTCAATGCCGGTAATATTCTGGCCTATTCCACCGGTCGCAATAGTCTCATATTTACGGGTGGAAGCAACATTTTCCTTGGTTCCAATACCAAGCTGAAAGCCAGTCTCATCCCAGTTGTATAGTTCATGGGCCTGGATTTTATTCTTTTTAAGAAACTGGCCAAAAACCTGGTACCAATGAACTAAATCACTGTGTAATTCAGCTTCAATCCTTGCTTTTTCCATTGGTTTTTGTGTGCGTAGAGTAATATGGGGTGGTAGGCGTTGAATGAATTGATAGCCGTACATTTTGCCAACCTGCCGGTCGGAACCACAATGTTGTAAAAGACGATTCGCAGCACCCTCAATATCGATAGCAGTTGGCGGTGTATATACTGAATTAAGGTGCTCAATCCAGCGAATAAGAGAGGCCTCTTGTGAGGAATTTAGGGCCTTTTTGGTAGCTGCACGGCCTTTTCCATTTGTTCTACCGTCCTTTCGGTTTCGAAGCTTCCACTTTGAGACGCCAAAATGAGAGGCTGCGGCCTGAATACTAGTAAATTGGCCTGATTTATAGGATTCGAGGGCATTTGAGAGAAGAATCTCTTCTTTTTCGGAGGAATTCGGCATGGTTTTGATGGTAAAAAATAGGTTTAAAATTGAAATGTTGATTTTTTTGTTAACAGGTATGGGTTTGTTAATAGGTGTGGGCTCACCTACACCGGGAAAGGGTGTAGGTGAGTGCTTAGTCACAATTAGACCTCAAATACCCATGAATAACTATGACGTCATTCCCCAGCGACCACTTTTGCAGATTCATTTCCATTAAAGAGTAGAGAAAGAGAGATAGAGGGCACTGCCTATAGTATTATCATACACGTGGACACAGTAGAACAAATGTCACTTTTGTGGTCTGAGAGAACCCTCGAGACATGAACAAGAAGACAAACGCTTAAGAAATCGTAGGATATGTACTGGCGATGAAGGCCAAGCAAGCAATGTCATCGCCCCCTCCCACCTATCATTGTTGTCCAACAGAGATTTCGGGCTTGGAAGGGAATAGAAAGAAAGTTGGCAGCGATGTCTGCAATGGGTGTCGATCAATGGCGGTCGTGGGGGATGAACAAGAAGCAATAGAGTTATATCTAGGAGCTCTTCTTTTTGTTCTTGGACTCTGTGTCCTTCTTCTCTGTCTTGGAGTCCTTTTCATCACCACTCTCCTCAGACTTCTCCTCCTTCTTCTCTTCACCAGCAGCCTGCTGCTTCTCGTGATTATCATAGAGAGACTGATGCTTCGAGCTCAAGCGCTCCTCCTCCGCAGCAACCATATCCTTCCAGAGATCGCCCTCTGTAGGCTTACCACCCTGGTGAACAGGCTGGTCCTCCTCAACATCCTCAACCCTATTCTTCGCTGCATCGGCCTTCTTCTTCGAGTCCAGCAAGCCGCGACCACGACGCTGATCCGAGATCTCAAATGCAGCCGAAGCACACAACACACCCAGCGTCAGACCCTGTGCATACACACGAGCCTGCACGAGCTTCTGTTGTCCGCTGAGTCCGGGAATGCGACTGACCAGCGCAAACGAGCCAACCATCGACGCAACCCAGGTGGCGGTGATGATCTTGTATTTCTCGCGACGGGCGAAGGCAGCAGCGCGGTCAGTGAAGCTGAGACCGCGGATCTCTTCAGCGCGGAGACGCTCTTCGCGATTCTCGTACCATTGATATGCGGCGTTTTGCTCGTTCTCGTACTCGCGCGAGGCGTGGTCGGCGGCGATGATACCGGTGAAGGTACCCGAGGACGTCACCAGGAAGGCTTTCATGGGAAGGGTTAGGTTGCGGATTGTGTGGTAACGACGTGAGGCGAGTAGGACGCCTGCTACGCCGCCGGCGAGACCGAGGAGGCCGCCGACTGTGCCGCCTTTGACGACGGATCTATTGAGGTTTGTGTCGTCAGTATGGGCTAATCTTGGGAATTGTAGGGTGTAGGACTTGCGTACCTGTAGTGAGCTTCTTCTTGTTCTTTAGTAAGAATCTTCATTGTGTGAGATGTATTTCTTTAAAATGGAAATAAAAGAAAGCTTGGAAGAGGGTGAAATGTCCGATATAAAACCAAAAAGCAAAGGCCGGATCGCATGACGTGGGAGTGCGGGATCTGCTCTTTTTCCGGCGCTGGACCCCGGACATCTCTCGGTCTTGCGCGGAACTAACTTGCCGGACTTTTTACGCTTTTTCCCTATAGATCTCTGACATATTTGGAACTTAAAATTAGATTTACTTTGGTTGTTTCCATAAGAATTTCAATTGATAAAAATTCTGCTTATTTCCACTCGGAATGCGAAGGTGACACACTCCCAAATCCCTAATCAATCCCCGATTGATCCCGAAACGCCCGAACACCGTAAAAATTATCTCACATAACGGAACTGGCCGATGCCATTTTGGAAAGAAATTTACAGGTGCCGAATCTACCGACGAGACGCCTTGCGTGCCGCAGCCTGGCGGGCTTGCATCTTGCGGAAACGATCCTCGCCGCTGGCACCCAAGGGGCGCGCAAACTGAGTCTCGCGCACAGATGTCTGGCGCGGAACCACGGTATAGCTGACGTTGGTACGATCGACACGAGCACGGTTGAGAAGGCGGGGAGGAAGCATCGCGCGGGCACGCTCTTCGGCTTGGATCTCCTCGGCGGTGGGAGGAGCGCGCCTGACAACTTTCCTATAGGGGTGTTAGTGGGTGATAGGGAGACCGTGCAACAATAAACATACGTAGGATCATAATCGGCCTCCTGGTAGACCCGCTTCGAATAATCGTCGCTGCGCTGGAGAATTGGTCGTGTCCACTCGGCCAGCAACTTCTCTGCCATTTCCTTGATGCGACGCTCGGTGCGCTTGCTCTTGGTGTAGAAGACAACCACTTTTCCAATGCCACTGGCAATCAAAGCATCTTTGTTGATAGGAAGCTTGGTAATGGCGGTCAATAGGTCGCGCTGGATGTTGTAAGCGGGCATCGCGCCATCGTCGAGAGGCTCGAGGAAGAATCGAACGGCTTCCAATAAGTTAATCTCCGGGTCGACCAGGGCGCTGGTGTACTGGTTGCGATTAAGGAGCATGATAACTTCGGGAAGGAGCTTGAGCTTGTGCATAGCTGGTTTTCCTTCTTGGCGGCTTATCGCATCCATTTGCGCTGCGTGGGTCATGCGCTTGCGCATATCCTCAATTTCAGCATCCGCCATAGATTCCAAATCCTAACAGTACAGTCAGTAAATGTAGGTGAATACGTGTCACCAAGCGCAACACATACAATGCCATCCTGCTTGCGGAAACGTCTCTTCGCCGGCTTCTTCATCGCCTCATCCATAGCGCGGTCGAGCGCTCGGCGACGTCCTAATAATTGAAAGCTAGTTAGTACAAGCTGTGTGGGGCGGAGAACCAGCTTCCAGCAAAGAGCAAAACATACGGGTCTCCGGGTCAAGAGTCTCCTCATCCACATCGGGCTTATCCTCGCGCTGCTTGCGCTCACGTCGGCGAGATGAGCCTTCTTCGTCGCCTCCCTCATCAGCTCGACGGCTCTTCTTCTCGCGACGACCTTCCTTTCGGCGCGGACGACTCTCGCCATCCTCAGTGCGCTTGCGCTTGTGACGACCAATGAGTTTCAGGTTATCTTCGTCAATAGCAAGTTGTGGGCGGTCCTCGACATCAACATTCTCTGGGTCGAAGCTGTCGAATTGTGCCTCGTCAACCTCGGACAAAATAGACTCGTCGTCTGAAAGCTTGTCATCATCAACTTCGTCGTCGTCTCCGTCGTGTAGATCATCGTCAACGTTTTCCGTGGCTTCCTTGGCGTCGGCAGCAGGTTCAGTGAAGTTCTCGCCCTCGTTGTCGTCACCAGTAACCGGAGTTGCGACTTGCTCGGGGACTTCGGGATCGGGAGAGGCGGCGGGCGAGGCGGCGGGCGAGGCAGCAGGCGAGACAGCCTTGCGGTCCGGTGAAGCAGACATGGCGGTTCAGATGACGGTAATTGTAAGGGGATAGATTAAGAGCAAAGGTTCGAAGGTGTAGAGATCAGTTAGGGGAAGTATCGCAAACAAGTCACGGTACGTTATCTGCCTAAGTGATCCCGACGCCTCTCCGCAAAATCAACTGGTGCTCTGCAGATTCGAGCAGATCAGGTAAGATGTGGAGATAGGGATTAAAAAGAGGAGCTCAGCACAAGCTTCTCACTAAATTAAGTAGAATGCAAGTGGATAGAGAGAGGGGAGGTAGTGAAGGCAAAACCTCAAGAAGTGAAGGAGAGCGGTGGTCTGTGCTCCCGTGATTTAATTCTCCAGTCCGACTTAACAACATCCTCGCCACATTCAACTCTCACAACATCTATTATCTGAACTCCCTTTCATTCTTTAATTCTTCATCATATTCAAAATGTTTGCCCCAGGTATGCTCCCAGTTCCATGCCTCTTTGCTCTACCAAACTCCAGCTGACGATATAATTCTGTTAAGGCCAAGAACAGATCTCCAAGGAAGAGATTAAGGTCAGCCTCACGCCATGACCTCTGCCACAAGTGGCATCTGATGCTAATATATTTTACAGGCTGGCGAGATCGAGGCCAGCCAGACTGTCCAGATGGCTCTTGCCGGTGGTTTCCTCCTCTACCTGTGTAAGTCGAGTATCTGGTCCACAAAGCCTCGGAAGAACAGAGAACTCGAAACGAGTCAGAGAACGCTTCAGTGAATTGAAAAACTAACACTGTGATCCAATACATAGCCCCCTTCGCCGTCGACTTCGTCCGCAAGTTCCTTTAAGCCGGTTGACCCGTCTTCCGCTCCTTTTTCTTGCCCTTCCCGGACTGTGATCGACGAATCGCTGGTTATGATTTCGCGATGACATGCAGGAGAACTGGATAATTGATTTTTCCCCCTGGCATAACTTTTTCTTCCAGCGAAAATTGGACGAGATCGAGCATGGGCACCTAATCTAAGGAAAACCCTTGAAGCTCATCTACTATACCTTTTGGATCCTGGGTAGTGTCGGTTGGGTGATGTATTATTATTGTGTATATGCATACGCTTGTTGTCATTTGCGTTTTGTGAGATATGGAGCAAATCAGAAATAAGAAATTGCAATCTATCAGAATCAGGGTCTTGCCACCTTGTGGTAAAGTAATGAGTCAACATGGCAGAGCAGAGAATTAGTTCATGGCATATTTGGCATGAAACTACTTCACCCAATCAATCTGCCACAGTATCATTGTCAATGTATTGAGGCTGTCTCTATGCATGACAACCAGTACTTGGATATGCAACTATAAAACGTCCTTCTAAATAGCTGGTTTCAGTTCGCCCGGTGGGACTAGATATCTACGATGCCATCGGACTCCCAAAGAAGATGAACTCAATATGTGCCTTGTGTCAACGCAATGCATCCATGCTTTTCTCCATATTTATGCATAACAGCACTCTATGTTTGAATATACAACCACAAAACTCTAGCTAGTTTTATAGTAGGAGGCCCAGTGGTACCGAAGATCTAAGATGTTGTGTAACCCTTAAAAGATGTGATTAGATACGTTGTACAGAGTATCCTCGGGTTATCCAAGGATATTTGTCTCCTGCTTGTCCAGAGCTTCATTTTGAAAGGTGCTATCCCTATACGAATGGATACAGCATCCTTCGTATTCAGGTAGGAATCCACTAATATTATGTAACGGCGGGCTGGTTTTACAAGATTGTGCTCTACTAAAGGGGATGGAGGCGGAGGAAGAGGCAGGGAGATATAGGCAAAAAGAGCACGTAAAAAAAGTAAATGATACAGACCGAGAACGATCGACAGACCAAGCCTGACAGACCAAGCCTACGTCAAAAGAGCAAAAGGAGAGAATGCCCTTGGGCGTTAGCTAATTCCAGGTAGCTAACGCCGAAGGGCATGGAATATAGGGAGTTGATGTTAACTTTAAGGGAATAAGATAACCAGAAAAAAGCATACTACGTACAGCAGAGAGAGCAAATCGATCAATTTGAGGCAGCCTCAACAGAAAGGCCCTAAAAAGCAGGGTGAAAGCAAGAGGAATTGGATGCTTGGAATAGCGATATGGTGGTGACCTGAGGGCGAAGTTGGTTATATCCAATCTCTATATACCCTCACTATGATAGATACTCACTGGCTAGGGGCTACGCATGGATAGTACATGTCATTACCACGACCTGGAAAGTAAATCCACTCATAAAAAGACACCCAAAGCGGAATGAAGAGTGTTCAGCAAAGAAATTTGTATTTAGATATGCATTACAATGGCCTGATCCCCAAGAACGCCAGTACCCCGATGGCCGTAGACATTAAGTCCAAACATGTGAGGAAATGTGAGGAAATTGAGATTCGAAATAGCACATAGAAAGTTATAGAGCAATGTACTCAATTCCCAATCGCTTTCTCCACCTCGTTGAAGTCGTTCTTGATGGACTCCATCTCCTTCTGGAGATGCTGGATCTGAGAGTGGTAATCGTCCAGAATCTGGAAGACAAAAGGTTAGCGAGTCTTCGTGTACTGAAGCTTTACCAGTTTGGGGATGACGAACCTTCTTTGCTGTCTTCAATGTCTGTTCATCAATGTCATCCTCCGCTTGTGCCACATTTACCCCGGCGCGATCCATCTCCACTTGCAGTCGCTTAGAGTGTTCGTGGATGGCCAACATACGGGCCCAGATTTCTTCAGCGCGGCCATTGAGAGATGGGTCGAAAACGGCACGTTCCAACTCAACAAGCTTTTTCTTCAACTGTTCCTCCGCTTCATCCATGGCATATCCTCTGTTGCGAAGGATCTGCGTCTTGGCAGCAAGGGAGAGGCATCGTTTGCTCAGAATAATGTGTTTGCGCCGGCAGTCAGCGATCTTGACAGAAAGGTTGAGATCATGCTTCGAGAGAAGCCCGGTCAAGCAATTATTGATCTCGTGCAGCCGCGACTGCATCATAGTGAGGAAGTCCCTTTGTCGCTGCGCGCGCTTACCGAGGTCCCAGAAGCCCTTTACAAGCACAGGGACATATCCTGGACCCGGACGCTTGCGCAAAGCCTCCTCCCATTTTGACTCGTCGTCCTCAGGACCCGGTTGGTAGAAAGGTGCGGCCTCCTCGCCGACATTGTTGTACAGATAGGCTCGGAATGGCGAGCTTTGGCTGGGCGGATCCCATTTATCCTTGATGATGGCTACTTGCATAGGAACAGTTCGGTGCACTAGAAAGCAGTCTTGTCAGTAATGCTTCGTAGTGAAAGATTACAATAGGCTCACCCCCAGTAATAGCTCGGCCGGGGGACCAGAGGCTTGACGAAAGAGAAGGCTGTTGCTGCTGGGGCTGTGGCGTTGTCATCGTGTTCTGGCCGAATTGTGATTGCTGTGGTTGCTGCTGGCCGAAGGCATTTGGTTGTTGTTGAGTGGCGGACCCGAGACCAAGTCCTCCTAACGCACCCCCTGGCTGTTGTGTTTGCTGCTGGCCTCCGGAGAAGAGACTACCTTGCGGTTTCTGTAGCGAGGAGCCGAATGCGCTTCCTTGCTGTTGCTGTTGCTGCTGCTGCTGCGGCTGCCCAAAAGCACTTGAGCCGAAGGAATTCTGGGGGGGCTGTAGATTTCCGAACATCGATCCTGATTTCTGCTGGGGTGCGGCACTTGCGCCGAACGCACTTCCGCCAAATGCACCGGTTGCTCCTGTTGCCGTCGCTGCTGGCTGTTGGGTCTGCCCGCCGAACAGTGTGCTGGTGTTGGGCTGGGTTGCGGCCGGGGCGCCAAAGGGAGACGGCTTCGGTGCAGTGTTGCCGAACATGGACGTATTGGCCTGAGGCTGGCTTCCACCAAAGAGAGACATGATGGGCAATCAAAAAGGCACAAAAAAAAAGCACGATAAAGAGGGAGCGCGTCAATGGATCAATAAAGCACTGGCGCAGCCAGATTAAGAGCGCTGATGGGAAATAGAAACAAGTCCAAGGCGCATAGTCCAGGGACTGAGGGTTGGCAGTCGAAGGTGAGAAAGCTGAGGGGTTCCTCGATGGAGCTCGAAGGCCGAGAAAGATGAGAGCCGGAGCTCGATTTGTTTGTGTCACGTGATTGACTATTATTCGCAAACAGTTTTAATGCATATTGAAAGAAATATCTGAATAATTTAGTGAATTGGTATTGATCTATTGTTCTGTGTTATTGTCCTAATGGTTTTTTTCTCATTGATATATTCAATTAACAAAGGCAACACTCATACACGCTGTATGCCAACACTGCACCTGGGCAACATGTTACGCTGACCTAAGCACAATCTAACCAGCCAATCACCGACGAGCCAAATTTCATTCCACCGCAACCCGCAGCTCTCGACTATCGATCTCCAAGTCTCGTCTCAATTGCACCTCTTTCCCCTCACAGTCGTTCTGACAAGCCACCGTCGCCATGGCCCAAAGAGATGCTCGGTATGCACCTTAATCCCAATTGCTTCCTCTCTGTCAAGCTCAATGTGAAACGCTAACCTCTATCCCTCCGCGCACAGCTTCAACCAGACTGTCCTGGTGGACACCACGCCCATGCCCGATCACATTCCCAAGGTGGAGGAGATCGGTGCCACATCTGCACCCCTGATGAGTGCATCCTATTTCATTGGAGACCGCTGCAAGGCCTTCAATGACGACTTCATGAAGTGCAAGTCCGAGGCCAATGGCCGCGGGGAGATCGACTGCTTGAAGGAGGGTCGGAAGGTGACGCGCTGTGCCGCTAGCGTGTATGTTTCTTTTGTAATTCGCCTTTGAGTTGAGAAGGAGATATTGACCCCTCACAGCATCAAGGACATCAACACCCACTGCCTCGACCAGTTCAAGGCCCACTGGGAATGTCTCGAGAACAACAACCACCAGCTTTGGGAGTGCCGCAGGGCCGAGGTGCAGCTTAACAGCTGTGTCTTTGACAAATTGGTATGATATATGCCCTCTTTCTCTCGATCATCTTAATCACCTCGCATCCATCGCATCCGCCATCACCCCCGGACTAGAGCTAACATACACTTTCCTTGTTTCTTTTAGGGCTTGAAGAAGACCCTCCCTGGTGCTCCCGAGAACCAGGTTCCTGTTCACTTGCGCCCCAAGCAAAAATACGCACAGTACCCCGGTCCCCAGTGGTAAACACTGTCCCGGTTCACTTTGTCCTCTCTAGACTCGCCCTGATTGCACCCTCACCCTTCCCTCTCATAATCTGGGCACCGTCTTTTTTCTATATCACTGTTTTATTTGGATGCTCGACCGTAAATCCGGTCTATGTTTGTGTAAATATCTCTTGGCATCATGAATGGTTACATGATTTTCTGCTCAATCTCCAAAGCCTCGCTGCATGGGGCAATATGCTTTCCAACCCATTGCAGTTTGCAATGGCATGTTTTCGAGTTGGTAGTAGTACGGACACAAATGCTGCCCGCTTGTTCAAATACATCCTCGGCTTGGTGCATATGTAGGTAACCATTACAGCGAAGAAGCTAGGCACATTACACACTGACATTCCTCCGCGGGGAAGTCTGTACGCATTGGGTATCGCTCAAGCTTACCCATGCACCGCAGAGTCTCACCGTGTATATAACATGACCCAGCTACGTTTTCCTTCCGATCTTTGACTCTGTCCAACTCATAACCACCGAGCATGATAGGTTCTTGTTCTGAGGGCCTGTGTGAATCCAGCCATCCTCCACGGCTGGCAGTGGAGGATGGCACCCAATATTAACTTCCACTTTTAGGGGTTGTATACATGTAAGTAGCGCTGTGTGGAAAATCAAGACTAGGTGGGATAGACATACTGGCGATCCTACCAGCTGCCAGTGCTTCGGTCATCCTTAACATATCCATGATAATATTGCTGAGCGCATAAATCTCTATGATCCTAAATAACATATCTTTGAGCAGATCTCGTCTAATGATACTTTTTCTCTCAAAATACTGATCTGGACTGAGCACTTTTCCGGGCTGATACAAAGGCTTAGCATCAACCGTTCTGCAGAGTCTGAACTAAAATGACAGATTGTTACATTCTATAATCCGAAGGAATCCATAATTATCATCATCCTTCACATGACTGGATTGCAGGGGTTTGGCCTGCTGGTGAATGTGTGTAATTGAGCCCTAATTCCGGCCTTCCGATATACTACATACCTGGTGTAACTATGCCTTTGAGATAATCCGAAACATATCTACAGGTAACTTTTTATTGAGGTTCAAGAGTCCACTTGTCACAGCATGGATCAACAATATTGGTTGGTCATTGAAGTGTATTCTAGTGTATTTCAGAATATAGAAAGCAAGTATAAAACCCGAGTATTAGGACCCAAGGTACAGGGAAAGTACAAAGAGACAGAGGCCAAGAGTACGCTTAGATCCCGATGTACGAATAACTGACCTCCGGCATCTATCTATAGACATCTCGAGAGGGATAGATGTAGGTATCAAACTCTCCACCAGATTCCGTGCATGTGCAACAGGAAAACAAGTATATAGATAATTTATACAAAAGCGGCACTTATTCTCCGAGGATTGTCTATATTTATATGCTAATTACCTCTATAGTCTGAGCGACACACGCAGGTTGACATGAAACCGACAATATTCTTGATTCTATCATTATGGAGAGGCGTCCATCACATCCAAGCAGCGGCCGTGTTCGCCCACTTCATGGTAAAGCCCTTCAACAACGATCTATATCCCTGCTAACCTTTACCAACCCCAGGTATACAACTCGGAAAACTTCACGGTCTACGATTGGGAAATCAACATAGCAGAAGCACAAAGGGCCCACATCGACGCTTTTGCCCTAAACATCGCATACAACTTCCCCACAAACAACCGCTCCCTAGCGAACGCATTCACCGCCGCAAACGCCCTGAACTTCCAACTGCTGTTCTCATTTGACTACGTAGGCAACGGCGCCTGGCCAGAAGGCGAGGTGGTCGGCCTACTCCGCAAATACGGAGACAACCCAGCCTACTACCAACACAACGGCAAACCCTTCGTCTCAACCTTCGAAGGCTCCTCCAACGCCACAGACTGGGCCACAATCAAAAAGTACACAGACTGCTTCTTCGTACCGGGGTGGTCAGCCCTAGGCGCAAAGGAAGCACTCGCCGTCGCCCCAGGCGTTCCAGACGGACTATTCTCCTGGGCCGCATGGCCAGAAGGCCCAGACCCCATAAACATATACATAGACTCAACCTACATGCAATGGCTCAAAGACACAGGCAAACTGCCGTACATGATGCCGGTCTCGCCGTGGTTCTACACGAACCTGCCTGGCTACGGCAAGAACTGGATCTGGAACGGCGATAACCTGTGGTACGACCGGTGGCAGCAAGTGATATCCCTGAAGCCCGAGTTTGTGGAGATTATCTCGTGGAACGACTACGGCGAATCGCACTACATCGGCCCGCTGCATGAGGGTGCATACGCGACCTTCGAGATCGGCAATGCGAGCTACAACTACGCCGCTGGCCATCCCCATGACGGCTGGCGCGACTTCCTGCCTTTCATTATTGATGCCTATAAGGGTGCCAGGGGGAATGTCACTACCGAGGGCGTCACTGCTTGGTTCCGTCAGGCCCCTGGGAAGGCTTGTACCAACGGTGGCACTATGGGTAACACAAAGACGCACGGGCAGAAGGAGTTCCCGCCTACGGATGTCTTGCAGGATGAGGTGTTCTTCTCTGCGCTTCTGCGGTCTGCTGCGGATGTAGATGTATCAGTTGATATCGGCGGGGTCGTGCAGGATGGAAAGTGGAAGAATAAACCACACGGTCCAGTCGGTCTTTATCATGGCAGCGTGCCGTTCGATGGTAATACTGGACAAGTTGTCGTGACGGTGTCTCGTCGGGGAGAGACTGTCGCTGAGATGTGGGGTGCATCGATCTCGGAATCGTGTCTGGATGATATCCAGAACTGGAATGCCTGGGTTGGCACGAACTTTGCTAATAATACAATTTCACGTCATCCTCCGCCTTCTCCGGCTCCGACTGCGGTTTCTGCGGCTTCGGCTCTTTTGGCGCTGGGGAGAATTCCGTTTACGATTGTCTTTGTGGCTTTGGTTGCGACTATGGTGGCTGCGACGGCGACGCCTGTTCAACATGAGAGATTGGGTTTGACTATACCGATCTCGGAAGTTTCTTCATCGGTGTATAGTGCTGGCACCGGCGATGGCAACGCCAGAGGCCTATATAGCTATGGCACTAGCTATGGCTTATATCCAATCAACGGGTATACTCGCACAACGACAATGGATGCCCCAGTTACGCCTTTCATCTCAACTGGTGCCACGCCTTTCGCATACGACACATCTTGGAATTTGGACTGGTCTTGAAAGCAGCAGTAGTTGGGCTTATGATAGTAGACATGTGCTACGGGTTCTTAATTATCTCACTACACCACCACCCTAATTGACGGTAAATTGGCTGCCGAAAATGGTTACCTTAGACGCCGTTTCAAGCTCCCTTTTTATCAAAATCTTAGTCCTCCCAACGTTGATGATTCTAAAGGAAATCTCTTATTGTTCAACTCTGAATCATTTGATCAAGGTCTAGCTAGCTCCAAACTACTTTGCTTGCAGTTATTTACACCGACGGTAAGGTCGAAGAGGATCGCAAGTCACTATAGCGACGTGGGTATACCTAAACTCCTAGGAACACTAGTAGGAAGTGCGGTTACTATTGGAGTAGGCCAAGGCTAGAAAGAAAGTAAGAGAATAGAAGGGGCTGGTTAGGGGAGAGCGATATCATGAATAACCGGGCCAAACTCCGTTCTCTTCTAATAGGGCACATAGACATGCTAAATTATATCACAACAAAATAAGCAAAAGAAAGCAGCAGAAATGGGTATACGTAATCATCTAAGCTTGAAATCTAAGCCCCTCCACCAAATTATAGCAATACCTCATCTATACTGATGTCTGCATCTATCAATAACTCGATATAACTAACCTGCCACCTCAAGACACAACATGTATCAGACCCTCCAAGAAAAGAAAGCCGAAGACAACAGAAGTAGAAGAGGAATGACTCCCGAAACCTGAAATTGAAACCCATATATACTGGACAAAAGAAAAAGAGAAATAGACACAAGAAAGTAAACAAGATGATGTGGGAATAGACAAGAGCAAACAATGCCCGGGGAAATGCAGTAAGAGGTAAAAGGCCAAAAAAAAGAAGAGAAAAGAAATAGGCCACGACCACAGCCATAGAATAGAGCACATCTTATGGCAAGATGGGCATATCCACGATCTTCAAGAGCTTAAACTTCGCAAGTCTCGACTTGACAGCCGCCCAACCTGTCTTAAGCCGCTGCTCAACACGACGATCCCCCCTCAACCGCATCCAGATAAGCAGCATGCCCAGCATAGCAATATCAAACAGGATCTGCCGCACAGCAACCCAAATCATCCACTTCAGCCACGCGAACAGACCAGACCGACGACGCTGCGCAACAGATCGAGCCTCCATCTGCTCACGCACAGCAGCAATCTCAGCCGTCATTTTCGTCAAGGCCTGCTCGACACGGCGGCGCCAGCGACTGTCTTTCGGGGGTGGCTCTGAATGGGAATGGGAATCTCGGCGGAGTCCATTCCCACTGCTGTCTATACTAATACCCGAGGCAGGATTGCGACGATGTTTCGGACGGTGATGTGAGGAGACGTCGGTATGTGTATGTGTGTTAGAGTTGGAGTTGGAGCTAGCATGGTCCGGGTCATCGTGGTCGTGGTCGTCTTGATCTCGTTCTTCGTATAAGCTATCACGAGCCTCCTCAAACTCCTCATCATCCTCATCCTCATCCTCATTATGTCTTCCCCCATCTGCGCTGTTCTCTGCAGACCCCCTTCCCCGCCGGTAATACGCCTCTTCCTCCGGTTGACTCACAGGACTGAGAACCCGTAACCGCGAATCCCGATCCCGTCGACTGCCATCATCCCGTCTATCAGGACGGTCATATTCCTTCTGCGCCAATCGACTCCCAATACTCCCATATGCACTGCGCGATAACGGCGGGACGCCGACTGTATTCAGTGGACTGGAATCGGACGACGAGGAGGCGTTGAACTTAATCTGGTCCCAGACGAACTCGAGCTCCGCGACTAGCTCGCATGCTTCGGGTGTTTGGGAGGCGTATTCGTGCATCGTGTCGATTAGCGTCGAGATGTATCGTCGTTTGGCTTCGGTGCGCGACATGTCGCGCTGCGCGTACCATGCATCCCTAGTAGACAAGACAAGATATTGTTAGTATGTATGATTCGATGTAGAGAGAGGAGATAAGCGATGTTTCATATCCACATCAACTGCTTCTTTTCCCCCGCGCGCTTCGGACATACCATTTCTCGCACTCCGCGTGCACCTCCGACGTGTTCCCAATCGGTCGATCCATTACACCCTCCACGTCCCCCTCTGAGCGAACATTAGCTCCTCCGGTTCCGGTTCCCATTGTGTTTCCAAGTTGTAATGCGGACACTCACCCATACTCTGCTTATACAGGCCATATAGTGCCAACCGCTCTGCAGCGGGAGGTCGCGCGGTGCCGGTCCGGGGAATCCTCTTAACGGTATTGAGGGCATGAACAAAGACTCGATCTGCGATAGGAAAGTGTCAGTGGAATCCAAATGCATGACGCAGGGCGCAATCTGCAACGCACCTACAGAGTCCGACATGACGCGATAAGCGGTCCGGTTTGCCCTGTCTTCATGGGAGCGGGGTTGGGCATCGGCTTGCGCGGGTCTTCATGGGGAGCGTAGAAGACTGGGAATAGGAATTCGGGGATAAAGCGAGGGTATTTTTTGAGGGAGAGATGCTGGAAGGAGTGTTTTTGGAATTGAGAGGGATTGTTGTTCCGATAGGAGATTCGAGATTCCCGAGGTTTCCTGTGGTCTGGCTGTAATCTTCCTCGGAATGTTGTCTTCTCTATTTTTTCCCCAGATTGAAAAGATTCACTCCAATCAAAATGTGGGAAGAAACTCCCAGGAGATTATCTGGGGAGTGTGTTGGACCGCGGCTCTCGGCGATCTTCAGGGCAGCACCTGTGATCGTCGGCGAAATTACATTCGATAATTGTACTAGTATAACTTGAATTGTTTTTTTTTCTTTTGTTATTATTTCTTAAAAACACATGTAGATAGCAATAAATTATAAAACCTTTAATCGCTCGGCAACTTCTTCATCGTCTCCAACGGTTTCTCCGCGTCCACTGGCGTCCCCGTCATGAGCTCTGTGGCTGCGCGCGCCTCATCCCCACTGACAGGAGGTCCAGTGAAGTGCTTACGCGCGTAAATGAAGTACCAAAAGATGCTGACACCACCGAATCCAGCGAAAACAACACTGGCGTAGTTCATGGACTCCGGGGTAACAGGCAAAGTAACAGGCATGCAGAAGAGAGCGACAGCCAGAACGATCCACACAATTGTAACGCAGTTGATGGCAAATCCAAAGCGACCGAGGGAGAACGAGGAACCTTTCACAGCACGGCGGCCTCGGATCAAAGAAATCAAAATCGGGAGACCGTATGAGGTCGACAAACAAATAGTAGCCACGCCGGTGAAGGAGTTGAAGGCAGCCGTGGAACCGAAATAGATCAGTCCCAGCAAGCCATCCACGACCGCCGAGAGCACAATAGCCCATACAGGGACATCCAATTTGGTGTTCACCCGACGCCAGAGCTTGAAGCCTGGGATGGCGCCGTCACGTGCGAATGCATACGTGCAGCGACTGGCAGCTGTAAGAGATCCGATGCCGGCGAACAGCATGATCCCCAGAATCAGGAAGAGCAAGCCGAAGCCGCCGCCCGCTGAACCCGTCACCGTCTTAAAGAGCAGGCCGATCGGTTGGCCGCTGGCTACTTCGCGCAGCATCTGCACGTTGGGCATCACGAACAGAATCGGGATCAGGTAGAACAGGCCAGTGACGCCAGCAGCCACCACGGACAACACGATTGCCTTGGGAACCTCGCGGTGTGGGTTCTGCACCTCTTCGCACATGGAAGCGACCATTCCATAGCCCGTCAGGGTGTATGCTGCCTGCAGCAAACCCACGAAGAAGGCCCATCCATCTGGCCAGCCGCTGGTGGAGGCGTCATAGTGAGCGAAGACGAATTCCGCGTCTCGGCGGTCGTCGGCCATTGTCAAAAGCGTGACGAGGATGACGATGACGCTGGCTGCTGTCCAGAAGATGCAGACCTTGTTGATGAGATCGAGATAGCGCGAACAGAAGATGTTGACTAGGGCGCAGAAGAGCATGACTGCCCAGAACATCAATACGGTCTGCCACGCGTTGGCAACGAAGGACTCGTCGAAGATGGAGATGGCGCTGAGGATCAGCTGGCCGCCGGAGAAGATGATGCTCAGTGTGACGGTCCAATTGCCCACGAGGGTTAACCAGCCATCGATGAAGGACATCAATGGTGCCCAGCGGGGCGTTGAGAGCATCGCGCTCCAGTAGTACACGCCTCCTGCTGTGGGGTATACGGCGCAGATCTCGGCGAGAGAGGCGGCGATGGCGATTGAGATTAGGGATACGAAGACCCAGCCCCAGAGTATGGTGACGGATTGACCGTCGGCGAGGGTGATGTAGAAAGTTGTGCTCAGTCCGAAGGGGGCTGCCATGATGGCAAAGGATAAGCCGAGGATGCTCAGCATGCTCAGGTTTCGTGGTAATTCACTCTTGTAGCCCATACGGGCCAATGCCTCGTCGGCGGAGGCATCAATAGATGATCGCATGGTGAATGTGTTGGAGAGTGAACATTCCCGGATGTAACCCAGGTAGTGATAGTTATTATATCTAAGACAAGTTTAAGGAACCCCGCATGGAAGGCATGGCGCGGTCCGGGACCGCGCACTAACAAAGTTTGGGAGTTGAGGCGAAAAAGATAGAATTGAACGAATGACAGGGATTTTTCTAGGCTTATCATGGTTATATCTCTCGTACTGGGCTAACTGCCGCTAAAAAAAGGCCCATGTCTTATGACCTAATAGTATACTACGATAAGACACGGCATTTCGACCCACTTAATTCCCCTATTTTCTGATCTTCACTTGATAGGATCATTATGATATCAAGAAATATTAACATTTGAAGATAGCATTCAGTCTATATCACGTGGGAATGCCCCTAGTACTCCCTGCCATTGAGTTCAAGATCAGCCTGCAGGATCAGATCCAAGCATACGGAGCATACGGAGCATACGGAGTACACTACGGAGTACGGAGTAGCATATTTAACATACGGAAATCTTAACCGAAGATATGAGTACCTGCCTAATTACTCCGTACATGCATCTAGGTCAAACAATGTTTTGTTTCTTAATCTCAGAAATACTCTATCAGCCCTGGGCCATATAGCCAGGCGAGATACACCACACGACATGCGGAGTACAACGGGCGGAGATCCTTAGGGAACAGGTTTGACATCATAAAAGATCTGCAGCGGGGTTCCGTGCCAAACTATATTATGTACCTAGTGAACACTTTAGCCATGAGCGCGGCAAGATCAAAAACCCCAAAGGAAAGAGAACACATCTACAGGATAGCCAGTAATACTACCTACATGTAGGTACACGGCTCGATAGCCGAGGGATTGACTACTCCGTATACGGCCTACCAATGTACAATGTAGCAAGGTAAGGTGTTTATAATGCGGGGGCTGGGATGAGGATACGGGTTTGTGGGGTAGGTTGGGTTTCAAAGGATGGACGCTTGGAATTAAACATATTTAGCTGCCTGAAGAGGGAAGTGCCCAGGTGGTGGCTGGGGCTAAGCGAAGAAGAACACTAAGGAATACGGGAAACCTACTAGCCTACTCAAATACAGTCTACACTCGGAAATTGAATATTTGAATGATTCATTGCACACATACATCAAGGTCACGCGAGGTGACGGCTGCCACATCAGGAACATGCTGCGAAGACTCCATGGAAGGTTCAGGGAGACTGAGCAATCGATGAGCGCCAGGATGGATATATCAACAGGGAAGGGGGAATTGGATCAAAAGAGGTTAAATCCAGATCCACACCCTGCCTTCGGAATTTGTAGGGGTAAAGGGGGGTATCAAAGGGGGTAAAGCACAAATGTCATCCAGTGATCTCGCTGGGGAGGTAAGAAAAGAAATTTTTTTCTTGTTTGATGAGATATCTAATAGAACAAAGAGGGAGATCAGTGGTGGGGAAGAGAGTATGGGCGAAAGTAGGCCCTGAGTGTTGAAAGGGGCGAGAGAAAGATGGTGATGGGAAAAGGCTGTCAAGGATTTTTCGGCCGCAAAGGAACCGTGCAAGTTGAACTCCGTCTATGTGACCACTCTAGTAGTCAAGTAGGTCAGTCAGACCGCCTTTTCCGGGAAGTCGCGCCTTGAAAGGAAAATAATGATCGAAAGAAATGAAAATGCGCTGAGTCGTGACCAGCCAGCTAGTGCCAACTCCAAATCGTAAAAGAAACATGACCGTGGTAACGGAACGATCGTCAATCGAGGTCGGATGAAAAAACAAGAAAACGCCCATTCATGCAGTGTCGTCAGTCCGGTGAAGTCGTTACATGAGATGCAAATACAGTCGCAGAGGCAAACGCGAGTTTAAAAATGTCAGAAAGGTGACGAGGCGGGTGACGAGGCCGGCGACGAGGCCAACATCTATGGACTTAGTCCGAGGTCATCATTCATGTCGGGGCCAAAGCCTGCCATATCGACAGAGTGCAGGGATCCAGGTCCCTTGCCCAGGGAGATGTCGGATGATGCATAGTCATGTTTGAGTCGTTCGTGCGGTCCGAAGATATGTGGTCCAAAGAACGGTCGGGTCTCGTCATTTGGAGTGTTGCCATCCCCGCCAACCCACGGCCCGTTCTGCCAGAAGCGGGTATTCGCTTGCTGGTCTCCGAACAAATCGTGGTGGTCTGGATGAGGGTCTGGGCCATGGATGGGGAACTCATTTGGCGATTGGAATCGTAGATGCGACCGACCGAAACTGGAGCATGGAGAATCTGCGTGGAGCGGCATATCTAGACCCGAGAGAAGGGGGGATCCTCCACCGGGGTGATGTCAATTGTCGGATTTTCCGTTTGCTGTGCCAGAGCCGCCGACAGCCGGAGATTTGAGGATGAACTTTGTCGGCTGTGACTAGCCGACCGCTGGATTGCACGCTGTACGAAGCTACCGCAGGCCTTCAAGATTTTTTCCTGATGCTCCTGTGGCAGGTTATTGAAGTAATCGTTCGCCAGCGATGGCTTGGGCGGGTCGTCTGCCGCAGGAACCAATCCATAGGTAGTCTTGGCATATTCAGAGAGACCCGACGGCATGTTGTAGGGAGACTGATAGACATTGGGTGCCAGCGACCGTTGTTGATCAAGGTAGGCATATTTTCCAGGCATCTTAGCAGCGGCCACGCTACCTCGATCAACGGTCTCCTGCTTGATACCCTCCGACTCTTTCTTCTGAATTACATCAAGTCGCTCCCGATGGCTGACCAGCGAGAACCGGAGCATCTGAAGTAGCCGAGTGACTTCCTCCGACCGCATGTTTAGAGTCTGAGGCGGCAGCAGAGTGCCATCCGCAGCCCGTGGCTGAACCCGTTGCTGGGCCATGGCCAGCTCCAGCTTCTCGAGGCCATTGGCGGGTGGTATTGATCCCATAGGACCCAACAGAGTCTCTACCACCAATTCGGGGCTGACGATAGTGTATCCGGCAAAAACATTGGCGTGGTCGGTAATCTGGGCTAGGCGGCGGCGAGCAATAAGTTCTCGGACATTGGCAAAAGTATTGGTTGATGGGAGGTGATGCTGCTGCTGAGCGTGCGACTTGACGACCGAAGGATAGGGGGCATGACGGGCAGACTGATTGGGCAGAGTTCGAAAGGCCGACGGCATCGCAGGAGCACCAGCAGCAGCACCGGTAACAGGGATAAAAGGAGGGGGAGGGGCGAGGTGCTGCAAGGCAGAAGAGGGCGGTCGGGATTGAAGGTGAGGGGTGTTGACATTCGCTTGAGAATAAATATTTTGCTTTGGGTTCAGGTTTTGGTTCAAGTTTCGCTGGTAGGGAGGGGCAGGGGCGGTGGCAGCATAATGAAAGTGGTGGGGTGAGATCTTCGATGCACGAGCGCTGACACCCATGCCAAGCGACTTGACGCTGTCCAGGAAATTGGCCCGAGGGTTGTGGATGGGCACGCTAGGGTTGTGTGTATACTGTGCCCTACTTTCGGTGGACTGCATGCCCAAATAATACCACATCTGCTCACCCTGAAGGTTGACCGTACGGAGTGGGGCGAATTGGTTCCTAGTTCCATCCACCGTTTCGAATTCGGCCCACTGATAGGGAGATCGTGAATCACCAAATGCACTGCCTGCCGCCGGTACCGCTGATTCTAACTCTTTTCGCTGTTCGGGTTTTCGCGCTAGGTGGGCTGGGAGGGGTTGGATTCCTAGTGCGAGGGGTGTGAAATTGCTCTTGCGAACAACGAGCATCCAGCGATACGGCATTTCAATCACATCTCTGTA
Source organism: Penicillium samsonianum (assembly GCF_028829775.1). Taxonomy (NCBI): domain Eukaryota; kingdom Fungi; phylum Ascomycota; class Eurotiomycetes; order Eurotiales; family Aspergillaceae; genus Penicillium; species Penicillium samsonianum. The sequence continues at coordinate 3,443,357 of NW_026643260.1, read as the reverse complement.
GATTTATTAGTGTGTGAAGAAAAAGAGAAAACCCAAAAAAAAAAAAAACTTACCCTCTTGGGAGTACCTTGAGCAAAAGACTTCGCTCCGAGGGACGATTTTCGAGAACAATGGCGCCATTAATCTCCTTGTCGGCTTGAAATTGGATCAAATTTCCTTGCACAAGACGACGAGCCGATTCAATTACCCGACGATCCACATCGGACGATTCGCCCAGGACTCCATTCGGCCGCTTTTGACGGTGGAATTTGCATTTCAAATCCACACTCGGAATTGAGTATTGAGTACCATCATCGGCAATCACAGCAATTGCACCGTGCTCAACCTGAACACCTGCCAAGAGGGCACAGGTTGCATGATAAGCGCGCGTGCATTTGCCAAAGTTACACTGGAAGCAGGCACCGCGGACTTCGCGGCAGAAGAGACACTTAAGGCCCAGGCGAGCCTTGGGGATCTTGTCAATGTCACACACAACTTCCGTACCAGATGCGTCACGGAGAATTGTGGTCTCTTCAATGAATGCCGCACACCGTCTATGCGCATGCCCTTTACCATCTTCGGTCGGAAGAAGATCCTCATAGTCCAGATTGTTAGGGCATAGTAAACACGGGAGCTTCCGTGGTCCTTCAGGGTGGAGTTTGGGTCGTTTGGTGTTCGGCCCGTCACCCGGATTTTTCCGCTTTCGGCCACGAGTGGATGTCTTCTCAGGCACACTACGTGGTGGTGTAAGAAGATCTGAAGCACCTTCGAATCCGTCGAATTCGCTTTCGAATTCACCATAGTACTCAGGTGTGCTCTCGCCACGTAGCTTGCGCTCAATCTCATCCACATCGATCCAGACACTGTCTGCTTCGCAGTGGCACTTCTTAGCGATGCGAGCATAGTCTAACCATTGCTCGGTCGCGAAGTTGACAGACTCGGCGCAATTGTATCCGATGTTATATCCAGAGTGGTACCCATAAGGAAATGTGATGACAAACTCCCCTTCGTAATGAACCAATCGGTTGACGGTGATCCCATATTGCGATTTGAGAAGGCTAGGCGAGACGAGATAGGTTTTGTGGCGAAGGAATTGATCGCAGTTCTTCGCATCACTGGACCATATACTGCGCATGGCCTGTTCAAAGCGAGGTGCATCTTCTTGGGAGATGCTGTACCACTGCTTGGGGGCACCAAAGTGGATGTAGTTGATGCTGTACAGATCTACATCCTCAAGATGCCAAGCAAAGGTAGCCTTCCACATACCCATGTAGAGATAAGCAGTGTTGACTCCAGGAACTTTCTGTCCGAGGACATCGAGCAGATTCGGTAATTTGGCGACATTCCAGGTTTCTGTCGAATCCTCGAAGAGCGAACCGGGCATGTCAGCACCGTACATCGGATTGTTGTACATGAGCGACTTCCAGTAATTAGTCTCAAGCTCCTCGCATCTTTCGGCGGTGTATTCTTCGTGATCGTGAATCCGGTAATCAAATCCTGTGTATGCCTCCTCGTCGACATGATCCATAGTATCGCCTCGGTTGTTCTTTCGGCGTGACGTCACGGACTTGGGCTGTCGTCCCTTCGGTTTTGTAGTAGGTAGGGACTCGCCTTCACTTAAATCCTCGGTTTTGGGCTGCACGGGGTTGGTCTCGGGTGATACAGGCGTCGGGGGACCCTCCAATCTGGACTTTTCGGCGTCATCTGCAGGGGGCTCCTCTTTGACTTTGACCTGATTTGCCCGCTTAGGGGGACGGCCAGGCCGGCGCTTCTGACCCTCAGGGCGGGCAGACGGGGGCCGCGGTGTCGGGGCTGCACGGTTCACGCGTTCTTGGTTTCGGCGTCTCTCTCCTCGGCGAGCGGGGGGTTGGTGACTGCTTTCTTCACATAGACCCTTCCACTGAGGAAGGTTGTACGAGCGTTGGCGTTCGATGTTGGCTTGGGTGTATGTACCGTGGGATCCGTGGAACTCTTGCATGATAGGGTTCTTCACCCGAATTTTCTTGACTGCCTCGTCCAGCGGTGGAAGAGACTCGGACCTTTACAAAGAACGACATCATGAGCACCGCCATTCACACTTGTCGGAATTCGATCGACTCACCATTCTTTCGGAGGCACAACTTTCACGATGCCTGCCTGCATTCCATATTTATTGATTTTGTTGACGAAGCCCTGGAAGTCTCGGAATTGGTCCATGGTCTAAAACAATACCACAGTCAGCCTGATTCTAAAGGGTATATGCTTTGGTGCCCAGTCTGAAGCAACAGGTGGAGTCTCCAACCCCAGGTCGTCGAGGAACCTGGGCATTTGCACTGTACTTACCGGTTTGAAAACAGGAATCTTGCCGCCGCCATAGTAATGATCGGGTTCAATTTCTTCAATTTCCTCGACCTTTTCCTCCACTTCCTCCTGCTTGATCTTGGTTGTATCTGGTGCCGGGGCAGATTGGCGGTCAAGCTCGAGGTCAGATAACTCGGATGGCACGCCTTCGGGCGCTTCCTTCTTGCCGTTGGCACTCTGCGGCGGAGTGATGGAAACGGATTCGACGACGGGTTCGCCCCCAAGCGAGTCGCGGTGCGACTGGTCGAGTGCTGTCGCCATCATCGAGGGCGACAGAGGAAGGTTGGGGAAACGGTTCAGCAGATTATAGTTGCCGTCGTCGGATAGTGCGACCGCTGATCGACGGCGAGAAGGGAGTATTTCCCAGCGGTCGGGGAAATTGGGAACAAGAGCTGCGGCTGAGCGAAAGTAAGTGCGATATTGTTGAGGTCAGAGGGCACCAGTATTGGTGTATGAGGGTCGTCGGTACAGTTAAGGAGTGTACGGAGTACAACGGAGGTAGGTAGTTGAAATGATTGCGATAAGCTCTTTTCGGATGGTTGTTTTTGCCTAAGCTGAACGGAAAAGCGAAATGTCTTAGTCAAGTCACCAGTAAAAAACAAGAATTTGTGAGGCAAAAGATGTCAGGGACAGGAAGTTCGTAGGTGTAGTCAGAGGAAACCCTTAAAGCAAAAGCAGCGCTAGGTTCTCCATGGAAAAGGTAGAGTGCAGCAATACCAGAAATAGACCAATCATGCAGGTGCCGGCGACGCTCGAAGGTGGAGTGCACGATGGGCTGATGCTGAAAGGAGAGGCAGGGGCAGGTGGGCACAGGGTGAGGAATGATGGGCTTGAAATTGGACAAATCAGAGCGCTAAGATGGGAAGGGTGGGAATCGTCCGATCAGAGAGAGCAAAGTGGACTTTCGGGCGACTTTGGCCTGGGCGCCTAAGGAGCCGCGAAATGATTTGTACCGTATTCCGGTCTCGGACGGGTAAAAGGATTGCCAGGTTTCAGGGGGGAAGTACAAGTTGATCGCGAACAATTTCAAACTTACCAAATCACTAGAATGGCAGTCAACGCCTGCGAATCCAAGGAAATGAACAGAAGCAAAGGTGGTATCACGATGGTCAAGATAGAGCTTGGTCAAAGCACCTTGAAGCTTTTGGTGTTGGGGTCACGTGCCACATTTGTAATTTAAGATTATGTGTTCTTCATGTCACTTACTTGTTATTTTACTGTAATTTACTTTGTTCCGCCCTCTTCCACAGAAAATGGGTTTGGTACTGTCACTGACCATACAATGCTTAGCCAATCGCGGATACCATCGGAGCCGATTGTTTTCTTTGATGAGATCAGTGATCGACATTCAGACTGTACCTAGTAGTAATTGCATGTGTTTTCAATTAGACCCAGGATTTGTACTCTGTATCCTACACCATATGTGCAGTCTAAGTTCTAGTTATTAATTTATCTTCTACTAGCTCCAACTTGTGAAGCCTGGATTCGTTTTTATACATCCATCGATCCTTGATCTTTACGTAGAACCCTCTCTCTATATACTAATCAAGCTAGATCTGCACAGCTGGTATAAACCCCACCATTCTCCCCGTGGTATCGTCTCGCATTATCATTAGTCTCACGTTCTTCTGCCCATCATCATCTTATATTACCCGGAAAAATAAAGATCCGGGTCTGGTGGGTGAGGCTCTGCGGGCAAGGTTGGGATATTTACCAGGTGGAAATCGTATGTATGGTATAGATATGAATGCATTATCTGTGCATGCAGCCAGGTGAGGTAAAAGTATACAATGTACAACTTTCACATAACTAACTACATAGTTTGTACACCGTATCTATTGTACATGTAAAGAAAAATACATAAGGGTGGGCCTGGTCGGTCTTTCTTTGGAAATTAAATTGCAGATCTGTGGATGTATGAAGGGCCCGTTGTTTTAGATCTCCAAAATCTAATATTAGTTAGAACGTTGAGGTCATCAAGGCGCTTGGATCACCCTCTGCATGATCACCGACTATCTATGTTGTAGCGCTTTAAAACTATTGCACCCATTCATCAAACAACTTAGCATCCAAATTAGTATATCCCTTCACAACCTCCAGTCCCCGCAGGCGTTCCTGTTCAATGCGCTCCCAGGTCCACTCTTCGACATTCCACGAGTCAGTATTCTCCTTCTGCTGCTTATCCAGTGTCTCCTGGCTAGGAATCTGGTCATCGTTCATCTTCAATACCTCCCGAACCAATGATCCATCCACACCTTCAAGGGCCGTGACACCTTCACCACTAGCAGGAGTCCCAACGTCGGAAGCCTCGGCTGAGGAATCCGCGTCGGCTAGTGCGGTCTTGGCTTCACTTTCTGGGGGCGGCGTTGGGAGAAACCCGCTAGCGCGTAAAAGCCGCTCCGGGGGAACAGTCAGCCGCCCCTTTTTGACCACGTACTTGCTAACGGCCACAGCAAGGACCACCTTTTCGCCGCCACTGCCGCGTGCAGGTCGCATGAAGCAGGTCAAGATGTACATCCACTTTGCATCCCAAGAGATCACCTTGGAGTGCATCTCATATAGTTCGAATGGCTTAATTTCGCGCTTGAAAGTGCAGTAAACAGATCCGAGCACAATCAAAACTGGCTTGCGCCTGGGTGCCGGCATTCCCTTTTTCTTGCTTGCGGCTAGGAACTCCTGGTCTAGCTCCTTGCTCACATTGCCGACGCCAGGACTGTAAATTCGGCTCACGAGCGCTGTACGCGAAACGTCCAGGTCCGTAAAGTAAGTGCTGTTTGATTTGTGCAGATTGTAGTCGGTCTCTAGCAGCGGCGTGCGAGATGTGACCATGCATGGCACGAAGATAGGATGTGTTGGTTTGCCTCGGGAGTCCACAATAAGTCTCCCCTTGGGGAGAAGTGGCGCACTGGGTTTCAAACGCAGGTTGCCTATGAAGTGATATAGTATGCGGAACTGTTGACTCAGTCAGTAGTGTAACATACCGTGGAGAGGAAGTCAATTCGGACGGTCGAACAAGGAGCCAAGGAGCACTTACATGCCAGACAAATGGGAGACTTTTCAAGTTAATCACTGCCAAAAGCAAGGCCAGGTTCCTCCAAGAGGCCAGCGAGGTTACGCCTGCTAGTATCTCGCGTGTATTCTCCATAATAAAGCCCCGAAATTGAGCCACGGACAAAACAAAGTAGAGAACGTCCGGTGGTTTAATACAGGTACACTGGACAAGGATTGACTAGGATATACTCCGGTTCATCTATAATTGTCTCGGGAGAAGACGAGATCGGTTGGAATCAGGCAGACTTGGCCAAAACACATTTAAAGAGAGACGGAATGTATCACGAGGAATGAAATGGCGGCCCCAATCTCACCTGAATTGGTGAGCCTTAAACCCGAGCCTGCCGATCAAGATGACGACCATCGTGAATTCCCCTTTTGTTGGGAGCCGAGGCCAACACATGGGCACGTGATATCGTGATTACTCATGCTTTCAGCCCGCCCTAGGTCGCCATCTAGGGCTGACCTATGGATTTCAATGCTAATCAGGAACCTGTTCTGGTCTCAACATATTTCTTCGGCGATACAGAGTAGTTGGTGTTTGAATAATTCTAATGCATAAAGGAGGAGCTTGAAGGCATCCCAATTGCTTATTGGTCGAATAATTATGCATTCATCCCGAGGTCCCTATATATATCTTGGCGTTTATCACAACCACACTCCTAGACCTATGATTCGAGATCCGTGAGAAATTTGTTGAGCTCATTGAATCTCCAATCTTTATACTTTCGCTCTTAAAAATAACCCCTCAATTAAGGGGAACACTCCAATCCTACTCTATTGCGCCTGACTAGTGGCAGTGGCCGGGAATTGTCATACTCATTTGCCGAAGTGTTGAGAGTGCACCGTCATCTTTTAAAAGAAGTCTACAGAAGCGGGAAAGGGGAGAAATACATATTGATTATTGTTACAGCAGAATCTGTATTATTTGGGAACAAATATTGTTGCAACTGTGAGAAAAGGTTGTACGTATGTCCCTTTCAAGTTATACCACAGTGAAGACGACTGAATCAACACAAAAAGGACTAACGGTCACATAAGAAGGACCAGTGCCTGACCACAAGCCATGCAAAGCTGATGTTATGGCTACTTTTTACAATAGAAATGGTATTCGGACATGGAGTGGTACCCTCTCATTTACCATTTGGGGCTCATTGTGATCCCATATTAAGAAGATGGTAAGAGTAGAAACGTGAAAAGTTTATAGAGATAAGGAGCTTTAAACGACAAACTGAAAGCAAAACGACCATATCGATGGGAAGGGAGTATCGAAAAGACAGTCTGTTGCTACACTCAACTTTGTTTTGGCTGATTGCCTAGGACACTTATTCCTCCGATCAAGTGAAGATAGAACATGATCGAGTTTTCTAATCACAATGCGGTCTTTGCACCAAATTATCCTTCTTGCCAATCTCAGGAACTCTTTCTCACACTTCCCCATTGCTTCTAGGCAAACTCAATCGTTTGTTATCGTTACTCCATTTCTCTGTTATTGATCGCTAGCGAATTTGACCAACACCTCGTGTATCAGCCAGTTTTTATCATGAAATTTCCTTCCTAGGTCCGGAAGAGCGCAACTCCTTCATTTGCCATCCTGTCTCCTGCTCATCTCTGGCAACCCACGTCTTTCAACCCCCGAAAAGCCTCAAGACTATTCATTATGTCCGACGTGTCCGAAGATATCACCCTCGCAGGCTATCTTTTCAAACGCCTTTATCAAGTTGGCCTACACGCAGTGCATGGCGTCCCCGGTAATCACAACATCGGAGTACTGAGAGAGGCCACTGATGCAGGGCTTGAGTGGGTCGCACACCGCAGCGATCTTACTGCTGGGCTTGTCGCAGATGGATATGCACGAGTCAAGGGCATCGGCGCTCTGATATCTTCATTCGAGAATATGCCATCGTCAGTCTCGACGGCAATCGCTGCCTCGTACCAGGATAGAATCCCAGTTGTGCTTGTTATTGGGACACCTCAACGCAAGGCGCAAGTCCAGGCTTCCAAATTCCACCATTCCTTTTTCGACGTGCAGCCTGATGTTCCTCAACAGCCTGATGATTTTCAAATACTCGCTGACTGCTTCGAGAAGACAACCATCACCCAGGAGTTTCTTGTTCATCCTAGCGAGGCGACTACCCAGATTGATACTGCCATTCGAGAATGTATCATGCAGTCTCTGCCTGTTTACATTGAATTGCCGGAAGATTTGGTCAACAGTAAGGTACCGGCCAAGAGACTCATTGAGAGCTTGGACTTCAACACTCCGCTTCACGATACTGAGATGGAGAAGACGGTAGTGGCCAGTATCATGAACAAGATTAAGCAGGCACAACGACCAGTGATTCTCGTGGGTGCGGCTGTTCCATCTTGTGGTCTTATTAAGGAAGCAAATCAGCTGGCCAAAAAGACTAGATTTCCAACTGCTGCGACCCAGTTCAGCAGAGGTGTTGTAGACGAAACACTCAAAAACTTCCATGGGGATATCTCGGATTTCGACATGTACGGTTCATATTTCAGATCCTGCGACCTGATTCTCATTATTGGATCTCTGAATACAAGTGAGTGGGCCAATTCCGCCATGTTCGAGGCGAAGACGGCAGAAACCGTCGCATTCAACAGGAATTATGTTGTCATCGGGGATCAAAAATATGAGCTCTTTTCTAGACCTGTGCTTCAGCAGATTCTAAACTGTTTGAGTGAGAGCAAACTTTGTGACCTTACGCCCTACCCAGATTTGCCCAGTGTCCGCGACAGCATTGAAATGCTTCCAACTCGGAAAAAGACTGCACTTCTTCAACATGACATTTATTGCAAATTTTGGCGACGGATGTCTCTTTTCTTCCGTCCGGGTGACATTATCTTGACTGAGACCCAAATAGCCCAGGATGGAGCACGCTCTTTTGTTTTGCCGCGGGATACAACCCTGATCAATCCTGGAGCCCGAAAGTTACCCGGACACATGCTTGCTACCACCTTTGGTGTTGTTCTGGCGCAACAAGGCCTTGCCAAGACAAACTACCTGCTTTCACACGGGCGAACAGTTCTTTTTGAAGGGGCCAAGGGGTTCCAAAAGGCCCAAGATGACTTGAGAGCCATTATCGATAAGAAGCTCAATCTCATCATCTTCGTGACTAACGAAGGAGCGCCCATGGTTGAAAGTCTAATGCATATGATGGAATATCAACAGCAAGATTCTTATCCCTGGCGATACTCAGAATCCGTTTCTTTCTTTGGAGCCCCCAAAAAGACATTTTACCCAGTCTCCACCACCATAGCCAGAACATGGGGCGACTTTGAGATCATTATCCACGATAAGAACATTCAATCCGGGATAGGACTGCACGTTGTGGAGTTCATGATCAAACCCGGAGATCCAACTCAAAGCCCATGTCTTCTTACTGAAATATATGGCCCGCCCCCGAGCCCTTTTTCTTTGAAGAAGTATCACCTCAAGCGAGATTGATTGCCGCAAAAAAATGAGATTGAAAGACCTTTGGATGCTGAAACATGTAAGATTAGACAAGATACTTTGCAATACAATGTTCAGTTATCACAACTGTGTCCACAAAGCGCAGAGAAGATTGAAACAACCCGGAGAGAAAGACGCATAAGTATACATAGAAATACATGATATCTTTCTAGATCTCCCCGCCATAATAACATCCAACCACTATCTATATTGTTGACAACTCCCGCATCATAGCCCACATAGTAAACTCCTCCAACGAATCCCAGAACCCCTTAGGACACTTCTGGCTACCAACAACTGTGAATCCCTGTTTCAACCAGTAGCTACCAGTATCTTCTTTAGTAACCCGAGTCATAATTCGTACCGGAGACGACACATCCTTTCTATTGACCCGCTCCTGACGCAAAATCTCCTCTTCACACGCCTTGACAAGATGCCCAGCAATACCCCTGCCGCGGTATTGTGGATCTGGCGGGAGAGCAACAACAGCTAGCTCATAGTCTCCAGGACAAGCCTGTCGGTGAAGCACTTGATCGACACATCCAGTATTGGCCGCGTTCTCTACCGGATTTGCATCGTGCCCGTCTTCGGTGGTAGGCGTCCAAAGGCCGTCGTCTTTCCATTTCTTCATACTTGCGGTCCCGATCACTTCGATGTTTTGAGATTTTTCATCTCCAACAAGCGCCACCGCGGTGAGTCCGTCTGCACCGAGCTCCTCGGATAGTGCGGAGTTGGTTGATAGTCGGGTCTTGGTTGTGGCGAACTTTATTTTGGTGGTGTGGCTGACGCGGTAGCTGGCGTTCACCATGTGTGTGAGACTTGAGATCCAGGGTTGATTGGGAAGATCTGATGATGCATAGACCTTGATGTGGAAGGCCATTTCTGGATCCATGTTTGGACTTAGTGTTGGGATTCGAGGCATCCGGGTAGTTTGGTGTAATTGGGGAGAAGTTAAATAAAATATAAAAAGGTATCTCGCTCATCTTAGGCAATTTCCAATGTGGGGTTGAACTCTGACACGGAGCTAGTGAGTCACAGAAACTGGACCATTCCCCATTCCCGACACCCGACCTCGGGAGGTTATACCTATGAGAAGGACTACGGGCACACGGTTTTACTTGCGGCACACTATTTCACTAAACTACTTTGGGTATGTCCAGAGAAGATAATTAAAAATTGCGGCCAGCGGTAGACATACCCAAAGTAGTTTAGTGAAATAGTGTGCCGCAAGTAAAACCGACTCTCATAACTACATGTACCTATTGCCATGATCATCTCTATTCTAGCCAACCTGACAGTGCGATCTACGAGTATTTGTTTGAATTGAATAATCCGAGATTAAAGATGGTTTCACTAAGCTATTTCTTCTGTAGGTATTGACACAGAATTCGCTCTGTTGCAGACGAGGCAGACAGAGGGCATCAATGGACGAGAAATGGCCCAACCACAATCATGGCGGCCAGCAAGTCAGAGCAGCCTAGATTAAATACTGTTAGGAGTGAGTATATAGCTTCAAAAAAGGTTGCAGTAAGAACTCACCGGAATGAAGAGGCTTGGAACCAGCTTCTGGTACTCATCCCACGTCTTCCCATACTTGTTTTTACATTTGTTGATATCCCTCATGGCACGGTGGCCAATCATGACCGCGAAAAAGACGGGGTAGAACCAGGGAAGGGGACTGTCGAACCCGGTGATCAGTGCCCACGACAAAGCGAAAAACATATCGCAGCTGTAATGGACCTTGCGAGCCAATTGATACCACCCATCAACGAAAAGAGTATCACCTTTCTCCGTCACAAGTGTCTTTGGGTTGTGAACATGTCGCCAAGGGAGCTGGGGGACTGTCTTCCGCTCCACCATTTTGCCTCGCTCCATCATGCGGAAGGCGTTCTTCTGGCTGTTTGCAGTGTCCCAGACCCAGTAGACGAAAACATACGACACAAACAATACCGTCAATGCAGTTTTGTTCCATGCATATGTCGACGGGTGGCGTCTATCTAGGTACAGAACGCAGTGGCAGTAAGACATAGGGACACCAGCCATGTTCCAGAAGATCAACAAGAATCCCAGTTTCTCCTGATACATGTCCCATGTTGTGGTGATGAAGTGTTCTGCCTTGGCGCAGGCGTTGGCGTAAAGGAAATGCGCCATGACAAGAAACAAAACCTCACCAGAAACGTATCCGTATTGTTCATATTGGCGAGTGGCAGCCGCGCAGCTCAAACCCAAGAGCATGAACCATGGGATGCGGACTTCGTAGAACATTTTAAAGTCCAGGATCCCGAACAAACGTGGGTTCAGTTCGGCTCCCATGAAGAAATCATAGATTGGGTAACCAGTAATGCGGTGCTGGGCACCCCGAGCAAAGGCAGAGAAATAAGCGAAAAAGCTGGCGAGAAACCCGGAAAGAATCGCCACAGACATCAGAGGACCGAACTCATCCAGGATAGTGTAAATTGGGAACACTCCAGTGTAGTGCAGAAGGGCCATAACGACGATTGTAAAGTACAAGCTACAGTAGGCTGAGCAATAATACTCCAGCCGCTTGCTTTTCAGATGGAGAAGTGGCTTCCCATAGCACGTGAATCCGGGCATGAAGATGTAGCATGCTGCCTCGAAGATGTAGAAGGTCCAGTAGATGCGCCACGCCTTGAAGTGCGGGAACGCACCGGTGTAAACAAGGTGACACAGATGCTTTCCAAAGTCCATCCAGGACTCTCCATTTTGGGGCAGAGGTAGCTTCCCATCATAGTAGGTAGCACCGATCCACATGTACCACATCAGCAACGGGAAGCCAGTCATAAGTGCCAAGGTTCCGAGGGAACCACCGAATTCGAACTCCCCTGAGTAGTCCACTTTGATATCCATGCCGGGTACCCATCCACCAGCGAGTTGCGCTTGCTTGAACTCAGCGAGCCCATTTGGTTTGTCGCGATTGTTGTCATGCTTTCGGCGAGACTTGACTTGGTCGTCCATTTTGACAACTTGAAATATGATATTAATTGGATTGATGGAAAACCAAGGAACGGACGCTAACAAAGTACACTCACAGTCAAAGAATAGTGGAAGCCGATACAGGAGAAAGGAGAAGGAGAAAAGGAAAGAAGAAGGGTGAAAGGAAAATACAAGGAAGAGGAAGTGGAAGAGGAAAGAGGAAAGATATAGGAAGGAGCAAAGGGACCCCTGAGTATACTAACCTTGGAAGGAGTCAGGCCGACGCAATGATATAGTTCCCGTTTGGGTTTAGACCCCGCCGCCTTTATTCCAATTAGGTTTAGATCCCACTACTAGCGCCTTCCAAGGTTGCCTGCAGATAAATTTCAAAGCGATTTGACTGTATCATTGCATTTGCTCTTTTTATTCCACACATGTAGGGCAACAGGAAACACCTAGAATTTACCTGCGGGTACATAGTACAGCTATCTTTAGAGCATGATGATTTCTAGCTTGGTTGTGGAGTATCATAGAGTTGATCGCCAGCTTTTTGCTTTGTAGATTAGCTCTGCATGCTAATGGAGTGAATCCTCCAAGTCGCCAACAAATTGTCCGTCCTCGAGGTCGTCAGGTTCCATTCCATTAACACCCATATAAACCTACTAGCAGTTCAGCAAAATGACAGAAACAGGGCCATTGACGGATAAACAAAGTGACGTCAGGTGATCTTATCGAGAAATCGCATTAATCAGCGACGCTTATCAACCTCCCCCGAGGTTAGACTCCTCCCCGGACATTCACCTTACTATGAGTGATCGGTCGGTCTCATGAATTACCAGACCATCAGTATGGATGGCAATGCCCCCGAACAGCGCCACCACATTGTGGGAAGGCCGTCCTTGGATCAGCCGCCTACAGATCACATTGATGATCCCACACCAAACCACCAAGCTCCCGCCACATCCCCTCAGAGCTTCACTCCGCGCTCACTTCTCGTCGGTCTTATTATCGGTGCCCTCATCACATTCTCGAATACCTATTTCGGCTTGCAGACAGGATGGATAAGCACAATGGCCATGCCCTCGGCCTTGATTGGCTTTTCAGTCTTCAAGGTTCTATCCAAGTACCTGTCTTTCCCCTTCACACCGGTTGAGAATGTCTTGATACAAACGGTTGCCGGTGCAGTGGGAACAATGCCACTTGGATGCGGATTTGTTGGCGTTATCCCTGCTCTGGAGTTCCTGCTGAAGCCTGGCGAAGATGGACCCGAAGGTGATGGAGGAGAAGGCGAAGGAGGTCCTCTGAAACTCGGCTTCTGGAAGTTGGTCATCTGGAGTCTGGGAGTCTGTCTCTTCGGGGTTGTATTTGCAGTCCCACTACGAAAAGAGGTCATCGTTCGAGAGAAGCTGCGGTTTCCGAGTGGTACCGCCTCGGCATTGATGCTCAAAGTCTTGCATGGTTCTGGGAGCAATGAAAAGGTTATAGCACCAGAGAGTTCCCGTGCGGGGATTCTGAGTACAGAGGCCGAAGCAGCTGCTCAATCGCAAGAAGACACAGGGCTTTTGAAGGATGGCGATGCCGAAGACCAAGCTTCCAAGGAGCAAGATTGGCGCTCGAAGATGCGCCTCTTAGTTGGATCGTTTACACTGTCAGGTGTATATGTGAATATCCCCAAATTGGACTCTGCAAAATCCATGCTAACAAACTTAGACTCTTTTCTCCTACTTCGTCCCTCTAGTCCATGCCATCCCTCTGTTTGGCGTGGGAATGGCGGACAAGTGGCTGTGGACCCTTAACCCGTCGCCCGCATATATCGGTCAAGGTATCATCATGGGTCCATCAACGTGCATGCACATGCTTTTTGGAGCAGTCTTGGGGTGGGGCGTCCTATCACCGCTGGCGAAGACCCGCGGATGGGCCCCCGGCCCGGTTAATAACTGGGAAGATGGCAGCAAAGCATGGATTGTCTGGATATCGCTAGCCATCATGCTTGCTGATTCACTTGTGAGCCTTGGGTGGCTGGTGCTCAAGCCCATCGTGAATCGCTCTCCAAGATGGATAGCCTGGTTCCGATCCACTCGCGCTGGTCAGTGGATTGCACTTCGACTGCAATCTTCTCAGCACTCATATATCAACTACTCCGCTTTGGAGTCAGAGTCTCATCTTTTGTCTCATGAAGACGATGATGCCCACCACACACTAATAACTACAAGCAAAGAGGAAGAGGAAGAGGAAGATGCGCCGCCATCCCAACTCATCTCGACTCGCACAGTAGTGATTCTCCTTCCCCTGACTCTCCTCCTGAATGTCGTCTGCATGCACTTTGTCTTCGGTGACATCATCTCCCCCATTTTATCGACATTAGCGACTCTGTTGGCAGTGCTCCTGTCCATTATGGGTGTCCGGGCTCTCGGCGAGACCGACCTTAACCCAGTTTCGGGTATCAGCAAGCTGACACAACTTCTCTTCTCACTCGCCACGCCAGCATCCCATTTCTCCAGACGCACCGCGCTAGTGACCAACCTGCTCGCGGGTGCGGTCTCCGAGTCTGGAGCTCTGCAAGCCGGTGATATGATGCAAGATTTAAAGACCGGTCATCTACTCGGCGCAAGTCCCAAGGCCCAGTTCTATGGCCAGATAATCGGCAGTCTTGTGGGTGCAGTTCTTTCAACTGCCGTATATAAATTGTACGTGAACGTCTACGAGATCCCGGGCGAAATGTTCCAGACACCTACCGCGTACGTCTGGATCTTCACTGCTCGCCTCGTGACTGGTCAAGGGCTGCCCAAAATGGCTGCACAAGTCTCTATCATTGCTGGTATCGTGTGGGCATTCCTTACCGCACTGAGGATCGCAGCTGCGTCCCCTGCCTTTGCACGCAACGGGAACCCCCCTCCTTGGAGAGCTTGGATCCCCGGCGGCATTGCTGTTGCCGTTGGTATCTTTAACGAGCCTTCATTTACCCTGGCGAGAGCTATCGGTGGTATTATTGCATGGTGGTGGTCGCGCAGGAACTCCGAATCGAGGACCAACGAACAAGTGGGAAATGCAAACGCCACTACCATGGGATCTTCTGTAGAGACTGAGCTGCAGGATGGGCAAAGATCATCGACATCAGCCGAGCAGGCATCTGAAAAAGCCGATGCCGCCTCCTCGACTATCGTCGTCCTTGCCTCCGGCCTCATTTTGGGTGAAGGTATCATGAGCATTGTGAATCTTCTTCTTGCAAGTGGACGCGTTCCACATCTCTGATCAGGACGGACATGAGAAAATGCTCTCATCGCCGTGTACATTCTGCATTTATTATGACTAAAAGAGCGCATTGGATTTAGAGATGATGTTTTTGGACGATCTTAACTAGACTTCAAGTCATTTTTTCGGGGCTTTTTATGATTTTCAATATACTACCACTTCCTCAGTATGGCCTGTGTCCTATTATTCCTGGCTTCAAATCGATCCCATGTATTCCACATATCCAGGGCTTTCCCAGGCTGTACCCTACAGGTGCAGTTGGTATAGGAAAGGCCCCTGCTAACATAACCCATGTCATACACTTGACTTAACAACAGCAACTTTGGTCTACGGGGTTCAATATGTATTCTTTACGCTTTACGCTTTACGCTATATGCTTTATGCTTAGGTTGATCACATCGTTTCTCAATCCCTGAAAAGTCCTCTGTACGGTTTATGTTTTCTTCCACAATTGTATAAATCTAAAAGACATCTGAAAAGAACATCCAAAAACACATCGGAGTGTTCTATATATAACGTCCCTAATCTCACCATGGGCCAAATATATTAGATAATTAAAGTCTTACGTCTTAAATGATAGAGGCCGCATAAGCGGCCGACTATTCTCCAATAATAAACCAAAAGAGCCTTGCTAAGTGCTCCAGCGCCCCCAACGTCCCCGCACCCCCGGGCCCCGCCGAAGCCCGACCCTGAAAAGCCGAGAAAAAGCTTGAAAGCTTCACTTCCCCTACTGGGCCAAAATTTGAGATTACCAAGCAGAATCCACTATCTCCGAGATGTTGAAGGACACTAAATTTTCAAATGGAGCCTTTTCACCACCGACAATTTTGTCAATCGCATTTCGAAGCGATCCGACCGAGGCTTGCTCCGACATCGGCATCGGCATCAGCATCGATTTGCCGAAGAGACATCCGACATATAAATCTTTGTCTATGAGAGTAGCAATCCGCACTCCACAGCATTGATCTCAATTATGACACGCATATGGCCGAAGGGCAGTCTTGTAAATGTACAAGCCGAGCCCGAGAAGGATCCTGCATCCCTGGATCCAGCATATCTCGTTAAGTGGGATCACGATGATATATTGAATCCTCAGAATTGGACTCCCAGGTATAAATGGTGGGTGACATTCCAACTGGGCATGCTTGCTTTGGCGGGTAGTCTGGGGTCAAGCATCACCACGCCAGCCGATGACACCATCGCGAAGTATACTGGCGTGAGCAGCGAGGTTGCCGTGTTAGATGTATCCCTGTATCTGTGAGTGAGATTGCAAGTAAAAAACACTAGAGATAATGCTAACAGCAATACCAGCCTTGGTTTCGTCTTCGGACCTATCATCTGGGCCCCTCTTTCAGAAATCTGGGGCCGAAGAATCAGCATACTTCCCGCCGTCTTTTGTCTAGCACTATTCTCCATCGGCACTGGCGTAAGCACAAATGCAGCCTCGGTGTTCGTCACGCGCTTTTTCGCAGGGTTTTTCGGCTCTGCGCCGATTAGCAATGTCACCGCTGCACTAGGTGATATATGGAGTAAAGAGACGCGCGGGACCGCAATCAGTCTCTATGCAGTGGCAGTGAACGGCGGCCCGGCGCTAGGTCCAGTGATAGGTGCAGCGCTTCTGTTGAATCCTAATATGGGCTGGCGCTGGACAGCATACATCCACGCAATCTGGGTCTTTGTCATTTTCACTTTGACCTTCTTCTGTTTGCCGGAGGTATATCCACTGGTACTACTCAAGCGCAAAGCACAGCAGCTTCGGAAGGACACTAATGATTCGAGGTTTTATCATCCCCATGAACATTTGAAACTCGATGTCAAATCCGTTCTTACGAAGCAGCTTGCCCGCCCATTGAGAATGCTCTTCACTGAGCCGATCGTCACCTGCATTGCATTCTATGCTTCCTTTGTCTACGGCGTCATGTACCTAACTCTTGAGGTATTTCCAATTGCATTCCAGCAATCTCGAGGTTGGAACCACCTTGTGGGTTCTTTGCCGTTCCTGGGATTGTTGATCGGTGTCATATCCTCGGTGGGTCTCAATATCTGGAACCAATACCGCTATAACCAGATATCCAGCGAGGCAAATGGGAAAGCAGTTCCCGAAGCACGACTCCCGCCTATGGCATTCGGGGCGGTGTTTTTTGTTATAGGGCTCTTCTGGTTTGCTTGGACTGCTGAACCACCCCACCACTGGATCCTGCCATGTCTGGCAGCGGTCTTTATAGGCATTGGATTCAACTGCATTTTCCAGCAGTGTTTGAACTTTTTGATTGATGTATATAAGGTCTATGCTGCTAGCTCAACGGCGGCTGTTACGTTTCTTCGAAGTTTGTTGGCTGCCGGGCTTCCCTTGGCGGCTAAACCGATGATTAGGGCTTTGGGGATTGGGCCTGCTGTTTCTATTGTTGGAGCTGTGGCTGCGGTTCTATTGCCAGTACCCTTCTTGTTTATGAAATATGGCCCAAAGCTGCGGGGATTATCAAAGCTTGCGCCTGAGGATTGTTAGCATTGTTAGGATGGTTGATAATTGTTTCGTTCCAAAATTATACCTATCAAGAACTTAGCTCCGCATGCATACTTTTATCCCTAGAAAGACTTTTGGTGTACCCTTGTGATTTGAACCGAAAATAGATGGTATTCTACTTTATCCCTATCCCGATAGACACTCTCGTAGTTATTAACTGCAAATGTACTTCTATTCTTTTGTATTGTCTTCAAGATCATGTCCAAAAATCAATTATTCCATACTCTATATATATCTAGCTGTCTATTTTCTCCAAGAACGCCAAAAGATAAAACATAACCAAAAGATCATCCATGAGACAAGTGCTTAAACAATCCTTCTAACTAATTTAATCAACCCTGTGCAGTTGATAGCTGTGTAGTTGATGGCTGTGGAGTTGGCGATTGATCATCTGGGTTAGCAGTGATAAGCTCAATCTCAAATCTTACCTGAAGTCTGTAGAGCTCATTCCAAATGACTGCTCGAGTGATCCGTCTCGTACCTCTGGGAAGAGAAGATAAAAGAAGGATGGCAGTTGCTTTCCCCAACTTTGTGCCGAGGAGCTCCTCAAACTCAGGCGTGCCACGTTCGATTTTGAGGCAATCCTCGTGTAGCGAAGCATCGAAATCGCGATTAAGTCTGGGGTAGAGTATACGCCTGATATATGGTGCAGTTTCTTCATTGACGACGTGGGTAAACATAACAAACCTCAAAGTGGATATGTCATGGTCAAAAACATACACAGCCCTCGCAAATTCATTCCACTGAACGTTATCGTACCTAAAAATGGAATGACCAACAAGCAGACCTGGTCCGACGAGGTGTGTATAGCCATTAGTCAGATGCTCACGGTCATATCTTGCTAGGGTCTCTTGGTTTGTGACCACGTTTGAAAAAGTTGTATAGCGGTACCTGTAGCCCTCGGTAGGGAGCCCCGTCGATTCAGGATCGCCTCCCTCCATGAGATCGCCCGGATCTTTGAAGAAACTTTCTCCGCATTGGAACCTATCTGCTGGGTTGGGGGCGTTCATTAAGGAGTGTACAGTTGCCGTTGCCTGGGCAATATAGCAGTTTGGTTCGTTTGGGTTTTCTAGCCAAGCTTGTAGTTGAGCTCCTATTAGTCGGTATCCCTCGACTGTCTCTGTCGAAGGCCTGTCATGCAACTCATCGTCGGTGTTGAAGGGGGAATCACTGGAACTGGTAATCTTTGGAGAATTGAATAGTCTTGGAGGAGATAGGGGTGGTCCGGCAGGTACTTGTGCTGCTACATCCTGCCCACTCTGCACACTCGTGGTACGCGGACGCTTAGCAGCGGGACTAACCTGAGATTCGCCAGCTGGGCTCCATTCCCCAACGTACTCGACGTGCGCACGCTTGCTGCCAGAGGAGCTAGAGGACTGCTGGTGCCATTGTTGTTCGCCTTGCTCCTCAGACTGGACCGCGGCAGGAG
Source organism: Penicillium samsonianum (assembly GCF_028829775.1). Classification (NCBI taxonomy): domain Eukaryota; kingdom Fungi; phylum Ascomycota; class Eurotiomycetes; order Eurotiales; family Aspergillaceae; genus Penicillium; species Penicillium samsonianum. Next base: position 3,424,379 of record NW_026643260.1, on the reverse strand, counting down.
TGGGCCGCAGGCGTCGCGGACGTCGCGCAGGTTGCGCAGAACCGAAATACAAGTAATCATCAGATGAAGACTCACTTTCATTTTCCTGGGCTAGAGGGTAGGACATTAATTCATCGCCGGGCGTGGCTGCTGGCATGTCAACGAGCCCGGCATCTGGCATGTCAGTATCACTGTCAGATCTGGGGGGAGAGGGGTTGTCGCGTATTTCACTAGCATCGTTAATATCGACATCACTCATTTCAGGTGTGATGCCAGTGTGAGAACCGTCCCTTGATGGCGGGAGAGGGGGGTATTCACCGCTGCTGTTACCTTCACTGGGGCTGGCGGCCTCCTTCTGAGGTTTAACTGGCTTCTGAGGCTTAGCTGGCTTCTGGGGTTTAGCTGGCTTTGTGGCTTGACCTGGCTTTGCGGCTTGGCCTGGTTTCATGACTCGACCTGACTTCGAGACTCGACCTGGCTTCGGGGCTTGAACTGGCTTTGCTGCTTGACCTGGGACTTTGGCTGCCACCATAGGTGCCATTTCGGATAGGGGGATTCCTTGGTCGGAATCCTCATCATCGCTGCAGTGGCAGCGGCGCCCCCAACATTTGAGACTGCGGCAGAACTTCTTCATTGTCTTCATTGTTATGGTTGAGGTAAAGTATACGTCGAACAATTGGATTGATGGGAAAAGTTGGAATAAAATATACCGTTGGTAGGATTTGTTGTATTGTGATTGCTGGATGATGTTGTTGTTGAAATGGAGAGCAACAGACAGATACAGGCGAAGCTATATACCTTTTGCCAATGCCTTTGTTTCTGCAGGACCAAGGGTCTAAACCCTAGTCCTTAGAAGGATGAAACATCACAAAAATAGGCTCACCTAAAATAAGGCCATGTAGAACAAAAGAAGTGAGGATCCGAACAATGGAGACAAGTGCATAGAGAAGAGTTTCAAGGGCCAAGATAAAGAGACTCGAACTTGGAGTGACAATAAGGACGATTAATTTGAGAAATCCAAGGATAGAACAAGGAATGGACAAAGAGAAGTCTAACAATGTTTGTCCAATTACACCTGCGAACCTGAAGTAAATAAAGTATTATCAAAGAAAGGGCTGAAACGCCTACCGAGTCCACTAGTTCCCCCCAAAAACTGTCGAGCAACAATGTAGTCTACTAGTCTCGAATATCTAAGCGATGAACAGGGTGCATTGTTGAAGGACAAGCAAAAGCTAATATTAAGTTGCTCCTCAAAGAGCGAATAAACAATGTAAATGACGTGGATAATAGAGGTATTGTCAAAGAACACTCTATCTGTAGATCTTCAAGATATCCATGGATATTTTTGTTGATCATGTCCTCGAAATCACAAAGGTGACTTCTTGGATGTGTTGGGGGACAACAGTTCAACACCAGATCGAGTGCTTTCTTTGGAATATCCCAATGCTCAGCTGTGATTAAACCTCCATTATACCGAGACATACCCAGGGCATGTCCTCTCATGCGCATTTCGTCATATGTACTTTCGGATTTTGTCGTCTAATATCCCGTAAAGATATATGAAGAATGAAACCCCAATACATAGTTAAAACTGTGTGGAAAGAAGGCAAATAAAATGTCTTATACTCGTGAATCAGATTTTGATGTACATGTCATGGTGAAGGTATCATGATAGTAGATATTTTGAGGCTCGGCGCTAGCAAATGGATGTAGGCAGCATATGGCGCAAGAAACAGCCAGTGTCATGCAATGAATGTCTACTCAAAATAACGACGTTAAATGCTAAGCAAGAAGGGCTATGGTGTTATGGGAGTTAGATAATTCAAGCTGAGTTCTCGGAGACAAGGATCAACAGGTGCGAGTGTCGGGTCAGGTCAGAAGTTTAGCCCGGGTGAATAATAGTCGGATAGGGGAAGTTTTAGTAAATTATTTGAGCATCCCGGGATGTTCATCTATTTAGGCAAGCCGCATGTGCAGTATGTCGGGTGCTACTGACGTCCTGAATATATTAATGGCTCAGCCGATATCCGAGGGCTGAAATCTGGAGTTCCTGAGACCTACATATGTACTTTATACGGAGTAGATATTATTTCTTTATTTCTCCGAGGTATTTACCCATATTAGTCGGGCGGCTAAAACAGGGTTTTATGTGCCCGGAATATTTATTCTAAGCCTCAACAGGCGAAGATTGCCTTTGCGTCCATCGTACTTTCAGAGTAATTTTCCATTCACTCGGGTCCATGCGGCGTATTTGGCGTATTTGGCGCATGTCATCGACGAGTGTAACAAAGACCGGGGTGTTCCTAGTTAGTCTGTTCTCATTGGCCTAGAACATTCGCTTTGAGAATCTTCCCGTCCTATTTGCTGACGGGTGGTTGCATCAGTCTTGGCTGCCTTGGCCATGTCTTTGACTATCCAACCGAATCCGTTTTCTACACCCCATAATACTATATCGGCAGTGCCGAGGGATGCAATCAGTAGGTGCTCGGATAAAAACGGAATGAGAAAGGGACCAGGCAAATATACAAAAAATCGCATATCAGCACGTTCCTTTGGAGGCTTGCGCCATGTCAAGCCATGATGCCGCCAAGCGATGACTACCTATACCACCAGACATGTTATTTGAACCGAATTAAACAAAGCGGTAAATTACATCGAACTACTAAATGTATGTAGTTAGCGTTGAATTCCTTTGACCAGTCACAATCGAGAGAATCCGCCCCCAAACCCGCCCCCAATGGAACTTCCCATATCCCCGCGCCGCCCGACGCCTTCCCCGTATCTTGGCCAGCCCCAGACACTGGAGATGACCGGGGGCATCTCGGATTACCGCTTTTGTCAATCCGGGGGAATTGGAAGTGGGCTATATAACCCGCTGATCGGCAATTTTATCATGTCCCCCGTATTTTGCTTCGATCTTCTCATGTTTGGACATCATGTTCGGCATTCCGAAGTTCTTTGGCTGGAGAGGCCGGTCTCTCAACCTGGCTATCAGTTCTCTTGGTAGTCTTGACTTCTTGTATGATACTATTCAATTATTCACTATTATTCTGGAACTTGCAACTAACCAGCAACAAGACTTTTTGGTTATGATCAAGGTGTTACGGGTGGTCTACTCGACCTGCCCTCCTTTATCAAATACTTCCCCGATATCAATCCTCTAGATCCCGCCATCAAAGATGACAAGCCCCTCCGATCGCAGCGCAGTTTGAACCAAGGCATTGCAGTCGCATCGTACAATCTGGGATGTTTCTTCGGCGCTGTCTTGACTATCTTCATCGGTAATCCGCTTGGTCGACGAAGGACTATCTTCTGTGGCTGTACGATCATGGCTACTGGCGCCCTCTTGCAATGCACCGCATATTCCCTACCCCATTTCATTATCGGTCGAATTGTCACTGGTGTTGGCAATGGCATGAATACAAGTACCGTACCGACATGGCAGTCCGAATCAGCAAAGGCGCACGATCGTGGTAAGATGGTCATGATCGAGGGTATGCTCATCACCGGAGGTATCACTCTTAGCTACTGGATTAATTACGGTCAGTTTGAACTCCGATCTTTGCTATACGCTCAAGTTGCAATTACTGATATAATCCCGAATTAGGCATGTCGTTCATCGGAGAAAAAGAGGTGGCCTGGCGGTTCCCGCTAGCCTTCCAGATTATTTTCGCTATCATTATCTTCTGCTCTATTCTCAACCTACCCGAGTCCCCAAGATGGTTGGTCATGCAAGGCCGCACCGATGAGGCTTTGGATATTCTCGAGTGTCTAAATGAGAAATCTCGGGATGACCCTTACATCAAGAACGAGCTCATCGCCATTGAAGAAACTGTCAAGGAAATGAACAAGGGCTCTTATAGAAGTCTGTTCAAGATGAGCGAGTATCGAGAATTCCATCGCGTGGCACTTGCCTACGTCAACCAGATGTTCCAGCAGATTTCTGGAATCAATCTTATCACCTACTACGTGAGATCGCTTTCCCCATTGAGATGCTAGCCCTATACTAATCAAGTCCATTAGGCCCCTTCCCTATACGCCGAGATTGGTCTTGGAAAAGGCAATCTTCCAAAGTTACTAGCTGCCTGCAACGGCACGGAATATCTGATGGCTGCATTCATCCCTATTTTCATTATTGAGAAAGTTGGACGTCGCCCACTGATGCTGTTCGGCGTATGCCACTCTCTGCCCCCCGATTCGATATCCCATCAGCTAACCAAGAGTTATTAGGCCGCCGGCATGTCACTTTCAATGGCCGTCCTAGCCGGAACCAACTACCGCTTGACCGTTTTAAACGATAGCCGAGCCGGTATCGGCCAGGCAGTCTTCCTTTTCGTCTTCAACACCTTCTTCGCCATCGGCTGGCTCGGAATGACCTGGTTGTACCCAGCCGAGATCGTGCCTCTTCGAATCCGAGCCCCAACCAACGCACTAGCCACCAGCGCCAACTGGATCTTCAACTTCATGGTCGTCATGATCACCCCCGTTGCATTCGAAAATATCGGATACAAGACCTATGTCATCTTCGCTGTTATGTAAGATCCCAGCCCGCATTGCCCGCATTAATCCAGAGCTTGAACTAACAACGGACAGAAACGCATTCATGTTCCCATGTGTATACTTCTTCTTCCCTGAGACCCGCTACCGCTCCCTGGAAGAGATGGACGCCATCTTCAAGAAGTCGACCAACGTCTTCGACGTCGTTAACATCTCCGTCAAGGAACCGTACCGCTACGATAAGCATGGCGAGCTCAAGCCAGAGTACCTTGAGGAGGCTATGCGCCATGCCAGCGCTGATTTGCACATCGCCGGCGCAAAGTTTGATAGTGATGAGAGTGGTACTGAGGTCAAGGCTTGAGTGGTTGGAAGATGAGGTTGGTTGTGTATTTTGGTGGATTTCATTTATACCCGTGGTTCCAGTGTGATCTGATTCTTGTATCTTTTCACAGAGAGTGTTTTTATATTTATAGCTTTTAGATGTAAAGGGAGGTTAATGACAGACTTTGTTTGTCGAATTTTGATTAAATGGTTTCATATGTTGAGATGTATCTAGATTATTGTGGATCAAATTTCCCTTCACGAGCATATCCCGCAATTATATCTTTCTTCCCAAGTGGACAAGTTATGCTATCTCTGGTGCTCACTTCTATTGAATATATAGTACACACTAGCAATACATAGAAAGAAGGACATCGATGGATGGAAATGGTAAAATTCGTCAGTGAATTCTAAACTCTACGTAGCTATGAATGTAAACTATCTGTGTTGGAACAAGGTGAAGGATCCGGGTATTCCAGCTCATCTCAGCGTGACACGCATATTATTCGAGATCGATGTGAATCAAGGAACTCGAAGAAGATGCTTGCAACTTCGAATCGAAGAGAAACAAAAAGAAAAAAAAAGGGCAAAAGAAAAGAAAAGGTAGGTATGGAAAGACGACCGGCCTTTTGTTACAATTACAAGGATGCCAGTGGAAATACAGACAAGACGGCATCCAAGACACGGACAGAAGATTCAAAAGATGAAAACAAATAGACGGATGAAATGATTCAGATGCGAAAATATGCATCAAGCGCAAAGCATAGATTCAAGGGGGGTTCGTTCGTCACGGACGCGGGCTGTAGGGGGGATATCAAGATCGAGGCGAACAATGTGGTCATATAGGTAAGCTCATTTCCGTCCAGCGGGGCACTGACACGTCAGTGGGAATGCCTATGTTCTGCATAAGACCGAGGCTCTATGCGGAGGTGAGGGTCATTCAGATTAAGCGTTCTGCGTGGGGACGGGCTTTCGCGAGATCGACCCGGACGGAGAAGTCGGCGGGGAAGTGGGAAGGGCTGGAAGCTCGCTGGTGGGAGCAGGAGTAGGAGCAGCTAACGGAATTGAAGCTGAAGGCGCAGCGGGAGCGGCAGCAGCTAATGGACTTGAAACTGCAGGCGCGGCGGGTACTGCCATGGGCGGAGCAACGTTGCCGGCACTATTGCTGCGTTGGCGTTGGTTGACAGGCATCACAGGCCGCTGCATTCCGGGGGCTCCGTATGGACCAGGGCTCATCGAGCGCGGGCCGGGCCTGGGGCCAGGAGACATCGATCGTGGGACGGGTCGTCCGCCAGGTCCTGGAGACATAGAGCGAGGCATTCCTCCGGGCCCGGGGGACATTGAGCGAGGGCCGGGCATTCCGCCAGGTCCAGGAGACATTGAGCGTGGGACAGGTCGTGCTCCTGGTCCGGGGGACATTGAGCGAGGGCCGGGCATTCCACCAGGTCCGGGAGACATTGAGCGAGGGCCAGGCATTCCTCCAGGCCCGGGCGACATGGAGCGGGGAACTGGCGGGAACTGGACAGCAGAGCCGGGGCCAGGGTAAGGACGAGGAGGTGGAGGTCCAGAGAAGCCAGCGCCACCGGGGGATCTCGGGCGGGCATCCTGAGGGTAGAATCTTGGACCGGGCGGACCTCCGGGCATCATTGGCCGACCGTCAGGGCCCATGATGGGTGGGCCGCGAGAGCCTGGAGGGCCAGGGGGAGGGCGGGCGCGAGGCATCACAGGACGAGCCGAGAGACAAGACCGTGGGGCAACTCCTTGCTGGGGGCTGTTAAGGCGCATACAGAGAGCCCATCCATCGTCGTACTCATGAACCAGGCGCACAAGCGCTCCTGACCGAAGCCCAAGCTCATCCTCCATAGAGGGATTGAAATCCAGTTGCACACGGTAAACATTGTTAGGGGTCGGTGGACCAGCAGCCATGACTCCTGCTGCGCCTGCAGCTCCAGCGCCGGCAGCAACAGCCGAGGCAGCGGCAGCATCGGTTGGGATGCTCGCAGATTGGGTCGAGCCAGTGGGGGAGTGGCCGCGTGATTCGGCGGAATGGTAGCGCTCAGAATCATTGGACGCTCGAGATGAAGCAGCAGCACCTGCTGCAACACCCACGGCTGCGGCACTGACCGCGGCAGCTGCGACGGTCGATCCGGAAGGTCCAGTGGCTGACTCGGCAACCGAAGGCGCGGGCTGGGTAACAGGGGAGGTGGCTGGGTTGAAAGGATTGACAGGGTCACTGAACGGATCAGAGTGGCTCCCAGCAGACTTTGGCGGAGTAGGAGGCGGCGATTCGCCAGTGAGGTTACGAGAGACGACGGCGGCCGAGCCAGCTGCAGCACCTGCAACAGCAGCGGTGGCTGGGCTCAAACCCCCGGAGGCACCAGCGGTGGCCGGGTTCAGGGCACCGCTGCCGCTCAGATCAGGCGCGAATTGAGTGACTGGACGAACATTAAGCTGCGGGGGAGTCGAAGGAGTCTGTGGCTTGGAAGGAGGAGGAGGTGGGAAAGAAGCAGCGATTCCCTCTGGCAGGCCTTCGCCACCGTAGGTCTTCTCATTCTCCAGCTGATATCCCTCCTGACTTCTCTTCTTCTTGCGGATAAAGAAGAAAATGAGGGCAGCGATCACACCAACACCAAAGATGACACCGATGGCCACACCAGCCTTCGCACCGCCTGTCATACCCTCAGAAGTAGTAGTTCCAAGAGCAGTGGTCGACGCCGATGCGGCAGAGTCTTTGGCCGATCCGGTGGAGGTTGCCGCGAGAAGATCGTTGACATTCTGGGAAGAAGATTCCGAGGTGGACGATGCCGAAGTCACAAAGGAGGTTGTCGTGATAGAAGCCTCCGACTCACTGGTAGTGGTAGTTGCTTTCTTAGTCTCGGTAGTCTCCGCTTTAGTTTCTTGAGTGGTGCGGACCACGGTCTCCTTGGTGGTCGGTTCCTCCTTGGTGGTAGTCGGTTCGTCCTTGGTGGTAGTCGGTTCCTCCTTCGTCTTGGTTGTGGTCGCCTCATCCGTAGTTTTGGTCTCGGTTGTTTGTTCCTTGGTCCTTGTAGGCGCGCTGACAGGAGCACCGACACCAGCATGTGCTTCCGTCGCAGTGGTGTGTTGAGCACCGGTTACATAACCTCCAACCTCGCCTACAAAGTCCGGATCCATGGTCTTGTAAACAATCACGACATCGCCTCGTTCCTCGACGACTCCTCGTTCCTCTAGTTCCTCCACATTGCGTCCATGGTTGTGGTGCGCATGGCCGTGCATGTTGTCGACTCCAGTATCCCAGGATATCGTGGAGGGGTGATGAGGGTTAGGGAAGGAGGTTCAGAGCGGGTATTGCTCCTAAAGAGAGGGATAAGCCCAGATTCCAACGCGAGTGATTTCCGAGAATCGCGTCTCTTGGTCGATTCCTGCTGTGTGGAATGTGGATAGAAAGAATGGACGACTGAGATCGAGCACCGCCGATTGTCAAGTCGAGAATAAAAGAAAGGACGTCGACTTCCAGGTCGTACTAATTGAAAGAAAGGATGGAAAAGGATAAGAGGCAAAGGGCAAAGAGCAAAGAGCAAACGAAAGAGAAAAGCCTCAATACGAGAGAGCCCTGGGGTACCACGAGGAGCCGAAATGAGATCTTGGGACCCTGTGTGTATACAATAACATGCTAACCCAAATAGGCAGCGATGCTCACACTTTGCCTCGGTTTGATTGGCTGTCACACGGTGCCTGGCCCGAAGGAGTTACCAGACCCACGGCCGAGAACCCTTGCAGACCCACTCTACTTTAATTGGCCTTTTATGGGCTTTGATGGTCTTTTATGGCTTGGATGAACGGTAGATGGACTTTTCTTCCTCCACAGAGTACAGTACTATGTATAGTGTAGTTCAGCTTAAAATATCCCAGATACATCATCTAATTTACAAACACTTGGCAAAATACACGGGAAGTCAACAAATCCCATCACTCGGCACCTGCTAGACCCATTTGCCCGCCCCCCAAGCGGCACATTCGCTAAAGTGTAGCCCTGCACGCGGGCCTCGGGGGCACAGACTACTCCATGGTTGTTTCACCCTAGCACAACAGCCACATTTAATTGATCGCTCACTGAGCCCGTAATTTCCGGTGTTGCCGGAAATTCAAATTTAATCAATCCCAATTTAAATCAATAATAATGCATGGCACCCTTTGTACTCGATTGTTGCTGTCTCTCATGCAGGTCCCTCAGGGGTTACGCTGCACCTCGGAAACACATCCGTATTAATGTTTTGTTACTTACATGTAAGATACAAATGCTGTAGGCAGTGCTGGTAGATATCCATATTTGGTACTGCGTATGGTGCATAACTTACTTGATGATGCATGTGTATTTTAATAATTCAGTTCCACCCGACGCTTGTGATTCCCCGATTCACTCGTGCGGTATAACCCGAGGAGGCGCAGGGAAGTGTGGCGTAGCTCCCTTCATGCACCCATATCATACCATTATACTTCAAGTCCGAGCGAAATATGGATGGGCAAGGGCCTAAGCCTGTTGTCAGCGGGATGTTATTGTAAAATATCAGGTCAGGTCACATACCTCTCTTGCCGAGAGTCTTTTGCTGCTCTCGTAGCATAATAGGTGGCTGACTAAATCACGGCCATTCGAAGATGCACCCGGGAGGATGTCCTCCCAGGCCTGCGTGGGGAACGAGTGGAATTCCACTTTCCCCCAATCTGGTAAGACGTGGACTTCCTGTTCAATGGTTATTATCGACGCTTTCATTTGTCACAGTTGTGATGCTTACCGGCCAGCGCTGTTCATCTGGAGTACCCAGTAGTTTGAAGATGGAGAAAACCAGCGACAGATCGCTGCCCACGGGCCCAGAGTCGAAGAGCTGGTGGTGGCCGACAGCAATGGCTTCTGCCACTACACAGCCGGCAGCCCAAATGTCGAGGGATGTTCCATACTCTTTATACCCAAAGAGAATCTCTGGGGGTCGATAGCAAGTCGTACCCACGTCTGTGATTTTCTGCGTGGTTGGCTCAGATCCCGCATCGCCTTCTTTCCAGGAAACGCCAAAGTCTGCCAAGTAGGCTGGTCCGTTGGGAGAGTCCATCAGAATATTGGAAGGCTTGATGTCCCGATGAAGTATACCCATGCTGTGGAGATGGGCAATAGCACTGAACAAGTCTCGCAGAATCGATCGTGTTTGAGCAGCAGATACCATGTCTCGCCTGAGCAACTGCTCGAAATCATATCGCGTAAAAGGAAAGACCAAGACAAACCTGCCACCGTCAAGATTAAAGGTCTCAATCAATGGAATGACATGGGCGTGAGAAGCTTCGCGCAACAACCGTGCTTCACGGTGAGCATCATGCGGGGCTGTCATCATATGGGGAATAGTGACTTTCACTGCTCGAACAGTCCCATCTTCAGACTTTGATCTGTAGATGGAGGAGTGGAGACCAGCAAAGTGGTGGAAACAAGACCGATATTGACCGATCACTTCCCCGGTTAAGGTCTCTGGTTCTTCATAGTCATCCTCGACACGCTGTGGGCTGCTAGTGACCAGCTTTTTGGACCCTGCCAATTCAGCTTCATCAATTGCCTGTTGGCAGATGGAGTCATATATGTCCTATATGAAATGTTTCAGTTGAAATGCTCTTTTTTCCATTTTGTAGAAGGCGCACAAGTCACCTTTGAGGTAGCCTTGTCATACGCCTCAGTTTCAATCTGCTTAGCTTGGGCCATGGCTTCTGCAAATGCGGAGGCAGGCGAGGAAGAAGCTTGCTGGTAGGCCGTTGTGCTACACGCAAATCAGTCGAGCGCTCATGATGGCACATACGGGAAAGTCTCTTACAGAGACTGTATGGCTCGCAGCCGGTCTGTGAACCCGAAATTGTCCTTCCAGGACATTATGGACAAGAACCACTCCTAACCGAGGGAGTATGACTTGTAGCCTATTACTGCCTTGCAGTTACTATACCAGTGTATAGCCAATAATCAAAGCAAAGTAAACATAGGAAGAGGCCATTCTATCATGGAGAGAGTTGCTATCAGATGTCAACCTCAGGCAGCAAGGCGCCAACGTCAACCGCGTGGATGATGTCATGTGACCAATCAAGGGAGGGTTACGGTACTGTGACGTAAATAACAACCATTTGGCCGGTTTGATACCGCCAAGTACTGTATTAGAATAACACCCTCCGTCATTCATCCCCATTGCCGCCCTCGGCCAACATCGAATGACACGCTACCTACTGACACTGGCATTTGGTCCCTATCCCGCATTCATTTCCCTTACTTGATTGGGCTATTCTCGACGCGAGCACCGCAGGAATCTCTTGGTCTTCTCTTCCATGTTATGCGCTTCGTGCGCTACTTTGCTCAATACCTCAGTACCCCGGAATCTGAATCATGGACCTCTCACGGCAAGAGTACCCAACGCTTCTGGTAAGATTGAGCAAGACGAGCTTTATGGTTAGCAAGCAAAGCATCTAGATACTGATCATTGATGGTATTTCTTCTATTTAGGCCACCCTGCATCCTGGCCAAGCTTCAACCGTCCTGAGCGATCGCATTCGAGTCATAAACAAGGTCAATGCGGATATCGCGGATTACCTACAGGTATGACGAACTGTGATTCGATCCGATCAGATTACTGGAATGGGATCTGCAAGGAGGAGCGACATTGGTGTTGACAAATGGCGATAGGAACGACGTCGGGTTGAAGAAGCATACGCCCAAGGGTTACGGAAGCTGGCGCATCGGCCACAGTTGGACAATGGAGCTGCTCTTGGGTAAATTGGCCTTTCCCTAGAAGATTGAAGTTCTTATGCGCCCGATGATGATTCTGACCTGCGAAACTAGCATTTTCCAAATCCCCTGGCAACGCATCATCAGTGCCACCGAAACGCTCGCCGTATCGCACGAGACCCTTGCGAACAAGATCGAAGAGGATGTCGAACGACCTCTAAGAGAGTTCAACAGCAAGAATCCGGAGATGAAGTCGATGCCCGGTATCCAAAGTAATATGGCGGGGTTGGCGAAGAATGTGGAGACTGCGCAAAAGAAGGTGGACAAGGCCAGGGCGAAGGGTGCCAAAGGTGCAGACAAACTTGCTAGCGAGATCGCCAATGCCGAGGAAGTCCATCAGCAATGGGATTCACGGGCTCCCTTTGTTTACGAGCAACTTCAGGCCGCCGATGAGACCCGGCTCAACCACCTTCGGGATGTGCTAACACAATTGGAGACCCACGAGGTGGATCAAGTCGAGCGGGCTCGCCAGGCGGCTGAAAGCTGTTTAAACGTTCTTCTCAATGTGGAAACAGCAGATGAAATCAACACCTTTGCTGCTAGAATGGCGGGCCCACGGGTCCCTGTGACGCAAGCCATCCCCAGAAGACAAACTGAACCGGCAGAGACACCTTCCACAATTGAACCGGTATCTGAGCGGACACCGACTGCGCCAATCGAGCGTCAATTCTCCACGCCACCCACAACAGAGGCACCGCTTCCGCCCCCTCCACGCATCCAGGATGATGCGGCAAGCCAACGATCAGAGCCATCTGAGAGACCCGCCGTCGCTCAGACATCGCCAGGTGAGTTTTACAGCCTAGTTATAACCCCACCCTAGAGGAAACATTGAAGTTCTCACAATTTATATAGCACCAGAAGCACAGCCACGGCATACTCCCCTGGGGGGATTGAGACGTCTTGGCACTGTCATGAACAGGAGAAAGAGCGTTGTCGTACCCTCGACTGGAACTTTTGACCGAAAGGCAGAGAAGAAGCGTAGTCCCTTTGCTGCATTCAAGAGAGCTGACTCCTCTCGCGATTTGCAAATACCTGAATCTCCCCCCGCGACCGCCTCTGACCGTCCGGGGACATCCTTTACCGATCAATCATCCTTGCGGAATCCTAGTGTGTCACAAGATAGCGCCGGATTAGATACTGCCGCAGCCATGTCCGAAGTACATCCGGAGACCCCCAGGAATGGAGCTGCCCCGGAAGCTCCTGGGTTCACCAATAACCATGTCCATCAGGTAAATTACCAACCAGCAATTTAAAAATTGAAAGTGCAACAATCACTGACTAGTCTCATGTTCAGCCGCAGGTTGATTCAGAAGGCTTCACCCAGCGCCCTTCAACAATTGACGAAATCACGCGTGCCCAGAATGAAGCAGCGGGGTAGGTGACCTTGTGCCAGTGGTGATGAACGAATGCTGACAAGTATCACTACAGCCTAGATGAGTCTGGTCTTAATTTAACGATTCGAGATCAGCCCATCTTTGAGGATGAGAGCCAAGCGAAGCGGGCCATGGATGATATGGCAAATACCCTCCGAATGGTTAGTGACAGGCCTCACCACTCCTCCGACATTGTGCATAATACTTACTTTGTTATACAGCGGGCTCCGCAGACAGGAATCAGACGCAATGCAGGCACAATTCGCGGACGCCGTGATGTTCGCAATACAATGTTTATTGCTTCGCCTGGCAATGAGCTCCCGCCATCTTCGGCAGGATCGGAGTCACAGCCACCAACCTCGCCAATCAGGCATATGACCTCCCCCAGCATTGCCCCCAGCACTGCTACGGATGACCACACTATGTCAGATACTACGTCCGTTCGCTCTGGACACACTATGCATGGTCCGGGAGCTTCAGTCCATCCTGATCTCTATGAATCTGGCCTGAATGCTTCAATCATTGAGACCATCAATGCATGGTTCTCAGAGGGCAATGTCACTAAGTCCTTTGTCGTTGGTGAGCTTGCTCTAGCAAACAACCCCACACCTGGTACTGTGGTAGACCATACGCACATCCGACTCGATAACTTCCAAGTGCTGGAAAAGGTAGCGGCCAATCCCCACTTTGTCCAGGAGGTTGCCAAAGACGCTGGCGATGACAAGAGAGGCGAATACGTTATCCAACTGGGCGGCATATCCCGCCCCATGCCAACAGTCGCATTCAAGTATCAACTGCATATCGACCCAACCAACCCCTCCGCCTACTGCCCCGTGATCTTCAAGCCAGTCTGGAACCTAGAAGAATCACAGGCCAGCGCCATCATCTACTATACGCTCAACCCGGCCTTCGTCTCCCACACAGCGGAGTCAATTACCCTCAAGAACCTGGTTTTGACTATCAATTTGGACACCGCCACCGAGGATAAAATTACCAAGCAGCCCCGCGAGTCAGTCGCCCACGCCATCAGCGCCGCCATGTACCCTAATACCGGCGCCACCTTCCGTCGCAAAACCTCCACCGTCACATGGAGAATCCCCGAGCTGGAAGTCAAGGCCCCCACTACCCCAGGCGCAGACAGCAAGTTCCTCGTCCGCTTCGTGACGTCCACCCCCGGGCCTCGCAAGGGTACAGTCGAAGCAAAGTTCGAGCTCCGCGGCGCCGAATCCGCTTCTCAGCTGGGTATCAGCCGTGCTGCCTCGGACGCAGAGCAGAAGGAAGCCGACCCTTTCGCCGACGAGGGTCGTGAGTCCCCGCTGTCCGCGACTTCATGGCTGGGCGTCCCGGCTACACGCAAGCTGATTGGTGGAAAGTATGTCTCTTCCTAGATATGTCTTCAATGTTGAGCAAGGCGGGATGGAGCTTCCCGCTCCTGGTCGTATATATTCCCTTCTTCCGTGCAATCGTTTCCTGTTATTTGTCCACTGTTTGGATTATGTGTGTCAGCATAGACATCCCTACAGATAGGGCCCCAAATCGGAGCATCAGAACTTTAGGATGATGCCATTCCTTTTTTTCCCTTTGTTTTCTCCCTGCCTTCCCCTCCCCGTCGTCTCTTGTGTCCCGAGTATCTCTTTTGCAAATAGCGATTTTGTTATTTATGGATTTTGTTTCTGTCTCTTCGTTTTGGGTAATGTTTTGTGCAGTTGGGCATTTACTTCGCGTACATATGTAACTCTATGTACCATTTAAAAGCACATGGTCATTACTGGGCACTTAATTATGCTTTATAGGCATTCACATGGTCTATCCATGGATACAGACTTACTCGGTACAATATGCACTCTCCGTGATTTCCCCTTTTCGTCCCTGCTCCTCTATTCTTGGGCATTCTATAGTGAGATCGAAGGGAGGAGAGACATCCAGAATCCACACAAGGCTGTATCTCAGAAAGTTTTAGAGTGATGATCGTCAAATATTTAGAGTTAATGCCTGTCCTCATTCTAATGTTTGGGAGAACCCTTGGTCTAGGACGATAATAACGGAGCTACCAGAGAAGGGATATACGATCACAACCACTGCTCCTTATTCTCCTCGATCCAGGCTTTGAAGTCCTTCATCCCAGGGTAGAGCTGACGGCATTCGGCCACATCACCTCCATACCCTTCATGTTCAAACCAACGGAACATATCGCCCACGGTGCCCTTCAACAAAAACTTGACCGTAGAAGCCACAGGGCAAGGGGCCATGGGCATAGATGATCCCACGACAGCCTTGAACGTAACCTCGGCCTCCCTTTGTGTTAGCTCATCGCCCACCAGTGTCAGGCCAACATTGCGGTAGTCATCGGGATGCATGAAGCTGTAAGCCGCAACCCGACCAATATCCCGGGTCGACACGAACTGCAGCTTCTTGTCCCCCATTTGTTCCCACATGCGGGCGAAGCCCTTCCCATGGATATCGGTAGTGAGATTCTCGAAAAATGTAACCGGCCGCAGGATCGTGTATGTCATCTGTTGTGGGCTGGCCGCGGCCCTCTCTATCAAGTGATTTTCAATGTGGTACTTGGCAGCAAAATTCTTGACTTTGGTGGGATTGACGGGCGACTTCTCAGGGCCACCGCGGTCACCTGACGAGTAGACGAAGTGGCGCACACCATGCGCGACCGCCGCGTCGACGATTGCCTTGCCTTGCTGCTCCTCGGTGTCCGAGTTAACCTGCACGCTGTACACGCCCCATACAGGGCCGACTTTTTGGAATATGGCCTCCGGCTGGGCCGTGTCGCCATCCACGACGGACACGTTGAAATTCGAGCCAAGTTTCAGCGCGCGGGGGCTGGCGACGTCGCGCGTTACGGCGATGATGTTGAAGCCGGCCGTGTCGGGGGCGGAAAGGAGACTCTGGATGAGAGCGCCGCCTTGTTTGCCAGTGGCACCGGTGACTAGGAGGGTCTTTCGTGGGGCAGACATTCTCAAATTTGAAATGATTAAGGATGAAGAGTGTTATGAATGTTGAGGCTGGAGGCTTCGCCGCACTGAAAGGCTTATCCACTGGCTTTGGGGTCTGTGGTTGCGCTAGGCCAATAGTGGAGGAGCGCTAGAGCTAGTAGGGGTATGACTGCATTTGCTATACGAGCTGATTTTAAATATACATCTTAGACACAATCTGAGGTGGGGGCTGGAGACTGCCATCCATAGATACCACGGATGTTCATTGGATGTTAGCTATATGGCCAATGTCGAAGATCGAAGGCCTCACAGCTAAGTAACAAGAAATGTCATTTTCAGAGTGCACATGGCCAGAGAGCATGTGTCTCCCCAGACAACAAGCCTTCCATGCTGTTGACTATTTTCTGGACTGCAGTAGCACAATCCTCCACTGGCGTCCTAGTCATCTTTTGTACCAAGCTGGAAATCCGCATTTCAATAGAAAGGTAAGATATTTCTGAATGCAGGAGGTTGAAATAAGAGTTTACATCTAGAATATGATGACCTGCCTTCCGCAGTGTTGGCCCTCGGGCCCGCGTGGGTGATGGATGTTGCTCGTGTATGTCAGGCGATACTTCAGAGTAGGTAATACTCCTGGTTATGGGGCCTATATCGTCCTGTTTTTGGATTTTATATGGAGGAAGCAATGGGTGGGAAAGGAGTTGTCGACGGGGAGATCCAAATACTCAATCACATCATCGAGACTGGCCCAATCTCTCATATATTCGTCCCGCTCGGGATCGTAAATTCCTTGCTCGAGATGATGCCTTTTACGTTCCAGTCGAAGGGCTTTTTCGATGATTCCCCTGCGGGCGAATTCCCCTCGATCAAGGTCTGTTCCCTCGTCATCTGCCTCTTCTTCTTTTGTTTGCCCAAGGTAAAGACGCACATATCGATAATTGAGGATCGGCTGCCGATACAGCCCATACGGGTCTGCACCATGCTGGAGCAAGGTAGTCATAAAATGCGTAGCCTTGGCTTTATCAAGATAGCCCCAAGGGCATTTGGACTCCCCGTGTCCCAGCGAAGGGCAGGCTGTTCAGTCTTGTTGGGATTGAACATGGGAGGCTTAGCACTTTTCTCTTCACTAGCCCAGTCCTCGGAGACTCTCGAGAAAACAGAGTCTAGGTCATCAAATCGTACATTTGGGTCGACACCGGCAGCTAAAATAGACTCAATACGGTCGATTCAACCTTCCCCAACGGCCTCACATAGCTCAAGAGCAGCCACATCTCGCACTTAAGTCGCATTGTGATAAGTGCAAATAGTAGAATCGCTTGGTGTCGGCTCGTGGAAGGTGTGTCGGCGGCATTGAAGGGAGGTTACGCGACGGCGTATTGGGGCGCTAAACCCTGGAAGGCAAAACACCTAAATAGGCAATTCACAGGGCCGCCGTTTACAAGTTAGATGTCTCCTGTGCTATCTCGATCTTTGCCAAGTAATGTTCTATCGGGTTAGTATAAATCATAGTTGTGAAGTCGGCCACGTACTTGCGGCCACCCATCTCATGCCCAGATAGCCCAGTAGGGCTTTCAAGGGTCGGATCAATGGCTCCGAATCGGCACTACCAGACACCCTCGCATCGCCAAGACACACCATAGCGGCCTTGTATAGACAATGGGGGAGAAACACGGACAAAGTCGTCATCTCAATCGAGGCTTCCCCTCCGCGAGAAATCTCATGGACGAAGGACTTGAGTATATTGAGTGATGTATGGATACAATACTCATTGTCGGGGATATTCATGTGAGATCCAACCTCGAGGGTTTCGAGCATGGCACTAGTTAGAAGCGTTGAGATTAGTCAGTTAGTTCTGAACTTCCGATGGGCAGCGTTACCTTCGACATAGTGCCAATGCACTATCCGATAGAGGGTGCGGGTTGGAATCACCGCTTTGGAAGGTCACCAGAAACGACGTTAGGGATTTGAGGATCTGAACTCCCTCGACGCCACTAAAAAGGGAACGCGATTGGGTCGCATGGACATGAACCAGCACCTGGTCTAAGAGCTGGGATGCGTGGGCTAACTTGGTGAATGAATCCATTTCCAACTTCGCCCAATCTTCAGAGTCCTATGATCAGAGTTATAATCAGATGAAGTTAGGGCTTCGCAATCAGTTGGTCAGTCACATACCTTGTTGCCCCCCACCGCATCTATGGATCGTCCTCTGTAAGTACTGGGTGGTTGGCCATTTTCCAGCGAGACATATCTACCACAGGCTCTTGATTCAGTATGAATACGATCTGATGTGCATGCTCAGGGGCTAGATCTGACCTGTCAGTGACGGCGATGCCGCGCCAGGTTTGTCGTGCTTCCTCGGCTTTCTGTGGGTCCCGGAAAACCTTGCACAGGTCCTCGTAAGTAGCACTAATCCCCAGGGAGACTGCGGCGCATATGTTGGCTGCACTAGATATGTATGCGGAGGGATACATGGCATGGCCGATTTCGAAGATCGTCAGGAGAAGTCGACATTGTAGCATTTCCAACGAATTCATCCCCATCGCCTCGAGAAGGGCTACAAAGCTCTTGAGCGAAGCATGCATCGATCGGGTCGAGAGAGGAAGCTCTCCTCCCACGGGCTCCTTACAGACGAGGGCCATACAGAGGATCAAGAGGCTTAAGTCGGATGGGGCAGTGGCCGTCTGGACGCGTAAGTGTGATAGCCGGCTACTATAACAGGTCTCCGACACTACAGGGAACCAGGTATGTATAGTTCGGAAATAAAAGGCTGCGGCGGCTTGCAGCTGCAGTCCATCGCCCACAATTAATGAGACCTGAGCATCGAGTGTATGACGCAGGTTGGAGGGGGTCAAGTCAGCCCAATCTAGCACGGGCAGCAGACGAGGTGCTTGAGTTGGAAGGATATAATCACAAAGCTTATTCAATCTAGATTAATTAGCATTCATCTCCTACCTATAGCCCGAGGCCACGACGTACCTTTTACAAAGGGTACAGCAGGGAAGAATCTTGTCACATTTCCGTTTCTGTCTCCGACAGCGAAGGCACGCCTGATCCGCCGACATGGTTGCGGGTGCGGGTGCGGAGGCTAACCCCTTAAATACTCTGCGGTGGTGATCTCCGGGGCTGTCCGTGGCTTCCAAGGTTTCCGAAGGTTCCAAGGTTTCTGTATCAAGCCCAATCTGGTTTAGATCCCGCGCCCGCATCCGCACCCGCATATCAGAATCATCCATGGATGATCTATGGAGGCACGTTGATGTTGGTATTTATATATTATCTAGGTCTCCCTCACATGCTGTAAAGGTAGTTTTTCGACTGTCTCCAATTCATCGTCTTTTCACAGCAATGGAGGTGATTCGAAACGTTGCCATTGCAGGGGTATGTCGAGTAATCACTACCCTGTTGTAATCAGGACTTACAAATCATGTTTAGGCTTCCGGGTCCTTGGGCTCCCCTATTTTTCATGCACTTCTCCAGAGTGAACTCTTTAACGTGACTGTTCTAGCACGCCTGTCGTCCCAAGCACACTTCCCCGCCTCTGTCACGGTACTCCGCGTGGATTACGCCTCGGTCTCAGACTTGACAGCAGCTCTGACCGGTCAGGATGCCGTGGTCTCGGTCCTGACAACTAGTGCCATGGAGACACAGATCCCGCTGATTGAAGCCGCAGTGAAAGCTGGAGTGAGGAGGTTCCTTCCTTCCGAGTTCTGTGCGAATATCGGCAATCCCAAGGCGGCCAGTTTGCCTGTCTACCACCGGAAGCTCGCGATACATGAGGTCATCCAGCAACAGGCTCGGGACCATCCCCATTTTACATACACTTTAATTCGCAACGGGCCTTTCCTCGACTGGAGCCTAGCCTATGGTTTCTTTTTCAATCTCAAGGGAGGATCGACACCCTTTTATGACGGCGGGGACCGTCCGTTTAGTACAACCACCTTGGCGACGATTGGGTGGGCTGTGGTGGAGGTCCTGCGTCACTTGGAGGAGACGCGGAACAGAGCGGTATTTGTTCAAGACGTTGTCATGACCCAGCGAAAGTTGCTGGCCATTGCCCAGAAGGTTGCACCGGAACGCAAATGGACCCCGACAGATGTGACCACCGCCGACATGGAGACCATGGCGCGGGATAAATACGCGAACGGGACGATGGATCTGGCAGCCTCAATAGGATTCTTTTGCCGCTCGGTCTTTGGGGAAGGATACGGGGGAGAGTTCCAGGAGGTGGACAATAAACTACTCGGCATATCATTGAAGACGGATGCTGATATGGAGGAATTAATGCGGGGAGTTCTTTCCGATGACCACTAGTGCTAGGCATCCGTGTAAGTCGTGCATACTAAGGGATTCCAAGGTTGTACTACCTAGGTACATAGGCATTCATTATTACGATTATTATTTCTACAACAGCCGCTCCTTCCCAAAACGCCCTCCAGTGGGAAACGAGTGACACCCCCACCATCGACCTCGAGAGTCAGCTCCAAACACGTCTTTCATAACATTTCAAAGATGAAGGCGCGCTGCGAGCCCGGCGGTTGGCCAAATAGTATTATGGCAAACTACATGCGATGCCCTCATTCATACAAAGAACGAGGGGAAAGATATATGCAGCGTTGGATTAAGTACTGCATAAACAAATGGCGGATCATCAATGACAAGAACATACAACATAGCACAAATCAAAAGGTGCCGGGGAATCACAGAAATACAGATATGGAGATGGTAAGGAAAAGCTTTGGCGAATATGATACTGATCCGACATATCACATCCTAGCAGCGCGGGTGGTCTTATCATAGAAGTCCAAGGTCATGGCTGCCAGGAAACATGGAATATCCTTTCTTTCTTCAACCCAAAATTTGATTAGGGGTTTAAGCTCCATGGCGAATAGACTGTTCGGACCGCCCGATATCTTCATGGTGCCGTTCTCGCCGTCGAAAACGATGGAGTTTTCTTCACCATTTCCCATGCTGCCGGGACCAGAGTCAGAAGGTGCATCGCAGTCGCCGTGCCGGTATGCGGAGGAGAGGTGGAACATTGAAGTGACACGCACTCGACCATTCGGCAAGAAGTCAAGCTTAAATCCGAGCAGAGAGGCGACGGCTTCCCGGAACTCCGAGGACTTAGCTGTCCAGATCTCCTTCAGTCGGCGCATACGCTTTTCTTTATCAGCGACGGTGCGCTCCATGTCCTGCATTTCAAGCTTGATGCTCTCCACGGTGCTGACCGGGACAACTTTGACATCGGTACGGCCTCCGCGGAGCTGCGCCATGAGGTCTCTGTTTGCAGACTGGAGAGTTGCAAGAGTAGTCATCTTAATTTGCTCGGTTTGGGCTGTCGGATTATCGCGCAGTTCAAGAACGCGTGTTCGTGACTTGGCCTTCAAAGACTTGATCTGTGACTTGGCCGCATCCAGTTCTCGGAGAGCGAGAGTCGTGGCCTGGTCTGATTTGGTGAGATGTTCCTGGAGCTTGCGGTTCTTGCGGCTAAGCACAGCGAGGCGTTCGCTTTCGGCTTCGTTATTGGTCGGAGAAAGAGGTCGTTTGACGCCTCTTGCCTCTTCTTTGGGTGCTTCCTGCTTGGAGAGCTCTTCATGAACTTTGTGGAGCTCACCGCGGTATTCATCGACGAGTTGTTGCAGCTGGGTTATTTGCTCGGATTTTTGTCCATCAAACTGTGACTGATCTTCGTTCATTGTGGCCTCTTCCGCATCAAATGTCTTGAGTTGGGCGCGCAAGTATTCAACTTCTTTCACTGCAAGCGCACGCTGGCGCTCCAGTCGAGCTCGAAGTCGGCCCTCCGCGGCACCCGGTCCTCCTGCAGAAGCGGCGGTCGCAACGCGGAGTTTCTCCAACTCCTGCTGCAGATTATTTTTATCACTTTCGAGGCTCTTGATAGCCTCATCCTTCTCAAGGAATTGGGCATCAACCGTTCCGAGACGATCAAGAAGCGTGGCGATCTCAATTCGTCCTTGAACTACGGCCCTCACGATGGCATCTGGTGAGTCAAACTCTGCAGGCTGATCGTTTTCCTGCAAGAGACTGACCCAAGATTGTCGCTCATCTTCCAAGATCTGCTTTTGAATCTGAACTGTGTTGAGTTCGGCTTCAAAGCCCTTCATCAACTGGAGCTGGTTCTCCACTGATCTCTTTTGTTCTTCGACGACTTCAACATTCTTCGAGACTTTTCGAAGGTGACGCAGTTCCGTTGTTTGATCACGGTTTGTTGCCTCCAATTCCCGAATATGATTGACCTGCTCGGAAAGTTCTCTCTTTAATACAGCCAAAGCCTCGGCATCGTTTCCTTCGGCCTTCAGTCGAATGTTCTCCGCTTCGAGCTCAGCGACCTCAGCTTCACGCTGGGATAATTTCTCCTGCGTTGATTCCTGCGATGTCCTGGCGTTTTGGATATCGTTCTGGAATTCTTCGATGGTCTTTTGTAGAGAAGCGCGGACAGTCTCTAACTCGTTGATCTGGTATTTAAATTGCCGTTCCTGGTCCGAAAGTCGAGCTTGTGTGTCGTCAAACTCTTCCTGCAAGTTCTGATTTTCGTCCTGAAGGCCTCTGATTTTGCGCTCAAACCCAAGTTTGTCATTCAAAGCCTGATCTTGAATTTCTTTCAATTCTTTTGCGAGTTCATCGCTCTTATGGGTGGCCCGATTACTCGAAGACTCGGCAGCCTGCAGTAACTTTTGTCAGTTTGACCTTGTGAAAACGAGAATTTTGTAGCGCCTCACCTGGGCCTTTCGAAAATCTGCATCCGCTTTCAGCTGTAACTCGCGGGTCTCTTTTTCATGGCGAAGAGCCTCCAACTCTCGTTCCTGCTTGATATTCTCGAGCTCGTATTTGAGAGTACTCAATTGCACGCGTAGCTCGTCTTTTTCCGCATCTAGACGAACCAGTCAGTTCTCCGTCGCAGGCCTCTCGAGTCAGTCCGAGCAGGGTATCGTCTTACCATGAATAGGTTGATGGGACTGGGCTTGAGATTGTGTGAAACGGCCAGATTGTCGCATAGCAGTCGATCGGCGCATGGTACTCCGTGAACCGGAGGGTGTTGAAGGTGAGCCGAATCCAGCAACGAGCTGGGAAGCTGGTCGGTTGTTCTCGCTGTGGTCCATCTATTAAAAGCCAGGGGAGGTCAGTTGTTGCGCAAAAATAACATGGAGACCCATTAAAGCTCACAGTGAGGTTCAGGCTATCGTAAGCCCCACGGAATTCCTGTCTAATGGGGCATGAGGCAAGAAGCACTGCGCAACTTGTCCTTCAGCTGTATCAAAGGGAAGATGGTTAAAGGCGGGCGCCGCCTTGTTTAGGATTATGTCAGCAGTGAAATGCGCCCTAAAAGGGGTTAGCGCCAATTTAAAAATTATTTCGATTTCGGCATTGAATTCTCAGTTCACCACCCTCACCCGTGACTCGTCTCCATTCACCTCGGTCTCTCGCTCGATTTTACTCAATTTCTTCCGCTTAATACCCCACAACCGTCACTATGGGCAAGGATAAGGTCGAGAAGAAGGACCGCGCTGAGAAGAAGGAGAAGCGTGCGGAGAAGGACGGTGTGCACAAGGTCAAGAAGGAGAAGAAAGAGAAGAAGGATAAGACTGCTCTTGTCGATGCAGTAGAGCAGGAGATTGTCTCTGAGGCCATGGAGGGTCTCGAGCAGACCGGCGCTGTCGCTGTCAAGGGCGAGGGTGAGGTCGACGCCGTTGTCGACCGCCCCGTCGGCGCCCTCGTGCCGTTCGCCAACCCATTGGTTGAGGACAAGCAGGCCAAGAAGGTCCTGAAGAGCGTCAAGAAAGGTACGTGCATTGTCTTTTTCAAATTTTTACTTGCCTCTTTTACTATCAGTGCGCATGGTCGATTTTCATCGGATGTTCGGATCGCCCATGTCTACTGATCGCATGGTTGCGCAACTTTTTTTTCTTATCTCCAGATCGTCCATACTAACATTTATTTTTTCTAGCTGCCGTCAACAAGTCCCTGAAGCGTGGTGTCAAGGAGGTCGTCAAGGCTCTCCGCAAGTCTCCCATCCCCGCCGCCAACGCTGCCATCGGTGTCCCCAGCGGTGTTGTCGTTCTCGCTGCCGATATCTCCCCCATGGACGTTATCTCCCACATTCCCGTCCTGTGCGAGGACCACGGCATTCCCTACGTCTTTGTCACCTCCCGTGCTGAGCTCGGTGCTTCCGCTGCCACCAAGCGCCCTACCAGTGTGGTCATGGTTACCCCCAAGGCTGCCAAGGGCAAGAAGGAGGATGATGAGGAGTTCACCAAGGTGTTCGAGGAGCTTGCTGGCTTGACCCAGAAGGAGCTCAAGAAGCTGACAGTCTAAAAATGTTCTCGACTTGTCTCTTTTACCTTTTGTTATTTGCTCTTCCCACGCTGTTCACTGCGAGTGGGTTCTCTGGTTGTACAGGTTTCTGATACCGTCTGTTCAGACGGTGCATGTCTTATGGGGTCCGGCCTATGGGTATCTTTCTATATTTGCTCTTTTGTTCCAACTCGGCGTTATTTCAATGGTGTACGAAAAAGGCAACAATTCCAATGAGATATCAGCAACCTCATAGACTGTCGGTTCTAAGTAAGGTCTCGGTTAATTTTAATGGACATCCCATGCAAATCCCAGCCATTGCACTACCCCACAGGTAGTGTGACACCTGCGTAGACCACGTTGCGCCTGATTGCTGTAGGAGGTGATATTCTCGAAAAGTTTGACGGTATAATCCCTGTGTGATAGAACAACGGGTCGCACATGAAATTGGTCTCGAGCTCCTTCAATATTCGATCGTGCCCTCAGGCCAAGGAAGTCAATTCTAAATTCGGATGTAATCAGTCACACAACGTAGCGGACTCAAGTATTGTAGATCCCAGATGGGGTAAACACGGCGATGAATGTCATACACATAGTGTGAAGAGCCAAGCCCTGGGCAATTAACCTTGCATCATAAACCTATGCCCCTCGACCTTGATGTTAAACAAGGGATGAAGTGCATACCCCAAGCGCAGCAGATATCAATCTCAGCCAATCACCATGCATAGTGCCCTGGATAAATCCAATCCTAAGCTCACAGATCTTCTAGCGCTAGCCTAGATTCAGGAACATATTTGATATTGGGCACCAGATCTGAGAATTGGGGGGTTCCCTTTGTCCTACGCAGCTTCTTCCTTGTGTTCAAGGCACGGCCTTTGCGGTTGATCTCTCCTTGTCCTTGAAAAGTGATATGAGGAACTGAATGCCCTCATTCTGCGTCGGGCAATTCATTCATTCTGCATATACTGGGCCAACATATTAGCCAATTCCCTCTTCATATCCCTCAAAATGCACATCAACCGCCCCTCCATTTTAACACTCGCACTCATTTTGGCGGTTACTCAATCAACTACATCCCAACCTATCCGAACTAGCAAATGGGTCAAGACAGAACAATTCCAAGACCCCAATGACCGCGGAATATGGAAGGTCTTTGAGAAAGAAGGATATGATCTATTACCTGACCCACCGCACGTCAAATACAACGTAAGTACTAAATCCTAAATATATTGTCGACTCGGCGACTTACCTATATCCACCTATGTTGTATGTACTTGATTTCCTCTGCCACTTCTTGGCGTGCCCTTTCCGTATTAGTGCTCACCTAATGCCCTTCAAATACCGGGTAAGCAAAGCAGCGTTAGCGGAGAGGATGAGCCGGTCTATTTTTATCAGGCTCGGGTGCACCCGTGGATATCTTATGATACCAAGTGTTATTCGGGTAGTATTGATATTTTGTTGCTTGCATATAGATATTTTGCATATAGATATAGTGTCGGTGTCTATTTTCATGTCTTATTCTTTAGTTAATCAAAGCTTTGTGAACATGTGCGTAGGAATGCCCATCGATATTTAGAAGCCTTAGCATTCCAAATTCGGGAGAGCAATAATAATAATAGAGAAAACAAAAAAAGATAACATACCACCACAGTGAGGAACTGTGCGAAAGACTGAGAAAACAAAAAAACAAAAAAAAAAAAACAAAAACATATAACAGTGTAAGTATGACCGTGGTCGGCTCGCCGCTCTATTCAGGGCACTGAGGGCGGATATTCACCCACCTGAATATTCAGCCCGTATAGCAAGAGGTACATTTCCCACTTCTGACCGAAAATGCTATAAGTAACCTTCTTTTCCCTTCTGCTTTCGCCTCTCAAGCCTCGCTTTATCACGAGCAAGATGCGTACCAAGCGTGACCCAATGTTGAAGTATATGGCTAATATTGTGGATTTCGGGGAATATAGTAACAATGAAATCCAACTGATAGTGCTACCGCGAACAGAATCCCTAACTCCCACCCTAGTTTCATTAAGTCTTCCTAAAATATTTCATCCTACCTGTTACCAGCCAGTTCTTTCAGCAAGAGTGCATTCCAACTAGAATACTAAGTACAGGGAGTAGAAGAGAAAGAAAGAAAGGATTGGTTGGAGCAAGGTCCTTTGTGGGGCCTTGATGCAAACCATGCAAACACAAGTTGAAGGTTTTCCTCCAACTTCCTTCAACTTGCTCAACTCGGCAGACGGTCAGTAACGGCAGAACTAAAGTTGTCATGTCTAGATCGTGACACTACCCTCCCTATAAGTCGTATAACGTATTTCACATGCGAGCCGCCACCACAAGCGAGCCGCCATCTCCAAAACACATAGTAAATGCGATAGATTACAACTTGATATCTCAACAACGGTGGTCTATACTAGCTTTTCCTATTAATTCCACGGTTTTTATATGATATCTAGCTACTTTAGGGAGTTTCAAAGAATTTGATCTTCTAGTAACTGACATATATATATTCCTGGAGCCCAGCGACGTAATTTTCAATACGACAACAATGTAAGCTTTCGATTTCGTTAAAATTACTATATGTTACTGAAAATGCTTATCAATACCTATCTACCTATAGCGGGAATTAAATTAAGTTGTTGTGGTTGAAACATGAAGCTATAATTTGTCGCATTTACTATGTGTTTTGGAGATGGCGGCTCGCTTGTGGTGGCGGCTCGCATGTGAAATACTGTTATGCGGTCAATAGTTCGGTGAGTGTCGCCTGGGTGAGAAATGGGTGAGCGCCGCTCTACGGTCGCGCGACCAGGGTGATAAGGGTGAGTGTGCTGTAGACAAGGTGAGAAGCTGGCTGAGAAGCGGGTGAGAATCACTCTAGGGAGCGTGACGCCCGCACTAACTTCCTCAAGTGACACAGAGCGCGATATGATTGGATTACAAGTTGAACCTGAAATGCTTCGACTCTTAGCATCTGCACACAACCCTAAAATGAAATATATCTTCAGTTAAATTCGTTGTTGTGGCTTTATTGCCCTTACAGACTCCCTACAGCCCTTCTGATATGTCCATGCCATCCTAGTCCAAATAGCACATATTAATCAAACTAATCAAATAAGCGAAACACACACTTGTAGTCCGAGCTTATCTTTATTGTCTTAAGGTGTATGTTGATTGGTTCCAAGTTGTAACGGGCCAAGGCCATATTGATGCCCGGCGGGCTCTGCCCGTGCAGGCATCGCACCCAATACTGCCGCCAAGACCGTGTAGCCTTACCGCCCTAGAGGATACTATATACTATAGTTGACCGCCCCTTTGTTTACAGTTCCTTAAGATTTAGATAAACAGCATGAGACACCACCCAATTGAATCAATTCAGTCGTAGCCCTTCACAATCCTCACAGCAAGTGGCATAAGGGGGGAATTATAAACGAACTGTGTCCATAACGTGTGGGGTTGGATATTTAGGGTCGACGAGGCACTCAACGAAACCGCCGCGAAACTCAAGATCTCGTGATGATCGCAACGAGGCCCAACGAGGCCCCAGGAGGCGCTTATCGGAGGGTTTACAACCACGTACACAGAGCCAGCGAGCATGTGGAATATACAGGCTTCTAGGATATAGAAGAGAGACATGCCCAAAGAGAGATATTAGCTCGTTAAATTAATTTAATGGCGTTTTGGTTGAGATATATGCATTTAATTTCAATAGGCTGGCTTGCATGGCCAGTTCGCTTACCGGATACGTTAGTTATCAAGTTTTGGTTGCAAGTATGCAAACCCTACAAAGCGCTCTGGGCATCCAAGCAACTCGTTGTATCCGCCATAAATGCTAGCCCTCGTCGGCTACCGAACCAGTCTGTCCCCTGGCTAAGCTTCCCGTATAATTTCAGCTGGCCTTCAATATATTCTGACAACAAAAATTCCAGCCCATCTCCTTTATCCACCTGGACCGACTACTCAGCACAACTCTCGGGGCTCTACAGGTCCCTCTACAGTTATATTGAAAGATTCGGAGATCTGACAGTATCGACAGAATCCGCCCTCTTTCATGCACCGTCCCCCTTATCCATGACCACTTAAACAACGGAACGCCTTGCTATCGCAAACCAGAACCGTCCTACAACGACACAAAGTCTGCGTGCGCTTGGTTTATGAAGTGGCCATATGGGCCCAGATCCATGGAATCGTTGTCAATGTGGCGAAGAAGCAACCGACATTCCATGCTGTGCCCCAATCATAGAATGTAAACTTAGCAGCAACCACTATGATAACAATATAGTCACTGTCAAAGACAAGATCATGGGCTGTGTACTAATCCTCCAGCCTTCGCTGATAATTATTCCACGGAATCGGAGCTCTCTTAGTTCCGAGCAGTGCCATTCATTCAATTTCCCCAGGACATCCCTATCATTTATTAATTAGTGTTCCATTCGCTATAAGTGCTTGACTATAACCATTACATATCACTTACGCGTGGCTGTGCACTATCCCTTCTCCTTTGAGGAAGTCATTCAACGCAGCGAGGTTGGGATTGGAGAAAATAAGTTTCATCAGAGGGCGGGTATTGAGAAGAGAAAGACCCCGCTCCGCATTGAAGAATCTTTCATCTGGACATTGCACATGATCTAGGATCATTGACACACAGCTTTCCAGGCAGTGGACCCTTCCTGTGTATAGATTGTATGAGCATTGAAACTCTTGTGGCTCATAATTATCTATGATGTGTTCCAGTCGTTTCCTTTCAGCGTGGGTGTCAATTATCGTATACATCCCAATGTATTCAGCCTTACTTCTCGATGTTTTTGGGTTTTCTCCAACAATCGAAAGCTTGGGAAATATGTCAGTGCTAGTAAAAAGAAATCGTTCATGTGCGATGCGAATACAGACCTCGACTATGCTAACTTGCGTGATATCATAGAAAGGCAAATGTTTCCTCCATTGGCCTCTGTGTGCATACCATGCCTGGTGTATTTCTCTCCACGTGGTGACTTCATCTACATGATCAGAGACCGCAACCGGCAAAATCGAACAATTGTATCTTTCACCCCAGCAAAGTAAGACGGAAGCATTTGTACCATCTTCAAGCAATGGCCAAAGCCTTTCCGTTAATATCTTTTTGCGGTTTATATGTGTGACTTCACGGGCATCTGAAAAGGCAAACTCCGATTTAGAGGCAGAACTTGACTTCATATCCTTGCTTTCGTTTCACTTGCAGCATTTAGTTCGTGGTCACTATTATTCGAGAGCTGTGGCCGCCCAAACCGACTTTTTGGTGAACTTGCGGTCAGACGCCTAGGCGGGATATTCTCTGCGGAGGGTGGACTACCGAATTGAGCATAGTTGAAGGCTAATTTTGGATATTCCAGAATGAGGAATGACAAGAGTCGGGTCAACCTCAATTCGGATGGGGTATGCTGCTCCTGTCCAGTATAAGTTGAATCGGAGTCCGGTGCTGGCCTTTGGGATTCGTGGTCCTCAATCCGCCTCGGCCTCAGTCGAGCTCGTTGTGGTTGGCTAAGATAACTCATTTTTGTGAGTTGGAAGATGTCAGATGGGGTGGAGAGCTTGAGGGCGTTGGAGATCCTTATACCTTTCCAATGAGGGACAGCTGTGAGGCAAATTGGAGGCGTATCGCAATGACCCAATTCATGCATGAGCTCACCAGGCCCATACACCTAATTGGCTAGACTTTCGCCTCATCAGTGGGTAGAGGCCTTTTATTTATTGTGACTGGCCGGAGATGCGGGGTAGTTGTCCTACCTCGCTTCATTTTTGGGTTGGAGGGGCTTTGAGTCATATTTTAGTGCGATGTAAAATGCAGCGTTGTTCCAGATGTCTTGAGGTGATAAAGGCTGTGCCGGCTAGTCCTATATGTCTTCATCGCCTATATCTAGAGCTGATTGGCCTCCTCCCACCACCCCTAGTTCCGGTACGTCGCCGCTACGTCGTCGTTAGCGTGTTGGGCGACTGTACCGAGCTCCTTTATCTCCTACAATGGAAATGTGGGGCGACAAAAGACGACAGCGGCCAGAATAAGCGAACGCCTCTCTCCTGGAATGCGGAATACGGCGCATGGCATGTTGTAAACATGTTGCTGGAGAACGGAGCTAAAATTAGGTCTGTGGATGATATATACACAACACCATTATCACGGCAGGTACAAGCCTGGAGCTAGAACGCCTGAGAAGGGCTTCCTTACGCTAGCCGATGATGACAATGCCGACGTCCCATGCGTAACGTAAGTTGGTGGATCTAACAAAATGAAATGTAAGCAAGACGTACCTCAGTCATCTGCATGCTTCGACTGACCAGCCAATTTGTCCTTCTTCCTAGGTGTTCCTTCGGTAGAATATTAGTAGCCCGATTCAAGCTCAAGGTTTTAAACGGGTTTCTTATTACACCACTTTTAAAGTTCAATACTCTTGATAAGTGAGTGGTTATAGCAGATTGATGACTCCCTGCGTGATATTTAATCCTCCAACGCCCCGCCCTGGTGCCCTGGGCACACTCAGATTTATTTTGTAAAATGGAATAGAAGAAATAAGTAAATCAAAACAATTATATACTCCTGGAAGCATTTCAGTAAGCAACAGAACTCAAACTCTGTCCAAATCGCATATGGGCTATTGCAGGAGAGAACTTACCCAACTTGCTGCCCAATCGCAACTTAATCCCAGGTACCGGAGACAAGGTTGACGGGTATTGGAACTACAACCAGCATGATGGGTGCACACCCGATTTTTGCGAACACTGTCAACGTGATTCCACAGCGGCTCAACAATGTCACAAGTGTAAAAAAAGACCCGATGCATGCGACTTCGATTTATATTTCCGAGAGGTAAACTGGAGGAAGCTGCACGCAATGGAAAGCCAACTGTGTGGAATCTGGCCGGGTCCACTAAGTTGAAATTCATGTCGTCTCCGACCACTTCACGAAGCCACTCAGGAGATCCATCAGCAAGTCCGGCAGGGAAAAGATTGTACCAAAAGCTTTCTATTGAAGTAGGGTAACAATTTCACTAGCCTTGCTGCATCCAAATCCTCTCCCTCTAGACGAGCGTATGATAAATCCCAGGTTGTGTAGAGTGTGCGCTCCTGATACTCCTGAAGACTGGTGGGGCGGCGGGAGCCAGCATTCCAACGTTTGTCATATTCCTGAAGGTAGCGCTTGAAAGTCAAGATACTTCGCTGAAGATATGTCCCTACGGTGGCTAAAGCTAGAGGAAGACCCTCAAGTCATGTTGCGAGGCGGTTTGCGCAAGGATCTAATGGTAGACTGAAAGATGCTACCCACACTCTATACCACAGCCTCAATGTACCATAACAAGAAATCGAATACTTTCTCAATACTGATATTGCCCTGGTAAAACTTTCGATTCGCATCGTTCTTTAGCAGCACTGCTGAAATTGTAACAGGCCGCTTCTAACAAAGTACGAAGTCCAGTCCAGCAATTGCACAACACTGAATACAGCAATCAAGACAGGCATCCCCGCGTATAACTCCATTTTTACCAGCTCCCAGTGTGAAAAAGCGAATAGCGCTATTCTGCGCACATGGGACCACACCAATGAGCTTTTCTGACTCAGAGTAGGGAACCGGTTGCTTAGGGGTAGTTATGCGCAGATCAGAAGTGGTCCTTATCACTTTCGAGCTGTGATCATGTATGCAGTTGACGAACAAGGACCCTAAAGCACCAATAATTGAGGCAGAGGGGCATCTTTGGGACACTTCGGGTATACTAGGACACCATATACCGACTGTTAGATACTTGTCTCCCTTGGAGACTTGCCAAGATATCTTATAATCAGAATAAATATCGACAGGGGCATTGATCTCGCAGTTGGTGGTCTCTGACCCTCGTCTATCCGACCTTGCGGTAAAAAGTGGAGCTTCCTCCATCCTGTGTTTCGGGCCTCGCGCATAATCATATAGCTCACCCTCCCACATTAATGCTCCAGGAACACACGTCATAGACAGAATGCCTTTTCCTTCAATGCTCATAGTTCCGAACAGCCGAGGGTAAACTGCTTGCCCACGAAAAGAAGACATGAGCCAGATATCTTCTAGATCATAAAGCTCGTGACCAAGTAGCTGGAATAACGCTTGAAGCAGTGTCGGTCGGCTATAGCCCACCTTCGTATCCCCTCGTAGGATTTTCCTAATCGGGTCGATGAATTCTTGTGCGTCAAAGCCTCCCCAAGGAATGCCCGATAATAAACTCCCAAACCAGCGATACCCGCCAAAATACAGCCAGGGTCCTTCGGGGTCTGAGCTCTCTAAAAGAGACAGCAACAAAACCACAAGGGTACATATGGCAATTTTGTCAATGAATTCATCAAATTTGCACAGAGTTTGAGCTGAAGGAATATGGCTGCATTTGACACATTCACAGTCCTGACATTGGACATCTTTGAATGCTGCCACAAGCCGAAGATTCTCGATAAGGAATCCATCCAATTGTTTCGGTAATTGGATAGGAGATTCTGTTCCAAGGAAAGCCACAATAGTAGATGCAACCGTCCTATCAGAAGGAAAAGCACTGCCCCATGTGGCCGTGCAATTGCTGAAGCCAGGGTCCGATTTTTGCTTTCCATCCACATGGTCCCAGCGCTCACAAACCTGGAGAAAATTGAGTACCAAGGCACATCCATAAGGCAGGGCCTCACTAAATGCGCGGAAGGAAAGAGTTTTCCTATGGCCGAAAAGATCAAGCGTGAGTCTTTCTGCGAAGACGCGCATGGGTACCATGCCCCTGACGGTTTCATGTGATCCGGGGAGATCTTTCGTAAGAACACGAATGCTCTTAATATCTTCCAATGTGGTGATCTCAAATCCAGCTTGTTGTACAAGGCTGGAACTCAAAAGCAAACGTATAGTGATAACTGACATCGGTTCAATATGAATGCAGGTATCATTTTCAATGATTACCGAAGGCGCTAATCCAATAGACCATTCTATGAAAGCGATGATCCACGCAGCTTGATCAACAGGCGCCTTGATTTGTAAGCCTTTTGCTTGGCCCACACGAGAAATGTCTGAAAGTGCCTTCACAAGCTCCACAAGAAGCTCTTGAGATGGAGATGCTGAAGTAAAAGAAGGTGCCACATCAATTACTAGGCTTATATTTGAGCTCCATCCCAAAATCTTTTCAACAAAACCAGATTGGCTCAGTTTGTATTCCAAACTTTTCAAGAGAACCTTGAGCTGATAAGACGTAGGAACAAGTCTCAGATCTTCAGCTGTCTCTCGGAGGAGACGGTTCAGGGCTTCAGAGGCAACCCAGTAGTCGACACTTAGCAATGCAGCAGCCAAGCCAAGAAAGCGAGTTCCAGCATCTGTCTGAGTGAGTTGCCAACCGCAATCACCTTTCTTGAAACCAATCTGTGCTTTTAGAAAATTTAACACAGCTGACTCGTGGCTTCGAATACAGAGCTTGTTGACTTTTACACATGTCTCTGGCGCCATTGCAATTATTGTGCCAAATGCCTCACAAGCAAGAATTGCTATGGGTTGTACATTGTCGGTAGTTGCGGCAGCCAATACTCCTATCCCAACAGGTACAGAGTCAGCAACTGTCTGACTCAGGGTCCATGTTGTTGAAATGGAAGTCATGTCGCGATGTGGGCAACGGCTTGACGCTCCTCGTGGGGTGGACAGATGTTAGTTGGTCCGAGGAGTAAACAAATTTGGCTTCACTTGACTTGGGTGACAAGCTGCAGAAGAATTTTTGAGGGCACAATAACTTCAAGCCCTAATAATGAGATGGCATCAAAATACAAAAGTAACGGCCAAAAAAAGGGAAGCTGTGATGATGTTGGAAAATTTGAGGTGACGTTTGGCAATACTCGGCCCAGCGCACCCAACACCCACTTGCGGGGTAACGTTCTGCATAAGCAATTGGGCCTCTTAATCCTACCTAATGAACTGAGGGCGCCAATAAATAGCTACTATGGGCCCTAGAGACAGGGATATTCAGCGTCCGGCCGTTCGTTCCTCTCGTAATCCACAAGAGAATGATGCACACCGCCAGAAAACGTGCGTACTCTCCTTCAACCACCCACCATGCCAGTGGGCCACCAGAACGCAATCCCTCCATAATCTGTTGAACAAGAGGGTAGGATCTCACTGTAAAGGATGACTTGGTCCTTGGTGCCTGATGGCCTTAGTGCCTCGCTGCCTAGTTAACTAATGAATTGAATGTTGCGTGATGTTTGTCTATGCATGATCAATCACATATGCATGATCAATCACATATGCATAGGGTATCAGGTTTCCATACTGGATCGGCACCAATACGTCACTCTAGCAGTGACCTCTCGGGGCATTAAATATCATCCTGATTCTTACATTAGGAGGTTCCTTAAGAATAAGTCTCTGTACACTACAAGACCAATTCTATCTCGTTCAGACTTCGCCAAAACCCGCTATTGGAGGCAAACCTTGCCCCACCCCCAAACTGCAACCAACCTATAAACCATCGTGGGGCATTATTGGGGCCCAAAAAAACCAAGAAAACCCCATTTTTGCATCAAATCAAGGTCTTGGCATACATAAATCTACTGATTCATCCTAATAAATTACTGTTATTTAACCTTGTATTGGTCACACTCATATTTATCACTCTAATTCCGCCATGAAATATATAAATTCAAAGAAGTTCACCTACATACATCAAAATCAATAGAGGTAATACCATACTTCTTAACTTTGTTTAGCTTTTGACCAAAGGTAACTAGTTGATGCAAAGTTTTGTTTCTAAAATATATATTTGACGTAGTATTTAACATACTTCTCCCATTAACCATAAGACCTTCTGCGTAAGTATATAAGCTCGAGGGCT
Source organism: Penicillium samsonianum (assembly GCF_028829775.1). NCBI lineage: Eukaryota > Fungi > Ascomycota > Eurotiomycetes > Eurotiales > Aspergillaceae > Penicillium > Penicillium samsonianum. The sequence continues at coordinate 3,389,332 of NW_026643260.1, read as the reverse complement.
ACAAAGTTCTAATTAGTACCAATCGATAGCGGATTTTTTCATTTATAATCATAACTTATTTATAATCAGAAGTGTTATTTAATTAGTGCTCAGTATAGCTTTAAAGCTAGCAGGATGATAATTTTTGAGGTTTGCCCAGTGTTTTGATAGTTTGCCAGTGGTTTTCGATAGTTTATTCGTTGTTTCTAATCGTTTCTAGTGGGAGGAGGAGGAGGGGGGTTGATGGTTTTGACCCACTTAGAGTATCTTGAGTGGATCAAACCAAAAGCGGGCATGGTGGGAATCTTTCACATGATCAAGGAGCCCGTGGGTGGACCAGCTGCGTTCTACAAAAGATCGATGGAGCAGCATGGGGTCTATGTTGCCCCAGGACATTGGTTCGATCTAGAAGACGTTTACTTTCGTGTTGGATTTGGCTGGCCCACCATCGATGAACTGAAGTATGGGTTGGGAACGATTTCTGTGCTTTGCGTGGATAAGGCAAGATAGAAATATTTTAGAAATTCTTATCACGGTATGAACTTTCTCTCTGTCTGGTTCATAATTGTTTGCTGGGTATATATCATTTGTGGTTGGTAGGACTAGCCAGGACCAAAGTCGCCTTCCCCAAATAGAGATCCAATGATATTGATATATCGGAGGACAAGAGATATGGTGATGTCAAACTGCAATGATTGGACATTGATCTTCATTAACAATATCAAACCAGCTGAAAGTATATCTCTCGTTATCTTTTCGCATTTTCCAAACTTTTTGAACAAGGATAGCAGCAGCGGAAAAGGTCGGGATACAAGTGCGACGCCCAGTGGTGAGTAGCCATTCAAGTAGGCTACTTTGCAGTTTAGGGTCAAGTGCTTCGCACGCTGCAATAAAGCAGGGCCAGAGCGAAGATAAGCCATGAGGTCCATGTTCTATAGTGGACTCATCGCTCTTGTTTATGAAACCGAGGACCTTTCGAACTGTGTCTTGGAGAATCAATGCGTTGGTATTGTGAACACGTCGGTAGTAAAAAAGGATGAGAGCTTGGTGTATAGCCAGGGTGGTGTAGTAAGTGGCTCCGAAATTGTCGTGTTCGTAATTCTCGTTTGGCGGATCAGCTTCACTTGAGTATGAATGACACTGAGATGGTTTCCAGGAGAGGATATGGTGCTCCAAAATCTTCGATCGTCGGTTCAGATTCAGAAATATATCAACATCGACAACCGTGTCAAGATGCAGCAGCTCCTGTTCGTTTGCCAGTCGAATGGTCTGCGAGAGGAGTCCCATCAAGGACTCAGGCACTCCGTACAGTTCTGGGAAGAGTGATTCCTTCCAAGTTCCCATCACTTCCAAGTGAATATCATTGTGCCCAATATCATGGCTCTTTTCCATATTCATATCTAAATCATCCTCCGTGGTATGGTCCGCCACGCGGAAGCTTCGCAGAGAGTGGAAAGAAGAGGTCGCAGAGACCAAACTGGAACTAGGCCGTGATGGACAGATGTTCAGAAGAGCGCAACCACATGTGCTCTCTGCCATGATGCGCAGATATGTGTAGATTTGGTGAAGAGCACGGACTTTGGATGATTTGTGTGGCTTTTGTAAACCTCTCTTTCGAATCAGACACTCGACCTCAACCAAGAGGTTTTGGGCGTCATTGTATTTACCGTAACGTATCTGGATGAGTACATTATTATCATCTCCTTAAATATAAGTTGTTTGGCGAATGGGTACCTCTAGAATGATCATCGACAACAAAGCCATGAGAATTTCCTTATATTTTATCCGCTCCGAGCCAATTATCTCTTGTTTAATTGCACACTCGAGTTCATACCTCGCGATCTGCTTGTATGTCTTTCCATCTTTATTCGAATCAACGAACAATTCGCCTCCGGAGGAGAGATGAAGGCAGCTGGCCGCAAGGAGGGAGTAGAAAAGAGACAAGCTTGCATGGCTGGCAGTCTGATAGAGAAGAAGTTCCGCATATGTCTTTTCAGCACTGGGGAGGTAAACAGTCTGCCAGGGGCATTTTGGACTGCCCGTGAGGGGAAACGATAGCAACGATATGTTCCCTTTGAAATATCGCAAAAGCTCTGGGGCTCGGTCTGGAACGGAGGGAGAGTTGGTGGACGAAAGAGGAGAAACGGGAATCGTGCAGAGACCCAATTCAACGGAAGGCGATATTGTGGCAGGAGTGTTGAGTGGAATCTCTAGGGGAGATTCAGAAACTCCATCATTAGTAACAACACCTTCATTTAGTGAGAAAGTCGGGCTGAGTGGATGGCCGCTGGGATCTGTGTTGATGGAGCCCGGTTTTTGAGTATCATGATTAGCTGGAGCAGTAGTAGATACATTTGAAATTGGCCATAGAGCAACTGGCTCGTGCTCTGGAGGCATGGCTTGCTGTATACCCGTTTTCCGCTGGTCGTGTGGGAGTGCGCTATCGAACTTGAAATCCAAGACACCAAAAGGTCCGCGAAACAAAGTCGAGTTCGGCAGAGAGTTCCCTTCCAAAGCACCATCATGATCGCGGTCCAGAATATTCAAAACCTTGGTAGTGGTCTGGCGTCGAAGACTGTCAATTGTCATCCGCGTCATTCATTCTTGTTCATCCACTGCCAACTGGGTTAACGTGATTTCCGATTTTGAGCGCGTCAAACCCTACCTCCAAACAACGGACGACGAAATACGTGATCCGAATTTTCATCATGCTTTGAACCTGACTGGAAGAAGTCTTGGGTCCATTTTAATTGCGATGTGTACCCAGGGCATGGCCGCCCAAGCACCTTACACATCTGACACCCGGGACGAGCTTCATCGCATTTCAGATGCCTAGTACGACAGACACTGCAGCCTGTGAGCGATCGACCGCGCGATGCAATTCTGCATATTTACAGAGAGATCATATTTGAGATTGAAGTCGGGAAGTTGGAATAACTCGAAACCACCCCCGGGCGAGGCGATGTGATTTGTCATGGGGCCATCACTTCCAACTCAAGAAAACATTCAACATCACTAACCGGTGGTAGTATCTCAGAAATCGCTTATCTACTGTTTACTACTTCCTTTGCAATATATAAATGGATTGTACTGTGGCGAAACGAAAAATCACAAATAAATATACATAAAAAAAGGCCACTGGTACTGTTGCTAATTTCTCTATATTTCCATGAGACCAAGCTCGTTACATAATCGGCATACCCTGCCTGTTCAAAACGAGGGCTTCATAAGCTGAAGTGGATCCCGAGGACCCTAGAGCTCGCCATATTGCTTCTTCGGGTCGCTGTGGGTTTACTCACGACCCGTCTAGAAGCCGTGGGCCTCTCCTTCCAGCGTGACGAAACAACACTCAATTGCCTGCAATGCAAACGAAAGAGATAGAAATAACCGAGGATTGATAAAACTCAATGGTGAGACATAACTGAGTGATGAAAAGTGGTTTTTTTGCGATTTACAGGTAAACGCTGCTAGCGAAGGGGTAGCCGAAACCTTCGGCCCGGTAAGCGATTATCGCTTCAAGACGTCGCTCCGGATTGTCAAATGCCCAATCGTCCCCATAGTTCACGGTACTATTCACAGTCTGATGGATATTATCTATACCAGCCAAGTGTTCCATTCCAACAAATCATTCTCAAACAGACTCGGCTCAATGCCACCCAGAAACTCAGGGAGATCGGACACCCAAGCAGGGGGTGATTTAGAGCTAGGCTGCGAGGAGGGTGCGGACAGATTACTCCGCAGCTTTCCTGCCATCCTCATTCCAGTTGTAATGATGCTCATGGGCGGTGTTTCTTGTGATGTTTGCTGCAACTCCGATGACAAATAATGTGTCTGAACATGACGTGAAAGCAGGTCGATCACCCTAGCTACTCGTGCGGCCTCATCTCTGGGATCCCGTGACCAATGCGTGAGTGTTTCATATATCTTTTTAATATGATTTTGGGCGAGGAGTTTGTCGTTAGTGGAGATATTGCGATCAATAGCCAAATTGTTGATGAAATACATGCCGGCCATGACTAAAATGTGGAAGTAATACTTCGGAAAATAGATCATCACTAGATTTCTGGCAGCATCTGCATAGATTTTGTCTTCCGATGACGGTGAGTCGGCGAAAATATTCGTAATTTGGATGGCAGTGTGGAAGCCCATATACCAAATTGCTTTTGAGAGTGTGTCAACTCCCATCTCTGCTTTTGATGACATCTGAGAGAGCATTGGAAAGGCACATAAGCGCAGTCTGGCTGCAAGAATAGAAAGCTGGACTTTCGGGTGAGATGGGTTTGGGATACGAGCTTCTATTGCAGCCAAGTCTCGTTCCAAAAGCTCAACTAGCGACTTTTGAAATGGGCCCGCGAGCTGATTTCTGAGCAGAGCAGCTGCTCGGGTCGCATAGCCCTGAATATCTAAATGAATCAGAAACTCGTCAGGTAAAATGGATTGAACTCTGGCACGAATCCTCGGCATCATTTCCGCCATACTGCCCATTGGAGGCGGTAATGCAAGGGCCGCAGCAAGGCTGCTAGATATGTCAATCTGCCGCTCAAGTTTGATATGTGTTATGGGGATATACATACTCCGTGCTAACTGCAAAGCATCCGAGCCATGTTTTAAGGCGAAGGGCTTCTTCAACATGAAGCTCATTTGATCCCGGCCAGTTTGTTTGAGAATCATTCGAAGTCAGCTTCAATGTGGCGGCAACAGCCATTCCGATGTAATCCCAGCTCGGGTCGTCCTGCTGCTTGTCTACTGGGAAAGGCCAGAGGCATAAAAGCAATAGGGCTTGCACCGTGTAAATGCAACGGATGGATTTCACTAGGAATGCAGACAAAAGCCGTTGAAATGGCATTTGTAGAAGTGAAAAATAGTCCGAGTATAGAGGGTGTTTGCTGGCTGAAATCACGATAATTGTCCAAAATAAAAGGGAGCTATCATTCCAGATGGAATCGATAGGCTTTCCCAAATCCAATATAGGAAAATGGAGCAGATAGTGATTGGCAAAACTTCCAACAACATTTAGCGTTTGATGATGTAGGTTTCAGTGGTTTAATCCAAAGAGTCAAAACGTACTGCTCAAAAAGCCCTAGGATTGTGGATCCATTTATGTGAACTCCTTCGAGTTCCCGAGGTGTCGGGGCTTGCGTGGATATATTCCCAAAGACAGGAAGTTCTTGTCGTAGAATTACATCAGCAGTGTCGTCGGAGTCCGCTGGCAACGATGGGCTTAACCGAAATTCCGAAAGAGCTGTTCCCGAGGTATGAACAAGGTGTCGTAGTCGCTCATTTTCCTTGGCTACCTTTTCCAGCGACCTGATATGATCAGAAAGATTCATATTAGACAGAATCAATACACTCTACCCGCGAACTGGTTGCCTTTTGAACTTGGGGTCAAATTTGCAGCTGATTTTCTGTTTTGAGCATCGAGTGCACGGTGCTGGAAAACAACTCATAGCATCACATCGCAGCTATAGTAAATGTAAGCCTAAGATGATTGCTCACATAGTGACCATTGACAGCAGACCTTGACTTGTCGGCACGTTGTACATGCCATTGAGGAACGCTTGGAGGGCGTTTTACCTCGACTACGGCTTGGCGCACCTTCTTCCATGTTTCAGGATCCAATATGAAGCAGTGTCGAACAATATAGAAACAAAATTAGGAGGAGAAGTTGGTTGAGGAAAGAAAGGGAACGTTGATGAGTGATCACGATGCGGTGTTCGGCTAGGCAGGTCTTGGCAACCTTTCCACTTTGGTACGTCGAATAGTTAATTTCCACCTTTCTACTCCGGACTCAGTGTACTAAACACATATGTTCATTGGGTTGATCTCAAAAAGTTATCAAGTAGCTACTCGCGTGTTGCCGTCGGCTTTTTCTTGAAATCCAGCCCGGATCAGCGGCTCTAGGAAACGAAGCATATGCTTCTGCGCCCGTCCAGCTTCATGCGAGATGCCCTGGACTATTTCAAGTTGACTATCGATCCCGTATTCTTTCCATGTGTTATGCAAATAATCCAAAGTTTCAGTTCGCCCTCGGTTCATTGTATCTAGTGCTCCAGGTTCTCGTTGGTTCTCTGCGTCGTTTTTATAACGCTGTAACCAAGTCCAGAACTCCTTGCCTCCGTGTATCTGATTATCCTCCGAGCCAACCACCAGCTGAATAGCAACTTGTTGAATGTGATTTAGGGTGACAGGTCGGCCAAACACAGTCGCGGTATCTGCTACTCCGACCGGCCATTTCTCTGAGAAATCCAATAGGGTCACTCTTCCCGGTGCGCCCACACTGACAGCTGCTAGTCTCTCAGGGTAGAGGTAGAGAAATCGGTGAGCGAATTGACCGCCACCTGAAAATCCCATCATGAAGACTTTGTCTGTCCGAATCTCCGGCCATCGCGGTGCAAGCTCGTCTAAGATAGACAAAAGTGCCTGATCTGATCGAAGGGAGTGCGATCGGAGCTTTTTGTATGAATCCAAATCATTCGGACCATCAAGCCCAGCTGGGAACAATGGGGCAAGGATTGCGCATGGTGTTCGGTCGGCAAATGAGGTTAATTCTGCCTCATAGATCGCGGTCCATCTCCTCTCTGTGCCATGCACCCAGATAAGCAGTGGGAGTTGTGTGGGGTTTGGATTGGTATCGTAGTGGGTAGAAGGTATGTAAAGAGCATAGGAGACGCGCGGATCCGATGCCAAAGATTTGAGCGGCACATGGCCAACCAAAAAGATGTCCTTGAGAAACTGCCTCGGAACATCAGCTGTTGACAAAGCTCGCTCCATCTTGGCGGCTAGGCTGAAGCTAAATATTTCATCAGCACTGCCTCAATAATCACCTGGATCCATGGAATATGTAGTAGAAGATATCGACAGGGGAAGCGACATTCGCTTCAGGTAGCGAAATACGCTTTGCTGTTTGAACCCGGATGTATATACTTTTTATATCAAGAGGATATCGATCTGCCAAGGCCAAAGGCGCAGCCATATTCACTTCATCGCTTCCTTTTCGCTTTCAAGACCGAAATTCGCTTCCCCTTGGGGTTCGACCCCATAGCCGTAGTACCTATAAGGGCTCCGCCCAAAGTGCACATCCAAAGATCCACAGTTCTCTCTCTTATTGAAGGGAACATAAGCAGCAGCAATATATCCTAATTTCTGCATAAAAGTATTGATCAAAGAAAACGCTCGCCATGTCGCCAAATCACACCAACCCCAAAGAGACCGACGAGATCCAAGTTGCGTACTCTCACGACGAACAACATATGGAGGATGATATCTCTCCGAGGCTCAACTCCAGACTCAAATGGAAACTGGATCTCTTCATATTGCCAGTTATCTCGATTGTCTACTTTTTCGCCCAAATGGTGAGTTGTCTACATCAATCCTGATTTAATTTAAATTTGATGCTTACCCAACTATCACCACAGGGCAGATCCGACCTCGCCAACGCCAAAGTTGCCGGACTTTCGGATGAGTTGTCCTTATCTCCTCAAGACTACTCTAATGCTGCAACCGTGCTTTTGGTGGCTTATGTCGTGTTTCAATTGCCTGGCACACTCTTGATTAAGCAGATAGGTCCAGCTAGGCAGTTTGCAGGTGCGATGATCATTGTGAGAACCCCGAAATGTCCTTCCAGTCGTCGAACTCGAATATTTATCAGGATTAATTGTTAATCTTTTGACCAGTGGGGAGCAATTACAATCGCGACAGTAGCCATTCACAACAAAGGTGAGCTGCTCGCCTTACGATTTCTCATCGGGGCCGCAGAGGCATTTGTACAAGGGGGCGTATTCTGTTAGTTACCTATTTCTCTCCAACTCCCATCATTTTATTATACTGATAGTCGCCTCTCATTCAGACCTATCTTTTTGGTATCGTTATCGTGAACTCGCCACACGTGGTGCCATTTTCTACTCCATGTCCACGTTGGCAGGGGCCTTCAATGGACTGATTGCCTACGGCATTGAAAAGGACATGGATGGGTTGCGCGGTTGGAGAGCGTGGCGCTGGATATTTTTGATTGAGGGGATAATGCCTTGTGTGGCCGCATTCTTTGTGCTATTTCTTCTCCCAGCCAGTCCGGAAACTCTTCGGTTTGGCTTCACCGAAGAGGAGAAGGCGCTGGCAATACGTCGCAGCCGCGAGGCACACAACACATGTGAAGCAAAGTTGGAGATCAAAAAGGTGCCCCTGGTACTCCTAAGTCTCCATTTCTGGCTTCTTCTTGGCATTGCTTGCTGTGGACACTTCTGTGTTGGATCACTGTCGAACTTTCTTCCTGCCATTATCGAGGTACTTGACTTCCGATCTTCTTTTAACTCTACGATTGAATCTTCACTCAATCATAGCTAATATCACACACAGGGCTTTGGCTATACTGCGGTTGACACCCAACTCTTCACGGTCATCGTATACGCTTGTGCATGCGTTGGCGTATTATTCTGGGCTCAAGTGGCCGATCGGACTAATGCCCGAGGACTAACTATGGCAGCATCGACAGGCGGAGCTATCGTCGGTTATGCTCTACTCCTTGGCATTGAGAACAATGAAGCTCGATTTGGTGCCACATGTCTTGTTGCGTTTTCGGTTTATCCAAGCGCTGTGCTCCAGCTGTCCTGGGCAGCCATGAACTTCATTGGTTATACACGAAGGTAAGCCTTTCACCAATACATGCTCTCAAATAACCGATATGGTCTCTTACCATTATATAGGGGTTCCTCATTGGCTTTTATGAATATATTTTCCCAACTCTTTGCAATTTGTGGAACGCAGGCCTATAGTGATCCACCATTTTGTCAGCTTAACCCCCCTCATTTTGTGCACCTAGTATAATTTATTCTAATATCGCCTTTATCTGCAGATCGCAAAGGCAATGCGTCAGCTCTCGGATTATCTTGTGTTTCCTTGATACTATCTTTGGCTTTACGGTGGTATTTTGCTATATTGAACAAGCGAAAGACACAACTGCAGCATACACCAGATGCGTGTGCAGAGCGGCAGAAAGGCCTAGAGGAGCTAGGAGAAGAGCATCCAGGTGAGCGAAATACTGTTACTTTGGGTTTGCCTTTTCACCATTTGCTAAATTGTTTTTTTGTCTAGACTTCTTTTACACAACTTAGGTGGAAACACTTCTTTTATAAGAAGTGGTGACGGTTCTCGTTGTCAGCACATTAATTTCACAACAACTCCCAGATCATCCAATCATCACTCAAAGGTCAAGTGTCTATTTAGGCGTGTTTGCAGTTATATTCAATTTTTTAAAAAGAATCATACAACAGTTTGATTCACTTGGTCAACCTAGCACCTTCGTAGAAAAGAGCCAAGAAGTGATGTCCAAAAGGTACACCCCTACTAGCAGTAAAGTCGCTTTCGTGTTGTGAATATGCTGAACATGCGTGCGCATGCGGCCTTTTCCGTCCTTCTGACCCTGAAACTCAGACTAAATAGATTGTAATAGACTTCTCACATTCGTGATTACTGATTATGATTACTGCTCCATTGATAAAAGCAGGCTCATTATTAGGCAGCGACCGTCAATACTTAGGTATTGACATTGATCCATCCGTGATTGAAATCAATTCTTGAGAGGTTAAATCAACACCCAAATGATACTTCAAAAACGCAGTCCAAACCTCGTTTAGTCCCTGGTTTGCTAATATAGGCGGAAACTGTGAAATAAAACTTTACATAATCGAAGGATAATCGCACTACTATAATAGTAGGTCATGGATGTCCGCACTGGCTTTGGTCCCTGTCTCCCCACCTTTAATGGCCTCGATCTTTGCTAGCTTGGAGACAATAACTGGTCCTCACAACACTTCCTTGTATAGTATTCAACAGTCCTTTTTCTTGACGTGGCCAGGCCTATGGATATGGAGAAAGATAGAAAAACCAGCCTATTGATTGATTCTTGGATGAAAAAGGAAGCTGGGGAAAGGGCCAACTAAAAGACGGCAGGGAATGGCGGCCTCAAACCTCAGGCAAGAGATATCACAACACGTTTTAATATAAGCTCATTGATCTTACTCGCCCATGTATCTACGGCGAAATTGCGTGTCCCGAACACATAATAGTAGTGAGTCCCGGTGGGCAGTTTTTCAGCCTACCATTCACGGAAGTGTATTGACAGTGCTATATTGCTATATTTCGTCTTATTTCACAGACCTCTTTTCGATGGCTAATGTTGCCGGTATCTCCTCGACGATACTGTGCATCTTGGGGTTCCAACCGAGAACTTGTCGCGCGCGGCTGGCCTCGCACCGAGAGTCTGTACCGTAGAACAAAGCACAGTATTCCAAATGCTGATCTGCCTCTTCAGCTGTCCACGATACCACATCCGGAGATACCACTAGGCCTTGCTTTTGAGCTTCATGCGCCATGCTTTTAGCAATCTCTCCCCACACATGTTCTCCATTCTCTGCGAAGTAGTAACCCTCTAAGCCCCAAGTCGCCTTTCCTCCTCCATCGATGGCATCGCCGGCCAGGCGAACAAACAAATCGCTCAGATCGTGTATGTGAACATTGGCCCATCGGTTGCGGCCGGGACCAACCATGAAAGCTTTTCCGGTTTCAATAATAGAACGAGCTAAATTTGGTAGTTGAATGCTGCGTTGATTGCCGTGTCCTCGGCCCTGTCCGTAGATGCAAGGTGCACAGACAATAGCCACCTTAACTCGATCACTCCCCGCAGCTTGCTGTACCGCCTCAACTTCCCGATGGGGGGCATTGTCCGGCAGTGCGAGAATCTCACCAACACCTTCCATGTCATTGTAGACTCTGTCACGTGTTTTTCCGTAACTACCGTGAAAGATTGTTTCCCATGCAAGGATATCCGTGCCGGATGCACAGATCCAAAATGCTGGGCCTGGACGATCCCGCTTCGCAAGCCCTCGAGCCAGTGCTTGGGTGGGCGAAACATCCTCAATATTGGCACAATGAATAACAATATCGACCTCAGAAGCGAGGGCTTCCAGCAGCAACGTGTCACTGAAACATCCATACACCAGCTTCAGAGATGGATAGATGGATTGGAGACGCTCGCCGTACTCTGGCTTGCGCACTAGACAGCATATCAAAGGCTCTAGTTGAGGAAACTTGAGCAGAATAGCTTGAAGGACGTCCCCTCCAATATAACCTGTTGTATAATATCAGTAGTCAGCATCTCTTAATTTCAGGACAGGTTATGGAGTGAAGACAGATGCCTTTCATTGCACGAGAATGGTACTTACCGGTGGCTCCGGTGATGAGCACTTGAGGAGGATTGGGCATCATTTTAAACGAGGGTCGGATATGTCAGCCTGGGGCGTTGAATGGTGTAAACTCGGCGTAGCTGCTAAATTGCTAGTCAAGCACAGTGGTGAAGTCGGAAAGACAAGGCCAGAGAGTGATCTATTAACATATATATACTAAAGAAGAAAATCATGCCATGTGCGATGTTTACATATCTAGATACCTTGGTGTTCCTCAATTGGCAAGTGTAAGCGCCCCAGTGTTCTTGGTTTCTTCGGTGTGAGTAAACGGCGAACTAACGAAGTAACGTATCCCGGCCTATCAACCTTTCGGAACTCAGATGGGAAGAGGAATACAAGACAAGGAGAAGGCGAAAGTTTACTAATTCTAACTGTTATTACAGACCCTTTTTAGCTCTATAAATCATAGAAACGGATTTTTTTGATAGAGATACCTCAATAGCAGCGTTTGCTTGTTTGCTTATTCATTGTTTTTCACGCCTCCCTAGCATAGATAGAGAGCTTTTTTTTCTCAGAGATCTCAGGATATCATACTCAAGTACTATTCTTCATCCACTATTTCGCCTACATAGTGAGTTCATACCATTTTTAATTCTTTTTACTATAGAAATCCTTGGAGAAAATAAGCTCAAACCGGCACTTTTTGCTGGCGATTTCCTAGGCAGGCAAAGACATATTGGTAGATTCCCTGAAATCAAGAGAGTACGTAATCGGGATATCCTGCCTGTTTAGACTGACTGATTGATCAGCTAAAGTAAATAGTTACTTTGTGTACGTTGTACATTTGCGTTTGTCAGGTTGCACTACCCATCCAAACCTTGGAACTAGGTTTCCTGAACGTCCCTTCACAGGATTGTACTTGCACCATCCATATATGCCATACTCTCCTTTTAGACGCGGGGCGCGCCCTTCGGCACGTCAGCCGTGACCCGAATTTTGCCCCACAGCGCGAATACCGCTTATGGTGCCGAAAACCGCTAATGACCTAGTAAGGTAACGAGCTATCAACAATCATATGCTGTTACTCGTTAATGATCTATTTTGATTGGATCATGCCTAGCTGAGACGCAAATGTCACAATTTCTTAATAGGGCCGAGGTATGATTGCGGAATATTGTAGCTTATAGTCGGACGATGCCGGCATCGCTGGCGAAGTTCGCTTTGACCGAATGGCCAATATAAACGTCTTTCTGATTTCAAACATATCCTGCTCGGTTGCCAGTCATTTCAGTGAAAATATTTTATCGTGCCGTGCATGTGTGAACTGAGAGTCCGAAGTTCCGAATATTACAATGGCACCTATCTGTGAAAAAGAATTGAAGATCTTTACTCCAATTGGAATGATTGGGTATGGATTTCCACGGGATATTTTCTTCAGAACTCTAGCAGATGGCGTGGATGGCATCATTGCGGATTGTGGTTCGACTGATAGCGGACCCCAAAAGCTCGCCTTGGGACACACAACAGTGACGCCGGCAGCATATGAGCGAGATCTCGACCTCCTTCTTGCTGGTTGCCATACCTATCGGGTTCCTGTGATTCTGAGCTCTGCCGGTGGAGATGGGGCAAACGACCACGTCGACCTTTTCGTCGAAATCATTGAGAAGCTCATCAAGCAAAATAAATACCGGTCCATGAATATCATCAAGATCTATTCCGAAGTGGACAAAGCTTTGGTGAAATCCAGCTTGGAAACAGGTCGAATCCAACCTTGCAGCAAGGCTGTCCCACCACTGAATCCTGCACACATTGACAATGCTCCTCGGATAGTTGCCCAGATGGGTCACGAACCGTTTTTGAAAGCGATGCAAGGGCATCCCAATTTCGATATTATTGTCGGCGGTCGAGCTTACGACCCATCTCCATATGCGGCCTTTTGCCTCTACAACGAGTTTCCAGACCTGGGTATTGCATACCATATGGGCAAAATCATGGAATGTGGTGCTCTGTGCTCAACTCCCAAAAGCAAGTCAGCACTGGCCACTATACGCAGCGAGAGCTTCGATATTACTCCTATGGACCCTGGTTCTCGCTGTACCACTGTCTCCGTGGCTGCCCACACCCTTTACGAAAAGACTCGACCGGACATCTTAGTGGGGCCAGGGGGTTCTCTTCACTTGGAGAAGGCCACCTATGAGGAGCTACCTGATTGCCGCAGTGTCCGTGTCAGACACGGGACGTTTGTCAAAGCCGATACCTACAATGTGAAACTGGAAGGCGCTCGCACTGTTGGGTACCGCAGCATGTTCTTCGGTGGCTTCCGAGATCCAATTCTGATCGGCCAGTTAGATATGTTCCTGAAAGGCGTCAAAGACTTTGTTAAAGACAAGGTGCTAGCGGAGTACACACTTCGCTTCCATCAGTACGGGAACAACGCTATCATGGGCTCTCTTGAACCCCAGGCAGGCAACCCCAATGAAATCGGACTTTGTGGTGAGGTTCTGGCTCCGACTCAAGCCATTGCTACCCAAGTCTGCAACTTAGCTCGCATTGCTTGTGTTCATGCCCCTTACCCACACCAAGTTGCAACTGCAGGGAATTTTGCAATGCCATTTCCTCCATTCGATATACCCATGGGCGAAGCATGCGAGTTTTGTATCTACCACCTTTTGGAAAATGTTGATCCCGTCGAGCTTTTCCAGATCGCCATTCAGACGATCGACGGCGATGGGACTTTCCAATCGAAATTTCTCGATCTCGATCCTGTTGAGGAGCCTTCTAGTTCGGACACTGCCAGAAAAGCACTGCACCGGACGTCAGCTAGCGGGATTACACGAAAAGATTTTCTGAAGCCAGAACCACCAGCAGGACACTGCTATCTCGGGGATGTTGCCTCAGTTATTCGAACAAAGAACGCTGGTCCATATGAGTTGACAATGGATGTGATGTTTGACAATGAAAATGTTTTTCAAAAGGTCAAAGCAAGCGGCGTTCTGTCTCCCCAGGCTATCATGGAGATGTATAATATTTCCGAAGAGCACTTGATTGCTTGTCTTTTTTGGGATCAGGCACTGTCGTTTAAGGCGACCATTAAGCGCCCAGTTATTTCCGGATCTTTCGGCGACTTGGATGTTCATGGATCTCAGCAGCATGCTCCATTGCTGTTCCTGCAACTGCCGTTCCCTAGAAAGTCAATCGATTCGGAGGTTTGTCAAAGCTAGCCCAGGGAACTATCGCTCCAGGAGCGCCCGCCTTGTGCCAAGCCATCTACATTGAAGATATTCCAAGGTTATAGCCCTGTTACCCTGCCAAGAGATGATCCGCTACTTTTCAATCTAGCATCTGGCATCCTGAGGAAGAAGGATTGGTGTGGTATATATTGTAGATCACGGAAGATCAATTAGATCATATTTTCATAGTCATTCCACTATATTACTGTAAACGACATTTGTCAAGCTGTTAAGACGCTCGGCGATGTATCTGGTCAAGGAGTACTTAAATCATAGTTCATCATAGCCCGAGCCCAGGCCGTGCCAAATCAAAGCACGCTCGCTTGCACTCTCCCAATAAATATATGAAACGCATTGGATCAAATCTCTAATGATGGAGACTTAAGCGCGCTCGTCACTCTGCAAATGCTCATATACAGTATGAGTATCGATACCCTTCTGATGGGGACGGGCAGAGTCATTGGCAGAGTGGGCATTGCTGTGCTGGAACTGGCTGATAGCATCACGGCCAGGGTCCTGGTTGGAGCCAATTTCCGAGTTGAAGCTAACATTCTTAACATCGTCGGAGGGGAGACCACCCGCTTGAATATCGGTCACATCGTTGAACTGACTGCCGCCACCACTGCCGCTGGCGGCAGAGTATTCGCCAGCCTTGATACCCATCTCCTTCTTGGCCGCAGTTGAGCCACCGGCGTACCCAGAGTTATCCATGTGTGTGCCAGGGAAGTTGCCCTGGCCAACTACGCATTCTGGGTACTTCTGTTCCTCATGACGGTCCTGGCGCTGAGCGCCAAATGGGGTAGAGGGAAGCTTGATGGAGGCGGACGTGTTGGTGTTGGTTACTGTGGATTGGATTCCTGACATTCCCATGGCCTCGGCGCCACGGTTGCCAGAGAAGCCGCCACCCCGGCGGATAGACTCGGCGGCAAGTGAGTCATTGGTAATAGGGCCAGACGGTTCTTCGATGCGCTGTTGTGTACGAGGTTCGGTGGTCACCTTGGTGCCACGGTTGCCGGCAGGAAGAGGGGTGCCTTGAATATCCATGATGATGTGATGAAAAAAAGCAAGAGGTATGTAGATTAGGGTTACTGAAGAGATGTTTGGTAGAAGAGATGAGAGGTAATTAATTGATGAATGCTACAGGGCCATGATGGTAGATCTATATAAGAAAGTAGTGAGAACCGCATGTTGAAAGTATCTGGTGCTCTCATAGAAACCGGTCGTATAGCAAAGAGCCTTGATGTCATACTTACGTTGACCAGGAGCATTTACAAGATATATGCAAGCTCAATCTTCTTGGCCGGTCGCAGTCGTGACGACTAGTTATGCTTAAGACATTCTGTTTGGTGGTTGGAGAAACCGATAGAACGGAGGGTGTGGAGCACAGTCTCCCCTCTGATGTATTCATGCTTCTAGAAGGCACCAAAAGGGGAAACTAGTGCGCCACATGCTTATCCTGGACTCGTCCGAAATCCATCTCCAGACCAAAAGTTGGCGTTGTTACACGGAAGAGGCAATTGACGTCAGGTCTAGACCCCTGGGATGCAAACAATGCAAATATATTTATACCTGTCCGGTCTATTGTATACGGACTCTACTAGTTAGCTCGGATTACATACATATATACCGGATTTAGGCCGGGCGACATGGCTTTCCCTTACCGCTTTTTGCTCACTGAGTAAAACTAAGCACGCATTATATAATCAGTAAAGTCGCTCACTACCTAGGTAACTAACTAAGTGGACTAGTTAAGCATCACCTAATTATTATATAAGCTCAAGGACTTACCTAGGTACTCACTAAGCGTTCCGGCTCGACAAGTCCTTCACCTGGCCTCAACGCCAGCGCTACACCAATGCCGATGCCGAGGAATTGGCCGCAAGCGTAGCGAACCACTCGCTCTGTGAGACGCTCGCGTTCGGTGAGATCTGGAAGAAACGGCTCCGGGGCTCGCTGATCTCGCTTGAAGAAGGGATCTTGAAGCATTAGTCGCATGGCCGGATCGTGCTCGCCGGAGACTCGGTGCACAAGGTGACGCCGAACATCGCGTTGGGGGGCAACTCCACGATGGAAAATGGAAACGGTGGTGGTGCTGTGAAATCATCTACGGCGAACAGTGGTCGCTCATGGCGGCGGCAAGGTCAGTCGGGCGACGCTGGGCAAGATCTTCGCGCAGTACCAGACTTAACGGGAGCAGAAGATGCGGGAAATCATGCAGATTTCCTCGCTGATTACGAGGATTCAGGCGTGGGATAGTATCAGGCTGAAGTTGCTGGCAACTTGGGTTCTGCCGTATCATCCAGACCACAAACTGACCGATCAGATGGCGGAGCTAATCAAGGTGGCTCCGAAGCTAGACTATGTGGATGTGGACGGGACGGTGGGTTTGCACGAGGTCGAGTTTCATGGGATGACGAAGATGAGGGGATTAGAGCTCAGGTACTTCCACTCAAAGGGTGGAAGGAAATAGATCTTCTAAGTCGATCCATGGTGTATCTGGCCGGTGCCGTGACGGCAGTTTTGATGTTGGGTTATACTCTCTACGTTGGGTAGCTCGAATTGAATAGCACTTGTTTTCTTTTTTTTTCAGGTTCAAATTCCTTTTTTAACTTAAGTTGGTCGTCATTTCATCCATATATAAACCTCATCTGACATATGGATGTCCTGCGTCGTGTTGGGGTGCCAGATGAGATGAGCCCCCATATATACACTGCGACTCTAGTATGAAAATTCCTCGCCCACCAGCTTCTCGCTCAACCTCCACAGTCTCTCCGCTTCAAAGCTACTGGTCACCCACGGCTTGACTGTATCAGACAGTGGGTCTGCCACATGAGAGTCGATAAGATAAGCGCCGTTGTTAGCTACCGAGTCAGCCTGTCAGCATACTCTCCGTCTCCCGTCTATCCGTATGTAACATACCTTTAAGAGCCGGATCAAATGCAGCATAGATATGAGTCGCAACACCCCGCTCCAACGGCTTGGCCTCGAACTCTTTCCAGCCCTCCCGGTTGCCCAACACCTTGTCGGCGCTCCCTGTGGTAATGTTAGCGGCCGTGCATTTGATGGTCATGGCTGGTACTTACGAAGTCCATCCAGATCCACACTCCAGTCCAAGTGGTTACCCAGATTTGTGAAGATGACACCCGGGTGCAGGCTAAATGCGAGAAGGCCGTGTTTCAGGCTGAGCTTCTCCGCCAGGGAGATTGCGAACAATATGTTGGCTGTTTTGCTCTGGCCATATGCGAACCACTTGTTGTAACTCTTCCCTGCCTGGTCGATATTTAAGTACGGGTGCCTTACAAAAGCAAAGCAAAATCTCATGCATCACTTACATCAAAGTTGTAGTCATCGAAGCGGAAAGGATTCAGACGATGACCGTCGCTGCTAACCACGACGATCCGAGGACTTTTGGATGCCAAAATCTTCTTGATAATCAGATTTGTGAACAGAAACGGACCTAGATGGTTGGTTGCCAGGTGGGACTCAAATCCCTCCGGCGAGAGCTGATAATCAACCGCCATGATACCGGCATTGTTAACCATCAAGTCGATGACTGGAATATCATCCCAGGAATTCACCTGGGCAGCCGCATCACGCACACTCTTCAGCGAACCCAGATCAACTTTGACCTTGCGGACCTTGACATCTGGGTATGCGGTCATGATGTCGTTGGCGATTTGTTGGAGTTTGTCGACGTTGCGGGCGGCCAGGATGAGCCAGGCGGGTTTGGCTTTGGCGATGGATTGGACGAAGAAGCCGCCCAGGGAACCGGAAGAGACGCCGGTCGTCAGAACGACCTTGTCCTTAATGAGATCGTTGTAATCGTTGACCAGCTCGTCGGCAGTGGTGTTTGTGTCGTACGGGCCTGGCATGATTGCGATTGCGATTGCGATTGCGATGGCGATGGCGATGGCGATGGCGATGGCGGGGAGTTTCAAGCGCAGCGGGTAGGGGGTTAGGGAAAGAGAGAAACTAAACAAAAAGAGGTTTCAAGCGGACAGTTTATATAACTCCACCCCCCTCCTGTCCCGTATCCCTCTACAACTTGACCTGATTCATAGTAGAATAATGGCATCACGAGCAATGACGTTGTTCCCATTGATGGAGTTAGCGGAAATATCTCTTATGACCGATCGATCCTTAATATAAACTCCATTTCAGGCCGGACTCTCCGAGATGAAGCAAGCGATCATCTTCTAATTATGTTGGCTTGGGAAACGCCCTGATGCCCACCTTAATATGGGAATTTGTAATTGTCTTGGATGTGATCAATGCCCCTAACGTAATCGGGAGCGAATGGATCTCGCAAGCCAGTGGATCACCCCAATCTAGCTCCTAAGCTAGCTACGTAGTAAGATTTCTAAACTAGCTACTAACTAGACTGCGCCAAAACCCGCAAATGGGTAAGAAATATCAACCCGCAACCCGAACCCGCAAACCCGATGGGTAGACTCGACCACCGCAACCCAACCCGAAACCCACGGCTATATAATTTTCCCAATCGAGCCATGGTAAGCTGTATAAAACTGCTTACTTATTCTAATAAATTATAGTATTTTATAGTTGTTTTGGTTTCTAATATTAAGGTATGGTATCATCCATAATCCTTTTAAAATATTTCGAAACGACGTTGTATATTGTTTTTATAGTGTAAGTAATACTATTATAATAGATTTAATATTATATATACTACGGTGAATAATAGTTGTAGTGGTTGTTACTAGGCTGCTAGTTCTTTAAATGAAAGAGTGTATTTCAACTAGACTGTCGGTCCAAGGTCTCGACCCGGCACTGGACCCAACTGTTGTTTGGCTCGACATATCTAGATTATGCTGGTTCTATATGAAATCATAGCCTCTTCCGGATCTGCACTATTGGATGGCTCTCGATGAAACAAACGATACAACGGTTCATTTTTGCGATTACATGTTGAGATAGTACATATAAATCAGCATGCAACTTTTGAAATTCACTTAGTCGATCGTAATGACTTAATACAATAGACTATCGTACACATAATAAGTTCTCATGATCATATACTCATTACAGGGTCGTAGTATCAGACGGAAAGTGGTCTAGTCCCTAGATGGTCTCGAGTCCAAGTTCTTCAGAGCTACTGCCAGCAGGCGCAGTCCCACGCAGGCCACTATTATCGGGAGGGAACTCTAAACCCCCAGAGCCAAAGCTAGTAATACGCTGGTCAAAGGAGTTCCAGTCACTGGCAACTGGAGGTTGATCAGGTAGAGGCAGGTTGGCCTTGACCTCGTCGATTTGTGCGGACTTGTTGGGGTTTTGGCCGATGATAGACTATAGAAAACATGTTGAGTGATATGTTTTCTACTTGGTGTTGCATTGTAGGTAACCCACCTTCATTCTAGAGACATTTGAGTTCGATGGGGTGTTGCCACCATGCAACTTGGAAAGCTTGGACTCGGCCTTGCGAAGGTCCTGGATGGTGGTGTGGAAGAAAGCGTAAGTCATTTTGCGTATGGTTGTAAATGTGGTGATGTAGACGAAGAGCAAGTGTCAGAAGTAGCTGAGTATGAGAAAGCATAGTATCTCAAACAAGGCAACTGAGGGTTTTATATCTACCATCTTCTTTCTTGATGGCAAGACGCTGTGACGTTTGCTACAATGACGACATGGCATCTAGAGCCATGGATATTCTCCCCACAGAACCAGCTGGGGCCTGCTTCATGTGGCATTTTGGTCTATATTGGGGATCCAGGCTTTCGGGTCAACAACAGAATGGTTAACTGGGTAAAACTCAGGGATTGGCGTCATAGCCGATGGACCACCGGAGGTGGCAAGCCTGTTCATTTGCTTCATAACAAGATGGTGTGCATATCCCTGATCATTACCACTCGAGGCCTGTCAAGGAGCCAATAGGTATCTTGAAGCTGGACCACCGAGATGTCATAAACCGATTGGAAAATGTCCTTCAGTCCATCGAGTTGTTCACGCATCTAGTACATTTCGACCGTGATGGGGAACGTTTGATGAAGTAATCCTGGAGGGAATTCTCCTAAGCTCATCGCACATTACCTCACAGCAGGAGCCCATCTCAATAAAGCTTTGCAACGACTTGGAATTTAAGCACCAGTACCGCCCCAGCGGAGTAGATATACAACGGTAGGCCATAGTGTTTCGCCATGAATTTGGCCAACAGACCAGACCACCAGTTGCAATTCATCAAGACATTCTAGAGTAACGTCCAGGCGGGACAACAGACGCATTGGATATTAACACAAGGCTTCGACGAGCTCACGCGTAGTCGGCGTCCTAAAGCGGCATAAAAGCATGGGGCCATCAACACCGCCTCCCTTTCGGCACGGCAGAAAATGTTTCTTATCGAGAGACAGTCAACTCCGAGGCCTGTGGAGACTTGGTGAATCTGGTCATTGTGTTATTCTGAGGATCTTTAGCTCTTCAGCACATTCATCCAGCAGTATGCCTCGAGATCCGCTGATCGGACTGGTTGGGAAGGTATGTCGTTCCCCTTCGTTGTTCCATCACCCCTCTAACCGGAGGTGCGAGGGGCATACAGCCGTCTAGTGGAAAATCCACAACATTGAACAGTTTGACCGATGCGACTTCGAAAGTCGGTAAGTGAATTGGAATGCAGTTATAATAAATCTCGGAAAACTAATCAATTATGCTCTGAACAGGAAATTTCCCGTATGTGCGCCCCGATTGTTCTACACGAGCATCTTCATCTTATCGCAATCGATCGCGCAGGCCGTGTTGACACCCGACAGCTTCACAACCATTGACCCCCAGCGAGCCATCGGATACCTTCAGATCGACTGCCCATGCCAGCGACACAATGTTTCAGATCGGTGCCAGCCCAATTACGGAGGCTGCCACGAAGGGCGACGTTCCGTGCCGATCGAGTTACTAGATGTCGCAGGTCTTGTGCCAGGCGCGCATCAGGGTCGCGGACTAGGTAACAAGTTCTTGGACGATCTGCGTCATGCCGATGCTCTGATTCACGTCGTGGATGTGAGCGGGACCACGGATGCTGAAGGTTAGTTGGGTGTGCCGGATTGAATACAATGGCGCGAATCGGGTGTTGATAAATGTTTACAGGAAAGGCTACTCGAGGATATGATCCATCAGTAGACATTGAGTGGTTGCGATCAGAGATCGTCCGATGGGTGCTAGGAAACTTGATGGAGAGGTGGTACGTTTGCAAGTGCCAACAACGAAACGAGGGACAAATGCTGATCTATCCTTAGGGGTTCAATCAAGAGGAGACATCAGGCATTGAGTCAGTGAACCTTTGCAACGCTATTTACAATGACACAGAACTGACTCTCAGCACAGAGGCAAACCCCATCGACACATTGCAGAAACAGTTTGCCGGTTATGGAAGTACCTATGCCACTGTTGCGCGATTTATGGATAAACTTGCCTTAAAAGAGCCGTTGGAAGATTGGTCAAATGAGACGGTAGAGCTTGTTGTTAACGCTTTCATCGACGAGAAATTCCCCACAGTATTCGCGTTGAACAAGATCGACCACCCAGATGCAGACAAGGTACGAGGATCTGGCTGGTGACCCACATATTGATCTAACAGAAATTGCAGAACATCAGCAAAATTGCAAAAATGCAAGATCCCCAAAGCATTGTACTTTGCTCCGCTATATCTGAGGTTTTCCTCCGAAGGTTGGCAAAGCAGGAGTACATCAAATACGTCGAAGGCAGTGAGTTTGTCGATACGCGAGAAGATTTGATCGAGATGGGCGACCCAGATGGAGGAGGCCTCAAAGAGATGGATGAAAAATTGAAAACGTATGTTCAGTGCTCATAAGGAGGTTGTAACCTTGCTAACGACTTCGCTCCAGTCGGGTTGAGAACATGAAAGACATGGTTCTGTATCGATTTGGATCTACAGGAGTCGTCCAATGTCTTTCCCGAGCCGCAGAGCTTCTGGGCCTCGTACCAGTGTTCCCCGTCCGGAACGTGGCGACATTCAACTCTGGCACTGGAACTGCCGTATTCCGCGATTGTGTCTTGGTCAATAAGTGAGTAATCCCTATTCCGAGGCTCACATAGCCTGTCTAACATCCCGCAGAAACAGTACTGTCGGTGATGTTGCCCGGAAGGTGATGGGTGACGTACCTATCAACTACGTCGAAGGAGTGGGTGGAACTCGAGTCTCCGAGGATGACATTGTGGCAGTTGGGAAACACGATGTGAGTGCCCCCCGCTAAACTACAGAATACGGTTGATTGACTGATTACCATTGCAGATCTTATCTTTCAAGGTTGGTCGATAGACTAGGCCATTTATGTACAGCCTCTCCTATGATATGACATTAGTAATGGAAATGTCTTATGACCTCGTTCTCAACTCCGATTCACTATTATCACAAAATTCTGGGGCGTTGATAGTGAATGTCGAGCTCGAAGAACGCCATAGAATACCACAAGATACTTGACTTCACCTCCCCTTCTGCAGGATTGAGACATGGTCAGCAACATGAACTCCCCCGGGGCCCTATCATTCATATGAACTGACCTTTGACCGCTCGTCATTCATGCCAATGACCGGCTCTGGCGCTTTGGGATGCTCCTCTTTAGCCTTCCTTCCATACTTGCTCCCGCCCCTCTCCGTCATTCCCTGTGACTTGGTTTCATCTGCAAGACCCTGGTTTGTTTTCCTTTCCCTCAATCCAGAGGCGGCTGCCTCTGAATGTACATCCTCTGTATCGCCTTTCTTAGACCGCTTGCGTGTGTGATCTTCCGCTGAACTCCCTTTCCAATCCTCGAAGATGGAGTAATCTCGGACTCCAAGTGGTGCACGGAGAACAGGCGGGTGTATGGCGGACTGTAACGGTAGGATGGTCCGCCAAGGTTGTCGTGAAACAGACATGCTGTGCAGCATTGGCGTAGCAGAAGAGATACAGTGATTGCGCATAGTGAATTGCAAGTAATTGCAAATAATTCAATACCTAGAGCGTTGGCTTATATGATTATTTCTACTCGGTGCTATGACGTCCCCATGCTGTAATGCGATTTTGTCCAAAAAGGTTAAGAGCCGGTTGGCGCTCGGGGCAGGGCTTATCGATAAGACAACGATCGTCATCGGCGCGACATTTTACGCGGACAAACACCAACCTCCAACTCAATTCACAATGAAACGCGAGTACATCCCGATCGAATCCCTGCCAGCTTGGCAGCGGCTTAACGGGATCGTCGTCCAAGGCATCGCAGCTCACAAGGTTGGATCTGATCAACATGGCGCAGATAAAGGCAGTGCCCTCATCGCAACAGAAGCCCAGACGAGCAGCGAGAACGATCCAGAACCCAAGATCCTTCTACAAATTCCCCCAGAATTAGTTTTATCCCTAGATACCGTCCATAATCATGCCAAAACCGACAGGTATTTGCGCGACGTGTTGGAGGCAATCGGCGACTTTGGAAGGGTATGGCTGCTCCTTCCCCCACATCTATTTACATTACTATGGGAGAACCAACTAAGATACACAGACAGCTAGAGGAGCAATCCTCATATTCCTGCTCATTCAACTATCCCATAGCAGCCCCGATCTGCGCTCAGCACATGAGACCATCGGTATCTCCAATCCCTGGACCGAATACGTGAAATTCCTGCCTCCATCGTTCCCTCTGCCTACCTTCTACACCATCGAGGAACAAGAGCTCTTTCGGGGTACGTCGCTTGAAGAAGCTCTGGATGCGAAGCTTGCATCCCTTGAGCGGGAGTTTGGACATCTCCACCAGGCTACGGAGGGCATTGCGTGGTGCCAGCGGAACTGGTGGGATGAGAAGACAGGCGCGCTGACAATTGATGACTGGAAATACGTTGACGCCGCTTATCGGTCGCGCATGCTGGATCTACCCGGCAGTGGTCTGGCGATGGTGCCTTGTGTTGATATGGCCAATCATGCCTCCGGTGATGGGGTCAAGGCGCTGTACGATGCAGACTCGGAGGGGAACGCCGTTCTTCAGTTACGATGGGGCAAGAGTCTCCAGCCCGGAGAAGAGGTTACAATTTCGTGAGATTTCTCTACGGTGGATATCGTTATTGAGAACTTGGCTGACACATGGCATGACAGGTACGGAGCTGAAAAGCCCGCATCTGAGATGATCTTTTCCTATGGATTTCTGGAAAGCGGCACGACGGAAGCACGGGAAATATTCCTCAATTTAGATATCCCAGAAGATGACCCTCTTGCTCTCGCAAAGAAGATGTTCTGCCAGAACAATTTGGGAATTCGAATGTCGGCTGTTCGGGGCTCTGAAGAAGTAACCTGGGAAAGCGGGCTTGCGTGGATAGCATGCGTGAACGAAGAAGACGGGCTTCACTTTGGGATCGCACAGACAACCGACGGCGGTCGGGAGTTGGAAACGACCTGGAAAGGCGAAAAGATCCAATCAGCCAGTCATCTCCGCGAGCTTCTCGCTGTTGATCCCTTATGGGAGATTTTCCAGCTTCGTGCCGCGGTGCTGATTCTCGAACGTCTCGAGACTCAACTCACTCTTCTCCAGGGGACTGAGGAGATTATCTCGAATCTGCAAGAGGACAAAGCGACTTTGGATTCCATGTTCCGACCTGGGATCTTCACGTCGATTGCCCAATTTCGGATTTTGGAAGGGGAGCTGCTGGAGAAGGCCGTTGAGGAATTAATAAAACAGGTAAGTCTGTTTCAAAGGGCCACCTTTCTAATTTTCCGCAACTGACAATGGCACACAGAGAACAGAGTTACTGGCTTCTAAAACAGTGGCCGAGTATTTCAAGGCACAGACAGGGGAGCCGGACGAACCCGAAGACTTTTCGTGATGTAAAACTAAGGGCCTTGATCTTGTTGATGGGTCTAATGAAGACCAGACTACAGACTAGTGAACAAAATAATATCTCCACGGACATGTTGAAGCATCCGGAGCATTCCTAAATATCCACCCAATGCCCAATTGTGGCTAACGGGCTGCAGCAAGCCCAGTCCCCGCCAGATCATCTCAAAAAAAAGAAACTTGAGAGCCCCACACCGTAGCGCATCGAGCTATTCCATGTGTATGTAGGCGCTACTAGCGCTCAATTATGGCAAAAAGACAGGGAAAACACAGTCATGACGTTCCTCGTCGATAAAAATGGAGTTGTAAAAGGGGTCGATGATCTACACACAGGGTCGGGAGTTACATGCGGGGAAGCTAGTTGTAGGAACACCGATTCCGATTATCCACTTGGCCATGGACGTAGTGTATGGGGTTTTCGTAAATGACCTTTGCGCGAGAACAAAGGTGACGTTAATATGCCAGAAGAGAGCATACTTTTGTCTTGGAAATGACCAATATTGAGGGGTGTATATACATAGCGGAGCGCAGTTACGTAGATCGCGAATCCAACAGACCGGAGCCTAGTGGGGCTATTAAGTTACAAACCATGGTTCGCTCATCTCTCGGGCAAAACTCGCTGAGCGGAACAAAACGGGATTTCCTTATAAATACGAGATATTGTATTTCGATATTAAAAATTGGACTACGGAGGATGTCCCGCGTCTTTGGTTAGGCTCTGATGAACAACTGCTAATAACTCAAGTTGATAGGTGCCCAGGTGCCCAGGTGGAACTAGTAATGAATTTACACAAATCTTTTGAAACTCTAGTTGCGTTTGAGGTCTCCCCCGCGGTTGATCCTCCGTGAACCCGTGGACAGTTCGCCACTATAGCCCAATATTACTTCACGATAAATTTTCAAGGTTAAACCTCGAGAATATCCTGGGGTTTTCTCGGCTTCTATGATTAGAGTTAAATTTGGATTTTCTTTTGGTCATGATGACTTCAGCAAGGGGCGAGTGGTGCCCAGGTGGCCAACGGCGAAGGTGGGATTCCATGTACAAAGTACTCTCCGGGCTGTCCATTATTGGAAGGATCGCGGAGTTATCTCGATTTTTATTAGTGGAAAGTGAGATAAACATGTCCAAAGTACAGTGGCCGATCATCGGACTCGAATAGTAAGCCTATTAGGCTAGGTAGACACGCGCTGCAGAACGGGTGCCGGTGGGAGGAAGTCGGAAGCGGTTTAGAATGCCCAGTTACCGCAACCTCTTTGCATCCGAGCCCTGCGCTTTAATATGTAGCACTCAAAAGTCTATCTCAGTACTCAATACATAGTATATGTACCCCCTCAAGGGGCGTTATTTTGCCATTGAAGCCAATATACATTCCCATCTTACTTCGTAGACCCTTCCATTCCACCCAAAGAGTTGTGGAATGTGGAGTGCGGGGACCGGGAAGATCGGATCCAACCGTCAAACATAAGGAAAGTCGAGGGCTGTAGGAAGAATCCGGGGCGAGTTTGAGCGGGTTACGGGGTAGGATGTATCGCCTCTCAAAATAGTCAAAATATCGGGTCCAATAACGAATCGAGGCTAAAGTGAACGAACGGGGTAGGTACGCAATCAATACCCAATTACCACCGATAGATACAACGACAAATTTATTGGCGCCAGAGGAAGGTCAGCAGTCTCCACTTGCAACTGACTCAGCATTGGCGTGACCCCATCTTCCCGAGGTCTTCCCCCATGTTTTAGCCTTCTTTCTGCATGCAACATACTTGTCTTATTCAAACTGGTTCTTTAGAATTGTCTTGGAATCAAAGATTTTTATACGGTTGTACTTGCATTTCTGGCGCCTTCCAAATACAACGAACTCAACCCCGGCGGCCCGTGTGCCCCTTCTGCACAACATGCCTGGTATATTGCCTATGAAAGTGATCAAGGTCGGTGGGACTGGCACAACGAGCCGTATTGCCCAAGCCTGTGACCGATGCCGAAGTAAGAAAATTCGCTGCGACGGTGTTCGACCTTGCTGTTCGCAATGCGCCAACGTGGGCTTCGAGTGCCGCACCAGCGACAAACTGAGCCGCCGCGCCTTCCCACGTGGATATACCGAGTCGCTAGAAGAACGTGTTAGGAGTCTAGAAACCGAAGTTAAAGACTTGAAAGACCTGTTAGATGAGAAAGACGAGAAGATCGATGTCTTGTCCCGGATACATTCATTTACGCCGCCGCAACGAGCCGCCTCCACGCGGTCTCCCTCTGCTTCTGCGACAGTGAAGTCGAGCACTTCGGATTCATCGGATGGCATGTTCCATGTAGAGCGATCGATGACCCGACCATCCCAGAAGTCGCAGAACCCTTTTATCGGATTTTCTAGCACACAGGGCTTTGCTGGTATGTTATACGTTTCCCTTTGCAAATGAAACAATCAACTTACATGCGCAGATGTCTTTACCAATAAACTTGTAATTGAGGGTAAATCAGCAACAAAGGTACCCACAGGGGCGCTCACTGCCTTGTCAACCTCGGTATTGCAGGGTGTCCCCAACCAGGCCGTGAAAACGCCACCCCGCTTGGTGTCGGACCAGCTGATCAACATCTTCTTCCAAGAATGGGCGCCGCTATACCCCGTGGTACATCGTCCGACAATTTTAAAAGCTTATGAGCAGTATCTTAACAATGCAGAGTCTCTCCAGCGCAATCCCCATGTGATGGCGCAGCTGAACCTGATTTTCGGTATTGCTGCTCTTTCATCAATATCGCGAACCAACCAAGACCCGACTTTCTTCGAAGAGAATTGGTCGGCCACCCTCGATTCGTTCTCAAGTGAAACGTCAGTTTCCAGCCTGCAGTGCTTTGTTCTTGGTCAGATCTACTGCATGACCAAAGGCGACTACCGCACCTTGCTTCGCTACCGTGCCCTTGGTGTGGATATTTGCCATCAGCTAGGCATGCACGAAAACCAAGAAAGCTCGGGAAATCCGCTTGAGGACGAGACTCGTAAGAAGGTTTTCTGGTCGCAATATGTGCTTGACCGATTCTGCTCCGCGCTTACTGGACTGCCTGTCCTTTTGCGCGAAGAAGATATTGAGACTGAATATCCGGTTGATGTGGACGATGAGAATGTCACAGAAACAGGGTTTTTACCGACACTTCCTGGCGAATCCACGCGTATTTCCAGCGCCATCGCTCTCATTGGAGCTGCAAGGATCTTGAACAAGGCTTTGGATGATCTATTCCCTTCAAAATCTGGTTACGATGTGTGTGTTTCAAAGATGCGCTCGGTAACAGGGCAATTAGATCAGTGGCTTCACACACTGCCGCCACATCTTCGTCTCGAGTTCAGTCAGGACAAGCCTAGCACGAACGTCACGAGTAGTCGGTCGCCACTCCTGGTAAGTCCTAGCATGGATTCATGAATATTTTTTACAAAAGAAATACTGACCTAATATAGTCACTTGTGTACTATTTCATTCGATCTTTGATACATCGCCCAGCTGTTTGCTACGCTGACGAGAACATTCGCTCTGCATCTGCCCTGGCGCTGTCCGATTCAGCAAAGCATATCATTCAGATTCTTGAACTTCTTGATGAGAGGCGTTTGTGTCTGTCTGTTTGTATCAACAAGAAAGAACTTATATTCTTTTCCGGGCTTGGACTCCTTTGGCAAATGCTTGATGTGAAAAGCGACAGCAAACTGGCCAAGGATAGCCAGAAGCTGCTTGGAACCGCCATGCAATACCTTCAATCAGAGTCGAGCGCGGCGGCTGCTGAATTCGGCATGCTGTCCAACACTCTGATTTCTCTGGACGACGGGAAGCGCCCATCAGTGGGCAAGCAGCACCACCAGGAGATGGTGGCGCCAACGGAAAAGCCGAGCAAATCCCCCAAGAAGCGCTTGCAGGCCCTAAAGTCGCGCCTTATCGCCTGCTCCACCCGTGATAAGCAGCCTCCAACCCAACCCTCCCCACAGTCCTCTCGCCGGAACACCATCTCCGGAGCCACACCCCCACTTGTTCCCCAGTCACTCCGCTCCCCTAGCTGGAGCAGCTTGCCCCTCTCCCACCCTGACCAGCTCCCCGCCCCACTCTACCTCAACGACAAAGGCCACTCCCCCTTGGACCTAGCCTCAGACCCCCGCCTAGCCGCACCCTTGGGCTACGACCACCCACGCTCTCTGTCCTGCTCTACGCCCTCCGACCCCACAGCTGGCGGCATCACAATGGCCGATTGGGAATATGTGTTGAGCGACATGGACCGCGGGTACTCCAACATCTTCACAGGCATTTACGGCGGCAAAGAATGCGGCGAGGACCCCGGCCCGTTCGCCTCCATCACAGCAGAATACAATCGCAAACCCAACGACGGCTCCCTAGTCAATCACCCGCAGAGTGAGATGCACGGCCTCTCGCCCGAGGCATGGTCCGCTAGTAGTGGCGACTTCGTACCTAAGCAAGAACATACCGCGCAGAGCGTTCTGAGCTATTCGAGCGAGAGTATGGGAAGTACCGAGGAGTCTCTGGCGCCCTATGCTGATGTTAGAGTCTGTCCTGAGGATATCAACACCATCGATCCTTTCCATACTTTTGCTATGCATGGTGAAGATGAGGTCGATGAGTTTTCTCTGGTCAATGGCTGGGACCAACGGCTAGCCGTTTGATTGATTATGTAGCGCTGGGGCTCTTTTGGAACGGATTTGGGGTTTGAAATGGCTTTTTGCTTTTCTGTTCTATTTATGATACCTAAGGATTGGGGCGTTATTTTATCTTTGATTTTGTTCTGCTATTTTCCTCTTATCTGTCTTTAGTCTGCTCTTATGTTTGGAACCATTTTTTTGTCTGCTGTGGCTGGTATGCCTAGTATATAGTATATTTTCTCATGATAGGTAATGCCTAGGATATCGCGTATATATGAATTTGATGATGATCACAACACTCTTTTGGGCCCTAATTACACCCGAAATAGATCTCCATATGGGAATATTCCAATCGGTACCTTTGCGTGCTGTGCTCCCTCTCAATATACTTGACGGGAGAAAAGGCGCCTACAAGCATTAAACTGCATATGTACCACCTAGGTAGCGGCTTTCCTATGCAACCTCCCAGCGTTCCCTTTCCGGATTCGTGCCCACTACTCGCCGTTAGGCCAAAAAGACCACTATATCGAAGCTTCCATTTGCTCGGTAGAACTGCGGATTTGTAGTCATGATATGATAACCTAAACACAGCGCCTGTTGATTTTGTTAGTGTGATTCAGTTTTAAGATGACATCAAAAAAATTCTAACCTTAACCACTCGGCCACACTTGCTTATTATTATCATTTCCAAGGTTACTCAAATATCCTACACAGTAACTCGTAGGTATATACATGTGGTAAGTAACCTTAGAAGGCCCTATTTTACCCTAATAGGCACGATTGCCATCGCTATACTATAGAACATTTACGCTATATATAATTAGTAGCTCCCATCAGGTACGAACGTTTAGGAGAAGTACTAATTGTGGGCTGTCTGGCCAACGTGATTGGTCGACCCCTAAATAATCTGATGTATCCACGGACTTGTACCTTCGCACTGATATACTTCGAATGGTGCAACCAGCTGGGGTTACCAAGCTCGTATAGATACTCATGGATACACAGCCAGTAAGCACTACAGGGATCGGCTTCCGAGAATTCCTATAAATGTCACTCTTCAGGGAAGTCAGTCATGGTTTGCATCTCATCTTTTCGACCCTACATCTCCTAAATATGAGACCCGAATCAAACTCATATCCCAAAATGGGCGCATGGAACGAGATCCGGCCTCGGTTTTTGCCAGCCGTGATCACCATGTTTCTCCTCCTTCAGGTTCTTTTCTTAGCGAACATGTGCTACCTTTATGCAACGCAGTTCCGAAGTTCCACCCGTTACCACAACTTCAATTTGCTCTATGTCGACTATGATGGTGGTATCATCGGCAAATCAGTTTTAGATGCCTACCAGCAATTACGAGGAGATGGGTTCCCAACCTTGATGCCGGAATCTTCTAACGAATATCCTCAACCAGAGGACATTCGAGAAGCCGTATGCCGCGGTGAGTACTGGGGGGCTATTTACTCCACCGAGAGTGGATCGAATGGTCTAGAATCGGCCCTGGCAGACGGGTCCAGCCCGCCGACTTCGCTCACATATATCTGGAACGGGGTGAGATACCCGGTTTGGTCGCAAGCCGCGGTCTACTCCAACATCTTGAAACTGATTGAAACCACACGGTCAACATACTACGCCAACAATGGATCTTCAGTGGCCGCGTCCGCCAATCTCTCTAATGCAGCCACCCTCGAAGCCTTCCTCGACCCGATCCATGCCGAAGAAATCAACATCAAGGGCACGGAACAAGGCACAAGAGTCTTCTACAACACAGTATCCATGGTCATGCCAATACTCCAACAGTTCTTTTTTATGTTGGCACTGAACGGGGTATCAACCCATTTCGACGCATTCACCAAATTGTCCTGGAAAGCCAACGGCCTGGTTCGCATCATAGCCTCCATCCTCTACACCCTCACGGGCTCACTGTTAATGGCAGGCTATATCTGGGCCTTCAGAGAGTCCTGGGGGGACAGCGAGGAAGTCGGTTTATGCTGACTTGGGTCATTATGTGGCTTTTGATGCACATAAACTTCCTGTTTTTCGACATCACGACTGCTTTCATCCCGATTCAGTTCATGCCGTTTATCGTTCTGACGTGGGTCATTCTCAATGTCGCCAGCACTATCAGCCCATTCGAGCTGAATCCCGGGTTCTTTCGTTGGGGCTACGCTCTTCCCTCCCATGAGGCCTACCAGGTCCTGATCCAGATCTGGTCTGGTGGGTGCAATAACCGGCTCTATCGTGCGCTTCCCATTATGTTCTCGTGGTGGACTGTTGGTGTTCCTATTGCAGTGTATGCGATGCAGCATCGTTGCAAAACTGCTGTGGCTTCCCAAGAAACCTTGGATCGTGCAGGCCTGGAAAACCAATCCAAAAAACATGCGACAACGAACGAGACAGTGACGCCAGTTGGTAGCCCACGTCGCGAACTTGAGCAAAATGCGGACTCAGTTGAGGCTATTCCTCCTCATCGTATTGCCTAAGCAGGGAGCTACCAAGGTGGAAGTGGCTAGTGGTTGTGATGAGAGTTTGGGGCAAACTGGAAATTGACGGAAGAGAGAAGGGATGAAAGATGCCTTGCTTAGCAATGGTTTGACCACCTTTGGAGGCCACCTGAGGTGCATGATCCATAGATGTATTTTAAGTACACAAATTGAGAGAAACTCTCCCATCCCAAATTACACTTACGGTGAGTGCCCAAGGCACGAAAATGTTGGAAGCTCGCGTTATCTTCTTTTGCCTTGTAGATGAATAGACTTTACCTACATAGCTAAGAAGATTCTGTGGCCTATCCAACTCAAAAAGATGCCTAGTATTTAGGACTGCAATTCAATCAAGTTTATGATCGTGTCAAGTACGCCCAAGAGAACATTATGTGGGAAATAATACAGCCTATTTTACCACTAGACCATAACAAAAACCATGATTCCTATTTAGGGCCTAGGGAGGCCATATCCCATTTCAACACATCATACAATTCAAGTGTTAGTGTGAAAAAAAAAGGAAAGAGGTGGCGTAAAAAAGAAACAATGCAGCCACGGAAAACTCTCGTGACCTTTTAGACTCGCTAGTCTGGTTGGGAATCAAGACAGCGGATGAGAATTACACTTAAAACAGGATTATCCCTCCAAAGAATGAATATTGTCATAGGAGTGTAGCCGGCCCCGAGTGGATGCCAAGCTTTGTGGCGGCCACCGATTGCATCACTACTTCTCCAGACCCCAGGTCATCGCGTGGTTAACTAGTTCCCCCACAAATATTATTCGTTCCCAGAAAAGAAAAATCACGAGGCCCAAAAGGCCGAAACTTCCTCGCCACCCAGAACTTCCTCGCCACCCAGAAATCGTGGGCATGGCGTCTAGAGTTGATATATCCTGACCAACAGCAACAATAAACCACGCGGGCACCCCGTAGCCGAACCAGCGAATCTGACGAATCCGTGTAAAATTCCCTGAACTGTCTCTTTACTTGCTGGAGTTGAGCGCAGGTTGTGAAGGGCGATGCTCGGGCGCTTGGATCAACGTGTCATCGGTGTGATGCTTCCTGCCTGAATCGGTATGAGTTCCCAGAAACTCGGCTTCCGTCACTGCCCCATATTGCCGGGCCTTGGCTTTCTTGGTCCGGCAATGGCTGTATAAGAAGGGTTGATCCGGCACAGCCATGGATTTCAAAAGATTAGTTGCCAAGTAGCAAATATCACAGGCAAATAGTACTCGCTGGCGCTATGTTCGATAAGATCCTCAAAAAGCGTTCGCAGGACCTCTCCCCTCAGTCCCCTATTTCCTCAAATGGAGAGGAGAAAGGTCCCGGTGATGTCGTCGACACGCCTATTCCGCTCCTAACTTGGCGCTCATTCATTATGGGCATTCTCGTTTCTATGGGCGGTTTCCTTTTCGGTTACGACACTGGTCAGATCTCCGGCTTTCTGGAGATGCCAGACTTCCTTCAGCGTTTCGGTGAACCTCAATCGGATGGGACTTATCATTTCACCAATGTCCGTTCGGGTCTCATTGTTGCCTTGGTAAGCAGTTTGTTCTTTACCATTTCTTACTTGTATGCTAACACAACACCCAGCTGTCCATAGGTACTCTGATAGGGGCTTTAGTCGCAGCACCGATCGCCGACCGCTTTGGACGAAAGTGGTGTATCAGTTGGTGGGCCCTGATGGTTTGTGTTGGAATTACGATCCAGATATCATCGCCTGTTGGCAAGTGGTACCAGATCGCCATGGGTCGTTGGGTTGCCGGGCTCGGAGTTGGTGCCGTTTCTCTATTGGTACCTATGTATCAAGCTGAATCAGGACCGAGGCACATTCGAGGATCGCTGATTAGGTATGTTGGACAGCTAGCCCTAGGGTCATTCCAAAGTGCAACTATCGCCTACTAACCTTTCCCAGTACATATCAGCTATTCATCACGCTGGGAATCTTAGTTGCCAACTGTATCAATTTTGGAACCGAAGCTCGCCCCGACACCGGTTCATGGCGTATCCCTATGGGTATCACATATCTTTGGGCCGCAATCCTTGGTGGTGGTATGATGTTCTTCCCTGAAAGTCCACGTTACGACTACCGCCATGGCAAAGTGGAGAAAGCTATGGACACTCTTTCCAAAGTCTATGGTATCCCTCGTAACCACCGCGCTCTCCACCTCGAGTTCGAAGAAATCAGAGAGAAATACGAGGAAGAGAAGCGCAACGGGAAGGTTACCTGGAAACAGATGTTCCGTGCCCCGACGATGTCGAGACGGATCGCAATTGGCGTCGCCCTGCAAGCTCTTCAGCAGCTGACAGGTGCCAATTACTTCTTCTATTATGTGAGTTTTGAGATCTTGGTATAACGCAGAGAGAAGAGAATCGACTAACACCTACCAGGGAACAACGATCTTCAAGGGCGCTGGAATCCACAACAGTTATGTCACGCAGATGATTCTAGGCGGTGTCAACTTTGGAACAACATTCCTTGGCCTCTATCTGGTCGAGCACTGGGGCCGACGCCGTTCTCTCATAACCGGTGCGCTATGGATGTTTGTCTGCTTCATGATCTTTGCCTCGGTGGGCCATTTCTCCCTCGATCAACAATTCCCAGAGAGAACAAAAACTGCTGGCATTGTTATGGTTGTCTTTGCCTGCTTTTTCATTCTTGGCTTTGCCAGTACCTGGGGACCCATGGTATGGACGATCATCGCCGAGTTGTATCCTTCGCAATACCGTGCGAAATCCATGTCTCTGGCGACAGCATCGAATTGGTTTTGGAACTTCCTCCTTGCCTTCTTCACCCCCTTCATTACCGGCGACATTGACTTCCGCTTCGGGTATGTCTTCGCCGGATGTCTTTCCTTGCAGCGGGCCTGGTTTACTTCGGCGTTCTGGAGGGACAGGGTCGTACTCTGGAGGAGATTGATACTATGTACATGATGAAAGTGAAGCCGTGGAACAGCTCGAAGTTCGTGTTCCCTGCTGATCCAGCCGTTATCCGGGGCTCGTTTGATAAAGGAGAGGAAGCTCCTACAGCATCTCATGTTGCAGACCCTACCATTGAGCTCCGAGAAGATGGATCGTCGTCGGTGCCTGAGACACGTGCGTAAGTATGAAGATGGTTGTGGATTTCTTTCGCGCGCAAAAAAAATAGTGTGGTTGTGCTTGTACCAACATTGTTATTTGTTTTTCTTTCAGAACACCATTGTTTATTCAATCAGCCTGTAATTCGAAGAGTATAGCTTGCACCAATTTATATTTTGAAATTTGTCCTTTGATATTGCTATTGGCCTGTGTGATACTCTCTAGAGGACTGGGTCAATTTCATATGTCGGCGACTTCCTCACAAGAATTCCATCCAAGTATCGCGTCAATCCCTCCACATCTCCTAGTTCACCTACCCATCCGATATATTGATCCGGGCGAACGACCACCAGCGCCCCAAGAACCCGGTCAACTCCCCACTTCTCATATGCTGTTCCATCACAATATCGATCAAATATACAAGCATCATCACACCAAATCTTGTCATATGCCCATCCTTTCACCGGATCGAACGGACATAGAACCTCTGGGAAGTCAAATAATTCTACCTCTTTCCACGGTGAAGCATGGATGGTGAGTGTATCAATAGGACTCTTGAATCGACCAGGAATCTCTAAGTAGCGGCTCAGGGGTGAATTGTTTGATCCAGAGTGTCCAGCCAAAACCCGAGTCAAGGTCTCAATGCGTTGCTTCTGCATTGGGTTTCGTATATCCCCAGCTAAAACTAGAAGGCAGAAGCGTCCATCGCTTTCCAAGGATCTTGTTGTCCATTGTGTACCGCCATCAGTCTGATTGCGGAGCTTCACCGGCCGGACTCTTTCCCCAGGAATCATAAGCCGTGCAAAAGCAAATTCAGCATTCTCTTCAGCCTTCCGGACAAGACTGCTCGAAGGGTAAAAGACCTTCCACCCATCAGCAAAGTCCTCAAACTTCCCCGCAATAAGGGCCATATCTGAAGCTTTCGTATCCGCCACTCCAGACTTCCGATCAGTAAACATAGGCGACCAATGACGATCAAAGTCAAGTAGCATTTCCGCAAGCGGGTGTCTCTCCGAAGCATAAGTCTCAAGAACCTCAGGCTTGAGAGCACCTGCCACAACAAGAGCAATCTTCCAGCCAACATTGAACCCATCCTGCATACTCATATTCATCCCAAGACCCATCTTAGGTGAGTGCGTGTGCACTGCGTCACCGGCAAGGAAAATCCGGTTGTCCTTTGTGGACTGTGTGGCGATCCGCTGCCCGACTTGGTAGACGGTCCACCAGCTACATTCTTTGAAGTCGAAGGTGAAAGGAGCGAAGATGGCTTGCACACGCGCCTTGATTAGCTCCGGCGTGATTTTTGAGCGGTCGAATCGGTCGGTGGTGCCCGCCTCGCAGGTTTGCACGGGGACGTAGAAGCGGACTAAGCCGCGCTCGCGTGGAATTACGAGGATTGTGCCTGCGGCATTGTTCACTACGCTTACGCGGCGGATGTCCGCTGTCGGCGATTTAATTTAGTGGTGTTATTGGGAGAGCAGCGTACACAGTGGGTAGTACTTACGGAAGTCGCTGAGGGGTATCACGTCTATCACGCCCCTGTATATGCAACTATATTAGCTGCTGTAGCGCGGGTGGATGATGAGTACGACTAACCATATATGGTCCGTGTTAGACCCTTCAACGGGGATGTTTAGCTGTTTCCGCGTCCAGCTGTGGGCACCATCACATCCGATCAGGTACCTGGCTTTAATAGTCTCAACCTGCGTCTTCTGCGGTTTTTTACGCGGGGCTAGATCGGCCCAGTCATCACGAAGCAAGTTACTGCGGCTCACCTCGTTGCCAGCAGCTTCGGACTCAGCTTCTGTTTCCTGGCCGCACGGCGCACTCGAATCATCTTCGCCAAGGACTCGGACCTTGACAGTGATAGGATACGAGTCGGGATCATTACTCAATGCCTCGTCATATTCCAAAGAATCGGCGATCACGCTCCGTTCCACGTCAAGATCTGAGTGCTCCCGAATACTATCGAGAATGAATCGCTCAATGCGTCCCTGGTTCAAACGTGTATTGTGGAAGGGCGACTCGTCGACCCTAAAGATGTTAATCTGAGCCTGTCGAATAAGCTTTCCCTGCGGACCGGGGACCTATTTGCTCGTGGCGTCGTCAGGCAAGCCCTAATCTCGGCGGAAAACAAGGTGATACACACCCAAATGTTCGCCTCGGTGGAGATAGATCCCTCTTGTATAACACGGTGTTGGAAACCCATGCTATCGAACAACTCCAGCGTGCGTGCACGAAGGCCGTCTGCATGGCCTAGGAAGACTTTCGTGTCACGGTTGTCGATAATGCGTGCGTTGACTCCACAGCGAGCCATCCAGTACGCTGCCATCAGGCCGGATGGCCCAGCACCGATGATGAGTCTGTGAGATATTGTTAGACTATGTTGGGTAAAGGTAGTTGGGACTTACACATCAGTTTGGGAGTGAGTAGATTTGTCTTCTTTGTCCATGGCGTGCCACCGGATATCTCGATATATTCGAGCAGATTCTGAATGATGACCCGTGGATAGAAATACGAACGATGATCTCTTAGACACAGATACCCTTTATATGGAATAATGTGGGTATGCTGCGCTACAGGATCACAAAACGAGGGGCCCAGCCCCATGTAAGCTGACTCAAGTCACAGACAATCCGGGGGTTGTAGGAACCCAAAATCGTTCCTAATTCAAGGGTGTTCCGTGTTGATTTGTGCAATGATTTCTCTTATAAGCCGGACATACGATGATTTTTATTCACGAATCCAGGTCAATATGCTTTGATATGCAGGTCATATCAGTCAGATGCCCTAGTTTTCTTTATGTTGTGTCATGGAGTTCCCCCAGCTGATTTGGCCAATTTTCAATGTACGCATGTAGCGCAAGCTGACCTGACTATCATGTTGCTCAACCTGGGCTGGGATGATTGAATTTGTGGCGGGGGATTTTGCCCGAAGATTCCTCTCTCACAGTCGTCGGAGTTCAGGTTCCGGGGGTGGCGATTGCCTTGGAAGGCCGTGAATTCTTTGAATACTTATTCATGATATCGATGAAGGAACCAATATGGATTATTTGATGCAAGTATCGTCTCCAGAATTTGATACTGGGCTGGGATATTCTCATCTTTGTAATCCTGGGTGACAAAATGACTTCCTGGGGAAACACAACAAGGGTCTGGGTTGTATGTGTACCCGGATGGGAGATTGGACGAAGACATGCTCATAGCAGGCAAGCGTAGCTCGACGTCCATGTTATACAGACATCTCGTATTTCAACCGAAACCACGTTGCCTATAGATGTATCACATCGATGTATAGTTCAAATATGCTTTGCACGTGACTCCATAGTTTATCCTGCGCTAATCTCCTTCCGGCACACCGGGATGTTGACGGCGAATTCCCCCAACACGTTCCAGCGACGACATACAGTTTCCCTGGGTCGTCTTGGAAATTCTTTGGAATTGCCGTTCCACTTATATTCACAGATTTTCATTGTCATTGGTGTTTCATTCTTTCTTCGGATTGGCCTGATTAGGGAATCCGATGCACGGCCACGATTACAAGCGCTGAGTTGTCGAGGAGCTGCAAAGAAGGCTTCAAGGCACTAATTGGCACTAATTCCATCAAAGTGGTTTTTTTCTGTTGAACAGCTGATCATCGGCACGGTTATTGAGGAGCCATAGATGGGATTTCGGCTAATTCCACTCCGTGGAAAGGTCGGTTGAGAGTCGGAGCAGGGTCCTCCGGGCGGCTCCCGGTGTATACTCGAAGAACGTGTGGATGTCAATCCGGAAGAGTGTCGGAAAATACGGGCCATTTAGGTCACAACGGAAGAAACGGCTATTGATGCATTCGAATGTTTCGAGAAATACAGGTACAGGAGTGGTAGATTTGACAATAATGTGCCACTGATACACAACGTTGTGGCTTCATACACATGTCCAGGGACAGGTACATAGGTATCCATGGATAGTTGCAGGCCCTGGGGTGGCTCCTTGATGACTCAGCCCATGATGCAATAACTAATAAGATACCCTATACAAGTTTAGAGAGGGCAACTGGATTGATTTAGCCTGTCAATTGGTATAGAGATAGTAGCGTAAATAGATTTCTTCAATACTATCTATCAAATTTCTCTGTTAAATGTGACCTGAACTCCGTAAGCTAAGTCGTTGAGCTGCAAGCCACCAAGTCCGCCCCCCACCCGACATCATACCCCCACCAACAAATAAGTTCCCCTCCCTCTTCTCTTCTTCTCTCATCCATCTCTCCCAAATCATTCCCTTCACTCAAACATGTACGTACTCAGCTGAATTCCTGTGGTTTTCTTTTCTAACGGTATCAGAATCCGCCATCATGGGTTACACTGATCTGGACCAGTTGGCTGTTAACACCATCCGTGTTCTCGCGGTACGTTGAGCTCCGGGCAATCGCCCCTTCGTTTCATGTCTTCAATTGGAGCAATCTCGGGGTCTTCGGCCTCATATGAAGCTTCAATGCATACAGTCTTGGAAATCTGACTGACATTTCTTTATCAGGTTGATGCCACCTCCAAGGCCAACTCCGGTCACCCCGGTGCCCCTATGGGCATGGCCCCCGTGGCCCACGTTCTGTGGAACCTGATGAACTTCAACCCCAAGAACCCTGAATGGGCTAACCGTGATCGTTTCGTTCTCTCGTATGTGCTTTCCCCTGTCATCTGAATCCAGGCTGGTTCTTTCCATCCGAAAATCAATGACCATGCTTTTGGAACACCGGCTAATCTCAAATTGGATAGGAACGGCCACGGCTGCATGCTGCAGTATGCTCTGCTCCACCTGTTCGGATTCGAGCTCTCTATTGATGACCTGAAGAACTTCCGTGTAAGTACCCCCGAGCCATATACAGCAGCCTTTTACTCATTTTAGTAGCAACTCGACAGCATCACCCCCGGTCACCCCGAGGCTCACGACACCCCCGGTATTGAGGTCACCACTGGTCCTCTTGGCCAGGGTTTCGCCAACGCTGTTGGTCTCGCCATGGCCCAGGCCCACTCCGGTGGTGTCTACAACAAGCCCGGCTTCGAGCTTTTCAACAACTACACCTACATGTTCTTCGGTGATGGTTGTGCTATGGAGGGTATTGCCAGCGAGGCTGCCTCGATGGCTGGTCACCTTAAGCTTGGCAACCTGATTGCCATCTACGATGACAACCACATCTCCATTGGTAAGGTTGGCTCCAGTACCTCAAGCTAGATATGAAAGGCTAACAGCTTATCTTCACAGATGGTGACACCAAGTGTGCCTTCACTGAAGATGTCACTAAGCGCTTCGAGGCCTACGGCTGGCACACCGAGTGGGTCAAGGATGGTGACAACGACCTCGCGGGTATCGAGGCTGCCATCCGCAAGTGTCAGCAGGTTACTGACAAGCCCTCCATGATCAAGCTGACCACCACCATTGGCTTCGGCTCCAAGCTTGCCGGTACCGGCGGTGTCCACGGCAACCCTCTTAAGGCCGACGATGCCCAGAGCGTTAAGAAGCTTTTCGGCTTCAACCCCGAGGAGAGCTTCGCTGTTCCCCAGCAGGTTTACGATATGTACCACAAGCACGCCGCTCAGGGTGCTGCCAAGGAGCAGGAGTGGAACCAGCTCTTCCAGAAGTACCAGTCCGAGCACAAGGCCGAGGGTGCTGACCTCGCTCGCCGTCTCTCCGGCAAGCTGCCCGAGGGCTGGGAGAAGAAGCTCCCCGTCTACAAGCCTACTGATCCTGCCATTGCTTCCCGTAAGCTTTCCGAGGCCTGCCTCGAGGCTATCCACGACGTCCTTCCCGAGCTGGTCTCTGGTTCCGCTGATCTGACTGGCTCCAACAACACCCGCTGGAAGAACGCCGTTGACTTCCAGCCCCCTGACCTCGGAATCGGCGAGTGGGCCGGTCGCTATATTCGCTACGGTGTGCGTGAGCACGCCATGGCTGCCGTCATGAACGGTCTGGCTGCCTACGGCACCATCATCCCCGCCGGTGGTACTTTCCTGAACTTCGTCTCATACGCCGCCGGTGCCCTCCGCCTGTCGGCTTTGTCCCGCGTCCGTGTCATCCACGTCGCTACCCACGACTCCATCGGTCTGGGTGAGGACGGCCCCACTCACCAGCCTATTGAGACTCTGGCTCACTTCCGTGCCATGCCCAACTGCATGGTCTGGCGTCCCGCTGACGGTAACGAGACCAGCGCTGCCTACTACTCCGCCATCACCGCCAAGCACACTCCTACCGTCATGGCTCTGACCCGCCAGAACCTGCCCCAGCTTGAGCTTTCTACCCTTGAGAGCGCCCTGAAGGGTGGTTACGTCGCTGTCGACACCCCTAACGCTGCCGTCACCATCGTCTCCACTGGTTCCGAGGTCAGCATTGCCATTGAGGCTGCCACATACCTCCAGGAGAAGCACGGTGTTGCTGCGCGTGTTGTGTCCATTCCTTGCTTCGAGGTCTTCGATGCTCAGACCAAGGAGTACCGCCTCCAGGTCCTGCCCGACGGCATCCCCGTGCTGTCCGTCGAGGCCTGCTGCACCATGGGTTGGGAGCGCTACTCGCACGAGCAGTTCGGTCTCAACCGCTTCGGTGCTTCCGGTCCCTACAAGGAAGTGTACGCCGTAAGTTATCTTCGCTCATTGTCTCATGACCATTTACTAATTATCTGCAGAAATTCGAGTTCACCCCCGAGGGAATCAGCAAGCGTGCTATTGCCACCATCGACTTCTACAAGGGCGTCCCCGTGCGCTCGCCTATTAACCGTGCTTTCCAGCAGATCCTGTAAGGGACGGAACGAATATGACGTAACAAAATGTTTTGGTTTTTTAATAGGGGAGCTATGGCCCTCTAGATATACAAGAATGCGAATAGAGCACTCTACTGTTCACTTCTCAACCCAGCACCCCTAGAAGAGTAATTATATCCGTACATTATACCTATCAAATTTGATCACAACTCCCCCCATTTCTTCTTCTGCATCTCTACAACATCCCTCAACATCTCCTCTTTCTTCTTCCTCGTCTCAGGAGTATAAGGCCCATAAGCATCTTCAGTCTGCTTAACAACCAAGTCCCTCCAAGCCTGCTCACCCTCAATATCAATCTGCCCCAACTCCCCCCACACATCCTGAATCGTCGGCGCAAGCTTCTGCAAAAACGCCCCAATCCCACCCTCCCCTCCACCTGCATGATAACTCTCAAACACACCACTCCCAGCCCACCGCGGCCCCAAACTAGCCGTAACAAGAGAATCCAAATCCCTCGCCGAGACAACCCCCTCCCCAACAAGATAGCACGCCTCCCTCAGCAGCGCAAAAGCAAGTCTATTCCCCACAAACCCCGGAACCTCCTTATGCAGCGTTATAGGCCGGTAATGTTGCGCCGACTGATCCTCACCCGAAGCTGCAGGACCAGGTATATCACCAAAATACACCTTCACAAACTCAACCCTCTCAACCTTTGTCTCAGGCCCAGGCACGATCTCAACAAGCGGCATCAGATGCGGCGGGTTGAACGGATGCGCGACGAGCAAGCGCTCCGCAACACGGTCCGCGGCCTCGCACGTGGATGCCTGCGCCGACGCGGGGATTCCAGATGAGCTACTCCACAGGTGGGTGTCTGGTCCAGCGAGACCGGCGACTTCTTTCCAGAGGGCCTGTTTTGAGGCTGTGACTTCCGGGCTCTGTTCTTGGATGATTGTTGCGTTTTGGATGGCTTCGGCAACGGTGGTGGCTAGTTTTAGGCGGGATGTGCGGATTAGGTCGTCGATTAGGGTTGTTGATGGGGGGGAATCGAGGAGGGAGGGTAAAGTGCTCCGGATCTGGGATTCGTAGTCGGGGCGTGGGTCGTAGACTGTTATGCTGGTGTCGGGGCGCCGGAGGTGCATTGCTAGCATTGAGAGGCCGATTGTGCCGAGGCCTAGGAGGGCGATTCGGTGGGGGTATTCTGTAGCCATGGCCTTTGGTTTTCGGGGGATATGGGTTTTAGAAGGGCGTTAGGAAAGGGAGAGGGAGAGCAACAGTTGTATGTAGATAGTTTCGGGGATGTTCGCCGATGAGTGGGGAATGGAGGGGCCATGCGGGGGGCCTGTGGACCTCGGGAGGGCATTGTAGGTATGTAGGCCTTTTTATGTATGACTGCACTATACAATACCAAAGGTTATACATGGAAAAGTCCTTGTGTCCATTTTAGGCCATTTTCACCCCCTATATTCTAGCTACAACACCAGTAAAGGGGGAGACTTCTAAAGAGAAGATCTGAGAAACCAAGACTACCAAAAGAGACCTCACAAGGCCACATAAGCGGCTAACTATTTTTGTAGCTACCTACATTGACATATCAGTTTATCTGTGAAGTCATATCCGAGCTAATGACTTATGTATCTTAATATTGGTAACTTGCGTACATAGTAGAGTGGACAACCAATACCTATGTTGTAGAAGCAATGTCTAAAAGTTACCTAGAATAGGGATCCTGTCTAGTCTATATCAAAAGCTTCCAATATATGGTGTCTGTTTAGCAGATGATGTTGAGAAAATGACTTGCCTCAAATAGGTTCCTTCGTGCTCAGCCTCACCAGCCACCAACATGGATATGTGATTGGCGCCACGACACACGGCGCTAGCTATGCACTGCCTAAGCGTTTGAAAAAGACAACCTCCAAGATCTCACTCTCATCACTTTCTCATTTTCACTTCATCAAGCCATGTCCGATCCTCTCTCTGTAGCCAGTTCTGCTGTGGGTATTATATCTCTCGGCCTGCAGGTCTGCGGCGAGATTGTTTCGTTTTGCCAGGCATGGCGGGGTTTCAACGAAGATATC
This sequence comes from Penicillium samsonianum, assembly GCF_028829775.1. Lineage (NCBI taxonomy): Eukaryota > Fungi > Ascomycota > Eurotiomycetes > Eurotiales > Aspergillaceae > Penicillium > Penicillium samsonianum. The sequence goes on along the minus strand of NW_026643260.1, from coordinate 3,345,144 downwards.
CAAAACATCGCTGAAAAGGCCGATGGGCTTCGTATGCCACTGAGAACCTTGAGGCAACTGATCGAAGACTTCCGTACAATCGACCCCACTATTGCCAGTGACCTTGAAAATAAGGCAATGAGCATTGAACGAGCGATAAAACGGCTCAAGACAGCGACAGATCGATACGCATCTACCACATCCGACACAGACTCTTTCAGATTTCAGCTGAAAAAGGCTGCATATCCCTTTAAGAAGCAAGGGTTGCGTGACATGGCAGGTGATCTGGATAGCGTCCAGGCTGTGCTCCAGACGGCGTTACAGATGTAGGTTTGGCTGCTTTGTGACTGCATAAGCTTGCAGCAATCTCTTAGAAGTAATATACCGGTGCTAACTAATATCAGCTATACGGTGCAAAGCACTCGAGCTATACTGGGGAAAGTGACTCAAGAGATGCAGGAGATGGTATTCCCTCATATACCCATACTCTCTCTGGGCCATACTGATTGAGCTATCGAGTCCAGAACTTGAAATTGCGAGATCTACCAAAACTACCGCCAAGTTTACTACAGTCATGGTGTGCTCAACAAGAACAACTGCCTGCATTGAGGTCATCTTTGCAAATCGCAACACAAGGTGACCATATAATAAAGAACACCTCCATCGAACAGAATCGTGATGAAACTTGCTCAGATTCATGCAGAACGAAGACAACTCATAGAAAATCAATTGCCTGTCAGAATCACAATCCAGCGAACAATGGATGTACATCTTGTCCACGCCCACCTCGCAAGGAAACAGAAGTCATCAGGCTATCGTACTCCTATTGCAGTCGCATATTAAGTTTTGCGATTCGAGCCTCGTTCTTGATTAATAAGGGAGCTGGAGGATATTCAATTGCTCCGTGGGTGCATCTACAGCCTTTATTGGACATGAAAGATAGTGTGGGATACTCTATTATCGACAATTTGTGGTTCGATGGTTATTTTCAATGTGAGAAACTGGACGATTTTGAGTTACTTGTGGGTCACACATTACAACAGTTGCAATGTGCATTCGATCTACAAGAAGCAACGCCATTTGATTTGATTTGGCATTACGGCGAAGAAGCCTCACTTTTTGATGTAGGTGCAACTCCATTCCGATGCCACCCATTTCTCTCACACAAATAGATTTTTTTCAATTATTTTCCTATTTGGATACCGAGGGGTCGACTCGAGCAATCTTCCAGACTGCTCAACTTTTTACTGGATTCCGGTTCCAAGCCAAACATTAACAGAAGTATATCCGATATTCGGGATGGTTTCGAGATGTTTCGAGAAGGCTACTCTTTAGGCTGGTGCCTACTCGACATAGGATATTCCTTCACTATCCGCGCTCCTAATTCTCCAGCCGACAGGCAGGGTATGCGGCACTTGCTTTCCCGAAGCGATGAGCGTATGTGAACTTTTCCCAGATCCCATTCAACAAGACTAATTTACTTCAAGCAATACAAATCACGGATATCGTAAGGATCATACTTCAAGAGTCTGAGGATGGATTGAGGGATGCCCTCAACTCGGGAAAAGCTTCCCCAAACGACATGATTGACGACACTTCCTCAATGGTTGATTATGCATTCGGATGGCCAAAAGGGATTCAAATCTTACTTGAAGCAGGCGCAACACCAAGTGCCGACAATGGGAGACTTCCTTATGTTATAGATAACGCCAACGAGGATACCTATCATTCAGTTAAGCTTCTTCTTGAGGCTGGATGGTTGTTCAGCTGGGCTGATATCTATGTCTCCCAAACGACCAAAGGCAGCAGGAAAATAAAATCACTTCTCATCAATGAACTGGTCGCACGACGCAAAACACTTTGGAATTTGGCCCAATCTTGCTTACCTTCTGGTCAACTTCCGAAATTGATCTCAGACGACGAGAAGACAGGCACAACTACGATATTCGATATCCACACCGCAGGGATACATGATTGTCTAGTAAAGCAAGGGATATCCATTAATCCAATCTTGTCGCGTAATTGTTCCAAGCATGTGCATTGCGTATCTGTTTATCATTACCCATTTTTCACTGTCGAGACGTTGGATGAACTCTACCAAGTCGGCTTCAGGGGTGTTACCCAGCTAGACTGGGAAGGCTTTATGCCTCTTATGATCGCAATGCATAATGATTTCTGGTCGAGCCGAACCGATAGCAGAAGGCGCAGAAAGGGCATGGAGCGAATATCTTGGCTGATTTCAAAAGGTGCAGATCCATATCAAAAAGTACCCGGAACTAGTGCAACTGCAGCGCATCATCTTGGGTTGGAGATCGTCGACCATTTCTTGGACAATTTCCACCGGTTTATTGTAATCGGATTAGACAAACGGAAGCAATATGAAGTCTGGAAACAGATGGTCTCAGATCTTGCAAAGGACGTTTTTCTCCTTCCTTCGATTTGGGATGGATGTGGTTGCGCCTGCTCTCCCAGCGGGTGTACTACGATGTCGGTATTGCTACGACATATCGTTCGTTCCTTTTCCATCCATGAATTCGAAGAGCCCAGTTTTTGGTTCCGAGAGTTGATACAATTCCTTCTTTGGTGGACTAAGGGAGACACAGAAACTGGCTGGGGGGTCATCAGATTTTTGACCTTTGATGCATTGGGTCTGAAACATTCATGTTGTATCAAAAACCACACAAACTATGAATATCCTCATTTCAAACTTGAGAGCAGAGAAGAAGAAGAGGTTGCAGAGATTCTCGACGAACAGAAGCCAAGACTAATGGAACTCGAAAAACTTCTCGATGAACTCAAAATCAAGTTTGACGAGCTTGGCCACCCCGTGATGGAATTTTTGGAAGGATACTGGCACACTCGCATGATCGAGGTTCTCTCCCAACGCGATCCCTACGACCAGGAACATATCATTGAATCAAGACGAATTGGTGTCACGCTAGAACCGGATGAATGTGTTGTCCCTGACAGGGTATCTCTGCTTATTGGCTCAAAGATCATGTATGAAATTAGTACATAGAGTCAGATATTGCGCGTATCTGCCTTATACATTTCTAGATCTCATATTAGAGTTAGTACTGTGTAGAACTATGACTATTTGAGGAGGTTTCAATATTCTTTACGGTCACTCGACGTCCATTTTGGAGTTAAGTGCAGGTTGGAGAATCCCGGATCGTACCCCTCACTCCCATGTAAACATCTCTGTGGAGCAAGGATGGCATCTATGGCGATGGGTCCCATAAAACTCACATATACGCTTAGGGTAGCAATAGAACCAAAGAACACAGAGCAGTGTACAATAACATTGCGGTTGGGCCGCACCGTATGCTCCAATCAAGTATCATTGCCGTTCTATTCTCCGATTATCATCTAACTATCAAAGATAATAATACAATTATCGAAGATAAGTTAATTAGTCTCTAAAAAAATTCAATTTCGGATTGCAGGGAACTCACTTTTGCATGTACCATGCTTGGAAATGCCACCATTCTATTGGAAAAATGGCCGCATAAAGTCTTTCCGCAATACCCGCCTTCCCGTGGAAAATCTCACACATCCCACACCCTTGCGAGGTCCAATCAATGTCTCTTTGATTAATATGACTCGAAGACTTGGTAGATTGCCCGTGTGTCGGAAGTTTTGCATTATCAATTAAGATCTTATCACTGGAAGCTAGAGCAAGTAAGGGGCAGTGAGCCAAGAGTTAGGTAGCTTGCGAAAGCTTCCCGCAATAGCCACCCCCGCAACAGCCGGCGATCCAAACTCTCCTCTCCCGGCACTGCAGAACATACCTACAGGAGTACGACGTCCTTTCCTGGCGAGCGGATCGATTTTCCACAACTTGAAGGTCATTTAGTTGACCTCGTTTCTGGTACTATCATCTGTACGTTGTCGGGTCAATAACCAAAAATGTCAACATCCCAACCCATGTGCTCACCTGTGAGAGCCTCAGCTCGAGTGCTCGTGATTCGTTCGATCTAGGGTTATGGGGGTTTGACGACACACTAACTACATAGTCCTTACTTTCCTTGCTTGAACCAACCATTGACTACGAAATAAAACACAAAAACACAAGCGGAGTCAATTTTTTGTCTTGCGCATACCGAACTTTATTGCGGCCTGGGTAGAGGTCAATTCGATTGAGCACTCGTCGTAAGATGTTTCGTCCGCTCTACAAGTGGGCTGTGGATATTCTCTCGCGGAATCAGACCCTTTCTGCCTTCTTCAGCCGTTCGCCTATATCTACCTCTCATACTTTTTAGGGCGAGGAAGCTAGTGCCTGAACGTTCATAAACGTTCACCTTCCTTGCAATCACATCCGTCTGAATAATTGAGTTTCCATCCTACGGTTGAAGGTGAAGATGAAATACATAGAATGAACAAGCTTTAGACTGTATTCACTACCAGATCGAGTGGAGAGTTAAGTTGAAAAATCGAGTTGTTGTGGAGGTTTCGGAACTTCCAATTTCTCATTCGGAGTGAAGATCAACTTAGTTCCTCATACTGTTGTGATCTCGATAGTTTCGTACGAAGTTAAAAGCCTCTTTAACAGTTGATAAAAACATTCCAACTAAAATTGTTCACCAATGCTCCGGGCCAATGGAGACGTCATTCACATCAACCCCGTCGACAAACCAACGCCCTTCGCCATTCCCGTCTGGGCCGAGAAGCAGATCGTTACCGCTCATCATGCGCTTGCACATCTTCCCAGTTTCCCGATCAAAGGTCCAATCCTCCAATCCATAGCAACGCTTCCAGCGCATCCCATCATCTACGTCTTGGTACTCGTACCAGAATTGCACAGCAATGCGATCGTCGCGGAAAGCAAAGAGTTCCTTCCGCAGACGATAGTTGTGTTCTCGCTTCCACTTGGCTGTCAGAAACTCAACAATGGCATCAGTGCCCGAAAAGAAAAAGGTACGGTTACGCCAGATGCAAGTTGGAGTGTATGCCTGCGCAATTCGTGGGGGATCCCTTTTGGCGACGGTTAGGAGGTTGTGTAACAGCAAGAAGATGGCTTCTGCTCCATAGGACAGAAAGTAAAAAAGGGAAAGTCGATCATGAGCGACAGTTGTAGGAGGCATATCTGCATGTGCACAAGGCCGCGCACGGACAGACAATGGAGATCAGAAGTATACAAGGGATGAAGCCCCCCGGGATCATCCTTCCGACCAGATGGTCTGCCTATTCGAGACCCGAGTGAAAGATGAAATCACGAACTTACTGAGTGTTCCACATGTCCTGAGCTGCTTTGACTTTCTTCTCAGCAGTCTCCTTGGTGAAAGGTGGTTTGATATCGGCCATTGTTGCCTTGTAGACGTGGCGAGGATGCAGATGGGTATTTTTAAAGGGAAAATGTGTTGGACGATCGAAGAAAGAAGAATCTCGAGCTTCCAATAAAGTGTCCGTTGATGGAAATAAATGAGTCATACACTCCAATCACAACGAACAATTCACTACCAAGCAACTTATATTTGAGGGGCTGTTTTTCCCGAAGGTTCCGTCGGGATTTGCCTCTATCAAAATCCAAACGCCAAGAACATTACGACTGACATCGGAAATTGATAGGAACTACACTACTTTGCGCATGGTAGCACCTGATTATGCAGTAGGTCCCGAGGACGCACATCAGCCCCATCGGGCCAAATGGACAAGTTGGGGACCAATTTACACTTCAGGATACGGCTATTGCGGGTATGGCGGGATATGCATGCGGACCAAAAAATACGCATGGTCTTGCGAGCCATGGAACAGCAGCATATAAAGTCCTCCCTCACCTCGTCATATATGACTTCAGCTGACCGTTTAAATCCATCCCTTCTCGTTAAACGATCCATATCTTTGTCTCACACTTTCGCAAAGGAGATTCGATAATCTCAAGTCCCTGACGATGGATTGGTCGTCTGCTAGATTGGTTCTCCATTACTTCGACATCGGAAGTCTGGGCCGCGGAGAAGTTGTACGGTAAGGTCTATAAGCCATGCGATGCGAATGCTTATTGACAAGGATCTGCGAGACGGAAGGCTATTTCTGACAGATGCTGGTATCCCCTTCCAAGATATACGCTACCCCTATGATGAAAGCTGGGCTGCAACTGCTTCAAAACTTCGGGAAGACGGCATTTCTCAGACAGGCAAGTTGCCAGTACTCGAATATAACGACAAAAAGTTGAGTCAGGTTTGTTTTGTCCGGTTGAGGGCTGAGACCAGTGATTTACATTTTCTAGCATATACCGATATTGCGTTATCTCTCGAGAGAAATAGGTGACTATGATGGACAAACAAGTCTTGAAAAGTACCTAGTCGACGCTATATCGGATATATACATCGACTGGCGAGTGAGTTCCAACCGCTTTATGCCACGGTATAGGGGCACGCTGAACAAAACATTAGACTCAATGGGTTGCGAATATGAGAAAACCCACGGACGAGTACATGAATGATTATGTGCCCAATTATTACCAAGCACTATCTCAATACTATTCTGACCGCGAGGGCCCGTTTCTTCTCGGCAACAGAATAACCTACGCTGATTTTGCAGTGTTCCAATCTATTGATAACGATGAGAAAATTGGAACCCTTCCGGTTTGTGAAAACACTCCTTCAGAACGACATGCATTCAATACTGATTTCCAGGGATTCAGGAGAATCTACCACCATCGATAAAGAAATTCAGACAGGCGTTTGAAAGCCGCCCTCGGGTGGAAAAGTATCTGGCAAATCGTCGCAATGCCAAAGTCTGAGGGAGGGAATTGAACCTTTTAGCCATTTCTACGGTTTAGCTACAATCTCTAGCCAAGTGTTAAAAGTAGTCCATTTATCAAGATTGCCAGATTTCACTGTGGTGATCCCTGAGGCACTCAGCTGCAGGGGGGCCTTTATTCTGTCTTTTTCTCGCTTCCTAGGTTCACGATTCACTGAATTGATGATGGCCCATTGAGCACCTTGCGGAATACTTTCTCTTCTTAAGCACGTATATATCTGAACGAGGACTTGGATACGTAAGCTACTCTGCGTTTTTAGGTATTTTTACTTCGGCACCACCCAACCACTGGTACTTTTTGCCACTAATAGACATGGTAAATTATCAATGGACAGCCCTACCCCGGCTGGAAAGAAGGGTTATGGTGATCCCAGTAGCAATGGAATGTACGGATCTGGCTGGATTGGAGCGAGATAGTTCGTGTCTATCAATCTTATTTCCAATATCATGGGGCTCTTCATGATCCCTTATAGTTCTCAATTTTTATTTCTTTTCCACAGCACCTTGCCCAGAAAATACATGTGGCAAATACGCCTAATTTATTGTGATCATTTATTTAGATGATAGACAAATACATTTCCATAAAAGATTTACGAGGAAGACACGGCTGTTTATTATCAAGTTTACGCAGACCGGGCAAATCCGATAGCAAACATCCAAGCCAAGCGATTTGCTTTCGTCTCGGCCAAAGTTCCTGCGGTGGTGAGGTGTTCACTATCCTGGTTGTCCAACACTCTCTTCCAGGACCTCATTCGACATAACATTATCCTCACTTTTAACTGTGATAACGCTGGACAAGAGGGAACCCAGCGCCGCGCGCGATATTCATGGATTATCTCAGTATAGACTGAGATGCAAGGCTTTTCCATCTTCGGAATTGGTCGATGGTAGCAAGAAGCCCCCTATCAGCTCGGGATTCGTCCTATGTCATGTCACCTTCCCCCTGACACCGGGTACCATCAATAAGCGTGGGACGAATAGGCGAATTCTCAAGCCGCTGGAGCGGCCTGAGAACGGTCAAATTACACAGGGAGATAGAGAAACGGCTATAGATAATGAAAATAGATAATGAAAAGCAGAATTATATTGTTGAACATTGGCTGTGAGATCGTTTGGAGTGAAGATTGGCGGAATAATACCAAAATTGCTCATCAGGGTTGGAACTGTCGCAAGTGTTAGAGGCAACAACACCCGAATTGGTGGTGGGGTGACCTCTGGTCAGCCTGTGGAACGAGCGCCCCCACACTATTGTCCGCACTTGCCGCAGCACCCGCAATTCCGCCAGCTACGGAACGAGGATGGTACGGGCATAATATCCTCAATGTCCTGGCTTAAATCCTATCGTGTCCCCGGGAAGAAGACTTTCCATTGCTTGGAGCCAGTATCAGGATCTAGATATTTCCAGGCGTTAGAGAACCGCACATCACTTTCCACTATGGCGACAACAGCGCTACAAGGATGGCATCCAGGCGAGCTGGCCGTCCAACGCAAGTTTGGATTTGCGGATGCCGTCAATGATCACTGGCTCCGTATAAGCAACTTTCTGCCTGAGCAGCACCGCAATTTCCACACGTCCAAAATCCCATTTCTTCCAATTACGACTATTGATGAGGACGGCCGTCCTTGGGCATCGGTTGTTGCTGGACTTACCGGTGAGACCGGGTTCGTGAAATGTCCGGATCCACAAACTCTTACCATCAGCATTGGAATTTGGGAAGGAGATCCACTTCTGAATACTGTGAAAGCATGGATCAACCCGAAGCACCGACTGGTTGCGGCACCAGAGAGATTCCTGATTGCTGGCTTGGGTATCGACTTCGCAACACGCAGGCGCAACAAATTTGCGGGACTTATACGAAGTGTGAGTTCTACTACAGAGTCAGAGTATCACTTTAACTTGCAAGTCACGGAGGCCTTGGGGTAAGTTTAAAATGGACAAGGCCATCTGGTTTTTTCCCGCAAATGTCCACTGCTAAGTCACTGATAGAAATTGCCCAAAGTACATCAATATCCGAAAGCTTATTCCTTACCCACATACCCGACCTGTGGTTGCGCATAGGCATCAACACCTGGAACCCCATCAACGCCTACCAAAAGAGGTAGTTGAGTTCATCCTCAATTCTGACACAGTATTTGTGGGCTCTATTTACAAATCAGAGACTTTAACAGCGACGAAATTCCCTTCACACGCGGGTATGAATGTCAGAAGCGGCTTACCAGGGTTCGTGCGCGTCAGCCCATCTGATGGCCGAACCGTGATACTTCCAGACTATTCAGGAAATAGATTTCTTTCCAGCCTAGGAAACATCGAGAGTAGTAGACTGGCTGGCTTAACCATGGTTTCTTTCACAACCGGCGATATCCTCTATATGACTGGTGCAGCTGAGAACATTGTGGGGCCATCTGCAGTAAAGATCATGGCCAGGCATACGACCATCATGTCACTGCGGGTTTCGGCGTTTGTTTTCGTTCGAGATGCTCTTCCTGTTCGACAACAACCCGGCACCTCTATTGAGCGCAGTCCGTATAGTCCAAAGGTCAAATACCTCGTGGAAGAGAGGGAGAATCAGTCCAGTGTTGCTGGGCAATGTCAAGCACTGCTTCAAAAAGCAGTCCAGCTTTCCCCCGATCTTGCCGTGTTCAGGTTCAAAGTAATTACTAAATCTGGTGTTAATGACCTGAACATCCGCCCTGGACAGGCTATCGTGCTGGACTTTATGGACTGGATTAATCGGCCCCAATATCAGCATATGGCAGATTCTGCTCCGGGATCCCTCAACGACGATCGTGTGCGTACGTGGACTGTGTCTAGTACCCATGAAAAACAGAATGTATCATGGTTTGAGTTGACAATGCGCGAGATGAAAGGGGGCGCCGTAACAGGTGCTCTGTTTGATATACTGAGGAAACACTCATCGAATGAATTGGGACGGCTTGTGTTGTTTGATGTTCCTGTTTGTGCAGACATCATCGGCACCACAGGCGATTTTTCCTTGAGTCATGACAAGGTCAATGTGCTATGGGTAGCGGGGGGATTGGGATAACACCATTCCTAGCCATGCTTAGTGCACTAGCGGATCGCGGCTCGACAGCCGAGGGTGACGTGATGCTAGTTCTGGCAACGAAAGAAGCAAAAGTCATGTTGGGATTGATGCGAGAATCCCTTAAAAACATATCATTGGCGGTCAATGTCAAAGTTGATATATTCACGGATGATGACCAGGTTGACTTGAAGGAGTTTAATAAGCAGCCCCGGATAATTTCTGTGCACAGGGGTCGCCTTTCACCGGGACACTGGGTAGGTATCCCTAAGAATATAGAGGCCTTCATCTGTGGTCCAAACGATTTTGGCGACTCGGTTACTAAGGGGTTGCTAGCTGCTGGTCTACCACTAGACCAAATTCATAGGGAAGGATTTTATTGATGGACGGAATGGTTTGATAATGCCATGTCATGTGGAGTACATTCTCTTCCAGTTGATTTCGGATCGCATTTGCTGTCCATGAGAAATACTTGTCATGCCGTTCAAAACCATGAAACCCCACGTACTTCTAGAGATTTCTGAGGGATTTGACCTAGAGTGTGAAAAGAGTAAATGCAAACAACTGTTTAGTTCAAATCCCGGTTGAGCAGATTGTTCATTTCGTCGCATCTACGACTCCACTCTTGTCCGCCGTAATCCAATTGCCTGTTTATTACTATTTATTCCCATGCAGGTCTCTTACTGCTATCGAATCAAAGCCAGGATGATATGTAGATGAATTTTAGACGGGATTGCCCTGGAGCTAACAACGGGTCCACGGGTGGCTCCCGAGGTCCGCTCTAGGCAATTACCTAATCAGGTTATGGTTCCAAGGTTAAATCAGCCTCCGAAGCTTATCCGTGGTCAACAATATCTCCGTCCGAGTCGCTATGTATCCTTATATTGCAGTCCTTTTCCAGTTTCCCTTTCCCTAATGATGACTGAAGAGGATTTTGACTCTCGGGCATACGTTATTTCGCGGTTATACCCACACTCACATGCCACATCCACTTTCCCGATGAAGACGAGGTTTCGGGACGCCGCCTAGTTCTTTAGAACCTGCAGCCTACTCACACGTCATCCTTCGCAAATACAGGATAAACCAGTAGTATTTCTAGGGCTAACGAATTCATCGCAGTCATTCGCGACGACAGGAAAGAAGCCGGAGTATCTTTGTTGCTCCACGGATCATGGCGGATCAAATCTTGTTAACAATAAAAAGGCCATACAATGACATGACGTCGTGATGAATCTCGGCGGAACATGCATTACATTAAGCACCGAGCTTAGTAGCCTCTATGAACCCGCCAATTATATTCAATGTTGAAGAACCCCATCATCTCAAGTATTGCAGCCCTGCAAGTATAAAAGCAAATTCCATTCCTCGATTTCTATCATATTCATCTCCTGTTTATTTGTACCAATTCTGTCCTTTTTTTTCAATATTCTGATATTTACTTCATCAATTATGTCATCTCAATCTCAACAGGGCAGCAAATTGGATATTAGCTCGATTACCCACCCTTTAGCCTCATTTACGTACGAAAATGAGGTGTACCAGGCCGGTCTTAAAGGCCAGAGGCCGTCGATAACCTTCGACTGTCTCGAGTGGGAAACCCTAGTCAAAGATCGGCTCTCAGCAGATTCCTACGGATATGTCTGGGGATCCGCCGGAACTCGCGAAACAGACGACAATAACAAGAAAGCCTTCAAAAGATGGGGGATCGTGTCGTCACGATTGGTCAAGAGCGGCTTCCCAGACCTCAAAACGACGCTTTTTGGCGAGACGTTCGATTATCCGATCGCCATGGCACCGGTGGGTGTGCAGCGGATTTTCCACCCGGACGGGGAGACGGCGTCAGCGAAGGCTGCCGAGCAGGAACATGTCACCTATATTCTCAGCACCGCATCCGCGACGAGCATCGAGGATGTCGCCAAGGCTAATGGGAATGGGTCTCGTTGGTATCAACTATATTGGCCTCTGAATGAGAATAATGATATCACAGTGAGCCTGTTGTCAAGAGCGAAGGCAGCGGGTTACAAGGTTTTGGTTGTCACCTTGGATACGTACATTCTTGGATGGCGTCCCAGCGATCTGAACAATGCATTCAACCCTTTCATCCGTGCAGACGATATCGGTGTAGCACTGGGATTTTCTGATCCTGTATACCGCCACCAGTTTCAAGAAAAGCATGGGAAACCCATTGAGGAGGACGTCCAGACTGCGGCCACAGAGTGGGCGCATACCGTATTCCCCGGTGTGAGTCACGGCTGGGAAGATCTCAAATTCCTCCAGGAACATTGGGACGGTCCAATTGTTTTGAAAGGAATCCAGACGGTGGCGGATGCGAAGAGAGCTGTGGATTATGGGATTCAGGGAATTGTTGTCTCTAACCATGGCGGACGACAACAGGATGGATGTATTGCGTCTTTGGATGTTTTGCCGGAGATTGTAGATGCTGTGGGAGATGATTTAGAGATTATCTTTGACTCGGGTGTTCGCTGCGGTGCTGATATCGTCAAGGCGTTAGCACTTGGTGCAAAAATGGTCCTTATTGGTCTTCCATACATCTATGGGTTGGCCCTTCAAGGTGAGCACGGAGTAAGCCATGTGCTGAAGAGCCTCCTAGGAGATTTCAATCTGAATCTCCACCTGTCGGGAATCACCTCAGTGTCTCCTGAGCATCTTAACCGATCGGTATTGCGTCGGACAGAAACTGAAAATTCGACGACTAGGCGATATGTTGAAAACTGCTTTTATACAATTCGAATATATTAAATCCCTCTTCGAACACGATAAATTCGCTCTTCGTATACTTTATATTTAAGTACTATAGATCTATTCAATTAATACATAATTCCTCTTTTCAAGTTGTGAAAATGGTGGAGACCGCGCAAGTGTTGTCACCCAATTCTATAAAGCAATCTGTGGAGGGGAAGAGGTCACTGCGATCATGTTGCAACTGGACAACGTGAGTGTACCGGAGTTCGACTGTGGACACGGCTAAGGAGGGGACATCGGCGCCGATGGTAATATCCGTGCCCCCAGTGCCGCGCATCGAGAAACCAGGCTCCCGATATAGGACCGTCAGGCGGGGAATGATCGGTAGAGCGAGGTAGCTCACCTCGGTGGTGAGGTCACCACGGAGTCTAAGCCCAGCCAGGCCAAATGGAAAGAGTAGGTGGTAGGGGAGGTTGATGATGGGTACCTCTGTGATTTGCGACAAATGCTCGTACTTGTCGAGGATAGAGTCGGTCAGAGTAGGTAGAACCGGGTCGGCGGAGGTGGGATCAGGCTAAGCCGGAGCGAGACCGTCGTTCCACAGCAGAGCGAGGTATCCACAAAAGTCAAGGGGGCATCTAGATCATCACCAGCGATGGAACACGGGTTTTGGCAGTGGTAGCTCTTTGACGTCCACAGCCATTACGTTGGCGTGAGTGTGTTATAATAGATGGGTGGATCCGGAGAAGACTCGGTGATTATGAGCAGCAACAATATGCTCGCACCACTATTCAAATATTAGAAGAGATATGATTCAATGATGGAATTGGACTTACTTCCGAATCATTGTTTATCTTCAGAAAGATGAAGTACTTCCCGTCAGCTGCAACGCCATAGACTGTTGAATATGTCTTCTCGAGATATTTCAAATTGCAATGTATGCATCTTTTGACCAAGTTAGATTATATTCCAGACTTTAAAGCAATGATAGTCGAAGCCACTTACCCATATACCCGAGTGCCTGGGGTACTCTAGTTGTCACGGTTGCACCTGATTTGGCTTCAACCATCACGACACTGACAGCAACGTCTTCCTCCGTTCCATACCATAATCTGTAGTCTGGCCGACCACGTAGGTCTTACCTTGCTCCCTTGTGTGCAACCGGGCAATACCTCCATGGGCTTCGGCATTAGGGTAGTTGGATTCTTTCAAATATTCAGTCCCCCGTTGTAATTAGCATTTGTGGGGTATCCAAACATCATGTTCATCTGGTATACCTCATCAATCATTGCCACGAACATATGTCGTGCGAGAATGGCAGCAACGGGCACGTGCTGGAAGCTAGCATGATGCGAAGCAATAGAGTACGATCGTGGATGGTCACACGGACGCCAGAATTCGACGTCTCGAGGAAGTTCCGACGCAACTTATCGGCTCGAATGTTGGGGTTTGTTGCGATCTTATCGCGAATTTCGACGAATTTCGCAATGAGTTCCTTTCTGCAGAAGTGAGGTGCTCAGCTGTTTCGGGAATATGTGTGCCCGACTCGTTTCCCGACTCGTTTGAGTCGTTGACAGGAACTTGGAGATCTGGATCGTGGGGTGGAAGTTCGAGAAATCGGTTTGTCTCTTTCCATCCAGTCGGGGTATTATATGTGGGTTTCCTTCCTGCCCAGGTGCATTGCACCTTCCTGTCCTGGCACAGTTCGTCGGGCTCCACTTGTTGTCCAGAGGGGCAGTTGGTTGCCCAGGTGAGAATGTTGTGTCAGGAAGGCACGAACTTGGATGCCACTAGATTAAATGATGAAAACTTGGAAGGTTCCTTCCAACTTTGGCTAGATTAGGTAGTTGGCATCAGAGGCCTCATGAATAAGGCCGCAAATAGGCATTGAGGTTCTTAAGGACTCTGACGTTGGTGGGCTGTCTAAGGTGAGCTTACACGTCTAATCTGTAGCCTGAAGTCCTGCTAATGTTATCAATCTAGATTTTCTTCTTTGAAGCATAGGATCTATAGATCTATCATAGACCCATTCATCTATCCCAATGCCCCAAAATTCAAAAAGTATACCAAGACTCAATGAGTATATCCTTCAACCAAATGCCCTCGACATTCAAGTTTCAATCACTGCAAAACAGCGTCTCGGAAGCCCTATGACCCGTAGTAATACAAGCCCAAGAGTGATCATTGCTATCAACAATAACCCCAGCACCAACATCATATTGAGCACAGGTCGTCGTGCCAGCAAACTGCGTCAGCCAATCAACAATATCGCGGCCTATATTGATGTCTTCACCCCTGTTAGGCGACGCCCGACAAGACATAGCAGCACTCGGCTCAGGAAGGGCGGACAGGTCGACCGACGATGTTGTCTTGTAATCATCCCGACGCAGCTCATCAAGAATACCACGCACAGCACTGCCAGGATGATCACAGACATGGATATGAATCTGTTCCTCGGAGCGGGTGGAGACACTGTTTATCGCAAGTGTTCCCGTACCCCTGATACCCCTGTTGTTGAGTGTATCCTGACCAAGCCGAAATCCGCCGTCCACGTCAGCAGCGGAACTCAATTGCAGAATGCCCGGTATCAAATTCGTCGTAGTGATCAAGTCTCCACCGCCAAGGACTACCCACGAAGGGGACTGGTTGGGTTGAGGCGGGCCAACGCCAATTGAAGGGCTGGCGATACAAGTCGTCTGGGTTCCGGCTTGGAAGTCCTGAATGCACCGACACAGACTGGAGAACCAGATGTAGCAGCCGTTGCATTCGAAATTGGCATCGACACAGCCCGAGTAACATTGAGAGAGCTCTGCTCGAGGTATCACCGGTGACGGCGGGGGTGGGGGGTTGCAGTTGATTGGACATTGTCCCGACGGTGTAACGCAGACCAGGTTGCTGGGTGGTTGTGGGAAAGTCGATGGGCATGTACAGCCTCTCACGTCCATTTTGGCAATGTCATCTGACGTACACAGGTTTGGCCCACCCTGTACGATGCTGACGAGGTCGTCACCCGTGTTATCTGTGACATTGAGAGTTTCCTGTCCGAAGATCGGGGTCACCAGGAAGAGAGTCACGATGAATGGAACGCAATGCTCAGAGATCTTCATTGTGATGGGTCGGATGTCAATTGGGAGCAAGTGAAATGCAAAACAATCTACTTCTCAAGTACAATGGCGACTATTGCTGAATATTTGTAGGAAAAATAAGCAGAAGCCATGATATGATGTAAACCTGCCGTATAGAGGGGTGCCAGCCCTATCGACCTCACCTTTAATGCAATCGGCTCTCATTTCCGCAGAGCTTCCAAGGTTATCGATCTCGACGTCCAATGAAAATGCATCTCACAGGAGGTATATTGGATCATCGCCGCATTTCATTACAGTCGTATTATTTGTTGAACACCGGGATCCCGCGGAGCCGAACATCGAAGACTTGGGTCCAATAACCGATGTCTTGTGCCTTGTTGCAAGAAGATACGGAGAAAGAAACATCGCGAGATATTTGTTAAACAAGTCATTAGTTGGTATAGGAGACTTAATGAATACGGCCGAAATCCTAGGGCTAATTTCAGGTTCCGTAGAATCAGATCTTACTTCCACAGTGACATCTATAAGTAAACACCCGTGGACCTAGGCAGCATAAAGCGCGACTACACGCAAGGCACAAGTGATAGAGGGGCACAATCTACGGAATAGAATGTACGAAAATCCATGATTTCATTTCAATATCGTCATGAGGATATAAAGACCATAAAAGTTTTTTCAAAGATCACGACATTTAGTTGCCGAGCTTCTGGCGGGCGAAGTTGGGCAGAACAAAGCTGGCGCGGTGAATGTCCTGGTTGTAGTAGCGGCAGAGCTTCTGCTCCTCCTCGGCGGTCCAGGTGCGGAGGGGCTCACGGACGTTGCGGGTGGCGTCCTTGGAGCAGACCATGAAGCCAATCTGGCCGGAGGGGTAGGTGGGGATGGTGGTGTAGGCGTACTCGGCGACGGGGAAGACCTCCTTGCAGGACTTCTTAAGTTCGGCAATCATGTCAAGGTGGAGCCATTGGTTCTCGGCTGTTAGATATAAAGCACAGCTCCGCAAAACCGAGCCCGTAAAGCGGGTTGGTTGCGGGGTGGTGCGAGAAATAATTAGCGTGTGATCTAATTTTTGGAGTGATATAAAATGAGGGGGAAGAAGGGGATGAGCAATCAAGGTGTGAGTGTCCTAAAAAGGGGATTGGGCAAGAGAAAAAAGAAAGTGACGAACAACCTTGGGTAGTGATGACACCTCCCTCGCGAAGGGCAGACTTCAGCAGCTCGAAGTAAGGCTTCTGGAAGAGGCTCTCAGCGGGACCCTCGGGGTCGGAGCTGTCAGTGATGATAACATCGAACTCGTTCTGGCGGTTCTTGAGGAACTCGAAGCCGTCACCAACGTGGGTGTGGGCATTGGGGTGCTGGAAGCCAATGGCCATGCCGGGCAGGTACTTCTTGGAAACACGGATGACGGCCTCGTCGATGTCGCACAGAGTAGCCTCCTTGACAGAGGCGTGCTTGACGACCTCACGGAGGACACCGCCGTCACCGCCACCAATAACGAGGACCTTCTCGGGGTTGGGGTGGGAGTTCATGGCGAGGTGGGTGATCATCTCCTGGTAGGAGAACTCATCGCGCTCGGTGCATTGGATAACGTTGTCCAGGACGAGAACGGTACCGTAGTCGCTGCTCTCGAAGACGAGGACATCCTGGTACTTGGACTTCTCGTGGTGAATGATCTGGTTGACCTTGAGGCTCATGGCCTGACCAGGCCACATGCCGGACTTCTCAGAGAACCAGCCATCTGTAGATGGACATCAGCATGTTATAACAAAATTGACCGGAAGGCGGGGTAATGGAGGGGGGGGAGTGTAGACATACCCTGGATGGTGGGGTGGGTGAGCTCGCTCATTTTGATAGGGAAAGAAGAGAAACGACGGGGGAAAGTAGAGGATGAGTAGAAAACAGAAGAGAGTCTGAAGAGACGAAGCATTCGAAGAAAAAGGGTTCGGCGGAAGTTTGGCTGTTTTGGGCGAATTTTTTGTTTCTTCTCGGCTCAAGTGGGGAACCGCTGTGCTGCCACCAACACCACCAAACACCCTTAGAAACAGGACTAGACCAATTCTAATATTGATAATAGGGTATTGGGTACCTCTAGTGGCCCTTAATTGATTGCAGTTTGACCCGGTAGACATGCCCCATGCCCACAATTGGGCATTGACACCTCGGGGACCAATAGAGAGCCCTAGAAAGACGCTTACTCAAGCTTGACTTTGAATATAAGAAAATAGAGACCTCTCAAGCGCAAAACGATGGCAGATAAAAGGAAAATAAAACGGTCGATTGCTTTCTAGTTACTGTACAAGCATACAGCTCCCCCAAACTGGAGAGTCTTGGGTGTATCATGCTCTGTTATATCAATCCAACCTCACTCCACGAAACATAATTGAAATAATTTACTCTTCATTACCACCCTCGAGAAGACGGCCGGGCTTGGAGTTCAGGAACTCATTGCTAACACATCAAATTAGCGCAACGATCGAAGCGGCTCCTATGGGTTTTCTTACCGCTCAATGGCCCAGTTCATCATGGCGTATGCGGCAACGAAGGGGGGAACAACGTAGAGAACCTGGTGACGGAAACGACGGAAGACGTTGAAGATGGCAGCGTGGCCGGCACCGGCGAAGGGACGCTGACGGTTAGGGGACAGCGAGTAGGTGGCGATGCGCTGGGGGGTCGGGCAACCTATAAGATGGATATTAGCGATCCGTTCGAATTGCGTCCTCCTGCTTTGTTCCTTCGGATCTTTCTCCATTCCTTATCGCGATCTTTCGTATCGCGTAAGGGGTCGGTCTGCTGCGCATGCATCGGGTGTCCGTATGAAAGGTTCAAGGGTTATGGTCAAACGTACCGAACTCGCCCCAGTTGCCGATGAAGCTATAGGAAGTAAAAATCGTCAGTTAACCGAAGGAAAGACACAGAAGTCACTGAGTATATTAAAGCCGACTCAATTGGCATCTTTGGGGAAATTGCACTGTGTAGCCGGGCGGGTAACGCATCCGGGAGGCCGGTACTCAACCCACGACACCAGGAGCAGACGCGAGACGACTTACTGTCCGTTCTTAGGATCCACAGAGCCACCCATTGTGAATGATTTCGGGTAAAAAGAGAGGAGTGGGGTGGAAAAGGTATGGAGGTAGCGAAATGAGTGAGGAAAAGACGAAGGTCGGGCGAAGTTGGAGGTTTGGAAAGATGGGCACTAAACCTAATTGGGAACACTCAGAGTGAGCGACGGGAAAAGCAGACATCATCTCCATCATCCGTCCTCATCACCTCGCCCTTCACCTCCAACCATGGCTCAAGTCCTCCAAAATGTTTATCGGCTGGCCTTCCCCGTGGCTATTGGGGGTATGCTAGTTCAAAATTCCCTTTACGATGTCAAGGGCGGCACACGAGCTGTCATCTTCGATCGAGTGTCTGGTGTGCAAGAGAAGGTTGTCAACGAAGGAACACATTTCTTGATCCCGTGGTTGCAGCGCGCAATTGTCTACGATGTCCGCACGAAGCCTCGTAACATCTCGACCACGACAGGAAGTAAGGATTTGCAGATGGTCAGCTTGACGCTGCGTGTGTTGCACCGCCCGGAGGTGCCGAAGCTGCCGCAGATCTACCAGGTGTGTATCTCATATGATCCCTAAGCTATCCACCCAAGTAAAAGACTGACCCAGAGTTATCCAGTCATATGGTACCGATTACGATGAGCGTGTCCTCCCTTCCATCGGAAACGAAGTCCTCAAGGCCATCGTGGCCCAGTTCGACGCCGCCGAGCTGATCACACAACGTGAGGCTGTCTCCAACCGTATCCGTACCGACTTGATGAAGCGTGCTGGACAATTCAACATCGCCCTCGAGGACGTCTCCATTACACACATGACCTTCGGAAAGGAGTTCACACGGGCCGTCGAGCAGAAGCAGATCGCCCAGCAGGATGCCGAGCGGGCCCGTTTCATCGTTGAGCGTGCCGAGCAGGAGCGCCAGGCCAACGTCATTCGCGCTGAGGGTGAAGCTCTGAGTGCTGAAATTATCAGCAAGGCCGTCGCCAAGGCTGGCAGCGGACTGATTGAGATCCGTCGTATCGAGGCCAGCAAGGAGATCGCCGCGACTCTGTCCTCGAACCCCAACGTCACTTACCTGCCTGGTGGAGAGGGAAAGGATGGAAGCAAGAGCACTAGCCTCTTGCTGGGTCTGCGGAGCTAGGGGGGTTATAAGACTGTCTCGGGGATTTATGGGCCCCGTTTTCACAACTCATTGAATGTACCAATTAATCGCAATTTTTGCCGCGACTTGGGGCAAGTCTGGCCTCGTGGCGTGAATTTGGAGTGGTCTGAACTAAACCACCTTCTTATCTGTAGCAATACCATACCTCACTCCACACCACACTTCTCTTTTATTTTGGAAGACTCAATCGTATTGCTCATTAAATGGTTTTTATATATCGTGATATAGAACACATCAGATCTACAAACGCCGATACACATGCATCTGGAAGCGCATATCTTCCAATCCTGCTCCTTCGCCAACTTCATACCGCAGACGCACTGCGTCCCGTCTCCACCACCTCGAGTCCTGAGTGTATACACACTCCCACTTGCCCTTCGCCACAGACAGCAGGGTGTGGTCAAGCAAGAACTTCATCGGATAGTTCCTCTCTTGTGGTTCACCGTCCGGTCCTTTACTACCTAACTTCAAGGTCGAATAGCTGCCAGGACTATCAACAACCAGAAGCACCGCACCGGCAGGAAGGATTTCGGTCATTTTGAGCATGAAACCGGTAGTTTTCGGCATGGAGGTAGAGAAGAGCTCATTCAAAGTGAACATGATAGGAACAAGGACAGAAGTGAAAGGAGAGGACAAGGAAGGGCCGAGGAGAATTTCTTTCAGGCCCTCCTCGGGAAGAGTCAAAACATCTTCGCGGCGGAAAGCCACCGAGAATGTTTCACTAGCCACTTTCTCCGAGAGCAACGGCGGACGGAATTTTGTTGTCTGTGAAAATGGCACATCGGCCGACGTGATGGTTCGTGAAAGCCTGTCAACAACATCCGCCCAGTTTCCGATATCAACAGCCATGACAGAGAGACTGGGTGCGCTGACACCTTCCTCTTCGACTTCAGTCTTCTTCTTGTCTTGGGGTTCGGTGTCTTCAAGAGACACGCCAGCAACACGTTCCTCTAGCGACTCGGCCTGGGGGCCCATGTCTCTCCACGCAGCTGCGAGAGCAGCGATCTCTGCACCGGCTCCGCCACCAATTGACACAACACGGGTGCAGGGGTTCTTGCTTCTAGCACGGCCTCGAGTGTTCTCCTCTTCCTCTTTCATCCAGGCCAAAACTCCCTTCAACAGGCCCGCATATCCAAGTGACCGGGACGCACTCCAGCGCAAGGCATAGGCGCGCAGCAGATCCTCGCCTGCCTCGGTGAAGGCGGAGTCGAAATCGCGTTGATATAGAAGCCCCTTGATTGTCTGGATGAGAGATTTAACGTCTAGTGGTTCATCTTTATTTTCATCTGATTGTGATTCAGTGGGGTTGGCGTCCTGGCCTGCAGATTCCAATTCTGCGACTGGGTTGCCGAGGAGGGCTGTTTTGAATACGTCCAAAAGGAGTTGCTGGAGGGTGAGAGGGATTGTGCTGACAAGGTTAAGTCCAGTGGACTCTTCTTCCTCGAGTTGTTCGGCTTCGACTTTGGCTTTTTCGACTTCGGCTTTGCGATTGGCGTGCTGTTTGTTTGCTGGTGGCGCTTGCTTTGGTTTTTGCGCTCTCGCTTTCGGACCTGGGGACCTCCTGCGGTTTCCCTGACGTGGGGCGTGAGGCATTATATATATTTAAGAATAAACTCGCTTCGTCTAGTCTTTTGTAAGGAATGTGGCTGTCTTTAATCGAACGTGGGGTGGAATTTTGAACTTTTTTCCCTTATCGTTATCGACGACTCCACTATCAAGGTCTATAAACCCTCCCGAGGTCAGTTGATTCTTGAACTTCTTCGAGAATTCTATGCATAAACTTAAAGAAATGTGATTAAAGTATGTCCGACTTTGTTATGCCATAGGATCTCATTTCCATCAAGATATGTTAAGTGAGGCATATATAATGATCACTATGGAGACCGTTGCAGTCCGGAATCAGAACCCCAACCGCATAGAAGTCCTAAATACAATCAACGCAACACAATATCTTGATGATAGCCTTCAATATCCTGACTGCACTACTCTCGATCAATCTGCTACATTGATTATGTAGCGTCTCTATCATACACGACATCGGCCCTATATCTATCGATGCCGCCTCCAGGGTTGATCAAGAATCCGCATTTTCTCCAGGCAAAAGCCACACCCTGGCAGTTTAAGAACTACAAACGCGATAAATATATCAGGGTTGAAAATCATTTGCTTCATAAGAGGGTCAACGGAGAGAATTATCGCCTTGCCAACATCCCAGCTTGGTCTGGCTTAGAGCAGCAGACCAAATCAGACGACCAAGGGGTCTAGGGTATCCCCCCCTTCCCCCTCCCTCTTGACTCTTAGCCATCCATACAAATCTAAGTAGTTATCAAGACCTTGCTAGCTGGCTTTCATAATCAGGGACGTCGAAAGGCAGTAAGTAAAAAGCTATATACATCTATGTTGATTAATATACATGTGATGCGCTAATTTTTAAGGGCTTTATTACCATTTGATCTCAGTTTTGCCTGGAAAGCTAATGCATTAGGCAACAAACGGAAGAAACAGCTACAAAGATGCATGGGGTGCTACGATATAGCTTTCTCGTTCTTGTGACCATTGTACTATCCCAAACATTTGAAACAACCACACTTCCGCCTAGAGCGCTGCCTACGCCCTCCATCCATGAGATTCTGCACTCTGATCCAAAGCCACATGGAGACATGTGGAAAGAATGACTTGACCAACACGAAAACAACGCACCAAAGCCATCATGTGATATCGCGTTGAGCCGCTCGCGTCGAGTCAAGAGCCGAGAGCGCGCGATCCACGTAATAATGAGTCACAGCCTAGTGCTGTCAGCCAAGGAGTCATATCCGTCGCCCGAGCGTACTATCACTGAGGTTGGCGCCTCATAGGCCGCCGTGGTGAACAGCGGGCTCCGTTGGGAGCCCGCTAACAGCGCTCTTGTCTCCTAACTCCGACCTTCTAGATATGGACGCCGCCAGCGGGGCCACATGGGTAGCGAGACGGCCGTGCTCATGAAGGCCTCGCCAGAGCCTTGCGGGAACTATGAGGTGATGGGACCCGAGTTGAAATTGGTGTGGCTGAAATGGCTGCCTGAGAACGATCGCTATCGTGTGGAAGCCTGGGTGCCTCAGGACTAAATACTTGTCCATGGATATCATTGGCCGGCTTATACTTCGAATGTCAACGTGCATATCGGATTCGATGCTACGAACAACCATCGTATTTGGGTGTCAACAAATGACCTCTTGGGGCTGTTGTAGGTTACAAAGTAGGGCTAGGATGATTGAAAATTTTGACAGTATCAAGAAGATATTATTCGTACAATTTGGTATTAACCAGGAACAAATCGAACTAAAAGTGGAGTTGAGTGGTAACCGAGTAACACAAAGGATACATCGAACCAAATCCCCGGGTATATGAGGCGAGACAACGCAGTAAACCGCCTCTGGAGACAACACCGCCTGGCCCATATGAAACCATCAAGCTAAAACGCCGTAAAGACTGGGAAGGTCAATCCTCGATCCTCGAATCCTCGCATAACGCAAAGAAAGCAATTTGTGCTGAGAGAAAAGCCATGGAGACCGAACCCAAATGCTACACAAAACCAGAGTGAAAGCACAGTCGCAAAAAAAAATCAGTCGCAAAAAATCACAAAACAAGAGAAATCAAAGTCGCAATATTTTGAAGCACAATGGCTGCTTCGGCAAACGCCCACAAGATGCATAGGTCAAATCGGTAGACGTTTCAATCTTAATGGAGCAACCGTTAAACGGGAGGAGCAGCAGTAGGCTGGGGAGCGGGCTGCGAAAGATCCTGGAGCTCGGGAACGGGAGGAGACTGCTGAGGAATAACCTGCTGAATACTGGCGACGATTCGCTCCAGCTCTTCGAGGCGGCGATCCTTCTCTTGAACTTCGCGGCGGAGTCTCTTAACTTCGTTGTGCAAATCGGTTCCGTGCTCATCGGTATCAGGCAGGTCTCGGAGATCTCCGATGGGAGGAGAATCGTGGCGGCGCTTCATTCCAGTGATAGGGAGAGATGGGGCACGGACACCCTCGACACCTTCAAGGTCGGTGGGGCGGTCCCAAGGCATCTCGACCATGGCGGGGGCTTCGTCACTGTGCATGTGGCGGCGGCGAAGATGTTCTCGCAGATTTTCTTGGCGCGTGAAACCATTACCAGTGCTGCGGTTGCAATCAGTGTATGGGCACATCAGGGCCTTCTTGGTGTCGGTGTTTTTCTTGTGAACTTCGCGCTGGTGACGAAGGAGACCACCAGAGTAGGTGAAACCTTGGATCTTGTCACAGTTCGGTTCATAACACTTGTAGGGACGATCGTGTTTATCCATGTGTTTGCTAGGGTTTTATTAGTATTAGGCGCGTTAAAGACATAACAATAGGGCATAATACTTACTTCCATTCGCATGGACGGCGGAAAGTAGGAGGCGCAGATTGGCACTCCATATGATCGCAAAAAATTTGACCTTCAGAGTTCTTAGGAGGATCGCGGGCGCGTCGAACAGAAAGACGCGGGCGCGCCCCATCAAGGTTGTAGCTCATGGGCTGCTGGGGATCGTTCATTCTGGCAATTTGGGGCGAGGATTCAGATGCAGAGGCAAGGATAGATGCAGCGAGAGCGCCGTTGGGACCTTCACTTCGTGGGCTAGGATAGTCAGACCCGTCGCCCATATCGCGAAGTTGATACCCCACACTACTGAGGGGATGGTGATAGAATGTAGTAGATACCGGAAAGACGCGTCGTCAATGAGCAACAACGGTAAAATTAGAAGCACTGAGTAGTTGAGCGGAGGAAAACAACAAGAATAGAGTTGTTTATGAAAAAATTCAAATAAATTGGCGGTGAAAGCCTGGTAGATGTCGATGGGTATGTATTCGGGAGAAGATGAGGAGTTGCCAAAATTTTCAGGTAGCAAGGCATCCGCAGCCTATTTATACCGCTTGCGTCAGGTGCAGATGCGCCACCCTTGTGGCGCAGTAATCCTTATTCTTTCTTCCAGGTGTCCCTGCAGAATAATCTTCTTTTGTTTTCTAGTGGAGTTTCCCAACATTTAGATTGTCATATGAATTCTTAACTGGCTGGAGCTTATATACATGCAGGTTACAATGTACACAGAACTGTTTATTAATGCCCGGTGGTCCGGGATATGGAGATGAGGGGGCCAAGGAAGCACAAGTGACTCATACCCTAGAGAGACACCGTGGGTATGACTGTATACTAGTATCTACGGACCTCCAATCCTGTTGTCCCATACCGGCGGATCCGATTTAGGTATCAAAGCAAGATTGCCTGTCAGGCAGCCGTCCGCTCCCGGAATATTTGGGGTCGCCACAGCCAGTCCTGACAAATCCAGTGGCGGTGAGTGCACGTGACAATGATCGGCCTGATCTTAAATGCATGCTTATTTAAGCATTAGATCGGGCAGCACCTGGGCAGTGCTTTCCTGCAATGTATGTTCGCCCTGCCCGATGTTAGGCTACAACAAACTTGCTATGGTTGACAAGCTTTAGGAATCAATGATCTTCATGTCCACGCAATCAATTGATTCTATTAAAAGGAATACGATAAGATTTCATCTAGAAAGAGGCTTTTCCAACCTCAACCAGGCTATGCACTTGCTTAAAACGAGGATATCGAACGTTCTACGGGATTCTGAAGTATGTAGCACAGAGACAACGTGGTTTACATGGATATGCTTGAAGATCAATTATATTGAGAATTCTGAAGCCTACGAATTAGCCTATGAATCAAAAGGTCCTTTTGCACATTTTAAGCCATTTTCACCGCTTATATTCTGGCTACAACGCCAACAAGGGGTGAAAAGACAGAAGATCTGAGAAGATCTAAAATGATTTTCAAAAAGACTTTCAAAAAGACTACCAAAAAAAGGCCTCACAAGGCTGCATAAGCGGCCAAATGTTCTTGTATATAAGAAAGGAAATTTGCCACCCAGTGAATACTAGTAGGGCCTTTTATGCCATCTTTTCAGAGAACAATGAATGGCAAGACTACAGTTATTTTGTAACACTATGCTATAGAACATCATTGGAGTCACCAAATAATATTTCGTCTGTGTTCCATACAAACATGCAGAACTCCCAGGGGGATGAATTATAGAGCCTGATTAACACTGCCTCTATCATAATAGAACAGCCTTTGATCTTAGCCAAGTCCCAATGCATGTTCATCTATTTCGAGTAACTTGCTGCCCAGTTTGAATTTATCTTATTCGACAAGTAATGGAATATACTAGGCCCCAGATCTATACACCCGAGAGGACGATGCCCAAACCAGTAAAGCAGAGCCACCATTCGACGTGGACCAAAAGGCACAGATATAATTGATCGCATGATACCCACATTCACGTCAAATGTTAGGAATGAATTCATCGTGTTGTCAAGGTGAAATGTTCCTAGTGCTCCCGTAGCCCCACCGGGTAGTCCGAAGATATATCCGAAGGTGCTCAGCACTTGACATTTGGAATATTATACTCTTCTCGCCTCGCCAATTATTTCTTCATATATCCAGAGATACTGTGGAATTATCAAGCAATATTATTATTTGACATATTCTTCGATATGTGGTTTGGCGCGTAAAATTGTATCTGGCACTATTTCATTGCGGCATTTGTGCTACAGGCCCAGGGACCATGCTCCACCATCCCTACCAACATGACATCCTGAGCGCCCCTTGACCCTGTCTCTTTGAGATTTTATATTCGAAGTTGCGTATCTTACCATTCGTGTGAATTGTCATAAGATCCCAAGCAGTTGGAATATGAATCAAATGCGCCACCCATTTTTACTTCAACGAAGCCGAGGCATCTGCTGGGTTCCAAGACGCGCCTTCAGTGGCACCACTCGCGTACAAGCCTGCCATACGGAGAAAAAGCAGTGCCCAAAGAGCATCGAGCGCAAAAACCAATTATCTCAAGCCCCGAAATGTGCCAATAAGTCGCCACCCCAACCCCTTCCGACGCTTAGTCTTCCATTCTGGACCTGCAGATCCACCTGGAAACGAGCAGGAATCAATACTCTCCGCTGTTTGGTGGGATGTACAGCCGGTGATTTCTCTGCATTATGGCTTCTACAGACCTACTACCCTGGGATTGGTATGAGCAGCATAATGGCCTTGTCGAGTGGGTTGCCTCCTTGAACAAACCAAACCGTATCGGGTCTTGTGTGCTAAGAACAATCATGTAGTGGTATCCGGTATCACAACTTCAGTTATCCTCGAGACAATCCTGCTCCGCCAGGGGGCTGACCAGCTCTCCTGGCCGATGGCTGCTCGTACCGCTATGGGAATGAGCATGGTTTCGATGTTGGCCATGGAACTAGCTGAAAATGCAGTTGACTATCATCTGACCGGTGGGATAGTTGCTTTTGGAGATCCGAAGTTCTGGTTGGCGGCAGTGGTATCGATCGGTGCTGGGTACTTGGCGCCGTTGCCGTATAACTATCTGCGTCTTCGAAAATATGGGAAATCGTGTCACTGATTTCCAATGTACCTAGTATGCTCACCTTTATGGAATATAGACATTGTTTTAATCAATGGGTGAATTCCACTATCGACTCTTTCCTACAAAAAATATGAGTAGCAGACAAGTACTGAACCTTAGCAACAATAGATGCAGATTATACGTAGAATAATTGGGGTGAAGTGCTTGGGGTGCTTCCAGGGCCAGCAATGGCGTAAGAGAGGCGGTGGGTGCCGACTAAGGTCACTGGTTCTTTTCTTTCTGTTAACTACCTACCTAAATAGGTATGTACCATGGCTAATCGAGATAATACACCCGAGTTATTACGACAGTAAGGCTGGTAGGGGAAGCTTAAGCGGAGCAATGACTTTAGCCCTTACTCGGAACATAAGCCGGCGAAGATTCCAACCTTGGAAGGTTGGCTTAGTTGTTGGTTTTTGTCATATTGTGCCTACGACATGGAAAAAAAGTGTGGGATCATAACTGGCATTGTTTTTTTAAGCTAATACCTGACTACCTAAGAGATAAAGATAGCAAGTATGATACATAGCCAAGGGGTAGGGGTAAATTCACAGAGTTGCCCAGTAATTGTTACCGGGGCTATCTGAACTGGGCATCGGCAATCGACGGGTGAGTTTTCAGTATTCCTTCAACCGGAAAATACTGGAGGGTCAATGTCTGTCGCCTCATCCCCGAAAGTCACGCCTTGTAAGAATGTCACGGTGACAATGGTGAGGGATCAGACCCAGGGAGCAATCCTTCGACGGACAGAACGGTGCTTTGGTAGCAGGTTAAAAGGACCCGGGGATAAGCATCCGAAAAGTCTTGGCTTTGCCGATCCAAAGTCCTGGTCGGCATAAAAGAAACGGGCGGGCAGACTCTGTTGGAAAGAACCCTGATAGTATGCACGGACATTGCTTCGCCGAGTGGTAAGACGGGCGAACCTGTTGGAGGTTGCCCTGGGAAATGTTGGACACAAAAGTCGCTCAGTCATAGTTGCCACCAACTTGGCTAGCGAAAGCAGTAGAGACGCTACGGGCATCATCGTCGTCGTGAGGGTTCTGGCCCGGCGCGCCGCGAGTCACGCGAATGCTAGCGGAGCTGCCCCCAAAGATGCTGCCGTTGTCCGGAACTCCAGCCCTGTAAGGCTCGCGTCCGCCAGACTCGACGTAGCGCTTCAATCGGTCAGATTGGCTGAGACTGGCCTGCTTGCTCATATCATTAATGCTCAGACCAGTGAGACTGACACCGCCCTGATCAACGCTCCGTCCGTCAGTGACGCTGCACGTGACATCAGACTCAGTGGCAGCGACTGACTCGCCAGCCACACTGGGGGCTCCCTTGGGTCGGCCACCGTTTGCGCGACGACCGCCAGGAATCGCAGGCCAGGACTCGCCGAAATTCTGGAACATAGGGGGGTAGCCAGATGGAAGACCAACACCACCAAGTGCCGAACCGTGAACAGAAGATACGTCGTCGGGGATATAGCCCACCACAGACCCGGAGTCATGATACTCATTGCGGTGACCGCCGTTGCGGCCATTCACTGCATTGTTTGGAGCATTATTTGTCTGACTGAAAGACATCTGGAAGCGCTGCGGACCTCTGTATGCTTGCTTGGGCCGGCTGAATTGAATCAAGGACTCCTGAAGGTTGGACAGGGGCCCCTCCACGAGACAGTGGCGTTCCTTGAAGTGCTGCAGAAGGCAGTTCCACAATGGGTGCTTAGACAAGACCTTGGGGTTTCCGAGGATGACGAGACCAAATCGAGCACGAGTAAGGGCCACGTTGAGACGACGAGGATCGCTCAGGAAACCAATACCTTGGTGATCATTGGAACGAACACAAGAAAGGATAATGTAATCCTTCTCTCTGCCCTGGAATGCATCGACCGACGCAACCTCAATCTCTTTGTAATGTTCCTTCTTGAAGGTGCCATTTGCCTGCATGGAGCTGACAATGTAGCTTCGCTGTCCCTCGTATGGAGTGATGATACCGATGTCCCTAGGCTGAACACCTGCTTTGAAGAAGCGTGTGACAATCTTCTCGACGTTGGTAGATTCAGTACGGTTAAGATACGAGGTGCCTGATGCGGAGATTTCTTCATTGCCCAGGTTTGACCAAAACATCATGGGATCATCAATGATGGGCCAAGGGAAGTCAACGTCACGGCGGACACGATCAGCAATGGTGATACCGTTCTGTAGCGAGCCTTCGTAGAACATGTTGGATGGGAATTCCGAAAGGCACGGGTGCATACGGTACTGGACATTCAAGCGAATAGGAGAGCAGCCCAAGATGACGAGACGCTCGAACAGAGACTGGTTCAGACCAGCCTTGGCGGCCTTCTTGTTCATGATCACGGGGCCAAGTTGCTGGTGATCACCAACCAACACAACTTGTTTGCAGCCCAAAACCAGGGGGATCATACACTCGGGCTCAGCAGATTGGGTCGATTCGTCAATCAGGACAGTGCGGAACTTACCCTTTGAAAGACGAGGATCACCTGCACCAACACAAGTACAGCAGATCACATCCGCGTTAGTCAAAATTTCACGCTCAGCAGAGCGAGTAAGTTGCTTCAGGCGCTTTTCGTCTTGGCTGGACAATTCCCCAAGTTCGGCCTTGAGCTGGTTGAGTTTCACTAGCTCAATGTTGCTATCGTTCATACGAACCTGCTCGTGCAGCGAAAGGAAACCAACGGCAGATTCCACATCCTCGCGAGATTTAGCAGTAACTCGCACGGTCTTGAGACCCGTCCGGTGGATACGTTCGCAGAGCTGGTCAACGGCAACGTTGGATGGAGCGCAGACAAGAACCTGGCCTCCATTGATTTTGGCAAGGTGATAGATAATGGTGGCGGAGGTAACGGTCTTACCAGTTCCGGGAGGACCTTGGATCAAACTGAGAGGTCGCTGGAGGACACTCTTAACGGCGTTGATTTGACTGCCGTTCAGATCTGGCAGACCTGGAACACTAAATTTCTTCGGAATCTGGGTCTTCATAGGGGCTGCAGCAACCTCGTGGCCAAGAAGGCGATGGAAGATGTAGCCTGAGACACTCTGCTCATCCACGGCAAATGTCTTCATAGCACATTGCATGCGGTCGAAGGAAGTCGATTTCCAAACATAGTCGGCCATGAAGTTGTGCGTGCATTCGGTGGGAACTGACTTGTGGTCGCCCTTGGCGCGTAGTTCGATAGTGACCTCATCAGATTGATTGTTCGGGATCTTGATGACATAGCCTACACCCTCCCACTTGGGACGCAATTCACCATTGTACTTGATGCGCATCTCGTCACCCACAGCCAATTTGACATCTCCCAGCTCAAGCTTGGGCAGCACAAAGCTTGCGAGGTGCTTGTTGTTGAGACCAAGATCCCAGCGGACAATGAGCCCATCTTGGGATTGAGATTCCTTCAACTTGCGGTCGTAATCAGCCTCGATCTTAACAAGTGGCCCGAAAATATTTTGGTATTGGAAAGCATCGTCGTAGCGAAGTAGGACTGGCGCAGGCTCATCATCTACTGCTGTGGCCTTCTCTAGGTCTTCCAGGGTCGCCTGAGAGTTATCTTTCCACATTTCCTCCAGTTTCGCAATCAATTGAGGACTGAGGTGACGGGCTCGGAGTTGTTCATGGTCAGTGGGTGCTCCCACGAGCCAGGGAAGGAAAGAACGATCCTCAATAAGAGGCTGCCATCGTGAAGTGTCCCAATTCATGTCCTTGGAGGATGGCATAGAGGCACATGGCTGCCGACAAAGCAAAACAACAACGGTATCAGATTTCGCGGGGATGAAGCCAAGCAAAAATACATTTTTGGTGCCACAGTTGTAGCATTCCAAAATAGTATCACCCAAAGAAGAGCCCGGGTGGAGCTGGACTTCCTTATGACGAGCTCGGACAAGGTGATTGACGATATGGGAAGAAGAGGTATTGCCACGTGCACTGCAGAACCACTTATTGCACGAAAGACATTTGACGACGCTGCTCGGGTTGTGAATACCGCAGTATCTAAAATATAATCAGTAAATGGACATCCACAAAGAATATATAAAAACTGACGCGCATGCATGAGCAGGGAGCTCTATTTCCTCCTCTCCATTTCCTTGGGACTTCTGATTCCCGTTTGTGGGTGCACCGACTGTGCTTTCCATGTCGTCATCTTCAAAGGTATCAGAGCCTTCATCTTCGTCATCATGTCGGCGTGGACGTGCGCGGCCGAGTGCAATCTCGTCAGTTTCAACTCCCGCTGAGGGGTCTTCCGGTTGGTAGCTCATTATGGGTACCGATTTGGAAGGCTGATAGGGATGACTGGAGCTGATAAAGATTCAAAGCAGAGAGCGAAGCAAAAAGCAGTTGAAATCAGAGATGAACTTCACGGTCGTAAACGATTTAAAGAGCGTAGAGGACAATCCGGTCGTCCTATAAGAGTGTTCAAGGTTTAAAATCTCCAGGGTGTGCCTGAGGGGCAAACGAGCGGAGATCTATATTAAGATGTGGGATTAGCGGTAGGTTCTTGACAAGAACAAACGAGCACATACAACCAGTCCAGCTCTCTGTGTCAGAGGACTGACAAAAGAGAGTCGATGAGTTTGTCTCGAAGGATGAGCAAAAAGCGTTCTCCGCAACTGCCCAGATTCTTTATCGGTGCGATCCCACTACGGCTACGCAGGCGAACCATAAACGCAGCCCCGGAGTTAAGAGAAAAAAAAAGTTGCCCGCTCATTCTTTGCTTAAGCCACTTTTACTTCAATCTTCAAAATGCTGGTAAGTGAAGGATAAATTTGACATATTTGGTATTTTACTTACAATCAGCAGCGCCGCCAAACTCGCGAGCGTCGCGATTATCTCTATCGGAGAGCTTTGCTACTCCGTGATGCCTCAATTGCCGAAAAAAGATCGCAACTCAAGGCTTCATTGGCTTCTGGAAAGCCTCTAGATCCTACAATCGCAAATGATAAAACGCTTCGGGAAGATTTCAAATATGATGAATCAAAGGACAAGGAAGACGCTGAGATGGATATCGACGATGAATACGTTTTAACCTCCGGCATTATCGACCCCCGTCCTCTGGTTACCACCTCTCGCTCACCCTCCGCTCGCCTCGGCGCATTTGCGAAAGAAATTCGCCTTCTTCTTCCTACCTCTATTCGCCTCAACCGTGGAACTCTCGTTCTCGGAGATCTCGTCTCCAGCGCAACCTCCGCCGCTCTGACTGACATGATTCTCCTCCACGAGCACCGTGGTACCCCAACCGCACTCACTATTTCACACCTTCCCCATGGCCCGACCGCCAGCTTCTCTCTTCACAATGTCGTTCTTCGTCAGGATATTCCGAATGCCGCTCGTGGCACCGTGTCGGAAAGCTACCCGCACTTGGTTTTCGAGGGATTCAAGACGAAGCTGGGTGCCCGCGTTGTTCAGATTCTGAAGCACCTTTTCCCCCCACGCGAGACCGGAAAGGTCGGCAACCGTGTTGTGAGCTTTGTGAACAAGGACGACAACATCGAAGTGCGGCACCATGTTTTCGTCAAGACTGGGTACCGGGATGTGGAGCTGGCTGAAGTTGGACCTCGCATGACGATGCGACTTTTCGAGATCCGCGGAGGTACATTGGAGAAGGGCTCGAGCGGCGACATCGAATGGGCCCTTACCCAATACACAAGAACCAGCAAAAAGAAGGAATACCTGTGATTCTTTACAAACTCGCATCACTACATTGGCTGTGGCGTGGATGTTTAAGGCAGAACCTCATCTCGTCACATTGTTAGTCGACTGGCGTATCTGGCGTTAGAGGGCAATTAGAATGGGTTCTTTTGTCATGTTCAAGTTAGTTTATGATTTAAATGGCAGTGGACAATGTCTAATCAAAATATTAAAGACATGTACGGCAGATTTTTGGGACCATCATGACCCAATTTTCTGGCAGGGAATTGGTTGCCACTCTATACTTATCATGTTATAGTGTATAAAAACACACAATCCGATATCCAAAACCTTCCAATGATCTATGTTAATTAAAGGAGATTTTCCCGGTCTTTCTAAGCAGATGAAATAAATGATACAATGCCTCCAGTGGTCTATGTTCTCAGCAGCTTCCCCTCGGCGGCTGTTTGATATCATTTCTCATGTTCTTTCCATCGACGAAGAACTAAAGCAGGGCAAAAAGCTGGTAGTCTATAGAAACATTCATTCTGCATATGGATGCTCTCGTACCCGGATAAATCCCACCTTCTTTTAGAAACGTGAAGTAAACTGCTCAAGATGAGCGAAACTACATGTATGATCATATATAAATTTTTTTAGCCCTTGAGGCCTGTGGTCCTGGGTGAACTGATGACAGATATTCTCAAGATATCGTTGGTACAACCTAAGTGGATGTAATATGTGACCGGTAGATCGACCAGAAGCAAATTTCCCATATCCCCAGAAGGATTAATTCCAACCATTTTCCGTTAAGGAAGAAGACAGTCGCTGGGGTCCAAATTCGCGATTCTCATCCTCTCATCATGTTTGATAAGGCCCTCCGCGCCCACATGCTGGAGTTGATCAATTTGGGTTTACGCACTCTCTGAGCTGTTAGCTGCCGGGTATATAATGGATTTACACTGTAGGGCGAAGGGCCTCAACTATTCAAGGTCATAGAAGTCGACTGATAGTTTATAAAAGTGGGGGGATGCGGGTCACGCTGCATGTGATTAGCCCTAGAAAGCCATGATCATCCTGGCCCCACCAGAGGCTCCATTACTATAACAACCTGAGAAGGTTAGGCTGGCAGAGAGTCTATAATCCACACTACAATCTATGATACTATATGATTTGACCTGTTTCTGAAGGGGATATATCAGAGTCGCAGCTGTAGATATGTGGAATGAAGAATCGGAGAGAAAGTACGAGATATCTACACAGTATAACAAATCAGAAGGAATGGCCCAGTTGATGTCGAGGTTGACACAGGGAGGGCCCAGTATACTAGTATAGTATGCTGGAATGCTCGTTTATTTCCTCGCACTATATTTTTCTTATCATGGAAAGTGTTTTCTAAAAGCAGAGAATAAAGCGCATACATATCCTTTGTATGTGCTATCCTAAAATCTTCGAACTTGCATTCGGCATAAAATCTGTGTTGAACGTGACCCATCCATGTCCACCGGGGAATCCACTCATGAGTGCAGGTGTTAACCACCTGGAGGGATTCCCGCCATCCTTTGGTAACTACCTATCCATTTCCTCCTCCTCGTCATCAGCATCATCAGCTTCAGATCCGTCTTCACCTCCATCTTTACCCCCATTTTTACCTCCATCCTCACCCCCATCTTCGCCGCCATCTTTACCGCCATCTTCGACTTGGTGATTTGCCACCTTGTCCTCGATACCATCGTCGATACCATCCTTCTTGATACCATCGCATGCGCTGTGGTCAGTCGATCCTGGACAACCTGTGATCTGGGGCTCTCTGAGGAATGCACCGAGGATAGTCGTCTTCTCTTCCAGATAGAACCATCCCTCCTGAACAGGCAAGCTGTTTCCGTCCGGGTCGTTCTTTGGAGGTGGCATCTTTCCGTTTGCCCTTTCCTCCCATTCCTTGCCAGTCCGTTCCTTGAAGAACTGCTTGAATTTGTCCAAAGCAAGCTCGAGCTTGCACCTTGGTCCCGCCAGAAGTTCGACATTGGATGTGCCAACGCGGCTGAATTTGGCATAGGTCGAGTAGGTGTGTGGTTTGGCGATGGATTCGAAAAGCTAGGCAATATCAGTATCTTTTCATTGAAAATATTCACAGAGTATCTCAATATCACTCACAGTCAATTGGTATTTTTCTCTGCTAGTGACTGGTGGCTTCGATGGGCGGAATAGGGTGACGCTGTAAACCACGTTGGTCTTTCTGTCCTGGTACACCTGACGCACGGCTGTGATGGGTAAATATTAGCCCTGGATAATGACATCTGATATGAGGATCATGCTTACGCTTTCTTTTGCCCTTTAGGCCGAGGAAAGGATCAGCTGTAGAGAACATGTCAGTACCGTCTGCATGGTAGTAATGTCACAGAGGCCTGGAAAACCAATACCTATCCGACGTTTTGAGATCTTGGCTCTGGTCTCCTTGACCACCTTTGCGGACTTCGGCGTGACCTTGTTCTTCTGGACTTCCTTCTTCTCGGGCTTCATCAGATTCTTCAGAAGATATGGTCCCTCGGGCTTTGGCCGGCGAGTGTTTGACTGCAGCGAGTCTTCAAGCCAATCGTATGAGACGATCTTAACGGTGCTGATCTTCTTGGCAGTTTCCACTGTATGTTGATTAGCTTCAAGGTCTTTGAAAGATTCAAGGGTAATATACCTGGAACTGCATTGCTTTTGAACGCCTCCTTTGTGGCAATGAGATGTGTAACTCGCGGGCTCACGTCTCTCGAGAACTGCCCTCCATTTGCCCGAATCCACTGTGGGATCTTTTCGCCGAGGCCGTCTGGGAACTTGCCTACTATAGAGGCATGAACCCTTTGAAATGGCTTCCCCATTTTGGGTTCGCACTGCTGTTTGCTGTCGGAGATTGGTTAGATGAGTCTGGTGTTGCGTTTCGTTTCCACTGGCAGCGGAAATGCCCCAAAAATGGCTTCAGAGATGAAATTTGTTATGCTGCCAGGAGGGAAGACTGAAATACTGCGAGGACTAGTTTGGTGGACGAGAAGTTTCGATTGGACTTTGCTGGCTGCAGCAATATTTCAGAAATGAAGTGTGTATATTGCTGGAAGGCAAGTATTTGTGAGATAATGAATGAGAGACCTAGTTCGATGATGTCGAGGCTCGTTTGACATCCGCTGTCGACTGAGATCTCCTTTAGAAAGGTACAGAAGAACCTCGGAGATGAGATACGTCTATTGCCAGGCGACAACGCTTCGAGGCAATACTGCGATATACTGCTCAGAGCTGTCAACTTGGTCTGCTTTTGCAATGTTGATGTGGAATGCACCGAGCATGATGGTTTTTTGGTTTTTTTGGGGGGAGGGGTGGAAAGTCATAAGAAAGCAGGAAATAGGACTTCGAAAGCAATCTAATATTGAGATCTACTTTAAGAGAGGATCAAGAAACCATCCCCGTTGTATATCAAGTAAAGCCTTGATCAAACAAGTGAAAGTAAGGTGAATATAGAAGAAAAGAAATCCCGAAATGATTTTGATTGCTTTAAATGCATAGGTATTGTCCATGATTATCGAATATGCAACCCCGAAATAGAATGTAAAAAGAAGTCATCCTGAGTAGCGTAAATGCATGTTCCTAACCTGTTCATTGCCGAATGCTTTTGGCAGACTTGACAAAGGCTCGGATTTTCTCCAAATCTTGAGCGCCGTTTGTCTCTACACCTGAGCTGACATCCAATGCGACCACTTTCTGGCCCGACTGGCCCAACTTTTTCACCGTGTCGACCACGTTGTCCGGGTTTAACCCTCCAGCCAGGATTACCCTCAATCCCTCGTCACTATCGAGAACCTTTTTGACACCGCTCTCCTCCAGAAGCTCGCCAGAGCCTCCGGCACCGGAGTCCAGCAATGGAAGAGTGTGGTATGCTCTACGAGCAATGCCAATGTCACCAGGGGCGAATTTGCGAATGACAGGAACTGGGATCAAACTAGACCACTCCAAAGGCTCAGATCCATGCAGTTGCACAACATCGAGACCCAGTTTTTGTTGTTGAGAAATGACATATGATAGCGGCTGGTTCATGAACACGCCCACGAGCAAAGCACGAGAAGGGTGACGCAAGATATTAGTAGAGTGATCGAACCATTCCAATGATGTAGCGTTTGATGACTGCTGCGATGTACCGGCAGGACGAGGGGTCGACTTGACCACCCGGGAAATGCCGAGGGCCACATCATCTGGGACAAGTCGTGAGCGGCCCTGAACCATGATGATGCCAATCAAATCTGCGCCAGCTTGAATAGCAGCCAGAGCTCCTTCTTCGGTCCGAGTTCCACAGATCTTCACCAGTGGAGGACTTGGTGATGCACCAGCAGAGTTTCCATTAGAACCGCCGAGAAGCTGTGCCACAAAGGCAGAGGTATCAGGTGCCCTCATAAGAGCCTCTCCAACAAGAATGGCCTTAACACCTTCTTTCTTATAAGCTTCCACATCCTGGGGTCCCAAGATTCCACTAAGGGCACACACAATTGTGCTCTCAGGAACTTGATCCATTAGGCGACTGGTAGTTCCAAGATCAACCTCGAAGCTGGTCAGGTCTCGGTTGTTGACACCGATGACTTCAGAACCCAGGTCAACTGCAATCTTCATTTCTTCGGGGGTATTGACTTCGACCAGAGGCTCCATGCCGAGACTGCGCGAGTAATGGTACAGCCTAGTCAACAGCTCAATGTCCAGCATCTTCACAATCAGTAGAACTGTATCAGCTCCAGCCAAACGTGCCTCCAGGATCTGATACTCGTCAAAGACGAACTCCTTTCGGAGGACAGCTGGTCGGTTGGTAAGTCCCTCCAGGCTCTGACGAACAGCCCGCAGGTCATCTATGGTGCCCTTGAACCACTCCGGCTCTGTGAGGACAGAAATGACGCTAGCGCCAGCTTTGGCGTACTCACGTGCTTGAGCAGGAGCACACACATCGGCCGAGATGATGCCCTTCGAGGGTGATGCACGCTTGATCTCCGCCATGAGTGAGAGAGGATAGTCTGACTGTCTCAGGCGCTCAGGGAATGACAGTTGAGGAGGCGCAATGTTCAGATCATATGCGGCTTGAAGTGCCTCTGGCCGCAGAGCCGGAATTTTCTTCTGCTCGTCAACAGCATTTTTGCGATGGGCGTAGATCTTGTCCAAAATGGATAGCTTCTTGCCTACCGGTGTGGCGGCTGCTGCTCCCTGCTTGTTATTCCAGGTCCCAGCGGTGAGCTCCAAGAAGTTTCTGAACATCTTGCGCCCGTATTGCGTCAAAATACTCTCGGGGTGGAACTGAACACCCTCCACTGCGAACTCCTTGTGTCTAACACCCATAATGATGTTCTTGCCGCTACCGTCCTGAAGCTCGACCCGCGAAGTCACTTCCAAGCAATCTGGAATAGTCGAGTGTGTTCCGGCAAGCGAATGGTACCGAGTGACATCGAGCGAGGCTGGCAATCCCTGGTAGACACCCTTCGAGTCATGCTTCAACTCCGATGTCTTTCCGTGCAGAATTTCGCCGGTCACGTCCACCTTACCACCAAACGAGGTGATCATACATTGCTGACCCATGCACACACCAAAGATCGGAATCTTTCCGCTGAAGTATTGGATTGCGGCATTACTGATTCCTGCATCGGTCTCGGGGTGGCCCGGGCCAGGACTGATAACCAGCTGAGTGGGCTTCTTTGCAACCAAGTCCTCAACAGTGACTTCGTCGTTGCGGTAGACTGTGACGGTAGCACCTTCAAGGACGAGGTATTGGTAGACATTCCAGGTAAATGAGTCGTAGTTGTCGATCAAAATCACGTTGGATGCGCTAGCCAATTTGTCCGCTTTGGTGGCATGGTGGGGGGAGTGGTCAACAAGGTCCGCCATGACCACGGATTGTCGTAGGAGATCGGGGAGGTTGATAGAATATGATAATCGTTCTGCAAGCTTCGAAATCTCACACACCTTAAACCGAATTAAATGTTTGTGAATTACCCAGTTGGACGGAAGTGAGTCAAAAAGAATGTCCGCTTTACAACTTGCCACTTACCGCCCGGCAATAAGATCAGATAGGGCACCTGATTGTTGACCCAGTCGCGGTGAATAATATTCTTTTGAAGCTCCCTCTCAATTCAAGAGCTCCCCACGCTCGCCATCCACCTTTTTCTTTGCTCTCCCGTCACCTCCCTGGTGTCGCCTCGTTCTGCTCTTTCTTTTTATCCTATGATGATCTAATTGCCCAACATGGCTCCCGTCCCGGAGGCCTATTTCCCGTCCCTGGACAAGTGCTTCTCCGGGGACGTTCAACTCTTGTATGCCCACTCTAATCACTTGTCGTCATGAAAGCCAATATGCTAATATAATGCAGGTCCTGGAAAAGAGCTTTTCTCTACGCCATTGATCCCGAAAGTCATGCTGACGATGGAGGCAATATCGACGTCTTCTTTTCACACTCCGAATCCATTCGCCTACTCTCCGACGGCCTAAAACCGTTCCCCTCCCCTTCCGCAAAATCCAAATCCGAATTCGAATCCAAAACCGCTGCAATCCATGTCGAGACCAATGGCCAAAGCTCTTTCGACCTGAAGGAGATCAAGGCGGACGCGCTATGGTTAAGCAAGGAAGCCGGAATTGACGAGATCGCTGCTCTTCGCATCGCTGTATTGGAATGGCAGAACCGCCCAGCAACGCGCCTCACAATCGGGTTTTCCAGCGAGGAAGCGACCAGTCTACAGAGCGCGGCTGGGACCGAGAATC
This sequence comes from Penicillium samsonianum, assembly GCF_028829775.1. Classification (NCBI taxonomy): domain Eukaryota; kingdom Fungi; phylum Ascomycota; class Eurotiomycetes; order Eurotiales; family Aspergillaceae; genus Penicillium; species Penicillium samsonianum. Next base: position 3,305,495 of record NW_026643260.1, on the reverse strand, counting down.
TTCGAGGCTCTCTAGCCGGTCCCAACTTCGCCAACCTATTGAATCAAACAGCCAGAAACGACGGTGTTCAGTCATTCGAAAAAGAGGAGAAGAGACATTTGCGACTCCGCGAGGTGTATCTCTCCGAGGCAACCCATGTAGTGAAGACACTCCGCAAGCTGCTTGCTCTGTCCCTACACGATGGTATTCCAGCCGACTCGACTGCCCCCGCCAGTTACGATCGCAAACTTGCGTTGCGCAAACTAGGGACCACAATCTTCCAAGACAAGTCGACTGGTGATGGATTGGACCGATTTCTTCACGAATGCATCAGCTCGATACGCAGTCGGTTAACGAGTTTGGAAGGAGACGGTGGCTGGCTCAGTGCCGCAGAAAGCAGCGAGGAATTGGAGAACATCTGGAGAACAAGTCTCGTGGAGGAGATTGTTCATATTGTGCAAATCATGTTCCACCAGCTTCAAGCCTCAGTGGAATTTCAAAGTGCAGAACTCCTATTATCCTGGCTCCAGCTAATGGCTGATTATAGCTTCTTGGAGCCAATTCAAGCGGTAAGTAGCCAGTCGCCTATTTCGAGCTCTCAGGACGTTAACGTTTTCTTATAGCCTTGTCAGCAACCTGTGGAAGTGTTGTTGCCCCTTCAAGCTTTCGTGTCACTTACCACATTGGCGTTTTTAAAACCCTCTCACGCCATCTCTGCCATTCAAAATAAGGCACACATGCAATCCTCGCCCCAGCCTTACTTCTGGTGCAAGGAGAAAATCTCTCAAATCAACGAGATCTTTCTTAATGCATGCGGTGATTTGAACACCGTGAATCCGGCAGCCTTTTCATGGGGTCTGATCTTGTATACCATCCAAGAGCTGGCAGAAAACAAGAGAACCGAACGAGAGCACGATCTGAGCCGTGATTCGGCTGTCTCCTACAACGAGCAGACACAGAATGCAGCGCTATCTCGAGCATCTGAACAGTCGGATTACGAAAAGTTGCTTGACTGCGCCAGAACTCCGCAAAGCACGGCTGAAGATGCTATCCCCATTCTTACATCTGATGCCCTCAAAGAATCCGCATTTAACACCGTTGTCGCCCTGGCTAGTAAGACCGGGTCAATGTCAGCCGTCGATGATGGCCTGACAACCCGATGGGTTCGGTTGTCACTTCTCGACCTTATACGAGTTGCCATTATGTTTTTGGATTACTCCCCGGAAATCGTGGGGTCAGTCCTGGCTATCTTAAGTGATGATGACAACGAACTGTCAAGAGACTCAAATTCTCTAGGGCCTGCCAGCGATCCTAAGTCTCTATTCGCCAATGATCAGCATTTGATGGAGGGCATCTTTCGTGTTGCACGGTCCCGTTTCCCTTATGAAACGGCACCATTTTTACAGCTCTGTCGTGCTCTCGTCAGTGGGCATTCTTTGAATGAAGAAGGCTTGCCGGCTATTCTTGAGGAGGTGGAGAACATGGAATCCTTTACACAAATTGTCTCACCCACTTTCCAGGGCTATGTCACAATTCGAGAGGACGAGAATGCCGATTTTGTCTCCCTGCTCCAACCCCTCCCAATGTTTGAAACATCATCTCAGAACCGTCTCTTCGAGAGGGAACCAAGCAGTGCTATAATTGTCAGCGGTTCTTCCGAAATTCCACGGCTGACCGTTGGTCAAGTCATTTCCGATTCAAAACCCGCGGTCATCATGTGGGAGCATCGATACTCCTGCTTAAGCTTTCTAGGAAGCTGGCTTGAAGAATGGAGCGAGACCGGCGGGCACTCGCCTGGGTGGACTGACGACACTGCCACGGAAATCATTGCTCTCTTGACAGACTTGATTGCCAACTCTAAAGCACAAAGTTCTGGCGATGCAAGCGGCAAGAGGATCCTAGAGATGGCTAGTGATGGGTTGTCTAAACAAGGCGACATCATTTCTGTGATCTTCGATATCTTTGAGCGCAATTTGCAGACCATCGGCACCCGAGGAGACTTGGGCAAGTCTTTGGACGCAACCATGGCATGCCTGCGCTTTATCAAGGCGCTTCTAAAGATCCTACCCAGTCGAGTATGGCCTTTCCTTGGTCGCAGCAGTCTCATTGGGTCTGATGGCAAGGGTGGCATCATGACAGCAATCGTTTCAGCAGTGGAAATTCCTTCCGGCGAGTACCCGTTCCTCCTAGGCTGTGTTGACCTCGTGGACGCTGTCATCGACGATGCGGCATCTCGAGCAGTATTGCGAAAGAGCCCGGGCAGCGTGACAAGCAAATCAGTCATTGCGTCTGATTGGAGTGCCGGTATCCCATCTCACGTCATGAGAACTATTATGTTGAACTTCACTCGCACAATGCTGGAGATTTTCAATAGCAGTGGAAATTGGAGGTTCAATCTACCAGAACAGCGGTTCAAGATCAACGCGATGCTTGCCAATTCGTTCGAACGTGTTCTATACTATGCCTTCGGAATCAACGACAGCCCGAAACTAGAAACCAAAGTTACCGGCGTCTTCTCTACATCTGCAGCGTACATTTTGGATATGCTGCGCCCTCGGTCTACCGCTGACCTGCCCTTTAATCCAATTCTTCGGTTGATCGCTGAGGGTCTCCAGACTCCCCCAACACTCCACCTCAGATACCTTACCCTCTTCGAAGACCAGGTCAAATCTACACTGCGGCTCTGTATCAAACTTGTGCAGGCAGCCCAACTAGCAGAACAACCTGGCTCGCTTCTGGAAGAACAATTGTTCAAGGCCAGCCCAGTTCTAGTCAAACTATATGCGCTGCATGACGCATACAGGTTGCCGGTTGTGTCACTTCTCGAGATTTTGATCTCCAGTGCTGCTTCAAATCCAGATAACGAACCCCCCTCCCTTGTTGGCCACCTTGGGGCAGAGTCGTCCTGTCTGTTCCTTGACGTATTGTCACAACTCGACAGGCCGATGTGTGATAGGCCTCTACTTCTTGCAGTATGGCAGCTGCTATCGACATTTGTTAGCAAGCGCCAACAGTGGCTTGCGGTTTTCATTCTCACAGGATCATCCCCTCGCCAGACTCTGAAGAAGGAACCCACTTCTGGTGGTCTCAGCATGAGGAGCGTGCCTTTCCTAAAAATGGCACTTGAGAAATTGTCCCACATTGATCAACAAGAGCCGCAAGTAGCCTTAGCGTTGCTCGAGTTCGTCTCCCGTGCCCAAGAAAATTGGCCATGGGCCACTTCCCATCTGAGCAAGCATCCTCAGTTCTTCGCCAGCATAATTAACCACGTCTCAAAGTTGAAAATTTCTTCTCTGCCAGTGATGGACCAAATCCATGCCACGCGGATTGCAGCCGTTGTCGCGGACCTGTGCGCGGTCTACCTGCACTCTGCAAAGGAGGTGGGTGACCGAAGCTTCATAAAGACCTTGATTCCATTGGTGTCGTGGTATGCCAAGGATGCAGTTGAGGTTTCGGCTTACAATTCCTCATTGCATGCCAACTTGAAAAAGAACTTTGAGATGCGGTACTCAGGCTGCAAGATCGTTGACTTCAAAAGAACACCGCTTGAGGTTCGTAATCTAGGACGGGATTACTATTATGACTTGAGTATGGGAGACAAGCTGCTGTCCTACGACTTTGCCTGGGCTGGCAGCAAGAACCGTGGCTTTGCCGAGGAGTTTGAGCGCGCCAACATCAATCTGTCTCTTGTCGAGGCGCAGGTGGTAAGTTTTCTTCCGTTGATCGCAAATGAGTTTATTTTCTAACCTAAAGTAGAGCCTTCTCCATAGCTGGAAGTTCTTTGCTATCGAGCACTGTGCCGATTTCATGCCCGATACCGAAGTCCGAAAGACAATGGCACTGGTCGCACAGAATTGTTTGAAGGCCAATATTAGCAGCGGCCCTCCTGAGGCCATCTTCGAGCGAATCCAACAAGCGCGCGTTGATTTCGCCCAGGCACTTCTCCAACGGCTTGTCGAGGTACACGCTAGAGGCGCCGAAGTCTTCCAGCTGCTCGAGATTACCTGGAAGGCACTGCGATCCCGGCATCTGACCTACGAAGACGCCTTGATCAATGACGATACCGATTACTTCCGGTCCCTCCTGAACGTATTGTTCCTTTCCCTTCAGTTCCACCTGGATGGCCCCTCTCGGAGTGCTCCCGAAGCTATTAACAAGAGGGCCGAAGTTTCTTCGGATCTAACTGTCATCGTGGAAGTCGTGAAAACAATAGTGGCCCAGGGCTTCAAATCCCTCACCACTTATCTCCATGACCAGCCGGAGAAATGCGCACCGAAAGATTTCGCCATTATCATTGCTATTCTGCAGACATGCTTGCAAGTGAAGAACGCCGATCGTCTCTATGAGCATATCGTGTACCACATTGAGGAACACGACACCGCTCGGCATGCGACGACGCTCTTCTCCTGGGCCGACCAATTAGCCGTGGCAGGCGACCCTGTGTACGCAGAGCTCAGCATCTCGATCCTGGTCAAGATGTCAACCCTGCCCATGCTTGCAGAGCACCTTGCTGTTGAGGCTGTATTGATGAAACTGTCCACCTGCCGTCTTACAAACATTCTCTGCCAAAAGAAAGCATTCGGACCCTTTGACCCTGTTTCCCGACTGTACACCATCTGGACTGGTGGATTCCTTCCTCTGTGTCTGAACATGCTCTACAGTGTCATGCGGACCGCGCCCGAGGTGGCAGCGTTCCTCAACCAATTCGAATCGCGTCTGACTCGCGCGACAGAGGCATTCTCCAGCCACACTGCTGTTTCCTCTGTTCCGACATCCAAGTGGATCAGCCTGAGCATGGTTTCGGAGGCCTACTCGCTCGCGCTGATCTCGTTCATCCTGGACCGGTTCCGTGAGGCGGGTGCCAGTGCTGGAGTTGACGCACAGGCCATCCAAGATCTCAAGTGGGATAGGGCGCAGGTTAAGGAAGATATTGAGGAGCTGCTCGGTCGCCGCGCTGCTCTGCGTGCGCGTATTGTCGCGACCAATGAGAAGGAGGTGGAGTGGTCCCGGCAAAAGCCTGTCGACTCGGCTTCTGGGGCAGAGAACCGACTGGAGGAGAAGCTTGTTAGTGAGATGAAGGCAGCAGTTACCTGTTTGGGTGGGGAGGATTCATGAATATGCTCTTTCTAGCCTTTTTGCTATTTGTCTTTTCTTTTTTTCATGTATTCTGGGTTGGCCGGGGTGTAGTAGATGAATTATTTCATTCATGGAGCTCAAGTTTCAAAACAATTGCCTTATTTCCAATCTTTTATTCTTTTGAGTCCTTATTTTTGGGGTATGGCATGGCTTATCACACCCAATATCCAGCCATGGAGAACGCCTATTTACGGCGCAGTCAAAGACATTAGCCATTCGTTAATAGCCTTTATGTAGTTTCATATTTCAGCACACTGGTTCCACGGAACTCCTACTCCGTCCAGTGAGAAGACCGAGGCTCGGGCTAGCAAGTTCCCCGCAAAACATACATATGGAGATTAACCGACGATGCGGGGAGATGAACTACGAATTATGCAGGAATCGGGGGGATTGTGCAGATTTGGACAATCTACTCCTTATTTATATGAGGCTTTGGCCATCGTGTCCCGTCAAGTCTTTTTTTCCTCCCCATATATCGATACTATTGGATCATCACCTGTTATATCTCCAACATGACGTATAAATCGCGCTGGACAATCAACATCCCAGACATCCATTTAGCCTCTCTTCTCCTCAAGTCCCCCACAGCACCTCTCTCCAAAACACACAAGTGCTATCTCGAAGCAGCGCGCCCAGAAACCCACTACCTCACCAGCCATGATCTCCGCCTCTGGAGCCAGCGGCTCGCCGCCGGCCTACGCAAATCCGGACTTCAGCCAGGAGACCGCGTCCTCCTCTTCTCAGGCAACGACCTCTTCTTCCCCGTAGTTTTCCTGGGCGTGATAATGGCGGGAGGAATCTTCACCGGCGCGAATCCAACCTACGTAGCCCGCGAACTAGCCTACCAACTCCAGGACAGCGGCGCCACATACCTAATCTGCGCGAGCAGCAGTCTAGAAACCGGCCTAGAAGCCGCGAAGCAAGCCAATCTACCGCATGACCGCATCTTCGCCTACGACAACTCCATCTACGACGGCGTCACAAACCCGCAAAAGGGCTGCGCATACTGGAGCAACCTCCTCGCCTCGCCAGAAGAAGGCCGCGCCTTCATCTGGGACGAGCTAAACACACCAACTCTTTCGTCGCGCACACTAGCACTCAACTACTCCAGCGGCACAACGGGCCGGCCCAAAGGCGTCGAGATCTCGCACAAGAACTACGTCGCCAATATGCTCCAGTACTGTCACACGGCAAGCCTGAACCCGGACTACAAGGCGCGTCTTGAGCGCGCCCGATGGCTGTGCTTCCTACCTATGTACCACGCGATGGCGCAGAATATATTCATTGCGGCGGCGCTGTACCGTGCCACGCCGGTGTATATCATGTCCAAGTTTGACTTTGTCAAGATGTTGGAGTATACGGAGAAATTCCGGATTACGGATTTTATTCTCGTGCCGCCGGTTGTTGTTGCGTTGGCGAAGCATCCTGCTGTGAAGCAGTATGATTTGAGTAGTGTGGAGTTGGTTGGGAGTGGTGCTGCACCGTTGGGGAGGGAGGTTTGTGAGGAGGTTGAGAAGTTGTGGCCTCCCGGGAAGATTAATATTAAACAGGGCTGGGGGATGACTGAGTGAGTTTGTTCTTCTTAATGTTTTGCTTTTTTTTTTTGGCTTTTTCTATTGGGCCAATGAGCCATTTTGATTCTTGGGAACTAAACTCATCTGCTTCTTATAGGGCGACTTGCTCAGTCACGGGATGGAATCCTACTGAAATCAGTACTTCTGCATCTGTCGGTGAGCTCAATGCCAATTGTGAGGCGAAGATCATGTCACTTGATGGATCAGAGGTGAAAGAACGAAACTCTCGTGGTGAGTTGTGGGTTCGCGCTCCTAATGTCATGAAAGGCTACTGGCGCAACGAGAAGGCCACTAAAGAGACCAAAACTGAGGATGGCTGGCTCAAGACGGGGGATATTGCGTTTGTGGATGATCATGGCAAATTCCATGTTGTGGACCGAATGAAGGTACGATTTTTATTTCGTAAAAAGAAGAAGAAGAAATAAACTAACGTGAAGTGCAGGAATTAATCAAAGTCAAAGGCAACCAGGTGGCCCCTGCGGAATTGGAGGCTCTTCTACTTGAACATCCAGCGATATCAGATGTCGCAGTGATCGGAGTTGTCATGTAAGTTTAAATTTTTCATGGATCATGGATCATGGATCATGGATCATTTATGGATCTATGATTTTTTCTTTCTCTTTTTTCACTTCTTCTAACCCCGATTAGCAATAACGATGAGCGTCCTCGCGCATATGTGGTGCTCAGACCGGGCCAATCCGCCACCGCCAACGAGATCGCGCATTTCTTGGACAACAAGGTCTCCGCGTTCAAGCGGATTACCGGCGGAGTTGTATTCCTCGATGCGATACCGAAGAATCCATCGGGCAAGATTCTTCGCATGAAATTGCGCGAGCAGTCCAAGGAGGAGCTGAAGAGTGTCACCGCTAAACTTTAGACTTAGTTTATATTACATTTTTAGATATTTTAGGGCTTCTCTTTTTTTTCCAGGAATGAATCCAGTGAACATAGGTATAATATATGCCATATTGCTTCTTATTCTTTGTGTTGTTTCCCTGATTTGCAGGTTTAAGCAGCCGAGCCAGTTAGGGCGATCCTTGATCCACCTATAAGATTGATCTGGACAGTGCACACTCTTGGCAAAAGATTAAGACCCAGGTGGAGGGGAAGGGAGATTAATAACTGTTCGCATAGGTTCGTGTAAATCCACTATAATAGCCGAGTAGGGAATCCTGCAGTATGATTCGATGTATGAAACGGCTTAGCGCGGGGGACCCATGCAGGCGCCAGCTGAAAGGCAGAGGCGATCGATCTTGATGAGACATACTGTGTTGTACTCCGTACTCCGTACAACATACTTTGTACGCTCCGTACGTACATTTGTCATGATCGACAGCACATGGGTATTTTCTCCGCATGGCCTTACTGGCTCATATCGTGATATTCGGGGTTTGGGGGCTAACTCCAAGTATGACGAGAGTGAGATATATATTGAACAAAGAAATATGTGGCGTGTAGAAGGTAAGCTGAGTGGAGACAGGGCTGGCTGGCCTTAAATATCCACATTTTTTGGGTATACTTGTCAGTAAGTACGGAGATGAGGCAAAGACATCCTTTTCTTTCCGTGTATTTTGTTTATTTTTGGCTTTTCGATCTATCAAGCAATTCTGATTTGCCACTTGAGAAGTCCCGGTAGTCTGGCTCGGTTTTTTTTTTTTTCCTCGTAGAATGTACGGCAGAAGCCCTATCCTGCAGATATATCCCGGTCATACTCACTCCAGTGTTGATCACCTGTGATCACCCCCCACCCGTAGCCTAATTTGGATCTATTACTCCGTAATATTTGATCTCTAACTCTTATATATGACCTAAAAAGCCCACCCCTGCACTTCATCCCACTAGTTCCTTCCACTCGCCTCCCCGCCAAGTCCGCTTATAGTCTCGACTCAGTACTTGTATCTTTGACTCGCTAAAATCCTTCAAGTCCTGGCCTAGATTTACTTCCCCACACGCGCAGTCTTAAGTTGAACTGTTTCCCCCATTCTACAGGGGGTGACAGTTTCAACATATTCTTCACGAGTGGTGGACGCTATCCAACCACCCAAACCCCAGTCATGAACACTGTCGAACAAGGATCCAACTATCTGTCTCGTGAGCTCCTGCAGTCGACTGCAGGGTTCTTTCTGCCGGTGACCAGCCTGATCGGCTTTTCTCTTCTCGGTATCATCTTCCTCCACCGATATATCAAATATCGTCATCTGAAACAAGCACACACCATCCCAACATCTGAATTCAAACAAGAACAAAGAGAGCAAGACGTCTGGCTCCAGTCTATCACCATGGAAAAAGGAGACATCATCTCAACGGACTCGCGTCCTCCATCTGCATGCGATATCCTACAACCTCTGTCGCATACAAGCCTCCTCCCAAGCAGTGGAGATCTCGCTGCACAGGCCAGGGAGCAGCAAAGTGTGAAATCGGCGTCTGCACCAAGTAGTCCTGCATCTTCGAAGGCTTCTTCGCCTGATGCGGGCGAGGAGGTGCAAAAACGCAGTGAATCGACCCAGCAAATGTGTGAGGAGGATGTCGAGGGACTGCGGACTTGGAAGCGTGTTGTTGTTGAGTATAGATAGTTGGCCGCCTGTTTTACAGGTTTATTCACTCCGTGCGTTTACCGGAATTGGGGGTCTTCTTTTTTATTATATCTGAACCTGGAGTTCCGTGTTACTGTCATGTTTCTTTATTTTGTTATGCCTTTTGTTATGCCTTTCTTTCTTATTCCCTCCCTTGTGTGTCTTCACTTTTCACGAATAATGTCTTTCCTTAGAAAAGCGTGGGATTGGATTGTCTTTTTATCGCTTTGGGCGGCAGATACGTTTATTTTACTTACCAAGTACATGTTCAGCAATACATAACTACTATGCATGAATATGACAAGTATTGTGGTTACGATATATATTGGAAGGTCGAAACCCGGCAATTATCTGCCTTTGTAGCTTGATGAACATCCTCAGAATTCTTGACTATTGATATTAAAATTAAATTGTACATAATCAACAGGTTGTAAATCACAATAAACGCCATGACTCTATTGCAAACAAGACCGTTTTGTGGAGGCGGGTCAACCTGCAAGCTCGACAACCTTCTGCAGAAAACCCTAGGTAGTAGGGTCTGATGATTAAGCTCTTATCCTGTTGGAGAGACCTGCATGGCCCTGCTGACCACCCATAGAATATACACCAGCAGAATCCTGATGCAGCCTGGGTCTTGGCCTTGGTGGGACTGACGCGAACGTCGATGATACGCTCGATGAAGGACCACAAGAAAGCTCAAATGAACTATTCAGTGCGGTCCGATCTGGTCTCGGTATCAGGTGAAACAGTGCATTATTGAAGTGTGATGCTTGGTGAAATAAGTCTTCGATTCTGTTTGCCTGGCGCATGCCGTCTTGTTCGATGCGATCGGTGGCGGACCTGGAATGTATTAGCGACAAGAGATCCAGATAGGGATTACATTGCAGGACCTACCATATGAGGGTATTCAAGAGAAGATTGATCGCATCAAGATGCGACTCGAGCTTCCGTCGGTATTGGCTCAACGACTCACCTCTGAGATCCCACATGATTCGCCGCCATTGTATTTTGAATTGAGTGGTCCATTGCTGGGAGTGTGGGAGATTGACTCTGTGTCCATCATGCAATACCAACGAAGGCGTGGTCACTGTTGCTCGGTACTTGTCTGTGGCGCTTTCAAGATGTCTTAGGGTTTGGAGGCACGAGCGAACCATAAACCCTAATTGTTGCGAAAGGTCGGTAGCATCATTGTCCTGAGTATTGGAATTTCTGGACAAGATGACTATAGAAGCTCTTTGCAGCTGACTCAGAGAGCAATTCAAGGCGAGCAAGACATTTTCAAGTTCTCGTAGATCGCGTGGTGCATTTTTTCGACCTGTGGTTGCGGCAGTAAATAGCCGATAGGCAATTTGGCTGCAGAGTACAATGTCTCCAATTGAGAAACCAAACGACATTATAGCCGTCGAATGATGTGGGAAAGGAAGCAAATTAATGGAAAAATAAGTCGAGTTGGAAACAGTAATATGAATCGGAAGGGTAGTATAGTATAGTTAATCCAGGTATCATATAGGGAGCTCTGGGCTTATCGTGATATACGCATATGGCTAACTGGAACTAAGAGTATATATCTATCCATGCTGAATGGGTGAATGGGGCTGTGTGCTTTCCCAGCCGGTGAAAAGACCTAGAGTCTACCTAGGTATGAGGCGGTGTTTGCCATGTGCCGATCAAGCGATGGATATCTGCGCAGCTACCCAATCAAGACGGTTCTCCACCTTTTGACAAGGAGACAAAAACAAATAGAGATGCCGAATCTGCCGAACTAGTTGACGGTTCTTCGTTGCATGTTGGTACACGATCCGGTTAAGAGACCCTCCGCTTCATCTGTGCTGGCGTTGAGGGAGCCACGAGCCTTTGCGAATCTTATGAGCGCATAATTTAACCGTGTTAGAGGCTGGCTTGTTCAGATAGAGTACGAAGTACATGGATGTAGTTAAATTCCACTCGATCCACTTGTTCCCCATCCGCGGACCTGTAATGCTGAGTCATCTCGAAAGCGCCCCCAGGGCTCTACATGGATGCCACATCTTTAACCTTTAAACAGCTCACTTTTCTAATCCTAACTCACAGCCATGGCCGTAACCGCATTCCCCTCTGAGAGTTCTCCAGACCTCGCCCTTCTCAATGTTGCCCGCCTATTCACCAGACTCGAGCACAATCTCCTCTCCCCAGGGACAGACCGGCGCTCATTCCAACAATCAGAATACCAACGTATGCGCGTGAACAAGGTAAGCATTTACTCAACCCTTCCGATGCCTTCATTTCAAGGGAGGAAATATATCAGAACCTCGAATCTGACCAATGCCACAGAACGTCGAATACGCCCGCTCACTCCTCACCCAACTCGAGCGCTCCCTCCCACAAATAAAGCCCCTCGACCGCAAGCACGAAGCACAAGCCGAGATCGCGCGCGACAAACAGCTCTTGAAGCGTATACAGACTATCCTAGACGAAGAAGACGCCAAAGCCGAAGCGACGCAAGATGAAGACGACGAGACCGAAGACGTCGATGACGAATGGAAGGAGCTGTTCTCCAAGCCCGTTGCCGAGAAAGCTATCTCGCCGGTATCTCCACCAAAAGACCAGCGGGCACCGACACAGCCCTCAGATTCACAACGAGGAGTAAAGGGAACGAGCGAAGCGCAGCAAACCACGATTACATCCGCAACAGCAACTACAACAACCCCATCACCCACCCCCTCATCAACAAGCCCACCAGCACCCCCAACCCTCCGCAACCGCCACACAAACCACCCCGCACCGCCGTCATCTACCGAAAAAGCAGCTGCGACGGGAAGCAATACGAACAAGCTCTCTGGAACAGAAGCCGAGCTGAGCACCCACAGACTGGAACAGGAAGATCTAACGAGCTCCCTTCTAACGCTCGCTTCGCAATTGAAGTCCTCCTCGCAGAGCTTCCAGTCGACGCTGGAGGGCGAGAAGTCTGCTTTGGACCGCGCGGTGTCGGGCATCGATCGCACGAGTACCACGATGGAGGCGGCGGGAAAGAGGATGGGGATGTTGCGCAAGATGACGGAGGGGAAGGGGCTGTGGGGGCGGATGATGCTGTATGCCTGGATTTTCGGGCTGTGGGTTGTTGCTATTCTGATTGTTTATATTGGGCCGAAGTTGAGGTTTTGAGAGGCTGTCATAATTTGGCGCTCTCCTTCATACTTTTTCTGTCTACGATAGTTTGATCCTATCCTTATGCGTCGATACCCTTGTTTCGCTCTGCATAGATTATCTGTCTATACCTCTATACAAAATCACAACACTATTGTCGATATCTACAACTTGGGAGCATACAAAACGATACACAGAGGGTATAGAAACAGTATGGAATTAAGAGTCAGATCCTTGAAGAGTCAATCCTTGAACTCTGAAATAACCCAACGACCGACCTGGCATGACACATGAGAAGGAAACATTCAAATCCGGGGATCCTGCCATTTCCCCGTGCCCAATGCCCGGATGGACGCTCTTGGCTTCCAACGGACGCGAGACCACGGAAAATGATGGGGGGGGAGACGATATGGTTACATACATAAACAAGAAAATGGGGGAGAGAGATGATAGGATATCCAGCATTCAAATCAGAAGGGTCACAAAAAAAAGATTGAAAGGAAATATGAAAGAGAAAAAAAGAAGGGAGGGAAACACTCCTTGTTTTCTGTAGTGGATATCAGGATTGACAAGAGAAAACACAAAAACCGGCTAGAGATCGTGTCAATGGCAGGGGAAATTAGAACATGAGCAAATGGAGAATAAGAAAAGGAAACGCAAAATAGAATCAACGCCGGGGTCTTGAAACGAGGCTTTTTGACCGGATCCGATCAGCCCCGGATAATAAAAACATGCGATCTAGGTTCGACACACTTCGTCACCAAACGGTAGGTTCATTAGATCAAACCGCAGAGACGGAGGTTCTCTTGGATGATAATATCTGTGAAACGTTAGACAAGTGTTGCGCATTAAGGTTTGGATGGCTGAGCTTACCGTTCACTGCTGCCATGACGAATCGGATCTGGGTAGTGTCGGTAGCGCAGGTAAAGTGCGTGTAGATCTGCTTTTGCTCGGCCTGGTTCAGGGAAACGAAACGGTTGAGGATGTAGTCGCAAGCCGCAGCGTAGTCGGCACCGCCCTCATAATCGGGGAAGTAGTTCTTCATCGGGCTAACGGGGAGCTTCTCCTTGAAACGATCGATCTTGTTGAGGAAGAGAATGATCGAGGTCTTGACGAACCACCGGGAGTTGCAGATCGAGTCGAACAGGGTCAGGGCTTCTTGCATACGGTTGACGGTCTCGTCTTCGAAGAGCAGCTGATCGTACTCGGAGATGGCGACGAGGAACAGAATGGTGGTGACGTTCTCGAAGCAGTGAATCCACTTCTTGCGCTCGGATCGTTGACCACCAACGTCGAACATGCGGTAAGTGAGGTCACCAATAATGAATGTGGTCTCGGTGATACCGGTGGTCTTGACACGCGAACGGAGGACATCCTGGTCGGTGGGGAGGTAGTCGGGCTGGGCAATGCGCTCAATGGAATCGAAGTAGCTAAGAGGAAACGAGTTAGTCATGTTGCAATGCGACAGACAAGTGGTCACTACTCACTATTTGGCAGAGTCGTTCAGCTGGTATTCGCGCGAGCGCTTGAAGCACTCCTGAACACCAGTGTCACGCCAAAGTTGGCCAATGGCGTTTCCAACCTCGGGGGGAATGCTGTCACCCTCGATCTGAGCAGGCTGCATGAAGATGGTCTGCACGTGGTACTCGTGGCGCGCATCCTCCAGGGGAAGCTCGAGCGACTCCATGGCCTCGAGAATGACCCGCATGGACTGGACGGTGTTGCTGTAGATGATTTCCTTGAATGATTCACGTTCGTCGCGGGAGTATCCACCCTCGTGGATAAGCTTCATCTGCTTCAGAATCGTGGATTTGCCCGACTCTCCCGCTCCTGTGTCCCAAGTCAGCCATCTGCCCGTATTCCCATTAGGGGTCAATAAATCATACCAAGGAGCAGCATCTTGATCTCGTTTCTTTGCATCATCTTGTCGCGCTTGAGCTGGTTCTCAATCTCCTCATTTCGCGCCTTCCCCTCCTTATCCTCGGTGCTCATTCCGCAACCCATCTTGACGGTATGAAGTCGCAATTAACGGAGTGAAAGTGGATGAGAAAAGGTTCCTCGTGGAAATTCGGTAGTCTGTTACAGGGGCTGTCCGAGTCGGATCAACTGTCAGCAGGCTGGAATAATTTCATCCGAGGAAATATCGCATTGATGGGCTCGAGGGGGGCGTTGCATAGGTGGTACAAGCACCGCTGAGCAGAGGCAGACGGCGTTTCAGAATTGGTGTAAGCATGCCGACGCAAGGAGTCGGCACCGAGTTTACCAGAGCAAATAGCCAATTGACAAGATCAAAGGGGAAAAAAAAAGGGTACCCACCTGAACGTGCTTTTGCGAGATGCAAAAACGAAGGACAAACCGGCAAAAGGGTATAAATGAAAGAAACGAAAAGAAAGGAAGAATCAGAAGAATTCGAATAGAATCCAATCTGGAAAAGAAGATGAGAGAGAAGAGGGAGATACAACGGGTTCAAAGGTAAGGGGCAAGACTGAGGGGGAAATTGGGAAAGTTTCAGCAGAGAAAGGGGATACACTGGTAATACCACGGCGATTCAGCAGACAATGGCCGGTGATTAGGGGTATTGCCTGGGTACGGAGTGCTGTGTTTTGATTACACAAAAATACACAATACAGAGAAATACCACCACCCGGCAGCTGGAGTCAGCTGATTGGGCGGTGTGGGGACTTGACCAGGGGCCGATTCAGCCCCTTTTGCTTTTGCTATTGTATTGGCCGGTTTGGGGTATTCTATTGGCATTGGATCGGTATAGATTCTATTTTCAGAGGGTATCTATATCCAAATGCATCTATGGAACATTCTGTTTCAGACAGTCAGCCCTTCATAAGTATACTATAGAATAGAGTACTGTACCTCCCCATGTACAGTACTTTGTATGTATAAAGATGCTTGTGGACTTCTGGAGGCGTGCAGATCTTGTGGGGAGCAAAACTAGCATATCAAACCGCAAAGCGAATCACATGTGAAGATAGAATGCTGGAAATAACAGCAACGTTAAGAGGTAATTGAGTCTGGGGAGGGAACCCCTGACAAGAGCAACTTATGTATGGAGTACAGCCTCTAGTATATCATACAGGTGACTCCCCACACAGACGTTCCAGAAAGTCTGACATCTGACCTCACCTCAGCAGGATCTCGTCTCAGATAATTTCAGTCTGAGGGAAACAAAGAAAATAAAGCAAAAGGGTAGTGCTCCTACCCAATCAGACTAGTCTACGCCTCATCTCATGCATCCATGTCCAGTTCTTTGAGACTTCCTTGAAACTTCTTTGAGGTACAATAGTACGGACAACCCGACAGGTTTCTGACACAGTTTGCACATCCGTGGACCGTTTTATGTCCAGTGGAGCCCATAGTCCACTTGAGCGAGTATGTGAGAATAGCGAGATACTGACTGTCACACCTTCAACGTTAGTCCTCAGTCCCTCTAATGGTGGGTTTAACAAGACTAGGTCAGGATGATTGAAAAGGAGGTCAGTGAGCACAGGGCAATCCCAGAATCGGGTAAAAAAGGGAAAGTTAGGGGATTTCCTCGTTCCAATCGCGTCCCAAGGTTGTCTCCTGAAGTTCTGCACTAGATGACCCACTGGCTAGTGTTCCTAGCCGTTTTTTGCCAGGAATTTGTGTGAGGAGTTGATACTGGACTCCACTTATTACCTCGTGGCAATGGGGACTATTGAAGTCCGCGGCTCGGTAGTTTGGCGTCTAAACTCGAGCCCTGAACTCTGAATTTGGTAGTCGAGAACCTTGGAAGTTTCCTTGGGTCCGAGGTCATAGGTGATTACTAACAAAACTGGATACACTCGGTATTTCCACTACAAGTATAAATTACCTGCAGCTCTCTGGAGCCAGGGTGCGATAAATACAGGGCTGCGTAGATCATTTCTAAGCATTTATCCACACCCATCTAGCCTACCATAATCAAGGATATATAGCTAATATACTAATGCGACATAATACATTCATACACATCTGCCTATTTGATTTTTATATTCCAAACCACAATGTGAATCCCAATGGAGCGGAAATCTCGGTTCCATCGATCGGGCAATTAAACCTTGGGAAGACCCAAGGAACCCGATCGATCTGATTTTTCGGGTATTCCCCACCTAAGAAAGGTACCCTTCTCTTTCCCCCGGGGCGTTTCTTATCATCACAATCATGTCGCACGAAATGTCCCACATGGGCCCTCGGGGTATGTAATGCGTCGATCGATCCATGCCATTGCAATCACTAATAACAAATCAGCCTTCAACCACGAAAATAGCAGCGACGCCGAGGCGGAGTACGATCGGCTCCGTGACCTCGCGCGCCAGGAAGCCAACAAGCGCGGACAATGTTTCGGCCGGGTATGCGACCACCCAATTCCAACCGCTCGATTACAATCGCAATCTCAATCGCAATCGCAGTTCTAGTCATTTCATCGCCGCTAACACTCTCTTCCACCAGTCGAAGGATGCCTACTCGAGCGGCGATGGCGCCGCCGCCAAGCAACTCTCCGAGGAGGGGAAGGCCCACGGCCGCAAGATGGAGGAGTACAACCGTCAAGCGTCTGAGTTCATCTTCCGCGAGAACAACGCCAGCGGGCGCGTCGAGGCCGACACCATCGATCTACACGGACAGTTCGTCGAGGAGGCTGAGGAGATCCTGGAAGAACGGATCAGGTATGCCAAGTCGCATGGGCAGAACCATCTTCATGTGTAAGTGGCAGAACAAACCCCAGGGAGACTCTTGTGCGCTGGACTCAACGCGACTAATACCTCTTTGCGCTATAGCATCGTCGGCAAGGGAAACCACTCAGCCAACCATATCCAGAAAATCAAACCGCGCGTCGAGCAGGTGTGCCGTGAGTTGGGACTTCAGTACGCCACCGAGGATAATGCTGGTCGCATCTACGTGAACCTGACTGGTGGTGATGCTGTTATGCCTCCATCGACTGGTCACCAGGGCTCGGGTGGGTACCCTGGCCACCAACAGGGTCACCAGCAGGGTCACCAGCAGGGCCAACAGCAGGGCCAACAGCAAGGACAGCAGCATGGACAAGGACAGCAAAAGCCGGACGAGCTCGAGGAGTTGGCCAAGAAGATGTTGCCAAAGGTTCTGCGCAAGCTCGAGAAGGCTTGCTGTGTGGTTATGTGAGCTTTTACTTTTGGTGTTTGGGACATATACATAGATGCATAGCTGTGTTTGTGGACAGATGTCTGTTGTTTGGTGTTGGTGACATTTTGCGCTTTTGATTTCTCGTTTCCATCATCTACCATCTACATAAGACCTTAAGTCTGGGTTCAGCCTCGACACGACTCATGATGGCAGGGATGTGGTTATACCCTTACATGGATATATGGACATGGACATTACTATTTACTTTCTGGCTGTTGAGTACAGCTGTTTTATCAATTTGCACTCCCAAGACCATATAAACATAAATCATATCATCGTGAACGCTCGTAGCTACATAGCCAACTTCATGAAAACAAGATAACTGGAACTGGGTATATCCAACAAAGACAGACTTTGACACAAAATCATACCAAATGAACAAAGAAACAACTAGCGCACATTGGGATCCGACAGCGTCGACTCCACAATCTTTTCCACAATAGCACGCACCATCTGCCCGTCACCAGCTCCATTGGTCTTCGGCGTAGCATCAATCGCCTCAATCAACGCCAACGCCTGATCTCGCAAATCCCTGACAACCCGACTGGTGTGCGCAAAGCTGCCTGTATTCTTCATATACTGCACCGCATAGCGCTTAACCTCGTCATCCTTGGTATTCTGCTTAAGGATATTAATCAGCTGTTGATTGGACGGGTTCGAGCGAATGCTATGAATGATCGGGAATGAGAATTTGCCCTCGGTGAGATCCTCGCAGAATCCCTTATTTTCCGTGTACACCGTATTCGAGAGGTTGAGATAATCGTCGCAGATTTGGAAAATCAATCCCATGACATTGACCAAGGCAACACAGTCCTTGCCTGTTGTACTCTCCGCCTGCATAAGTTTCACCGCGAGGCGGAAGAGCCCGCCTGTTTTGTTGCCGACCATTTCCAGGTACTCGTCTTCCGTCGGGCAGGTCAGCGTGTCGCGCCAAAAGAGATCCATTCCTTGACCCCGGTGCAGGTTCAGCATCTCCTTTACGTAGATGTCGATTGCGGTTGGGTTGTTGAGCTTTTGAACTTCTTGCAGCGCGAGGAAGTACACATAGTTTGCGGAGTTGATGGTCTGCGCCGTTCCGAAGATGTTGTGTGCGACGGGGATACCGCGGCGGAGGACGGAGTTGTCTTCGACGTCATCGATTCTGGCGCCCACGCGGTCAGCATCAGGATATGGATTGGGAGGGAGGACGCAGGTGATCTGGGGGTTCAAACTTACAACAGCGATGATGTATGCAGCATCGTTATGACATTTGTGATGATCGTCAGACTTGCCGGCGGGACCTGCAGCCAGGCGTTGAAGGCGTGGATCAGTTGTCGCCGAATGTCTTTTCCTGGGTGCTCGTGCACGTAGTCGTACGGACCCATCAGGATCTTGTCATTTTTCGATGACCATGTTCCATCCTTGTACTTGGTGCCGTCCACGCTGGACTTGTTGCGACGATGTCCAGTTTTTGTCGGCTCTTCATCTGTCACCGACAGCTTGTGTCGGTGGGAGAGGCCCCCGTTACCATTTGTTGCATTTGCCGAGCTTGTCCGAGGAGGAACCGGACTCGGTGGTTGGAAGGGTGGTGAGTTCATGATTGTGGGATGGGGAGATGGAGGGGTTTGGCGGGCGGCAGAAAGACGGAGGGGAGCTAGGGACCTCCGGGGCTAGTATAAGTGCGGAGCTATGCGACATGTGCAGATGACATCAACAGCACTTTTTCACATACGTAGGTTCGTATAAGGAGTATGTACAGTGACATTATAATATATAGTAAAATGTATTATGCAAGATGTATACATACTTCGTAGGAGCCTTGGATATGATGGATGCCTGGATCTCCCGAGGTCGGGATGCCGAGGCCCATGACTAATCGGGCTGAGCCACCTGGGCACATGACATGACAGGGATTAGTAACTATAGGATTGACAAATGAGATATGTCAATTTGTTTGGCAATAACGGAAATGTGATGATTTGATAGGTCATAAGTAGGGACCAACAAATGAATTGTTCAATAATTCTATGTAAGATATAATGTTCACTATAGCAACGGAGTACATCATATTATGTAGGGCAAAAGAGGTCAACATACGGTGTAGACTATGTGTTTAAGGCTCTACCTCACTGAGTACTAAAATTAACATTAAAGTCGAACCTGATTGACGCCAGGGGTCGATCTAAGGTCGAGCTAAGCGTTCCCCGATGTGATGAGTTCCTTGGTTATTGGCCAGTTGCCTGGGGCAACCGCCCTTTATTTACTACGAAACCTTGGAAGGGCTCAACTGACCTCATCCACCCAACCCGAACAACACACGGACAACACGGACCTTCTCCACTTTCTTTTTGACCTTTGCTTTAAGAATGTTCACTTGCTTTTCTTTTTTTGGTAGTTGAATAGCTCACTTTTTCAAACTCCGCATCTGATTTATCAATGGAGGCTCTTTTAGCCCATTCGTTCGATTACCTCTCCTCATATGAGCCTAGCAAGATCCGCAAAGGATTACGCCAGGTCGAGGGACTACTAGCACAAATATGTCTATCGAAACCTAAGCCCGTCTTGGACCGGAGATCACGCTCCCCCGATACCCAGCCCGTGCCAAAGACCTTGTCAGAGTTGCGAGATGATCCGGCCTTTCGAGAATTTTCCAAATTGCAGGAAAGCTTTCAATGGAACAGTATGTCTTTGAAATTTCTATCGCAACTAGAGTCTGGCTAACAATATTCTTCAGTCGCCATGCGCCTAGTATCCTGTCTGGAACACCTTCTAGGCCGAGGAAGCAACGGCACAAACGACATGCTGATCGTCTGCACACTGGATCTAATCCAAGGCGCCCTCCTCCTCCATCGCGGCTCGCGCACCCTCTTCGCCCGTGAAATTTACATGAACCTCCTCCTCGACCTCCTCGACCCGATCAACTGTCCAGCCGTGCAATCAGCAACCCTTCTCACACTCGTCACAGCCCTATTGGACTGCCCATCAAACACCCGCACATTCGAGGACCTAGATGGCCTCCTCACCGTCACATCACTCTTCAAGCAACGCGCCACCTCCCGCGAAGTCAAGCTCAAGCTCGTCGAGTTCCTCTACTTCTATTTGATGCCTGAGGCCATGACCCCAGCACCGATGTCTCCCCCGCCAGGTCTGCAGCGCAGTCCCAGCAAACTCTCCTCTGCTCCCTTCTCGCGCAGTGCGCACTCCACCGCGGCAAATGCTGCGAGTAAAACGAACCGCGATACACGCACGACGGACGAGAAGCAGGCTCTTCTGGGGAGGTATCTTAATAATGTGGAGGACCTCGTAGAGGACCTGAAGGAGACGGCTCCGTTCGGAGCGACGGTTTACTGAATGACTTGACTGGCCATGATTGACTCACTCACTGCTTGACGACCAAATATGCGCGATGTCCGCTGCGATTATTTGGTTATTTTTTTTTTTACCTCTTGTCTCTATCCTTTTTCTACCTTCCCTTCTCCTTACCTCTTTTCCTCTTCTTCACGAGCGTTTGACTTATGTTCCGTCCGGTACGGCAATTGTACGATTCCCCTGGACTGTTGTCTCGCCCTCCTTTGGCCTGTCTTTTGTGCTCTCTTTATCTTTTACTCCAATACTGGAACTTTGTCGACTTCTCTAGTGTGCCCTCTCCCCGGGCTTTGTTTCCTTATCGCTTTCCTTATGTCTCTTTAATGGTGACATGAATGTGTACGACTCTTCTCTGTGACTAAACTAAACTGTCATATAATCCTGATGACCATCAACATTTCTTCGTAACGCTACTGCTCAATGTAGGCTTAGATTTGATAGACTCGGTTTTAGGGCTCTCAAGCTTCTCGGTTATCCACGGTATCGCTCCATCTAGACCTAGATTATATTTATACAAATGAGTCACCGTTTATGTATGACTCAATGTAGCACGGATCGTATACCCCAAGTTCGACGTTCAGAGTGGAGAAAACTCAAGCATTAGCGTGGCCCACGAGTTCTATATATCCCCGCAAACCCACCGAAATTTAGACTCGTTCCACGGTACAATCACCTTCCAGAATGGCGCAGACAATCGAGGAACTGCTGGCCACGAAGCCTTCCGGAAATTCACAGCAAACGCAATATGTCGACACGGTAGAAGCATACGATAAATGGGCAGAGGTGTGTATCTATATCTCATTTCCTATTTCCCATCCATCACCTATATTCCTATTTATTATAATCTATACTCCCAGCGCAGAATGTACCTAACTTATGGCGTTCATATAACAGTTCAAACTGTATACACCATTTACTACATATACCCAAAACTAACACGAACCAGGTCTACGACACAGACGGCAACTTCCTCCAACGCCTCGACACAATCGAGATGCGCTCTCTACTACCCCAGTTCATTGACCGGGTAAGCAAACGCTTCGAACCAGGCCCACCAGACACAGAGTCAGAGACCGAGACAACCCGTCCCAGCCTAGTAGATTTAGGCTGCGGCACCGGCCGCAACACAATCCAACTCCTCTCCGCACTAAGCACAGCCAACAAAGCCACCTCCTTCTCCGTAATCGGACTGGATGCCTCGCGGGGGATGTTAGATGTAGCGCGGACGGCGACACGCGAGTATGCAGCGAAAAGCGAAAGGCAGACGCACGTTGAGCTGGGTATCCTTGATCTCCTCCAACCCGAGCTATCAAAGACGCAGCTTCCGTCTTCGTTGTATGCACCGGGTGCTGTGGGTGTGATATCTACGCTGGTGCTGGAACATATTCCGCTTGAGCGTTTTTTTGTGGCTGCGGCGGGGATTATGAGGTCCGGTGCGTATTTGCTTGTGACGAATATGCATGCTGAGATGGGGATGCGGAGTCAGGCAGGGTTTACGGATGAGCGGGGAGTTAAGGTTCGGCCTACTAGTTATTGTCATGCTGTTCCTAATGTTTTGGATGCGGCTAGGGAGGCTGGGTTTGAGGTTAAGGAGGTTGTTGGTGCGGGTGCGGATGGGGTGGTTGTTAGGGGGGTTGACGAGCAGTTGGGGGATGTTTTGGGGACGAGGGCGAAGAAGTGGGTTGGGGTTAGGGTTTGGTTTGGGGCTTGTTTTGTGAAGAGGGGTTGAGGGTTGAGATGGAGAGGTCAATCAGGAGATATATTATTTTATCTAAACAATGAGTCCGTATCCAACGCCATGGGTTGTTGTTATACATTTAGAAAAATTTCAGTAGTCTGTCGCGGTGTTGTACAAGGTTGGGATGCTCTTTGAGCAGTTGTCCCAGCCGGTTCCGTTTCCAGCCTAGGGTATCGTCCAGGATGAGTTGCGTGTAGGCGAAGACGCTGGCATCGAAGAGGCCTGGGTTTGGCCGGCCGAAGAAGTGCTCGTCCTCGCCGAGCAAGGTGGATAGCGCCTCGAATGCGCCACCCGCATCGCCTTCCAGGGCAGCGGCGTCGATGTAGCGGGATGTCTTGAGGAGCTCATCACGGGCGGCCTGTTGGAGCTGGTAGCTTAGAGCGGCGCGTACGACCGAGTTCGAGGTTGTGGGATTCACATAGAGTCGGCGTGCGACGGCGTCGAAGTTCTCACTGTCAAGGTAAAGCATGTATAACTAGACACTTCGGTCAGCTCCTTCGAGTCTAGGGGTTATTTCTGATGGAACCATTAACATACCCAAGCGCTGCGTATACGGTTGTCCAAAAGGGAGGCATAAACCTCGAACCGCAAGTTCAATTGTTGTTCTTCCTCGCAGTGAACTTGTTCAATGGCCCACTTTTGGATCTTGTGTGAAGGGATCGGATTCGAGGTGTCTGCAGGCAGCGAGGGTCGGAGGAAAGGCAGGGAGCCATTTGGCGATGCATGGTTGTTGGACGAGGTGATCTCAAAGTCAATCCCGACGAATTTCAAGTATGCCTAGAGCGAGGTCGATCAGTATGGTTCCGACAGGGACGGCTACGCGCGTCGTTGCATGCGAGTATAGATGGCACGAACCTGCCATTTGAGACATTGAGGATTGAATGAGGGTCGGCCATGTCGTGCACCAGATGCGTCGGCGAACACGTACAGCTGGTTGACATTGTCGTGCGGTCGAAGGCGTTGAGGGATCTCGTTGGCGGGATAGGTAGTCAAGGGGAACTTGTCGAAGAGGCGCTTGAGGGGAGCGGGGATTGTAAAGAAAGGACTGGCACTGGACTCTTCTGGAGGGCTATCGGGGCTTTTGGGTGGCATAGTGGTGGTTTGCAGCTTTCCAGAGTCGCCAAAGTCCAAAAGTGTCCCGAGTGCCGTCATCGAAACAATTCCGACGCGCCAAGCCCGAACAGGAAGGTATTGCCTTACCTAATATTGGCCAGGTACTGTCCTCCCCGCACCTCTTTTCCCGCCGTTTTCCTGTCTTTACTTGGGAATAACCTGAACTTTGCGATCTATGGACGATTCGGATCATATGGATTCGATATCTTAGTGTTTATTCTATATCTAGTGGTGTTGGTATTGATCATATCAGTCCCGATCTCTTCCGCTTCAACGTTGAAGAAATCACAACCTCCACTTCGCTCCGTCTCGACTCCACCTTTCACTCTGATCTGCTCTCGCGAACGACAATTTGACAATACCGGCATACATATGGCTTAGTTTGTCGCTAAATACGAGGCGTCTGACGGTCCTAGCGGAAACGGGCGATTGCATGCGCGGGGTATCGACTAGTCGTTGGGGTTTTGCGACACACGGTTGCGATATTACGAATCAAATCTTGCGTCCCACCTTGACTTCGACGGAATCATACAAAGCTCTTCGCTAAAATGCCTCTCGATGAAGAAGGTGCCAAGTGGTCTTGGTAGGAATATATCGTATATTATCAATGAAACCGGGCTAAACAGTTACACCAGTGAACCATGCATTCGAGGTCACCGATCGTCAAAATGCCAGCACTTTGACAGACTCATGATGAAGGTCCCTAAAGCCGGGCGTCCTCTTGCAAAATGTCCCCACCCGAAAGGAACTTGCAGTTGCCAGAAGACATATGCCGTGATGGTCCGCATTCCGAAAGGTAGAGATATCCTTGTCACCAAACTACCACACTTGTGTTTGCGTTGTACTGACTTTTCCCAGGCTCATCATGCTTATGTCGTCCACTCTATAAAGTTCCCATGGATGCCAATGAACCAACTCAGTCTCCCCCATCCTCCATGGTTTCCACATCATCACCAGCTCCGGGCAAGGTCCAAAAGTCTGGAAGAAGACAAAGTACTATGCAAGCAGCACCTGAAAACATAGCTCGGGCATTAGAAAATATGCCAGACAAGGTAAAGCTCGAGGATGGAACGTCGAACTTGCCTTCGGACTTCTCTTCACAGCTCGGGTTAGATGGTTCACGCATCTCTCCCCCTGCGTCTACACAAAACCAAAAGACTCCATCGTCAACAGAAACTACCAGGCAAGGCTCACAGTCTCCTCAAGTATCAAGCTGCTGCTCTCAAAACCAAAAGCCGAAGGCACCCACTCCGACCCCAGCTCCTGCTGCGGTTGCTTCTCCGGCTCAGAATGGTGGATCTTGCTGCGGAGTGTCTCGCCCTCCAACGACAAATCAAGCTGTGTACCCAGAGGCCGACCAGCAGCAATTCCAACAACCTATTGCTTGGGATGATCAGAGTTACATGCAATTCCCCATGCCCCAAATGTCCTCATGGCAGAATTCCTCGATTCCCACGCATGGAGACTACATGCATTCCGCCATGCATCAACCACATCCCCAACACCCAAGCCTCCATAATGGGTACATGGGAATGATGCTCCCTCACTCTCAGCCCCAAATGCCCCAAATAGGGGTGTCACTCGGTGTGACTTCGCCGCCGTCCATGGCATACTCCAACCCGATGAATGGTCTTGGAATCACGCAGCCCTCTATGGGTCCGTACATGCCCAGCAACCTTGAGCCTTCCTACAATGCCCCACCAGGTGGCGACTCTTGTAACGACTGTAGCTGTGGAGAAGATTGCCAGTGTCTTGGCTGCGCTGCTCACCCATTCAATACCACAACACGGAAACATGTCCAAGAGATGGGTGCCATGATCAGCTCCAATGGCGATGACAAGAATCCGGAAGTCATCAACCCTTACCAAGCCTCACCCTACCAGGGAGGCACACCTTCGACCCCATTCCCTTACCTCATGCAAAGCACTCCTTCAATGGACCATGGCTTCCAGCCGATTCCATTTGATAGCTACTCGGATCCAAATTCCACCCTACCCAGCGGTTACTCCTCTCCTCTGTCGGCAAATCACCACCTGAACCAGCAGTTGATGCATCCTTCGGAGTATTACACCCTGGAATACCCAGTCGGGCTACCAAGCGCCTGTTCTGACATGACGGGTAGCTGCCAATGCGGTAGTGACTGCAGCTGTGTCGGCTGTCTCACACACAGCGGCCACAACGGTCTTTCTTTGGACGTCCCAATCCCCGACCATCCCATTGCCAACACAGCGGATAAGCCAACCCAAGCTTCGCGCCATGTTCCCCATACAAATTCCGCTACGTCTCAAACTTCGCGGATCCCAGTACTAGACAATGTGTCTGTCCCCTGCCTGAGTCCCCGCACACTGGAGACTTCCATGATCTAGATGATCCACGGCTTGATGATTTCTTACCATTTTCTTTCTCCCCTCAATTTTTTCCCCGCGCCGTTTTTGATTTTGCATGATTTATGATCTCCTATGATACCCTATCTAGAATCTCTGCTCTAGACGGCCACAGTAATAGATTGCCTGTTTGAATGCAATTGTTCCCACTATCCTGGTTATCGTTCTTGTTATTGCCTTTTGTAGTGTCTTGTGCATCCTTGCTTTCAACGCTCGTAATCCACCTAGAACCAGAGAGGGAGGGCGGCGTGTATTGGCGTAGAAGCCAGAGACACCCGGGTGCCCCGGGACCACTTTTGCTTACCCTAAAAACCCTAACAAACTGGGACATCATTTTGTTTGTATGTTCCAATCTTCATACGTTGAAATTAATATGATGATCATCAATGCATTGGGGGATATCATAATTCTTAAGCAAAAGATAGTATACAGATAAAAGACAGTTTCCCACAGAACCCCAATCAACCCTTATTCCACTTTCCGAACTTCACATAGTCATCATAGAGCGACTTGAACACCGCACGACCAGAGACATCCAGCGCAGCGTTAAGCGCACGCATAGACTCACGCGACATGACATCCAGAGCCGCATACAGACCAGGCAAGATAGCAGCCTTGACATCCGGGGACAGCGACCCACGCAGCGAGCACTGCGCATACTCCATAACAACATACTGCAAGTACTGGCCAGCAATACGCTTCGCCTTCTTCGTCTGATCAGTCAGTGCCTCGCGGGATGCACCAGGCTGGGGACGTAAGACCGCCGAGACGGTAGGGTCGCACAGCGAGGTGAGCAGACGGGTGTAGTAGGTAGCGTGCGAGGCGTCGAGCGGGGCGAGCCAGAAGGGCTGCGAGAGGGTGGGCTGGAAGCGGGAGCGGCCGCGTTTGCGGGACCGCGCGAAGAGACAGCCCAACAGGCGCTGCATGGCGTTTACCACTAGGTGGAAGCGGCCGCCGACCTTGAGGCGTTGCAGGCTGAGTACGACGCCCATTAGTCGGCACAGGCGGGTGTAGATGGTTGGTGCGTAGGCGGGGGAGATCTGGGGGCCGATTTTGGAGGAGGCGCTCGCGATCGCGCTGAGGATGCTGTCGATGTTGCATTGGGTGAGGCTGCGGGTGTGGCTGCGGAGGAGGAGGTCCAGGCATTCGGAGGCGAAGCAGAATTGGTCGATGCTTGTGCTTTGGATGATGGCTTCGGCGAGGGACGTGCAGAGGAGGGAGATCTCGCGTGCTGTGGCGCTCTCTTTGTCTTCGACGGGAGGGAGCGAGGAAACAGCGAGATAGAGTACGAGCAGTCTGTAGCTGGCGTTTTCGCCAATCAAGCCAAGTCCGCGGACTTCGCAGATCGTTTGGGTGATTTTTTCCTCGGTCATGGAGCGGAAGCGTTCGGTGGTGGTCCGGATGAAGAGCTGCTGGTCCTCGGCATAGAGAGATTCAAGGGCAAGAGTCTCGGCGCATTGGAGGACTGGCTGAGCGATGTTCTCCTCGGGTCCCTTGCTGGCAAGAAGACGTCGTCGGATTAATCGAGACGGTTCCGAATCAACGGACATTTCCATGTAATTGTCAATCTTGGAAAGGAACTTCTCCACTTCGACGTTGTTGGTGGCTAGATCTTCGAAATCCTCTAGAGCATCGATGGTCTTAATAAGGGTAATTGTCTCCTCCATCTTCTGCTTCCTGCACTGGTCTTTGACATGTTTCATGTCAGCCAACACGAAGTCGAACACCTTCTGGCGACAAGCGGCAAGTTCCTTCTCCGAAAAGGCTGTCTGCAGCTGCTTGCGGTGAACCCAGAGCTCTGACAAGGTCAACCTCAGAAGGTAACAGGCCATGGAATCACGATCCACCTGCTTCATTTTAGCGGTTTGCTTCGATGCCCGGGCGAAGAGTTTCTTGAACATCTTGTTCCGGTCATCCTCAGACGAAACCAGGAGCTTGGCCGATATCGCGCGGTGCAGGCTTCGGAATGCTTTCATAATCTGGAGGTCGAGGTCGGTACCCTCCAATGGTACGGCTCGAGCAGCAGTCCAGATGGGCTCCCAGTCACTGGTCAGTGTGGCGTCACATTTAGGCATGGCAGCCAATTTAGCCATCATCGTAATAATTCCGATCGTGACATCGGCGGAACTGTCCTGTTCAAGCAGAACATTTTGCAACTTGTTCAAAATGATAGTTCTCAGCCCCCGAGTGATTAACGGGGCCGGAACCCTCTGCAAGCTCTCGACAAGCAGTTTGCGATTGGCGGAGTCTTGCTCGATGCTCTCGTTGAGGAGAAGGCAAAGATCGGAGACAATGAAGGGAGCGTTAAGCATATATTCATGGCAGACCACGCTCGCCCACGCTTGGAGGAACTTCGCTTCTTCTGCAACAATTTCCAAGGGCAATGACGAAGAATTGTATTGAGTAGCTGCCAGGGACAGAATATGACGAAACAGACGGGATCGATCGTCAGAAGAGATAAGAGCCCAGACTTCCGGAACTCTGACAAGGGCCAGGAAGTAAGCTAAGCCAAGAGTTGTTTGGGAATCCACAGTATCTGTGCGGCCATTCCAGGGTGCCTTCATCGACTTTTTGGCATCCTTGGTTGAGATGGAAGTGATGAGGTCTGTGACATCCTTGGTGGCTTTATCAAATGAGCCTCGCTGCTCATCACTAGTGTGTGCCTTGGTTGCAGCAATCAAAAACCGGTAAGCCTCCCACGATTCCAGAGGAGCGAGTTGAGATTTGGTCAGGTCCTTGTGGTTGCGGCGAACAGTCTTGGCGGCGACTTCTACCAATGGCATGAGTGCACTTGCCATGGTATTATCGGCTGACTGTAGGGTGTTCTCTAGGAAATTCCGAACCAACCGCCACAGACGCCATCGCCAGTGCAGAGCCTGCTTCGACGACAGAGTAGAAGTTAGGGTTTCCAGGAGAGATGTCAAGGTCTTTTCCGATTCTGGGAATGTCGAGACTCGGCCACGGAAGCTTGCCTCGACAATAACAAATTTGGCATAAGACTGAGGAGTTTCAGCAACCTTGCCATTTTCAGCTCGCGTCTCGCTAGCAGCGGTACGCATCTGGGCAGCAATGTGCGTCTCAGTGAGGGAAGTTCGCATCAGCTCCGAGTAAGCGTCCGCTAACTCATCATCTTCCCACACTGAGAACAGACCCAAACTGCTGTTATCTTGGCGAGCCTCCTCCACAATAACAAGTTGGTTGTGCCACAGTTCCATGAAGCTAGGCAGGTCTCTTGCGGCAGCGAAACCTCGCAGCAACGGCAGCACAACCTTGCTCTTGATTATTTCGTAGTCCCTCCGTTTGCGAGAACCACTTTCGCGCCACTGTAATAGAACCTTGTCGAGCAATGCATCAAGAAGTTTACGCGAATCGCGCAAGCCGGAGTTTGGCAGGAAAATATCAACACCAAGACTGATAAACAGAGCGGTCACATTCCACTGAACCTTCTCAAGGCCTTGTTCGAAAATACCGGTGTAATTGGCATGCGCTAGAATGGTGTGAAGAGAAAGACCGACCTTTCGGTCGAGGGCTACCAGGAGGAGGTGCTCCAATACCGAGATAAACTTGGAAGAAAATGTAGCGAAGTCTTCCTCCTTTGCAGTAGAGAACGCTAGCTCTGCAACAGCGACGAACAAAGTCTCCAACCACGGGGCTTCATGTGTCTGCCTCCGGAACACATCTCTAGGAACAGCACGCACGGCGTTGTCAAAAAGCTCAGGAAGAAGCTCCACTGATCGCCAGGGATGCATACAAGCCTCATTGCTTGCTTTGTTTTCTTTGGCCACAGCAAACTCGCGAATGATCGGTCTGAAAGTATCAGTCACTGGTTTGACCGAGCTCCAGTCGGGCTCATCCTGAGAATAATCGATGCCAGAGCCTCCACGCTCAAAGAATGCTGCACGAGCGGGAAGTAAGACATGAAGGGCAATAATGCGTTCAATCGCATGCAGAAGATTGGCTCGCTCGTCGGTGTCAAGTTTGGCGGACCGGAGACAGATCTGGAGCCTAAGCGCGTGGGCGAAACAATGTCTCGCGAAAAATTCATTGCTGGACTTGTTGTCCATATCATCTTCACGGTAAGACCTCGATTCCCACAATTCCACCGCCGCGGGACACACATACAGCAAGTGCTGAAGATCGGTTGTTTTCCCCTCATGCGAGAACTGCTTGGCAGCCACGGCGGCTACCCGGAATGCTCGACCCAGCAGCATGGCGACGGCCTCGGGCTCACCCCTCAGCGCAAGCTTCAAATGAGAGTTTGCCACCCCATCAGTGCCTAGTGTGCGGTGCGCGAGTGTCACAA
Organism: Penicillium samsonianum; assembly: GCF_028829775.1. Classification (NCBI taxonomy): domain Eukaryota; kingdom Fungi; phylum Ascomycota; class Eurotiomycetes; order Eurotiales; family Aspergillaceae; genus Penicillium; species Penicillium samsonianum. The sequence goes on along the minus strand of NW_026643260.1, from coordinate 3,275,052 downwards.
ATCCGTGTAGACAATCCAAGGCGCGGATGAAGGCGAGGAAGCATGCTGCGGGGTTCTGACGCTGCTCGTCCACGTCCACATCCATGGCGTCTGCATCATTCTCAGTTGTCATTCTCTTGCGTTTTTTCCCTTGGTTTCCTCGGCGATCATCGTGTGTCGAGGATCCAGACAGTGTATGACTGGACTCGGAGTCAGAACTGAGGGTTGTAAGCCCGTTCCCCAGACCAGAAAAGATATCGGCCTCCAGATCTTCGAGGGTATCACATAGAATCGATAAGAATTTCTGATCTTTAAGAATAGCAGCAAGGTTCTTCGGCGAAATCAGGTCGATGAGCTGTCGTAATAAAAGGAACGAAGCCGCGTCCACTCTGTAGTTCTTCCCACTTCTCAGTTTCTTCAAAAGCCATCGCAGAACCCATTCCTCCTTCGGGGTAGCGTTTGTTTGAATCCGAACATCTCGGTGAACTTCCGGGTGGCTTTCACATAGTGTCAAATCCACACCGATAATCTGTGCCGCTTCGTGAATCTGGGTTGTTGGGCTGGCGGTGCCCTTCTCAAGGCGGAGGAGCGCCTCTTGCGATGAGCGCGGACGCTGTAGAATCGCAACACATTAGATCCCGGGAAAAAGACATGCAGTATTCCAAGATAGCATTTGACTTACCTCCGCAATCAACGGCATCTCAAAAAAAGCAAATTATTCGAGGGAGTGGGTGGTTATTTGTCGAGGGGAAAAAAAAAGAGAGACCAAGAAGAAAAACCGCGGATTGCTCCGACCGCCTTTGGCCGAATCGACTCGGTCCGCTGAACCTCCCAAACTCCTTGCACTCCACACGCCTTCACCTCTATAAATTCCACATAATTGCACCTGGTTCGTGTTTTGCCCTCGGAAATAGCTCCGGTTGAATTGATGCTTACTTCTGCATAGATTTATCGCAATGGCTGAATCCAGTGAATCCGGGCCGATCGCGCGGGCCACCAAGCCCGTCAGCGAGGCTTTGCTTAACGAGAAGGTATGAGCTAGCTGGGATCCTCAAATGAGAGAGATCGCAATATAGAATCATATCATTGATATATATGACGATTGTCTCGGCCTGGAAGCAAACATGGGAGAACCCGTTGGCTAACCTTCAACGTCATATCATTAGTGGGACCGCGCCATCTCCTCTGTGCTCATCAAGTCCTCCCTCGGTCTGTCTTTCGGTGTTGTCTTCTCGGTGCTCCTCTTCAAGCGGAGAGCTTGGCCCGCGTGGGTTGGTCTCGGCTTTGGTGCCGGACGTGCCTGGGAAGAAGCTGATGGTACGTTCATATCTATATTTCATTTGGTTCGGCCTTTGGAGGCACTTTTGGTGAAGTTGGAGCTCCGGGTCACTATGAGATAAGCTCGCTTGAGCTTGGGCAGAGGCTACTTGCTGTAATTTTTTTCAGCATCGAGCTTCGCAGGCCCCTCCACAGTGGCCCGACTATCCGCTTTTCCCCGAGCCTGCCTATCTCCAAGATCCAACAATGACTGAGCTAACTTGTACTTAGCCTCCTTCCGCCGTGGTGATTCCCCTATCAGAGATGCGCTGCGCCGCTAAAGAATGGCTTCCAAGTGTGTACGATACATTGTACAGAAGGCAAGAGGCCATCAATGAATGGTTGTCTTCGGCCTAGAGAAGAATTGGTATACCGGTTCACCAAACACCCATCAACACCGAACGAGGTGTTTCCTTGAGTTTTCTTCCCCGACTTTTAAATTAAGAAACATGATTTGAGTTTAAGAGATGTCCTGGCACTTGACTTCCAACACACCTGCCTTCAGTAATTTCATATTTTGGTTCTATATGAGAACGAAGACACAATTCGATGCAATAACATTCTTGTAAACGGCGGACTTGTCAATTGCCTTTTTAAGTTAATATATGATTGTTGGTGGGTTCACAGGATGCTACATCGATTTGAAATAAAGCTAGGCTCTGTCCTTCTTTCTTTCCGCTACCACTTCCTCCAAGCCAGCTGTCACCTCGACGTAGACAGCTCTCGGCACTGGCAGACATATATGACCCGGTATAGGCCAGACGGGTATGGGCCAGAGCGGATGAGGAAGATCAATATCTGCACCGGCATCGATGAGCAATTGGACGATCGTCGAATGACCCATCTCCATCGCCAATTGTACAACTCTTCCACAGGAGAAGTTGGCAGGTATCCTCGAGTCTCTGCTTTTATACGCACCGAAAGGGGGGCGCGTGGGGCGGCCGCCTAGATCGTGATATGCAACATTGGTATCAGCGCCATGTTCAATCAGCAATGCCACTAGAGCTGCGTTGCCTAATCTAGTAGCCCGGACGAGGGGAGGCGTGATATCTTCCGATTCCAACTCTCTATCCATCTGAGAGTCGTGATCACGAAAGATCGGCTCAGGTGGACGAGGCCGATCCGATTCCTCAAAATCACAGCTGACGCCGTGCGCAAGAAGGATGTTAGCGATTGTGGTGTCTTGTTGCTCCACCGCGAGAGCAAGGGCTCTAGTACAGGAGATTCGGTTTGTTCTCAGCACAAGAACCTCAACCATGTTCTGGTGTTTGTTTTTCACTGCCTTAAACAGGGCTGGTCCATGTTCCTGGAAGATAGTGTAGTTCGCGTCAGCGCCGTTATCCAGGAATATATTGACCAGATCGAGTCTTTCGTGCTCAACGGCCCATTCCAATGGTGTAAGCTCTATTTCATCCCGAGTATTCAGTATAATGTCTAGATCGCAGGGCGTTTGGTCGTAATTGAGAATGCGGACATTCAGATCCATGCCGTAACTGAGGATGTGAGAGAAGACATGCTTGCTGTGTCCGGCTTCCAATGCAGCTGCGAGTGCTTCCTTTTTCTGTTTCTCACTAGGAGGTCCAATCACCGGTGGACAAATTGAGCTCGGGGAGGCAATTTCAGGCTTAGTCGAGTCCGTTTTGTCAGTGAAAAGATTCTTGATAAAATGTAATTCTTGGGCTGTCAGTTCCTGTGACTCCAATACATCATCATCCCCAGGATTGAGTGAGACCTTCTTGCTCGCGGCGTTGCTTTTGTCATTGACCCGCCCAACTGATAGCCACCATGTAGGCATATCAGCTTGTAGGTGTTCGTATACCACTCCATCGCGTACTTTTCGCTCTCTGACGGCTCTGAAGGACTGGTATGTATAAGGATCACGCCAGAAGACCACTGAGGCGTCATGGGGCTTGAAGGGAGTTGCAGACTTCCGCTGGAGGCATTCATGCCACTTTACATCGTGGAAGAACGCGTGGGCTTTCACTTCGGTGGCTCCATTTGTACCTAATCGTTGGGTGGGAATTTTCGCAAGGAGCTTGGTTAAGATGTCTTTCGCGGTTGATGGTAGGCTCTCAGGGAGCTCTAGGTCTTGGCCAATGATTCTGTGGCGCCGCTCGCCGTCGTCCTTATGGCAGAAAGGGGGTATGCCCGTCAACATCTCATAGAGAATGAGGCCCAGAGCCCACCAATCTACTACCCGGGAAGCCCTATGGTCGTTGAGTACTTCGGGGGCTGGATACTCAGCCGTACCAGGCAAAATGAGATCAACATCTCCCATATTCTCCGATATCAACGCAAAAAGACCAGGCTTGCAAAGACTGATATGTCCAGATGAATCCAGAAGAATATTTTCTGGCTTCAGGGAACTGAGAATGATGTGCTTGTCATGCAGGTATTCCAGTATGCAAACTAGCTCCGCAGCGTAAAATTTGGCTTTGTTGGTATCAAACCGCCGCGCCTTTTGCAAATGATCAAAGAGGTACCCGCCACTACCCAACGGCGAAAGGAGTTTTAACAGTCTCTCGGATTTGAAAGCGAAATTGAGCGGTGCGATGAACGGGTGTTGAATGGTAGAGCAAAGGCCAAGGCTGGGTGCGAGCTTAATATCAGATCTAGAGATATCAGCGTCGTAGGCGTAATTATCAATGGCCGTCATGCCGTAGTTTTGACCCGTGTCCTTTTCAACATTGACAAGATCACGATCACCGCGGACCCTCCACTCATCCCACGTCTCCAAAGGCGAGTCCTCCTTCTGCGTGTAGGATATCTTGATTGTCACTTTCCCCGTGCCATTTTGGACATCCAAGTCTTGCCAATTCGAAGTTTCTAGGAACGGGTTCAATTTGATCAGACCAAGGGGCACGGGTGTGTTTTCCTGTCTTCCCGACGCATCAGGCTTCATGTCCTCGATGAACATTGAAATTGTCAATTCGGATGACGGAGATGCGGAGACGTGAAACTTGAACGGCCGGTACACTGATGCCCATGCGACCACGCCCTCAGTGGTGATGGCCATCGCCTCTGTTGACAGCTGGAACCCTTCATATTCGGCGATGGCGTATGCCCGCCATCGCTCGTCCACTTCCGGACCAGTCACATTTACACCGTGTAGGTCTAGGTCGTCTGGTAGACTCAGGCGATAGGCCAGATCGAGCGTAACAGTCAATATTCCAGGCCCAGACGGGCTGGGTGGTTGTAATGGGATGGTGGTCTCGGATTGGGTCTGGTCACCCGTACCATCATTTTCACTTTTGTTGAGGATTTCGGACATTGTTTTATTCTATTCATGAAGAGGGGGAGTGGACAACGCAGAGTAACAAACAGGGGTTAATAAATAGGAGCCTTGGCACGCGATGTGACCTCACCACGTAGAGCTAGCGAAAATTAGGGCTTTCGAAACCCGAGAAGAAAATTATACATGTAAATCTTGTGGAAAACTCATTGCTTGAAGATTCAGGCCCTCTCGATCAGTGAGCCCGGATTGTACAAATTGTTTCGTAAGGAAAAAGAAGAAAAAAGCTATAGCAGAATACTATCCAAAACCACTTTACTGACTGACCCCTTGATCGCTAAGAGGTTGTCATCGTGGTGGTACTGACAGTTCCCCATCTCATCGGCACATATGTATGAACTGATGTCCTAGACTGCGTATTAAGAGTCTCATAGAAACCCTGGAACTCTTGCAGCTGATCGTCCGTCCATGACGGGAAGACAGGAAGGGACGGAATCTTCCCGGTGCCTCGCGAATCTAGTATTGTCCAATCGCCCTCTTCATTATTTTCTGCCTCAATGTCCAAGTCACCACCGACGGATCGCCTTTTCTGGCCAGTACCTGATGGGCCGCACGAAATCTTTGGTCCACCGGCCGAGACGATTGCGCGCTCCACGCAGCCAGCTTTCATGAAGAAAGGCAAGTTGAAATACACAGACGCATAGCTATCTGAGGTCCCCTTGTGCCAATCCCAGCCCGTCATGACTCCGCACCCACCTTCCTCGTGCTTGAGTGAGGCGCCGTTGTCTGATATCCAACCGTCGATATTGTATACTTCAAATGTCCAATAGGCGACGCTGTCCCAGAACTGGCAATCCGCCATTGGCGTGGGAGTGGATTTTGCTGTTGTTGTTGTTGTCTTCTTAGTAGTTGTTGTTGACGTGGTGGTGCTGGTAGTGGTGGTAATTAGGCCCCACTCGGAGCTGAGGCGAGACATGACTTCAGAATCGAGGGATGACAGTGCTGCCGCATCGAGGAACGTTCTCGGGAAGTTGTCGTCTCCCTCTCCCATGGAGCCAAACACAATTGTATATTCCGCACCCTCATTATCAGGGTCCTCGTCATCATCATTATCGTTGTCATTACCTCCTCTGCTACTACCAGAAGAGCCAAATACCCCTGGGGGACAGAAGGGGCAGTCAGGATTGCAGAAAGGAGAACCTAGATGTGAATCTCGTTAGCTGCTGGGTGATATACACGTAAAGAGTAACAATGGCAAAGAAAGGTATCGACTCACAATCAACGCCGCATCCATTACAGCCCGCTGTGGCCGTAGGGGCAGGTGGCGTTCCAGATGTATAGGAGGGTGTCTTGGAAAATACAGGGTCCGTTGACCCTGGTTTGGGAGACGTCGTGGGGTGCGGATTTGGTGTGACAGTGATAGGCTTCGGGAGCAAGGTTGTCCCGCCGCTGATGGAGGTAGTTCCACCCAAGGTTCTCGTTTCCACCGGAGGGGAGTAGGTTGAGGAGCCCCAGGTAATGGGGTCCGAGGAAATCGTTGTAGTCGCGGTGGCCCCAATTATAGTGGTGGTGCCGCTAATCACACTGAAGAGGACGAGTTGACTTATTAATAGGAACTTGATCCCAAGGGCACCCCGAGGGCATTGCAGTGCATGTACTTACGGGGTAATGATAATGGTGAACGGTGGTGGCCGAACTGAGCTTGTCAAGATGATAGGAATGGGGCCACCTGTTGAGGTGGAGCTTGAACCTGAGCCGGAGGCGGAGTTGGTAGGAATGGAAACACCCCATACATTAATGGCCGTAGTAGTCACTGAGATGCGCCTCATTGATGAGCTGTACACCCAATGATGGAAAAGAGGGTTAAGGATAGAGGGAGTACTCACAAGGAGGGATTTCAATCACTGTCAGCCACGATTGAACCACGTACGCCGGATATGTCGAGGTTAAGCCATTGGAAAGGGTGCTTGTGCGAGTTGTAAGACTGGAGTACGTAACGCTAGTTGTCCACGGAGGGAAAGTGATGGTTGTGGGAGTTGATAGAGGCATGGGGGGCCAAATGAGTGATGCACCCGGAGGAGCAGTCACCACAGGTGTCGCTGCGTTCCAGATATCAGGATTGACATAGATGGTTTCGGTGGATGAACTGCTGTTTGAACTGCTTCCACTTCCGCCGCCATTTTCGGACTGTAGATCCACTGCCCAGTCTGCAATGCCAAGGAAATTAAGCCCTGGGTAGAGTGCTTTGCGGGTTGCCTTGTTCTCTTCGTCCATGTAAGCAACCCACTGTGTATCGTTAAAGACGAGAATGTTGGAATATGAGGCTTTGTCGAAGAGCTTCTGGGCCGTGGGATTTCGGCTAATGATCTCACGGATCTCATAGTCGGAGATGTAGCCAGAGGTATTGGTGCAGCGGCCCGGGTACGCACCTGAATCAGGGCCTGTGTAGGTGCATTGCTCGGTCGTACAGCCCGGGGTGGTCATTTGGAATGAGCGACCATAGCTGCTGACGCCGACGACGATCATGTTGGAAGGCACACCAGCCTTCGTGATCATGGAAAGTGAATTGATCGTCTCGGTAAGGTTGACGTGAGAACGTAGACAGTTGCCGTGTCCCTGGTCATAGGAGGGACATCCTGGGGTTGCGTACTTGTTCACATAGTCCCACTGACCATGCAAATCGTAGGTCATGTACACCAAGTAGTCGACAACGAGGCTGAGAGCCTGGATAGGAAAGTACTGGAGGTACCAGAACGATGCGGGTGCGGTGACCGAGACAGTCTTGCTAGATGGCATCTCCTGTTTGAGCTCCTTCAACAGCAGGAAAAACCCGGTGGTCTCAGCCTCAGTGCCCGCTGGAATGCCAGGGATATCTGGCTCGGCAGGGTACTCCCAGTCCCAGTCAACGCCGTCAAGGTTGTAGTCATCTAGGAACTTGATGATGTTCGTGACAAGCGTTTTGCGATTCGCTGAGGTGGACACTGCATCGCGGAAGATCTTGTATGTGCTGAGCTCAGTGGAAAACGCCCACCCACCAACAGAAACAATCTTCTTAATGCCGACCATACCCTTGAAGAGTGGCAACTGATCAGCAACTTCATCGGTATTGATAGAGAAGTCTTCGTTTAGTGTAATGAAGGAGTAATGAATGTGTGTATAGACCGATGTGTCAATGGTGTTGACAGACATGCGTAGACAGGTGCGTTTCCAGTTGAAGGCTTCGAAATAAGCAATGTTGTAGGTTTCCCCGGGAGCGCTGGACGTTACAATGTTCGTCCCACAGTTGGAGATGCACCCGTTCTTGCCCGGGGCAGCCGTTCCTGGAGCTCCTGTGGACGAGTTTGAAGGAGTGCAGAAGTCTCCTGTCGTTCCACATTGGCCCCAGACATTGCAGCATGCGTTTAATGGGCACTCGTTCAAGGTGTTCAAGTCCGTCCCTGGGGGTGCCTTTGCCGTATCATTGACCTGCGGTCCACAAACAGCATTTGCAATGGTGGCCGGCATAGGCGGGTAGCCAGTGCTGAGACAGATGTTGTAATCAGCAAAAAGTTTCTCACAGCCATTCCAGCCCCAGGTCTCTTTGTTGAAAGACTCGATTTTGGCATTGGTGAGGTCGTTAGCCGCCGCAAGCGATGCGCAGGAGTCGCCTGTCTGCACGAGATACGAGTAACAATAGCCATCTGCGCTGGGCTTTGGTGTAAAGTCTGGCAGAGTACCGGCGTTACAGCAAACATGTTTACCTGGGGTCAAGCCCGAGCATAGACTTGGGTCGGAATTGTATTTTGTGAACTGTGCCGCTGTGATACCGCACTCGGTCGCCAGTGAGGAACACGAGTCTCCGGAGAATACTTGAATAGTGCGGCACTCAGTAGCACGACTTAAAGTGGCCTTGGTCGAGTTGCCTGTGATTGTGATCTTACTTACAGAAGCAGCAAGATAGGTCACTGTTTCCCAGTCAGAGGCAGCAATTCCCCTCTCTGTCGAAACACAGGTGCCGTTCTTGGAGGCCTGCAATCCACGCTGGACAGCACCCAATTTGCCCTTGGTATTGATCAGAACACTCAATGAGTATCTAGCCGAGGAATTGCTGCACAATTCAACTGACAAACTCTCCGCAACGCTGCCGTCGCGTTTGACTTGTGCGCTGAGCTTCTCGAGAACAGTACCGAGCACACCCTGCCCAGCAAGTCCCGAACCAGCGTAAACGCCCACAACCACATCACCAGAATAGAAATACTTAATGTTCTCGTTGCAGCCGGCATCAGACAGTATTGCAAATGCCTGTAGTTGCTCCAGAGCAAAGGCGACATCAGCGACATGCTGTGGAGAAGAAACACCCGAAGATGTTAGCTGCAAGGAAGATGTCCTTTGGGTCTGCTCCGCTCCTTTGAGGGCGCAGGTGGCAGAAGAATTATTACTTGGCACAGAGCTTGAGAAGTTTGCGTAGTCCGCGGTACACGCAGAAATGGCAACATGCGACTTCTGGGTGTCGATAGGGTTGGCCAACGCAAAGTCCAGGAGCATGGGCCGATTACACGCCCTATCAAGACGGCTGAGGCTGCCATATACGAACCAGGAGCTGGTGTTGATACCCCCACTGCTACACCCCCCAGGGCAGACATCTCTACCCTGATGATGTAGTCGCTTGGTGTAGCTCCCGGCAAGGATAGCCTCTTGTGCACTTGCAAGATCTGTTGGTCTGCCAGTAGCAGTTCCAGACACCGTATTGACAGAAAGGGACGCTAGGAGGGCGTTGGCCGCCTCGTTGGCATTTGCCAGAGTAGCCGAGGATGCCCAGACGACTGCTAGTGGAATGGCAGTTGCCAGCGACGGTAGTCTCATCTTGATATGGCAAAGAAATGGCTTCTAAGAGAGAGAAGGCGCAGCTGCCAAAACGGTTGGAGACAGAGACTGAGAAGGGGACCTCTGCCACGAGCCTCGAAATAAATGATTATAAAGGAGCGTTGAGCGTGATGTACCTGAGCAAAACGAGCGGGCTTTGATATACTCCTCAACCCCTATTAACTGATCCGGATCCAAGTCCAGCAATACCGGCTCTTTCGGAGGTACTACAAGGTGCATAGTGGGAAAATTACTTTATACCGCATTGAGCAGTATATTTCGGTCTTGTGAGCTGCAGTTGAGTCTGGCCCGAAAAAGCCCTGTATGTCCAACATTTGTGGATCAGTGCTGCACCAGAAATGACCAGTTGCTGCGGTATACGAGTAAGGTAGTATTGAGGCGTGCAATTAAGTGGACTACAAAGTTTGATTAATACAACCAGCAGTCTGTCATGTGCATTTCACCCAAAATATTGATGGAAATCATAGCCAACTCATCTTGGACTAGCTAAAATGTATAGGCGTTTAGTGCTTGCTACCGCCTGTCACTACAATCTGTAGAAATCTCGAGTGCCCATTTCAGTCTTCAAGGAGATTGGTTCATTCTTGAGAGTGTATTTCTATCTTCCAGATTGCACTGATTGACAACCTTGAGTATAAACCTTCTGCCAAGAAGCCGGCTCTCGGCTAGTGTCTTATTCTCTATATCACTCAAGTTAGTAGTCTTAAACTAAGAAAAGCCGGCACAATGCCCTAATCTGGAGGATGGCCTGATTGATCCTGCCTTGAACGCGGTATTTATTTAGATTATCCGAATATTTTAAAATAAGGAGCGTGGGGGCTAGGCCCAAGAACCGCCAAAAAGGTGGGATTCAACGTTGTCACCCGAAGCCACTAGTATAGATAGACTAATATGCCAAACAAGAAACAGAACAGATATTCTCCCCCTCTAGGCCATGATTAGAGACTACGGCTCTTAGTGTGGCCTAGTGGTAATATAGGCTGTATTTTTCCTACCTAATAGACTAGCACCTGGCGAGGTTGCATTGAATTGTCCGTCCAGGGGCTTAGGATTTTGCTCAATGGATTTTTTTCAATTTTCTTATTCAGTGGAAATAAACGCAGACGGGCACTACAATTCTCATTATTTGGAAATTCGACTAAATTGTAGAAACAAGCAAACAACATTCCTAGCTCTGAGAACGGTACATTTCCAGTGACCCCGTGGCTGTCATTCAACCAACGTATATAATAGTTCCATCACTAAGCCTGGGACTTGGATTATGCTACCTATTTCGGATCTACAAAAGGATTAGAAGCCTTCCTTGGAAAGCCTTCGAGGTACACGCATTGCTCTCTGCTTAGAGGTGCGGCGAAAAACAAATATGCCGCTGTTGCGAAAAAGGCATATGTCTCTGGGTTGTGGGAGTTGGCGACTCTTGTACCTTCATTTTCTTTATCGGCCGCATTTTGTATGATCGTATCCAAAGTATCTAAAGACAACCGAAGCGGTTAGTAATAAATTCAAATAGAGAAATGTCAAATACGTACAACCCTCATCCGCTGTGTTGGCGGGGTCGGTCAAATGGTAGATTTCGTGGTATAGCGTAGCGCTAACAGGCATCAATTTGTCCAATGCTTTACTCGCGTCCTTCACTCCAGCTTCGGGGTAGTTATCGGTCTCAACAGCCTTTGTGAGGGACGAGTAGGAGTGGAACCCCTTGTCGGGAGAAAAGGCCGGTGGACAAAAAAGGATGTGACCGTTGGTTTTACCAACTGCAAATTTTGCACCGTCCGCCCAAATTGGTGCAACGTGCACTGGTGCAAGGGCAGTTTTGGCGTAACGTAGCCCTCCACTTTTGGGCTTATCCGCACACAGTGAGGTTTCACCCTTAAAGTCAATATCGTAGCCGTTGAATGCGCTCATCCAGAAGGCATTGGCCTTTGGATTTCTGGAGTCACGCGGAGAAGCCTTTCCAAGGTTCAAGTACTCGGTCGGTTCCTTGGTGTCGGGGTCTCTCGCAGTGACGACGTCTTTCCCTTTATGATCCTTGACGACGGATTCGGCCCAGGGTTGATGTATGCCTGCCTCAGCGCCACAGAAGAGACGGGGCTTTTCTCCTGATACCTCGTAGTCAGTCAAGCCACCGCCAGCAAGGAATTTGGAGACGCGTGATATGTGGTCTGTTTTAATTAGCGTCAGTCATCCGAGAGAACACCGTGAGAAGTGCAGGGGGCACATTGGTGAAAGTAGGTACATACCTCCAATGGCTTTCCATAGGATCGCGTTCTTCACGTCCTTCACGTCCACGTCTTTGGTATTATGATCAACCTTGACTCCAAACCAGGTGGACCACATCAACATCAAAGGAAAATTTCCTTTTCGGGTTGCGTACGCTTCAGTTATCGCTTTATGGAGAAGAATGACCTCTGCCAACCACTCATCGAAGGTCGACTCTTTGGTAACGCAACCTCCCGGGCCGTCATAGAGGAGAAATAGATCTGTGATTTTCTTCGGGGTAGTGGCAGTGCCATCATCTCCCCCAACTCGAACCCTACGAGCGAGGGTATTGGTGGAGTTAACTTCCTTGTCACCGTGAGAAGTAACAAGCCCTAGTGGGCAGGCGTTGACGAGGACAACAAGGCAGAGTAATGGCAACAGCCCCGCGAAATACCACCGCATTCTGGAATGAGGTACACAATGAGGCTCTCACAAAGACGGCAGAGAAGTTCGAAAAATGTATTGAAAGGGACCTTGGATAAGTATCAACCTGGAAGCCTTGATGAAGTTAATCCGCGTGTCTTGCAAATTCTATAAAACAAAAGAGAAATATTAGTTGATAGCTTAGACTCTTTCCATATATTTTCCCCTCTAGGCTCAGGGGTCAATCATCTATCAATGTATTGTGCCCAAGTTCGCCATCCTATCCATGAATGAATGTAACCCGTTGTCAACCAAATCAGTATCCACTACTGTTCTATCCGTGTAAAAAGTAAACACAGAATACAAAAGCTGTACCTACCATACGGCTGTGAGGCTCCACTGAGGGTCAATCCGTATCTGCGCTTTGAAGTGGAGCAGATTCCCATTTAGAGCAAATCCCGTTGGGCTAAGCTCAATGCCTTCTACCAAGCATCCTGATCAACGCTGGTAAAATGACTTGGCAAAAACGACACCAAATATGCCGCAGAGCCAAGAAATAATGAGCTTAAGCAATGCTACATGGCGTTGTCTAGAGGTAAAATTGGCCAACTGTGGGGACTTACCGGTCCGGGCCGTAGGGCCAAGAAATATACACTAGTGGGCTTTAGCAATGCTACACGGCGTTGTCTAGAGGTGGAATTGGCCCAATGTGGAGATTTACCGGTGCGGACCGCAGAGCCAAGAAATAATGAGCTTAAGCAATGCTACACGGCGTTGTCTAGAGGTGAAATTGGCCAAATGTGGAGATTTACTGGTGCGACTAATGCAGGGGTTGTCTCAGAGTGGTTCACGCCAACCAGCTAGGGTATACCCGTGGACTAATATATTCTAAGTTGGCTAGGTGATTAAGATGAGGCTTTAATTGTTAGCGGATTAGAAATTTCGCTATATCCTTACAATGCCAGTAAATTAGTGTTCACATTGGCCCTAGAGGTATACTAGTCCGACCCCAGTTACCCTCAGTCACGAATATAGTAGAGCCTGGACCACATCCCCCAATAAATTATACTGCAAAGGAACGCTGTTCCTCTGAGAGCGGGGATTTTGGGCACATGAGAAGACTAAATTTTGCGAAGCTTCGGAAATACCGTCCCGATACAGCAGGACCCCGCTGTCAGCTGCAAGACGATAACTCCGAGGTGTCTATTAGAAAACAAAATTCGATTGAATCTTTTTAGCAATGTATTGACGGAGGAAGTCGGGGCCGATGATGTTGAGCTAGAGATTACAAACTTGAAAGCAGAGGCTGTTAGGGTTATCCTGATTGCCCGCACACTCCTATGTAGCTTTCAGTCACTCTCTTCGTGCTTCGATACTTGTCTACTACTACAACAGACCATTCTCCAAAATTATGAGGCCCCTCCAACTTTGTGCCTTTGCGCTGGGTCTTTGCTCGGTAGACGCCTATCTGGTAGCCCCTCCAGGAACACCCGCACCAGGGGCTGCGTCGGGCTGTAGCGATTGGGTGCAGGCCTCCTACGGCCTGACATGCAATATAATTCACCGCTTCTATGGAATGACTGATGTCGAATTTGAGAAATGGGTGAGTGAGTCCAGCTTCTATGAAAGGATACTACCCACATGTACTGACTCGGATAGAACCCTAGTGTCAGTCAGCTAGGTGATGGCTGTAACTTGATCTCGGGTCTCTACTATTGCGTTCAGGTCAACTATGTCTCACAAACTCCAACATGGACGGCACCTGCGACTACTACGACCTCGGCCGGGAACGGCATCACCACACCAACTCCTACACAGGCTGACATGGTGAAGAACTGCAACAAGTTCTACATGGTTGTCAGTGGTGACTCCTGCTATAATATTGCAACTGCCCAGGGAATATCTCTTGATAACTTTTACGCCTGGAACCCTGCAGTTGGAAGCTCCTGCACGGGCCTCTGGCCTGACTATTATATCTGTGTTGGTGTGCTATCAGGTACCACTACATCTGCCCCCACTACTACGACCACAACCACGACCACGACCACGATCTCCGTGACCACAACCACGGTTGGAAATGGGGTTGCCACTCCTACGCCAGTTCAGACCGGCATGGCGACCAATTGCAAGAAGTTCCATCTTGTTGTTAGTGGAGATGGTTGTTACGATATTGCTGCGGCTGCCGGGGTCGCTCTGAATGACTTCTATTCCTGGAATCCCGCTGTGGGAAATACTTGTGCTGGCCTTTGGCCTAATTACTACGTCTGCGTAGGCATCATCGCTATTTCAGCTACCACTTCAACTACGACTAAGACAACGACTACGAGCTCCGGCAACGGTGTTGCCACTCCCACGCCAGTTCAGACCGGCATGGTGACCAATTGCATGAGGTTCCATCTTGTTATTAGTGGAGATGGTTGTTACAATATTGCTGCGGCTGCCGGGGTCGCACTGAATGATTTCTATGCCTGGAATCCCGCTGTGGGAAACACTTGTGCTGGCCTTTGGCCTAATTACTACGTCTGTGTGGGCATTATCGCTATTTCAGCTACCACTTCAACTACGACTAAGACAACTACTACGAGCTCCGGCAACGGTGTTGCCACTCCCACGCCAGTTCAGACCGGCATGGTGACAAATTGCAAGAGGTTCCATCTTGTTATTAGTGGAGATGGTTGTTACAATATTGCTGCGGCTGCCGGGGTCGCACTGAATGACTTCTATGCCTGGAATCCCGCTGTTGGAAACAAGTGTGCTGGTCTATGGCCTAATTACTATGTCTGTATTGGTATTTAGGAAGTATGGGAACACCACGGCCTACCAATGACGAATGTGTCAGACCGAGGAACACATCTCACGTCTTGCCTTTGGCAGCGAACACGCATCTGTTTACTTCACATCCTGGATGATTGTCCATTTCGTCGATTGTACCACTCCACTCTCCCCCGCCATTCTTTAATTGCCTGTTTCCTGTGTATTACTATTTATTTCGTCCCAAATCTAAAAGCCAGTTCTGTCAACCAGTTTCTGTGACACCCTAAGCTAATACGTTCAACTTACTACCAGACATCGTTACTAGATAAGGTAGAGGTTAGAATTATCCATGGTTTACCAACAATTCGCGTCACCGAACAAAAATTTATCTCTTTGGTAGCTATTGGGATAATACACCGTGGCGCAACCTTCAATTTGTCAAACGAGATAAGATGACGGGGTTGTTCAATTGTGAAGTAGATTCAAGAAACTCGAGTTTTGTCACTGGGAATTTGAAGGGAGTGACATTTTCGAGCAAAATAGAAAGGAAAAACGTAGTCCTGGCCTGTACTCTTAGTACGGTGGGAACAGAAGGCGATGATCCCAGAGCCAGTTGCTTCCCGAGATGGTAGCCTTACGTACACCATCACCAAAATTAGATCAAAAGTCATTTCCCATTCTACATACTTTTAACCCCTAGTAAGGACCGCTTTTGCAAACTGGGCATCGAATAAGCAATGTATGAGATCTGAGATCGCCTGCCATAAACGCGGACGACCACCTGATGTGATTGCTTTTATTGCTCAGCTGCCCGTTGGTTGTTACCCCATGTTCCCCGATCAAAAGTGTCAAGTTCGGGATGTCATTGACTGTGTGGGTTGGACGGCTATTTTTGACGATATAGTTCACTTTTGGGATTGGATATGGTCTTGGATGTCTTCGCTACCACGTCTGATCAGTCGGCCTCCTGTCGGAGATGTTGAAACGGTACTCCACACTCCTTTGCCCTGTCTACCAGAATTTTGTCTGACGGTTTAACAATAGGGAGGCAGCCAACTTAACTCAGTCGGGTGTTCAGATGATATCGAACCCAACGTGGGCTATTCCAGCTCGAGGGATGCCAAGGCCAACTTATCTCAGGAGGCATCACTGGAATTATGGAACTCCTTGACGATGGGACTGCACTCAAGGCACCATATCCAGGATGTGAGATCGAAAACAATATCATAGATATCGCCAAAGAAGCCAGCATCTATCTTCGTATTGGACCGCATAAGAGGCTTGTTCGGATGCTAGGTCATTTCAGGGAAGGTCTCATGATTGAATATATGAAAAACGGTGATCTCAAAACATATCTTCAGGCTCACGACTCGATATCGACGAGCCTCAAATTGAAGTGGGCATACCAAGTCGCAGAGGCTGTCGACCTTGCATAGGAACGGGATTATCCATTGCGATATCAAACCACGAAACTTTCTGTTAGACACGACTCTCGATATCAAGATTATTGACTTCTCTGGCTCTTCAATAGATGGTTCAAAGCCAGCCTCAAGTGAAGGAACCCGGTTTTTCCTTCCACGGCATTGGAGAGATCAACCGACATTGGCCACTGATATTTTATCATAGGCCCAATTACACAGTGAAAGCAGTTCCAGACACAAATGTGACTATTACCTCTTACCACAATATCTACGTCTACACCCGATCGATTCTCTGGGCCGCCTACGGCACTGCATTTGGCGTCACTACATTGTGCGTTGCTGCTGGCATCTTGTTATATTTCTCAAACGATGGGTCCTATAGCAGTAAATTTTCGACGATATTTAGGGGCACTCAGGGCGCCATAATATCCACGGATCTCAGCATAAGAGACTACAGTGGCCTTGACCCACTTCCGGACCACATCGCAGATGCGAAAATGACAACCGGCTATAACCCAGACTATGACCCGGACTATCCTGCCAAGGCATTATCCACAGCCCCTCAGGGTCATCCTCATCGAGAATCAGCGGCTTCTAGTCAACTGCTTGCGACCATATCGGATGAAGTCGTTCATAATAATAGCAACAAGGGAAATACCATGATATAAGTCCCAGGAACGGTGTTCTGGGAAAACTCCCAATCCAGGCTAGTGTCTTGCCGTTGGGGCTGGAGAATCAGTCGAAGTGTAGGTGGTCACACCGGTTTTGGAACGTACTGGACACTATTTCCTCGAATGTCTAGTTCTCTTTCAATCTCACGGTCTATAATTTCTGTATTTAGTCAACTATAGGATAGAGGGTCGATTTCTAGTAATTTTTCAAAGAGAAGAGAGACTTGGAAATTGTGTCGCAGAGAAAGAGGGTGTAGAAGGGAAGAACGTGACTTAGAAAGTATCAACTGCCCGCGGACGTTTATATCGTCCGCCTTTAGCACCTTCCAAGGTTTAGAGAGTAGTACCCAAGCAGTCAATTGTCATCTCGTCGTAAATATATCCCAGAAAGGGAATTAATTATATACATTCAAGCCCGCTCGATAGTACAAGCACCAGCAAAAGCCAATATCAAAAGAAAACGCCGCTTATGAATAAAGACCCAAGCCCGCTCAAAGCTTCCTGTCCAAAGTACTTGGA
This sequence comes from Penicillium samsonianum, assembly GCF_028829775.1. Lineage (NCBI taxonomy): Eukaryota > Fungi > Ascomycota > Eurotiomycetes > Eurotiales > Aspergillaceae > Penicillium > Penicillium samsonianum. The sequence continues at coordinate 3,257,674 of NW_026643260.1, read as the reverse complement.
CCCTTCCAATCGTCCGACCCAAGCGCATCATCAAACGATCTCCGATCAGCATACCCATGACCTTCCAAGTCATTGGGGTCCTTTCCATATGAAACGGAGAAATCCTCAACATCGATATCAACCTCATTCCAGGTGGCACTTGTCTCAGGAACGGGAAAGAACCACGTCAGGGCGAAGTACACGCCACCGGAAACAAGGACACCGGTGAAATAGTTGATGTTGTAGACGTATTCCGCGCCGATAGGAACCTTGCACCCCACGGCACCGGCGAAGCCAACGATGTTGATCATGATCCCGCAGATGTAGGCGGTATATGCGCGCCAGGAGAAACCGCAGGTGTAGTAGTAGCAGTCTGTTTTACTGGCGCTGTAGAGAGATTTGATGTTCAGGTAGCCCTTGCGGACGAAGTAGTAGTCGCAGATCATGACGCCGGCGATCGCGGAGAGGAACAGGGAGTAGGCTGAGAGGTATGTTGTGAAGTTGTTTGAGGTTGATAGAAGGTTCCACTGTGGATTTTGTTAGTTTTGGTCATGGTTATATTAGGGGATCAACAAATGGGACTACGTACTGGACACATAGCTAGACCGACGGCGGCGCAGATGTAACTACCGCGTCGGATGGTCATGTATCGCGGTAGCAGTGCAGTCAAGTCAGTGCCTGCTGAGATTGAGTTGGCGGAAATGTTTGTTCCGAGCTGAGCTAGGGCAAATCCGGTGGCGATGATGAAGATACCGAAGCGCTGGCCGGAACTGGCTCCATCGAGGAATTTTCCGAGGAGATCGAGGGGGTTCCATGTGTAGCCATCGTTGAAGATCACCGATGAGGAGGAAGACACGATGATTCCAATGAATGAGGTGACGCCAAAGCCGACGGGAATAGTCAATAGCTGGGACCAGAATGCATCCTTTGGTGTTTTCGCAAATCGTGAGAAATCAGGGTTGTTCATGATAAGCGCCGCGAAGTTTCCGATGCAAGACATGATTCCTTTCACCATCGCCCATGAAAGATCGCTTCCGTGGACGGTGTTGGACTGGTGGATAATCGGGCCGAGACCGTGGGCACGGGAGATGGCCCAGGCAAAGAAAGCGATGGCAGCGATGGGAGAGTAGATCGCCTTAGCGGTGAACAGGTGACGGACTTTGTGAACAGGGAACCACAAGGCTGGAAGCGAGAGCAACCAGAATAAGAAGAAGCTGACGAAGTTCTTGGTATCGATGCCAGCACTGGCAGAGAGACTATTGTGAAGGTTGCGGTAGCTCGGCCAAATGGCCTCGATCATCAAAGTCACACACTGGCCTAGTAATGTATAAGTATGTATGCTTTCACCGGATCGGAAAGATACGTACCTCCGATATAACTCTGCACACCATACCAAATAATGGCCATCACCACGCGGTTGAGGACGGGCCATAAAGAGCCCCATATTCCGAACGAAGCTCGAGCTGTGACGGGGAAGGAAATATGATAGACAGCGCCAATTCGTCCGGTCAGGCACACGAAACCTGCAGCCACGAAGTATCCAACCCAGACACAGATCCAGGACTGCCACCAGGAAAGACCGTCGACGATCATTGAGGAGGAAATCATCCATGTGTTCTATATCTCGTGTCAGACGCCATTGGGCTTGTACCGGGCATCATTTTGGAGATACTGACGATGTTCAACGAGTCCGCAATCCAGAAAGCAATAAAGTTGATCCATTTCCATTGGCGTCGTTCCGGGTCCACTGTAGCGCGGTTTCCATTGATCAGTCTTTGTATTCTTTGTGGACCACGATGAGGGAGATAAATAGGGGGGAGGATCTGAGATCCTATAAGCCTAGATAGTCTCACCTGGCCGTAAATCATTGTTCGTCAACATCATCTGGGCATTAGTGAGTCCCGGCTCATTCTCTACGGCCGCCTTGTCGAGTACCCATTTGAGCTTGGACATATTGGCGAGTGGATGTGTAGACTTGTAGTTACTAATAGTCGCCAGTAGAGTAATCGAAGGTCCAAATAAAGCGTGAATGAAAAGCTATTGCGGGGGATGAACAAAAAAAGAATCTTGAACCTTGAAGGGAGACAAACACTGGGGATAACAGCATCATTATAACCTTGCCCGCGTGGAATGATTCTGGGGCATATCCTCCAGGATCCGAGTCCTCGTTTCCCCGAGATAAGAAAGCAGTTGGCTGTGGGCCTCCATTCTTGGAATAATCCATGATGGTCTGAGCCAGTGTAGGCCTATCATTTCCACTTGCGGGCAGTGACCGAATGAGTTTCAAGTAAGAATTCCCGTTATCTCCAAGAATTGGCCTGAGAATCAACAACCTTGCAACGTTGGCTCCACCGGCCCCACATAATAAATGTTTGTATGGATTGTGATTGGTTGGCCGTAATCTATGCTTCGATATGGAGAAAAGCTGGAGATAGAAAAGGCCAATCTTGGCGCTGACTCGATGAGATCGAGTAATAAAATAGGTCACGTGTATTATGCCTCAGGCCAACAATCACTATAAGCGTCCCACCTGCGAGGTCCCTTATAACATTATAAGGTCTGTTTCCAGACTATTGACCGCTCCTATAGAGCGGCAATGACTAAGATTAACATCGAACTGCAGTGGGCATTTAAATGCCGTGTTATGCTGGCTGCAACCCTATATAGAGCTATAAATACTGGCAGACCTGTGTACATACGATGCTGTGCCACCCTATATACGAGTGGATTGAGAACAATTTGTTAGAAAGAAGGGCAGTGGGTCTCTCTATACATAGCTTAGTAGCATTTCACAACAGTGCGAACCAAAAAATATATCAATGGATGTACTAGATATGCTTACTTGGACTACTATATATAAACAAGCACCAAGAAAGTCGGAGTGATGTATTTATTAGAAAAGTACTATTTCAAGAAAAGACATGTGAGGTAAAAGCAAAGGTGAATAGTACATTCCACGCGAATACTATGTTGACATAAACAGAAGTGGTATGCGAGTGTGCAAGAGTGTATAATTGGATTGACAGATCAACTGTGAGAGCCTCCTGAAAAAGAAAAATCCCAATTCCTATGCTATGATGATAAAACAATATGATGAAAGAGAAGAGCTGCTCCAGTGAACCAGCCACGTATATGTTCTCCAATGTGATTGACTCCCTCAAATGCAATGATGATGAATGGCAGAACCGGGTTCCCGAAAGATCCTATGCGGACAAGTAGCGCAACAAAAGAGATAAGATGAAAAGAATAGACATACATGAGACCAAACAAACAGAAAAAAAACAAGAGAGAAAGCATGGGACAAAACAAGAACACAAACAAACACATATCCCAGTCGAATACATAGCCGGATGGTCAGGTTCCGGGTTTGTCGCAGACAAATGACAGGACAAGGGAGATGAACAAGATCATACCCAGGGTAAATGGCAAAAATAAAACTTGAAGCAACTTGGGGGGTATCGCTGTGACGGGTATGGATGGCAATGGCATAATAAGCAAAACGTCCGACAATGTAGGCAGGCACATATGAGAGCAAAGAGTGGGATATGATGCAGTAGAAAGACAAACGCCGGAACCTTGGTTGATGCTGACATTGAGAGGAACAAGATTCCAAATTGGGAGAGAGAGATGAGAGAAAAGGCTAGCGCAAGGCTGCAGTAGGCGTGATAGGGTAGAGATAGGCGAGATAAGATGTGATGTGACTATCATTGCAAGAATGATGAGTTCGACGTTGTTGACACAATGGGTGTCAGGTTAGGAGAGCCATCCTTGTCCTCAGGACTTGGAGAATCACTGCGATCCTGTGCTTGATCCCTTTCGCGCTCGGCCGATGATGAGCGCTTGAAGACAGTCTGGCCGATGTGACGCAGAATACCCATGCGTTCGGCGCGGAGTTCTTCGAGGTCCAGACGCTGAACGGAGATGGGATCTTGCTTTGAGATCTTGCAGAAAAGCGTCGAGAATAAGTACTGGTCGCCGCTGGCATCGTAGAGAGGCAAGTAGCGGTAACCTTGCGACAGACTGGTGAGCTTGGCGGTGAAAGTGGCCAGCTGCACGCTGTTGTTATTGCCCGCACTGCGGCCATCCATTGAGCTCCAGACAGTCCATCGCACAAAGACAAGATCGGGATATTTAGTTTCTAGCGACAACTTGAACTTGTCATTGAAAACGGGGCTGTAGCCATTGCTTTGCTCGATCTTGGTGCGGCGACGGTGCGGATATCCGATGCCGGACATACCGTTGCGCGCAGAGGCATCCATACCACCTTCGCCGAGGACGAAGCTCTGGCCACGATCATCGGCACTGAACATCTCGATCTCGACGTAAGGGTTGATGCTATCTTCCTGTCCGATAGTGCGTGGACGGGGGAGTTGTTGTGCGGAGACGACGTCAACCGAGAATCGGACCAGTTTGCGCTCCATCTTGCGCTTCTGATTTCCATCAACACCCGGCAAGCGAAGACTCTCGGGCTTGAGGATGTAGCCGGTACGATCAGTTCCAGCGGCGAACATAGCCTGGTTCATTTGCATGCCGATGTCGTAAGTTTGCCAGTTGAGCGCTGCCATTTGCACACCACGGCGCCAGAACTTGTTTGGATCAAAGTTGGATGAACGGAGTCGGAATCCAGAAGGATACACCCGCGTGAGGTACTTGCGGTTGTGTGATTCCAGTGCAACCTTGTTGTCGTGACTCTGACAGATGCTCTCAAAAGACCGTTCGGCAAACGAGTATATGTGATTGTACCGTCTGCTCTCTGGAGATGAGAAGCTGTGCCACTTGTATCCACGGGTGTAGACACCCAAGTCAGAAAGAGGCTTGGTGATCTTGCTTTTCTGGCGTCGCTTTTTCTTTTTGTCAGTGTGAACAGACACTAGCGCTCCGTCACTGTCTTCGGTTGCACTGCTCATGCTTGTAGCAGTAAGCGAGCGCCTATCCTGCGAGATCAAAGGGCCGATGCTGTCGCCTGGACCTATTGTAGGAGGACTCGAGAGTGGGGGAAGAGGCAGGGTGTTCGTCTCATGGAGCGTCGGTCGCACAAACGGCGTACTAGCACTGCGTTTGCGGCCATGGGTGCCGACGGAGCCGACGGAGCCGACAGTATTTTGGCGGGGATCAAACTGGGTCTCGTCACAAGTCTTTACTTTGACTAGAATACGACCCTTGAGCTCTTCGGGCGAGGGAAGGATGTGGCAGTTAGTCATCAAGGGCTCAAGGACAAGCCGTTCCTTGAATGCCTCCTTCATGATCTTGACCATTGCCAGTTGCTGTTCCGGATTGCAGTGCACCTCAAGAGAAAGAATGAGAGGGAAGTCGCATGTGATAAAAGCATATCGGTTGATGACGGTGATGCAATCCGCAAAAAGGACACTAGTGGTTAGAGTCCGCCCGTGAGACACGATGGGGCGTCCATCTGCGCCATCCCAGCAGTCGATCTCGACGCAACGACATCCCTGCTGAAGCGCGCTAACGTAAGCCTCGGTGCTTGATGCACCAGCCACCTGGCGGCCCAGGAGATAGGTGTTGTGAGAGCTCGAGATGAAGTATTCGTTCAACGGCCGGTCGAATCTTGACTGGGGAGCACGTGAAGCGTAGACACCATTGCTGGACGAAGACAAGAACGCGGCGAATGCATCCAGGTTCATCCGTGACACAGGTGGAGGAAGCTCCGATCCTTCTGCAGAAGGAGTGCGAGATTTAGAGGCCCGCCGAACGTATTTGTCGAATAGTGCAGCCCAGTAGACCCGGTCGGATTCGGTATCTTCATTTTGCACATCACGAAGGAAGGTGAAAAACTCCTCTTGAGTCATGCCTTCCTTCGATTTGGCGGTGTGAAGCTTGAAGATATCTTTGACGTCCTTTCGTTCCTTCAAACGAAGAAGGAAGTCCTTGAATTCGGAGAAGTTCAACTTGCCGTTACAGGCAGCGTCAGCTTTAGTGAACTGTGCCCGAAGCATGTTCTTGGAACAGTTGATATGCAAGCTGCGGCAGACCTTCTCCACGGCAGCGAGGTCGAGACTTTGCTCCTCTACTGGGGGAGGACCCTGTGGGAAGAGTCTCGTCATCTCGCGCTGCCAGTGTGCCTGCAGAACCGCTTCGCTTTGACTTGAACCTGCCAGGCCAGACATGAGATCGATTCTGTACTGAGAGATATGCTCAAGGGTGGTAATCCACAGGTCAAGAATACGGTCGCTAGGAGCGATGAGGTGCAAGGTTTTAACCGCTCGGCCCTTAGAGCGATCAGAATCCGCAATGACAATGGTGAACCATCGGCGCTCCAAATCTTCGGGAATCTGATGTTCTTCTCGGTAGTTGCGAGCGTCGGCACCGACGCGAATTTCTTTAATATCATCGATATAGAAGCGTTTGGCCGGGTTGGAGACGTCCCAGAAAACCTTGGCGGCATCTAGGTCTAGGAAGAAGCGAACTTGCTTCCTGCGTTTCTTAGTTACCTTGGTTAGGACTGTGCCTCGCTGGACAGCAGAGTCTACCTTGGGCGCGACGGCAACAGTGGGCAGGGGACCAGCTTCGCGAGTCATATTCATGCGACTCTCGCTGCGTAGACTGGATGCCTCCGAGCCAGCCCATACTCCCAGGTTGTCCAAGGCTTCGCCGGCTTCATCCTCGTTGCTCGAATCAAGGGCGCTATCTCGAACAGGTTGGGGGCCAGTTTTGCTATCACTGCGCCGGCGCATGATGATGGGACCAGTGCTTCGGTCCCGTTTCTCGTTTTGGGTCGTAGACTGCCTCCTACGAGTGAGCTTGTTGGCAGCGCCTCTTGAGATTCGTCTCATTAGGCCCGGCGCCTTGGTGGACACAGTAGGGTCATTCAAGCTGGAAGGATTTGCGTTTCCGGGAATGGTCATGATGGACTCGCCGAGTTCGAGGGGGCCTGGCGTAGGCAGGGAATAACCATTCATTCGGCCACAGAATCCCTCGTTGGCAGGTTGTAAGGGGGTGCCAGCAGGGGTGAAAGAATAGGGTGTGCCGGGAGCAGGAAAGAATGAAGTGGGAGTAGAGGTCGGAGAAGAGGTGAAAGATGGTGCGGAAGAAGAAGGGGGAGGGCCGGATGGTAAAGATGTGACAACATGATGTAGAGAAGTCGGTTGAGGGAGAGATGTCGCAAGTTTTAAGTTGGATTGGGTGTCGGCATCCAGGGTGGGTGAGGTAGTCGTAGAATAGGCCATGTCGCCTATCTATCAAAACGACAGCTCAGCTGTCGATAGGGGAAATCTAAGCCTGTCGTATACCGTGCCAACCTCCGAGTCACCTGGACTCAGAAATGGACGAATGGGTAAACAGCGTATGGGACCGGCCTGCTGTCAAGGTTCGTAAGGCTGCCGCCTGTCGGGAGTGTTATGCGATCCGAGCAAAAAGAGAAAGTAGAATATTCTGACACGGTAAGAAAATGATTGTTCAGCCACGTCCTCAGCAGAAGTTCACAGTTCCTAAACTCTGCTGCATCTTGGGCTGAATTGGGTGTAATGCGGAGAGCCCTGCCGGAGAGCAGCTCACGGGAGAAAATCGCAACAAAAGAAGATTTGAGCGATTAAAAAAAAGTCCCTGATAACAATTGCAAAGGGCACTGGCCCTGTGCAACGGCCAATCTCCCACGAGGAATATTCTCAGCCGATGCTAACCACTGGGGATAGACGTCACAAACTAAATCAACCAGGGAATGATCTCCAGCGCCAAAGAAGCGGAACGCGGGTTTTTGTCTTGCTTCTTTCGGAGCCCGGCTGATTTTCTGTATGTTCTCCCAATGAAACCAATGCTACCCCTCTCTTATGCGTGTCGATCTGCCGGTGCGTGGGGGAAGCTGCTGCTCTGCACTGGAAGCGGGGGGTGTCGTGGTATGGACCAATTGATCGTGAAATCACCGAGTGAATCGGGGAAGGCGGCGCGGAATCGGTTCGAAATTGAAGGGCGTGCGCCAAAGCGAGTCAAAGGCCTAATGTAATGGGTATGCAGGTATCGTTACCAGAATTCAGGAAAGAGCCCCAAGAACCGGCTTTGGGTGCTTGCGGAAGTAGACAGCGGCAGGAATAAAAAAGACCTAAGAGCCTAGGGTTGTCCTAGTCCGACAAGGGTGTTCGCGCGATTGGGTGCGATTGGAGACTAGCGATGCGGCAGGCGAAGGGAGTACCCGTGCTAAAGTGCAGGGAGTTTTTTTCCCGGCGCAACGAAGCTAGGATAGGAGAATGCGATCAAAATCGGGAATTGCGACAGAGTTGCCAACGCAGTGGATGCAGGCGGTCGAAAGGGGAAAGCGAGCAATAGGAGACTGGGCCGAGTTGGGGAGCTCGCTGATGTTGGATTGTTTAGTGCCGTTTTTGAGGATCACTGCGAGCTGATCCAGTTGCTGCACGGTTACGTGGTGGCCACTAAGTCCGTATGCGAGTTGGGTAAAACTGCGGAAGTTGTGGAAGATCATGCGACGAGAGGGAGAAGACCTGCGTTGTCCTTATCGTCGAATGAGTATAGAGTTTTCTCTGGTTTCAAGGAGAGAGGGGAGGTAATTGAAGAAGAGTTGGGTTGAAGGGGGAAAAAAGGGAAAATAATTAAATCAATGAATCCCAGTTCCGCGAATTGAAGCTGCAGTGGGTATTGGGTACTTACAATAGACGTAGCATGCGGTATGGGAAATGGTGTACTGTATACCTGTATTGTTCGGTAATGAAGGTCAAAATACTGGTATCCGGTAACAAATCGAAGTATGTCGTAATTTTGATCTCTTTTTTTTTTTTCTTTCTTTGCTTTTTCTGTTCAAGACAAGTTAATAAGTACTCAAAGACACAACTAATTCAAGCTGCAACTGCAGATATTCCAGCTGTGATGTGGATGTGAGAGAGAATGTAGGTATGTATTGTCTGGTTAGGGCAATCTTTTTGAGACTCACCCAGTGTATATATAAGCCACAATCGGTGGGAATGAGGCTGAGATCTGAAGGGAAAAGAATAAAAAGCGACAAAGAATGCTCTAGCATGAAAAGAGAAAAAAAAAGGGAGGGCTTTTGAAATGATTAAATACTACCAGGTGCAATTGCTCATTTACTTCAGGCATGCCCCAACAGTTAGGTACTACTTCAATACCCAAGTGCCTATCAAAATACAGAGCTGCCTACCACGAGATGACGATGCGGAATGATTGCCAGACGGAAACCCGTTGCTCGGTATCATTGGACGATCCTTGGAATTCCTGGGGAATGTTATCGGCCAAACGGGGTCGATCTGTGTTTCAAGTGTGTTGGACGGGAGAGCCTTAAAAGGGACGGGAGTTAACAATTTCCTTATAATCTACCTATGACAGACTCTCCTGGATACTTCGTGTGAAAAGGGGGATCTTCCCCTTTCTCTTAATTCAGAACTCATCTTTAGTAATAATAAATGTCCCGAGAAATTATGGATTATGGTGGATACAAGAATAGCAGTCTATTTCATTCAGACTTCTATAGTCCGAGACACCGCCGGGCTCCAGTTCCCCCCACATCGCAGCCTACTTAGTCGACTAGTCTAGTATTATAATCTCGAGATTATTACCTGTTAGACTGTACTCCGTAACTGTCATTCTTTACCTGTATTACTTCCGTGGAAATTCCCGCCTAGCACCGACAGGGCGGTCCGGGGAAGATGTGCGGAGGCTTCGGATTCCTGCGTTTTGATTGCAAGATTCGATTAGACTTTCCTGTTCTCCCTGTGATACACGGTCTTATCTAGTGTTGTGATCACTTGTGTTTGTGTTCATTGTTGACTGGTCGGACAACTATCTGTGCCCAAGCCTTGAGACAAAAAAGAGCGAGTCGATCACGACGCACATCATCATTTCCTCCTATTCGACACCTTGGTGGGGAGGAAATGGTAGGAGGGTACAGTGTACACCGCAAAATTTACTATAGGGTCTGTGTTATAGTACACCGTCATCTATAGCGCCGAAACGTTGAAATTGAATGTCATCCCTGAACCGGTGAGGTTTGATGTGGCAGTGAAAAACGTTTCGGTGGGTGCAGATGGAGTGGATTCTCAAAAGGAAAAGCAGATCGTCGGGAAGTTTGAGAGCTGCTCTGTTTTGTCACGAACACCCCGAAAAAATAAAATATTCCAATACTTCCAACGTTACTAGGAATATTCTGTTTATATTATCCCGCCCTACGAGGCCCGCACCTCCCGCAGCTTAGTATCCGGATGATTTCATCCTTCATTCTCAGCCTTTTTTTTTGTCTTTTTCTTTTTTAGCTTAGTCTCAGCTCTCAGCTCGGCTCGTACCTGTCAAGGCACAAAGTGATACAGACTGTACGATGCAGAGTCTGACCAGCCCCAATGCACAGGAACATCTGCGGGGTTGACCAGCAAACCCCGCAGCCGTTGAAACTTGATGAGCTGGCGATGCCGTGCTTCACCATTTCCTTGATTATTTTGATTCACAACTCTGCCGCTACAGCCGGAGAAAAGAAAATTGGAGTCCCTCGGCACCCCTCACGAAGATTATGCTCTCCTGATCGTGCGCTCCTGCACGTCACTCGGGTGGGCTGTTGAATGAACTTAGCGTTATCCAAGGGCGATATTTAGCCTGGTCCTAACAGCCGCATCAACCTAGCAGCTCCTCCAGGGCTGACAAGGATCTTGTTCAGACCTCAGGTGGTATTCCCCTCACGGCGATTAGATACTCGGATGCCTAAGAGCCCCGCTTACGTTCGCAACCTATTCGGAGCGGTCCTCTCCTTGCGATTTTTATGCGCCGCAATACCGGGGAACGCGATGGGAAGGGAGGACTATCCAAAAACGGCAATAGACGTCACTTTTTGCTTTTTTATTTCAATCGTGTTAAATTTCCTTTGTTTTTCCGATGTCTGCTGCAAATATCGTGCTAGAATGAAATGACTCATATGCCCTCGTAGACACGCAACTTCCAACTCTACATTTTTCAGCCGGATCCAGTGCTGACCGTGTCTCCTATCCATCATCTGTGCGCTATCAACGTGATATCGTGCAGGGCGGTTGTGGCGGGTTAGAAAAGAATACCCTCGGTTCCCTAGGGTGATATCACAAACAGCAAAGTAGATTAAAACTTCCAGGGAAATCAAAACTAGCTCTATTATTATTGGATTTTACAAAGTAAAGCGCCACGTTACCAAAGACATCATTGAGAGTTCTGATTTACCCACATTATAATTATACAACATTGTTGTAGAGATGCGGTTTCTCGTCACTAGCCCCAATATACCCCACTCAGTAACGAGGTAAAGAAAAAGAGCGGTGGCTGAAGCAAGGATCTGCACGTTCGTAACAGCCACCCTTCTCCGATAACAGGGACATGATAATATCTTGTCGGTCATAACATCCTGACCGCTAATCACTGTCCCTCAGGTGATCCATAATTCAAGCCATCAACCAGTGAGCGATCTCCACTAGGATCCGACTAGGGGGGTTGCAGACGGGATGAAGAGGGGTTGTTATTTATCAAACCCCATTTGCCCACATTGTACTCCGTACTGTATGTATATTGTGAAGAACCTGTGCTATCATGCCACGCTTCCACGGATATGGCTTGCCAGCTCTGACGTGCGACATGCGGCTTGTAGTCTAGTATTGGGACGGGCGGTAATCGAGTGGATTACAAACAATATTTTCTCGTGATCAGCTCTTAGAAGTTATTGGGCGCTTGCTTTGGCCATCACAATAATCCTGGCGGGGACAGGACTGTCTCATTTACGAGCACCCAATCATACTGTCTTCTAGTTCGTACCTCACGGCTCCTAGGGCAAAGACTAGGGTCAAAGGATGGACGGTAGAACTTGGGTACATAACTAGTTATAACTATGGGGAAAACACATGTCTTACTACTTTTCCTTCCAAGGTTCTTAGGGTCTTCCATTGGCTTTGGTGGGGATTTGAGATCCACTTGACAGGGTCGTTCTTTCTGTATGTCAATGTACGGAGTACGGAGTACAAGCTAGTGTATTATATATGACATCGCTCAGGGGGACGTTCTTCTTTTAAATACTTCCAATGTTTCCTTCTGGAAGGTCAAAATTACTAGTAACGGTAATATAGAACTCACGTCATTATTAATTGATTCTTGACAGAGATACTTCTTATATCAGATACTCTGCAAGATTTGAATGGCGCCGTCCTGCCTAGAGAGGTATGTGAGTCCCTCAGCCGCAGAGCTAACCCTGCACTCCATTTTGAAGTGCATGTAAACAATACCAGTCAGTCAATCTCGCATCCGCTCCTTACTACGATCAACAGCCCTAAATAACGACCCCCCACTTTTTGACGGCGGGCTCCCCCTATGGGACGAAACCTTCGGCGAAAAAAACTCTCCTTGATGCTCTTTGTTCCCTTTGTGATTCTGTGGGGTGCCATGATTGATTGCGCTTGAATACTCCCCGGGGTCATTTCTATAAGATTGATTGGGTTATAGAAAAAGGAAAAAAAAATATTTCTTTCATGCCAACGTTAGTCTTCTACATTAGAGAATTCATTAATTAACTGGATGACGCCTGTTCTATTCCAACTTCCAAGGTCGTTTTTATGGGAATACTACTAGTCATCATTGTGGTGACATCATGAAGACGCAACGCGACCTTGGGAGAAGAGATGAACGAAATTATTTTCGTTACGGTATTACCAGTTTTTATACGCGTACTGTATTACTGTCCGGTACATCGAATGTTTCCTTTGGACCTTCCAAGGTTGGAAACTTGGAAACTCCAATAAGACAGCCATTATAGTGCGAGCTAGTCGGGATCTGAGAAAGTCAGCCATTGAGGGTGTCAGTTTCAGGGACATACTCGTTCATAATTGCGGAGCAATGAGGCCAAAAAAATGAACTTGAGTATCCTAAAACTGAGTTATGGGTCTGATCTTCAGGAGAGAACGGAAGGGGCTTACCACCTCCATTCCAGGGCAATTTAGTATTCTCCCTTTACTAGTTACTTATGTACTATACAACATACTAATATAATTGTCCCCACGTCACATTTCAGATGTTTAGGTTAGAGAATGCAATCTCGTATGCTATTGTGTAGCACTTATTCGAAACAGAGTTACCTAGTACGAAGATTTCAAGAACAATCTTACATACGAATTATACAGACCCAGGGGGATGGAACCGTTGCGCCTCACTGGAGTCAGGGTTATTGCTCCATCACCTTAAGTCTCGGTTTCTTTGAGATACAGTGCACTTTCCTCCCTGGTCATACCGCACACGTGATGGTTGTGATTGTGACTAGCTAGAAATGGCCGTTCTCTCCAGGTACCTACTAGACATACGAACACCTTAAGAGATACAACCATTGTGACAATGTACTCGGCCGAATGTACATCTTCTTTGCGATGAGGTATCCCTTGACCAAACTAGACAAAGGAAGCACCCCGCTTTGACGCATGCACGTCGGCACCCGTCTACCTTCGAAGGATGACAGTGCATGTCGAAATGATACTATCCACTACCACCCAAAGAAAGAAAGCCATCGCAGAGACTGACACGTCTCAGACATCCCCACTCTCGTCTCAGCCCACAGCCACTTTCAGCTCAGCCTCGTCCCGTTCCTTCGAGGCGTCTTCGATGCTTCCAGGGTTGATATGCAAATCAAACCAGATTGTGTTGTAGAATCCACCCGCACTAAGATCGAAATGGAAAAACATAAACACGCAAAGAAGGTCATCTCACCATCCTCGGGCCTCTCCATTTGATACGACACACCCCGGGCTACCTCCGTTGGCTCGGCATCAGCGCCTCCAATCACCAGCCCGGCTGTGACTTAATGCTGGATTTTGTCTACCCCCCATACCACATTTCGATTCCGACTGCAGCAAGGCAGATGTGTGTCTCGTTTCTTTTTTTTGCCTTTTCTCTTTCATTTCTGCAGGTGCATGTGACTCAACTTGGAATGAATCTTCCCATCATATCCGAGGAGATTGGTGCAACAGTATCATAGGGCGCCTGTCGCTCGCACGTCACTGATCGTGCAACCATAATCATGCATTGCGACTCGTCTCGGTCCTGTTCAGAATGATACCCTTGTTGTAGAGGAAACTATCCCGGAACCGGCATGGCGCCATCATTTGTCTTACGGTTGATAAGTTCAACTTCCCTACGTCGTACCTTTAAGCCGGTTTCTTTTTTTGTGGCCGGGTAGGATTCCGGAATCAACCCCATAGCCACCTCTGTATGGGGCATGGCTTGCCAGGATTTCATGCACGGTGCCCGGAGTTTCGAATGCTCGTTTCATAGGCGGCGCGCAGTCATACGATTAGGGAGATCTGATACGTGGCCTTGATCCGGATAACGGAGGTACACCTGTGTTTCCTAGAGCTTGCAATACTTTACACGATGTACTGTATACCTAAAGCAGGGCGGGAGAGCGGGAGAGCGGGAAAGGAAACATCGAGAGATTGCAACGAACCCACAAGTACTCCGTACATATCTGGGACATGTCGCAGGATCCACCAGCCTTTGATTACCCATTGTGCTGGATATCGTGGCTGAATATCTCTCGAGGACAGATATTGCGGGCCCATATCTCGGGATAACACCCGGTTCCAAGCGGCTCCGGCTCTCAGAAAAGGAAAACCCCACCATACTGACCTGATCTCAGCCTCGCGATTGGTGCAAGTCGCGTATGGCTCAGATAGGAAGTTGACGCCATTCTAATGCAGTGGATATCAGCCCCAGTGGGGCCAGGGCCAGGAAAATGCCCCCGGAAACGCCGTCGCAAGCCAACGTGCCCGTTTCCAAAGCTAGCTTAGCTGCTGTTGGCTCTCCTCCATCCACGCTACTACACTAAACGAGATCCAACATCCTTCGGTAAAGTTTACGCTCGAATATACGCCAAACCAATTTATCCGAAGCACTCATTTCCTCTACCAGTTCTACGACACATCCCCACACATCCACCCAGCAAATCCACATCGCACCATATACCAAACGTCCGGGACGCAAAACACTCGCCAGACATCTAGCGGGTTCCATATGTCGCAGATCTGGGGCTAAAAATAACGCCTTTCCATATCTCGGAACCTGAAATCTTGAAAACGACCCCACATCCAGCTCCCGTGAGACAACGTGGCTTCCAGAATTTTTATCGAAGGATGTTCAGCCCACTTCGGCAATTCAGTAAAGGAGCAGGGTCAAGCCCCGCCATCTTAGGGTCCAATTAACGCGACTTCAAACACGAGTTTTTTTATTACTTTTCGCGTGTTTGAGGTCTAGTATTTGCATCATACGACGGGTCGCTCGGGAGCCGTTGCCAGCGAATCTTGGTGCGCGAGTCTTGGCGGTTTGACCTTGAACCTCTAAAATTGTCCGCGACGACTGTGGCTGGTGGATAGGCGTATCGAAACCTGTTGCAGTTGTGGATCCCTTTTACGGGCTATGTTGCTGTCGCAACGAGTGGTATTACTGTAATATGGGATTCATACAGGATTTTATAATGCATACATGGCTATACTAGATGGTATTTGCCGGTTTCTTGTGGATTTCGAAGGATGTCGTCTATTCTTAGGAGCGGCTCGGAGTATCCCTGTCGAAGGAATGCATTGCTTGCATTCGGCCTCTTTTTGAGTTTGTGGCATAAGCAAGGCGAAGTGCCGAAGTAATTACAACATAGTACATCGCCAAGCTGTTTGCTTCAAAGTTATCATGCGTTAACATCCTTTTGTGGTGCTTACTCCGAGCAACGTATATTAAGTTTCACACTCCATACAAGGCAATAAGCAGTCAGAGAGGCTGTCGCAGTCATGTTTATTTTCAAATCTTGGGTGCATTGGTGGAACTACTTGCTCACAAGGTGGAATACTGAGTCCTTTCTTCTCTCAAGAGCGCTTCGGGCTGTATCGGTTCTGTCGTTTTGCATGCACTTTCAGAGTAATACTACTTCCATCCGAGGTAGCCTGCTGGAGTCGTTGCCGTCGATGAAAGGCTGAGTGTGGACGAAGATGTGGTTATATTTCGAGGCAATGGCGATAAGATCAAGTGTGCCTTTATTGGTGGCTTTTTTCAAGATCACGCCCGTGGATAATTGCCTTCATTTTGTTGGGCACAAGGCTGTGGTGAGGAACGTGATGGAGATCGGCGCTGACAGTAAGCATTTCCGAACTACTCCAAGTCTGAATTGACCTCGCGGCCTCCACAGCCAGGTCCTTCATCCACGATTGCTTATCACTGTTATTCGCAATAGCCCCATTGTTGAGTGCATCAACTGACTGAAATAACAAGGGCAATTGCGCCTACAGGAGCCCCCATCGGTGCATCGGAGAACTTCCCAACACATGACTGACTTCCAATTTTGGTCATAATCAATGTCAATGACATGCTTGCGGAAGAAACTGGCTGGGACAGTGTACACATTGGAGTGGGTGGTAGAATCTGCGCACTCGATATGGTATCCTGGAAGGTCGAGTAGCCGTACTAGCTTGCAGGACGTGCCCTTGTCGACGTCTCCGAGTAGGATGGCCAGATGATGGTGGTCGCTGCCCGTATCGCTTCCTGCCGCGACATGGAGTTTCCGATTAGCATCAAATCCAAACCAGATAGGATGGAAGCAAAGCCCGTCTACACGGCGCAGAAAACCGTAGTCCCCCGCCCCACTCCATGGTTAACGTACCCGTCTTTCCCCTCAAGCAGAAGGACAACTGGCATGGGGAAACCAACAGTTGTATCATGAAAGCTCAAGTTGAGCTTGCCAACCTTGACTTTGTATCGCGCTAGAAAGTCTGCCTGTTCTTTCAGCATTTTCCGGTTGTTGACATTATTTGGCGCTGTCTTGATTGCATTGCTTAACGTCGATCGCCATGCTGACGACCAGACACCAAGCAAGAATCTTCTTTTCCTGTAGTGCCTTGGAATGCCTTGTCGTCATCTCCTTTGTACGGCCAGGCGATCAAATGTGAATCCTTTACATCCTCGATGTCGCGTTTTCCAAATTTCGTGGATAAGATGGTAAGTGGTCCTCTCTTTACCGCGGGTCTTTTGACCGGAGCTTTGATTGAACCATTTTGATGGCCTCGCTAATGGTGCATGAACTTCAAAAATCCACATCAGAGATTGCACCTGCTGTTCCCCGACCGATTCATTGATAATTTCGGATATAGGAGACGTTGGGTAGTCCTCCACCGCGCCTCGCCTGGATCTTAATCCCCAAATTCGTGCCCACAATACCATGTGTTTTCTCCCAGTTCCGTAGCTCTTCATTAGGTCCTTTGCGTGGTGAAATTTCTTTGGATGATGTGGGGTGAGGTGGTGATCGACGAGGGAAGAAAAACTAGATCTCGCGAGTGGGAACTGAATCGTCAAGTCAATCCAGGCAAGTGCTATTACCTATCCTGAACTTGGAGCGGAAGGGAGGTTGGTTGCTGAAGCGAACTGATGTCTTCGGGTAAAATCAAAGAGAAGGAAAATGGGAGACGCAAGTTGAAGAGAGCTGGGATAATACGTGGTGTGAAGTAACTTGACTTTAGAATATGGAATATGACTAGAAGAAAATCTGAAGGAAGTGATAGATATATATCGAATGCAGCGAAGAAGCTTTTAAAAGACGAAGGGGACGAAAATGACGGATTGAACTGAGCTTTAGAGAGAGAGAGAGGGAGAGAGAAAAAGAAAGAAGATCAATCCTGGTGAGGAGCAAAGGTCCTATCCGCCTTGGGCAGGAAAGCTGCCTTAACAACAACTCGATCATCTCAGCAATGCGACTGAGATATTGTCTTTATGGGTCTGTACTCATTTTCAAATCCATTCACTTACGTATACACCACACGATGTCAAAATATTACACATGAGATTATGTAGGGTACTGGACCAGCGCAGTCTCATGAACAGGATTCACATCTTGAACCCAAGAACCTTGTGGAATATTCGCAATTCTTTACAAAATCCAAGAAGATTCTGTTGCCTTATAATAGTAACCTTGGAGGTAACTGAGGAGACCTTTAATAGGATATAGAGATAGTAAAGAGCATCCAGAAGGATATCTGAAAAGACATTCAAAAAGACATCCAAAAGAGTTTTTAATATAATGCCTCTAATATCATCCTAGGCCAACCAGATCAGATCATAACATCTAACACTCGTTGTTCAGTGTGCCGCAATATCTTGCCGCACACGTGAGCAGTTACCTGCTCCTAAGTCTCAACTACGCATCTACAGAACTTCCGGAACCCTTCTTTCATCCTCCTCCCAAGAGAAAACCATCACTTATTTCACACCGAGCGGTTTGTGCATAACTTTTTGATACATGTTGTATTCAACTCTGATGACCTTCAAGAGGTTATCGCGGTGGTACCTTCCCACCATGAACCCATGAACCTCTCAGCGATGGATCCTCAACACGATGGCACCAACAACTCAACCTTCTCAAATGAATCTCAAATGAAACCAAGATTATTGGGCTTGTTACCCCTGCCACACCACTGCCACTGGCTTTACCAATCCTACGAGGTACGAGGGGTTTGAAAGTACATCCATTACCAAAGACAATGTCCACCTGGAATACACCAACCGTGATGTCATCGAGCTCTCGGGCGTCAGTGCGAGGGGTTTCGAATACTTCCAGGTGAATTATCAAGTGTCTTGATAATCCCGCCGACCTTATCACCTCATCTGATGATCCCATCAACACCACCCCTGTACTTTCTCTGGATGTACACTCGAGCCTTTGAATAAAGGCGAGAAATTTGACGCTACCGATGAAGACAAAAAAGAACCACGTTGTGCTGAGACTGAATTTCGAGCATACCAGCACGCATGATACCGCATATGCACCACTTCAAACCAAAGGACTATTAAGAAACAGTTATATTCACGGCAACATCCCTCAATCTTCAAAATAATCAATTACGCTGATTCCCATGAAAGAGCCTTGAAAGTCGCCGAGATACCAATCCGATCACAAAAGACCTCCGAAATCAATTAAGTTCGTATACGACATTGTGGCCGAGCAGCTGGTGGTCAAAATGCCCAAGGATGACCATGAGACTATCATCGAATTCTTCAGAAGAATGATCGAAAACAACTGATTGAGATATGTGTGATTGAGAAAACCATTCCACTCGCTTCCCTCTCGCTTCCCTAGGGGGCTGGAAAATGAGCCATATGTCTGTTGGGCCCCATATTGACATGGAGGGTGACAGTTTTCCTAAAAATTAGAACTTCCGGATCTACTGTGCGTCTAGCCACAGAAGCAAGACGAGATCAAAACCCAGGGAACGCCTGCCAAAGCATGCGTCACTACCAACCTTAAACAAACAAACGATATTGTCATTGAGGCTTGGGAGCCGGGGTGCTCCCACACGGCAAGGAATATTGCTCTTCCTCACCTCTTCGAGTCTGATCACACGCCTACACCTCTCTCTATCTGTGGCAGTGGTCTCAAGGGTGTTTCGGCCTTCTTCGAGGAAGAAGCCCCGCCTAAGAAGGTACCGACACCACACTCTCTATACCCTTTGTCGTGCCTCGGTTTCCATGCCTATGATAACTGACGGATGATCTAGTCTTATTGTATCATGTGTCGCACTGTAGGACACAGTGCAGTCAACTGTGAATCGTTCACTCATATCGGCGTGGCGATCCGCCACGCTACCGCCCTCGATAAAGTAAGATCATGCCTTGATGTCCTTTGAAGGCATTTTATTGATTTGGAGTGTCTCTGCTGCAGCGCACCAAGCGCAAGTCCCGGCGTGGCACCAAGGGGGCCAAGAAGAAGGGTATGTTCTGTTTTTGTTGAATTCAACCACCCTCGAGGCTAGCTGAATCAAATTAGTGCGAGAAACGCACCGAGTTACGTTGTATATAAGTACGAAAACCCCTTCAACATAATTATTTATCATTCAATTTAGGAAGTTTGAGAAGAACCTTGGAAGATACATATGTACATGTTCTTTCGTCAACATCCATGGATCCATGGGGTCTGTGGTTGACTCTCGGCACGGCCCGCGAAGCTCCATCCTTGAAGTCCCCACCTGGGTAGTTGTAACCAAGCCCCAAATTGCACGAGATTCAGCTGAAGCTGGATAGAATGCTAGAGTAGCAGGAAGAGATAGTGGAAATGGGGGGTGGTATGAATATATACTACTGGGGGTTTTGTATGCAGGCAGTGACGAGTGAAGTTTAATTTCGTGTTCGAATTTGGATTCTATGGGAAATTTTAAATATGTACTATGGGATGCACCAACCTTTGGCACGGTTATATGTCTATTAAAGCCGGAATGGGTGTCTTTCCAAGTATTCCTCGAAAGTGGAGAGCTTGCCCCGGGCGGCTGCAGCAGCTTCTGCAACCAACGCCTCCGAGCCAGGGCCGAAATATCCATAATCCTCCATGAAGCTGAATCCCTCCGCGAAAACATCCTGGAAGAAGGGCAAGCCTGCCTTGAATTCCTCGGTGGAGATCTGTTTATAGACGATGGTCTTGCCGGAACTCTTGGACAGGAGGGCGGTGATTTCCTCCACGCTGTACAGTTTCGTAGCGGCATGGAGTCTCTTACCCTGGAACTTCTCAGGCTCCGCGAGGATAGCGCCCACAAACTTCCCAGTGTCACCAACAGCATCGAGTAATGGGAATTGGGCCTGTGGAGAAGTGTGACGGGCTAACACATAGGTACCATCGGGAGCCTGAGTGGGGGCCAAAAAGGGGTGTGCCTGGAAGTTCTCCATGAATGAGCCGAGCGAGACGAACGCACTCTTGATAGGAAGAGTGCGAATGTATTCCTCGGCCGCGGCCTTGGCATCGAAGGGGATGACCGCGCTGTATTTGCCCTTGGAAATATCGCGAATTGCTGGTAAAGTGCTCCAGATAAGATAATCCACACCTTGCTGAACAGCGACATCGGCGATTCGCTTAGCGTTACCGAGCTCGACTTCGAACGCGTCGGGGCTAAGGTCAGGTGTGGTCATAGCGAAGACCGTATGCACGCCGGTCAAGGCTATTGCTAGCGAGGCGGGGTCGCTCACGTCACCATCAACAACCTCGACATTCCCTTTCGCTTTCAATTGCTGCGCCTTCTCGGAGTTGACATCGCGGGTGATGGCCCGGATATTGTACTGTTGGGAGAGCTCTGGGTCGTTCAGCACATGGTTCAGGACAGAGCTGCCTTGTTGACCAGTGGCGCCGAAAATTGCAAGAATCTCGGACATTGTGGGGGTTTGAAGGGATTCCAAAGTTGGATAAGAAGAGGAACTGGCAGAGTGGGTTCGAAATAATTCTAGGACGGGAGTATTTAAGGAATTTCTTGAGTTAACAACGGAAAGGAAAGGATCGAAGGGACAGGGTGCTTTGAAATCGTCGTAATCGCTAAACTACATGCTAGACAGGTGGTGCGCCACGAAGATTAGAAATTCAGTGCAATTCATCTACTCCGTAAGCAAAGATCTCAAACCCTGGCTATCAAGAGCGAGCCGCGGTTGTAAATCCTCGGCGTATTCGGGGCGATGCTATTGGCTCCCGAGGTCCAGTTTATCGACTTGTCACGTCAGCATTCTATGCGATTCCTACCTCGAATGTGGGGGCCATCTAGTTAGTACACCAGTGAGGCTACCTACTTGACCAAGCCATGGATGACTCAAAGCCAGTTGACCAGAGATTCACTAAAGCGCTACCAAAGATTGAGGTATGTATGTTTGATGCCTCGTTCTACTGTTGGGGTTTTCTGACTGGATCACACTCCAGCTGCACGCTCATCTCAGCGGGAGCGTCAGTCGCCAATGCCTGCATGAAATCTGGAAACGCAAAAAAGAGCAGAATCACGATCTCGATGTAGAGGATCCGCTGGTGCTAATGCCTCCGGGCAAGGTCGATTATACACTGGAAACGTAGGTGCCTATGTTTGCACCAAACGATACTGCAAAATTATTGCTCTCCAATCTAACGAAGGGTTAGGTTTTTCTCAACATTTTCCAAGTTGACCTACCAGCTCTGCAACGACCTAGAAAGCTTGGTATATGCCACCAACTCAGTACTCGAGGACTTTCTTGAAGATGGAGTAGTGTACCTCGAGCTACGGACCATACCTAGAGCATCTCCCGGCATCACTCGAGAACAATACATCAACTCAGTTCTGGATACAATCGAGAAATTCCAAAGCAAAACGAAACGTATGTCTGTGTTTTTAATTCTAGCCATCGATCGCGGCAGCATGACAGCAGCAGACGCGGACGAAATTGTTAATCTTGCGATCGAAAACAAGCCGCGCGGGGTTGTGGGGGTAGATCTCTGCGGCAACCCAACTAAAGGCGATGTCAGCATCTACAAAGAACCCTTTTCGAAAGCCAAAGCCAATGGTCTAGGAATCACCCTTCACTTTGCTGAGACTGAAGCCTCGGCTTCTGCGAGCGAGCTGTCCACCCTTCTTTCTTTCCAGCCTGACCGACTGGGCCATGTTATCCATGTGCCTGACGAGATCAAGAAGGATATTGGGCGGCGCAAGCTCGGCCTTGAACTATGCATTTCTTGCAATGTCCATGCTAAGATGATTAATGGGGGGTTCTTGGATCACCATTTCGGTTATTGGCGACACGAGGACTGCCCAATCGCGCTGTGTGTGAGTTATTTCAACTAAGATGAAGTTTTTCTGTTTTTCCCTCTGACCTATAATTTCTATAGACCGATGATGTGGGATTTTTCTGTAGTCCCGTCTCGAACGAGTACTTGTTAGCCGCACAGCATTTCGGTTTGAGTCGTACTGACCTCTTGGACATGTGCATTAAGTCTGCAGATGCAATTTTTGCTAGTGAATACTACAAAGGGAGAATCCAAGGTATGCTCGAAGTATTCGCTACTCGGTTTGACTCCGCATGAGTGGTTGGAGCTGTATCGGCTTCTTGAACTTCGCTTTTTGTTATTACCCGGAGGAGACATCTATGAATACTATGCTTGCTTTGTTCGTATAATCAAATTGAGCGACATCTTGACGTCATAAATAGCCCAAAGAGCTTCCCGTATGTTGACCAGTTGATGCTATACCCGATTAGGTACCCGATCTCAGCCTCAAATACTACATCTTCCATCCCGAACCTCAATCGGTTGCCCGCCTCTGTTTTTTTCCCCTGGGATCATCCCATTTCCTGGATTTTTCCTAGGATATACCTCATCTGTGAGTCAATATTGGAAAAATCCATATCATATGGATGGATCGATGGAATTTGCCGTTGCTATTTAAACCCCCCTCCGACCCACAGCATCTCAACTCCACATCTCAAACTCTCAACCTCAAATTATCTCCTCAATTTCTCATTTGAAAATTCAGTTTATCTCACCTTTGCAACTCTAAAGGTGTAACCTCCTCTCACATCACTTAATTTTCAAACATCACCATGGCAAACGGAGCTCTCCCACAGACTCTCAAGTCTATCACTGCCACGAAAATCAGTGAACTCTCCAAGCAACGCGCCCTATTTGATCAGCGCAAAACCGAAATCCTTGCAGTTGCCAACGCAGCCCCAGATCTGCGCACCCATGCTCAGGCTTTGCTGGATGGAATATCACGCCTGAAAGGATACCCCAAGGATTCGCTCGACAAAGATGACCTGGATCTAGATGCCGATTCCTCGGACGAGGAATCTGAAGACACACTCACTTCACGAGGAGTCGGTCGCTTGCAGCCAGCAGATCATACAAACATTCGTCGCTTTCTTCTACAAAGTCGTCACGACCCTTCCATCTCCCAGCCAGCTCTACAGGATCGTATCACTCAACTTGAAAAGGAGTTGCGGTATCTTGAGATAAAGCATGAGCACGGTGCTTTCTATAGCAAATTGGTTACAGAGTGGTTGTCGGAGTTAGATGGAAGCATTAATCCCACTGTGGATGAACCCAAATCCACTGACTCCGACTCGGACTTCGAAAATGTCGGGCGGGCAGAAATGCATGAGCAACGGGCGACTTGGGAGTCCTTGGTGTTTACTGCTGCGACCAATGTCAACGAAGACGCAATCCGATCCTACCTCAATGATCTCTTCACCCAGACCAAGCTTTCTCAACAGGCACTCAAGGATCTCCGAGCAAGTATTCAATCGTTTGGAACAGAACTATCCTCAAAGGGTGAGTGGCTCGATGTGGACGAACTCAAGTGGGTCTCTAGCGCACTGCTCAAGACCGATCTCCTCAGCGATGAAAAGACAGCCATTCTGAAAGAGTTCATGCGGAACAAAGAGGTTGCCCAGGAGGTGGCAGATGTGCTCAATATGCGCATTGCCTCACTTGAGAGCTGGACCTGGACCGGGGACGCAGATGGTATCCCCGTCGAAATGCGCCGTCAGCTCAATGGTAAATACCGGGTTTTCATGGATGAAGACCTTCTCGATGCCCTTCTTCTACAGTACATCGGGACAAAGTGGGCTGTGAAGCTGCGGAAGGTATTTGAAAAGTTCCTACGTTCCAACGCCTGGAAGACCCTGCAGGAGGATATCCCTGAAGATCACAAGGAAATGCGCAAGTACTTCCTTGGCCGAGACGCCAACTCGGACTCCGGCAAGCTCAACGAGATTCGAAGGAAGACATACAGCGACGAATATTTCATGAGTCAACTGCCCACTTCAACCGCTGAAGGTGCACGGGAATACGATTACTCTGGGTCCAAACAAAAAAACGCCCTGGATACCAAGCACTCCCTTCTACATCTTCTGATCACAGAATCTATCATCCATAAGCATCAGCGCGGGGACTTTACTGCAGTCCGGTCGGACTTTGAGTGGTTCGGCCCTTCAATGCCCCATGCCACAATGCTCACCGTGCTGAAGTTCTTTGGGGTCTCTGACCTGTGGATCAAGTTTTTCGTAGTGTTCCTGGAGGCTCCGCTCAAGTTTTCCCACGATGGAGCTGAGGGATCTATTCACATCCGCAAACGTGGCCTTCCAATGAGCCATACACTGGGTGATTGCTTCGGAGAAGCCGTTTTATTCTGTATGGACTATGCAGTGAATCAAGCTACCGACGGCGCCTTTCTGTACCGCCTCCATGATGACTTCTGGTTCTGGGGAGCAGAGAATACTTGCGTCAAGGCATGGCAGGCAATGGAGCAGTTTAGTCAGGTAATGGGTCTGAAATTCAACACGGAGAAGACCGGAACTGTGAAGATGGGCCTGGGTGTCACTCCAACAGAGTCGGTTCTTCCCATCGGTGATATCCGCTGGGGCTTCCTGGTTCTAGATGCGCAGCAAGAGAGATTTATTATCGACCAGGCCCAGGTCGACCAACACATCGAAGAGCTTTCACGACAGCTTTCTTCCTGCAAAAGTCTGTTTGCTTGGGTACAGGCATGGAACAGCTACTTCGGCCGCTTCTTTACCAACAATTTTGCAAAACCAGCCATTTGCTTCGGTCGGGACCATATCGACATGGCCATTTCCACCCTGAGCCGCATCGAGAGCACACTCTTCAACAAAACCTCAGGTGACAAAACCCCATCGGATCAAATCAACGGTGTCACTGCCTATCTACGCACTGTGATCGCAGATCGGTTCGATATCCGTGATCTGCCCGATGGATTCTTCTATTATCCCATTGAACTCGGCGGTATGGGGCTTCTCAATCCCTTCATTAGACTGCTCGCCATGCGTGAAAACATAAAACAGACTCCCCGGAAGTTACTGCACAAGGCCTCGCTGACGGATGAGAAAGAATACGAGGCGGCCAAAGAAAAGTTCAAGAAAGACGGCGCTGATGTTAGCAGCCAATTTTGGAGCAAATGGGGCGGCAAATCGAAGCCATTCATGTCCCTAGAAGAGTACACTAGGTATCCGGAAACATTCAGTCCCTCTCTTGTGGACGTGTACAGCCAACTTACCGATGTGCCGAGCGAGAGGAGCGTCGCTCTGACTTGGGGCTTTGAAAGGGAGCAATATTCCCTTGATAAAACCTCTGCAGGCTCTATCTCTGCTTTCTGGGGCGGAATGTCGCCCTACTGGCAATGGGTGGCGGAGTTGTATTACGAAGAGATGGTTCGTACCTACGGTACCCTGGCTGCTGTGAATCGCGAGTTTATGCCCCTGGGTGTTGTGAAGACCCTGCAGGAGGGTAGATTCAGATGGCAGGGCTGATCGAGGGATCGTGGATTTGAATTGCCTGATGGTTGATGGCTTCATGGCTTATGACTTTTGGATGAAGAAAAGCGAATGCATTTAAAAACGATATTGACAGGACAAATAAAACGAATTTACTTACTATTCTAAATATGACATATGTAACCCTAGAATAGCTCGAATAAGGCCTTCATCCAAATCTCCTTCAATATCCAGGTTAACCAAGGATCAACCGTATATTGTACCACACATTTTCCGAACGTTAAATTTCCCTTCTTCTCGTCCATCGAAAAGCAGTTCTGGAATCAAAGGAAGATGATGCTAATATCCTGATTACTAGGCATGACTTTGGGGGGCGGATCAACGCCTTGCATTTTCAGCCAGCAGTGGTTGTTCATATAATCAAGAGCGTGGCACTGAGTTTCCTGAACACAGCTGTCGAAGCATGCTTGATAAGAAGACACGTCAAACTCTCTCAGAGTGGTGGTAGCGACATCTAACCAAAATAGTTAATATGAAAGCATGCCATTGCCTGGGGATTTCAAGACATACGAAGGCCGCAGAACTGCTTATATGTCCTGCCATTGCACTGAAAGATCTTCTCATGGGCAGAGGGACCTAAGGAGTACTGTTAAAATCCCTGATCTGTGGAATACCCAAGAACGCCTTTCAAAATTGTCTTACATTGTGGATTACACTCAAGAGGAGTTTCAGGTTCTGGTTCTGGCTCTGGCTCTTCGAAGCAACAACAGCCACGACCGAGCCCGCTTCTAGATCCTGAGCCCTGGCCAAAGCGAGCACCTGCGACCCCAGACCCCTGTCCTATCAATCCCTGAGCCTGTGTCGAGGGGATTTCGGCTAGGAGACCACCGCACACAAGAAGTAGATTGAAAAGTTTGATCATCGTGGGCATGGGGAAGAATACAGGCAATGGAAGAGAGGGAATTACTTTGATTTCCCTCTCTTATATGAAAGCCTGAGCCCAGATGATTGGAAGAAATGCGGGGGAGATCAGCTACAAGGTAATACGGACATGGCCATGCCCGTGAGCTATCGAAACTATTGACTCGATGCATATGCCGTGTGACCAGACGTGCAGGATGCATGTATGACAGCCTTGAATAAGTATATCCTATCGCCTAGAGAGTACCAATATTGCTGTTGATAGACTGCAGGCCACTGTCAGCAAGCAATAATCAAGCGAGGCATTGTCAGCCGAGTGAGAATGAAAGTTAAATCCGCTTGTATTGGGTATCTAGGAGGCGTTTGAGACCATGTATTGTATTGTTTCTCAAATTACCAGCATTATGTGGGCGAAGTATCTTAGGCGTCTAGTTGATGTTGGGATTTGGGCTCGATTTGTGAGAAAGCTCATGTATAGTGGAAAACAAGATGGCAAA
The DNA here is from genome assembly GCF_028829775.1 of Penicillium samsonianum. NCBI lineage: Eukaryota > Fungi > Ascomycota > Eurotiomycetes > Eurotiales > Aspergillaceae > Penicillium > Penicillium samsonianum. The sequence continues at coordinate 3,230,285 of NW_026643260.1, read as the reverse complement.
TACTTTAAGAGATGTTCATTTTTCTGTTGCAAATGAATTGACTAGGGTACGAAAATAGCGAGCAAGTACAGTCTGTTGATAAATATATCGGAATAACATGAAAAATGATATAACGACCGAAAGGGCAGGAGTGAACACCCAGCAAAGGTCGGCTTAAAAACCAATAGTAAGAGCCAATTGGAATAAGACTGAAGACTGAGATCTTGACCAAAAATCACTTCCAGAGAGGCACGAAGGCAGCAACACAATCGGTGTGGCCCGAGATTGTAGCGCCAGCAGGCTTCAGAATACATCCGCCATTCTTCCTCCAATGCGCTCCAACGTAGGCATTAGCTTCCAACAAATAAAGCTGCATGCATTCCTCATGAGTTTTGGCTTCGGGTTTGGCGACAGATTGTGCGTCTACGCCTGTATAACATTGGTTACATTTGACCCGGAATGGGTGGTTGGCAACGTTAACAATCTGGTTGTCAACGCATTGATTCGGGTCGGCCTTTGGCTTCTGTGAGCCACACTTTTGCTTACCGCAGCCCTCGCACGCTCCAGAACAACCGACAGAGTGAGCAGCGGCAAATCGAGGAGCTGCGAGAGTTGGAGGGCTGTCGTTGTTGCTCAAATAGCACACTTGCTTGTTTTGGTCAAAGTCAACACTGCTGCACGAAGGAGAAGCTGCGCAGTGATCCATGCAATCTTCAAGAGTCGAAACTGCCTCAACGTTGAGATACGGTGTGCCGTGACGCATTCCACAGCTCATGTAGAAGGTCTAAAATCCATTGTCAGCTGGGAGCATTATCTAAATAGCTTCAGGAGTGCTATCTCACCTCACCAAACGGGCTCACGTAGATCTGGCCATTAGCCTCGGGACAGGTGGTAGCGCAACGGCGAGTTGTCATTGTGGGCTGCTTAGTGACCGGAGGTGAAGTCGGGAAGGCATGGAGCTGGCTTCCGTGGGAGGTTTGAGAAAAAGAACCGAAGTCGAGGAGGTTGCAATAGAGGGTGGAAGGCTCGAACGAGACACTGCAAGACGTTAGCAAAACAGTGTACATAGTTGACGGGTGCGCCATAGGTCGACTCACGTTTCGCAGTTTGCAACGTCAGAGCATTTCTTTAGGCATTCTTCCATACTCGAGACCTGCGGTGTACCGACAGACAACGCGTTCGTGGAGCTTTGCGTACAGCACTGCAGGTAGTACCAGCTGCCATCAACTGTCTCATAGATACTTCCATCACCTGTATTGCATTAGAAGCCAAGAGCTATACCGATGGGAATAAAACGTCACTTACTCGCAGGACAGGAGATGCTAGTGGTGACTGGTGGGGATTGATTGTATGCCTTTCGTGGGTTGGGACAGGTCCAGGATCCAGGGCGGGTACCACCACTGCCGGGCTGAATGCCCCCGCTACCGCCAGGACTGATACCACCGCTGCCAGGTTGGATTCCACCACCACTGCCAGGATGGATACCACCACTGCCAGGCTGGATACCGCCGCTACCAGGCTGGATGCCACCACTGCCAGGTTTAATGCCACCGCTGCCAGGTTGAATGCCACCGCTACCAGGCTGGATACCGCCGCTGCCAGGCTGGATGCCACCACTGCCAGGTTGGATTCCACCACCGCTACCAGGCTGGATGCCACCGCTGCCAGGTTGAATGCCACCGCTGCCAGGCTGGATGCCACCACTGCCAGGTTGGATTCCACCACCGCTACCAGGCTGGATGCCACCGCTGCCAGGCTGGATTCCACCACCACTGCCAGGCTGGATGCCACCACTCCCAGGCTGGATGCCACCGCTGCCAGGTTGAATGCCACCACTGCCAGGCTGAATGCCGCCGCTACCAGGCCTGGGGCCGGGCTTAATCTGGGCATTCGCAAGCCCAAGGAGGCCAGCCCCGATTAAATACAAAGTGATATCAGGCTTCATTTTCATGGAATTGATGAAAAGTCAGTAAATTCCGAAGGCGATAGGGATGTGAGTGGGCAGGAGGTAAGAGGTAGGGGAATATTTATAGAATGTGCAGATTGTGGAGGGGACAAAAAACATATGCCAACTCTACATGGCCCTCTTGAATGGAAAGATATTCTGTATTGCCGAGTACAACGAAGCTAACTCATGAATTCAATAGCTGCTAGTGTCGGAGTAACACGCCCCCGCCTTCATGCACGATAGGAATGGCTTTCTTGTGCAGGGTCGCAACCTTTCATGCACAATCAGCGATGGTATCACACACTCAGCTTAGCCACCATTTTTTTATGGGGATCAAGACGAAGACAAAGTTTAAGGGCAAGCCTCTTGTGGAAATCAGTGCAGATATCGAGGCTATGTAACGCTACAAGATGCATGAGCGTGATATATCTCACATGAAAGTTTATTTTCTCAAAATAATCAGTCTGGCCGTGAGGGCATTTGCATGACCCACTATTCAGCTGAATGTAGAACCATATATGACAGGAGTGGAAATAGTAGGAGATAAAAAAAAACATAAGGGAAGACTTGGGGAGTATCGCAGTACCTAACCCCAGATCTTAAAGTATAAAGAGACCATTCGGCCTTGTCTATCGATCATTACCCACCCAAGCCCTATATTCTATATTTTGTCTGACGTGACTCAAGCTATCGAAGGTATCCTCTCCTCTCCTCTCACTGCTACTACTTCTCATATACTAATGAATCTAGGTTCTCACGTCTACACCTTCAAAATGCAAATCACCAATCTGAAGCTTGTTCTCCTCGCATCGCTTTTCGGCCATTCGGACGCCTTATTTTTCAAGTGGACCAGAATTTCCAATAATCAGTGCGCTATGTTGCCTTTTACCTTTGGATTCCCTGATCCCGGATGCCCTGGTGGTGCGGCGCTGCCGGCGCCCGCTCCCCCAGCACCAGACCCCAAGGCAATCGCCGCGGCTTACTGCACCAGCATCGCGGCTGGTGCCATTGCGGTATTCCGAGCCGACGGCAGCCACTATGGCTGCTTCAATGACCCATGCCGGGAGACCTTCCCTGGCAGCAACGAAATCAATGGTGTGTGTAAATAATCAACTAGAAGACTACCTTCAAGGGCTTCAAGGGGTTATCCAGATTAGGGGAAGAGTGGCTGGAAGAAATGAGCTAGTGTATTCGGGGAGAAGGACATTACGCAGGACTATCAATTTTGGAACAGATTTTACGTGGTTATTGGATTTATGTTGCCTTTTTGCTTTTATAATCTGTTTTTGAATCAATACATAAGTTTTACTTGTTCTAAGAATCATTTATTCTTCGGTATAAACACTAATTTTATTCCCACGGAGAATTGTAACCACGTTGCTCACAACGCATTCATTGCCTAGGTAACCTTTCCAAGTTTGCCACTCATTAGTTCCTCATGCATGCCTCCAGCGCTCGTTGTGTCATGACAGGGTTTTCCCGAGGATTTTCCTTTTGGCGTATCATTTTGATGGTGATGTGCTGGCGGTGCATGCATAATGTAGAGTTTATCGCACTTGGGTCTTACCTGCATACCATCTCCCCGCGATCTTCAGCTCGCCCCGGCCCGACCCCGCGGGGAGTTCGGTCCCCTGCATTTGCTGACCTGTCAGATGTCTTTGAATAATTTAACGCTCGTCTAAAATTGCCCCAAGGTATAAACGCAAAAATTTGCCAAACCTACATTATGTAACAGTAGCTGTATGCCCAAGTGCCCAGGTGTACTCATGTAACCTTGGTGTGCTCTCTTTGCTTTTCTCATGCGTACCAGGATGGATAAGTCTCATTGATTTGAACTAATCCATACTAGACTGTATGTGGCAAAATAGAAGGCGTCTGTAATGGAAAAGTCATGAACTTTGGGTATTCCCCAGTGCCCCCACAAAATTCCTTCACTTTCTCTCAATACCTGTAACCTTTCCTTCAATCCCATATTCATTTTCTAATTTAACCATGGCCGTCAATTCAATCGAAAGGTTTCATGTTACGATCCCCCTCTCGATACAGTTTGAGTCCAATGCACAGGGCGTCCATGTCGTCGGCGTATCCATGCCAGATGAACGCGTGTCTATCATGGGGATGGACGACGATCATCCTTCATCTTCGCAGACTTTCGAGCCCGATGACAAAGTATGGCCGGATGGATTGCAGGACCTAGGTCTCATCGCCGCGAACGAGTCTCTTGCATGTCCGGATTTCTCTCACGTAGAGTACTTCACACTACATGAAAATCCTCTTATCATCTATATCCCCGACTTTGTTTCTCCAGATGAGATTGTGCACTTGTTGGAAACTACGTATGATCCCCTCCCTACCCGGAGCTGAACAATCGAGATTGTTAACGCTAGTCTCACAGGAAAGAAAGCTTCGCTCCATCTGTGGTCTACCGACAGGGAGTGAGCAGCAACGACGAAAATTTCCGAAAATCAGAGAATGCATGGCCTCCACGGGACGAAGTCTTGCAATGTATCGAACAGAGGGCAGTCCGCTATCAGAACCTAGAGTCAAAGCTGCTCATGGAACAGTTGTCTCTGCAACGTTACCATGAGAATGGCTTCTTTTCTTATCACCATGACCAGTTCGACTCGCCGCCCAATCGCCTCAACCGCTATTCGACTTACAATGTCTTCTTGCAAGGGGACTGTACTGGTGGTGGCACCCACTTCCCTTTGATTCCTCGACCAACAGAGACTGCCTGGTGCAACTACATCGACTGTGAGTCGACCGAACCCGGAGTTATTTTCAAGCCAATTGCCGGCAGTGCCGTCTACTGGGTCAACATTCGAGAAGATGGTCTCGGATATCGGGAAACACTTCATGCGGGTATGCCCGTAACCTCGGGCACTAAAATTGGTATGAACATTTGGAGCTGGAAGGATACGAGAGAGGACGTTATCCAAGAGGGAATTTTGCATGTACAATAATTGAGCACCAGCGAGCCTTGCTATGTGAAGTGATAACCAGGATTTTCCTTCGAGGGTATCAACTTTTACACCTTTACTTCGGCTCCATTTGATCATAATTCAGATATTTGATTGGCTTTAGAATATTTAAACATTACAAGGCTCGCTTTCGTATGTCGAACATGTTTTGAATTGGAAGGTTTAGCTAGGTGCATTGCACATTGCTTTTCCCTACGTGTGTTCATCCAAGAATATACATGATTCTGTGCAAGACAACCCGGGGCTTGGACCCTTGACCAAGAGGGATTACAGGCCTTCGCATGATCCTCTCCTCAGGTAGCATTTACTTTTGCTTTCTAGTGATTCCGAGGGGACAGTGATTACGCAGAATAACCATTGGGGAGGGTGTGCATGCATTCAGTCTCTGGAATACGAGCCAGAAAGCCATGATCCACATGGGCGCTTCAAATTGAAAATATTATTTCGTTTTTCGCTGCTTGAAAATCTTGGTCACAGAGCGTCAATGCGTGTCAGGGGCTGAAGTGTGATTCTCCAATGCTCGGCATTTTGACAAGTGTCCTGATATCTGCCAATTTCGGGGTCACCTCTAGAACTGACATGTCGGTTTCAGTGAACATGCATAATCCAAGAGAGTGGCTTTTCAAGAGGCCATTGAGTATTTTATTACGTATCAGAAACCTGTTGATAGCTGCGCTTTTGAAAGAACGCTAATGCGGTTACCTCTCTGATCTTCTTTCAGCTGAGGGGCAGACGAGGTGGACCTGAGAGGCGTTGGGTATTGAGAATCAAAGTGAATAATCGACAGGTGACACTGATTTGGGTAGCCGACGAGTCTAAGTCTCGAAGCTGATGAGTATAAACATACCCATTAAACAATAACTTTCTGGGTTTGAGTAACCTTTAGGCAATATGGGGTTTCTAAAGTTGTCCGCACACGCGGTCCTCTTTCTCAATCTGTACCTTGCTCAGTTTATTGATGCGAGAGCCTGTGATGGCACACAGGGAATAACGCTGAAAAGCAACCAGGTGGTCATCAAGGGTGCCCCCCAATGTCCTGAAAGTGAATGACGCTGCTTCGTGAATTTCAATGACTAGCTAATCTGACATCTTTCAGACGACGGCGATATTATCGAGACCAGTGATGGTGGCTACTACAACTTCCAGTGTTGTATGCATCAGTCTACGGGATCGAACTTCCTCAAAAATGTTCAGACGACGGGGTATGATGATTGCATCAACCAATGCACCTTGACAGATAATTGCCAAGCGTAAGTGCTTCACACCCAAGAGATATATGTATTTTTATCTAACAATTGTCTCTGAGCAGGTTCCGCTATGTCTTTGATGACTTCAACGTCGAAAAGGCTGGGGATTGCAAACTGTTTGGAAGTGGCACTTTCTCAGACTCAAAGTGCGGAAACACACTACACGACTGGGCCTACCTGACCGATCCTCCGGTGGTCGAGGTCGAGGAGAATGTGCGAGTAGCATGCTCAACTGAGTGCCCAGATGCAGATGGTCAAATCTACACTGCCAAAAACAAACAGGTGAAGCTTTTTCCGATCCTCCATGGTACAGTGTTGGGTAACCACTAACAATATTTCAGGTGTTCCACTTGGATTGCCAGAAGCGCCATGGGACGGCTTGGTTCCACAAGCTGGATGCTAACTCCCTGAAAGAATGCACGGAGTCCTGCGCCTCGTTCATCGGATGCCAGAGTGTCGATTACCACAAGCGCACCAAGAAGTGCTACCTCGGCAAGCGTACCTCAAAGCCCACTCTCGACGCCCCCGGATGGGCAACCGCTTATTCTCTTGGTTGCTCGGGAGGGTGCACTCAGGACTCCTGTGGTAATACATGTGATTCAACTCCTCCTCCGGCCAATATTACCCCTACACCGGAACAGGATCAAGAACCAATTATCCCAGCCAACCCTTCCCCACCTCCTCCCCCTAGGGAGGTAAAGTGCAGCGATGACAACAACTCAGAGGTTGAGATAGATGGCACAAAGTACCAGATTCGTTGTGACAAGCAATACCGTGACAACAGCCGGCACGCTGCATCTGGTATATCCTACACTGAATGCCTGAAGCTGTGCAGCGCAGACTCGACCTGCAACTCGGTTGATTACTGGGATCCTAGTGGTGGACAATCCTGCTATCTTTTTAGCGGCACTGGAGAACCACCTTACTCAACTAATTTGAACTGGGCCGCCTTCAAGGTTTGATGGGTTGAGAAACTATCGAAGATTGTAGCAGGAGCTGTCATTTATTCATGAATCATTTGGTACTGCTCGGGTTACACATGGGGGACATATTCGCTTAAATTATCCCAGTAATTTTGGCCATAACACACTCGTTTCGCTATCAAGGATGACGATCCTTAAACCCCCAAATTCATTGCGCGCGATGTAGAACTAGCCCCCGTAAAATCCTTTAGATTCCTGAAAAAAGGTGAGTTTAACTACCTCCTAAAAGCCGGGCAGCTCAAATGGGAAATTCCTACCCGCTAGGGAGAATCCTGTACGCATAGCTACATATACTACTAGTTACATTATGAGGCTATATTGTTGCGCTATGAGGGGTCTCAACGTCTCTACCCTGGATAAGCTGGTTGCTATGGAGCGGATGGAAAACCACAGGAGGTTCTGTCTGTGTTAGACATGTGCCAGCAAGAACAAAGAATCATTTTTAGATATAGGCAATATAATGCACTACTTCTTTGAGCCATTTGTGAATATGTTTGTACAATTTCGAGCTCTGTGTAGCAACAATGGCCTATGGAAGTCGTAAAAACGTGACCCTGCATCTAAATAAACAACCCACCAATGATCGGTGATGGACTATATATGATACCGCTCATTCACTACCTATATGAAGCTACCTAGACGCAGCTCTATACCTTCATTTCCGCTGAACTTCTACCCTCCACTCCCTGCGCTGATATATCGTCTTCAACGCCCGCAGTCCTCCACCATCACTATGATGTATACCAGCGTGTCTATATTTGGGAAAGTGCCTTTTTCATGGATACATTTGTGGTATCTATTATAAGGTTTCCCATAGTCTGGGCGGAGCCTGCTTTCAATATGTACTTGACTGATTGCGATGCTCGCAACGCTCTTTCCATCATCGCCGGAAGACCTTTCGGCCTGGCAACCATGGATGTAGCCCTAATTTATCTCTGTTGGGGAAAGTACCGTTCAACTATGATCTACTTCTATAGAACTCGACGTCGGCTCTCAAGAAGGCTTAGTAGCTTTCGAATAACGGTCTATATATACAGCCCTTGAATTCATTTGTCCTATTCTTTTTTTCTTACTTCTTCATCTATTTCCTCTGACTATTACATCATACTACCATCAGGTATACATCCAATCCAGCTCAAGTATACCTCAACTAGTCCTCACTATAGAGTATATTGAATACTCGATCCACCCCAGGAGATTGAAACACACCAAAACCTTCTCCATTCCCTTCGAGGCCCTTTTACACAAATCACCGAAGGCTATATACAACATAGCACGATGACATCTGTGCAAGCCTACTACGAACAGACCGAGGTCTCCAACTGGCTCGATGCCATCTCTGGGGACAACGGAAGCATCGACCCAAGGTAAGCATCTATGTATCTATCTATATCTATGTCTCTACCAATATATATTAACATAGTCTACAGGACACTCGAAGTCCATCAGGTGGTCACCACCCACCGCAACACCCACCACAACACCCACCGCCATGACCAAACATCTCGGTCCGAACAACAGCCATCTCCCCAGTCATCCCGCCCTTCCTCCCCCGACCTACGAAGTCTAGGTCCACTAAAGCTGGAGCACGAGCCTCCAATCAGGAGAGTCCTCACCAAGGCATCTCTTCGTCAACTATACGATCGAATCAACCAATACGACCGACGGCGGACATTCACCGAGTTCCGCAACGAAGAAGACGACTCAGTCTCGCTGGCCACGACCGCGACTGACTCGGAGTACGAAAATTGTTTTCTCCCATTCTGTGGAGCCTTACCATCACCGTCCGAGGAATATTCTGCAGCCAGCTCTGCTTCCTCATCACCTTCGCCCTCTCCGCCTACCAACCACGAGCCCCAGTGGTTGCCTCTTTTGGTTGCGCGAGTTGTATCGAGTAAGACCCGTAAAGCATATCGGGCCTTGAAGAAGAAGTTGTCTCAGTGATTCTGAGAAAGGGGACTTGGCACATGATCGAAGACAGATTGTGTGCCCCATGCGTATTATTGTCTGTTGTCGCTGGCACCAAACCATGCTGTGCCAGTGAACAAACCGGGGGTACTCTTTTCAGCTGGGGGATTTATCCCAAAGGGTTTCAACCCAGTTGGTTTTAAGGTTTTAACGAGGCCCCAACTTGTGACCAGTCTCGGGACACTACATCTATCTCCCCGAGAGGAAAGGTGCCTAAGCCTATCAAGCGATCAAGGCGTCTATCTAAATCGCCAGAACAAGAACTGAGACGAGCCCGGACCCGCGCTTTCCGCTTGGACTATTATGATCTGCATTACAAGCTACACTTGGCGAATGGATCCACTGCTCATAACATGGAGGAAGCGGAGAGACATGTTATCACGGACAAAGCCTATCGTCGCGAAGAGACCTAAGAGGGATTCGGAGTGGCACGTTCTACGCCGACCCCTCTGGATCAGAAATAGGAGGAGGCGGTCCAGATGGCAACTCGGATGTCTACGCGATGGCTCCAAATTCATCAAGAATACATCAACGAAGGCTCTGGCGCGTACAATATCTACCAGGTGAAGGCCATTGAGAGGAAGCTTATGAACCGTCCTGATGCCGGGAAAAATGACGCTTCAGAATCGGACTCTGACATGGACGGCTGACTTCGCGGAGACGACCTCGGCTTGCGTCTCTAAGATACTGAAGGAGAGCTGGTTCTGTCTTCTAAGAAAAAAAAAAAAGAAAAAGCCCTGCATCGCTATAAGGATGGAAGCTTGATATCGTCGGGGTGGACGTTAACTCTAAGGGGGATCTCTGAGGGCATAGGTCAGGGGATAGGGAATGTTTTCTACCGGAGGGCGCTGGGAGACCGCCTCCATCGGGCGTGGTTATTGCCCGCTCATTGTACTTGTAGAACTTAGGAATATTATCAACTCTTGTTACATCCTTTCCATCGGTTAGATCAGTACTTTCATCTAACTCCAGTGGAGAGATCGTCCTCCCGTAGTTCTCGGAGAACCTCGGCCACCTAGAAGCCAATCCAGCCAGTCTGCAGGAGGTTTCGCCCACAGGAGGTGTGGGACAGATTCCGGTCTGTCATATATCACCAAATTGTTGGTTTTGTTTCGTGGGAATTTTGATATCTGTCCTATGTTGATACCCTGTACGCTTTAGTTGTTGTCAGAAAATGAATACACGCTCACGTTTCTCAATCTCAATAATAAAAACATAGAAATAACCGTAGATTTATAGCATGAGTGTTGTTGAAGTGTGATGGAATGTATAGATCGAAGGCGGTCGGCCCACCTGCCCCGTGTTATCTCGGTAGAGTTGCCTCTCCACGATAAAGCCACCGTGAACAACTGCGGCCACAGGGCATCATCAACAACACCCATTCCCCTCAAATCAATTCCTCCACAACAGCCAACATGGATCCCTTTTCTGCAGAGGGTGGTAAGCCTTCCAGCCCTCTCCATAGCTCCGATCATTGCTAATCCAGCTTCCCCGCAGAGCTCCTCAACATCCACAGCGCCTTCCACTCCGGCCAATACCAGAATGTGATCGACTTCGAGACCGCCGCGCTCTCTCCCGAGAACCAACTCCCCGCTCAAGTCCTCAGACTGCGCGCCCAGATTGCCCTTGGCCAATTCGACGAAAGCCTCGTCCAGCCCTTAATCGAAGAGGACAGCCCCGACCTGTCGGCCGTCAGGGCCCTGGCCCTGCAGTCCGCCGGCAACACAGACGCTGCCCTGCAGGTCGCACAAGGGCTCGCAGAGAACTACCCCGAAAACAACACCGTCCAAGTTCTTGCTGCTACCGTGCTCCAGGCTCAGGACCTCAGCGAGGAGGCGCTGGCACTGCTGTCCAAGCACCAGGGTAACCTCGAGGCGTGAGTTGCCCCGTCGCAAGTAGACTGCGATATAACGGAGAATATTCATCTGACAATCTGTCTGTATTTTAGCGTCTCCCTCATCGTCCAGATCCACCTTCAACAGAACCGGACCGATCTCGCCCTTAAGGAAGTTCAGGCTGCCAAGCGCTGGGCTCAGGATTCGCTGCTGGTCAACGTTGCCGAGTCATGGGTTGGCTTGAGAGTTGTATGTTGCCGAGAAACCTATAATCTTCAAGTTACTGGTGTATGAGTGCTGACTTTCTGTTTCTGCTTTACAGGGCGGCGAGAAGTACCAGTCTGCTTTCTACGTCTACGAAGAGCTCGCCTCCGCACCCGGTACCTCCGCACCGCTATCTATCGTCGGTCAGGCCATCGCTGAGATCCACCTGGGTCGTCTCCCCGAGGCTGAGGCCGCCCTCACCGCCGCCCTGGAGAAATACCCTACCGACGTGGAGTTGATTGCCAATAGCATCGTTTTGAATGTGTTGGCTGGCAAGCAGACCGAGGACCTGGAGTCGTATGTCATCCCGTCGCGGCTCCGTGGAAACGAGATATTGAACTCGATGCTGACTTTTATCTCTCGTTTAGCCGGTTACAGCAGGTCCAGCCCGCGCACTCCCTTCTCGCTGATATCCAGGAGAAGAGCGAGTTCTTCGACACCGCGGCGGCTAAGTTCTCGGCTAAGGTCTCATCGTAGAATAATCTATTTCCTGTTCCATATATTTGTTGTTTTGTTTAATCCGAGTCAGGGGAGCCTATCCTGCTTGTTTATGAAAAGACATGACCTCTCAATCTTGCAAATGGTGCCATATTTGGATTTCCTATCTGTAACTTCCAGGTATAAGATATAGGAACAAGAAGACCTGTTTCTATCCAAACCACCTTTCTGCTCCAATACCTTGTAGCAGCAAATAAATCACAGCCGAGCAGCCAGCCACTGTCGCAACTCCGAACCAGTCTGAGTCTCCTCCTTAACCATAGTATAAAACGGCGCATCATGCGACTCATCAGACCCAACGACAAAAGTAATCTCCCCAAACACCGACTTAATCTTCTTCACAAACTCCTCAATAGGCGAAAGCAAGATCTCATCCCCACCAGCAAGAACCAAAATCCTCTCCGTCTTAGCGCCATCCCACCACTCCGCCGGCGCATTCAACGGCTCATTCCAATTATCCGCCGGGATACCTGCGCGGTAAGCACCAGACCATCTCGTCAGAATCCCCGGCGTAATAATATCCTTCCATAAATTCTCCTTCATGGACGGCCACTCCGTACTAAAGTTAATCCAGGGCGCATACATAAAGACGCCCGCCAACGGCGCCGACAGCGCCAGCGGCTCGATCTCCGCGTGCGGGTGAGACAGGTGCAACAGCGTCGCTGCGGCTAGGTTCCCGCCCGCGGAGTCCCCGCCGATAATCACGTTGGCTGGTGAGCGGCCCGTTTCGTTGATGATGTAGCGCAGCGCCTCGACGGCCTGGCGGAGCTGGGTTGGGTACGTCGCGTGTGGGGTTAGAGTGTACCGTGGGAAGAAGACGGCTAGGTCGTGGCCGGTTTCGTTCAAGGCTTTCAGCATCTCAAGCCAGAATTCGAAGTACGCCGGGATGGCGGGCATGGCGAAGCCGCCGCCTGTTTTTAGGGTTAGTATTTTTGCTTGTTATTCATGGATATATTCAATGTTGGGGTTAGGCCTTTTGTTCTGTGGGTGGGAATTTCTCCGCATGTTACACGGTGGAGATTGGGGACGCACCGTGGTAGTATACGATTACGTTCTTGGCGTTCTTGTTTCCGATCCAGTGGCCCTCTGTGTTGTGGGGGAGTGCGACGGTCTCCGGTTTTAGACCGCGCTTTTTCATGCCGTCTGCGTAGGCGGCTGAAGTTGGGGCAGTGAGGTACCTTTGCGACAATACAAGGTCAATGTCTTGTCCATTCTCTTTCTTGCTTTCTTGAGAATTATATGCAGAAGAATTGGAGAGAGAGAACAACATACTGTGTCTGCCGATCCGATCTACGCTCAACGACTTTGCGAATGACAGCGGACAGAACATAGTGATCGTAGCGCTTAGGGCTTGCTTTACCCCGGAAAACACCAGTAATGGCAGCATACACCAAACTGGCGTACGTTGACAGGTGCAGGAATGGGATATCTGCCTTTTCCCAGAACCCGAGCTGGGGGACATCTTGGTTGGACGACATGATTGTGGTTTGAGTGATTGAAGCTCTTAGAGCAGGGGAAGGTGAGCTGAGCTGAGCGTCGGCTTTATAGCGCCTCCCCCGCTCCCGCTCCTTCAATTCCCTCGGCTGTGGAGCATGCAGGACCTGGAGCCGTCGGGCCCTGATTGGCTTTGCTCCGATCTGCATCGTTATGTAAGGTATCGTTTTAGGGTTCAGCGTGTCGATGGCATTTTCATGGGGTTTTGTCTGCTAACTTGCTGTATTATGGGATTCAGGATTCGGAGTTCAAGTTACCTGTGTATATAAAAAACAAACAAGGGAGTTGTTTAAATATTTAGCAAACCACAAGCACAGACATGGGGAACCATATCAAGAGGCACGTTGGACAGATGTCGAAGATACTATAAGGACATATTTTTAAGATGAACAAATCTGATATACCCACATTTGCCAATGATTTTAGTATATTTAAAAAGGTCAGCAGAAACAATGACGGTGCGGCTGTGCGGCATGTGGGCTAGCGCCGCGGTAGATGCAAGTGCGTTGAAGTCGGCTCGTCACTATCTAGTCCACGGGTAGAATCAGACGCTAATAAACGTAGAGCAGATAGAAGAAAGGGACCTGATTTAGGGAGAAAAGATATGAGACCTCTTCTGGTCGGGTTTGAACTGGATTCCACGCAATGAAGAGATAATCGGCGAAGAAGGCTTGCAATTCCACTTTATTCTGGAGTAGTCATATCAAATAGTTCCAGAGTAAGGATTTTAACATCTTGAATCTGACGAAGGTGCCGTCGGAAGACGCAATGGCGAAGATAATCACGACAAATCGACAAAGCATGGATAAAAAGGATGGCATAGTCGGTATAAGTTGATGAAAGAGAGAAAGCCTAGGCGCGAGTGGGTAGTCTGATGAGAGCAGATAGAGGGTAGAAAGTTTGCTTGGGCGATGAATAGCTCGGCTTTTTTGTATGCGAGAAACGTAGCGTGGGTGATAGAGGACGCAGAAAGGAGAATTATAATTGATTTCTTCGCTGCTTAGAGAGATGAAAGAAAGAAAGATTAGAGATAGAATGATAGTTGTGTGCATGTGTGAGATATACTAGAGCGGAGAAGGGCTCCTGCTGACCTCATGTATTAGCCTCACCAGCTGGCCTGGCCAATTTCCTGGCCTTCAACTGGAAACGTAAAGCCAGGCTTCACTGGTGATCACAACACAGGAGGTAGGCAGGATAGCACAGACGAAAACATGTAGTGATCAGCAAAGGATTCACAGCCACGGAAAGTGCAAGATGCCCGACGGCACGTGTGTGATGTTAACAGGAGGGACTATGAGCATCGTGATCTTGTTGTAGATCAAGATTATGAAAGTAAAGGATGAGAGAGATAATCTCGACACGATGATGAATGATCTGTGATGCAAAGAAACGGCAAGACAAGTATCAAAGATGAGAGTGATAGGAGAACTTTAAAGGACCATTTTGAAGCGGCCATAATCAACGTATATCCAAGTCAGGCGCAGATAAAAAGGCTCACAAAGGACAGCTGGTAGCCTTGTATTCTCTTTGGTCCGAACTGCTCCTTCCTGAGAGTCATAGTATATACTCATCACAATGTAGAGGGCGATGCTCAACCACCCCAATCTAGTCCTCAGGTCGACCTTGAAACGCTTCCCGTATCCCTCATAAGTGCTGATGGCTACCATAGGCTGCCCCGGAAACGAAACACTGCCTCCTAGGTCCTAGGTGCGAAGGACATGTTTAATCAAGCGCAGCTCCGCTGGGATCCAACAATACTCCCGATATCACTCATGCTGTTAAATGTGGTCACTGCCCAACTATTGATACATATGTAGTATATCATTCACTCAAGTGATCCGATGGGTAAAACACCTTCTATTGTGGTTAAGTTAAGGCTATAAAACAGACCCCGAGAGAATCTTGCACTCGGCGCCTATTTTGGGCTCGCTGCACTAAGGAACTACCACATTCTGTTGAATCTCGCAAAGGATAAAGATATCTTCTAATGAATGTCGGCTACGAACGTAATGATGGACAGAGTTTTCAAATCATTAAGATGATATTACCAACACCAGTTAGCGCCTGATGTGCCTGAGCGCAACCCCGTTCCCTCACTTGTGCCATACTATAACACTGCGTATATATATCGGGGGAAAGAAAGCCAACAAATTGGGTGAAGGGAAATTCGACTTGGAAGTGTATGAACAAGTAATCCCATAACTCCTCTGGTGCAAAGGTCGGGCTTTTTAGAGGCCCGTGGGCACAATATTTGAGACTTCGGGTTGTGGCAACTACAGCCTGAACGCTTCCAATTTTGTCTTCTGTTATTGTATTCTTTTCGTAATTTCTGCTACTTTGTTATTTCATACCAGAATGCCAACCCTATGTCCCATGTACACTTCACAGGTTTGCGCCGATGCCAGAACGGTGTATTTCATCTTGACGCCACATATTAGAATATGACCACTTAGTTACCATTGACCTAGTTTTCCTCACCGGTCGGGGTCAATTCACAGAATGCCTTGTAGGTCGTAAAGACATCATCCTCACCCTCACCGCTGCCAGTGTTCTCAATCACACATTGAGCAGTAGCGCCGACGAAGAAAACATAGCCCTCCTGGACCTCCTCGGTCTTATTGCCGACAGTAATCTTGCCCTTGCCACGTGTGCAAATGAAGATACTAGGGCCTTCGATCGGGTCGAAAGTGGCCTTGGCGCCAGTCCGGTTCAAGTCGGTCTTGATAACGCTGAACTCGTCGATAGGAGGATCGTAGAGCATCGCGGACGAGGCGCTAGAGTAAGCAGTGGCGTTCAGAATGACATACGGGTAGTCTGTTGCCTGGATCTTCTGCTCCTCGATTGGTGCGTAGGAGTATGTCAGCATCTGGGTGAGGGTGTCGACGTCCTTGAATTTTGGGGTGAAACCCGCTCGCACCACGTTGTCAGATGACGCCATACACTCGATGATATCACCAGAGATGTACGCGTGGATGTCATCTGCCTTTAGGAACATACCCTCGCCAGGCTGCAGCTTGACAAAGTTGAGGAAGAAGAAGATGAATGAGCCGATGTCGTTCGGGAACTGTCCGTCCAGACGCTTGGCAAGCGCAGCCAGCTCGGCGGGGTTGGTAGGGTTCGTCTCTACCTCACCTGACAGGGTTCCAAAACTGTCGGGGCTGTTGTTCGCGGCCGAGATAAGGTCCTTGCAGGCTGCCTCTACCTTCTCGGATGAAGACTCCATCAGGGTGGTGAAGAGGGAGCGTAGCGCTTCCTTGTTCTTTTGGATAATAGCAGGATCCTCTGAATTCTCGTTGCCCTTAATGCTCTCCTCAAACTGACTCGCTGCCTTGTCGCCAACCAGTGTGCGCAGAGGCTCCACGGCCCGGAGGAAATGCGTGATCTCTGCGAGCGGACGGAAGCCACACACACCCTCGAACGGAGTGATGGCAATGGTCATCTCGGGCTTATGATTGTCATCTGATAATTGGTTAGCCATGTTTTCTGGGTGCTCGTTTATTGAGTGTAATCCCAAGTACAACTCACCGGGATAGTTCTTGGGGTCCCGGGCATGGAGCTGCTCCGCGAGCTTCTTGTTGGGATGGGCCTGGATGCTGAGCGCTTTACGGATGGAAAGCACCTTGAACAGGAATGGGAGTTTGCCTCCAAATCGTTCACTGATATCGGTCGATAGCAGGGCCTGGTTATCCTGAACCATGTCGAGGAGGGTACGCTGGGTCTCGACATCTTTGGAGGGAAGAGACGGATGTGTGCCCATCCAAAGCTATGAATCGTGAGCCCATTGCGTTCAATGATACTCTTCGGCTCTCACTTACTTCGGCATAGGGCTTGTCGGCCTCAATCGCAAAATCCGGGGCGGCTGTTGTGGCCGCATACTTTGCCGCTGCCGACTCTTGGCCGACCTTGCCTATGACGGGATATCAGTGCGGGGAACACAATGTCGCGAGTGGTACTAGCTTACCCCAATCGTAGCTGTTGACGCCTAAAGGAAAATATATTAGCCATGTTTCTTCTATTGAGCATCCCAAAACTTACCGCATTGCAGCCGAAGTAGTGGTACCTGCATCTTGAAATGGATGGTTGGGGAAAAAGCGGAGGGGCAACCAGCGACTTTGTATTAGAAATTCCCCGCCAAGCCTTCGGTGAGTGATGTCGGAGAGGGTCTTATATGATATCTATGACACACGTTCAAAGCTTTAAGGGGAAGATTGGTCTGGTTTCACTCAGTCCCATTCCCTGCTTTTTGTTTCTGGGATTTACGGAGTGTCCCAATCTGTCACGGATTCCTAGCGAGGTACTCCGTACTTCCGCAAGCATCCTACCAGTTATAGCCAGAATATGCAGCCGCATCGAGATAGCATAGTTTACATAGGTTTAATAAGGTTAAAGCCTCCTGGAGCTTATCCCAGATACACCCACAGAGAAAACCTAAAAAGTACATTATACAACTTTCAACGTCGATACAATCTACAATGCCATGTCCCAAAGTAGTTTAGCGTATGAACCCCGACCGCCCGGAGGACGGAGCCCTTATCACCGCATCTCCAACCTTCATATAAACATCTTATTGCTTCATACCTGGCGATCTCATTCCCCAGGGGTTCTGGTCAGCAGTAAGCTGTTCATACTCTTTCCACATTATTTACACTACCCTGTTGATAAAAGGTGCGAGGATGTCTCGCAACCGCCCCCGACCCAGAGACAACGGCTTTGGCAACAATGAGGAATTGGAGCTCTGGACCAAGATATGCCAGGATATTCGAAAATCCAAGGAGAAGTTCGATCAGCAGAATTCATTATCCGCGCAGATTAAGACTTTGGTGGACAAGATCGCGCATGATGGCAACCGTGAGTACCCCCGCACTAGATCCGTCGGTTCTATACCCGTCACCACAAAGCTCCAATATGCGCTTCGCGTCTAATTAATCCGAACAACTTCCTTATTAATCGCATATACTAACATTCTGCTCCCAAGCAGAACCAACCATGGCCGAGCACGACCAACTTGACAGCTGGCTCCGCCTGAGCCAGAAACTCAGCGAAGACGAGCGCTCGATCATGCAGGACGAGCCATGCGATGTAATCAAAAATCTAGAACTGCTCACTGCTTTGCGCAAAGCATCTGAAGCCGAAGCGCCTCCAAATCGGTCCACATCGTTCAACAAGTCTCGCAAGAAAAGAAATGAAGTCGAAGGTTCGGTGACCGACTCCCCCAGTGCCTCGGGGGCTGACAAGACCGCACGCTCAAAGGGGACCGTCCCACGCAGCGCAAGCGTCTCGTCGAGCACGCAACCCCGCGAAGGGGGCCGCCAGGATAACATCATGGTCAAGGTCGAGGAAGGGCCGTCAGAGGGGACCAAGGGCACTGTCGCAGAACGGAGTGGCTTGCTGGTGGTTGGGGCTCAGGTTGTGTTCAAACACAACAAGAATAAACAAGGTGTCGAGGGCGAGGGGATCCAATGCATAATCAAGGCTGTTAGTGGCGACGGACCGAAGAAGCGGTAAGTGATGTTGCGTCGTTTGCGTTTCGTCTCGATTTACATTGACTGACGCGTCATGTCTGATTCAGATATGATGTGCAGGACCCCGAGCCGAATGAGAATGGTGAGCAGGGGGCGGTTTACAAGACTACCGCTGCCTCTCTCATTCCCATTCCTCAGCTTAGCGCCCACTTGTCTACGTACCCGGCGGGCAAACAGGTCCTCGCGCGATACCCGGACACCACCACCTTCTATCGTGCGGAGGTGATGGGCGCCAGGAAGGACGTCTATCGTCTCAAGTTTGAGGGCGAAGAGGACGATAAGGAGATGGAGGTTGACCGGCGGTTTGTGCTGGATATTCTGGGCAAGTAATCTCAAACTGTTTCTACGATCTGATGTGATGATGATACCATTTAAGCGCGGCGCTATCTGGAGTTCGAAAGCCTACCATGGATATGGGGTGCTTTCATATTGACTAGATACTTTAGTTAGAAAGAACAAACTCTTTTTTTGAAACTATGATAATTTCTGTTCTTGGCGTAGTGGCCCGGGGGATCTACGTGGAGAAAGCCGGGGTTGAACAGAGCAGTTCCAGATGTCTGGAATAAAACTTTTCCTATAACTGGCGAAACCTATATCCCGACAAACAATGCGCTAGCCTGCCCTCCTGACGAGGGCGAGACGATCGATGCGCATGGCTCCGAAAACGCAGGAACCTACTACGTTGTGTACAAAGTAGACGGCAACATTCAACGATGATACAAGCCACGCCACTCCTGTCATGCTGCAGAAGCTCAACTCTTACGCTGTGGCCTTCAAATGCGATGCAATCCGACTTCTGGGCCGGTCTAGCGAAGATTGAAAGCAAGTACTACATTTCACTCTCGACGAACATGTACGACAGCGACAAGTATGATCTGAGATATGGTTTCTCTGCCTTTGAAAATGTTTAAAGAATTGATGATGGACGTGCCTATGTCGCTGATATCCATGCCTCTTTAAATACTGGTGGCGTGATCAATTGCCGCGATTGTTTATCTTTTTCTTCCCCGATGTCGGCTTCAAGTTGTTAGATTGATATAAGCACAGTGAGAGTGATATTCAATGGGTTGACTCTGGGCCACTAAAAATCCATGCACTTCATGGAATATTATAATAGCTCTAGATCAGACAAGGCTTAAAAATGTTATAAATCCTTGGCTAACAATTTTGAGTGGGCCAAGGGC
Organism: Penicillium samsonianum; assembly: GCF_028829775.1. Taxonomy (NCBI): domain Eukaryota; kingdom Fungi; phylum Ascomycota; class Eurotiomycetes; order Eurotiales; family Aspergillaceae; genus Penicillium; species Penicillium samsonianum. The sequence goes on along the minus strand of NW_026643260.1, from coordinate 3,210,382 downwards.
CGAGAGAATGTGCTAGAGTAAGCGGTGACATAGAGATGACTCAGCCTTCTTCTCCTCATGCCGAGGGACCATAGCCGGAGATAGTTTACTTCGCAATTAAAACTTCGCATTGAACAGACTTTGTTTTGAATTTCCGTCACATTGATGCATCTGCGCCATTCAATCCCTACCCCTGCACACTAGAGCTTCTGCAGCGAGCCTCACGCGTCACACCTTCCGACTACCCCGCCTCTCCGCAGTCGCAATGACCGACCTACCAGCCCACGCCTCACCAAAACTCCCCCCGCGTTCGCTCCCGGGCAGATTAGATGAACAATCGGATGATTCGAGTCAGGGGAGCATCGCAGGAGGCGAAAACACCCCGGCCCTACCAGACTCATTCCTGTCGCCCGCATTCACCCCACCCGCAACCCCCGGTGGTACATTGAACTTGGATTTAAATCCCACCGCAGTCCTTCACCAAAACCAAGCAGCAGATATCCACCATAAAAGCCAGGACGCCAAAGGTCCTAAATTACTTCCGCAGCTCCCAGCAGTGGAATGTATTGTGCGGGCGCGAATCCCGACAACCAACGGAGCGGAAATGTTCCTACACCTCTACCACAATGACTTAGATGGAAAGGAGCATTTGGCCATTGTATTTGGAAACAATATTCGCAGCCGGAGTTTGGACAGCGTCCGGCCCGGGGAGACCGAGATGGACCGAATGATCCGCGGCGCGTACGTTGGGAAATTGCACCCGGGTCGAGTCAGCAGCAGGTATGATGAGGATTTGGCCGGGTCAGCCTCGACGCCAAAGCAGGTCGAGCCGCCGCTGGTGCGAATCCACTCGGAGTGTTATACAGGAGAAACGGCGTGGTCGGCGCGGTGCGATTGCGGCGAGCAGCTGGATGAGGCGGCGCGCTTGATGTCTTTCCCCATTCAGGATCTTGCTGCTGATGCGCCGCCAGAGGTCCAGTCCCTCTCGTCACATTCGACAGGCGGTGTGATTGTCTATCTACGACAGGAGGGTCGCGGAATCGGTCTTGGCGAGAAGTTGAAGGCATACAATCTCCAGGATCTCGGGTCGGATACCGTGGAAGCAAACCTTTTACTTCGCCATCCGGCTGACGCCCGAAGCTATGGACTGGCTACGGCGATATTGGAAGACCTTGGTTGTGGTGTGGATGCCATCCCAGAAGGAATTCGTCTACTCACCAATAACCCCGATAAAGTCCGCGCCATCGAAGGCCCTAACCGGGAAGTTCTTGTAAAAGAGAGGGTGCCGATGATCCCATTGGCTTGGCGGACTGGGGGTCAGAGAGGAATTAAGAGCTCTGAAATTGAAGGCTATCTTCAGACTAAGGTATGTTTACAAACCATTATCCAGTTTTGGGTTGGTACTAATACGCCGGCTTTGATAGATCTCGAAAATGGGCCATATGATCCAATAATCTTTGAGCTTGTCGTTTTGAACTTTTGCCATCATCATTCCCCTTCTCGTCTGACTTATGCTTTCTTGCATTGGAACTTACAACAGCCTTTGTATATGATCGACTCGACCGAATATTTTTCTTTGTGCATAATCTTGATCCTTTGGGCTTGTTCCAAGGTTGTATATGGCGTTGGTACTCTGTACATTCATTTTTGTGTGGCTGTGCTACTCAATGCTTCACGTTTGTTATCAGATTCTCCTAGAAATTGGAGATTTTGTCCCTAGATATATTATATCTGGAACAAATATAGCCAGTTTATTCCCAAGAGTGAATAGAGTGAAGATAGTGAAACCGATATCCGATAAACCATGTCCCGCATGAAAGTTTAAACGTTCTGGACTTCGAACATCCTAGACCCACATCGCACCATACTCACACGTCTTACTCCAGAGCTGCTCCTGGACTTCCATTCCACGTTTCCCTAACCTGAATGGGCAATCTTAACTAGCGCGTGTGCAAGGCCATGGCCACCCGCGCTACAAACGCCAATGGGCATGTGGCGCCTTCGCCCGACTTGTCCGATTTGCCTAAACGTTCGCAAACTATCCCCCTCGGCAGACCGGAAGACTTGCCAATTCCTTATCGTGCGACCTCAATAGATGGGGCGGGAGTCTTGGATAATGGCGATAATGGCACGACATCTGGACGCAAGCGCAAGCTGAACAGCATGTCATCAAGAGGTGTTGCCAATCTCACCCCCGATCAGTTAGCGAAAAAGCGGGCCAACGACCGCCAAGCGCAGCGCGCAATTCGTGAAAGGACCAAGGGCCACATAGAAGCTCTGGAGCAACAGGTCCGAGACCTGTCGTCACAAAAGCCCTACCTCGATCTTCAAGCAGCGCTATGCGAGAATGAAACGATTCGGTCGGAGAACGCGGAGCTCCGCCAAGGGCTTAAAGCAGCAATGGACATTCTCCAACCATTGATGGCTAAGCCAGAACTACCAGGTGAGTTACGCATCCCATTAGAATTCAAGTCTGAAGCTGATAAAAACAGATCCATCTCCTTCTCTAGCTACACCAAACCTCGCCCCGCCCCCTTCACATACACCCCCATTCCCCGACACCGATCACCTCACGCCCATTCCAGGCGAGAAATCCTACGCCGAGTCTCTTGCCAGCCTCGACACGCCTTCTCCGACTCATTCTGCACCCACTCTCGGGAGTCGCCGCAACAGTACCACCGGAGGCCCTCCGTCGGCCTCTCTCCGTGTCGGATGGGACTCGCAACGCCATAATACAACACACGGCCTGGACCTCGGCTCCGAGGAGCGTCTAGGGTTTAATTTCCTTCTCGATCCTTCGCATAGTGTTCCCAAAGTCGACCGGCTTCAGCGCAGCGACTCGGAAAACCTCCACTGTCAGCAGCTGAACTCTTCGTCTTCAACATACCCACATCCCTTGACCACTACCTCTGAACCTGGGCCACCTGCGTTCGCCGCTCCGATCCAAAACGTACTAGCGACATGTCCTTTGGATAACATTCTTTTGGAATTTCTTCAAAGCCGGCAACGCGAGGCTGCTCAAGGAATCTCCAGACAAAAATTAGCCGGGCCACCGTACCCGAGTGTCTCCTCATTACTGAACCCAGAGAGGAGTGTCTACTCCCACCCAGTCTCAAAGGTTTTCACAGATATTATACGCACCTTTCCCGACATCTCATCTCTACCGGTGCAGGTTGCCGTGCTCTACACCATGTTCCTCCTCATGCGCTGGCAGATTTCCCCTACGCAAGAGAACTATGAGCGACTCCCAGAGTGGTTAACTCCGCGCCCAACACAGATTCTCCATCCACACCCTGCTTGGATGGATTACGTTCCCTGGCCGGGAATGCGTGACAGGATCATTACAAATTATCAGAACTACCCGTTTGAGAATTGGTTCATCCCATTTACACGTGATATGAACGTCAATTGGCCGTACGAGGATACGGACTGTTTGTTGTCAGCCGGCGACTCCGAAGAGCTGGTCATCAACCCGGTCTTCGAACGGCATATGAGGAATTTGTCCAATTGGTCGTTGGGGCCCTTATTTGCAGAAAGTTATCCCTCTTTGGCAGACACCGCACGAATCAGGTCGAGAACACCGCTCAACACCTCATCCGGAACAGACTCACCAAGTGGCCACACGGCCACTTAAGCGGGCTTCATTTCAACCACTGTTCCACCTCTACCAAGTTGATCTTGGTTAATATTTTTCAATTCCGTTACTTATTTCGGGGAAAGGAAATCCTGGCTTTTATTTTTAGCAAGTCAAATTGTTTACTTTTTTTTTTGGGCGAGTGTATGATTTTTCTTGAACGGAGTCCCAATTCAAGGGCAGAAGCATGCTGTGAGAAGGGGCGCAGGTCACCTCGCCTGGTGGTCATCTACGTGTTGTCAATAGATGATATTTGGAGCGATCATTTCGGTCTGGACATTTAAATAAATACAAATCTTCATATCAATAATTACTCTGTATCTTATGGTTCCCATGATTTTGACTTTACTCTCTCCTGCTCTTCTCATTCCAAAACTCCAAACCAGCCTTCTGGCGCAGAGTTCCGTACATCGCACTACTGTCCAGACACTCTCCGCCATATTCTCTTGCGGCCTCCATGTTAGCCCGAGCAAGCTCAAGGCCAGGAAGCTCAACACCCTGCTCCTGGGCCATCGACATAGCATGTCTAGCATCCTTAATAGCAAGAGAAACCCCAAAGCCAGGACGGGAGTCCAGAGGCGGCGCATAGGCCCCCGTAGTCAATCTGGAAACAAAGATAAGTATGAAGAGCCGCGATGCAAGCACCGAAACAATATTGTAACATACCTCTTAGAATACCCTCCAGCAACAGGACCAAACGCCTCACCAATGAGCTCCTCCATAGGACCAGTTCCAAGCCCGGTCTTCTCAGCAAAGACCTGAGCCTCACCAACAGCCTCCATCATATTAACAGTAACAATGTTACCCGCGATTTTCAGAAGCGAGGACTTTGTAGCATCCTCACCACAATCAATCACGCGTCGACCCATCACATCCTGGATCAGAGGTTTCACGGCCTCAGTCGCACTCTTGGGACCACCAATGGCAAAAACAAGCTTGCCATCCACGGCAATCGGGTTCCCACCGAAGACCGGCGCCGCTACGTACGATGCATCCTTGCTTTTCAGCTGCGATACAGCCGATCTCACAGTATCGGGATGCACTGTTGAGCAGTCGACGAAGATCTTGTCCTTCAGGGACTGGTTTGAACCCATGGCGGTGGATAGCAGGCTTTGGAGCACTGAGTCATTCGAGACCTAGGAGAGGCGTTAAATTTCCATTGCTATGTATTTTCTCGGTGGAACCGGCTTACCATGGTGAAAATGATTCCACATTGAGACACCAGCTTCTCGAAATTGGGCTCTGGGATCGCTCCCAGCGTTCGCAGGGGTGATCCGCGCGACATCGTGCGGTTCGAGTAGATCAGGCTCAAGGCCTTCTTCGTGGCTAGATGCCGTTGCAGGTTGGATGCCATTGCTAGGCCCATGGACCCGAGTCCATACTGTGTGCACTGTTAGTTCTTTTGGTCAAAATCGTAGATGCTCGAGGGGTTACTTACCCAGCCGATTTGTGGCATCGTTGCTCGTTGTTTTCCTCGGGTGCGGATTCAAATGGGCGAGGATGATATTCATAGACAAGGACAACAAGTCAAGATCGGTTCAAAAGATTCAAGCGAGATTTGGCAATGCGGAGTCTACCTGAGTATGGCAATGCGATCCTTGTATGAATCTGTTATAGGGACGATAGGGATGGTGGAGCGCGTGTTTCCCGAGGATATCGGAGTCGGCCGACAGGAAGCTCTTCAACGCCATCAACGGGTTCTGCATGTCTTCAGGTTAGAGTGGGCTTGGACTTTATTATTGTGGATATATCATTCGTCTCTTTACTCATCTTCTATGCTTGGTGTGCCCTTGTAGTCAAGCCCACGTGTATACCCCTTAACTAACTAATGTGAGGCGTTCCACATGTACTATAGCCTGCGCATATATTGATTTCAGCATTATCCCACTACTTGTCAAGACCTCAAAAGCATTATTTACGCCTTAATCCATCATCTCTGAGCTTGTCTGGTCCAAGAATGCGTTGATGCGGTCACATACCGTCATGGCTGCGGCTCGCCTCCAGCTGTGGGGTGAATATCAGGTACGGTACGGTCACGTAAGTTATGATGCTCCGTCCGCCGTGGGCTCGACTTCAGACATCCCCAACACCTCCGCTCTCCCCTGAACCCTCCTAGTTCCGCTCATCTTGGGAGTTTCCAAATAAAACCTCAGTGTCGGACGGTACCTCTACTCCCAACCGTCGAATCCAATTCCTCCAAGATGGCGGAAATGCCCATTGGTACACACCGATCCCCCCAGGCTACCGTGTCCCAGCTCCAAGCTAACAAACTACTCCGCAGTCCTCGATGGAGGAACCGGCTTCCTCAAGGTCGGCTATGCCGCCCAGGTATGTCGCACGACCACTACACTTCCTCTTTGCTCTTCTCTAATTTATATTCCCTCGCCAGAACTTCCCAGAGCACCAGTTTCCCTCGATAGTGGGGCGGCCCATCTTGCGAACGGAGGAGCAGGGCGGCGACATCGTGGTCAAGGATATCATGTGTGGTGATGAAGCCGCTGCTGCACGATCAATGCTCCAAATCAGCTATCCTGTATGTTTATGTCGGGTTCTTGTTCTCGCCTGGTCACTCTACCCCGCCCTCTCCGCAAACCAAGCGTGTGTCTTGTCAATGCCTAACCCGTGCTGCTTTAGATGGAGAATGGAATTGTCAAGAAATGGGACGACATGCAACATCTCTGGAACTACACCTTTTACGAGAAGATGAAGATCGACCCCACGGATCGCAAGATTCTCCTCACGGAGCCGCCGATGAACCCGCTCAAGAACCGCGAGCAGATGGCCGAGGTGATGCTAGAAGGATACGGGTTCGGTGGTGTCTATGTGGCGATCCAGGCGGTGCTGGCACTGTATGCCCAGGGTATGTGATACAAGACAAGAGCGTGGGTTCGGGATCAATACTGATGTCATGTTCTAGGTCTGAGCAGCGGCGTGGTTGTGGATTCCGGTGACGGTGTGACACACATTATCCCCGTGTACGAGTCGACCGTACTCAACCACCACATTCGCCGCCTGGACGTCGCCGGCCGCGACGTCACTCGCAACCTGATTGCCCTCCTCCTGCGCCGCGGCTATGCGCTGAACAGAACCGCCGACTTCGAGACCGTGCGCCAGATCAAGGAGAAGCTCGCTTACGTCTCTTACGACCTCGAGTTGGACAAAAAGCTTTCCGAAGACACCACCGTTCTCGTCGAATCGTACACCCTGCCCGACGGCCGTGTCATCCGCGTCGGCAGCGAGCGCTTCGAGGCACCCGAGTGCCTTTTCCAGCCCCACTTGGTTGACGTTGACCAGCCCGGTATGGCTGAAATGCTCTTCAACTGTATCCAGGGTGCCGATGTCGATGTTCGCTCCAGTCTATACAAGGCCATCGTGCTCAGTGGTGGTAGCAGCATGTACCCCGGTTTGCCCTCTCGTTTGGAGAAGGAGTTGAAGCAGCTCTGGCTCACCCGAGTACTGGGCGGCGACCCAGAGCGCCTGAACGTATGTCGAAGAACCCCAGGCAAAAAATACCAAGATGACTTGGCTAATTATTTTCCAGAAATTCAAGGTCCGCATCGAAGATCCCCCGCGCCGGAGACACATGGTGTTCCTGGGTGGTGCCGTGCTCGCCAACTTGGTTAGTCTCTCATTTTTCATTTGACTTCAGCCCTTACTAACACGATTTTCTTCAGATCGCCGACAAGGACGACATGTGGGTGAGCAAGCAGGAGTGGCAGGAACAGGGTGCACGCGCCCTGGATAAGCTTGGCCCGCGATGAGCGAGTTGTATTTAGGCGGTTCTTGGTCTGCTCCTTTATTTTCTCTGATTTCCTGCTTCGCATTGTTTGCAAGCCATGTTGCCCGGGTCTTTTCTCCCTATCCTCTTTTCCTTCTATGCCTCTACCTTCCCCCATCATTGTCGATACACTCCCGTCCATCTTGTAGTTTCCCCTGTCTCTTCGCCTGCTTCCTACATTGTGCCTAGACTGGTCTGGCGCGGGTGGATTCGGGGCGTTCATGACAGACAGAAAAGAACGAAATATTTCTATCGGCTTTTGGTTGTATGCCAGCTTTGTAGGTTATCTACGTATGAACGAACTACATATACACCGGATTTTAGGCCGCGCGACATGGCTTTCCCTTTCCGTTTTAGTGCTCACCCCTTGCCGCTTTTTGCTCACTGAGTAAAACTGAGCACGCGCTAGATTAATTTGGTACTAATTACTATTTCAGATATCTATGGCAGCACTGAATCTACACGCGTTGATAGCACTGGTGTTTCTGCGCTTCTCACTTGGGATAGCAAGGTTACCAGTGTGAATGCGATTTTGGGGGGAGTGACTGATCTTGTTCGTCAAAAGATGAAGGCGGATGGTGTTTACACTGGGTTTGTGGATATTATCGAGGTTTGTTTCCCTGCTCTCTTGGAGTGGTCAAGTATGGGCAATATCACTAACTAGTGGCACATAGGCTGAGTACTCTCGGTTCTTCACGCATCTCAAAGGAGAAAATGTCGAGTTGTGTCTTCCAACAGAGACTGTACCTGATACAGCGTTGGTGGATTTCACAACTTGTAACTAGTGTGATTATTTGCAGGACATGATCCATGGATAGTCATACCTAGCCAGGACCTCGGGAGCTCATGGCCTTGATCTATGTTACCTAGGTACTGAGTATATCTAAGGGCCTTCTTTTCAAGCTGTTTGGCTACCAGAATAGATATTCAGTATATCTTAACTACATGATGTTCATTCTAAGGTTGCGTGATACTGTTCAGTAAGGAGTGATCGCTATAGATCTAGTGATCTATCATCAATCATTACCTACCTAGGTAGGTACCTACTTATAGATCAGTTGATACCTAGATAATCCATAATAGGATAAACCAACGAAAATGATGCTAGTGCGGATACTAGGGCAAATTTGCAGAGCGGATGGCGAAGTTCCCTCCGCATTTATGGATATGCCGCAGCCTAATTGAGATAATGAGGATGTGATAGTGGTTCAGATGCTACGATATGTATATTTCAGTAGGTCAAGAAGGTTCGAAAATAGATACCTGGGTATCAAATTTATTGATCCGATTCCAAGACACTTTGGAACGCGACACAAATCTTCTCTGCTTCCTCTATGAATCCTATGATAATTTCAGCTGTTTGCCTTGCGCCTTTAGCACCCACAAAGAAAAAATGGTTGCCTTCTATGCCAGTGATCATCTGATCGGGAATTTTGTAAATGAGGGCCCGTAAGCTCTCTAAAATTCTCAATTCCTGTCCATGTTTCTCTTCGAAACCGTCGACTCGGGGCTTGCGCGTTCGATTTAATTTTTCGACATCGGCTATGAACTTGTGGATGATCAAGTAGCTCCAGTTGATTTTGTCAGAGATGGAGTGCCCCCAGTCAAGTGGGCTATTCGGATAGATTGCTGCCATGGCTGGCAGCTTTCCGTAGTTGTCAACTCGGCCCTCTTCCAATAGTGCCCACTTGTTCTCAGCCAGCATCTTTTCTTCTCTGTTGTATCTGAATCCCCAGCCACCCAACGCTACAGGTGTTGAACCAAAGTACTCGCGTTTGTAGAGGGCTTCGTCGATAATTATCCGTCCATCATTGATCCGATTCTGCTCCAGCAGCTGTGGCAGGAAGAGGTCATACAAAAATGAGCAGTTCCAGTATCCTGCCGGACTGAAAGTGATACGAGATGGTGATATATTCTTTCGTAATCCCCAGAGGGCGGGGGTGGCTGATAGTGAAATGTACAGGCTCACAGTAAGTCCTAGAGCTGCCGCTTCCGTGGCAACGGGCTCCAATGTCCTGCCAGCCATACTCCAGGCCAATATAACGACTTTGGAAGACAGACCATGCTCTTCCACGACATTCTTCATCGCAGTGGCTGCTTGCACGCCCCAATCGCGCAATGAGAGGTCGCTGCCGGTACGAGGCATAATCTCCGGGTTGGTATCCAACGGGTACGAGATCCCCAGAAATCCAAATCCGTGTTTATGAAACCAATGTGCCAGAAAGTCCTCACTCTGGCTTCCGTCGTGTCCGCCGTATGAGATACGCGCGTTGTGAGCCAAACCAGGAATGAACGCCACCAACGGTTTTGATTTATCACCATCGCCAGGAACGAATTTGATCAATGCCGGATAACCGGCCAAGAGCACCTTCTTCTCGCCGTAGCCTAGGCTAGTTGTTGCCATGGGTGAATGCTCCTGGGTGCTTGCCATATTTGTAAAAAGATGGTTCAGTAAATCTTGCGTCACGTCCGATTCCACGTAGGTTGGACAGTCAAGTATATAAAAGTCCTTCCAAGGTTTCTCTCGATGGAATTATATTCAAAGAGTGGAGCCTTCGGGCGCGGGGGTCAAGTTTGCAAATTTCCTATTTCAACAGATTGCTGAAAACTTTTCCTTCTGGAGCCCGGCCCGAATGAGGCCAGTACATTCCTCATACATACTGCCACGGTTCTCGGCCCGCCGTCGGCGGCCAATCTACCTACTATATAAGTTGTACATGTAGGTACTGATGTAAGTAGTACCTAGGTAATAGCCTTTAATTGGTTAGCATCAGGTGCAATAGAACCTGGGCCCGAGAGTCAGCAGCTCTACTGCTATGTCGCACCGTCTTCAGTTCAGGCTTATTAGTGTTGCGTGGGCGGGAAGAACAGTTCGGGCCGTTGACGGCCTCTCCTGCTGAACAGACCTTAATCCACGTCAACATTTAATCAATTGTAGGTACACGATAAAATTAACATAGACTGCATGTGTCACCTCCGATTGATTATTGGATTCAGGCAAAGTTTTGTATTTTTATGTTTGTCAAGCAAAATCTTTTTGTCTGTCGCTCGTCACATTCAAAGGCGATCAGTGATGAGCTTCACATATATTTGGCTTTTTGCTGCTTGCATGTGGCAAAGCCAAGTTTAGATCTGGTCGCCGAGAAGTCTCCTGGAGCTAGTCTATTGACCAACGACATTCATCAATGCCTCCGTGAGCGGCCCGGAAGAGCTACAGCCCACAGTACCCCAGATTCACAAGCTGTCGCCGCACTTTTGTGTTCGAGCCTCTTCGTATCCTGCCAGCCATATTTGATTATAAGTATCTCTGAGACTTTTTGGGTGGCCCAGTAGATTTGTTGTATTTCAAACTATTCTAGTTACCTATTGTCCTGATCCTCCACCCAGAATGACCGACAAAGAACTCTCACATGGAATTGAACTTGAGCAGGCGGAAGATATACAGACGGTAGACCCGACAAAGCCTCCCTCGCATGCATATGCAGCCGATGATACTGGTGGTTCCCATCACAAAACTTCCGCCGAGCGTTCACTCGTCTTAAAGTCCGACCTCTCAATCATCCCTCTCGTTTCCTTGATCTATTTTGCAGCCTACTTGGTGAGTATGGCTATTCTGAATGCTAAAACTTCCAATTGACCAATCCGCACAGGATCGAAACAACCTAGGCAATGCACGTCTTATGGGCCTTCAAGAAAGTCTGCAGATGTCAAATCACCAGTATGACAACTGCCTTATGATGTTTTGTAGGTAAAATCCTTCTAGTCAACATCTTTGTCCTCTTACCTTGGGCTTTTTTGGGGAGTGTTCCAGGATTCTTCTCCGCCGTCAACATGAACAAGTCCTGCTTTTCACAACCACTGTGCTAATTGTATTTCACAGATGTCGGTTACATTATATTTATGATACCTGCAAATATATTCCTGCGGGCCATCGGACCGCATCGACAGCTGGGGACCGCTGTAACTGCCTTCGGTGTTATGATCTGCTGTTTGTCTGCAGCGAAAAGCTCGGGCACGGTGCTGGGCATTCGTATTCTCGTCGGTTGCTTTCAGGCATTCATACAAGGTGTCGGAGTGTATCAGTCCTTTTGGTATAAACGGAATGAGGTAGCCACTCGTGCTGGTAAGTTGTTTAACACCATCAAAATGCTTCCTTCCTTTCCCTGTTGATTAACAGCATGTTATTAACCAAACGTTGATTAGCCGCCTACTATTCGGCTGCCACGATTTCAGGCGCCTTTAGCGGCCTGATCGCGTACTCTGTCAACAAAAACCTGTCGGGCGTGGCAGGGAAAGCTGGCTGGCAATGGCTCTTTATCATAGAGGGATCCATTGCCATTGCTGTTGGCATTGCTACTTGGCTTTTTCTTCCTCCATTTCCGGATCAGATTAAAGACGGCAAACGCTGGCCCTTCACTGCGCCAAATATCCAGCTGGCAAAAACGAGAGCAGCTTGTATGTCCCCTACTTTGTCCCTACATTTCCATTACTTACTTAAAACAGCATACAATACCCTTGATGCAAGGATTGAATTGAAGCAGATTCTCGAAGCTCTCAAAGATCCTAAAACCTACTTTTTTGCTTTCATGAATGGTAAGTTGTCTATTTCTCTTCACTTATGGGGATCCATCTTGGTCCAAGGTAAAAGCTAAAAGAATCAGGCGGTGTTGCGCTTGGAATTGCATCGGTTGGTGTCTTTCTTCCAACATTCATTCGAGCATTTGGCTACTCAAATGGTTCGTCTCAGTTGTGCCTCCAGTGTAAAAAATTTACAATTCACTATATCAATGCTAACGAAGAAAGCAGAGATGTCTCAGTTATTTTCCGTGATTCCATACGGCTGTGCAACTTTGTGCATGTTGGGTTTAGTGATAATTTCTGACCACCTGAAGCTCAAGGGTGTGATGCTTCTCTTTTGCATCTCCCTCTCATGTGTCGGCTATATAATCCTCATTGTCGTGAGCTCGATCCCAGTCAAGATTTTTGCCACATGCCTCGTCGTTTCTGGACTATATCCGTCTGTTATTCTCGGTGCCACCTGGCTTGGTATCAACACCTGTGGATACACCAAGCGAGGAACCGTGTGGGGAATCACCGAAATATTTGGGCAGTGCTTCTCAATCATGGGTACGCATATCTACACCAATCCACCGAGATATATCAAAGGGCACGGCATTCTTTTGGGATTCTTACTTTTCAGTATCCTGAACGTTGTGATGGCATACTTCTGGATGAAACGCTTGAACTTGCAGAAAGAAAAGACCATACGGGAATATCGTGATCGTGGAGAGACTCATCCGGATACATTGAAATCCCTTGAAGAAGTTTACGATCATCATATTCACTTCCGCTATACACTTTAGTGTTCCTTTATACGGTGATATAAACGGCTTGACTCTCTCTACTGCCACGACTTTTAACCCTGCTTTCTCGGTGGAAAGTTAATAAATTGTGATCTGAGATTTCATCTTCACCTATCGATATGATATATAACTTGAATATCAAGAATTTGAAAAATTTGAGCGTTCGATATATATCTCTTGATTCTAAAAGAATGATCTATCTCGTGGGGGCACCTAGGCGCCTTGAGCCTGGAGGACTTATGAAATAGGAAAGTGTAAACCGACCGAGACCAACATGAAGAAAATAGTTCAGATCGAAGCTTAAGGCTCTGATGCATCCTCTATTCTGGGGAGGAAGGGCATACCTAGGTATTTTGTGTTCACATTTTTACATCTTGTTAGGTAGGTAGGATGTTAGGTGCCTGCTGCCTATTCAGGAATAGTCTCCTATGTATGTCTAGATAGTCGATTAGCGCTCTCTCGCTCTCGCTCTCTTCTTCTTTCCCCCGTCTATAATACAATCTTCATGTCTTCATATTGCTTTATCATTGTATCGTAGTCTCAAGACATCTTGAAATTTTTATTACTTGACAACCATGGAATGATACCCACCCAAGCGAGTTCCAAGGATGTTTCCTATCAAACACCCTTTGAATAGTTTTTTCCCCCAGCCGCCATGTCAAATTGTGTACACTCTTTCAGTCCACATACATTAAAGATGTCTTGAGGGCTGCCGTTATTTGTGGATTCAAACGCCATATCGCCCGTCTCCTTGAGCTCCTTGGCCGCTGCAGCCACCCCAGTATACACCGCTTTAAGAGCGAAACCCGGGAAAATAATAATTTTGAATCCCATCTCCTTGGCTTCTGCAGCAGAGAGTTTGGGCGTAACACCCCCATGAACCATATTTAACAACACTGGAGTAGGGGCAAGATCCGAACAGACACGCATGGCCTGGTCTTTGGACTTGATGCCTTCAAGGAAGGCAACATCCGCCCCCAAGGCGATAGCACGCTTCAATCTGGCGACTGATGACTTGTAGCCTAAAGACTCCAATCCATCAGACCGTGCGATCAGAACGATGTCCCCAGGTGTCTGCTCCCGTGCCATGACGGCTGCACGGATACGAGAAAGGTATTCCTCCTCGTCTACCAATTCTTTGTTTTTCAAATGACCGCATCGCTTGTTCACAACCTGGTCCTCGAGATGTAAACTAGCAACACCGGCTGCCATGTACTGGGTAACGGTTCGACCGACCATCAAGGGACCTGATTTGGCACGTCAGAATGGTAGATTTTACTTTGACAGCTGCAAAGCTTAGGCGCATCTCTGGCTGTTATTGGCGGATTGCACGTACCTCCAAACCCAGTGTCGGCATCAGCAATAAGCGGGACTTTCTGATCAAGACCAGCAATCATGGCGGCATTTTCCCTCATATCGTTCAGTGTCGCAACGCCTAGATCCGGCATTCCAAGTCTCGACATTGTAGTGCCTGCACCAGTCTTCCCAAACAAGTTGATTAGTATTAGGGCCCCAAAATTATGTCAAGACATAGAAACCGTGTAGTTTCAGTCATGCATACCATGTACAAGCAATCAAACCCAGCCTGTAGGGCAATCCTAGCCGTGAGTCCATCATAAACCCCAGGACAGACCAAAATGCTATCTTTCTTGGCAATAAGCTCACGGAGCGTCGCTGCAGCCGTTAGAGGCGGCTTGATAGTTTTGTTCTCTTGAACGTCTTCCTTCACCTGGTCAATAGTAGATCGTGTGATTTCCATATTGATCGATATCTTTTAAAGAGGAGTGCTCGGGGTAGCAGATATAACTGGACACAATTTGGTGGTGAATACTTGCAGTTAAGAATTATTGGAAGATACAGTGTTTATAGTTATGTAGTAGAGTCTCCACTAGGATTTTATTGCTTGCCATAATGACCAATCAAAAGCTATTCCTCATCGGAGGCCGACTGCGGGCCGAGAAACCGAAGCCTAAACTGGAGAATGTTTGCAGCGGAGCGTTGACGGCGTAAGTTCAATTATGGAACTAGTAATCACGAGTGAGCCCTTTGCCAAAATAAAATCCGGTTCGTATCTCCCATCTTCAATTACCTTTATTCAATAGTCTTCATCATCAATCCTCTTGCATAAAGGAAAATCCTCGTTCATCCAAACCAACACCTGATAGCCAACCATGACTCCGGAATCTAGTCCAAAGAAAGATGCCGATGATGGTGTGACAAAGCAGCTGTGCGCATGGGTGAATCAACTTTCTTTGGGGGATATCCCTGAGGATGTCCAGACCCGAGCAAAGTATCTCATCCTTGATGGTTTTGGCTGTGCAATTGTGGGAGCCCACCTTCCCTGGACCGAGAAAGCGGCCAAGGCAGTTTTCGAGATGGAATCTCCGGGGAATTGTGTTGTGTGGGGATATGACAAGGTAAATTAAATTACTCAATCAAATGCCGTGTTATTAAATGAACACTACTAATAAGAGAATATATGAACAATAACAGAAACTTGGGCCACTACCCGCAGCTTTATTGAATAGCACAGAAGTCCAGGCTTTTGAACTGGACGATTGGCATTCGTTGGCTCCCTTGCACTCAAATTCAATCCTACTGCCTGCCCTTCTAGCAGCCACCAGCCACGAGAGAGCTAACGGTGCACGGACCTTCAATGGCGCGTCCTTGTTGCTTTCAACTATCGTTGGCTATGAGACGGGACCCCGAGTTGGTTTGTGTCTACATGGGAGTCACATGCTGACGAGGGGTTGGCACTCGGGTGTCGTCTTTGGCCATGCTGCTGCCGCAGCTGCTGTTAGCAAGGTGCTTGGGCTCCCTCCCAATGCTATTGAGGATGCCCTCGGTATTGCCTGTACTCAGGCTTGTGGTCTGATGTCTGCCCAATTCGGTAGCGACGTCAAACGTATGCAGCATGGGTTCGCAGCACGAAACGGACTGTTTGCTGCTCTCCTAGCAAAGGGCGGATATGCCGGTATTAAACAAGTTTTCGAAGAGCCATACGGTGGATTCCTAGCTACTTTTGGACAGGGTTCTGGGAAAGAGCCTCCGTACTTGATTGATGAACTAGTCAAGGAACTGGGCCAGACATGGCAGTTGGATTCTATTCGGGTTAAGCCTCATGCTTCTATGGCAGGAACACACTGCACCATTGATACAGTTGAAGCACTACAAAAGGAGTATCCGTCAAAGTTAATCGATTTGGCCAACATCAAGAGCATCAAGATCGAGATGTCTGAGCCAGCTTTTAAACACGGCGGATGGAAGGCACGCCGACCCCTGACAGTGACGGGAGCACAGATGAGTTGTTCCTATGCTGCAGCGGTCCAGCTTGTCGATACCCAGGTATCACCACGGGAGTTTCACCATGACATGATTGATCGGGATTCTATCTGGGATTTAGTCGACAAGACGGAGTGTGTACACTCACCAGGGCTGGGCGGGAGGTTCGAGCAAAAGATCACAATAACTTTTATGGATGGAGATACCATTTCGCAGGTTGTGCATGTACCAAAGGGTGTCAGTCCTCCTTTGTCTAACACAGAAATCTTGGAGAAGTTTAGGAGGTTCACGAAGGGCTTGATTGATGACGAAAGGCGGGAGAAGATTGAGAAGTTGGTTCTGGACATGGAGAATCTGGAGGATATCTCTGTCTTAGATGAATTGCTTGCTAAGCTAGTTTAGATTCCAATATTAGCTTCACAGTACTCGCCCGTCCTTTTTTGCTTTCTTTCTTTTTCTGTTTTTTTTTAATAAGCGGATAACCACCCTACCGTTGGTCCACATATCCTTGCTACAGTATGGATGAATGGATGAATAATTTAATTTACGCTGACCTATTGCTGAGTTGAAACCCTAGATTGAGGTACAGATGTGATAATCATATTCAATTCATTGTTTCAACTGGTTATGAGCCTCTCTGTTTTTTCAGCAACCCGACTTTGAATTGATACGGGTGATCAGTGATCCAGACCTCAGACCACCAAGACCTCGGACATTTTGAGTAATGTATGCAATATTTTGGTTGGGAGTGGAAACCCCCAAACCTACATGTATTGACATGTCGATGGACCAATTAAACGCTATTCTGTTGCGACCACCGACTACGGGCCGAGATCCATGACAGTACTTGCGTCTGTCATTCGGGCCACATATGTACTTAACTATTAATACAATGAGACCTTCTATATCTTTCTTTCTATTGAAGAGCTACCAACTGCTTTTGACACGTAAGTTGTGTGATACTTTTTAGGTCACTTTTTTTTTTTCCCAAGTGGAGGGGACAGAATACTTACCACACCATCGTTTTATACATACACCCAACGTGACCTTAGACTATCCGATGCGGAATTGCAGGAGATTTTGGTCGGTCATCCGGTATTGAGCAAATCCATTCCCGGTGATGGTTTAAAAAGGTGATAAATCAAAATAAGTGGCAAGAGATATCCGGACTTCAAAGATTTGGGTCACGTTATACCGTCACTTCTGGATCGGCCTCGACATGCAAACTCCGCTCCGCATACGGCCGAGGAATTCGTTAAGCAGCCCGTAATACGTCGTATAAAATCGCCCCAGTTCCTTCCTCTTGTGAAAACTCACAACCCAAATTCACCCTAAAAATGTCAAATCTAATCGAACGAAGCGTCGCATGGCTGCTCCAGAACCGCAAGGGTCACGATGCCGGCCTCATCCACAAATCCAAACCCTTCTCCGGGCTCCCCAACCCAACCATCCCTCTGGAATGCAACCTAGGCCCAACGGGCTCTGACATCCCACCCGAATACAGCTTCTTCCACCAGGGCCTTTTTCCAACCCTGCAATGGCCGGCACAGGATGGGGCGGTGGAATATTTGCTTGTTGTTGAAGACCCCGACGCACCCTTCGCTGACCCCATTGTGCATGGCCTGTACTATGGCATCCCGGCCACAACAACGCGACTGACGAACGAAGACTTTGAAGTGATCGGAGAAGACTCTGCGTTTACACTTCGCGGTGACTTCAAATATGGTTTGAATCGCCGCAAAAGTGTTTATATTGCTCCCAGGGGCTTACTGGGGCATGGTCCTCATCGGTACTTTTATCAGCTTGTTGCTCTGCGAGAAAGAAGTGATAAGAGCAAGTTAACTGCTCCGGTTTCTAAGGAGGATATCATTCGGCAGGTTGATGGGAAGGTTATCTGTTGGGGAGTTTGGCAGGGGATATGGGAGCGGACAGAGTGAAGCCTTGGAATGCCAGCAAGATCTATTATTATGTCCAGATGTATATAATCAAAATGTGGTCCAAGCTGATAGTAAATCAACTCAGTGCAAATACTCTGGACCATTGTAGGCATGGAGAAAAAGCGTAGAGTCAAACCAGTGGCACTAAAACTTCGTCAGTGTGCACATCCGTTTTACTATTACAGTAAGAATCTTGGCTACTAACATAATATGTTTTAGGGCTCAAAGACGATTATGTTTGAAGCCTAGCTTATCGAGGGGCCTAGAGGGATGGTTTTGATACGATTGATTGGATGTATGTATCGAACGCAGATGACATTTCGTGATCCTAATGTAGGGAAAAATAAGATTGCTCCCCCTCTCCGCCAACTACAATTTTAGAAAAAGCATCAGACTCGCTAGAAGCTGATAGAATCACCATTCCAGCGAAATCTGGGCTCCATTTACTGCATCCCCTTCGACATCCAGTTTGTTTGTATGTCCCGGCATAGGCTTTGCGGCGCACATGACATCAAACAAGTTCTTCCCAAATCGTTGAAAGGCTGCTGTAATTCCACCGCTTGAAATGAGCTCCTCCTCCATCTGACTCAGCGTAAAGGAATAGTAATATCCTCCCACACCAATGACTCGCGAATCAAGATCTATAGTGATCTCGGCGCCGTCCACGGCAGCATCATAGAATAAATCATCTTGCATAGTAATCCCCAGTAGCCCAAGGTTAGGCTGATTTCGTGCGTAAATAAAGGCGAAGGATTTAGCAATCACGCAGGTCACTCCGCAGCCCATGAGGGCTAACACTGCTTGTTCTCTTGAAGACCCGCAGCCAAATGCTTCACCTGCAACCACAACATTATACCCTTCTTTCACTCGATCTCGAAACTTGGGGTTGGTAAATTCAAGGCAATGCGATCCTATGGCCTCGGGCGTCCTCGAGGAAACCAGAAACTCTGCCGGGGCAAGCTATGAGTCATCTCCATTAGCTTTTTGATTCGAGTATTGATGGAATGAGCATAGTGGAAGCATCGTCCTTGGGGGCTTACAGCATCGGTATCAACGAAGTCCCCCAGCCGCTGGATTTTACCTCTCCTTATTTCATTTGCCGGGGACTTGGCTGAGGAATCCTCGCCGTTCGCATTTCGCTCGGTCTTCTGCTCCATTTCCTGTCCACTTGGAGGCTCACACAGACCACCAGGCTCAACATAGGACAGATCATCACCAATTTCTTCGGACTTTTTTGAATGTCCCATAATCTCACCGAGTCTGCCAAGCTCGATGGAATTGAGAAGAGGCCTTGGATCGGTGACTTTCATTTCAAAGGATGAAGCTGCCACCGTGATTGCTGAAGCGAGGTTTCCGAAGGATCCTATGCAGCGTATTAATTTCAAATAGAAATAAAACTCTCCTCCAAGGATGGACTCACCTTTACCCATACGGTTCTCAAAGTTTCGATTTTGGGAGGAAAGCCAAGTTTCCCCAGGGCCAGCACGATCCGCCGACATACCTACACAGTAGCTACATCCCGGTATTCCAATCTCAAACCCTGCGGCTTCATATATGTCGACCATGCCGGTTTTTCGGAGGTTGTTGAGAATAGGCATACTCCCTGGAACAATCTTTCGTTTTCCTGACTTCACCGGCTTCATGCCACGTTTGAGACCTTGTTCGAGTATTAAAGCCCCCAAAAACAGGTCTTCCTCGGCAGTAGTGCATGCACCGATAAAGCAACCGTCCAGCTGCTTTCCCGCGATTTGGCTCACTGGAACAACATCATCTGGACAAGGGTAAAGTGCGACAAAGGGTTCAACCTTGGCCAAATCAATCTCGTAAGTTCCTGAATATACTGCGTCTTCATCAGGGCGGTAATATTTTGAAGACTTCTTGTGCCGTGGAGACTTCCGTCGATTGACAAAGTCCGAGGTGACTTGATCTGGAACAAAGACACCCGTAATGCCCCCAAATTCCTGCAAATGATTCATCAGCATCTCTCCCAATATGAAGTCAAATCTCTCGAAATTACCGTCGTCATGTTGGCGATCGCAAAACGAGAATCACAAGATAATTGTTGAACTCCTGGACCAGTAAACTCCACGATCTTCTCAGCTGCAACAGTATTCCGCTTCAGTTCTTTTAGAATATAAAGAATGGTGTCCTTCCCTCCAATTCCGTTACGTGGACAGTTGATCAAACGGATGTTCACGCTTTCGGGAACTTTGAACCACGTCTCGCCAGTCACCAGAGGCATTGTCACATCAGCAGCCCCCAATCCGATGGCGAGGCAGCCAAGCGCACCAGAGGAACAGGTATGGGAATCCGAGCCAATGATTAACATGCCTGGCTGCGCCCGCTGCCGGAAAAATTCCGTGTGCATGATTGTATACTGGTGCAGGAAATGCGGTTAGATTTAATGGTTGAAAGCCAAATTCAGTCACCATTACTTACGTTCATCCCTTGGTAATCTGTCATTTTGAAAACATGCTTAGCTCTCTCACTGGCGTCAATCAGGTGTTTGACTTTCGGCACTGTATTGACTCGCGGGTCAACAACATGATCCCCAGCAAGCCAAAATCGATCATTCCGAAAAATCCCAGGGTTTCCGAGCTTCTCGTATGTTCGTTCCATACCCTACTTGATGTGTTAGCAGCAACGAATTAGATCAATCGGCACACTCCTAGCAAGGAGTTCAGAGGTCCACGCACAGCCCAAGACGCTTCAGACGCCATCACCCAATCAACATCAACCCTGATCAAGTCACCGGCCTTCACAAAGCCCCTTTGTTGAATATCATGGTCCGCAAAGATTTTTTCGCTCAGGGTCATCGCCCTCCTACCCTCTGGTCGAGATGACAGTTGTGGTCGGGGGGATTTGGCCCTATCTGCTGAGTTGAGAGATTCCATCCAGGCTGCAACAAGAAACAGGATTTCTGTCTCATCTTTTGCTGTCAGCGCCATCTCCGGGGTGAGACCCAGTCCACCAAAGTCCGTTTCAAGAGTGCATAATGCTATGACCTCTGTGAGTGTGTCGGCCTCGCGGGTATTGCCTGTATCGGAAAGAATCGCTGATAGAGACCGAATTTGCTGCAGCAACCCAGTGGCTGTTATAGAATGAGCTGCTTGTGGAAATTCTGACGACGGTTAGATGAAGCGGTATTAGCCAAAAATAAGTCTTAGCTGGGAGAGACCATGGCTAAACTTACCGGAATCATTCGTGGAGGCGTAAACTTGAACATTTCTAGCAGTCCGGAGATTACTCAAAAGCTTTGTTAACCCCGAAAATAGATCTTCAGAACATCCAACGGGGAGCTGGATATTGATTTTGGGCCCTAGAGACTGAGTGGTCATGGCTGTTGAAGTGGCAGATAATGATGTGAGTGATATAATAAGTACTCCTCGGTGCAACGATGTCAAAAAGTTCTTTTATCCCGACTGTACAGCTGTACAGAGTGACATGCAGACGTCCTTTAAGTATTCCATATATTTCATGTTATATAAACTCGCTTAAAACTAAATAAATAGTTAAATATCATACTCTATTTGCATTTGGATACCTCGGCCCGCATTCGGAGAGGCGGCGAGCGCTGCGGAATTGCTTTTAATTGGCCAAAAGGAGCAGCCACACAGCTTCTCCCATTGTTACCAAGTCGGAACAGGGATTCCCCGGTTTCTGGGGTTTCCAACGCGTTCCAGCACCTCGAAATCCACAACGCCAGAAGCATACTAGCACCACTCCTAGGCTCTCATCAGAGCGCTGCACTCGCTCTACCGATAAATTTTGAAATGATTATTATTCATCATGAAATCGAACTATCCAGCATCGCCGTCTACAACGGGGCAAAGAGAGCCAAGGTTGCAGACTCTCGCGCCATCTCGGCAAGTGCAAAGTAATGAGGGAGCAGGCGTTGGGCGCAAAGAGAGAAACATGTCGCCTGCAAACCATGCCGACAGGCCAAGGTAGCCAAACAAACTCCCGGATGGAGGTCGAATTTGACAACCTCTGACAGTGTTTTGTATTCTCTTAACAGTTACGCTGCGATGGTACGAAATCAGGGCCTTGCTCAAGGTGCCGTCGGATGAGACAGGAGTGCCATGTAGATACCCGATTTAAGAGAGTGAACAAGGGGCGGTATGATGACTACCTTATTCCCAGCAATGTCTCCCTAGATGGAAGAATTGGATGCATAGAGGGCTGATAATGTTTGCAGTAAATTCGAGGAATTGGAAAAGCAGTTAGAACAACTCCGCGCTTCTATCGCTCAGGCTGAGCAGACCCAGCCTGATTCGCCTGAAGTGGCAGATGGGCCAGCCCAGCTGAATAAATCACTGAGCCAGAATACTGAAGCTATTTCCACGGGTAATCAAATTCCTGTCCCTCCGGACGTGAGCGGTATATCTTGGGATCCCCGTTCAGAGGAACCATCAAGGCTCCCACCAATCTTGGGGGAACCACCATCAGCAGATGATAGAAGAGAACCCCTGCGACCCATTTCAGCTTCTCCTGTTTTCACACCAGCAACCAGTGACAGAACCCTTGATTTGATTACAGTTAAACAACAACAAATCGATGAGTTGTTTTCAATGTGAATTGTGGAACTCCAACAAAGCACAACTTGACTGATTGACAGACAGATTCTTCGAACATTACCACCCATACCTTCAACTCCTAGATGCAAATCTCTCTCCCGACGAATGTTACCTACGCAGCCCCACGTTATTTTGGGCTATTATCAGCGTAGCATCTCGTCGATTTGAAAACGAACCAAGTCTGATTATTAGTCTATCTTCACCGGTCCTCAAGCTCCTCTGGAGTTCAATCTCTGCTTCCGCCCAGTCTTGTCATACAATCCAAGCGATTCTTGTCATATCTATGTGGCCATTTCCCACATCTTCTATGTGGACTGATGTTTCCTATAAGTTGGTGACTATGGCACAAACTGCCGCTTCACAGCTTGGTCTGCATCGTCCAGAAGTGATACAGGATTTCTCACGCAACAAATGGAAACTAAATCCCAGTGGGATTCAGGAAGCTGTGAGAACCTGGTCCGTTTGCTATATCGCCGCAAAAAGGTAGGTCGCTCAACAAGCCAGAAACTGGAAGGATTTTTGAGATCTGAACAATAGTATTCATCAGTATCTCTTTGGCGGTCGGTCAACCTCTAACTGTTCCTTTCGACTGGACTATTGACCGTGTCTGCGATGCCAAAAGTCCATACTCGATGCCAGATGATTTAAGGCATCAGGTGATAATTTATCGTTTTGCGGCTCGCGTGAGTACCGCCATGTCTGGGAATCGACAGTCTCCAACTGGACTTCCAGCTCCCGGTGAAGGCACCTCTTTGCTGGTTTTACTGGAACAGGATTACAACGGTTTGGCTCGTGAGATGGAACAGAAGCTTTCCCGTGAGTGGTTCATTTCCAACTACCTTTGATGGTCGGATAGTTGCCTGACGAGGTCCCAGCTGTCAATCGAATACTTCTCGATGGGGTCGGCCTAGAGCTTCGAACATTCTACTTTCTTGATATCTGCTCCCTAGAGATACGCCGAGCAGGTCTATTGAGGGCATATAATACATCTGAGGCCTTGATCTCCAAAGTTCGAGAGGCCGATAAGGCAACAAATTTGATGAAGTACTCTCCGGCCGCCTTCTATCGCCTAACGATATTGTCTGCTCTTGTGATGCTCAAGGTTATAAATTCAAGCTACTCCAATCTTGTGGACATCGAAAGTGGCAAAAGAACTTTCAATTCCGCACTATCTTTGATTCGCCATTCGTCCGTGGAAGATAACGATCTCCCTGGGAGGTCCTCAAAGATTTTGGCTCAGCTCTGGAGCATTCAGAGTCAGCGTTATCGAAGACCGGAAGAAGAGCCCCGAATTAGCCTCACAACCAGGTCTTCAGCAAGTATTCTGCATGATTCTTTGTGGCTGTGGAGAGAAAGGTTTGGAAGCCAAGACTGTGGTATAAACACACCCACCGGTAGGTTCTTCTAGTTGCCCGCCTGGTGAGAACTCTAACAAGCTAAGTTGATAATTCAACGAAACCAGGAACATCCGCTCAAAGATGGGAAACAAATGATCCCCAACTTGTTGATGAAAATAATGATGTGGACCCCGGCATGAATATGGATTGGATATGGGATCTTGGAATGCCTGGTTTGGTATCATGGGAATTCGAGAGCAATCCTGGCTATTTCCCCTTGTCTTGAACAAACACGATGAGCAATAATTTGTACCTTTTTCCTCTTATCTTGAACAAGAGGTTCTTCGAGCATTCCCCCTTTTCTACCGAGTAGAAAATATAATTACTTGACACAATAAGCTAGATTAGGATAATTGCCACGGTCCATCGCTCCAAGGTTGCAGCTACTCTATCCCACGGGGATGGAAGGTTGCTTTGGCCTGAAGGCTATACCACTCTCTCATAACGCCGAGCACCGGGCTAATAACTAACTTGGAGCCTTGGAATCATTATATCCAGAATGGGGACAATAAACATAATAGGGATCAAAATGCTGATCATGGTATATGGCAGTAAAAACGAAGTGAAGATTGAAATAAGGTGCAAATGAGCAACAGCAGATTTTCCCGCTAAGCCATTGCATCGTCCATCTCAATATGACCAATGTGCAGTGCAATAAATAGAAGGACTGGTACAGGAACAAAAGATCCATACCAACGGGTATATAATGGTCTTGGTGTGAAATCTAGAAAAACATGTCATCGTCTAACGGCGTTCCCGCTTTACTGAAAATCAGATAACGGGCTTGCCAGCACCGCCACAGAATTCAAGAATCAGTCGTTCAAGGTCTAAAAGTTTGTAGGGTTTCGTTATGTAGCCTTTGATTCCAACCCTGGAAGCACGGTTCAGTGCTTCGTCCGTGACGTCTGTACTGACGGCGATGACCGTTAGGGGTGGTAGCGCATAGTAGGTATTAGGGATTGAATCCATTTCCATGCAGTCGGGGCTGTGACGGTTGGGGTCAAAGGCAGCGTGTTGATCACGATTACTGTTAACCATTTGGAGAATACGTGAAGTGGCTTCATATCCATCCATTTCAGGCATCTACAGATCCATCAACACAACATCGATCGCTTTCATTTTCGGTGCTAGGGGTGCCTCGTTGGTGACACCTTGCATTTTGTTCGAGGGGTCGGAGTTGGTAAGGCCCTCATGAAAATAATCCTGGCCATAGCTGGAATTGGGCAAAAGGCTCAAGCCATATAATTTCACACGTCATTATCTCTCGGGGGTCATATGAGGAAAAAATCTTTCTGGGGCAGGGGCAATCAACAAAAACGATGGTTAATGTTAGATGGATTTTTAGTTGCTGGCGCTAGCATGCACAGAATAGATGGCTGATAAGTGATCCACATGTCATGTGGATAAACTCTTCTATCTCTCTCTGCCTTGAATTTCAGGCGAGAAAGTGAGCATGTCCGTGCGTTCAGTGAGCACGACCTGAGTGCTGACTGTGCACACCCTGAGCACCCTCATAAAGCGGCGGCACCCCGATCGGGAAAATCGCGACCGCGGCCTAAAATCCAGTATATACTGCTACATATGTAGGTATGGTTGAACTCATGATCATGATTGCGTACAATCTATCGTCAGCAACAGTATACCGAGACAAAAAAAAGCATACCCATATGTACCTGCACCTCCCTCTCTTCGCAAACCCATATTTTCCTGGGCAGAAACGTATGTATAAATTCAAGAAATCCGAAAATGCAAAAATGCCCCGCGCAAAACGCAACGAAACAAATGAGGACTATCACAACAGAAAGCGTAACGTAAAGAGCACAAAGGAGAGAAAAGAAAAGACTAGTCGGCAAGCAATCCCCAAACTAAGTCTCAATAGCCCCCGGCGAAACCGCCAATATAACCGCAAGAGTAGCAATAATCAGCGAAGCAGCCACTAACGCCGTAAGTGCCACACTGCCCCGACTAGCAGGGAACTTCCCCCGAATAATCCAATACTGGCTCTGGAAGTAGCGGTGGAAGCCAACAACAAGGATAAGGATTGACACGCCGATGAAAGTCGAGCCGAGAGGCTTGCCCACGCTACGG
Organism: Penicillium samsonianum; assembly: GCF_028829775.1. Classification (NCBI taxonomy): domain Eukaryota; kingdom Fungi; phylum Ascomycota; class Eurotiomycetes; order Eurotiales; family Aspergillaceae; genus Penicillium; species Penicillium samsonianum. The sequence goes on along the minus strand of NW_026643260.1, from coordinate 3,184,347 downwards.
AGACGGTTGGACGCAGAGGAGGCGTGAAACTCGGCTGAATCGTAGCCAGACGAGGCGAGGTGTGGTGGGAGGATGCCCGGTTGTGAGCCGGATGTTGGGTCGAAGAAGTTTGCGTGTGTGTTTGAGGAGGCGGTGTTCAGGCGGAAGAGTTGCGTTACTGCGATGCCGATTGAGGCGAAGGCTAGGGAGGTGCGCATCCAGGCTAGGAAGGTTCGTTCTGTTCGAAAGGGAGTGAATGTCAGAGGGGTCTATACGGGGGTTTTCAAGGTAGATTGCGCATAGCGTACCTAATGCGAGGTGGTCGCGGGCTACACTGCCTTTGTTCTCTAGCTCGAGACTGCCGTATCGATCTGCGAATCGGGCATACCAGGACTGCTGGGGCTTGGAAGTCGATTCTTGTGTTGTTGGTTGGTTGCCATTGTCGTGGTTCGCGTTGTTTGGTTGGAGGTCCTTTGGCTGGGAGGCGGCTGCTTGCTCTGTGGACTGATAGTTGCGCCCCGCGGGACCGGCTGTGTTGATTGGGGTGAACTCGGTGGATGGGGATGAGGTCAAGACTGGGTTCTGGTTACGTGCATTGTTTTGGGACGAGGAGCTTGAGTGGGACCGGGTGCTGCCGAAGGACGATGACAGGGCTGAATCTGTAGGCGAGCGTGACGATGAGTGGTTGTTTTTGGCTCCTCCAGAGGCCCTGGGACCTGTCGGGGGCGGTGCCGATGAGTCGAATGTGCTCATTATGGCGTGCTCGTCCGCTGATCTGTCACTGGGGAATATTATCCAATACGAGGTCGCCAGGGACCAAGTTTATGCAGGTCTGAAGCGCCGAGTTCTTCTAGGTCAACAGAGGATGAAAAGTAGCTGTTTGAGACAAGATGTTCACGGTAATGGAAAGCAATGGCTGTGTATGTTATGTTAAAGCCTTGCTATCTGAATTTCCTTTGTCTGCTCCTCTTCTCAGGGTGCTGTGGCCATCATGTGGCATATAATGTGACCTCGAGCAAAAGCGTGTAATAATGTGATGATCTCCCAGTCACCTGACCAATCCGGGGAAACGATCACATGCTCCACTCTAACCCACTTGGGCCAAGCCTTTGTCCGATGTGCAGTGCAACTTATAAAGCTTTGACATCTTGATATGGATGTCCAATGTAGTTAGTTAATTCTGGTCAGGGATCTGCTTTGATTTTCACATATGATTTTATAAACTAATACCTCATTATCCCCCCCCCCCCCCCCCCAACTGGCGAATTATGTCATTTTCTGTTTAAGGCAGGCGGTCAGTGCAGCTTTATGCTCTTTATCGACTTATCGCCGACTTATCGATTCCATCCTTCCCCCTCACTCAACCAACAGAATGGCATCACAGGCATCTTTACCATCTCCTACGGGGAAGGTCGATCTCTCCAAAAAGCTCTCTGAGTTACGGTCAAATACCCGCAGGGGAAACCCCAATCCCCGAGACCTAACTCCAACAACCCCTCCTCTCCCTTCGCCCCCAGACCTCTCCGCCCACCAGTACCGGCAACCAATCCGCCGCATCCTATCCCCTAAAGACCATGAACTCTTCCTTTCATCACCGACCCACAAACTTGTCCTCGCCTTTGTCTTCGGGCTAACTGATTCTGTGCGGGGGCATTCTATCACCGACCTCCAGAAAAAACCTCAATCCGAATCCATCTCCAAGGTCCTCTCAATCGTCACTCAGATACGCTCCCTCCTAGCCAAAAACCCACCAATCGATCAGGGTGGATCCCGATTCGGCAACCCCACCTTCCGAGCATTGTGCGACGACGTAAGCGCCCAGAGCACATCATGGCACACCAACATTCTCGGGCTGAAAGACGCTGGCGCAACCGAAGAAGCTTCGACATATCTAATCAACTGCCTGGGCTCACGAGAGCGTATTGACTACGGCTCCGGCCACGAACTCAACTTCATGATGTGGCTGCTATGCCTGTACCAGCTTGGTCTTCTTCCCGCCAGCGACTTCCCCGCCGTCGTGATCAAGGTCTATGTCGAGTACATGCATCTCATGCGCGAGATCCAGTCAGCCTACTACCTTGAGCCTGCTGGATCGCACGGTGTCTGGGGTCTGGATGACTACCATTTCCTGCCGTTCTTGTTCGGAGCTAGTCAGCTTGTCGGGCACCCGTATATCACTCCGCTCAGTATTCACAACACGGCTACTTTGGACGAGGAGGGCGATAATTATCTCTATCTGGATCAGGTCCGGTGGGTCGAAAGTGTCAAGACTGTGAAGGGGCTGCGGTGGCATAGCCCTATGCTGGATGATATCTCTGGTTCCAAGAATTGGACCAAGGTTGAGAGTGGCATGAAGAAGATGTTTGTTAAGGAAGTGCTGGGAAAGCTTCCTATTATGCAACATTTCTTGTTCGGAAGTCTTCTGCCTGCTTCGGAAGGCATGACCGATCCTTCTGAGGGAGGTGCCGAGAATGACGGTCATGACCATGCCCATGGCCACGACCATCCTCATGAGAGCGCAGACTGGTTCGGTGATTGCTGCGGCATCAAGGTACCCAGTACCGTGGCTGCAGGTGCTGAGATGCGTAAGCGTATGGGCGGATCGAACCTGCGCCCAATTCCTTTCGATTAACGTCGCAGATGGGAATTTAGGCATGCCAACAAAATAATGAATCAACATGAATACCATATTAGAAAATGACAAAACTGATAGTGATTTCTTTCTACTCCTACTACTTACTGCCTTAGTATATACCTGTCAGTATCCTCAGTATACAATAGCTGTTCGCTAGTCATAGTCACGATATCAATCTCATTCTGGTAGGTACAGCCAAATTGATCAAGTCCTGTCGATTTCAATCTTTAATACCATTATGTACATATTCGGCACAACAGGCTACCAAACCACCTAATCTCTCTTTCCATGGTGTTGCATCTACCGCCACGTTGCACTTGCAGTGCCTGTAATTCCAGAGCAGCCAGTTGGTACAGTATAGCTCCTGTTAGGATCACTTTCCCAGGTAATGCTACCGTCCGACCCTTTCTTGAAGAACTTGTACTCAAAAGTGGTACCAGCGGGGAGATCAATACTGGCAGTCCACAATGGGTTAGACGTTGTGTATGAGCCTGCAGATAGAGCAATCGCCGACGAGGTAGACCAAGAGCCCAACTGGCTGATTGACCCGGTAACGAAGACATTCTGACCATACGTCGTGGTCACTAGCTCCTTGAAAGTGACCGGGACGGTGGTGGCAGTAGTCGCACATGCTGTGGTAGTTGTTGTGGAAGTTGTGGCGGTGCTGGTCTTGCTCGTCGTAGAGCTGGTGGTTGAAGTCGATCCTGACCCCGTACCCCCAATGGCAATATCAGCACAGTGAAGATAAGCCTGGGCTGTCTGGAAGGAGTTCCACCGGAAGCGTAGTAGAGTGTGGGCCGAGTCGTATTCTGGGATTTTGATTTTCTTCGTAACGGTGTAACCACCAGCGATAGTTGTCTTGCAGGAGTTTAATGGAGCGCCATCCACGCCCTGACAGCCGCGGTTGCTGTCGGCATTGAATGCATTGCAAGTGAACCAGTCATTGCGCCAGCATGGTTGGTCAGAGGTGCAGTCAGGGCTGTAGCCACAGGTCTGTCCAGGAACATCTGTACATTTCAATTCACCCTCTAGGAAACAGTCTTCGGCAGCTTGTTTCTCGGCATTGGTGGGAAGATAGTTTGGGTCCAGGAACAAGTCGACTAGAGTCTGATTCTGGCAGATACCGTAGGTAAACATGCCACCATGGTCGCCATTGTGGTCGACACACCATTGCACTTCGACGATCTGGTTTGCAGTATATGTGGCAACGACAGAGTTGCCCCAGTGAGCGCCAGGCTGGTTGTAGTCAACACTAACTCGGGCATTGTAACCACATGGTCCACTTCGGCCAACTTGGGGTCCTTCCAGGTCAGGCCATGCAGTGACTGGTTCAAGGATGGAGCATTCAGGGCAGGTATCAATGCCAGCCTAATAAGATCAGTCTAGTACATTACATCCATGAATTCATCATCTGACATCTTACCTCGAATCCAAGCCGAGTACGACTTGAAGGAATGGTCAGGTATCCATGAGCATTGACTGACGACAGCAGACCTGCCAGGGTCAGAATAGAGACTGCCTTCATCTTGGGTGTACTTTCTCAACAGTCTAGAGACTAAATATAAGCTGCTCGGCTCTTAGAATCGAGGGAAACATATCCCTTTTATACATGTATTTCCCCATGATTTCAGGTCGATTGTATCAACCATTCATGTCAGGATTGTTGTCGGCTTGAAAGTCTGAACGTTTATGGGCGTTGCCTTGGCATTGTCAGTATATATCTTCGTAGTCGTATTTCATTTTGTGGCGTCTAATCCGATAATTGTCCGACGGCCGCTAGGGTAAAGGGATGCAAGCGTCAGATTTTTAGTCGAATTCCTTCAAAGCTCAGTGACAAGAAAGCCTTGGAAGCCGATAAATCCCCGCTTCCCTCATATACTAATTGGGTAACTGGCAGAGGTAAGCGGCGGCGGCGTTCGGCATTCCCGTTTCTTCAGGACATTCGCGTTTTCCAGACTCTGATATATTCTAATTACAATCAAAAATTGTACTTGGACATGTTGAATGATCTAGAGCCAACTGTTATTATCCAGGTATGTCTGCTTACTGACCTTGAATGCCCCATCATTTCTCAGGTACCATTCCCCACGTCTTACTCCGCCACCACAATATATTTCGCTTACTGAGTGAGATCTATAAGAGGCCGACTGCTAAAGAGACTACCTTGATAAAATGCAGCACCCTATCCACGTGAAACCTGGTGTAATCAAAATGACTGTTTAATTCTATGATTGTGCATTATTTAGAACGCAAAACAAATGACGGGGGCCCTAAACTCCTTAACCCATTACATTCTTACTAGGTAGTATACTCCTAGCAATACTTATCTATAGTCATACATTCTCTCACTAACCTCTTATAAAGTAACATTTACTAAATATCCTAGCAAATAACCCTCTTGAGCCCCACAGCATTTTGGAAATACGAGGAGACCGACTTCTTTTTTTTCTATAGGTTTCTTTCTGTTTATACAGAGCTGACCCGAAGTTGTTCGAATCTTTTCTTTGAATAGCTCGAATACTTCGGTAGCTACAAAGGGACCACAGATTCGAACCGTTTTTGGATATGACTCGGTCTTGGAGCTTTTGATCTGTGACTGTTATTCAATTTGCATGCCTAGAGAGTCTAGTGTTGACCGAGAGTAGTTGTAAAATACGAGAGATAGTGAATTATTGAAAACTTCCAAAACACCCCAAAAGATGTCCAATCACAACCCAGCCTCGCCCACGGTTAACTGTCCGAGTCACCATCAATTATATGGGACATATTCCAACCCTGTTCATGAGGTTGCGCGTGGGGCAATGGAGTCAGCATCAGTGGTTAAGGGTATCCTGTAGCTCTGTTGGCTGCCTAAATGTATCCTGTGGGTTTGGCGCCTGAAGAACACAATGCGGCTGCTGCGGTTGCTGAGGATACAAGCTACCGAGAGATCTAAGTCTTTATTTGATTCTATAATTTTTATCGTCGGTTTATACCACGATTCTCACTTAATTGTCCAGAGCTTTCTATAGCAACATTTCTTTCGGTGTCTTCCCGATATCGCCCTAGCTCTGTAAATGGGAGAGAGCACGGTGATAAGCCCCCGCGCTTTCAAGACACACAACACGCTACCCTGCTGAGCCCGCCACCTTTGCAGACTTGGATTCTGAAGAAAGAAATCGCCCCCCCCCCCCCCCACCGGAGATTTATCACGCTAGCTAGTCCTGGACCGGGAAAAGTATTTCGAGCCGATAAGTGACATGAGACACTTGCGGTGATCTTCTCGGAGAGATCCCGAGACAACAGTATTTGGTTGCCCTAACAAAGGTACTTCACCGTACAGTCCCAGGAACGCACATTTATCCTCGGCATAATCCGGCTCAACTCACAAACGATCGGCATTGGACCTGCGGTTTGTTTAATGCCGTGCAGTTGAAATTGGGCTCAGGCACGACCGGGATAGCCGGGCCGCCAACAGCAATGTATTTCGCATCGGACTTGACAAGAGGTGGGTAGAACTAGATCATATGATTAGATTCCATCAATCGTCAAGTCTAAGCTTTTTTGAGCCACACCCAAGTATGCTCGGCATAAATATCGATCTCTTGCCTTCATTAAATGGTATAAATACCCCTCGTCCGGGGCCCCGCATCTTCAGGGCACTAAACTAAACTTCAGTGGACTACTTGGACGCCACAATCCTACGCTAGCTAGGCTTGTCTGTTTGCAGGTAAATCACAAGCCATATTTATTCAATTCAGTTCGGTTAATTGCGCCATGAGGAAAGGGGAAAATCCCGGTGGCACAAGCTTAATGCTACTATGATGCGGGGTGCACTCAAAACAACTTCCAGGGGCTATACTCGTGACATTTGTAGGGCTTCTCACTAGCATCAGGGGCGGAACAATACCTTCCGTCCCACTAAGTAACAAGCTAGAAATTACGCCATTCAATTCACCTATTGGTAGGTCTATGGGTAGCGTCGCTTAAATCTGCTATTGGTATTAACCGGGTTTGTGAAGAGCACCATTCATCTATACTATCAAGTAAACAATGCGTCTCCACTAGAATTATTGGAGGAGAATTACCGCCACTTTAGTACCCCCTGCTACTGATCTAGAAAATGGCTTCTTGACTGATGAATTGAATAATATAAATATGAAGGCCGGACACTGCACGGCGTAAGGCCCTACTTTTTTCTCCTCAATGCCCATTGAAGCATCTCCTCCTTGGTTAACTGAACTACTGTTCCAAGGGTGATCAAACATGTTCTCACGACGAAGCTTCGAACGCTTCTGCGTACTGGTTCTAAGCCTTGCTGCCACTGGTACGCTTGTTGAAGCTGGGCCCTGTGATATATACGCCTCCGGCAACACGCCCTGCATCGCCGCGCACAGCACCACTCGGGCCCTGTACAATGCCTACACCGGCGCACTCTACCAGGTCAAACGTGGCTCCGATGGTACCACGACCGATATCTCGCCGCTTTCCGCTGGTGGGGTTGCGAATGCCGCAGCCCAGGACACATTCTGTTCAAGCACAACCTGCTTAATCACGATCATTTATGACCAGTCTGGCCGCGGTAATCACCTCAAGCAGGCTCCACCGGGCGGCTTCAAAGGCCCTGAAGCTAATGGCTACGATAACCTGGCCAGCGCGATTGGCGCACCAGTCACGCTGAACGGCCAGAAGGCATACGGCGTGTTCATGTCTCCCGGCACCGGCTACAGCAACAATGCCGCCAGCGGCACGGCGATAGGGGATGCAGCGGAGGGAATGTATGCAGTGCTTGATGGAACCCACTACAACGGTGCCTGCTGCTTCGACTATGGCAATGCTGAGGTCAGCAGTACCGATACGGGCAACGGCCACATGGAGGCCATCTACTATGGTGACAACACCGGCTGGGGCTCCGGCGCTGGGAGTGGTCCTTGGATCATGGCTGACCTTGAGAACGGCCTGTTCTCTGGCTCTTCCCCGCCAACAACGCCGGCGACCCGTCGTTGTCCTACCGTTTTGTCAATGCGGTTCTCAAGGGAGGGCCAAACAAATGGGCCATTCGCGGTGGAAATGCTGCGTCCGGTTCCCTATCAACATACTACAGCGGCGCGCGTCCAAGCGTATCTGGATACAACCCGATGAGCAAAGAGGGTGCCATCATCCTTGGCATCGGCGGCGACAACAGCAACGGCGCCCAGGGCACGTTCTACGAGGGCGTGATGACTTCCGGCTACCCGACCGATGCCACCGAGAACTCTGTGCAGGCTAATATCGTAGCGGCGAAGTATGCTACCACGTCGCTGACTAGCGGAACCGCGCTCACTGTCGGTTCATCAATCTCGCTGCGGGCTACCACGTCCGGCTACACGACGCGCTACATCGCACACACCGGCACGACCATCAATACTCAGGTTGTCTCGTCATCCAGCACCACCGCCCTCAAGCAGCAGGCTAGCTGGACGGTTCGCGCAGGTCTTGCCAATAGCGCTTGCTTCTCGTTCGAGTCCGTCGATACCCCTGGGAGCTTCATCAGGCACTATAACTTCGCGCTCTTACTTGCCGCCAACGACGGCACGAAGTCACTCTACGAAGATGCCACATTCTGCCCGCAGACCGGCCTAAATGGCCAGGGCAGCTCGATTAGATCCTGGAGCTATCCCACTCGCTACTTCCGCCACTACGAGAACGTGCTTTATATTGCGAGCAACGGCGGTGTCCACACGTTCGACTCCGCCACTTCTTTCAACGATGACGTGAGCTGGGTGATCAGCACTGGCTTTGCTTGAGATACCTTGCATATTTCATAGGCAAGGGGGAGATATCTGCTGGAACAGAGATTTATATCCAGTATTATTGACGTCAATAATCCTGCCATTGACAAGTCGAAAGTTTAGAGGATGTAAGAGAGCACAATGGTTTTTCTATCTGTGTTGCCATCTGATTGAATAGAGTCCGTTGGAGGTCTGCTTGCTGAGAGGTTGCAGAGTGAGAAGACAATATCAAATGTTTCGCGCTTTGCAGGAAAAGTGATGTCCCCGTATCTAATTTTAGAAGTGAAGACCTTGAAGGGTGTCAAACAAGAAATAGATCAGATATGGCCCCACTAGGCCCTCGCCCTAAACAGGAACCTTGGTTTTTGTTATGGTCTAGTGGTAAAATACGCCGTATTTTGTTTCGCAAAGGGTACTACTTTTTCTGTGGTAATTTATTATTTGCTTTTGCAGGTATGCTGCAGTCTAGGCCGCTGAGATTTAGGTACGTTGCGTAAGAAAGTAAGCCGAAGCTCAGAACTCTTGGTACTTAACCATGACCATTCCTCTACCACACTGATTATGATAAAGAGCTAAAACACCACCCACCATTTTTCAAGAGGCAAAGTAGCGGGATCGGCTCGAAGAGGAGCCACGCCTGCCCTACCGGAATTACTCTTCCCTCCAAAATAGGCGATTTCGAAAGCAAAACAAGGAACAAGCAAGAAATCGTACCCTGACCTCGCCCGATACGCCGAACAGAGTGGACTACAATGAAGTCACAACATGACGACGCTGTTGCTGCTGCGATAAAAACCGAAATCAACCATTTTATGTCAATTGCCTGGTGTCGCCCTCACCTATGCGATCCAAGCTTTCTGCCTGTTGACAAACCCCGAGAAGCTACGCCAGACCACGGACACACGCTACTCGGCAAGACATGGTTCACTAAGGACACGCTTCCGCATGTGCTCACTTTGTATCGACAACATTCTGCCACAGAAGGCTGCAGGGGCGAGATCCGCAGATTTCATACGTTAGGCACGGGGCTAAACGAACATCCGAATATCTTTCACGGTGGAGCCATTGCCACCGTGTTAGATAGTGCACTGGGTGCTCTCGTCAGGAGTGCGATGCCTGATGGGAGGCCAGGATATACGGTTGCGCTGAACATTACATATAAGAAAGCTATTAAAACACCGGAGACGATTATGGCACGTTCCTGGATCACAAAGATGGAGGGGAGGAAAGTTTGGGGTCGTTCGCAGATCGAAAGCAGCACCGGCGAGATCCACGCGACTGCAGATGGGATTTTTGTCAAGGGGAGTGCAAAAATCTAGTGAAATTCTACAAGATGAATAGATCCCCAAGGGTTGACTGGCCGTGCCAAAACGATTTATTTGGAGAATCAATCTACGTATTATCGATCATGGCCAAACGATACCTATTCATAGCGGATTTATAACCAACGTCTTTTCTTGTGTTAGGGATCATTGGCCAGAGAGTTTGTGATATATCAGATACATACTAGATCCCTGCGGCTTAAAAGGCGAGGTAAAATATAACATTTTGCTAGTAAACACGATATATATATACAGCCAACTACATTAAAAAGAGAAGGCAGAAATCAAGACGTTTGGTGTCTACCTCGGTTAGAATCAACAAGTCTATACCTTGCTCCCAGCACGGACACATGGTCATTAAGTCTTTTCGTTACCTAACTTGCAAGCCATCATGATTATTATTTCTACCTTGGGACGCTTAGCAACCCCCCAGGCTGGGCGATCCCGAAGGGGCGTGGTCAAGAAGCAGCTTCCCCGCACGGAGATGCTTGTGGACTTGCTACTAACTGCTGGTCTCGGCGATTTTGCGGGGCTTAATCAACAGGTATGGTCGACATCCATCAACCAAGTTCCTCGGTGATTTTGCGGTCCAGTCAAGAACTATGACAGGGAACAACCAACTGCTCGGTTATTCAATCAAAGACCGCGGTTGATGACAACAAACAGCTATATAAATCCATCGATATCTGTCCACGTTTTAAATATTTCTCGAACGCCTCTTGCATTTATCTACATTAGAAACATGGCTACCCAGTCTCGAGTTCCTGCAGCCGCAGAGTCCGGAACATTCACCCAGCTTGGGACGTTGCCGAATAGCTACACTTCCGATATCAGCTTACAACGAATGCTAGGATGTAAGTTCAGTGCATCTACCACCTTTTATTCAATCTAACCCGAAGACAATAGGGTACCTTCCAGCAGAGACCCTCAAGTTGGTTGAACCCCACCTCGCTCAATTTGGCGAGGAGGCTGTTTCGCCCCAAGTCTTTGCATGGAACTCCGACGCAGAGGCTAACCTCCCATATGTGAAGAAGTACAATGTCTGGGGCCAGCGGTATGGGTACGACAAACTGATTACGGCTGATGGCTGGAAGCAGTTAGGAAAGTGGGGGGCTAAGCATGGGTTAGTCGTTCGTCTAGTTCTTGATATGCATTTGACACTGATACCGAATGTTTTAGGGTTGTTTCGCTGGGATACGACCACACATACGGCGTTCATAGACGCACTGTTCAATATGCTGCGTACGTTACAGTTCCTTGTCTTGTTTCATGAGAGTGAGTACTAACTACCGGACCCAAAGTGTGTATCTATACGCCCCCTCGTCGTCCATGTACAGATGTCCGATGAGCATGTCCGATGGAGCGGCATTTGTATTGTCACAGCGCCTCAAGGATCTGCCGAATGACCATATTTTGCACACTGTGTTTCGGAAACTGACCTCCAGAGGAGACGACTACTGGACATCCGGCCAATGGATGACGGAAAGAGCAGGCGGGAGCGACGTTCAAAACACAGAAACATGGGCCACCTTCGCACCCTTGCCACAAGGGTCGAAAACATCTGACGTCCTTTCCGAAGGCGACTACCTGATCAGCGGATTCAAGTTCTTTTCCTCCGCGACAGACGCCAATGTCGCATTTCTCTTAGCTAAGACAGAATCCGGCAAACTGAGCACATTTATTGCGCCCTTACGGAAGATGTCTATCGGAGCTGATGGAAAGCCAGAAGAAGTATCCAATGGCGTGCGCATCCACCGCCTGAAGAACAAGCTTGGTACCAAGGAATTACCCACAGCTGAACTGGAACTGAAGGGCATGCGCGCTCACCTCGTCGGTGAGATCGATCAGGGCATTCAGACTATTGCTCCACTATTGAATACCACCCGCATTCAGACGCTTCTTGGAACATTATCAACCTGGCGTCGTGCTATTAGCATTACGAAGAATTTCGCCAAGTCACGGACTACTGTCGGCGAGCCATTATGGTTGATTCCGATGCATCTGCGCCTCCTTGCTGATGTGGAGGTCAAGCATCGCGGCGCTATAAATCTGGCCTTTCTCACAATTGCAGTGATGGGATTGATTGAAAATCCGTCTAGCTCCGCGAGACATGCACACATGCCCAAGGATCTTGCCGAAGCAAAAGTCGTCTTCCGGGTCCTAACCGCCACATGCAAGGGTGTCGTTAGCAAGATGTCGATGGTAGGTGTCCAAGAATGCCAGGAAGCGATGGGTGGAGTCGGATACATTGATGAACCGGATGAGCCTGAGTTCAACATTTCGCGTCTCCTCCGTAGTGCAGCCGTCTATCCGATCTGGGAGGGTACTACGAATGTCCTGGCTAGTGAACTCGTCCGCTTCCTCATGAAAAAGGATAACCTGTCTGTTTTGGCAGGTTGGCTCGGTCGTGTTGTGTCTTTGATCCGCACACCGTCTCTCACGGGTGCATTGAAACAGGCTCTGACTTCCTTCCTTTCTCGTGTGACATCTACTCGTCCACAGGCTGCGTTGCTGGCTGATGCCCGGAGAATTATGTTTACCTTTGCCTGGATTCTTGCTGGGGCTCTCCTGACTTTGGATGGGGAGCGTGATGGGGATGAGGCCCCAATGGAAACGGCTCGTAGATGGATTCTGTTAGGTGAGGGTGGTGTGGGTGAGTTTGTCTACCGGGATATTGTCAAGCCGTATCAGGCCTTCGATTCGACTTCGGGGAGTGATGAACATACACGGTTGGATTGCAAGATCGCTTGGGGTGTTGAATTGCCGGCGAAGGTGGTATTTGGGCATCGGTCTTTGAGCGAGTCCTCGAAACTCTAGATTGAACCGGTTTGATGAAATGCTTAGATCCAACATCGAAGCAGGTAGGTCAGATTGTTTAGCATATTGTAAATACGCTTTGAAATTTCCATTGATCTCGTCAACACCTAGTTGGAGCGTTGCAGAGAGTCGTCATAACAAAACGACCATTGTAACACTCACTGAAGTGCATATCATAAAACTGCCTTATCCGCTTCCACATGTCAATGACATGTTTCCTCTCAACAATCTCTCCTCTCTTGTTGGGGGTATTTAAATGTCATTGGGTTGCTATTAGAGTACGGGGATACTGGGCAACCGACGAGAGATGGGCTATCAATTCAAGGATGTGCTGCGCAGAAGGGTCACCATGGGTAAGTAGAGTTCTTGCGGAAGTTGAGGTATTCTTAATTAATGCCTGAAGGGGACTAACCTATTGATTTTAATGATGCCTTGGAAAATTTTCTGGTTTCTGCTTGGAGTCGCTGTGCATGATCAAATTCAATTTTTTTCGCGTACTTATATACTGCGTGGTTCGTCTGTTGTTGGGAAGAAGTATCGAGTCGGGGAGTTACGGAACTATATGTATGAATTACGGTAGAAAGAATACTATGTTACTTAAATATTTTTGGGTTTTTTTTTTCTCAACTACTTATATCTTAGAAGACCAATTAGTGATTTCTAAAGCCAGCTCCTTTATTCCCCCAGAAGTAGTATGATATGGAAGGTGTACTCCGTACACCTGGGCAGTATAGAGTGAACCGTTCAACCCGCCACCGCCTCTGATTGGCCCAAATCCAACCTCAAACTGCGACAAGAGAACCACCCTCCGTTTCCGATCAACACCACAACAACACACACAAAGCCAAATATTACTAATTGTGACTAAGCACTCACCTACACCCTTTCCCGGTGTAGGTGAGCCCACACCTATTAACAAACCCATACCTGTTAACAAAAAAATCAACATTTCAATTTTAAACCTATTTTTTACCATCAAAACCATGCCGAATTCCTCCGAAAAAGAAGAGATTCTTCTCTCAAATGCCCTCGAATCCTATAAATCAGGCCAATTTACTAGTATTCAGGCCGCAGCCTCTCATTTTGGCGTCTCAAAGTGGAAGCTTCGAAACCGAAAGGACGGTAGAACAAATGGAAAAGGCCGTGCAGCTACCAAAAAGGCCCTAAATTCCTCACAAGAGGCCTCTCTTATTCGCTGGATTGAGCACCTTAATTCAGTATATACACCGCCAACTGCTATCGATATTGAGGGTGCTGCGAATCGTCTTTTACAACATTGTGGTTCCGACCGGCAGGTTGGCAAAATGTACGGCTATCAATTCATTCAACGCCTACCACCCCATATTACTCTACGCACACAAAAACCAATGGAAAAAGCAAGGATTGAAGCTGAATTACACAGTGATTTAGTTCATTGGTACCAGGTTTTTGGCCAGTTTCTTAAAAAGAATAAAATCCAGGCCCATGAACTATACAACTGGGATGAGACTGGCTTTCAGCTTGGTATTGGAACCAAGGAAAATGTTGCTTCCACCCGTAAATATGAGACTATTGCGACCGGTGGAATAGGCCAGAATATTACCGGCATTGAATGCATCTCTGCCGATGGCTGGGTTATGCATCCATGGTTTTTAATGCGTGGTTCCGAACAAATGGAAGATTGGTTCGATGGCGATGATGATCCTACCAACTATAGGGTTATTAAACCAACTGCTAAAGGCTGGACGGATGATAAAACTGCTATTCAATGGCTATTAGATTTCCATTATGCCACTAAAAAGCGAGTCGCTAAAGGCAGACCTAGGATTTTGGTTATGGATAATCATGGGTCTCATGGAACCCCGGAATTCGAACATATTTGCCAAAGCTTCAACATTATACCTTGGTGGTTTATACCAAAGTTAACACATCGATGCCAGCCTCTTGATGGCAAGCCATTCTCAGTTCTTAAACAAAAATTCCGAAAAAAGAACAATGAGATTGTACGATGGGGTGGAGATGTTGATGATAAACGACATTTTCTTCGAATGATCAAAACAGTTCGCAAAGACACCTTTAAGGCACAGACTATTAAATCATCATTTCGAGATACAGGTCTTTGGCCTTATGATTTACATATTGTTTGTGATCAAATTGATCCTGGCTGGGAAGATGAACCAGTCCTTGAGATATATGGTCATACGCCGTCACCAGACCGTGAATTTCCCAGTTCGGCAACGAATTCGCCGCCTAATTCAGATCAAAGATTCTCAAAGGTTGAGAATAAGGTTCAATTGATACTCGAGAACGATGAACCAGACCTTCCAAAGCTTCAAAAGCATATAGACCGTGCAATTCGTGGTGGTAAGCAGGCTATCCAAGACCTAGCACTTGCAAAACAAACGATAAAAAGGATGCAAAGCCACAAAATTCCTATCAAAAAATCTAAGCGCATGGTAAAAGGTGCTGCTAAGAGTCCATTATCATCAATTGCAGGCAATTCGAAGGTGTATCGGCGATGTACGAAGGAATCTAAATTGGATATTCGGCATGAGGCTGGGAACGCAAGGATTCGAGACTACTGGCATCGCGCGAATCAGGCTCTCAAAGAAAAAGAAGAGGCATCAGGGGATAGAGATTATCTTGATGTTAATAGTGAGCTATTTAGATATGTAGATCCAGATGGTATGGTGGCTGAAAAATAGGTTTAAAATTGAAATGTTGATTTTTTTGTTAACAGGTATGGGTTTGTTAATAGGTGTGGGCTCACCTACACCGGGAAAGGGTGTAGGTGAGTGCTTAGTCACAATTATCCACTCAGTCGTGCGTCGCGCTCCAAATCCGAAAAGGGTAACGAAACCACCACATCCCCGCCGACACACAAGGCCGATCGACCAATCCCCTCTTACTCCGCACGCCGCGCACGTCGCACACGCCTATCATCTCCCCTGGGCCCAATATCTCTAC
Source organism: Penicillium samsonianum (assembly GCF_028829775.1). Classification (NCBI taxonomy): domain Eukaryota; kingdom Fungi; phylum Ascomycota; class Eurotiomycetes; order Eurotiales; family Aspergillaceae; genus Penicillium; species Penicillium samsonianum. The sequence goes on along the minus strand of NW_026643260.1, from coordinate 3,168,898 downwards.
GAGTGACACGCCACCCACCAAAAGAGAAGACTGAAAATAGTCTCGACCTACCGCAACCCCCAAACCAGCGCCGCAATCATGGCGGGCGACGAGTACTCCGTCGGCGGCGGCAAGCTCAAGCTGAAGGGCAGTAAAGTCAGCGGAGGGCGGATAGAGAAGAAAAAGAAGAAGAGCACGAAGAAGAAGGAGGGAGAAGCACAGCCAAAGCCGGAGACAACGCCGGATACGCAGCGGCCAGAAAATGAAAGGGAAGAGGGTGTGAGGTCTGAGGAAGACAGAGAGAAGGAGTGGGATGCATCTGGGAAGACTGAGGCCGAAAGGAGAGCCGAGGAGATTCGGCGAAAACGGGTATGTTCTTTCTTTCTTTCTTTCTTTCTTTCTTAGCCTTATCTTTTTGTCGGGCTTGGGCTCTTTCTACTTCGGCTTTGTTGTACAGAGAAACTGACTTTTCGGGACAGTTGCATGAGCGGCTCCAGCGCGAAGGTGTCAAAACTCATAAGGAGCGTGTGGAGGAGTTGAATAAGTATCTCAGTCGACTGAGTGAGCATCATGATATGTATGTCTTACTTTTTCTTTATACCTTTGTTCGGTTTCTTTGGGCATTGGAGGACTATAAGCTGACTTGTTACATAGGCCGAAGATTGGACCGGGCTAAATGGGTTCTACGGTGTTTCAAATGGGTTTCAGCGCGATCACACAATTTTAGTTCAAGAATACCACACCTGTACTTGTACTTAATGCTTTCTGTCCAACTGTACTAATGGCTGTCAAGAATCTGCCGTGTTTCAGAGATGATCCATGGACTACCCAAGGTACTCCACCAGAAGGATATGTCCGATAAGAAAGGGGCTCAAGATTTCGAAAAATATGTATAGTTCATTGCTAAAAATGAGAAGAGCTCTATTTAGCGGTCCGAAAAGAGAAGAGGCATGCCTAAAATGCGAGAAATGGCAGGAATAGATAAGCGACCAAAATATCAAAAGATCAAAGAATAGATGTCAATAATATGTCAACACCGAGAAGAACGCCATGCAAATGAATCCCGCAAAGACTCAACCCAAAAAAAAGCCGTAGCCGAAAACCGAATCCGATCTAGATATAGATCACGAACAACCAGACAAAAAGACGAAATCCCAATCCCCGGAAATCAGAGCAGAGGAAGAGTAATAAAACGAAACACCGCGCTAAATCCAAGATCACCGCAGAGGCACGCAAGAAAGGGAAGAACCGGGTCGAATCGAACCGAATCGAAGCCAAGCCTAGCAGGGATGGCACTTGATCGGCCGAGGCGGGCAGATAAGATAGGGGGAAGGGAGGCGAGATGGTCCGAGCCTACGAAGACTAGGCAGGCCATCCTTAGGGGATGGCGCCATCCGTCCCCCTTTGTTCAGTCGAGAGAAAAGCGAAAGAAACAGGGTATTTCTCATCCTGATTGTAGTTGTCCTTTCTCATACGCCCTTGACAACGACGGTGCGTTCGCTGTTCAGCTTATCGGCATTTCGGGCGTGTGATTCTTTCTTGCAGTCTTCCAGTCCGGTGCAGGAGTGGGCTTCCAGCATGCGGTGCTTGGAGCAGAAGTGGCCGGCGCAAAAGCTGCAGTCACCGACGATGCGCTGGGCGGCTTCCTTGCACTCCTTGAAGTTGCAACGGGGCTTGCGGGGAGGCATTGTGGTTGGGTTGTTGGGTGGAGGGAGGCGGTTTGGAGAGAGGGGATGATATAGAGGTACTTCTGCGGAAGAGATAAAGAGAAATAGGGAGTAGAAGTAGTTCAGGCGAGACGCTGAGGAGAGTGAGCTAAGCGCCTTAAGTGCGGAGGCGGGGAAAGAGATAATGCGATAGAAAGTAGTAAAAGGGGGAGGAAGGGAAAGATGCCAGCACGACCAGCCTATATATAGGGTAATCGGATCGGAAGACACGGGAGAAAGCCAAAGAAACAGACTTCTAACCAAGAGACGGGGCTGACTCAGTGAGGCGACAGTGACGGAATCAAGAAGTGGAGTTACCAGAAAGTTATGCTGTTGGGGCTAGGCGATTTGGGATTTAAGTGGATTTTTAGGCATTTAATGAAATTAATAGAATTAATTGGGTCTTATATTGGAGATTATTATAGATTATTATAGATGATTATAGATTATTTACAAATATTCGACCCTGTTAGGTGATCTTAAAAGAAACTAGTATACCCTTGGAAGGCCAATAGGACCCCCTATCTCTCAACTGGACCGGTATACAACATACTCTATATTAGATAAACATTTTTTAAAAGAGTTTTTTTTTCACTTTCTTTCTGATTCTTTCAAATTTTTCTCTTTTAACTTTACCGGATTTCTCTGCATACCCACGCGGACGTATCACCCAGGCATCTGGTCTCGGGCCCAATGATCGGAATGTTGAATTGCCCGTGCATTCAAGGGCGTATTTTCACGTGATGATTCAGGAGTCAGGTGTACAGATGAAAAAGTCTCTCAACTAACTAGACTACCCCGTACTAATAACTAACTAACTACTACCACTAACCAGAGTTGAATTAGACTTGGAAAAGAACCCAAATATCGGTCTTCCGAGTTACCGCGCCACCAAAGTGGCAAGATGTTCACCCGGATTTCTCCTATTGTGGTACTCCAGGCACTTCATTTTACTATATCATACAGAATACGGAGTAGATAGCGCCCAATGATACCACTCAATCCAATGCAGAAGAGAGAGAGAGAAAAGCCATGCAAGTGGACGAAAAGAGCTATGACCTCTGCAGCGAGGGAACTGTCTGCAATACAAATCGACGAGTCGCCTGAGCCAAGGCCGCCTAGGCACGACGGATGATCCGCGTGGAGCTATTGCATCGGTAACAGCATATGCAGGACTGTATACTCCTACTGCGTACGGAGTAGGGTATGATGCCCTTGTATACATTTCCCGGGTTAGGCCTTAAGTGAGGGCCGATCCCGCTACCCAATTTCACCGTCTTCTCTCCACATATCCACACCATCGCCCTACGTAGTAGTACACTACTCCGTATCTGCTCACGGATCCCTCGCAGAGACACGCTAAACGGTACAAATCACAATCATACCACGTTTACGCGGTCTACACGGGCTACGTGTTCGTGGGCAATTTTAAATAGCGACTAGCGTGGATTGGTTTCATGATATGTCCACTGGTAAGATTTGAGGACGGGGAGAGACAAAAGAACAAAAAAAAGAAAGGAAAATGTAAATGTGAATAAAAACCCATGGACGCCGGCGCAGACACCGATGATGCGCTCAAACCCCCTTGCCCTGCCCAAATAGCAAAAAGGAAAAAGAAAAGAAAAGGGTTAGAAATAAAATCTCCGCATCTCATATCATACTCCAAGCTCGTTTGCCTTGCCTGCATCGGGGTCCAGGTAATCCTCCCGTTCGGCTGCCTCGTACTCGCCGATCAGATCCATCACAACGGCCCGTGCCTCGTCAAATTCGCCAAGTCCGTCAGCAAATGGCGCCTCCTTCTTATATGAATCCAAGAAGGCATTGCGCTTGCGGAGCATGTCGTAGTGCTTCACGATTCGCTTGAAGAGCGTAGCGACGGATGTATGGTTGGCCAACATCAGCCCGCTGACACGGTGCCCGGTTTCCTCAATATACGGGGATTTCTTCGTGAGAGCCACCTGGATGCTGGCAGGGCCCCAGGGAATGAAAGAAGCGAGGCGGCGTTCCCGGATGCGCAGCAGTGACTTGTGCACGTCGGTCGGGTCGGCTTCGCCCTGGATGATGTTGAGGATACTGATGTAGCAGCTGGACTTGCTGGGGTTAACGGAGACCATGCGGTTCTTGGGCTGTAGAAGGCGACGCATAACGTCTAGCACTGTTGTCTTTCGCACTGTCCTGGCTTGCTCGATGTTGGCGCCTGTGAAGGGTGTGTATGATGTGAGAAGGAAGTGGCTGCGTGGCGTGGGGATGAGCGAGGCGATGATTCCGGCGAGATCGTTGTGCATGTATCCGGGGTATCGTAGTGTGGTTGTAGATGCAGACATCACCGTTGAAACGAGCTGGTTGGTTTGGTGGAACGATGGCTCTTGAACGTGGAGGCGATCAGCGACAATTCGTGATAGAGCACCATTGTCGAGGACGACCACAGAGTCGGCATCTTGAGTCAATCGTCGCATGGCAAGCAAGCTGTTATAAGGGTTGACGACGACATCGGACTGCGTATCCGGGAAGACAGAGTAGGTTTGAATGAGTTTCTTCGGGAATCGATCGTTCATACGTTCTAGGATGAAACTTCCCAGTCCAGAGCCTGTTCCTCCTGCGATCGAATGTAGAAGCATAAATCCCTCTAGTGAATCACTTCCGTCTGCTTCGCGGTCGATCATATCGAAAATCTCCTCTTGCACGCCCTCGCCTGCAGCGTATCCGGTACCCCAATTGTTTCCAGCTCCGATACCTTGTTGTCCGACGAAGAAGTTCTCCGGGTTGTAAATATTCTTGTAGGGGCCAGTCTGGATGGCGTTGAGGACCTGAAAACAAGCTGTGCGTTAACCATCGTCTGTCGATATAATATATCGGTGGAGGATAGCATACCCTGGGTTCTAAGTCGAGGAGAATCGCTCGAGGGATGTATCTGGTGTCGTCACTCTGCCCACGTCTGTTAGCCAGTGTTCTTGCTATGCCACGAAGCCAATAATGTGCTCTCCCAAGCTTCCCATACACACCTGGTAGAAGAAGACATCCTTGCGATCACCGGCCGCCCCGTCAGTCGCATGCTCCTCCAGGTTTCCATCTGCGCTGATCCCGTGCTCCTGGCACAGCTGCTGCCAAAACTGACTGCCAACTAGACAGAGCAAATGTTAATGGCATGGACTATATTTTCTCTTGCTCCGTTCAAAGGAATAGGATCAAGAGTCTCGTGGGAATGGGTCGCGGACTTGAGCCACATACCGTTGTTGCCGCACTGGCCGGCTTGGATTGTGATGATTTCTCTGCAATTGCCACCAATATTAGCATCTGTATTCAAGCTGGATAGAGAGCTCTCAAATATGATTGAGTCGAAAGAATGAACAAACCTTGGCATCTTTTCTTCGCAGAAGCCGTCGAGTGTTGCTGCTCGTTAACGCGTATCGCGTTCACGCGGGGAACTTTTTGGCCGATATTGTTGCCTCAGGCAGAAGCTCTTACTACCTCATGTGTCGGACATCAACAACATTAGAACGGCCAGTAACATAAATTTGTGAAGAATGAAAGTTGATTAATCTGAGGTTTAGATGCTTTTAGATCCGCCCAGCTACGCTAAAATTTTGATATATCGTCTTCCCCAAGTGATCTAATTGGCTATTCGTCGCCCTGGACCGCTATATCACTCAGAATCCTGCCTTCAAGGCTGTGATCAGGTTTCCAGCACCGGCAACCACCCCGTCAACAATGCGTACACGTTGGCCTTCTGGATGTCCATATTCCTGAGTACAGCCCTCCCGTACCGCCTCCTCCATGCCAGCCATACCTGCGCATCCCAGACAGATAACCTTAACACGAGATTCCGAGTTGCGAAGCAGGTTACGGGTAGCGTCGATGATCCTGCGTCGCACTTCCTCTGGTTCCGTGGTGTGCAATTCAACTGCTGTCAGGCCGGTGGTCTCGACGCCCGCAAAGTGGATGGAGCTCCCGTCCTCATAGTCGTAGCCCAGCGCTCCCTGGACCGCATTGGTGAGCTCCTCCTTCCACGCGGAGCCTGTGGTCACAATGCCAAAGCTGCCCTTCTCTTGGTACTTGTGTAGCTTCTCTGCTGGATTGATTGGATCTTTCAATGCGAAACCACTAACTAAGGAGAGCGAAGCAGCGATGGATGCTTCAAAGATTCCAGTGACATATTTGTTTCTCGTCGAGCTGGCTTCTTCGCTTGCCGTAATGTCCTCCCTGAGCCTGCCAACGAATGGATGCGCGGAGTAGCACGCTACAAGAAACGCGTCATAATGGCCGATAAACTCCCGTACGGGCCAGCAATTCAATGCTGACTTGCACGATTCTTCGGCGTTATTGATGCTGGCGATTGGGTCAATCTCGACCCCATCGATCTCCACGGTGGAGTCTGGAGCAGTGAAGTACTCGAAGTGCACATCTTGGTAGTTCATGCTTGCCAATATGGGCTTAAGGGCTTCGGTCATATGCGTTGAGGTATTGGGGTTGATGATCAATATGCTATATTCCCGTTCGCCTTTCCTCGGATCCAGCTGGATGATTTCATTTGTGTCATATCGCGGCTCAAGAGTGGGGGTCATTTTTGGAAGAATAAGGTGATTTGAATAGACTAACAGGGGGGACAGCTCTTTGCGCTTCGGGAAGAAATGACGGAGACTGCGATGAGCTCCGTTATCCGTTATCGGGATCCTCCGCAACCCCACCATCCTCCTAGGAGCTTAGCGGGCTACTTCTTGAAAAGGTCAACTGGCTATGATGCAATACGCTTCATGGCTTCGGATATTACTTAGCGAAGGAGATAAAGTTCCTTGTATCTTGATTTACCCTTGCGTTATTCGTTCCAAGGTTATCAATCGACTATGGCTTACAAATTCATTATAGCCCTCTGGCTCTCGTATAAACCACTCCACCCAGGAGCCCCGCACGCCATCTTACCTTCAACACCCTTCACCACGCGACACGAATTCCAATTCCCATCATGCCTCTGATCGCACAGAACCCTCTGCCGAGAGTGATTCTCGGGTTGATGACCTTTGGCCCAACCGAGGCCAAGGGTGCTCGGATCACGTCACTGGATGAGTTCAACAAATGCCTTGATTACTTCCAGCAACAAGGTTTCAATGAAGTTGATACCGCCCGTGTCTACATCGATGGTGAACAGGAAGCATTTACAGCCAAGGCGAACTGGCAATCGCGTGGACTGACTCTGGCCACGAAATGGTACCCAGCTCAGCCCGGCTTCCACAAGCCGGAGGTCGTCCGTGAGAAATTGGAGCTTTCTCTGAAGGAGTTGCAGACCGACACGGTCGATATCTTCTATCTGCATGCAGCAGATCGGGCCACTCCATTCGCTGAAACTCTCGAGGCTGTTAACCAGCTGCACAAGGAGGGCAAGTTCGTACAGCTTGGTCTGAGCAACTTTACAGCCTTTGAGGTGGCCGAGATCTCCATCCTGTGTGCTGAGAGGGGATGGGTCCGTCCCACCATTTACCAGGCCATGTATAACGCCATTAGTAGGTATTGCCCTTTCTCTTGTCATGGCAACTCAGCTGACACGATTGATAGCACGCAACATTGAGACTGAACTGATTCCCGCCTGCCACCGGTACGGTCTCGATATCGTTATCTATAACCCGCTGGCTGGTGGTCTTTTCTCCGGAAAATACAAGTCGAAGGATATCCCTGCAGAAGGCAGATACAGCGATTCGAGCTCTACCGGACTCAACTATCGCAACCGTTACTTCAGAGATGCCACCTTCGAAGCTCTGAGTATCATTGAGCCTGTCGTAGAGAAACACGGTCTCACATTGTTGGAGACGGCTCTGCGCTGGGTCCGCCATCACTCGGCTCTGAGAATGGATAATGGCGGTCGTGATGGGGTCTTGGTGGGAGTCAGCAGCTTCGGCCAGCTTGAGACTAACCTTGCCGATCTCCAGAAGGGTCCGCTCCCAGAAGAGGTTGTGCAGGCTTTGGACCAGGCTTGGCTGGTTGCCAAGGCCAATTCTCCTAATTACTGGCATCTGGATCTGAAGTATACTTATGATACTCAGAAGGCGTTGTTTGGGCCTAAGGAGTAAAGTAAAGGGGTATATTAAGGATTGTCTATACAATCATTGTACATGAATGGTACATATGTAGCTAGTGAAACCAATGAAAATTGGAGGAAATTTGACGCTATCCAGTACGGTCCAGCATTTCTATCATGCTTTAGAGACCACGTCTTCTGATCTAATTTCAGTCCTGCGGGGGGCATTTCCTGCCTGCAAGTCCTAAAATCGCTGAATGACATACATAGTTGTATACGCTAACTCTAATCCGGCATAGCAGGCGCCCGATCAGTCACGTGATGTCACAGGGGTCCACAAGTGGATGATGACACCTGAAGGCGGTGATTTTGTTCCGCCTTATTGGATTTCTCTCTTCAACCTGAGTGTTTTTATTCGATACAATCTGCACCTTGATTCACGTCCGATATAATAATCGTTACTCGGCGGATTGAACCTACCATTTGAGCTACGACTATTCCCGATCGGTGCCGAGTCGCATATATCCCGTGGACGGCTGTGCAGCATCTATTGAACACGTGGGAATAGGCTTCATGGGTAACCTTTTCCGGCAACATAAATTCTAGCCACGTTATCTGCATCACCTGGATGGGCGGCCTTTCGATAGTCCACGCCTCGGCTCTTTATCCCTATCATTCGCCGCAAGCGCATTAAATCGGACAAGAACACCCCTGACGGCGGTATTCATGTCGAGGTAGTTAAGCCGACCAACACCCTCCCTCACCATCGCAGTTGTGGCTTCGGATAGCTTTGAGCTCTCAGAGCCGCGGGTGACCCCAAACCCGGACGCAGTCCACGACTTCGACTCTGACGACGAGATGGTTGTCAATCGCCCCTCATTACACCGACCAACAAACGGCCGCTCGGAACAACCCCTCCTCAAAGATGAGCGCCATCACCGGTCCCGCTCCCGCTCGAGCTTCGAGAATGGCGACACAGAAGGCCAGCCCATGCTGCATGAAGCCAGATGGCCGACAATCCGGAGTAAAAGTCCGGAGCACGACGCCACCAGAGCGACCCGCAAGAAATACCTTGTTGCATCGGGATTCCTCCTGCTCAGTTTGGTCAGCTTCGTGGTCCAAACGGAAACTGCTTCATACATTCAAAATGAGTTACACTGGAAGAAGCCGTATTGCATGCTGTAAGTCCGAGCGCCAAGATGCCAGCGACAAGCCCATGCGCAACCTGTTTCCCGGAATGTAAATGCTTACCATCTCCTTTCCCTACGCAGCTATATGACCCACGGGTCATGGTCCTTTCTCTGGCTGGTCCAGCTAGGTATCCTGAGATTACAGAAACGGAAGCTCACTTGGGATGCTTTCTGGCGGCGTCACATCCTTTTCATTCGCACCACTGCGCAGATGGTAGAATCCCAGGAAGTACATCTGAGCTCTCGCGCGTCCAATCGATCCCCAATCCGCTATATGCTGAAGACCACCGCCTTTGTAACTACTGCTCTCACTGTCGCCGGAGGATCATGGTACGTGGCAGTCAACATGACCACTCCCAGCGATCTCACAGCAATCTACAACTGCTCGGCCTTCTTCGCATATGCCTTTTCGATTCCGCTGTTAAACGAGAAACTGCGGGTCGACAAGGTCTTTTCCGTGGCTGTGGCTACCATCGGCGTTATGGTCGTTGCCTATGGGGATGGGCCACATAAGAAGGTCTCGAAAGGAGGCACGGATGAGAACGGGGCGCAGAATAGATTGCTCGGAAACCTCGTTATCGGCGTTGGAAGTATTCTCTATGGGCTTTACGAGGTGCTCTATAAACGTTTTGCCTGTCCCCCGGAGGGTACCAGTCCTGGCCGGGGTACGATCTTTGCCAATACTTTTGGCAGTCTAATCGGGGTTTTCACCCTGTTAGTACTCTGGATCCCATTGCCATTTTTACATTGGACCGGATGGGAGACATTTGAATGGCCCACTGGAGAGGCAGCATGGATGCTGCTCATCTCCGTGACTGCCAATGCTAGTAAGTACCCAAATCAGCGTTTCAACATCTACACAGAGGCTAACACGATGATAGCATTCTCGGGTTCTTTTCTTGTTCTCATCTCCCTCACGTCGCCCGTTCTATCATCAGTGGCCGCTCTTCTTACTATTTTCCTCGTCGCTCTGGTGGACTGGTTCCGAACCGGAAACTCCCTTTCTATGGCCTCTATCATTGGAGGCGTTTTGATTACGCTGGCATTTTTTATGTTGAGCTACAGCACGTATAGAGAGATGAATGAGGAGCGGAAGAAGCGTCTAGAGAACGATGAGCTCGAGTCTGACAGTGATACATAGATCATTGGTGTGTTTCGGGTGTTTTTACATACAGCATTTGGATTAGTGTCCAGCATTTCTATAAAACTTCCTTTTTTTCACGCTACATTTGTTCAAGACGATATAGTAAGATCTTTGTACAAAAAAGAAGACAATATCTGAAGAAGAAATCTGTAGATGTGTAAATGTGAGTGGAGAAACTTCGGCTCGATTTACATAGGTAGGTTGCCCCAGATTATGTGAATCAGATTATGTGAATTCCCTGGTTCAGCCTTCGATTTATCGTAGATGAACGGGTCCATCTCGACAAAAATCTGACTGTGACATCATGAAATTTATTCCAACTCGGGTATGTCCGAGTGAGCTTTTTTTTTTTTACATGGAGCCTTGGAAGGCAGATGGATTTCCCGTGAAAATCGGCATCCCGCATATCCGGAGTTTAGAGATTAATACAACGTTGTACTTGGATGTACTCCGTACATTGTACGATATTAATTTCCTTTTGACTTGGCAATTGCATTATGGCGAATCGGATCCACTGCGCAAATTAATCTTCAACGATCATTATCCCAGTGCATTGTACGGTATACTTATAGGGTAGTTTGGAGTTCTCTGGTGTAAATTAATGTAGTGAAGTGAAGTAGAGAAGAACGGTGAGAAACAAGCGCGAACTACTCGACAAGTCAACTTTTAAAGGCGTGGTACAGATGCATATGCAGGCCATTTCCAGATTCAAAGCCAGGATCTGCCGTTACCGCCCCAATTGATTTCATGACGATCAGCCCCCACGACCCCCCCCGTCAAAGCCGCCATTGTTATTGGGTTAAACAAAGAAAGTGGTCCACCGAACGCTAGGGGGGAAATAATGTTTCACAGCGTCCGTTTGTATCTTTCACCCCCTGCCAAATGGCGCTAAGATATGTCTCGCGCCACTATTTATATCCGATCTGACTCCGCATCCAAGACAAGCAATGGAGAAGTGAAAGTTCAGTTTCAACTCTGACAATCCCCCGGCATCCACATAGGAAATGTGAGTTCGGCAGTCAATGCCTAAGAATTGATACTTTACACATTCTTTCAAGGCCCAGCCCTCGGTAATGAACACCTCTTACCGACATGGATGTAATCCCCTTGTCTTGCAGCGCCCCCAGCGTGGCGCATTATCCCTCCGGGACCCACCAGGTCAAGCGAGATTTGGATGGTCGTTCAGACCAACTGATTGGCAGTGACAATACCCGCTTTTTTCTCCGGATGCGACTCCCTGTTGATTGGTGCCTTGAGGACCCCCGGATTGAAATAGGTGCCCTTTTTACAGGCACGTACAAAGTACAGTGGATGCCAGTATGAACCACTTTTTACGGGAGGAACGCTAACCTTGGAATACAGGTTCGGATTATGGTGGCAATCCAAGTCATGACGTCCTCTACTTGAATCGAGTAAGAAGTATGATTATTCAACAGTGAAGATAGTCTAGAGTATAATGGACAATGGGGATGAAATAGTCACATTCCGTAGAGAAAACCTTCTTTTTCCTGTTCTTTTGGTTTTTTGACAGGCAGATGTCACTCAATCTGGCATCTTTCCCGAAATGTCATGTGTACCTGGAATACTGTATTGTGTATTACAATCTAAAGATTTCCTTCAGGGGAGAGAACTAAAGTACGAAGTACAAGGGATTTATTGCCTTGTCTTCTTCCTATGTATAGAGTAGTTAAGAGAGGAATAGGTAACTCCTATCTACAATTATAGACTTTTGAAGCCCTGGCGTAGTATCTAATTTCGTTCATCCCAACCCTAATAATTGACTTTTGATTGGTTTCCCTCCCCGTCGGATGGCAACGGGTGAGACCGTGTATGGTAATTTAGATACAGCCCCATCCCAGGTTCCCATCCTTCCCCTCCTGGATTTGTTGTTCTCTTTGGCTTCTTTCTCTTCAACCTCTCTACGACCAACTTTTCCACCCTCCCCTCTTTGGCCTTCGTCGTGGCCGTCCGTTCATTTTCCATACTTTTGGATGCTGGTGGTCTCTTCGATTTGATTTCACTCATTCCTTTTCTGCCTGGCGCGGATTCAATGACCCTCGCCCAAGGTGCTTTAACTTGACCTCCAGATTCCTAGGCTTTCTCGCTGGGAAGTCGGTCTGGAGGTCTTTGCCCATCTGGATCTTATCGGGCATTCGCCGTCACTCCGCTAAATTTCGTTATTACATCCTTTTGTTTCTTTTTTCTTGCCTTCAACCATGGCTTCGATTTCACTTCCTTCGCAGTCCCAGGCGGGCTTCCCGCCACACTTCGATACCTCGAATCAGTCCAACGCCAGCCCCGATAATCGCCAACATATGCACGCACCATTGCCTAATCCCCCATTTGTCTTTCCAGCACGGGACCCTGATACACCCAACACCCAACCGGAGACCCCTGAGCGCCGGGAACGAGCCGCATTGCCCGCATTCTCTTTTAATCCCGGATCGGAACAGCAGTCCTCACACCTCTCAGCGCCGTCTTTGTCAAATCCTCGTGCGGGCGGACACCGTCGGCGACCCAGTGAATTTGTTGGAACCGACCACTTGGTAACACCGGAAACAGTTGGGCCAGGTCACAGGCGGGCAGCTTCTATGGCAGATCAACCTCTTCCGCCTCCAGGGCCTGGTGTTGGTAGGGTTCCCGGACGACGGAACCATGCCCACCGCCGTTCGGCTGCGATCTCTAATGTCGACTTGAATGCCATCACCAAGGCACTTGGTCCTAATTCTGGTTCTAATTATGGGATGGGAAGTGCGCCTTGTACACCCGCCGACCCTAACCACAAACCTGCATCTGATATTCCTTCGCGACCACTCTCTCAATCGGGCATTAGCCTCGGCCGCCCTACGCCCCCTGCTTCTCCTCAATTCCCTCCTGTGCCTCCCATTCCTGCCGCCATTCAGGCGGAAATGGCCTTGAACCAGCCCTCGAATACCGAACGACCAGTCTCTGCTATTTTCCACGGTACCTCGGATAGTACGGCCACAATCAAGGTGCAGCAACAAGTGGAGAAGCCTACTTTCTTGGATCGGGTAACGCCAAGACCTGACTACAACCCAAAACCTCGACCAAAAACTGCCGATGCCTCTTTGGTGATGGATTTCATGCAGATGGATGACGACTCGGGATCCTCTATCAAACGTTCGCACTCAGCCGCTGGACACTCGCGCTCTCGAAAGAGCAAATCAACACCGCATCTGGATTCTACTCTCTCGCCCGATGATATCCAGTCGACAGACAACTACAGGCCTTCATTTTCAGACAATGGTTCTGATACATCTGGCGATGAAGCGACAGAGCACTCGTCTGACAACAAATCCCCTATCAAGTCGAAAAAGAAGAAGCAGAAGCGTGTTCGCTCTTGGGCCGGTCATATTTTAACTCGAACCAAAAGCAAGGGTAAGGGTAAGCGCCATGCGAAGGATGCGAAGGCTGACACTGTGGAGGAGCCGGCTGTACCTCGCGCTCCTGCACCTCGACCCCCTGCTCTTACTCGGACCAACTCGGGGACCGGATCGGTTTTGGATGTTGATTTTGATAATGACGATGTCGTTGTCATCCGGACTCCGACCAATCCGACGATGCCTTCTTCTGCCCTTGAGCCCATTCAAAATAATCGTCAAACCGATGTTGGTTGTTCTTTGCCTGCGCAATCTCTAGAGACCTCGTGGAAACCGAGAAGTTTCTATGAACAGGGTGTTGGCCCGCACGACAATGTACTAAGTAGCCCGATCATCGACCTCGATGCTGCGCTTGGTCCTTTCAACACTCCAGATATGCGACCAGTGACTCAGGGTACGCCCAACAACAACTTTTCAGTTGCAACTCAGCGGATGTACAGCGGCGGAAGACGGGGTGAATTTGTTGGCCCAGAGATGCGGTACCATCGGCGCACGGAAAGTGCTCCGGCCATGCAACCATTCGACCGCACTGCTCTCGGCGCATTCCGTTTGGGTCCGACCTCGGCAGTCGAAACGCCCGATGTGTTTGACGAGGAGGAAGAGGATGCTTTCTTGGCTGCTTCCCAGTCACCCAAGGGTGAACGGCTTCCGGTGAACACGACACCGATTGATAACGCAGCTTTCTCGTCATCGGAGGACGATCTGAAATCTCTTCACAGCAACGATACCTCTGGCACTAGTGATACTTTAACTCGTGCCCCCACCGGTAGCATCTCCTCTCAGAATGCTGGCTTAGGTATTCGACAAGGCGATAAACATCTGAACCAGGAACAGCCGGAGGAAAGAAGTGCCATTGAGCAGGTACATAATGCCAGCAATCCTTTCACCCGCAAGCCTCGAACCCCGGTGGAAATTTTGAAGACCGAAGAGCCTGGACACAAAGTGATTGGACCCCCCAGTCCCGACATTTCTCCTCGATTCTTAGCTGTCGACAAGCGACCAGCGACCTCACCCATTGAGCTTCTGCCTAATATTCCACCATTCACATTGCAACCAGGGGTTTCGCCGTCTGACTCGTCTTTCCCGTCTCCGGATGCTCCGCGGTCAATTGCGGCATCATCGATGACCGACCGGAACTTTTCCAGTCACTCGTATCATCACCTTCCTTCGGCGGAATATCCTTACGCATCGGTTGAAGATGTTCCATCTTTGACCAGCAGTGCATCGACCATGACCAACACTCTGAATCGTTTCTCGGCGGCTTCTTTCTTTCCACGTGGACGGCTTTCTGCCGAACGCGCGGCGTCCTTCTCTGCTGCTGGTACCAGACGCACAAGCCAGGCTAACGCCTCCAAACGCTCTAGTCTAGCGAGCCTTTCCAAGTTGGTCGGTGGCCCCCATTCTGAGCGGAGCAAGCTCAACCAGGAGGAGAAACCCCCTAGCACCGCATCCGACAAAACGAAGAAGAAGGGCCGCCGTCTCAGTCGAATGATGCACTTCTGGAAACCCAAAGACAAAGAAAAGTCATCTAATGAGGCGGCACCAGCAAGCGAACGGCCGCAGTCATAGGCGCGCGGTGCGCGTTGGTTCTGTTATTTTTTTACTTCGATTTACGGCGCAACCTCGGCATAGCGACATCCTGGCAATTATTTTGAGGCATCACATTACTCCCCCTGCTTTTTTCTTCCCCACTTTCGACAGCGTGGGCGTTTACTTTCACCCGATTTGTACATATTGTGTTCCGTTCAGCTTTCCTGTGGATTCTTTTCTCCATCTTCATCGGCGGTTCTATTTCTGCGTCTTCCACCAAGACGCTCATTACGAATTTCTTTACCTCTCAAGGCGTAATTGTCCTGAGTATGATCTATCCATTTTCTTGTCAATCCTTATGTTCCGGTGTGAGTGACGCACGGGTTTATTGACTCTCTACGATCGTTGCTCATCTACGGTCTTTTTTCTTACCATTTTTGTTTCGATTTTGCTCAAGGCTCTTGGCCTGGAATATCATTCGTCCCCATTGGATCATCCATTGGGTCCCCCTTCTTTCATATCTGGGACATGGTCTGTGTATCTATTGTGTGACTTGTGTGTCTGCACTGCTCAGGTGGTGTGTGGCATTCGTCAAGAATTTGTCTCTGTCCGATTACACAAATAGCGGATAATGAAACCACTCTCTTCAATTACACATCATAGTTCTCGTAAGATTTGTGTAGATTTAATTTCCAGGTTTAATTCTAGGCTCGGTTTCTCTTTTGAAGAAATAGCGAACAACTGCGGACCAAGGCTTATATATACTGCCTCTTTCGGAGCCCTTATGTTATAGCATCATACCCGTAGAACTGAAACAAAAGACATAAATACAGAGTCCAAAGCTACAAAAGAAAAATCACCACATCATCGGCCGACCAAACTCCCACCCCGCCATAAGCTCCAATTGCGCAAGGTGAATCTTCTGATCCTCGGGGTCCTCAAAGAACGCCTGGACAGTCATCCACCCATGCTCAACGGGTTTACCAAAATAAGCAGAATCAACCTTGCACTGCGTATACGCATCAGGAAGCTTCCCCTCATGTAAGAACGCACGCAAATGCTTCGCAACACAAACCGAAGCCACAGCCACAGAACAATGTCCATACCCCTCGACCTCCACAACACGGGATCCAGCAAACGCCTCATTAGCCGCGTGTGCCGAGACAAGCGGACAAACAGGGTCGTAGGTCGTCGACAGGATCAACAGCGGATGCGCAGTCTCTACCCCTCGCCGCGGCATATACGAATGCGTCCTCGGCACCGTCCACTGCTGTTTCTGGTAGTATGTCGCGAGAAGCACGGTACTGAAGAGACTCTCATTGAGCCAGGGTGTGATCTGTGCGAGCAGGGCGTCTTTACCCTGGGGCCAGTGGGGTGGCCCTGTGCGGCCGTCGTTCAGCTCGATGAATTCGCGGGACTCGTCATTCTCTTCTCCGGCGCTGTTGTAGGCTAGGAAGGCCGGTGTTGCGTTTCCTTGGATTAGGCTGTGGAGATTATCCGCGAGGGACGACCACAGTGGAGGTTTGTATAATGCTGCGAAGACGCCGTTGTACCAGACTTTTTCATAGGTTAGGATTCCGTAGACAGTGTTGTTGATGTATACATCGAGCGGTTGGTTACGGAGCTGATCCATAAACGAGAGGACTGTTTCGCGCAGCTCTTCTTTTGACGTTGCCAGTGAGGCGAGCGCGCAGCTGCCAGCATCTGCTTTCATACATTCGTCAAAGAAGCCATCGAGCACTTTATCCGTGTCGATGGCCTCGTCGGATTTATTCACGCCCTCGTACCACTGGAACTGGTTCACGACTCCGTCGATAACGACGCGCTTTGATCGTTCGGGGAAGATTCCCGCATACGTCTGTCCCAGAAGAGTACCGTAGCTGAACCCCCAGTAGATCATATCTTTCTGCCCCACTGCATCGAGGATACTATTCATATCCGCTGCGGTCTGCGGTGTGTTGATGTACGGCGCATAGTCGCCCATTGTCTCGGGACATGCTTTGGCGAAGTTCTGTGCCCATGCATAGATCTCGGGGCTATCGGCTGCGGCATTCCACGCTCGAATATGCGACTGCTCTTGTCGCGTCTTGGCGTCTGGGTAACACGATGCTGCGGGTGTTGAGCTGTTCACGCCGCGTGGATCGAATGTCAGCAGGTGGAAGCCTTCGCCTAGTATGCTCTTGAGCTGCTCGCCTCGGCGGTATAGGAACTCGAAGCCGCTGGCTCCTGGGCCGCCGGGGTTTAGGAGGAGGTTCTGTGTTGCATTTTCGCTGCGTAGCCGGATGAGTGGGATTTTGAAGCCCTTTGGGTTTGTTGCTGGGTTTGGTTTCTCTGTTGCGAATTGGTCTAGGGGGACTTCGATGCTGCTGCATTCGAGTGGTTTGTTGTGCAGGTCGCCGCATGGTTCCCAGGTTATGTGCTCGCCTGTGTATTTGAGAGGCTTTGAGCTGCTCCAGGGATTTAATATGGGGTATATGTTGTAATGATTGCAGAGAACGAGCAATGCGAAGAGTGTCCATATTGATGGGACGGTCCAGGTCTTAAGGCGTGGATATTGTCTCTCCCGCTTTCTGATACCAGCGCCCGGTAGAAGCTTTTCCTCCATGATTGACTTTTAAATTCAGTTTACCTATTGAGTGCACCAGCACATGAGAACGTCTTTGAATGTGTTCTCCAGTTCTGAGGCTGTGTTCTTATATGAATGCGGGGGCTCGGAGCTCGGCTCGGAGTCCGGGTTTCACAGAGGCAAGGCCATGCACTACCTAGGTAGCTTGTTTCCCTCTGACACTCTTTATTGGGCTTCCATTGATGTGGTAACACAAGGTACTATCCTACCTAGGTACTGAAAGTTGTATGGTTTTGAATAAGTGGATTAATCACGAGGGCGAACATTTTCGAGTGTTGAGTGATTTCAAGGATAATTATCTGCATGTACAGCATTGACAGTCACTATAAGTCGAGTGCTGCCTAAAATACAGAAGAATACCACATTGCACTACACTTTATATGAGAAGATGGAAGAATTATAAAGATTGATAATCTACAAAAACATGAAACAAAATATCGAAGGGATACGTTGACAATATATATATAGAGGACCCTAGAGCTGATGCCGTTCTTTCATCTATATTGTACCCCTATATCCATGTGTATCCCTCCAAGTAATGATCTAAACCCCTTTAAAGGACAGTTTATGCACAATAAATCAAAGGAAAACACAGGTTAACCCATTTCCGGCCAGACAACCACATTGTCGTGCCAGTCGTAAAAGATCGGAAAGATATCGCAGACAACTTGAAGCATGACCGAAATGTCGCTAAGAGGAGTCCATAAGCTTGAATATAGGGCCGGTGACTTGATCAAAAAGCCAGAAGACCTATGACAGAGCTTTGGGCTATAGCCAGAGTTCCTAGGAAAGGGTGAACGAGCTATCACCGTTCATTCACGGACCATCCCACTCGATAAGATCTTCCTCTGTCAACTTTGTAACGTTCTGCGTGATCATACGAATTCGCTGAGAGGTCATTGGCGAGCTTGGAATGTCATGTTTGCCAGGACCGGAATGAAGCTATTCGCACTTTAAAACCTTAAAGGACGTTTCTCCCCCATTGTTTTGTCAACCTCTATGACTTAGTAGTTCGAACAAAGGATTAGCAACTCGAAGTCTCAAATTTGAAGCAGAAGCCATGGCAGAGAGATGGCAGAGAGGTAATAAATATATGAAGGAAGTGCCCATGTCCAGCCCTGGTGGAGCTCGGGAAATCCACTGTCTTACCTAATCTCAACGCGCGGGAGAGCTCCGCGGGTGGACCTGAGCTCTCCCTCCATAGAGATGTTGGATCTGCAACCATCTTGCAGCCATTTGCGCCATTGAAGTTATTGAAGTTATTCAACGCCTACTTTCGGATACCGCCCTTTGACTGCAAACTGTGCCCTTAAAAAGTCTTTCAGCGATTCTGCTAGGGTTGTTCAACTTGACACATTCATTCCCTGCGTCTCCACTACCAGTGTCTCGTGCACTCTCAGTGACGTCGATTGAATTTATGCCTTCTTTCTTTCTGCTTGAAGTGACAACGTATTCGATTTCCGCAACAATAAGTCAATACAGCAGCACTTGATACTTCTTACGGTCCACGTGTATCATAGTGAAAAACTCCCGTAAAGCACAATGTCTAACGGCAATTCACGGAGAGAAGTGCCCATGTCCCTTGATGATCAGTCCCATTATGTTCGCACACAAGAGTATGCAGCTACGCCGCGAATTCCAACCTCGCGCGGATCTCTCGGGGCAGCTTATTACGGGTTGTCTGGCATAGGCAACGATGACACTGTAATCGTCGACCAGAAAATTTTCAACCGCGATTCCCACGACTTTGCGGAGGGAGAGTTTGTTTGTCCCGGATTTTTCAACCGCGTCGATCTAGGCGGGTTCACCCGCCGCTTCAGCCCTTCGCAATGGAATTACGATATGCGTCGCCAGGCCCAGTCGGTCCTTCCATTCTTATCTCTTGGGCCTTCATCATGTCTACGTGATGCCGATTACCTCCGCAGTCAAGGATTCACACTACTTCTCGCTATTCGAAGTCGGCACTCGGCCCAGGCACGTCTCGTCTCGGGCGAAAAGGCTGCGGCCGAGGTTGGTATCATGGCCGACACGGTTGATGTCCTTGATAACCAAGAGCTCATTTCTGCATTTCCACGCGCTATCCGCCGCATAAATGATCACCTGGCTGGTGTGGATGTGGGACCCGACGGAATGGTGTCAGACAGTCAACAACAGAAAAGGAAAGTCCTTGTCTTCTGTGAATCCGGGAATGAACGCTCCGCTGGTGTCGTCATTGCCTACATAATGGTCATGCTCAATATTCAGTCTGTTGAAGCCACGCACATGATTCAGCAGCGTCGCTTCTGTGTTTCAATCGAGGACACCATGAAATACATCCTCACAGCTTTCGAGTCCATTCTTTCTGCTAAGCGTGATGTTGAGCGTGCTAAACGAGTTACTGGTCGTGGGGCTGCGACTCTTGCGCCCCCATCTCAACCACCAACGATTACGAAGAAGCGAAGTTTCCACGATCATAGGGATGATGCTCTTGCTACGGGGGAGGGCGAAATGGACATGGATGAGGATGAGGACCCCTACTATGAGCGAAAGCCGAATGCTCCCTTCCAAGACCGCGTGGTCTAGAGGGAACCGAGGTCGTTTGCTGCGAGTACCTTTTGATTGAATTGTGAATGGCACTGTCATTCATGGGGATGGGGAGAGAGACAGATACGTTGGAGGATGAAAGGGAATGAAGGGAATCTTTGCGAATCTTCACATTGTTTAGGATAGGGTGGCTGTCTGATTTTCTTTTATGTCTGCTTTATTTCCCTGCTTTATTGCTTCATGGTTCTTGTATGCAAATACCCAGCTGCATTTGCTCATTTCTACTATCTTTCCGATATCCAGGCCATCCACTAGCCATTACACCCTTAT
This sequence comes from Penicillium samsonianum, assembly GCF_028829775.1. Taxonomy (NCBI): domain Eukaryota; kingdom Fungi; phylum Ascomycota; class Eurotiomycetes; order Eurotiales; family Aspergillaceae; genus Penicillium; species Penicillium samsonianum. The sequence continues at coordinate 3,148,462 of NW_026643260.1, read as the reverse complement.
ATCTTCATATCTGTAACATCATGAACATGGCAAAGTTCCAATATAGAATGTGCCTACAATTTGAGTAGAAAAATCAATGATGGGGTCAATATCAGAATTTGGCAAGTCTCAAGACGCGAATAAGTTGGCCGATGCCCTCAGGCATCTGACCCAGCGTTTGAACCCACCTTGTCGACTCTCGACTCAATCTGCCCCTGCCTTGTGGTTTCATTCTCGATCTGAGAGCTCGAGTCTTGCGCTGACTTTGCGCGACTTCAAAGCCACCCCAATCCTCCCTTCTCCTATCTTCTTTCATCTCGCGCGACAACATTTCCATCTCGCGACCACCCCACCGCGATCACCTATCGCACCCTACAATGAAGCGCATGTTTCCCATTGACCTTTAACACGTACCTACGATCGATAAACCCACACCAACAATTGAGCGCATCACACCTCGTCCCACACCTCACGCCTCACCTCCACGCCGCCAAAATGAGCGGTATGAGACTGCGCGACAGCATCCGCGCGCCGCTGCGATATGGCGAAGACGAATACGAAACACCATCACGGATCTCGCTGCGCCACGGATACGATGACTCCTTTGACGACTCCATAGAGCTTGGGGAATCAGGCAGACCACGCCCACAAAAGAGGCGCAGGCCAAACACTGTGCCATTCAACCCCAACCTACCACCAGCTGCGTTTCCCAGTTTGAGCAGACCACAGCCAGGTCGTGACCGCACCACCTCCGTGCAGAATCGCGGCATTGGCGACAGTCAACAGAACACACCGGCAAGCGAAGTGGCACATCCTCTCCGCAATGCTTGGTCAACGTCAACCGTTCCGTCGTCTCAATCTGGGATAGAACAAGTCCCGATCGACCAGCTCGATAATCATGTCGCCAGTAACAACATGGACAATCCGGTGTATGCGAGGAACGTAAACATGGCGCGTATGACTCGTGTTGATGTTCCCCCAGGTTCCGAGGACATGGTCACCTCTCCGGATAGTGATGATGGCGCACTGCCAGATGCGACTCAGGTGCTCCTTGATACGGTAAGTACATCGTGACTTTTGCTGTGTTAGTACAATTGAACAAGTCTGATGTGAGTCGTCGTTTTAGATCCCCAACCCCAAATGGAGTGATCTGCACAAGGCTATGCAAGTGGAGATCATCGAAAACACAATGAAACACCATAGCTGGAGACGTATTTGCGACCTTCTTGGTCTTGGGCCAGACGAGCGACAACAGCTCATGCAGGTCATAAGCATTCGCAATAAACAGATCCAACGGGAGAACAACAGACTGGAGCAAATGCGGCACAAACAGCGCGAGGTACTCATGAGACTTGACAACAGCGACTTGAAGCGTTTCAGGCCGCCGCCTCAACTGGTGCTGCAAAAGATCGCTCGAGATACCAATCGGAACCTGTTGGTCACCGAGTACACGGACCTATTGATGTGCCAAGCTCACGAGGTCCTGAAAGCCAGACAGTTCTTGCACCAGCACGGGCTACCTCGAAGATATGCTGGCGATTGGGGAGACAGCCTGGTGGTGCTGCAGGAATCCGAGGAAAGCTCCCATGAACCCGACAAGTTCGAATGGAAAGACAACCTGAGATTCACCCCGCCTCCTAGTGAGATTGAGACGCCAATCAATCCCTTTCTGGACCCAACCAGTAGTGCCAAGAGTACATTCATTCAAAGCATTGGTACGAACGGCACAATAAATCCCAAGGATTTAGTTCAACACAACACTGACCCGAGTCCCATGATGGACTGGGGAAAGTATTATGAACGGAATCCAGACTTGTCGTGGAACACCACAAGGCCCCGACTCGGTGGAATGGTCAAGGTGAATATCGGTCCACACAACGCCGCGCGGATCCAACAATACAAGCAAGCCGGTGTCAACCCCCAGATATTGTCCTCTCAGAGACAAGTGCCCGCCATGCCAGAGTCACCTCCGCCGGAGTTCCCACCAGAAACACCGTCCAAGGGCCCACGGAATGGGAGTCTCGCCCAGCCCATTTTCAAGAAACCTGCTAGACCATTTAGCAGAGTCCTCACTGGAAACCGGCCTTCAGGAGGTTTCAACCCAACGGAGAGTCAGCTCAAGTATCAACGAAGCATACAGCAAGCCAAGCTGGAGAAAATAGAGGCTGAGGCAGAGGCGCTGCGCCGTCGGTACAACTACCAGCCAGCTCTCCAGGTTAATGGCGTTGGTGTTGGAATCAGTCCCGCACGTGGAAACCTTCAGACGCTTCCCCTGACCCAGCCAGTTGAAGAAAACATGCCTTCGAATTTTTTCGCCCGGGCGTACCGTGGAATGACAACGATGAACGTTGACCGCCTCATGGATGAATTTGTCTGTTTTGAGCCTATTGTGATGCCCGAAGAAAGTGAGCCCGAGCTGCCCGAGGAAGAACCACCTGATGAGCAACCAAGTTCCACTGATATCAGCTCGATCACTGAGGTGTCCATGGATGATGTGATGCTGGTGCCGACGGATGGCTGTTCCTCTTCGCAGTAGAGGGATACAACCAAGAAATACCGAGACAATCAAGAATTCAAGGATATGAGACCATCTTCTTCATCTCGAACTTGTTGCGTGATTCATTTGTACGATAATATTAATGTATGATAGTCTTCAATGATGTTGAAGTCAAGTCCGAGCCTGTGTAGTTCCAGGGGTGTCTAATCTAAGCCTGGTCCGTGCGTCCGTGCGTCGAACGCGAAAATGCCGCGTCGAGAACGCGCTCTTACTCCGATCTTCGATATATCACAAACCAACGTCCAATCGTGCACATTGTTCGTCTAAGCTACGAGTATCCATTTGTCGGAAACTCGTGTGCCCCCGATCTGTGCTATTACATTCGTTTACCCTCGCCCCCCCGCGCAACTTGACGTTGCGAAAATCTCGTCACCCCTGCTCATGACGTACCATCTCCATCCATCTAGCCCTCGCTTTAGATCATTCATTCCTTTTACTCGATTACTTAATACTATTAGACAAAATGTCCGCTGAAGACACAGCTACTCCCACGGATTCCCGTGCGGGGACTATGGCACCCGAGTCGGTGATTCCTTCGTCGCCACTCACGGACCCGACTGAGGCTGAAGGCTCGAAGTCTTCTCATGATACAGATGACAAACCCAAGGAAGATTTGACCGATTCAGAAGACGTCGAGGGGATGGACAGCAAGGCCAAGGCCTTGATGCACTTGTTGAAAACTAGCTCAGTACGTGTCCAGTTCTCCTCGTCTTATCTGATCACAGTAGTCTGATATCTTCTCGTACCTGCAGGTCTTTGTTGCTATCATGTCAGATAAAATGAAGAAGCAGCAAGAAGACGCACGCTTGGCGGCGATCAAGCGCCACGAACAAGCTGCGGCGAGTCAGAAGAAAACGAAGTCTCCTCCCGAACCTGCTCGCCGCGCCACTCGAACTCGGCCGAACCAAGATGCGACGGAGGAGAGCACAGCCGCCGGCGGAAAGGACGCCAACGAAAAGACCGCAGGATCGACCAGAGGTCGGCCTAAGCGGGAGCCGCCGCCAAAGGCAGCTCTATTTCCAGTTACTTCAAGAAGGCCGACGTGGAAGTGACTGAAGACAATCCCTCTGTGCAGCAAGCCCTTGAGCAGGCTGCAGATGACTACGAAGCAAACCCAACAGCCCTTGGTGAGCAGGACTTGGTCGCGACCCAGCAGCCAACACTTGTCAGTGGTGGCAAAATGAGAACATACCAGCTGGAGGGCCTCGAATGGCTCAAGACTTTATGGATGAATGGCCTTTGTGGCATTCTTGCCGATGAGATGGGCCTTGGAAAGACTATTCAAGCAATCTCAATGATTGCTTTCCTGAAAGAGAAGAAAGTCTCAGGTCCATTTTTGATTGCAGCACCGCTGAGTACTGTGAGCAATTGGGTGGATGAGTTCGCCCGATGGACCCCAGGTATTAAAACGGTTTTGTATCACGGCTCGAAAGATGAGCGAGCTGCCATGCGCAGCAAGTTTATGAAAATGAAAAATCAGGGCGACATGGACTTCCCGGTAGTGTGCACATCTTACGAGATCTGCATGAACGATCGGAAGTTCCTAGCTCAATATCAATGGCGTTACATTGTCGTTGTACGTTTGCTTCAGTTCTTTTTCATTTACAAGACGCTAATCGATCTATAGGATGAGGGCCATCGCCTCAAGAACATGAACTGCAAGCTGATTAAAGAGCTTTTGACCTATAACTCGGCCAATCGTCTGTTAATCACTGGAACGCCGCTACAGAACAACATTTCAGAATTGTGGTCACTTTTACATTTCCTGCTTCCTGAAGTCTTCAACGACCTCAACTCGTTTGAAGGTTGGTTTGATTTTTCTTCCGTCCTGGACAACAAGGGCCAGGCAGACCTTGTTGAAAAACGGAAGCGCAACTTGGTTACCAGTATGCACGCCATCCTGAAACCCTTCCTTCTCCGGCGTCTTAAAACAGATGTGGAAACGTCCCTCCCCAAGAAGCGTGAGTACATTTTGTACGCCCTGCTGACCCCAGAACAAAAAGATCTCTATCGAGAGATCATCAATGGCACAGGGCGCCAATACCTTGAGGGAAAGGCTCTGGAGCGTCTGGAGAGTAGGAGTGGCAGCTCTACGCGATCGCACAGTATGAAGCGCAAACGGCATGACAGTGATGATGCAACGCCGGTCAAGAGCGCCAAATCCAGCGGGATATCCACGCCGGCTAGCGATGGAAATAATTCTAGCCGCCGTCGCCGACGCAGTACACGTCAGAGTTACAATGACCTAAGTGAAGGAGAGTTTGATGAGCACCTGCGCAAACTCGAGCTGGGAATTGAAGAAGAGGAAAAGAAGGTCGAGCCCAGCGATACTGAGCTTGAAGAGATGCAGCGGGCTGAGAATCTGAAGCTTGCCAGTACGTCACTTTCAAATAATTTCGTAGTCTTTTGCTAATATTGCCTTGCAGAGAAAGAGATTGGCCAAAAGAAGATGCAAAACCCGGTCCTACAGGCTCGCCTTGCCTGCAACTCTCCTCACAACTTCTACTGGCCATGGATGGACGAGTCCTCCACTGTGGATGAAACACTCGTCTCGGCCTCTGGAAAGATGCTTTTGTTGGACCGCTTGGTCTCGTGTTTACTTGAGAAGGGCCACAAGATTTTGATTTTCTCTCAATTCAAAACTCAACTTGATATCATCGAAGAGTGGGCAAGGACACTTCGCTCCTGGGATTGTTGCCGAATCGACGGCGCTATTGCACAGTCAGAGCGCCAGGCTCAGATTAAAGACTTCAATACCAAAAAGAGTCACAAGCTGTTCCTCCTGAGCACCCGAGCTGGTGGCCAAGGAATCAACCTCACCGCCGCCGATACTGTCATAATCTTCGATTCTGACTGGAACCCCCAGCAGGATCTTCAAGCCCAGGACCGAGCCCACCGCATTGGCCAGACCAAGCCAGTGATTATCTACAGATTGGCGACGAAGGGTACCGTTGAGCAGACACTCCTCGAGAAAGCGGATTCCAAGCGCCGGCTGGAACGTCTGGTGATCCAGAAAGGCAAATTCCGCTCCTTGCTCGACCCCAGTGTGAATTCCCAGGATATCGACGAACTGCGCAGGGTTCTTGGCGAGAACGAGTTCGAGCGGTTTGAGGTTGGCGCTGACCCTGCGTCGATTTTGTCGAATGAAGATCTTGACATCTTGACCGATCGTTCGGAAGAAGCGTATCTCCGTGCTGAGAAGGGTTTGGATACGAAAGGCGCTGCGTTTGTTGCAGTTGAAACGAAGCGTGATTCTGGTGAGAGCATTCTCTCTTGAGGTGTTCAGTGGCTGTCTACTTTGTGTCTTTTCTTCCATCCAAGCTACAAGCTGGATGATGTCTAGTTGTTACTGGATTGTAACAATATCTATGTGGGCTGGCTGGTTTTGTTGGTGGGATGGATGATTTTTGCTTCACCTGGCGTTTCCTCGTGGTCAGGTAGACACCTAGACCATGATACATCCTCGCTATTGTATCATATGTTAAATTATTTCGATGTTTCTTGCACTCAGAAATAAAAATGCAAAGAACATCCCTTTGACGCCTGAAGCTCCCTAACCATTGTCACATGAGCTTCTCGGTTTTGTATACCCGTACCGAACCCCACTGTCGATCATCCATCCGAGCCAAGCAGTATCACAATTTTACATGGCCAGCTGACCAGAGCCCTAACTGGCCAATCAGTTCCTGTAGAGATAAATCTCATAGTCCATCTCGTACATCACGGAGATAAGAAGGCTGCCCAATAAGTAGCTAGCTCACAACAGTCTCACCCGGAGACGTCCCTTAGGTGCAACGCTGGCCATGTTGTATGGGTCGATAATCTCATATTTGTTGCCCTCGAGTTCCAACCGGCCACTTCGCACCAAGGCGAGGATCCAACTTTTGATCTCTATCATAGTAGTTAGAATTTAAAAGATTCCGGCCACTACACAGGGGGGTTATTGGGGATATTAAGTGTGAATGGTCACGTAGTAAAGTGTATACATACCAAGTACGGCAAGGTTGCGGCCTGGGCAGGGCCACCGGCCAAGGCCAAAAGCGAGGTATCCTGGCCCCGTTGTTGCAGCGGATTCCCACTTCCAACCCAACGCTCCGCATCAAATTCGTCCGGTTGCGAGGTGAAGTCCGGCGACCGGTAAGACAGATAAGTGATGGGTAGCAGTATAGAGCCTGGAAAAAGATCAAATTAACGGCTACTGGTTGCGTTTCCGGCAAGGAACAAATACCTTTGGGGATGAGATACCCTCCGAGCTCGACATCGCGGATGGCCGCCCGTACTAAATCCACGCTGTCACCCTTCATGCGGAGGATCTCACGAATGAAAGAGTCAGCAACAGTCGCCTCTTGCATCTTTTCTTCTTCGGGAGGAGACTCTTGGTAGCCGGTCTCATTAGGCCTGGTGACACATTGTGACTCCTTCCGAATAGCTTCTTGGGATTCCGGCCTCAGAGTCAAGTAGCAAGTCACCCAAACAATAATTGTTACCCTGTTGATGCTGTTAGATCTATCTTGGAAATGACTACCTGGCAAAGAATCTCACGTTTGGTGTAGGCTGGCAAAAAGAATTGTCATCATCAAAGCGAAGATCCACAGCTTAGGTCCAATGGACAGCTGGTGATATCCGAAGCCTCATGCAGACCCTATTCGGGGGTGGGGGCAGGGTGGGACGCAAACTGCATGAAAGGCAGCAAGCAACGATGGGCAGTGGCTAAGAACGAACAAGCCTTGAGTCGTATGATTTGACTCGGAGATCGACGGAGGTCCATTTTATTCCTGCCCCAGGGCCGTGATGCATACAGTAGCGGGACATCGTGAGTGCTTGTTTCGTCAATGTAAAAAGTTTCCAATGTTAATTTATACAGGCAATGGACACTTGATAGGAAAATAGCCTCGAATTTTAATATGCATTCTAGAAATACGAAACTTATTTTGCTCTAGGAAACCATTGTCTTCATTAAATATGAAAACGCGCGCCGTATCAAAAACGTCGTTTAAGCCCCAAGGTGCTTCGCAAATTCTAAGCCCCATCCATTTACCTGGAGTCGGATGTTAGTTACCTGATGTTCTCAAAGCATCATGGAGATGACTTACCATAGGAGGCAGCATTAGGGAGAAGTGGTTACCGTCGGCACGAACGACGTTTATGTCTCCTAAAAGCTCATCCCATCCGAGGGAATCACCGTCGGCCCTATCGTCCAGGAACCAACTCACAATATTTTGCTCCTCAGGCAAAACCTTGGGACGGGTGACATTTTCCCTCTTACCAACGCCATCTTTCGCCGACACTAGCAAAACCTCCGGAATTCTCTTTCCTGGTAGTTTGCTCGCCCTGTATCTGAGCACCTGCTGTCTTGACATTGTGAAGTGGGCATTTGTGATCGTCCGACCTCCGGTCTTCTCTCGGATCTGATCCTCGTTCACCATACCTACGCGGTCTATGGATTCCAAAAGCTCGACCAAGCTGTTTGGTAGGCCGCTTGCAAAGGTGGGGCACGCCGAGTCGATCAAGAACAGCTTCTCAACATCATCGCCGTTTTCGAGAAGCTGTCGCACCACTTCATAGGCTAATACGCCCCCGACTGAGTATCCGCCGGCCAGGTAAGGACCCTCAGGCTGACGACGCTTGATTTCAGCCACGTACATGGCAGCGAGCTCCTCGATGGAGGGGATCTGATCAGGCTCGGGGGTGGCCTTAAGGAAGGGGCTGTTAAGTGCGTAAACAGTCACGTCCTTGGCCTGTGCGAGTGATGGCTGGAGGAAACCAAACACGCCACCCGAACCAAAGCCATCAGGCATAAGGAACAGACTGCGGTTCCCAGCGACTGAAGACCCACGCTGTAAGACAATAGAAGTTGCCTTGATAGGCTTCTCCGGCTCAGTAGTCATACCGCAAATTACACGAACGCCTCGGGACTCGCGACTCGGGCTGTCGGACCAGTCCACATGGGCAAATCCAGAGTCCCGCATAGCCTGCGCCCAGGACCACGGGCTCTGCAGCGCGTACTTGCGACCATCGTCGAAGAGCCACCAGCCGTCCAGTAGACCCCAGACCAGATCATACCAAGCCAACTTTTGCGTCAGTTCGACTAGCGCCACGCAGCCGTCGGAAGGTCGGCACAGTTTGTAGATATTGCTCAGGCTGCGTCGCAAGTCCCGTGTTGCGTGCACACAGTTGCTTGACACCACGACGTGGTAGCGTCCCAGCAGCTCTGCGGGAGGTTCTTCCTCAATGTTCAACTTCTGGAACTCCATGCCCGCAATCCCCTTGAATGTTTTCTTCGCGCGCGCAAGCAGCGACACTGAGAGCTCGGTGAAGGTGTATATGAATGGAAGCCCGGTGGCTTGAAGCAGGGGGATGAGATGTTTGGTTGTGCCGCCTGTGCCAGCGCCAATCTCAAGTACGCGGAAGGGCAAGTCTTGGGAATTTTGGGCTTGGATGGCTGCAGAGAAAAAGTCGCAGAGTGTCTGTGTGGCCGCCCGGAGGTCGGGCCCATTGGCATAAAAGTCTTCGAGTAGACTGCGGCCTCGTTCACTGCCAAACAGGAGAGGGACCGGGTCAGCCTTTCCGGTCAGACATTCAGCCAGATGCGGTCCGAGGAGGTCGGGCAGTCCGTGTGTGGATGCAAACTGAGGGAAATCTGAGATGAGCTCAGAGCTGAGATCCTTGCCAGTGCCACTGGGTAACGGTGCTGGGCCACGCAGGAAGTGCTCTCCTGACTTCTCAACAACGCCGGCCTCGTCCAAAATATCCCAGAGCCGTGGAACCTCTCTCCAGTACTTGGGCAGTGTGATTTGCATGCTCAGAATAGGTAGTCTTTCTCCTTGTTCAAAGTTTCCGATGGAAAGGCCGAGCTTCTCAAAGGCTTCCACGATGAAGGCCGTCACAACAGTTAATTGTTGTGGATATACCCTTTCCCAATAACCGGTGAGTTTTGTGTTCTTAGAATGAGTATCGAAGTTATTCCGGATTTGCTGGAAGGCCGTGTGAAGGGAATTGGAATTTCTCCTCGTCGTTGGCTTCTCACTCTTTGTCTGGGCGCTTGTATCGGTGTATGGAGTGACTGAATAGCCAACCATGGAACCAGATGATGAACCTGTCGTGGGAGTCTGTACTGAATCAAAATCCAGTCCAGCAGCGATGAGATCGCAGAGGGATTTAACATCGGTTATTGCAGCGAAGTCATTAGGTGAAATGTCAAGGCTGTATGTTTCGTTCAGGTTGCTAATGATCTCTGTAGCGACGAGAGAATCAGCACCGAGATCTTCAAGCTTGGACTTCATCTCAATATCCGATACATTGACATCAAGAGACTGGCTAATAATCTCGAATACAGCTTTCTGCCATTCTGAAGAGGCTTGGTCGGAGGACTCAAACCCAGAATCTATGGCTTGGTCCTCAATATCCTTACTATTCAGAGGAATAGCATTTCCACGGAGCTGAGAGGAAATCAAGTCACACAAAGACTTAACGTTTGTAACGTCTGCAAATGCCTCGACAGAGATATCGGTTTGGAACTTGGTAGAGATGTTGGCTATAATCTCCGAGCTAACCAGCGAATCTGTTCCAAGTTCTTCCAGTGTGGACTGCTTGGTAATATCTTCCACTGGAACACCAAGCGACTGGCTGAGAATCTCTTGGACGCCACTCAAGATATGCAAACTCTTGAAGATGGAATCCGGGAATTTGCCTTCGTTATCCTCGGTAATAGTATCAACGCTCCCCCCGCTGATTCTTGAAGAGATCAGATCACACAGAGAGGCAACATCTGTGACTGCTGCGAAATTGTCCACAGAGATATCGACTTTGAACTTTGTCGAGATGTCAGCCAAGATTTCCGAGCTAACTAATGAGTCCATGCCTAATTCCTCGAGTGTGGCTTGCTTGCTAACGTCCTTGACTGGAATACTCAAGGAGTGACTGAGGATTTCTTCAACACCGCTCGAGACATCAACTGTGCTCGTCGTAGCCCTAAATTCCTTCTTTGAAGGAAGCATAGGCACCGATATGGACTTGGGATCTGGTGATTTAGCGGCAGATTTTAACGAAGGAGCGGCCTTCTCTTTGAGCTCCGCGTTCGGACTCGCTGCAGCTAACACCTTAGCAAGCGTGCTGCGTGGGACCCGGGAAAACTTCAGTCCCTTGGCAAACCACACAATCTTCTTGCTCTGCTTGTCGAATGCAAACACGTCGAGGATTGTCTCCTTCTTATCTTCGCGAACAATCTTCGTATAGGCTCGGTAGTTTCCGCTACCCTTGAGCCCATTCAAAGGGCAGACGGAGCCCATGCCAGTGCAGATATAAGCCAATTCAGCATCCTCATCGTCATCACTTGTGCTACGAAGCGAGTGAACGTATGCACCAGGCACTTGCAAGAATGTGTCAACGACCAATGGATCAGCAATGTCATCGTTTGGCGTTCTGGACAATGCGTCGAGACCGTCCGCTGGGATGACGATATCCCCTGCGCCCTCAAAGCCCTTTCCAACCAGGTGACGAAGTCCACGGTACCCAGAGGAGTACTTGGCCATTTTCGAAAATACTTTGTACACCATTGTGCCGCGCAGAGCTTCCGTGTCTGTCTCCCTTTCCAATAGGCTGTAGAGACGGGCCCATTTGTCTTTCTCATCTTGGTCACTGCTGAGAATGTTGTCCTCTCGTAGAGAGATTACGCCTGATGCGTGGGAAACTGACTGAATATTTCCATTGATAGAAGACAATTCGAACTCCCAGGTGCTGTTTGTCCTTTTTGTCAACATCACTTGGATGGAGCGCTGCGTGTCCAAGCCCATAGGCGCTTTAATCTCCAAACCCTCAGCAGAGATTTGCGGTGTGACCTTGTTTGACTTTGTATCTTGCAACAAGGCGACGGCGTGTGCAACCAGCTCCAGGTACATCGCAGCCGGGGCTATTGGGGATCCAACCACAATGTGCCCCTTAACAAGTTCCTGATAGCGCCTGCTGCGGGTGTCCACCTTGAAGACAGATTTGCTCGCATTGGGGCCTTGAGATTCGTCTCGAGCGATGTAAGCAAAATCGCTGATATCCTTCAGGCAGTGGGGACACAACCCAGACCGGGCTGGGGCTTGTCCAGGAATCTTGTTGCATTTGTGACTCAAAATATCAACATAATCCAGCCAGTGCTTGTGATTCTCAAACTGGTATGACGGTAAGGCTACAGGTGAGTAGCTTGATCGCTGACTTTGATGGAAAGGCCAGTACTGGACGTTCAAGTGGCCGCTCTTCCACAAAGTGACTGTAGCATCTGCGAGAGATCGCACGGGTTCTTTCCCGTTGATTCCGACAAAGATGTGCTGATTCTCAACTTGAGATTGGGGCAGTGCGTTGCGTGCCATGGCAATGATGGGACCGCCAACACCAGCTTCTAGGAACGTACATGCTCCAAGTCGGTTGACAATACGCGAGATGGCTTGCGTAAAGTATACCGCGCCGCGGGTGTTGCGAGCTATTACATTGGAGCCCGGGCGCGTCCAAGGGCAAGGCCCTTCATGGCAAGACTCAAAGTGGAATGTTGGTTCCTAAAGAAAATATTAATGGATTTTTCCAAAGACGAAGCGACACTAAATAGGAATATCCAAATACTGACCTCGAATAGGATGGAAGCCGACAACCTGGCGCTCTCATCTATGATGGATTCAGCCAAGATGGAGTGATATGCGTACATGCCCTTTAGGACCTTGAATCGGATCTTCTCGCCATTGAGCTTCTTATCCTTCAGGTATGACTCGAGCACCTGAATGTCCACAGTGCTACCTGCAACAACATAGCTGTTGGGTCCGTTATAACAGGCAACATCGAGCTTGATATCTGGATGCTTCTCATGAAAAGGCTTGAGATTCTCGGTGGGAGTCGTACCCGTCTGCACCAAGTCGGCTTCAATAGCCACCATAGATCCGGTGTCCTTGCCCCAGAATTTCTCAATAATGGCTGCACGACCTGTACAGGGGTTAGTGTCCGTGGTAAGAAAAGTCCTACATGAGATTTATGAGGGTTTGAAATTACTGACTATGGCAGGAAAAAAAAGCAATTAGCATTCATCCCAAAAATAAGCAATAAGAGTACTTACCCAGTTACGAGCTTCATTCCGTCCTGGAGTGTCATAGCGCCCGACACAGTCAATGCCGCCCACTCGCCAAAGGAGTGGCCGCAGATTGCCTGGGGCTTTATGCCTGAGTCGATCCATGCCATTCCACTCGAGTATTGGATAGAGAACATGGTGGCATGACGTAGAACAAGGTCGCCGTCATCTTGGATCCCCTGAAGAGCTGCCGGGATCAGACTGGGGAGACCGAGCGACTTCATTGCCTCTTCGCACTGATGTAAATGCTTCCGGAATAGCAAAGAGCTGTCATAAAGAGCCCGAGCGGAGGGGACAGAGTTGCCGTTCTGGCCGCTAAAGAGAAGTACGATGGGCTTGGGCTTATGGGATGTGGTAACATGGTTCTCAAAATCGGATAGTTGGGCTTGTAAGTCATTCACTGCATGAGCGTAGATAGTCAGCACTGGTTTTTGTGACAGGAAAGATAATTGATAGAACTTACGCGAAGTGACCGTCGTGCTGAACACATGCTGGAACTGACGACTTTGCCTTGTCGCCAAAGAGAAAGCTATGGATGGAATGTGTTTGGAAGTGATCAAAGCATTCCCAGACTGAGCCTTTAGCTTGCCGCAGAAGGCCGAAAGGCTGGCCTTGGATGCCGCGGAGATTAAAACAGGCCATGTAGACTCCAAGGGAGGAGAAGATGCCGAGTCTATTCTTAAAGACGACGGTCGTGAAGGAGGAGGCGCGACAATAGCAGCAGCGTTGTTGCCAGAGGCGCCATAGCTGTTCACAATCGCCAGGCGTAGGTCGTCATCCCAATCCTTCAGAGATCTTGAAATGGCCATCTGATCGGGCTCAAGTGCTGGGATATTGGGATTCAACTTCTCAAATTGAGCCTGTGGAGTGATCTTGCCATGCTTCATCATAAGCAGAACTTTGATCAACGAGATGACACCCGAAGCTCCTTCGGAATGACCAACGTTGGGTTTCACACCACCGATATGCAAGATGGATTTTCTCTCCCTCCCACCAAAAACCCGCCGGATACCACTGACCTCCACAGGGTCACCAGCACGTGTGCCTGTGCCGTGTGCCTCGACGTAGGAAATATCTTTTGGGCTGAGATTAGCGCGGGCTAAAACATCTTGGTATAATGCCGCCTGGCTCTCGAGAACAGGGTTTGTGATACTGGTGTTGTTGATGTTCTGGTTGTTACCAGTTGACAGCAACACACCCTGAATGTCGTCCCCATCTGACAACGCCTTGTGTAATGGCTTCAGCACGATAACACCCGCTGCTTCGCCACGACAGTACCCATCAGCCCGTGCATCAAACGTCTTGGAAGGACCCGTTTCACTGAGGAAGCCGCCCACCCGCATAGCGTCGAACAAGGCCGTGTTAGTGATTAGGTTGATGCCTCCCGCAACAGCACGTGTGCACTCCCCCGCCTGAATAGCACGGCAAGCTTGGTGTATGGCAACCATCGCCGACGAACAGGCCGTATCAATGACATGTGAAGGGCCAGTCCAGCCAAAGTGGTGGCTCAATCGCCCGGACGCGAACGATCGGAGCATGCCCGCGCCTGTGTATGGCGAGGGTGGGTTGGAAGCCAGATTCAGAGGGTAATCGGGCGCGTTCATTCCAATGAAGCAGCCGGTAATATTTCCGCTTTTGCTTCTGTCATGAGTCTCAGCTTCTTGTGACTCATCAATGCCCAACCATCCTGCTGATTCCACTGCATGGTAGGTAGTTTCGAGCAAAATGCGCTGATGCGGATCGAGTGCTGCTGCTTCGCGCTTGGACTTTTTGAAAAACTGGTGGTCGAAAGACTCAACGTCGGACAGGAAGTTTCCCCACATCTTGCCCTTGCTGGCTGCATCAGGAAACCGCTTCAAATCGATCTCCCGTACCATGCTTTTCCCTGCCTGGATTGTCTCCCAAAAGGCGTCCGCGTTATCTCCGGCTGCAGTCCGGCAAGCGAAACCCACAATTGCCACCGAATCCGCGGGGTAATTGGAGTAACTGCTACCGGTGGTGTTTTGCGTATTTTGCTTCCGCGGAGTAATGTATTTGAGCACAGGATGCCGCAGTGGCTCATTGGCCTCGAGCTCCAGTGCGCGAACAACGACCACATGGTCAGTTCTGAGGCCTGCAAAGCGGTCCCAAGCTGCAAATGCTTCTTCGATGCTCATACTCTCCAAACCCCTGGCATGCATTCCCTTGGTAATCATGTGCGTGGCTGACTTGTTCTGTGCCATCAAGCCAACACCACGCCAACCGGTCCAAAGTATTGACATGCTGTTATCACCCTGGAGCTTTCGATACGCTGCCAATCCTTCCAAGAACGAGTTTGAAGGGGCATAAGACAGCTGTCCTTCAAACCCGACGAGCTGTCCAACTGAGGATACGAGGTAGAAGAAATCCAGGGTTCCAGGTGAAAAGAGGGCGTCAAGGTTCAAGCCACCTATCACCTTTGTTGCTAATACATCAGCCACTTCTGATGGTATACAGCGCTCAATGGTATGATAGCCTGCTATCCCAGCGGCGTGCACGATTCCCTTTACTGGCGGTACATCGAGCTCATCGATTGCGTCTCTAAGCGTGGAGTCGGCCCCAGTCTTGCTAACATCAATGCCCATGACATGGACAGAGACCCCAAGAGCTTCAAGTTCAGCAATGCGTGAGAGCAGATTATCGTTCGACTCTGCGTCTTCGGTTTCGAGTTCTGAGGCTGGAAGGAGGCCACGGCGGGACACCAGCAGGATGGTACCGGCGCCACGTTGACCCATCCAACTTGCAACTTCCAGACCAATCCCCCGAGTTCCACCAGTAATGAGGTATGTGCCCTCCGAACTGAACTGGACTGGTTTGATATCATTCGATGTACCCCGGAAAGGCTGCAGTGAAGCTGTTTGCGGAGTTCCCTGGCAGACCTTGACGACGTCAAAGCCATGGGCATTCTTAATGGCGGATAAGGGAAAACGACCTTGATCATCTTCAAAGAGTCCACCAAATATGCTGGGGATTTCCATCTTCAATGCACGCGCCAAGCCATATAGCGGAGAGTGACATAGGTCACCGAGACCAAGGTCCTTGGTGATCAGTGAAAACAGCTTATGAGTCTGGGTCTTGTCAGACTGCCAGCGCTGATGCATTGTCTGCGCGGCTGCAATCAATCTGATGCAAGAATTTGTTGCGACTTCGTAGATCTCATTCTTGGATGTCGCTGTATGTGGAATGTGGACCACAATTGTATCAGTCGTCAATGCTGGCCCGATCTCTGCGGTATTGTGGACAATCGCTGTTGCATAGCCATCCTCGACAAGTTGATTGAGGTATACGGCAACGTGTTCAGGATGTTCTTGGTCATCGACGAAGAAAAGGACTTTCCTGAAGGCAAGTTGCTTCTCGGATGATGAAACGGGCGTCCAGTCGATTCGATGGATTAATCCGTTGGTATCCATGATTGCTTGCTTCTATCAAATGAAGTCTCAAAATGACTAGAACTTGTTGAAAGAATTTTTAAACGGAATGAAGAGGACAGTCAGGCTGGATGGAATGATTTATAGAACTGGGCTCTAGATGTATGCTATTCTCCCGGCTTATAAATAACACAATACTCCGAGGCGAGGCAACTAGAAAGAAATCCTAACAGCTAGGTAAAGATGCGGAAAGGCGTAAGCAATTGACATCCACAGGGTGCTACTGAGCCGTCCCTCTGCGTACTCCAGTGGCAGAGACTAGGAAGGCGGCTGATTTACATGCCTGCTGTTTTTCCCAGGTGAATTCCGGAGGAAACTAATCCGGTAGGCACAGGCAGACAGCTCGATACCCACCTGATAGACATATTCGACGACCATACTACCTCCTAGGAGAGATAAGTATTTTTCATGGGATAAAACCTTATAGAAGTCTTCTAGGCAAACAATCTCCCCCGATTGCCGTACCCAGCCTACGGAGTAGACTATGTGGACTTCACGCATTTCTTCAAAGCCCCATCCGTGTTACCGTTTATAGCCAAAGGATTCAACAATAAATCAACAAATATTCCAGTAGTAGTAGTCCCGAATTATCCCTGTCTTTTTGGCACTGGCTAAGCTCCTGCATTGCAACGTGGGCGTTGGGAACACCATAGTTTGCGACACGTAGGGCTCATATCCAATATCAAACTAGATATCTGCGGGGGCCGTCACATCGGATATTTTGCGACCCTCTTCGTGTTGAATAGTGCTGAGTACAGTGCGAACTATACTGCAAGAAACAAAATAAAGGAATGTTTTGCAAAATGATACTATAGTATAGTACCAGAAGTAAAATTGTACACTGTCTAATCTCTTCATACCGGGAGTAGAAGGCCATATTCATGGACATCTCTTCCACCCCTGTAGATACAGAAACTCCTCAATTGATGGATATGAATTTGTAATGGAGTCAGAAAGAGAATCAGAAAGAAGCAGAGGATGAGCAGTGACAAATCACTGAATACTAGATTCTCCTAGATTCCATTGACTGAAAGCAGCCTGGATTGAATTGACTTCATGCGATGCAACATAATGCAAGCTGTAAGCAGAAACTAGTGGTGAAGATGTTAAACTGCATCAATGGCGATACTCTTGTTTAGGGAGATCATCTCGGCCCCGGGATCCGTAAGCCGACGTTGTAAATATACTACACGACTGATAACGCGAGATTGGATGTAATTGGCCCTCGCCCCTTCAATTGCCCTTCAATCTAGAACCCCTATATGTTCCAATCCTGCCGCGGCCTCCACAAGTAGCCTCTCTGTTTAGCATGTGCCCAGATCCTTCAGGAGCAGGCAACTATACTTGAGTACATAGTATCTTGCATTGGTTAAAGTGGAGACCTACTAAACTGTGTACAAAGTACCGGCGCACCTGTTCCACGGGTATTTCAGACCGCGGGATGTTTATTAATCGCTTACCGACGCCCGAATTGTGTACAAAGTACGGAGTATACAGCATGCAGGGGGAAGCACCTGTCAGATATTTACGTACTAATCTCGCTTACCTCCGACCTCGGGAGGATGCACCCTTAAACTTAAAAGAGTGGAACTTCGGGACGGGAGAGCGGACCGTTTTTAATGGGCCCACCTGTCAACTGGTATTTAAGATCTCCGTTATGGACCCGTATCGGTAAGTATGATATGTCCGAGAAATACGTTACTAGTTTATCCTCGCCACATTCCGGTAGGGTGCAGCCTAGCTGCAGCTTATCGCTAACATCCGGGGAGCTTCTATTCGGCAGTTCACATAGTATAGAACAGGATTTAATTTTACTATGAGGACTGCGTAATCAATGGAAGTACCTCGAATTCCCGTCTTTAGAGACCCAATATGGTAGGAATAACCGACGTAGGCAAATGTGGATAGGCAAGAAGTAGATATGGAGACAAATCACCTATACAACTGGTATAATGACGCAATTTTGGTGGAATGAGCGTTTGCTGAGCTGGCTGACTAGTAGCTGCAGCTAGCTGTTCTTTCATTGGCCAGCTTTGGATATTTCAAAGTGAAGATGGGAGTATAGAGCATATCATTATTCTGATATCTTGAGGAGCTCTTTAAAATACATCAACTTTTTCAGTGAGATTTTGTTTGCCTTATTGTCCTATATTTCATATTGCTAAAGATGAAGAAGCTCATGGGATTCCTTTTTGAGATAGCGTAGCTAACCAAGAGAACTAGTTTGTCAGATATTCTCTATGTAGTATTCAGTCATGGTTTCATCCTTGGCTAGCTATCTAACTTAGACGGACTTTACTCTTCTTTTCTGCTGATTTCTGGTCGCTGCTTGATAGTGCAGAAAAAACCTCGCTGTTTCATCAAGAACCCATTTTCCACTGTAAGCGCCTTCGGGTCGAGGATATTGATCTAGGTCTCTTATCAGCGGCAAGAAATTCCTGGTCTAAGATGTACATTACTCACATCGTAGTTAAGGATTAAGAAAGGGATAAGCTTTTTCACTTCGAAAATACCAATGTGCTTTCCAAGACACACGCGTCTCCCAGAACCAAACTAGTATGAGAGTCAGTCATGTGCATCAAGTAATGATTTCTAGCGAATGGTACTCACAGTCAGCATGCTCTGCTCAAGCTTCTTTTTATGACTTTCGCCGCCACAAAGCCACCTCTCTGGGTTCCACTCTTCGGGCCGAGGACCAAATGTTGGCTCGTGTCGGTTCACCACGTAGGGGTTACCACCAACTAGAGTACCTTCGGGGAGATAGCTGCCCAGCACGGTGACGCCCCCGGTGGGAACAGTGCGCTCAAGGGGTAGTGCAAACGGAGGGTTTATACGTGCTCCTTCTTGAACACAGGCGTCGAGGTAGGGAAGATCGCGGACCTCATTCCATTTTGGATACTGGCGAGAAACCTTCGCCACTTCAAGTTCTTGCCTTAGTTTCTCCATTGTGTCTGGATATGCAAGTAGGTTATCTGTAAAAGTATTAGTTTTCATGTCTAAACTACCAAGCTATCCCCAGAGCTTTTTGCTGTAAAGACAGGCCACTATGGCTCAGAGAATTCATGCTGCCAAACCCCTGAAGCTGTAGGATACTCACTGGACTCACTTAGCCCTGAAATTAGTTCAAACAAAGGATACGGGTATTCCACTTACCACATAACATTCCGCATCAATGTACCGGTCGAATCCGAGCCAGCAATGACATTTGAAAATGTCCACGCAGTTGAAGCCCTGTGATTGTTGTGAATATGACATTGGTCGATAATTCGGAATTATTTTCCCTACCATGGCGGTAAATTGGAGTTGGCTCTGTGAATTTCGAGGAAGCGGGCCAGAAAGTCCTTCTTTTCGGGGTTGGCACTAGCGCCATCTTTGGCATCCGCTGTCTCGCTTGATCGCTCGCGAATAGCTTTACTGACAAATCCCAGGATCGTCATGCCAGGCGTTCGTCGGATCTTGTGGAGTAATTGATTCTTGTAGATCCAAGGGTCGAGCCAGGTAATTTGGGTCATCTAAGGACGTTAGGAAATATGTAAGCTACATGAGGTTTGACTAGGCATACGTACCGGCGCTGCAGTCTTAAAGAAGCCAAAGATAGCATCAAGCATTCCTCCAACGTCGTAGCCTTGCTCAAGAAACCCGTATCTTTGAGAGAAGGACATTGTTCCCATCACGTCAAATGCGAAATATTGTAGCCAATCACCAAAATCAAATGTCTCACCGGTAGCCACAAAACGCCGGTTAAGCTGCTCAGATAGACATAACAGCACTTCCTCGACCAGTCCTTCGAAATTGACGACATTGGAGAGAGAAAAAAGCGGCGCGATGGGGCTTTTAATGTGCTTGTGTACCTGTTCATCTATCGTGTTGAAGACCGCCAGCATAGAGCCGCGCTCCCGGGTGTATGGTCGTAATGTGGCATAGAAGTTGCTCTAGAAAAGAAAACAAAGAACCGAGTGTTAGAGTTGCTCTAGCTCTGTTATCTTGCACGTTTAACGGGTATACAGACTTTGGGGAAGCCAGGTCTTATTGGATAAACTGTTGCAATGGCCTCGGGGTTGCTGAACGAGACCATATGAGGTCCAATTCGAACAACGTCGCCATATTTTGCATGAACCGCTTGATGATACAGATGTGCGCGACCCGTCTTCACCCACCAAACCCTTTGAAGATTGGTGAGGCTGGCTAGAAAGGGCCCAGGAATATGTCGCAAGGACCACCACACCCGGAAAAGATGCAAAGATATAGCTATGGTTGCCGCTGCCAAAGCAACAGACCATACTTGTGCTCCATCATAATCTTTAATGCTCGTCATAAGGAAGTTTGAGGAAGAAATGGCAGCAGTGACAAATATTATCATTGTTAATGAGAACCATTCAAAGGGATTGGCGGTCTTCAAGGTCTCCCGAGTAGGAATAAAGTAAATCGCTACAACATAGAGTGAGATAAGAGTTGGGGTGGGATGATGGTCTCCGGCGCAGTTCATCCAAAGGACTGTAACAATGCCAGTTGTCCCTTGGACAATCCCTGCTCTTACACGTTGCTTGTACGTTGCTTGTACGTTGCTTGACAATATTATGAATTAATTACTATAATTATATGAATATGATGAATTCAATTTAGGTAATGATCGCTGAATACATTCCCTCGGGCAAGTAAGCCGAACGAAGCCCCGAGGCCGAGGTATCCTTGTATTTCGTAAAATACCGCCGCCTCGTACTATTGTGCTGCATGTTGAGATTAGCAGTAAGACGGAACGTTGTCGGTTGTTTGTGCGGAGCAAGTATACGATCTATCCAATCAGACATGGTGGAGAAAATCTCCTCACGTAGTATCTGACATGCATAAGGCTACTTGCATCATGCGCGACGGAAATATCCGTAGTGTCGGACATGCATACAGCTAAATACTTCCGCCGAGACGGAGGTATGAGCTACATACTTCCGCCGTGACGGAGGTATGTCGATTTCCTATCTGGCCCCAAATGATCCTATCATACACCGCGGCCGTAGAGTTGCGAGGTGATAGCACGAGCAGAGTACCAGGCGGAGGCCGATCCCGGGATCATAAAAGTTCCCCTCTATTTCAGCATCTTGAGTGCCTGGTTTCGGCACGTCAACAACAGAGCCATCATCTCTCAATATTATACAGTGAAACCTCGAGCTGGAGATAGCAACAGAGCATCTATGAGCGTAAACGCAATTAAGGGAGCTTCGCACCAGCCTCTCGACACGGTCCTCAGCAACTTCAATGCTATTCACACCGATAGCTTCAAAAGCGATGGGGATCGTAGCAAGGCACTCCTGGGCGCGTATGCTCTAGTAAGTCGGCTTGAGACTCCATGGGATACTATTTCCAGACTATGCATGAACCAGGTAAGCTCTAACCTCTTCACACTTTCTGATACATCGAATAACAGATAGCTTCCTCGTAGCCCGCTCTGTAAGCCAGCTTGAAGGTAGTCAAAGACCTGCTGCTGTTTGAGAACTGGCATGAGAGGGGCAATGCTGCTGCAAATAGTGATAACCTAGCCGATATGGTCAAGTGCGAGCCTAGACTTCTTGGTCAGTCCTTCAAGCTCCTCAATGTAGGCCTCGAATTTGAAGACTTACATCAACCGGGTTCAGCTCGTATTCTTCGCCATCTTGCAGCAAATCATATATTACAAGGACTCACTGGGTAATTACAAGCCAACGAAATTCTCGCTGTCTCTGCGCCAGACCGTCTTCGGGGAATGGATCAACTTTCTGTAAGCTACGACCTTTCCCCCGCCATATGTTTTTCTCAGTCTGGATACTAAATATTTGCTTCAGCTATGATACCAACATGTCAGTCTTCTTCAAAACACCCGAGTATCTTAAGAAGACGACCTATGCAAATATCACCCACCTAGAAGATGGCGTCTTCTAGTATGCGAAAGACCAGGAGGGAGACATGTTCGCATACTACAATGAGAATCCTCGCGAAGGAGCATCGTTCAATCATGTTATGGGTGGTGTCATGGCGGACCAGGCCACCTGGCTAGACATTATACCACCAGAGAGATTTTTGGATGGTGCCGATCCCAGTCAGCCGCTTGTGGTCGATGTTGGTGGAAACATTGGCCATGACATTGAGAAATTTCGACAGGTATATCCAGACACAGCTGCACAGCTGTATCTTTAGGACAGACCGGCGGTCATTGAGCTATCCAAGTGTCCTGGTACTGTGAACAAGATACCCCACGACTTTTTCCAGGAGCAACCAATCAAGGGTGAGAGCGATTCTTACATTTGGCAAGAATCAGGACACTAAATTATGATCGCAGATTCTTGTTTTGCACGACTGGTCTGATGAGCCAGCAAGCAAGATTTTGCAAGCACTCCGAGGTGCACTCAGGCGTGGATACAGCAAGCTTTTGATTCACGGCCATGTGGTGCCGGATACAATGGCACACCCTCATTCGACGTCTTACGACTTGAACATGATGGTTCCGGTCGCGGGACAGGAAAGAACTGAGACCCAATGGCGTAGATTGCTTCACCCAGCAGGATACAAGGTTGTCCAGGTGTGGCGGTCACCCTTGGCAGCCCAGGCTGTTGTAGAGGCAGAGCTGGCCTAAGCATTCAAATTGAAAGGCCGTAATCACTTATTATCTGAATACCTCGAGTTCTATGCGGCAAGAGCGATATTCTTACTAGAACAGTATAGGTGATTGAAGAGCAGAAATTTGATCTATTCTCTATGGCAATGCAGGAGATCAAGGATCCTGTTAAGTTCAAGAAATAACTTCCACGGGTGGGCACAGACCGTGTGTATACTAAAATATGGGCAAAGAAGAAAGCTCTATCTGAGCATACCTAGTTTCAGGCTCGCTCATCAGCCTTTCCTGCCTTGCGCTGTGCCATAGAGAAGTACTAGAGAACCCAATTGGGTAATTACTGCGACATGCGATTTACGCGTTCTCCAAACAATATCTCCAATAGGCTATTGGAAGTATATGTAATGCATTCCTTCGGGGTAGGTCTGTCTACGTTGCCTCATGTTTCTCGTGTCTCATACGACGGTGTTGTTCCGACACTCCGCGGTAAGCGACAGTGAATAGATTGACTATGTACCCACCGTCGTATCTGCCGTATGTAAAGCTTACTGCTTACTATGTAGGGAGTATTGAACAAATAGTAAGCAGCCAGCCTCATGCATGTCGCAGGATTTGACCCGAATAGGCAGTCCCGCCCCATACAAGTATGCCTCAACCTCATCAGTATTGCGGCCACATGTAGTCGGGTCACATTGGCCATTCGGACCATACGCCTTATCGAGCTCCTGGACAATAGACCTGAATAGGTCTACAGACCGTGCATAGCCTACGAATGCCATCCTGAAACCCTTTAGTGCTGACAACGAACTGCATCCTTCCTCACGGCTGGGTGCAGTGGGTCTGCTTGTCATAGGCACCAGCGAGCAGGCAGAGCCTGGTTTGAGTATTCCTGGCGGCTCCAATTCCCTATTTTGAAGTGCTGTTTCATTTCTGTTCATTCTTTAGAATTCGCGTGGGCTTTCCTATTCACCGTTCACTTTTGCTCTTAGCACAAAGGCTCAGGCGAAACAACTTTGTTCCATCCGCTATGGCATTATTATCATTTTTTGATTCCTTTAGAAACTTCTCCACGCATGTGGAAGCTCCTCATATTTTATCTCCCCCTGCAGTCCAGATTCCAATTTCCTCGTCGACCGTAGACGTGAGGGTAATCGATACGTATGTCAAATCAGACATGGCCAGCGCACTCTATCTTCTAACCTGCTGGCACGTGAATTAGCAATACACGTCTGTACATGAAGCCAGGAGTTTTCTGGGAGCCAGAATTACCAGGCTTTGAGGGGCCTAACTCCCCAGTATACAGCTTCCTTGTCTCGCATGGTGATCACCACATAGTCTTTGACCTTGGCGTACGCACCGACTGGGAGGCGCTTCCCCCAAGCTCGTAGAGCTTGTCAAGGCCACTACCACGGTATCATCTTGCGACAGGGACGTGGTATCTGTGCTAGATGAAGATAGCAGCGGCCTGAACATTCGCAGCTCCGACATTGAGGCTGTGATATGGTCACATAACCATTTCGATCACACGGGCGACCCATCTCGATTCCCGGCCCATACGGAGCTCGTTGTCGGGCCCGGCGTCAAGGCAAGCTCATGGCCTGGCTATCCGTCCAACCCGAACGGCACGGTCCTAGACAGCGATGCTGCAGGTCGCAATGTCACCGAAATCGATATTCAGGGCGCGGGCCTCAAGGTTGGCCGCTTCGATGCTTTTGACTACTTTGGAGATGGTTCTTTCTATTTGCTTGACGCACCTGGCCACGCCTCGGGACACATGTGTGGCCTGGCACGCACGACAGCCGACCCACCCTCGTTCGTCCTCATGGGCGCCGATGCGTCCCATCATGCCGGTGTGTTGCGACCTTCGAAGTATCTCCCTCTGCCCCAGCCGGACCCCTCAAGTCACACTCATAGCTATGGCGGGTGTCCTGGGGACTTACTGATGCAGCTAGAGACTTGGAAAAGTCCTGATGAGCCTTTCTTCCAGGTGGCATGGGGGCCAATGTTCCCTGATTATGAGGCAGCTATAACAACTGTCTCCAAGATCCAGGAGCTAGATGCTGATGGCAGTGTTTTGATTCTTCTTGCACATGACGAGTCACTGGATGAGCGTATCCCGCTATTCCCTGACCGTGTGAACGACTGGAAGGCCCAGAACCTGCGAGATGACACGCGATGGATATTTTGCAAGGAAATGGAGAATGTTACACTCTGACTAAATGATAGGAAGCCAGCTTAAACAATCTATCACTAATGTGTCCCTACTCTTCCGTATAGCCTATTCCTCTTTCCGCCTCTTACATATGTCTGACGTTACTCCTTGTACCTGGTCAACCTACTGCAGGACATCTTCCTGTACATCTTTGCTCTTCGGCCCATCAAAGATAATAGCAATGTCCTCCAGTGAAGGACCCATAGTCTCCGGAAACGGTTCGCAGATGGTAAGGTAAAATCTCTAGGATGAAGAGGCCCATGTTTCCGTTGAAACCGAAATTGTATGCGGGTGAGAATAGGTAGAGGAGAACGACAACAGCGTACCCAGCGGCATTATTGTTGAGACCGTTTCTGTTTCAGGTTGATAGGACCTGCTCCCTACCTGGATTAATCTTCCTTTCTCTCTCTTAGCCAGCTAGCTCAATAAAACCCTATGGTTTCCTTTCCCATTAAAATCTATACATCACCTTGGAATCTATAACATATGTTAAAAGTTTAGATTGTTAGAATATATACGTGGCTGGCTAATATAGATTACTGATGTTAATATGTATCCGTTTGACTTACTTTGGGCACCTGGATCCGTAGCTATAACATACGCAGAGAGTCCATGTAGTCCACAGAATCACCCTCACCGTCCATCCATCCATGGATGGATCCATCAGCTGGATACTTATTAAGCATAATTAAGAGCCCTGGAGGTCCACGCCCGGGCGCCGCCCGATCCCCACTGCGCACCCGGGCAGCCCTGGAGGTGTGAACCTTGGAAATACTCAGTAAGCAGAACCCAAAGCGCCCTATAAAGCGGCAACACCCTGATCGGAAAAGTTGTGGCCGTGGTCTAGAATCCGGTACATAGAGCAACATATATGCAGCTAAAGGGGCCATGAAAAGAAAACGAAGAACAAAAAGCATTACGCCGACAATTCCGCTAGTCCGTATTCACACAGTAATCAATCACCGCCGAGCTTTCTCGTCCTCAATCTGGCTGCGAAGGTCCGAAAGAACATCATGCCGTTGGGCCATATGGCTTTTCAGCCCGTCCACCTGTTCTCCAACAGCCTTGACATCCTCCCTGAGTCGCTCCAAATCCTGACCGTCCTTAGCACGGCCAGTGCCCTCACGGAGCTCCCGCAACTCCCGCTCCTTATATTCCAACAGTGAGAGTGCCTCCTTTTTAATCAAAACCCAGTTGGGCCGGCCATCATTGCGTGACCCATCCCGCCGAGAGTCGGAGGCTTTATTGGCGGAGCTCAGCTTCTTCTCCAACTCCGCGAGTTCGCGGCGCAGCCGCACCTTCTCCCACTCTTCATCCTGGATAGTGTCACTGAAATCCGTTCCCTTGGGCTGGTACGAGCCCTTGCCACCAACGCCCAGACGGCCGAGGTAGGTATCGCCGAACTTGGCCTTGCGGCCTGTCCGTGTTTCCGTATCGCCATCTACGCCATAGCGCTGTGCGGGTCGCGCCTTGTCGACTTGGTAGTCTATATTGTTGTGCTCGAATGAGGCGCGCAGCGATGCGGGGATGGTGCGTGGGATGCGGAAACCCTCGTGGCGGAAGTTCAGGATGTGCAGGAAGGCGAGTGTTGCATCTTTATTGATTGCGGGTGATGAGGAGGGGTTGACCAGGTTCCAGGCGGAGTGGACATCGGTGTCGGGGACGTCGAGTGATTCGTAGAGTGGTTGTAATTGTTGGACTGGGGGTGGTCAGCGGGATATTTTTCTGGGCGCTATGCGCTGTAAGGGTTACTCACATTCTACTTGGCCGCGCGCGTTCCGGTTGGCGTCGTAGATCTCGGTGTACTTGTTCTTGTCGTCGGGCTTCATGTACCAATCAAAGCCGTCCTTTAGGCCGAGCGAGTCGTCCTCGTCTTCTATCCGCTCGAACTTCTCCTGTCCGCCGCTTAGTGCGCGGGTCGCATGGACGAGATGTGATTTGGATTCTGGGACTAGCCAATCGGGCAGGACATTCGGGACATCTTGTAGTTCCTATTTACAAATAAGACGCCGTGTTAGAGCGATTTGGTGATGATGTGAGAGGGTAGATCACTTACGCCGTTGACCAGGTCGAAAACTAGGCGCATCGCAACACAGAATTCCTCGAAATCCAGCTCCCCATCTCCGTCGACATCGGCAATGTCCCAGACCTTCTCGAGCTGGTCATCGCGCAGCCGGCTGTTCCTCAGCACAGAGGCGGCTTGGGAGCTGTTCAGGTGTTTTTGGCCATTTGATAATGAGGCGAAAATCTCCCAATATCGCTCAATCTCCCATTGCTCAATCTTTTTAGTAGCCATGATGTATGAAGCTCCGATGAATGGCGTGGAGGATGAGGTGGGAACAATGGGGGGAGATATTCGGATTTACTTACTTCCGTCAGGGGCTCTGAGGTCATTGGACTCACAATGTAATTATCCTTCTCTAGTTATCGTATTCATATTGAATTGTTTATAATAATTGTGGTCTATGTAGTTGTCTATTGGAATTTGATGCGTTCCTTTAATTATAGTACATGATCTCCCTCTGTGTTTAGTAGGAGAACTCGATATCTCCTTTCCCCAAAACATGATGATTGAATCATCGGCGTTATGAATCCTCCTTCTCGTCTTTCTTCTCTTGTTTAGCCTTCGCTGCAGCCTCGAGCTGCTCCCTGACTTGAATAATCGCTCGTTCAGCTTCCAACGCAAGCTCTGGTGCTTCCAAGATCGTGGCCAACTTCTTAGCATCAGACATCTTCAACAGGACCCGATCCTCACTCTGCTCTATGTCGTCGGCAACCTCGGAATATGATGTCTCGGTCGTGGTACCTTCTAGTGCTCCAGATGCGCGTTTGGCATATAGCTGCTCTAGCTCCGGTAATGAGATGGGGTTGAGGAGATTCTTGTCAACGAGGAATTCTAGATGTCTTGAGCCATTCAATGCTGTGTATTCTCGTCAGTTCCATAGACCAGATCCGTGTAGAAAAGCAAACTAACCGCGCCAGTGGGACCAGCCCCGGTACGCCAAATAGAAAAAGGGAATATTCGGAACCCTAGTCTGTATTAGTATATCATATCACCGGGGAAGACTCGTAGCATTCACATACACTGGTACCAACCCAAAGGGTGCTGTAATCGGTGCAGCAATCAAGCTCCACATCATCCTCTTCCGATGAAGCTCCTGTCTCTCCGTGGCGACCGTGCGCAGCACATTTTGAATTTGCTCCAATCGCACCGCGTTACCGGGGAACAGCACATCAATCTTGCCCTTTCCATGATCTCCATTGATTCGCTGCTGGGTTTTAAACGAAGGAATGCTTTTGAGGGCCCATTCTTCAAAGGGTATCCGTTGCTGGACTCGATTGCCCCATCTAACAAGGTGCATCTTCCATCCTTTGTCGGCTTCCTCCCACTTCGCCCATGTTTCAGCCGCCTTTGTTGTGATCCTATCAAGAATTGAAAGCTCTTTGGCTAAATCCTTGTTAAGGGGTCGAGCATATACGAGGACCCGTTTTGTCGAGATGGGAATTAGGAAAAGGCGCATGGTGGAGGATGTCTAAGACAATTGACAATCCACAATCGATTGCGGGGAAGATAAATGATAGATATCAAATGGGTCAGGATAAAGAGGAATAGTTGAAGACTTCACAATAAATAGTCCATCGAAACTTGACTTTTTTTTCGTGTGGGTGAAAAGGGATGCGGGAGGTAAGCAGGTCCGCGCGTTGAATAAATCGAGACGTCATTCCGAGGTCCGCGTACCTGTTCGTCTTGTCCCTGAACACCAACTTCATATTTGAACACGGAGCAATTGGGGATCCGCGGGCAAACTGTTGATTGAAGTTTCCCGCGACTCCCGAGCCTCAGGTTTCAACTTCTCTCCTATATCATGGAGAGCCCCAAAGACAGCACTCCAGGGCGAATCTTTGGTGAGAAGCTGGCAGAGAAGTTCCCGCCCATCCCAGAGTCATCACCGCTGCCAGACCAGCTTAGCGTCGATACCGAGTCTGCTGTTCGCAATAAAACCTCCGATCCAGCACTTGCGCGTACAGACGGTCAGACAGTGGAAGAAATCGCGCACTCCGAACGCTCCGCCTTACGATCTCTACCTGGTATGGTCCCATTCAAAGCTGGCTCGACGATCACTCACTAATAGCGAGTCTTTATAGCCTGGATTCGGTCGGTCGATGAGCCCGAGGAGGACGAAGATGAAGCTACGGCAACCGATCGCTTACTACCTTCCCAACCAAATGACGCATTTGTCGCTCAGCACAACCACTCGCCCTACTCATCGTCGAAGCCGCAACCTACTCACGCGACCACCAACGGCCTGTTTGAGGATGAAACACCACTCGTCAACCGTGAATCGCGCTGGGTGACATTCTCACGAAGCATCCAATACCCCCGAGAGCCCGGTAGAGAGGAACGGCATGTCACGTCAGAATGGCTGAATGAGAATCACGGTGATTACTTGCAACCATGGCGAGGAAAGCACTTGGAGGGCGATAGTCCGGAGTATCCGCTACACAGCGGCGGCCGAAGGGATATCTGGATCAAGCGTTTCAAGAACACGCTCCTGCGAAGCCCGATCGTACCACTGATTCTTCGAATGACTGTTTGGTGCTTCTCACTCTCTGCACTGGCTCTGGGTGGATCGATTCAGCACATGTCTAATCGATTGCATCACCCTCAAGGCCCATCTGCATTGATGGCAATCATCGTCGATGCAGTCGCCCTGGTTTACCTCTTGTACATCACCTTTGATGAATACACGTCAAAGCCCCTGGGTTTGCGCTCCCCCTCGGCTAAAGCACGTCTTCTCCTCCTGGATATATTCTTCATTGTTTTCGATTCCGCCAATCTTAGTTTGGCATTTGCTTCACTCTCCGAGGTGACAGGATCCTGCACCGAAACGGAGGTCAACCAAGCGATCGATCCTCGAAATGATGGTATATGTACGCGACAAAAGGCACTTGCTTCCGTATTGCTCGTGGCACTCTTGGCTTGGCTCATGACATTTTCGATCAGTGTTCTCAGGTATGCCCCTTGTCTATAATTGGCATACTCGATCCATTTTCTAACGTTCTACTAGGCTTGTCGAACGAGTCACACAGTGATTTCAGGGTCTTGTTGTGTTTCATGAATCTTTTGGCTGTTGATTAAATATACCATTTAAGTAAGACTTGATTTTGCGCAAGCGCAATTTTACCTAGACGTGCAAAGCAGGACCGTCAACGCCATACAACGGATCTTGACGGAACCAAGCCACATCCTTGATTCTTTGCACCTTTGCTTTCTCTTCTGGCTTCCCAAAACACATATCCCACTGTTTTCCGTGTGGATATGCGCCGACCATTTGGAACTCTTCCTGGTTCTCGTGCAAGTCCTCTAAGAGCCGATGGCCCACCCCCGCCGGCACAATGATCAAATCACCGCGCTGCACCGTCGGCTCAAATCGCTCGGGGTTCTCCTCGCCTCCAAAACAAAGACGCGCGCTCCCTGAAACCACCCCGAGCACCTCTTGCGTTGTGGAGTGGAAGTGGGTTTTGCTGTACATGCTATATACCCATTTAGGAACAACCTCGCCTACTGCCTCCAGGTGCTCCTCAAGCTCTGTGGATGTGGCATTGAAGGCTCCATGGTATATCATGAGTGGCTTGGATTGGATCGAAGTGTTCGGTATATGGTGCCACTCGGGAATTTGCCGAGTGGTCACTTGAGTGTTTGACAGTGGAGTTATGGCCATTGCTGATTCTCTATTTTGCTTTGCTTGTTTTGCATGGAGAAAGCTTTGGAGTTAGGTTAGATTGTAGACAACAAGCTGTAATACTTCAGGCAAATGACGTCATTCGTGGTGGGGGCATATAAATGTAGATGGGAGGCATGTAGCTTAATATGATAGTCCAGCTTAATGATCACATCTTCTCCTGGTTATACATAGAAAAGTTCTCTGTACGATTTACACTTTTTAGCGCTTCGTATGTCATACATGTTAGGTTCTTATTTAGTTACTCTGTGCTATATTAATTACCCTTTTAGGTTATAACACCAAGAAGAAAAGCTATCTAAAAAAGGACATCTCAAAAGACATCCAAAAAGAGCATCGGACTGTTCTTACATATAACGTTTCTTGTATCATCTTGAGATAGCCACAAATGTGAAAGTGAACCGCAAATTAATACCTGGGAATGGAACTCGGATGTTCAACATCCCCATGTCACGCAATTAACTGTCCACTATGATCAAAAAGACTGGCGATAAAATCACGTCTCCCAGTATCCACTTACAATATCCTTCAACTGAAAAAAAAAGGCTTTTGTCAAAAGAGCGTCCTTATAAAAGCAGGAAATACACTATATAGAGGTACCTATAGTTATACACTTCCTACCATGGGTACATCGATACATTTTCAAGTTCCCTTAAGACTTTTATACATTTATTCCCCTTGTTTCTACTTCTTTCTCTATGAGTATCGTTAGGACGTAAGAAAATTGACTCTATTTGCATATTAAGCATGTGTATTGATCTCAGCATAACTATGTAAATGTCGTCATATATTTGTACACTATAAAGTAGACTGCAGGATCGTTGTAGCCAGATATTTCCCATCTGTTCTCGAGGTTTCGACAAAGCAAGGTAATTGTTTTACACTTAAGCCTTGCTACATGCCTAGGAGGGTTTGATACGCAAAGTCCGTAATAGTACTAGTTGGAAACATAGATCTATGGATCAAGTCTCACTAGAGACGTATATGTTGTGATATCACATAGTTAGATAGAGACAGGTTTATTGTAGAAGAACAAAACCCAAAAATATGTATAGCATCCTATTCTAAAGCAGTGCTTGCCAAATAAATAAGAATCTATATATAACTAGGGTGTTTAGACTCGCTTTGATCAAAAAAGCATCAAAGCCGATGATGTAGATTTGGCGGGAAAGCTCCGCCACCTCACCGCCTGCGGCAACAAGGCCATCCCCACGCTCTGGTCCTTCTCAGCCTCATCACTTCTCTGCTCTTCTGCCTAATCTCTTTTCCAATCTTTACTCTAGAAGTTCCCGAGGAGGGTATCTTCTTGCTCGTCTTTTTCGACTGCCCGAACCCCGCTCTTGCAATACCCCCCTACCCCTCCGAAGCGCCTACCCTCATTTGATCACGAAGATCTTTGAGGCGTGACTTGTGGCGCTACAACCGTCTTGAGGTAATATCCATGATGTGTAACTTGCTGGTTACTATTGAGAGTTAAGAGCGCGTTACTGACTAGTGGAGTAGGACCCTCGGCCTCGCCCACTCACTTTCTTCCGCAACCCACCGACTCCCCTGCAACCGCGATGTCTCTCGCGATGCCGCCGGTACCTCACAAGGATGACCTTGAATCAACGTGAGCAGACAATGAGATTGGAGTTGCTTTAACACGGCGGTGCGGCGTGAGCTAACTGTGGGTTAGTTGGTCATTCCTGGAAACAGGAATCGAGAGCGTCATGCTCAACCTTGACTCCGGTATCGATATGAAGACTGTAAGTGAAATGCTGAACGATTCACTACCTGCGGTGAGTGTGTTTGAGAATAGAAGCTGACTGGCTGTTTTTGTCTAGTACATGGGTCTATACACGTGTGTTGAAGATTCGATCCTACCTCTTGTCTGACGAGAACTGCGCTCACACTTTGATATTAGGGCTGTCCATAACTTTTGCACATCCCAAAAAGCCGTCGCTAGCGGTCAAGGCCTACAAGGACAACGCGGGGGTTGGTCATCTTCCCTTCATGCCGCACCCTCGGCTTCTCGATTTGAGCTGACCTGGACTCAAGCTCATTTGCTCGGTGAGGAACTTTACAAATTACTCGGGGAATACCTCTCGTGCCATCTGAGTAAGGTCTTCAAACAATCACAGAGCCACACCGAGGAAGGCTTGCTTGGCTTCTACATTCGCGAATGGTACCGCTACACGACCGCCGCCAAGTACGTGAACCACCTTTTCCGCTACCTCAATCGTCACTGGGTTAAGCGTGAGATCGACGAGGGTAAGAAAAACGTCTACGACGTTTACACCCTGCACTTGGTCAAATGGAAAGGGGACTTTTTCGAAAAGGTCCATGAGAAGGTCATGGACGCTGTTCTGAATCTGATCGAGAAACAACGGAATGGCGAAACCATCGAACAGTCGCAGATTAAATCCATCGTGGACTCATTTGTGTCACTGGGTCTGGATGAGAATGATAGCTCCAAGTCAACACTAGATGTCTATCGGCAGTACTTCCAGCTGCCATTCATCCAAGCCACTAAAACCTATTATGAAAATGAGTCACGGCAGTTTGTGGCCGAAAACAGCGTGGTGGAATATATGAAAAAGGCAGAAGTTCGTCTGGATGAGGAGAAGAACCGGGTTGGTTTGTATCTGCATCCAGATGTCACCAAGAGCTTGACCGATACCTGTCTGTCTGTTCTCGTCACCGCCCATTCAACTTTGCTCCGCGACGAGTTCCAAGTTCTGCTGGATAACGAACGCCAGGAGGATCTTGCTCGTATGTATCGACTCTTATCACGGATCAAGGAAGGGTTGGATCCTCTGCGAACAACATTTGAGAACCACGTGAGACGGGCCGGCCTGGCTGCTGTCGAGAAGGTTGCTTCGGAGGGCGAAACACTCGAGCCCAAGTTGTATGTAGATGCTCTACTGCAAGTTCACACACGGTACCAGAGCTTGGTCGATGAGGCCTTCAATGGCGAGGCCGAGTTCGTGCGTTCTCTTGATAACGCTTGCCGAGAGTTTGTCAACCGAAACCGCATCTGCAAGACGAGCTCTTCTAAGTCTCCCGAGCTGCTGGCAAAATACACGGACTCACTGCTCAAGAAGGGATCCAAGTCGGCTGAAGAGTCGGAGCTTGAGGAGATGCTGGTGCAAATTATGACAGTCTTCAAGTACATCGAAGACAAAGACGTCTTCCAGAAGTTCTATTCCAAGAACCTGGCCAAACGTCTGGTTCATGTGAGCTCGGTTTCTGATGACGCTGAAACAAGCATGATCAGCAAGCTGAAGGAGGCGTGTGGTTTCGAATATACCAACAAGCTGCAACGCATGTTCCAGGACATGCAGATATCCAAGGATCTTAATAACAACTACAAGGTCTGGCAGGACAAAGTGCTAGAGGATGATGACCGAAAGAGAATGGCCGATGCCCACTTCCAGGTCCTGGGAACTGGCTTCTGGCCCCTCAATGCCCCAACCACACCATTCCTTGCACCACCAGAGATAGTGAAAACCGCCGAACGGTTCCAGAGCTTTTACTTTGACAAGCACAGCGGCCGCAAGTTGACATGGCTGTGGCAACTATGCAAGGGCGAAATCAAAGCTAACTATATCAAAAACACCAAAGTGCCTTACACCTTCCAGGTGTCGACCTACCAGATGGGCATTCTTCTTCTTTTCAACGAAGCCGACACTCTGTCCTACGATGAGATTGAAAAGGCCACTACCCTGGCTACCGAAATCCTCGATCCAAACCTTAGCATCCTGCTCAAGGCCAAGGTCCTCATCGCCAGCCCCGAGGGCGCTAAGCCCGAGCCCTCGACCTCGTTCACATTGAACTACAACTTCAAAAGTAAGAAGGTCAAAGTCAACCTCAACATTCAAATCAAGTCCGAGCAAAAGGTCGAGGCCGACGACACACACAAAACGATAGAAGAGGACAGGAAGCTTCTGCTCCAGGTATGTCTCCTAGCTAATCACCAACCCCCGCACAGTCCATTTGTCCTAACCTTGCTGCAGTCCGCCATTGTTCGAATCATGAAGTCCCGCAAGAAGATGAAGCACGTCCAGCTCGTCCAGGAGGTTATTCAGCAGGTCAAGTCCCGCTTCCCGCCTAAAATCCCCGACATCAAGAAGAACATTGAAGCCCTCATGGAGAAGGACTACATTGAGCGCATGGACGGCGATGAAATCTCATACATTGCTTAAATCAAATTAAACCCCCCTCCACCCCCTTCCTCCAATATTGCACAACCAACTTGCTTCTATTTCCTTTTTTCTGTTGCTTTCTGCTTTTGCTATTGTCTCTTTCTGACACCAGTGGCTTCCCGCGTTCCTTTCTTGTCCTTTTGTGCCATCGATGATGGAAAAGCAAGGCAAGGGAGAATGGGACCCCTGCTGGTCCAGGATAGGACTCCTACAATGGGTAGCTGGCGGATGGAATCAGGCTGATAGGAGCATG
Organism: Penicillium samsonianum; assembly: GCF_028829775.1. Taxonomy (NCBI): domain Eukaryota; kingdom Fungi; phylum Ascomycota; class Eurotiomycetes; order Eurotiales; family Aspergillaceae; genus Penicillium; species Penicillium samsonianum. Next base: position 3,113,405 of record NW_026643260.1, on the reverse strand, counting down.
AATTCTTCTCATTGTGTCGGCGACTTACTTTATGTTTCTTCTTCATAGCGCTGAGACGACAAACAAATGATGACCTGGTTTTTTCTTTCCTCTTTGCTCTTTGCTCTCTCGTTTTTTTTTATACTTTCTTTGATGAAAATACTAAAACATACTAAATTGATGATTCTCTTCTGTGTAGCTGGCTATTAGGGATTCGAAGATTCCGAATGTTACCTGGCCCCATAGAAAGACCATGGCAAGACATAATGAAAAAGGTCGAGGATTAATTGGTTGTGCTAACACAAATATCTTTGGGATAGAACCTTCGAAGGTATTCTCATAGCCCTATGCGAAACAAGACGACAACCACAAGACAGTTCGATCTATTCTAATGGTATGCAATGCAGAAAAGAAGACAGACACGAAAATAACCCTGATCAAAATCGAACGATTTCACTTCAATATTTTATTCAGTGGATTGATATGCGTAGTACTGGCCAGACCCAGTGTATATTTATGTACAATCAACATGAGAACCGTGCTAGAATGGCTATGCTATGCAAAGCTAGAGATGACAAGACATAGGACAGAAAGTCCGTGAAGTTACTGAATCATCCTAGATGTGAAAAATGCAAATCAACCCCAGCTCCCAAATCCAGCGCGCTACTTCGTACCAGATGAGTCTTTGCTATGGGCTAGATGCGCCTCCTCTTTGACAGGGAGTGCTGTCACCGAGTCCTCAGGCTTTGTATCTACCTCCACACCGCTTGAGGGTGTGGTTTCCTTCTGGATCTGGGAAACAGTCTCCTCGGTCTTCAAACTCAACCCCAAGCCTTCATTCGGCGTAAGAGCCACAGAGGAGAACCCATCTACATCAACGGTATCCCGCTCAGTAGTCTTTCCATCCGGAATAAGGTCCTGAGTGTTCTTGTGCTCCGCATCATCCGCATAAGCCGGAAATCCCTGCGACAGAGGAGACTTCGGGAACGGAATTTCGACAGACTCAGATGTGGAGAGATCATCGTGACGCTGGAACTCGCCGCTGTCGCGTCTGAGCAGGATATTACTCCATCTCTTTCTTCGGCTGGTGCTGCGAGTAAGACCGCCCTCGGCGCTATCGTTGCCTTCGCTATTACGCTGGATGGAACGGCGGCGGCCGCGGTCCAACTCGGCTGTTTCGGTAACGACGGACAAGACAGGGGCGGATGGCGAAGTGAGGTCGGCATTGGGAGTGGCATTCGGGCTCGGGGATGTGACGCGCTTGTCTTGCCATTCGCGGCGCTTTTCGCTCGCCCACGAGCCCCACGAGCTGAGATAGGAGCCGGCTTTTTGGCTGGCTACACTTACAGAGGCCTGGGCCTGTGTCATGTCGACGGATGGCCTTTGGCGGCCTGCGAACCAGGAGGCATCGGCGGGATCCTGGGAGGAGGGGGTTGGTGAGATTGGGGTTTCTTTGTCAATGGAGGTGCGTTGCGATTGGGAGACGGTTTTCTCTTCGTTGCGTTTGCGTTGCGCCTCGCGCATTGTCTCGATGTCGGACCAGAAGCTGGTGAATGCCGCGCTCACTTTCTTTTGTCCGGTTGAGATGTGGCGGTTCAAGGCCTCGCGGCCTTCGCGGACACGCTCATCGAGGTGGAGGTCTGCTACCTGTTGTGAGAGTCTTCTTTGTATATCTTCCATCGTCAGGCCGCCGGCGTTTGGGTGTCGTGGCTCAGTGATGGAAAATAAGAGCGCATCCGAAGTGAGACGCGAAAAGAGGGCATAATTAGATGTGGTTTTCCACTGGGCCAGAAATTCCGTATTGAAGTCGATGGCAGGGTCTCCTTCAATGTTGAGGTTTTGCAGCTGGGTTCTGCTGCGATGCCCCGATTCTCCGACATCGCATGGGTAAAGCTCCTCGTGGTACTTCATGGACGATAATAACGCCAGCAAGTATTCTTCGAACTGTAGTCGGATGAATTCTTCTGAGCCCATAAAGCCAAGGGTCTTGGGTTGTGAAGGATGTTCCTCGTCCCAAGTGTCATTGACAATTTGTGTGAGCAAGTCAATCCAGCGCCTATCGGCCGCAGAAAGGACCAGGGCACTGCGGAGGGAAGGAGAATTTATAACGATACTGTCTTCGTCAAGGTTAATTAGAATATCACTGTAGCGGTCCTTTTGCTGGAGAAGTAGGGAGTTTGTTGAGCCAACCACATATGATTTTGTGCCATCATCTGCCAGCAGATCCAGCAGCTGGAGAGGTGTATAGGGACCAAACATGCTTCCCTTTCCGAAGATTTGCAGTGGAAGCCCCATGTATGCCAACAAAGAACTTCTGTCACTCGTCTTAAGAGACGTTGGTTTCTCAACAGTTTGAGAATAGGTGTCAAAAGCAGGATCCGCGCAGTCCTGCAAGTTGTGGATTAAGCCGGGAATTAAAGATATAAGCGAGAACTGAATCATGCACAAGCGTTCACAGCGTGTCCCGAAGAAAAGCATCTTGGGCTGCAACAGTAAAGCCTTGAAAAGAACCAAAGTCTGAAATTTGAACTCATGGATCATCTCCCGAAGCGAAAGGCCTTCATAAATTAGCAAAGTTTCACACATGTCGGAACAGATGATATCATTACCCAAGTTCTGATCTTTTGGGCCATCATTCAGCAGAGAAATCACCAAGCCCTCGCGGAATTTCTGTATTCATGTCAGCATTTCATTCTATACACTGCTGTAGCCAGTGCATACCTTCAAGATATCAACATCCGAGAAGTCACTGTTAAGAAGAGTACTAAATTAGCCAAACTTCCTCATTCTAAGCCGGGTTCTATCCAGATCCTGTGCCAGCGCATCAGGGAAGCAAGTAGTACACCAGGGCAAGTATATCCCACATACCGTTGCGCGAACCAAGCCGAAGTCACCACGGAGAGCTTCTCACGCAATTGACCTACTCGCTGCGGAGTATCTGTCACGACCACAACGGCCTTTTGTACCGTTGACCGAGTCACATCGGGAGAGCGGTTGATAAGCAGACTCGAATCGATCTGGCGGGAGCAGGCGATGCCGAATAGTGAAGTTTCGGGTGTAGTGGATGCGCCCTTTCGGCACAGTGTGAAGTATGAGAATTCTTCGGTCGACCTGCAATCCGACGGGTTAGTTGGTTTGGCGCAATTCGGCTCTCCTCATCGCGGGATTGCGCCAGAGGAGACCAAGCAGGAGAGGGAATGAAATATTTGTCAAAGACAGGGGTATCGTACAGATGTGCTCCGTCAGATAGGGCCATGAATGGGAGTAGAGACCAGTCATTCTCGGTTGCTGGGTCGGTTCCTTCGTCGGCAATGCAATGCTCAATCTCAGGGCCGCTGTAAGTGTATGTCTCAGTCAGCCAGGTTCCATTGTGGGTCCATCTTTGTCTTCGCTTCAAAGATACGAGCCCGGGGCTTTCGAGTGTCTCATGTCTCACCGTGCATGGTGGAAATCTATGACCAAGACAATTGGGTCTTGTTTATGCTGGACAGCCATCGCGCCGAGCCTTGCGACAGGGGATTCGGTTCGGCTTTGAGAAATGCAATTAAAATGCTGGGAATGAATGGTTCGAATGAATGGTTTGCAATATGTAGAAAGAGGTGCTTCTCCTCCAAAACCTCGACGTAGGTTTCCCATGAGACTAAGATCGTCGCAAACAGGGGAACATCGCTGATACGGTTATCGCACGGGGAGCGGGCGGTGAATGGTAGCCCCGCCAATATCGAAGGGCATCAACATCACGGGTCATGTCTCTAGGGCTAACTGGGGAAAATATATATAGTAGGTATTGGAGAGAAATAACTTAGATTGCGTAGATATTTCAAAGGATTAAGGGTTATCAGGTGCTCCATCGATGAACTAAATCAGATCCCCCGTATGATTCTCCTAATCACCAACCAATTCTTGACGACGCCGAAGAGCTATGGACAATGATTTCCAGAAAGACAAAAAAAGAACAAAGTAGGAAATGAAAAATAAGATAAAAAACACAAGTGAACACGCTAGCTTCGTAGCACCCTTGAACAGAAATAGGGCCAGACTTCAAATTTTGAGACTGGAATTCAATGGCAGAAGAGCGTTTCTTTGGGGGGAGATTTCTCGTCAAACCATTATGCGAATGCCTGTCCAGTAGCGTTGCCCTGCACTGCGCCCTGTACCAAGGCTTGGCCAGCCTCATTGCCTTGTTCAATGTTGTGGAAGTCGAGAATTTCCGAGTACCTATGGTAGAAAATTAGTAAAAAGAATCGTGGCGGGGTAACAAAACAAGCACGTACATCATGATCTTCCAGGTATCTACGGGCAGATCGGCATCATTGAACGACCAATCGAACTTCTCTTGTGCGACAGGCTCATCGGTGGGGTCATGGTAGGGAGCCAGGTACTCATGCGCTAATGCTTCGGGAGCTTGAATACGCTGCTTTGGGTTGAAAACCAGCATCCGTTCGAGCAGGTCAACAGCTAAAAGAAAAAGAGACAAGTTAGCGTGTTGTCATAATCCCCCATAGTCAGCTCAAATATCACGTACCATCGGCATCGGCGTTCTTGAATTTATTTGCGAGGGGTTGGCGCTCGCGCTTTGGTAGTGACTTGACAAATCGGAGGGTCTGGACCATCATATATTAGCATGTCTTCGTCTTTCACCAAACAAAGAATAATTACTCACGTTCTCGCTGCAGATGGTCTGGATCACGTCATCGGGAGGAGTGCCAAGCAGCTCCGTAATGATCGAAAACTGGTTGACATGGTCCTTTCCGGGGAAGAGCGGCTTTCCTTCCAACATCTCAGCGAAGATGCAGCCCGCGCTCCAGATGTCTACCTCGACATCGTACTTTTGCCAGGTGAGCATGATCTCGGGCGCGCGGTAGTATCGTGTTGAGACATAGCCGGTCATTTGGGGGTCCTGGATGCGGGCAAGACCAAAGTCGCAGATTTTCAGATCACAGTTCTCGTTAATCAGGATGTTGCTGGGTTTCAAATCCCGGTGGACCACACCGGCGGAGTGAACATATTTCAACCCACGCTATCAAAAAGTCAGGTTTTGGTGTCCCGGATATTATTCCCGTGGCAATCTTACCAGAATTTGGTATAAGAAGTACTGGATGAATTGCTTTTCAAGAGGTCGCGAAGTAAGAAGTCGGTGGAGGTCAGTTCCCAGAAGTTCGGTGACGAAGTAGCTGTGATCATTAGTTTACACCGTTCAACCCCACCTTGTAGATAAGGGGGAACATACATGTCTTCCAAAGGCGAAATAAAAATGTCACTCAAGCTGATAATCTGCGGAAGGTCAGCAAATAAGCCTGGTCCATTCTATTTGATGGAGTACGGACGTTCTCATGACGGAGATGTTTGAGCAGCTTCAGCTCCCGGTAAGTTCGCTTGGATAGAACGGGGGTGCTGAAGGGCTTCATGATTTTTTTAACTGCGACTGGCTGCGCAGTCAATTGATCTTTGGCAGAACTGTTGTATTGGTGGCCTGGTTAGCATGTACTTAGGCTTGGAAAGATCTTGTGCGACACAGAATGACAGAATGCAACATACCAGACAAGTCCGAAGGCACCCATTCCCACCGGCTGCAGTTCCGTATACCTAGAAATCAAGTTAGCACCAATATCCTCATAGACGCTGCTGAAGCGCCCATTGCAAATGTAGCAGAACAGGGCATTGCGAACCGGCTGGTGATCTCAAAGGTGGTGCCGAAAATCTGGGCACGCACGAATTCCGCCATGATGGAAGGTGGGGGTATGCAAGTGGATAAACAAGAAAGAGAGAGGTTCCAACGAGAATTTCAAGTCAAAGAAGACGAAAGAGAGAGAAGATTGGGGCTTTCGAAAGAAAATTGCTTGAAGAAAGGGGTCGCGAAGAAAGCAAGTGTGTTGGCAACAGGTGTGGGGAAGGGACTGGGTGAAAAGCGCAGAAAACAAGGCCGATGACGTTGGCGAAGCCCGGTTTTATGTGGATGACTCAGCAGCTTCATACCTGGGCTGGGCTGTATATTAAGGCTGGGTTTTCTTAGTATGTTATATATTATAGATTAGAACAGTTGTTTTATGTACATTTTCAGAGAATATCCATGGATTTAATACGTCCAAGTCTTATACAATAAACTTCCTACATATGTCTTCCATGCCCAGGTGTTGTGTGAACTTCCAAGGTTGGCAAGTTGCCCTCGCTCCACAACCACACGCGGCCCAGACCCCGGTCTTATCCCGGAACATGTTTCCTTTGAACAGCATTGTTCTTTGATAGGATTGATATAGACTGTAGAACTTGTATATGCAGGTTGATTCGATCAGATTTATCTACGTATATTAATGTTTTTAAATCTGCGCTTAACTCGCCCAAGAACGAGTATACGGAGAGTTCTTGGAACTCTGTTTAGAACCTTGGCAGCCAGAGTACAACCCCTCACCTTCAATCTCCTTAAACGCAGACATGATAAACTCCAATGTTTATCAAGTCTACATGTAGATAAGCTCTATCATAGCTTCCTCTCTGATGCTCTAATAGGGCCGGTAGACTGTCCTGGGTGACATTACTGTACAAGACAGACTCCAAGATCTAGAACTAGAGCACACCCCTCCATATCAAATGTTTCTTCCCCAAACTAAGCCAGTTCCAGTCTTCTATGACGTGGTCTTATTAGCTTACACTATCTCCCAAATCATCGCTACATCGTAGCATAGTACATACTATATCAAGGACCCGGAATCTGCACCCAACCGTAATGGCCATGTACAATGCAACCCCAAAGGAAATTAACCAAAGACCTTGGGTCAGATATTAGTTTCAATGGGGGTACTTGGGTCCTGTCACCGTCTGATGTGGGTGCGAGTTTGGCGGCCGAGACATGTGAAACAATGCCTGCCACGCTACTGCGGAAATGCAACTGCGGACACGCAACAAAGACATGCAACAAAGACCTTTGAATGATGTGGTTGTGACTGGATAGGAATGCAGCTCATTTAAACTCTGAAGATACCTTTCGGGGTTTCATCTTCCCTTGGCTGTATCTGATAGGGGAGTGCACGTTCGTATATTCAATATTCGTATACACATAAATCCTCGGGAAATATATATGTAGTGAGCCTGATGATTATCTTTACTTCACACCTGGGCACTGGCTAGGCATTAATAGTAGCACCAACAAGGCACACTCTCCCAGGCCTTGATTCTTGCTTGTACCCCCTGTACATCTGTCCACAGGGCTGAATTGACTTCCTTGTTAGGTGAGAAGGGGGTCAGTGCCCGGCTTCACCGCATATCCGAGAGAAGTCAATGGCCCCAGGTTAAAAGCAACACGCACTTCATATAATCTAGTAGACTCATATCATATATACGTATACTAAAATTATACATATATAGGGAGGGGTATCTAGCTGTTGTACGGAGTAGGTAGATGTCAGATAGTTAGACACCGAGACCCAACACAACCCCGCCCTGCCTGAGGCGGCGCCCCAATTTTGCGTCACTATCCACTTTAAAGCTCCAGAGTGGGCTGAAAGAGTATGAAACGGAGTACGGAGTACAGAACTCCTGATCAGAGATTTGGATTAAAGACTTGCTGTAAATCTATATAAAAAAAAATTAATCGAACTTCAGATCGAATTGATATACAAGAACGCATGATCGCACAGACGGTCATCTGGTGGCGCCCCGTTAAATTAGAACCCCCGGGGCTGCTTTCTGTCGCTTAAACAGTGTTCAAAGTTCTTTTAATAGGAGTATTAGTATTACAATTTTGTGATGATTGTGATTATTGCCCGGGGCTAAAAATTCAAGAGAGTTTAATACTAGATCATACCCTAAATGTAGGATCTGACAGCAGAACGTGCCCGTTTCCCCCGGGTTTTTCCATATACCTACTTGGTACAATAGCTATATATAAACGAGGCAAAAAAAGGCAAAAGCATATAACAATAAGCTCAAATATGTAACCTTGGAAATAGGATATAATGAGCTATATCAGCAAAGAAAAGAAAGAAAAAGAAAAAAGAAAAACGGGTGAAATTACATTAATTACCAAATGTAAGCTGAGGCGTACACGTTTCTTACATTTCTTACCCTCCCTCCCCCAAGTCATCTCCACTCCCCCAGCATGACGATGGTCGCACTGACACCTCTCTCTGATTCTTTAAACTCTTGACACTTTTATTACCCTTACTCTACTCTTACCATTTTCACTCTGGAAATTTTAACATCTCATCCGAACTCATCCCTGATTCTCCGCGTTTACCCATCTCCCGCCTCCCCCCGTCTTAACCGCTATACCCGAATTCAACAACTCTCCTTCCAAACTCGCTTGTCGCAACTCCTTCGACCTCAACCTTTCGCCTTGACCTCTTCTCAACCTAGGTCCCACTGAAATTGGTTCCGATCTCGCTCGCCATTTATACCCCTGGTCGCGCTGATCCTTCCCCCGTGCGTGGCGCTTGGCAGTCTTCACAAGCGAAGGCTCCGGCCGTCTTGACCGGCACATTTTGTTCCTGCGCGTGGTTGATGAGTCTCCTCCCTGCTGGTCTGGGTCACTGAAGATTCCACAATGGGGTCGTGTTTCAGCTCGGAGTCCACGGGGGACGCGGAACAGAAGAAGCGAAGCCAGCAGATTGACCGCAAGCTAGAAGAAGATTCTAGGCGGCTACGAAGAGAATGCAAGATCCTTCTTTTGGGTAGGTATCCTGATATTTGTTTGGAGGAGAACTGATGGTTGGCTGACTTGACACTCACCCAGGATCTGGAGAAAGCGGCAAATCAACGATTGTAAAACAGATGAAGATCATTCACCAAAATGGTTACACTGTGGAAGAACTTGCGCTGTATCGATTGACCGTGTACAAGAATCTCCTGGATTGCGCAAAGGCCCTAATCGGAGCCTATCACTACCTCCAACTCGAACCGTCCAGCCAGAAGGTGCAGGACTACATCACATTTCTGGAAGAGTACAACGTGGATCCGGACCCCAACACTCCGCTCGATTCGAAAATCGGCGATGCCATTACATATCTCTGGAACGACCCGTGTACATCAACAGTTTTGGAACATCAGAATGAATTTTATCTGATGGATTCGGCCCCATAGTAAGTCCACCTATCGTGTCTTCTGATCCTAAGGCCGATTTTTAACCCACTATCAGTTTCTTCGAGGAAGCGAAACGAATAACGGCCTCCGATTATGTCCCGAATGTTTCAGATGTACTCCGGGCCAGAACGAAGACCACCGGTATCTATGAGACACGCTTCACAATGGGCCAATTGAGCATACAGTACGTGGAAACAGTCTTCAACACTCCCGATTTGGAATACCTCTAACCAGCCACAGCATGTTTGATGTGGGCGGCCAGCGCAGTGAGCGAAAGAAGTGGATCCATTGCTTCGAAAACGTGACATCCATTATCTTTTGCGTTGCGCTCAGTGAATATGATCAAGTACTACTGGAAGAAAGCAATCAGGTATGAGGTCTCAATACACCGAGCATACTATACCGGAGCTGACAGACCTTGCAGAATCGCATGATGGAAAGTTTGGTTCTCTTCGACTCCGTGGTCAACTCTCGGTGGTTCATGCGGACAAGTATCATCCTTTTCCTGAACAAAGTTGATTTGTTCCGCTTGAAGCTGCCTCGATCACCGTTGAGCAACTACTTCCCCGATTACTCGGGCGGCAACGACGTGCACCGTGCTGCCAAGTACCTGCTCTGGCGATTCAACCAGGTGAATCGAGCACACTTGAACCTGTACCCACAGTGAGTTGAAATGACCCTAACATTGCCTGTTCCCACACACCGTGATTTCTGACTGAATTTTCTTCCTCTTTAGTCTCACCCAAGCGACTGATACCTCGAATATCCGTCTGGTCTTCGCAGCAGTCAAAGAGACTATCCTGCAGAATGCCTTGAAAGACTCGGGTATTCTATAGTCGTTTAAATATACCCCGAGGACTCAAACACAGAAGTGTCCTCATGTGCATACCCGCACTTTCCTTCTCAATCCAAACCTTACGACCAATCGCCGTCCCTTTTCTCAACGTCGGTGTTCCTTGATTCCCCTCTCCAGGAGACTGCCCGAACAGTTCTCCAACGACCACTCATACCATACCCTTTTCGTCTTTTTGCTTCTTTTGTTTTTGACCAGCTGCAGGCGTTGATGGCGCCTTTATGGCTTTCTCGGCTGATTTCCCAGGCGCTGGGTCTGGTCTGGGGATATCCCATTTTGGTACTTAATGTGGTTTTCCTCTTTTAAACATGGGTCTATGTTCCATAAAGGTCTCAGTAGCATGTTCGGACGGTCAACTATGTTACTGTTTCTGTTCCATGTGCCTTTCCCTCTTGAATAAGTCCCGGAATGAGCGTATGACAACCAATCCCAAAAATGCCACCGGGCAAAGAACACCGGTAGCGGGACTGAATACTTTCCGGACTTTACCTTTCGTGTACTCGATAATTCTCACGGGGTACGCACCAGCCCACCACCCAATGGGCTTTCTGTTTCCTTGCCTTCACTATTTGTTATATCTTTTCTTTGCCTTGACTTCCCGGGGGCTGTTTCCAGTCCCTCATGCATACCATGGCGGTTTTCCTATTTTCAACATTGCCATGTCCTGCTCTGATATTTACTCCCGCTAATTTATCTTCTCTGTTTTTCTTCTGTGTTTCTCTTCTTTCTTATATTAACCCGCGATTCCAAGCGTTTCCACGTCTGATGCTTTCTGTTTTCTTTCGGCTTTGTTCTTTATTGCTACGTTGTCCTTCAGCGTTCTTGTTTCAACCTCCCGAGGACTGTTCTCTATCTTGCTGCATAGACCGATACCGGGATTGCTGAGCATGGGCCATGTGCTAGATCGCGATCCCCCCGGAGCTCTGGTCCGGTGGAACGGAGTTGGAATTGGGACGTAAGCCGGACTTATTTATGTATAGTTGAGCCTCGATATATCAATCCTCCCATTTGAGTCTGCTTTTGCTCCTGCATACTGTCCGTCGTAGATGTGCTTAGCGTGGAGCGTAGTCGTGAGAAGCTCTTGAGCTTGGATAGCCAGCTGCTAGCTCCTATGGGTTGGTTGATATTTAGTTCGGGTGTGAGATAAAAGGGTAGAGGAAGCACCTCTACAAGGAATCAAGGAAATATATCGATCTCTCTCCCAGCGGCCCTACAACATCCCTCTTCAGCACCATCAAGTCCAATTCCCCCACCTGCAGCCTCCAGACCAAAACACCCCTGCACCGCATCCCATTCCTAGCCACCCACATCATAGCAACTACCGTGCCCCACCACTAACAATTTTCATAATAATGAGTCTGCAAGACCCCGCGGGCTAGAACCCCTCAAACCCATATACCGTCGTGTAATGCATCTGGGCAGCTACCCCACGTTGGTGATCAAGTGGCCTCGTCGGCGCACGGTACGCGCTTCATGCAATGCGTCTGTGCGTTGGCGTTGGCGGGGTATCTAGGTTTGCAGGCATTTGGTGAGCTCGGAGGTTGGCTTATAACCACCAAGAAATAGTCCACGGGTGGGAAAATGGACTGGGTAGGTATGGGCTTGATGTTCGGTGGTTTGGAGATAGGGAGTTTCGGGAGAGGGATATGATAGCTAATGTGGAGCCGATGAACAGGAGCCGAAGAGCTGTGCTTCTAGGCCCTCCAGGGCCATTTATATTGACTTTTAAGAGTCTGGCAATTGGGGTCTTTTATGCGAGAGAAATAGAAATGGCATGATGTGTCTTAGACATATAGGTACATGTATAGTCACATGCACTGACCATTAGCCGTATGTTTTAGTAGAATCAAGGATTATACCTAGATGGAGGAATATAATAGATAGATGACGTATTTCTATATGTAGTAGCACTCCAGAAACAGGCTATTAACAAGTAAAATACCGAAAATAATACTAAAAAGAAGAAGAACTAAAAAAAGAATGTCGTCCGGTGTCACTCCGAAAGTCATGACTACATGAACATCACCCTTCCCCTCTTTCTCTTTAAGTAGCCTTGTACTTTCTGTTTTTTTTCTTTTCTGTACTGGACTTTCTCCAGCTTACAGCTCTCCAAATTTCACATTCCCCTTTTCTCTTTTCATCATGTCAATGACCATCCCAGATGCAGTTGCACCGACCGAACCAACCCAACCAACCCAACCTAGTCGGGAGCGAAGATCTTCCGTAGGAGCTCCTATTGCCGATCTCCAAGGTCCTGTCGGCCCGGGATTCAGTCGTCCCAAGCACAAGCGAACATTCACCGGCTTTGGGCCTTCCGAGATTAAGAATGTTGAAGCTAGCATTCCCGAGCCACTACGAGAGGCGTGAGTACACCTGCCTTCCCTAGTACTTGCTTATAGTTGGACTGACCATAATTATCGCAGCTGGAGAAACCATGTATGTTGAGACAAAACCAGGATTCGGGTTTGGAATGCTAATGCTTGGGGTCAATTTAGTCGGCTACTGAATTCACCAATAAAGAAGAATTCGAGGTGAGTCCGACTTGTATTCGCACTTCATACTTCGGGGTTAACGCCTCTCACAGAAAGATTTCGTGCGCCATATTGAAACGACCCTCGCTCGGTCGCTGTATAATTGCGATGAATTGTATGTGCTCTGTGTCCTTGATTCAAGCGGTTCTTATTATTGACCTGGGGCTTTTCATAGGGCCGCATACTCGGGAACCGCGCTTGCTTTTAGAGACCGGTTGATCATCGAGTGGAACAAGACTCAGCAGCGTCAGACTTTCACCGATCAGAAGCGAGTTTACTGTATGTGTTCGGCCTGGTGACGGAAGACAATGGCTAATCGCTGGGGTAGATTTGTCGCTTGAGTTCCTCATGGGACGTACGTTGGACAATGCTATGTTGAATGTTGGCTTGAAGGATGCTGCTCGAGGTACGTGCTAGGAAAATCTGTGATTTGGATTATAGCTGATGATACTAGATGGATTGAGCGATCTTGGATTCCGAGTCGAGGACGTCATTAACCAGGAGCACGATGCAGCCTTGGGCAACGGTGGTCTGGGGCGCCTGGCGGCGTGCTTTTTGGACAGTATGGCGACGCTGAACTACCCAGCCTGGGGGTACGGGCTGCGTTACCGCTATGGTATCTTCAAGCAGGAGATTGTCAATGGCTACCAGGTGGAGATTCCAGACTACTGGCTGGATAACAACCCCTGGGAATTCCCGCGACACGAAATCACAGTCGACATCCAGTTCTATGGTAACGTCAAGAAATACCAGGATGAGAGTGGCAAGATCTCGCATTCGTGGGAGGATGGTGAGATTGTTCAAGCTATCGCGTACGATGTCCCCATTCCCGGGTACGGCACGAAGACCACCAACAACCTTCGTCTGTGGTCTAGCAAGGCCAGTAGCGGAGAGTTTGACTTCCAGAAGTTCAATGCTGGAGACTATGAAAGCGCAGTGGCGGACCAGCAGAGAGCGGAAACAATTTCAGCTGTTCTCTATCCCAATGATAACCTCGAGCGAGGCAAAGAACTGCGTCTGAAGCAGCAGTACTTCTGGTGTGCTGCCTCGCTGTTTGACATCGTTCGGCGGTTCAAGAAGACAAAACGGGCCTGGGGCGAGTTCCCTGATCAGGTCGCCATCCAGCTTAACGACACCCACCCAACCCTTGCAATTGTTGAGTTGCAGCGCATCTTGATTGACAAGGAGGGCTTGGAATGGGATGAGGCGTGGAACATTGTGACCAAGACCTTCGGGTATACTAATCACACCGTCCTTCCCGAAGCGCTGGAGAAATGGTCTGTCCCGCTGATGCAGAACCTGCTTCCGCGACACTTGCAAATTATCTACGAGGTGAATCTGTTCTTCTTGCAATCCGTTGAGAAGCGATTCCCCAATGATCGTGAAATCCTGTCGCGCGTCTCGATCATTGAAGAGTCGCATCCCAAGATGGTGCGCATGGCCTACCTGGCCATCATTGGCTCCCACAAAGTCAACGGTGTGGCCGAGCTGCATTCAGACCTGCTCAAGACCACTCTCTTCAAGGACTTTGTGAAGATCTATGGACCAGACCGTTTCACCAATGTTACCAATGGTATCACCCCGAGACGCTGGCTCCACCAGGCCAACCCTAGGTTGTCTGCATTGATTGCAGAGAAGCTTGGAGGCTATGACTTCCTGAAGGATCTTACCCTTTTGGACAAGATAGAGGCCTTTGTCGACGACAAGGCCTTCCGCGAAGAGTGGGCGGTCATCAAGCGGGAGAACAAACTGCGCCTAGCCAGACACATCAAGACCACCACAGGATTCGATGTCAATCCCAATGCGCTCTTTGACGTGCAGGTGAAGCGTATCCATGAGTACAAGCGCCAGCAGCTCAACATCTTTGGAGTCATTCACCGCTACTTGAGTATCAAAGCCATGTCAGCCGAAGAGAAGAAGAAAGTGGTGCCTCGGGTTTCCATCTTCGGAGGCAAGGCAGCCCCCGGTTACTGGATGGCGAAGACCATTATTCATCTCATCAACAAGGTGGCCGATGTAGTGAACAAGGACCCAGAGATTGGCGACCTTCTAAAGGTTATCTTCATCGCGGATTACAACGTCAGCAAGGCGGAGATTATCTGCCCTGCTTCGGATATTAGCGAGCACATCTCAACTGCCGGTACCGAAGGCAGCGGCACGAGCAACATGAAGTTCGTCCTGAACGGCGGTCTGATCATCGGCACCTGCGACGGAGCCAACGTAAGCCTTCTTTCACCTATCCTATATCCAGCTTCCATCCCAATAATACTAACCCAACTCACAGATCGAAATCACCCGCGAAATCGGCGAGCAGAACATCTTCCTCTTCGGCAATCTCGCAGAAGACGTCGAGGACCTGCGCCACCGACACTTCTACGGCAACTTCAAGCTGGACCCACACTTGGAGCGCGTGTTCGACGCAATCAAAGACAACATGTTCGGCGACAAAGCTGACTTCTCCGCGCTCACCAGCTCCATCGAAGAGCACGGCGACTACTACCTCGTCTCGGACGATTTCAACTCCTACATCACCACGCACGAGATGGTCGACGAGGCCTTCCAGAATCAGGAGGAGTGGCTGGCCAAGTCGATTACCTCTGTCGCGCGCATGGGATTCTTCTCTATGGACCGCGTGACTAATGAGTACGCTGATAGTATCTGGAATGTCGAGCCTCTGGATGTTACGGACTAAACATACTGTGGCTTGAATGCAGTGCTAAGTGCTTTCTTTTGATTTGATTTACATGCGTTTTTCATTGGTACTATGAACTGTTCAGCTTTGATCTGTTCAATATCCTTAGCATTAATAGTATATCAATATTCTTTATACGTCCAGTTATACAGGTGATCCAGATATGATATCCAGGCCAATTGATAAGAATATTTTAT
The DNA here is from genome assembly GCF_028829775.1 of Penicillium samsonianum. Lineage (NCBI taxonomy): Eukaryota > Fungi > Ascomycota > Eurotiomycetes > Eurotiales > Aspergillaceae > Penicillium > Penicillium samsonianum. The sequence continues at coordinate 3,098,078 of NW_026643260.1, read as the reverse complement.
ATGCAATTGGTCAATACAGAACTAGGTATATATACAACCCAATCTCGATATACAGCACTATGTACAAACCCAGAAGAGAAGATCCTACCTCGAGGCAGTAATGACTGAAAATATCGAACCAACACCCACTCCATGCCAGAACAAGCGAAACCAAAACGAAATCCAAACATGACAACATCAAACCATAAAATACGTCAAAGGCCCCGAAGCAACAACCTCACTCTTGAATCGTCGTCTCAGTCAGTGCCTGTTTAGGCTCGGAGAAATAATCCGGCCAAAGCTTCATCTTCTCACCCTGCGAAGGCGTAGCCGTAGCCATAAGCGTCGGAACCTGCAATAACCACCATTAGCAAAAGCCCCCGAAACAACACAGTTTGTCTAAGACAAGGGAAACACATACAGCCTCCTTACTCGAAATCCTCCTCCACATATTCGCACGCGGGTTATACCGCACGGGCTTCCCAACCCCACCCGTCTTCTTCTGATCCTCAAGACTAATCGCCTCAACCTCCCTCTTAACATCAGCGAAGCTGTCAAACGGCGTATACGGGATGCCGTGTTCGATGCAGTACTCCTCGAGCCGCAGACCGCGGCGCGCAAAGAGGACATCTGCCTCGCGGGCGGCGGCGAGATCGGAGACGCCGTCGCCGATGAAGACGATCAGCGGGATCTCGTTCGGCTCGCATTCGGCTTGCGCTTTCGTGCGCGCTTGGTTCACGCTCTCGCCCTTGTCGTGGCCTGAGGCGGTGTTGTCGCGCCAGACGGGTTTCCAGGGGATTCCGCCTGGGGCTTTTAGGTCGTTTGCGACGATCTCGATTGTTGAGGCCTGTGGATTGTGAAAAGAGTGTTAGTTGTGTGTCGGATATGGATGCAATTTAATTGATTTATTGATGTATTGGTTGTTTGGGGGAGGGGATGGAAATTCAAAAAGCAAATAACATACCTCTTTCTCGCCTAGGAAGATATCCAGCGTGCGCTGCAGAACGGGCTTTAGGCCTGCGCTGATCACGTTGAAGGGGAAGCCCTCGCGGACGCAGTAGCGGTGGAATTCGCGGAAGCCGGGGTCGAGTTGGAGGTGCTTTTCCATTAAGTCGAAGCCGTCGCCGAAGGGGATGCTGAGGGATCCCCACATATCATCTGAGATCTCGCGGAAGGACCGCTCTCCGGTTTTGAATTGTTCCTCGAGTTTGTTGCGGTAGGCTGCGCCGCAGCCCAAATTGTCTACTAGGACGTGGCCGGTGTCTTGGAGGAATATTGTGCCGTCGAAGTCTGAGGATTGTTAGTTTGGGGGTGTTCTTCGGTCATTTTATGTGGATAAAGGGCTTTGTGATTGGGATTGGAGGGGTTGGATGGGAACTGGGAGGGTAGAGGGTAGGGTTTTTTCGGTGACGGTGAATAGTAGGGGTTTTGCATACCGGAGAAGATAATAATCTTTCTCTTTTGATTGTCTGGGTTTGCTTTTGAGATAGCCATTTTGGTGTAAAGTTCAAAGGGATTGTGTTATAGGCGCGTAGGTATAGAGAGATTGGTTAAGATAGTACAAGTTAAAAGAAATGAAGCAAAAGAGCCAAGTCACGATCCTAAGTACGAATTCGTCAAGAACTCAAGAACCTGGTATTGGCCGTGGCAAACAAGATAGAACCAGGAATATGACGTAGGGATATCTAACGACATCAGAGTGGGCCGCAGAAGGGGGACCCATCTGAACATCGTGAGAATTCGAAATGTTGGGTTAACAGCCCCTGATTGGCTGTCGTCAGGGGTCCGCATCAAAAAAGCCGAATAGTGGAAGGCCGAGGCCAAGTCTTTGATCGGATTGGTCAATGTCATTGTAAGTGGATGCATGATACATCATACATTTCGACGCTTATCAACGCTTGTCAACCCTTTTCAACGCTAAGAGATCTGTCAAATGGTATAAAATAGTATGAATTTAAAGACAACTAAGCCGTTAACTCGGCAACACGACGTTGCAATTCTGGTACAGCCCGTAACTGCAAGTCCAACTCTTCCTTCTCACTGCGAGAGAGTTAATAAGCGTTCGGCATGCAAAATCGGGAAACCCGGGGAACCAGGAAACTGGGGAAACTTACTCTTCGAGTTCCAAGCGACGCTCCCAGTCTAGACCCGTGAAGATGTAGCCGCCCTGTCCATCGAACTGGAGGATCTTCTGGTGATACTTCCAGAGACTGCGTCGGTGCGAGACAGTCATGAGCGTGGTGCCAAGCTTCTTGGCTGTCTCATACATGACCTTCTCAATTTCCAGCGTCACCGAAGATGTGCACTCGTCCAAAATGGCAAACTTGGGTCGGTGATAGAACAACCGTGCCATAGCAATGCGCTGCTGCAGACCACCGGATAGCACGTCGCGCCATTCTTCCTCTGCATCCCAACCTCCAGGACGGTCTACGACGGACTCGATCTCAACCACTGATAGAACCTCGTAGAGATCGGCGTCAGTGACACCCTTGGCTCGCATCTCGCGCACTCCATCTGGGTAGATCACCTGCTGCCGCAGAGTCCCACGGGACAGATATGGTCGCTGGGGAATGTAGAAAATATCCTGGAACGGGGGTTTCTTCACCGTACCTCCGTATACCGGCCAGAGCCCGCCTAGGATCCGGAAGAGAGACGATTTGCCGCACCCGTTGGGTCCCACGATCAGAAGGTGGTCACCGGGGTTAACTGTGAAGGACAGCTTACGCACCAATACGTCACCGTTCGGGGATACGATCGGTACGTCGGTGAACTCGATTGCGTCGCTTTCTATGACTTTACCCCGACCAGACAGCACCTCTGCATTCTCTTCTGTCGAAGCGGAAGACACCAACTTCTTCTCGAACCTTCCAGCCTGGAGATCGTCCATCACTTCCAGTAATGAGGAGACACGCGAAGTGTAGCCAGCCAGCTCCGAGATCTCTTTGTAGGAGAACATCAATCGGCCAAAAGCATCTGAGGAGGAAAGCAACATGCGACGATTTTTAACGAAGCCTGGGAGTAATCAGAATGTAACATTTCATACATCAAAGGACAACAACTTACTTTCAGTGTGATCTCCCATGCTGTGAGTAGCCTGACCAGGAATCTTGAAGAAGACAGGCACACTACAGAGTACCAAGCCCATAGCTCCCCAGAAATACTTGATCACAAAGTCCTCCATGAATCCATGGTAAAGACGCCGGCGCAGAATGCGGTTCACATGCTTGATCAGCGTGAAATAACCCTTGTCCAGGGTATCCTTCTCGGCCTCATGGCCATGGTAAAGCGCGACTTCTTCATTGTAATCAATAAGCCGTGAATGGAGGAAACGGAACTCGCCCTCCAGCCGGGCCTCATCGGCAACATATTTGCCAAATGGTGGAGTCAGCATACGCATGACATTGGCGGACAACTGCACAAGCAGACTCATGATGAACAACCCTTCACCTCCCACGTTCTTGGAGAGCGAGTAGTTGTAAATAGCCATATCGAGAATGGGTTTAGCTAGATTGGAATACAGTTCTGCCAGACTGTCCGAGAAGCGAGAGACATCGACCGTGACGAGCTGGTCGGGATTCTTTATTCGATCGTCCAAGGCGGAGATAGCATAGAAAGTCATGTTAGACAGATACTTCTCGTGGATATAGTCTGTGAGACGCTTGCGATAGCTGAGAGCAAGCTTGCACTGATGGTAGGAGAGCTAATACGTCAAAGCATCAAGTCAGCAAATGTATGAACGATCGCATGTCAACACCGCAGACCGGGAATCCTGAGTCCCATCACCGGGGACTTACCATAGAATTAGTGAAAGTAGCAGGGACAGCCACAATCATCCACCAGACAAGACCGAGCAAGAAATCCCTTCCTTTACCGCGCACCAAGTTGCTCACAAGTCTTCCGTCCAGCTCGGCGACGTACAAACTAAGCACCGTCCGCAGCACCAGGAAGACGCTGTGGCTCACTAGCAGTCGTAGCTCCTTGCTTCGCCATCCGGGTATGACAATCTTCAGTAAACGGAGCAAGTTCTTGAAGAATTCCCGGTTGATCTCCACGCGCTTCTTGCGGGGTTGTTCCTCATCGCCTAGACTGCTGGTGCCGGGCCGTCGGCGCAGCTCTACCTGCTGTGACGCGGCTTTCTGCTCGGAGATGGCATTGTGGATTCGTTTGGCGAGCGCGGCAAAGAGGGCGAGGTATACGGCGCGTGAGATGCGGGTGCGATTTCGTAGGTAGAGGGTTGTTAAGCTGGAGAGGATCTGCTTGACGGAGCGTTCGGGCGGTAGTAGTTTGGACTGAGCGGCCATGTCGGAGCTGTTGGATGCTTATCAGCCAGATTCGGGCGCATACATGTCCGCTGTTGAGTAAGTTGAGGAAGTTGAAGGAGTTGAGGGAGTTGAGGAGAAATAGGCCATTGCCATGACGGAGTGACATGTGATACCCCAGGAACCTGGGGGATGTTCAGCCGAGGAACCCACTTTCAGGTAATCTCACTAGCCTAAGGCAGCCAGCACCATATTAACTACTTGGCAGATATAGTCGCAATATAATGAGAAAACATCTATAGAGACCGGGGGGATTCCTTGATTATAAAGAGTGGTACAGCCCTGAAATAACCACATGTAGATACATAGCAGTGCAGAAACGAAATAGTGGCAATGACACTGAAGATGCTAATGGTAACAGGATTCCGCCCTGCTCTCGTGCCCGCCACGTATATACAGAAGACCGGGCTGAGTAAATAATACTCTTGGAAAGACGCGCGCATGGTGTATGTACAGGTATAATAAAACGCAAGCTCAAAGAATACATGAGGGGTCAAGATCGTAAATCGAGATAGCAATAAATGAGAATAAGAAAACTTCAGATTAGGACTTGCTCTCTGATTCATCACAGCCTGTCCTGGGTTCTACCTTGTCTCTGGGACGAATACCGCTGTTGATCTGGGCGGCAATCTGGGACTGCTTGAAGCGCTCGAATCCTTCGGCGTCTTGCTGCTGAGCAGCATAGAGTTCATCGACGGTGGTGCCGAGATGGTTAAAGGCCATGTCGGCGTCAAAGTCATCAAATTGAGACAGAGATTGCTCATCGTGAAGGAGGTCAAGCTTTTGCCGGAGAGCGGCAATACGCGAATTATCATCTTCGTAGTCGAGATCCTCGTCGCGCTCGCCGGGAACCAGAGACGGCTTGAGGAAATCGCGGCGGAGGTTCTGGCCGATGCGGTGGATGTGTCCTTCTTGGGAGGTCATGGCCCGAGAGTGGAGGGAAGTCATGGAGCTGGTGCGAGAAAGGCGAACGGCAAATTGATCGGCGTCTTCCTCGTCGCCGCCAGTCTCGTCAAGCTGACTGCTGTTCAGATTACCGTCAGCAGCGAAGGAGCCGCTTCCATCGTCATCACCAGAATGTTGGGAGATGGTGTCGGGGACAGGAACAGCGGGCGGGAGTTGAGGAATAATACGAGTTTCTGGGTATTCATCCTCAAAGCGTTGGATCATCCTATGCAAGGTCATGTCCAAAAATTGCAGACGGCGATAATTCGCGTCATTACCAGCACGATCTTCCCGAATAAGAGCCGACTGGATCCGGACTCTGATATTGCGCGCGGATTCCAGTAGGTTCTTCGACATGTCGCGAGGCCGCTTGGTAGGAACACCTCGAGACTTGCGACGTCGGGGTGTTGTGGTACCACTGGCTGGTAAAGATTGCTCCCCAAGAACATCGAGACCGTGCTGGTCCAGATTCCCGAGACAAACACCCAATGCTTTGACAACACCTGTGCCACCAATAACATAATCCTCGTCGGGAGCAGCCTCATCATCATCATCATAAGGCTCCTCGGAAATACCAGAGTGTCCGACAATATGCTGTAGAATGTCTGGTACAGGGATATCCCCGAGTGGAGAAGGAGAGTCAGAAAGCTCTTCTGCAATGGCGCCGCCTTCAAGATTCCGCAGCGAGTAAGCCACAATCTGTGATCCTAGAGCTTTGACAACTTCGTTGTTTTCTGCACTGGGAACATCGATATCGACTGCAATGATTGTCCGTGAAACACGAACAGCTGCCATCATGGACGCATACACAGCACATGCTTCTTCCTGAGCAACGGAGTCTGTGGTAGATGCCAAATCCATGATCTGTTGATTCTCCAGAATGTTCAGATGACACAGACTGGGGCACTCCGGCAATACCTCAGCAAGACCAATGACATGATCCGGTGACAGGTTGACATCAGCGAGGTGAAAGCGCTTCAAAGACGGCATTTTTGGTAAGAAGCGACGGAAAGCTCCCAGCGCGGTAGGCTGCGACGAGAATAACTCGCGATTGTGAGAGAAATCGATGAACCGGAGGTTGTGAATCTGCGCAAGCGATTGAAGCAATGGGAAAATCACCGACGGGTTGAGGGAGCAATCCGCTAGACTTAGCGCATAAAGCGGTGTTTCAGGTTCAATCGCATCCGTGACAAGATCGAGATCATCTTTTATAGCGTTGCCACCTAGATCCAGTCCTTCGCACTGTCCGGCTTTGAGGTACTCGATCACATGCTCGAGACCCTCTCTTGTCAGACCATTGTTAGCAAAGCCAAGTCTTCGCAGACCCATTTTGGTGGTCGCCTGGCAGATCTGCTTTACAGCGTCGACAGAAGGATAACACTCGCTCATAAGCAGTTCTTCAAGATGATCCTCGGCAAAGCGCTCTGCCAGGGCGCTCGCGAAGATAATGCTCACGTCGGCCATAGGCGACTGGGGTTGGCCCGTTGTCCCAGAACCATCGATCGCAACCTGGCCTTGAGGGAAAGGAATACCCGACAAATCGATAGCTTTCAAGGATTTTGACAGGTGAATAAAAAGGCTGATGTGGCGCCATCCTTCCCGTCCGATCTTCGGATTGTCCTTTAGAGAAAGCTTTTCCACAACACCGTATCGTTCATGGTCATTGGTGTCTGGAGATTCTGGTCTTCGCGATCGTCTCCGTCGATAGCGCATCTGCTCTACCGTCTTGGTAGAAAGTAGGGCCGCAAGAATGGCTCGGACTGAAGTATCCGCCAATGCACAGTTTTCGAGGATGAGTTTACGGACTGGAACGACCGCGAGCCAATCGCTGAATGTTGTCCAATCCTGTGAGGTCATGGGGAAATTGCTCAAATCCAAAGCTGCTACCGTGCCAGGTGACTCGGCCAGTGTTGATGAAGGCTTGGATATTTCGTCAACCACTCTCTTGAGAACAGGCGTCTCACGTAGCTGGCAACAACGGCGATAGATACGCACTGGATCGGTTGTCGGGTGACTTTGCGTTTTGACCCGAGAGACACCTGGTGCTGGTGCTGAACCTCGTGAATACTCTTCGTCATTCTCTGCGTCGAGTTGCAATGGAACAGAACCATTCGCGACTGCTTGTCTTCGCTTTCTCTCCTTCCGTTCTTTCCGCTCGGCCTCGGACCTTTTCTTTTTCTCTTGTTTCCTTGTTGGATCAACCCCTTCCACACTGGGACTGGGATCGGTAAATGGCTGGCTGCTGGTGGTATTTGTCGGAGGAGAGCTAGACTCGACCTTCGCATCGCCGGTGGCCGGAGCTGGAACCGGAGCTGGAGCAGGAGACGCGCTATCCTTCTCAACCAATGTAGCCTGGGGATGCTTCAAAGCTTCCGCTTCATCTTGTTCCTTCGATTTCAGATCAGCCTTCTTTGACTTGTAGCTATTAGACTCAGGTAGAGGCTGCCGTAATTGATTGGTTGGGGGAGCTTCCTCGTCGTCGTCTCGATGGGAGATGCCCGCGATTTCAACGTCCACACAGAACGCTACGCGGTTGAGCTTGGCCTGGTTCAAGTCCGCAATCTTGCATCGATGCCGATTTTGGTCGATGTTCATCACGCGACGTGGGCATATCGAGCCATTGGGATTCAACTTGGGCAACCCACCCGAGTTGGATGAAAACTTGCGCAGTGCATTGTGAATAAATGAGGGCCCCTTGGGTGATGACGAAGTAAAGGGATTGGAATCGTCTTTCCTTTCTTCTTCTTTGTCCCTCGGGGAGTAGGCGGCGCCGAACGGGTTATGCGTCTCGAGAGGTGATGTTGTTTTCGGGCTCGCAGGACTGGCCTTCAGACTAGGTTGCGACGGTGGGGTAGATCCAGAAGAAAACTTCGAGCTTAGACTGGAGATCCACGAGTTTCGTCGTCCGATGGGTTTGGGGTCCGTCTTCCGCGATGCTGGTGATGGTGTAGATGGCTTTTGCTCCTCGTTCTTCTCAACCGGTGGTGGTTTCGCTTGTACTGGCGCTGTATCATTCTGGGGAGCTTGCTTCGGTTCTGAGGTGGAGGGAGTCGGTGTTGGGCGTGCCGGGTTGCTGTTGGAACGAGATCTCCGATGCGACTTGGATTGCGACGTCGGTGGCTCTGTCTCTGTGCCAGGCTTATCGCTCGCTGATACTGACTTTGTGCGAGATAAATGATCTGAAGAGACTCGGGAGGGTCAGAAGCTATCCCGATTTCGGATCTCCAACAACCCTGCCATAACCTGGGGCTGGAGAGATGCTAGCATAAAAAGTGGGACTCACCTTTCTGTGAATGATGAAGCCAGCTCACGTCCACAGTCTGAACTCCTTCCATTTTGGAAATCCCTCGAAAGTCAGAAACAAAATAAAGTAACTTCGCAGTTCCCAGATGGTCGTCGAGGGTTTATCAGCGGTGTGGCGTCGTTCAAGAGCGCAATGACTGGATAGGACTAGATCGAACGACGCATAATTGGCTGGTCCCCCACTTTCCGCTGATAATCGCAAAACGATTCGAAAGGAGAATCAGGTGGACAACACTAGAGGCCTGACGACAACGAATAAGGTAGAAATGCTGGGAAATGCTGGAATATACCGTATGATCTGCGACCGAGAGCTCTCCAGGTGCGTTAAAAGTACACGGTTACAGTAAATGACAACGCAATGTCATGGCTTGTTTCAGCAAGAAATGCATAGTGAAATCATGCAAGAGGTTACTAAAAGGGATAAGGAAAGTTGACATTGGCAGACTTCCGGATGCACCTCAATTAAGCATACGAAGGTGACATAATCGGGGGAGTTCGGGGCACGTGAGTATGTAACATAACCAGTTTACCCAATTTACGGCTAATACCTGTTGAAAAGTGTATTTTCAATGGGGGGAAGTTAATAATGAGAGAATTGGGCCAATCCGGAAAGTGTTCGGTTTTCCGGTGGCGGAAGACTCAAGACCTACAACAGGCCTTACTTTGTACGGAGTACGTCGTGGGGTTTACGGTGGATTAGGCGGGGCGGGATTTAAAAGAGGAGTTTAGTGGAATGAAAAAAAAAGGGAGGATACTGGTGTTGAATACCATAACGCTCAATAAATACGGGTATCCGCGATAATAAAAACACCAAAAAACGCCACCATGTCTTGGGGGAAAAGTGCCGAGCTGAGCCAAAAAAGAAAAGAAAAAGACGCAAACGCCTCCGAGGGGTATGCGATGAAAAGAAACAAGTCATCACGGCGTCAAGCGGACCTCGGGAACTAGGGACATTCCGCAGTCCTTCCGCACATAAACCCCTATTTACTCCAGACCGGGAATATTCTTGAGATATTCCCAGCCATACTCATCCTCAGGTTTCTCGGGTTCCATGCCGAGCGCAAAGCGGTAGGCACGAACTTCATTCTGCAGACCAGAGATGACACGGGTAGGGACATCATCTTCTTCGCATTTAAGACGGTAGGCGGTGCGGATCATTTCGGCACATTTCATGGTTTGTGCATGCCAGTAGTCCCGGTCGAGTCGGCTTTCCAGATGGGCGTCGCGCTCAGCTTGGAGGAGATTGTTGTAATGCTTCTTCTGGGCAAGGTAGTGCATGTTGTTGTTCTGGCAGTAGTTGCGGATTTGCTCGACCATAACACCCACGGCGGCCTCAAACTCCCGGATCATCTTCATGTTTTCCTCGCGATGGTGCTTGTGATCGGCACTCACAAGCTTTTCCTTGGCCAGGGCACGCTCGAGTTCGGCAATCCGGGCGGCTGCTCTAGGCGTTAGTAAACGAGGTAAATCAAAATAACCAGGGGTCAACATACTGAGGTTATCGCCCTGCTGGCCATTCGCACCAGAGCTGTCGACAATCCCGTTCTTCTAAACGTGGGTTAGGTGAATATCCAATTTAAATGCATGTTCTTGGGTCCCACATACCACAATATCCTCCGCATTCGCGACGATGTTCTTGGTCACATCTCGGTTGTTTTTTAACACATCGCTCAATTCCACAACCATCTCATAGAGATGATGCAAATCCATCTGATGGCCAGCATTCATCGGAATTGCCGCACCCATGGCGCCCATTCCACCGCCATTGATCTGGGTGACCGAGGTGTGGGAAGGAGAAGGAGACGGAGTCTGGCGGGGAGGGATGTTGGGTATGTTCATCGCGCCAGTACTGTTTTCGACATAACCCGAGAAGTTGCCGGGGCCGGTACCGTTGGTAGCCATACTGGAGGTGTTCGTGTTCATAGAGACGTCGGCGTCGGCAAAGGCGCGATTCAGTTCCTCAAGTTGAGGGTCGTCGGGGGTGAAGGATTGCGGAGTGCCGGTGCCGTTATCTTCGTCGAACCAAGAGGCGTGGTTTTCAACGCCTAGGACCTCCGATTGAAACTTCTCAAGGTCACGGCGAGTAACGTGCGTGGAGCGACGGCGATGCCCACGCGTGAAAGCCTTGGAAGGGGAGGGGGAAGTGTCGCCCTCGATGGTGGCGGGTGCACTCAAACCAGGGACAGTATCGTCACTGTCACTCGAGTCTGAATCAATGGCAATCTCGTCCAAGGAGCTCTGATCAGAATCACAGGTCTCTAGAAGGCGGTTGACAATCGTGTTGTGCTGGGAGCTCACGCTAGCAGGTGGGGCTAGCGCCGAATCAACACGTGATTGGGGTGATTCACGTGACCCCATTCCAACAAGCTCCCTCATCTTTTTGAGGGCACTCATTCGAATAAAAAATTGACAACTATGTGGCTGCAAAGAAAATTGACAAAAAAACAGTCATCTAGGGGAGTCGGTTTCCCAACATATCGGTGGGGCGAAGCCTATTTCTTTCCGACCGGCGGAGGGACGAGTGTGTAAGTGTAATGGATCAATGACGGTCGAGATTTGGAGAGAAAATCGGCCCTCGCCCAGTACGAAATGTTCAATTATGCTTCGGCACGTGCTCTATGAAATCTATAATTGAATTCCTGCAGTCGTAATTGACACGTACTTGCCTTTCTTATGTTCCAGTTGACAACAATGAGGCTATACTATGTTTCGCCCTGATGGAAGGTACATAGATATTGGAACATTGTAGCCGGGACAACGTGCTCGAAATCCCTAGTAGAAATCAAGGAAAGTACCATCTACAAAATAATCAGAGGCACTGACAGGTTATAATCGTGTCGTATTGCAAGTAACTTCATTGTATGCACATGTGGGCATGGGGTATTTTGGTTTCGTCAAGGTATATCCAACAGGGCTTCCAATCTCTGATCAGAGCCTGGAAGTGAGTAATCATAAGTTTCAAGGGCACCGCTGCTTCTTTTCTGTTGTGCAATCCGGCCTCCAACCCTGGCTACGAGCATGCGCATTTTCTCCAATTCTTGAACAAGTTCTCCATCCTTCGTAATGAGATTGGGTTGAATGTCCTTTTGGGGGTCTTCAAATGGCTCAAGTAATCGTCGAAGATGCTGCAACTGATCAAGGCGCCGTTGCCGTTGCTGCCGCTGACTGTCGAGACCCGCGAGCCGCTCACGGAGCTGCTGGTATCTGTGTGACTGGTGTAAGGCAGGTGGAACTTCAATCGGAAAAAATCCGGATGCGTTTATAAACTGACCTTGCATGCTCCTCTTCGCTTGCTTCCTGGATTTCCAAGTTGATAGGCATCTTTGTGATGTTTCTAACCCATATAGTCAGTGTTGTCATACCTTCTATAGATGGATGAAATCTTACATCTCCCTTGATAAGTCTGTTGTTTTTTCAATACCTCGAGCAAAAGCATCTCGACTCCGTGCCTCTTGGCTGACCGATGACCAGTACAGGTTTGCAATCTGTTGGGCGACATGGTGTATCGCTTGCGAGGAATAAACAACACGATTGTGCTGCTTAGCAGCTGCATTTACTAAAAGACTATGAGTATCATATTCATCTCGTATATATAGGCGCAAAGCCATAGATAACTTTGGTATTCAACTGCGATTTGTATTCTGACCTTTGTGTAGAACATCTTCGACCACCTTCTCACTCAGATCACCTTCCGTGGTTTCGGGGGCATAGTTTCGCCAGTCTTCGGGTAAATAGAGGCTCTCGGAGAAGATGCGGACTTGGCTCCAGATAAATGCAGATTTCAACTCAGATATAGTTCGAGTTGAATCCATCTCGAACACAATCCAAATGGTGTTAGAGAAGTACCATTGTTGAGTCTCCAAAAGTGAGCGCGTCGTTATCGATAAGACATCACGTGTGCCTCTCCACAAATATGATTTTGCGGGATGGACAATAGTGATTTGGGTACTAAAGTCCTATAAAATGAGGGGAAGGATTTAAGGAGTACCGATTAAATGATAGTATAATCGTTCATATATTGGTCTAGTAGGGCAACAAATGGAGTTTCGTGGTTTCTTGGTGTGGAGTATATCCTCGGTCTAGAGTGTACGTACCTCGGCAATCTGACCGTCATTTAGGTCCAGATCGCCTTCAAAGTAATTCAATTCGTTGCGATTTCAAGGTCATCACAACTCATTTAGCTTACGAGTTAGAGATAAACTGCGGCATATCTTACAGTAACCCATACCATCGCCAGCAGCCCCATTATCATCTCAAGATGGCAGAGATCAAGCGGCCGGTGGGCCTACTGTTTGACATTGGAGGAGTGTGTGTAAGTCAGCCACTTGGCCCTCAAATTGAATATATATATCTGACGAATCTCTAGGTTGTATCTCCGTTCCAGGCTATTCTTGACTACGAAATTGCCCAAAACATCCCACCAGGGTGGGTCAATTTCAGTATCTCGCGAACGGCGCCGAACGGTAGCTGGCACAAGCTCGAACGAGGCGACATCAAGATGGACGCCGACTTCTTTGCGGGGTTCAATGCGGATCTAAGAAACCCCGAGCTATGGAAACAATTCCACCAACAACTCCAAAAGAAACAAGGCACACCTGGTTCTACTATACCTCCACTGCCGACGGTAGATGCAGAATGGCTATTCTGGGAGATGATGCGGATATCTCGCACGCCAGACCGATATATGTACCCAGCTCTGAAGAAATTGAGAGAGTCGGGACAGTTCCTAATGGGCGCTCTATCCAACACCGTTATATTCCCCGACGGACACGAATACAATAATGCATCGGACGTTAAGAAGCAATTCGATTTCTTTATCTCGTCTGCGCACACGGGACTCCGCAAACCCGACCCGAAAATCTACCAGGTGGCGTTGCAGGAGATGGACAGTTTAGCTAAGAGGCGAGGACTGGCCGGATCTAATCCCGACGATGTTGTCTTCTTCGATGACATTGGCGAGAACTTGAAGGGGGCGAAGAACGCTGGCATGCGTACAGTCAAAGTCACACTCGGAAAGACCCAAGATGCAGTCAAGGAACTGGAGAAGATCACAGGCCTTCAGTTGCTGGACGAGGACAAGGCACGGTTGTGAGGCGTTATACATAGAAGTTGGTTATTTCGAGGAATATATCAGAGTTATATGTAGAAAGGATGGAGAATAAGAATTCCATAACATTTTTTTTATTTTCCCCATTTTTCCCAGATTTATTGTGGTTTTTCTTTTTTTTCCATAGTTAAGAAAGTTGATGTTCCCACTCGTCGCCGACCTCAATTTTTGGCGGGGGATGCAGCCACACGCTAAGCGAAATCCCGCACAAAGTCGACCCACGAAATTTCTCACTTCCTCTTCCTCGTCCATCTCCAGCGCCCCTCGACACCCGTCAAAATGGTGAGTTCGATCGCTGATGGCTGATAAAGTCATTATGCATTCCTTTTGCATTTTATTTCCTCTCCGATTCCTATCGGAGCCGGGTCCCTGCAAGTTGCTTCGGCGTAATTTCTGAAGCGTTAATTGCTGACTCGCGATCTCGCTTTACAGCCTTTCACCAAGACCGTCAAGTCCAACGCCTACTTCAGGTAAGTTAAAATCCTTTATCCTGTGGTCATCCTTTTTCTTGAGATCCCTGTTTGCTGACTTTTCCAATTATAGTCGCTTCCAGACTAAGTACCGTCGCCGTCGCGAGGGTAAGACCGACTACTATGCTCGCAAGCGCCTGATCACCCAGGCCAAGAACAAGTACAACGCGCCCAAGTACCGCATGGTTGTTCGCTTCACCAACCGCGACATCATCACCCAGATCGTCTACTCTGAGGTCACCGGTGACAAGGTTCTCGCCTCCGCCTACGCCCACGAGCTCCCCAAGTACGGCATCGACCAGGGTCTTACCAACTGGGCTGCCGCCTACGCCACCGGTCTGCTCCTTGCCCGTCGTGTCCTCAAGAAGCTCAACCTTGACGAGCAGTTCAAGGGTGTCGAGGAGGCTACCGGTGAGCACACTCTCACCGAGGCCATCGAGACCGATGATGGCGAGCGCCGCCCCTTCAAGGCCTTCCTCGATGTTGGTCTTGTCCGCACCTCCACCGGTAACCGTGTCTTCGCTGCCATGAAGGGTGCCTCCGACGGTGGTATCTTCATCCCCCACTCCGACCGCCGTTTCCCCGGTTACGACATCGAGTCCGAGGAGCTCGACGCCGAGACCCTCAAGAACTACATCCACGGTTCCCACGTCTCCGAGTACATGGAGACCCTCGCCGATGAGGATGAGGAGCGCTACAAGTCCCAGTTCGTCAAGTACATTGAGAACGAGATTGACGCTGGTGACCTCGAGGAGATCTACTCCGATGCCCACAAGGCCATCCGTGAGGATCCCTTCAAGGCCGATGAGGATGCTGGCTCCAAGAAGACCAAGGCTGAGTGGAAGGCCGAGTCCAAGAAGTACAAGGTCGACCGTCTCACCCACGCCCAGCGCAAGGCTCGCGTCGAGGAGAAGATCCGCAAGCTTGCTGCTTAAGCGTCTCGCTTCCTATCTTTCCGACCAAAAGTATTCCTACCAATATTCCAATTGAGGGAATAGGCTACTGCCGGCGTTTTATTCATGTGATGTAGTTTTTGACGGATCATGGCACATACCACTTTTTATTTTTATTATCGGAAGGGGGTTTTTCCTGGGAGCAATTAGTTCGGTGTTCATTTAAGGCAATTTTTCTTTACTCAGTTCTAACTGCTCCCCTGCCAATGTCCATCTGTCTTGTTCCCTCATTTGCCTCTTTGCATCTGCCAGTAGCTGGGATCTGTAAAACGTAGTTTAGCCCGATTGTATGATCGTTGTAATTGTGTTTATGATTATTTGTAATTGCATCATGCCATTGAGCAACTAAGTAAAAGTAGCCTATTAAAATTAGATCGACGCCATGCACAAGCGCCAATGCTACTGTGATAAGTGGCCCCCAACCCCAATGCATTGCCAGCGCAGCAACTTGGTGGCTGTTCAGCAAGGATGCAAAAAAAAAACACAAAAAAACGGCTAGATAGTTCCATTGTTTGCCATCAATCCCCGCTTTAAAAAGTCCTTTGGTCCCCGAGAAGATTGAAATCGCAATCAA
This sequence comes from Penicillium samsonianum, assembly GCF_028829775.1. NCBI lineage: Eukaryota > Fungi > Ascomycota > Eurotiomycetes > Eurotiales > Aspergillaceae > Penicillium > Penicillium samsonianum. The sequence continues at coordinate 3,082,428 of NW_026643260.1, read as the reverse complement.
TTCATCCCTTGTATATATATCCCCCCACCTGCATAGGTATATCCACATATCCATCATGAGAAGATATCAACAACATACACACGCAAGCTGGCACCGCGCCTACGCAGACAAATTCGATTGCCCTTGGTGCCAAACCCCTGACCGGGCAGAAACACCTCAGAACCAGAACCACAACAACCGCAAGCAATCCGCAAAGGGCTCAGACAATGGCAGATCCAGCAGAGCAAATGCTACATCGACACCAGTCGGACGTCGGATAGCTCACGAGAGCTCTGATGTTCCTATCGAAGACCAGGCTGCCGATACCCCGCTCGAACCACAGACGCCAGATTCAGCTCCGCACGTGAATGACGAAGAGACTCCAGGGCAGGAATCCGATTCAAATTACGCGCGGTACAATATGGGACGCACTGCGAGGCACGATGGCTTGAATCCCGCGTTCGCGTCAGATACACTGCGTCCGCCGCTTCCTGAGGAGTGGACGAAGGAGATTGAGGATCGGGAACATGGGTAGGGATCTCTAATTGATGCCTTTGGTTACAGTTGGTTCGTCCTTGTGCTGACGGGGTGTTCGATAGTGCTGCGGAATGGAGCCCACCGGCCGTGGAAGATTGGCGCTCGGGGCTAGATGCGCCTGTGGAGTTTCAAATGCCCGGTGACGAGAAAATTGGCTCCCCGGAGTTGAATGTGAGGGAGTTAGAAAAGTCCTGAGAAAGACTTGGGTGAAGTAGATACATCAAAACATTCATATTAAACTACAGATACCAGGAATTTGCTCCGCTCCAGTTTCTACTGTCCATATTTCATTGATCCATTCCGACTCCAATCACCCCCCTCGACCTATCTCATCGGCGTCTTTAATGCATGGTTTGAGTCACTGTTCTCGCTCTACATCTTCCAACCTTCCCCCGGCGTCAAGTGTAGCCCTGCATCTTTCAAGGTAGCGGTTCGTCTTGGCCTGCGCTTCACCAAATTGCTTGCCGAAGGTTCTGACCTGGCTACTATCTCCCCGCAGCTGAGCCAGTAGATTCTCGGCCCTCTCTGCAGCGACTTTTGCCTCGGCCTCCATGAGAAGCAGCAGTGCTATTTCAGATCAGGGTGTCCGCTGATCCGATGCATCATCAACCTGGATCTCAACCGCAGTTTGAGCCTCCTCAAAACTGTCGAAAGTCACTCTTTCCTCGCGCTCCAATACTGCGAGGACTTGTTTGCATTCGGGGCTCGACCCAAGGCGTAGGAGAGCTTTGGCCTTGGCCTGCGCATTAGATAGCTCTGTCCGTGCCTTTTTTATCAAGTAGAGTTCTCGGATCATATCCCATCGCTGAGATTGAGGTTGCGGTTGGGCTCGTGTCCGTGCCCTTTGTAGCAAGCGGAGTTCTTCAGTCACATCCGGTTGCAAAGGTTGATATTGGGATTGGGATTGAGCTCCTGCCTCAGGTCTAAGCCCAGGAACAGAATAAGAGTGTGAATCAGATTGAGGTCGAGCTCGAGCTTGGGATTGAGATTGAAGTACTGTCTTCTTGGCTCGAGGTGGATGTGCATACCATGCCTTGTCACGAGCATGTTGCATATCTGCGGCCATCATCTGAAATACTTTGCGAAAATCATCGGGTTCATGCCAGAGGGTGCCGATCTTGTTTTTGTTGGCACGAAACAACCCACGATAATGATCGAGCCTATCGTCTTTTCCAATCATTTTTGATTCCGCAACCTCCTGTTCAAGCTCCACTTGCCTAAGGCGTGGATCGGGGTATTCCTTCTTGAGCTGCTCAATTAATTCATATGCTTCGATACTTTCCCATTCTAGTCGTGTTCGACTGTACTCCAATGCCAAGAGAAGGAAACAAACATCATCGCTCACAATACGAGACAGTAGAGACTTGGCCGTTTCCCAGTCACCCTTTAACTCGGCTTTCTTGGCTTGCCTTGCAAATTCGTTGTTGGTTTGGAGTTGGATTTCGCGAGTCATATCTAATTCCTCGAGGAGTGGTTCAAAGATTGTCTTGTTCGAAATCTGAAGCAACAGAGACTTGGCCTCATCAAAGTCACGGCGCTCTTCTGCTTCCTTGCTCTTCGCAATGAGATCTTGGTCAGAGTTCTTCTCAGAAAGAGCTTGAGGGGGCGTGCTCGCAGAAGAACCACCAGGGCTGGTATGCCGCCGTCGCGAACCACGAGCTGTAGGCAAATCCTCTATTTGACGGGGACAATGTGTTAGCATTTACCGGTACGACTCCATGGCAATGATTCATACCACCCGAATTGACCTCATCATCAAACCCAGCCTCCGAGGCTTTTCGCTTCGCAGCGCCTTGCCCAGGATGACTTGTTATCTGGCGTTGAGAGCCTGGAATCCACCAACTCATAGCTAATTGGGCCACATTTGTTTGGTGAATCGGATCGTTGATAAGATCTATGTGGGCAACCAATTCACCCAATAGTTGTTTTGTTTGACCCTCAGCGTTGTCGGGCACTCGGAGAGGATCTGTACGGTACTGACGGATCTTGTTCTGCACGAAATTTCTGACTCGAATCCAGTTCCAACTCGAGATCACCCAAAAGTGAGAACAAACACGTTTCCAATAATCTGAATTGCCTCGCGGTTCCTTGTAGGAGGCTTTGTGAAAAACGCAGATTTGCAGAAGAACTATCTGCTGAGACAGGCTTAACGACCATAAAGCAGGCCCACCCCGTTCACGATGCCAGTTCATATGTCCGCTGGCGTCGACAATCCTTGGGTTCCGGGGTATCTCGGGTAGTGAGCTGAGGCCTAAGGGATTAGCATTAGCAACGATAATATTTTCGTAACTGGCGTACTTGACTCGACAAAATCCGAAATAATGATAAAAGAGGTATGACATAGATTGAATAAAGAAGAGTGTTGAAATATGGGGGGTTATCTGAAAAAGTGAAGACGCGACGCGTCGCGAGACCCGAAATTCCCAACGTCTTTGAATGTAGAACTAGAATCCTCAGATACCCTAAATTCCTAATCCTAACAGGGCCCTAATATAATACATACAGCACTGTAGATGTGATATAAAATAGGTCCACATTTTCTTCCCAATTAAGTAATTCGATTCTTCCGGGCGAGTCTACCCAAGCTAAAACCCCCGGCGTCTTGAATACCTACAGTTTGAACAAACTGGTGCTCCCAAAATCGGATCACATCAAAGTAATCTTGCTCATTCAATGGAACTGTATATGAATCAAGGGCTCATTACATGGAATTCAAGAGCGACTGGGATGGATTTTATATATGTTATTCTAGGTAATAATATACCCCTACCACTAAGGGAGCTAGAACCGGCCTCCCGCTAGCCGTCCTAAAATATACTACCACTTCTATATAAGTTAAATATATATTTCTCTATATTCCTAACAACATTTTTCCTATTTTAGGCAAATAGTACAATAAGAAATAAAATCAATAATTCTATAAAGTAAAGTATCGGGCTTATATGGAGCAGGTGCATGGACATGCATTTGCAGAGGTAGCCATTAGGGAGTGGATTGCGATGGCGTTGCAGGCGGGCACTGATCCGTTGATTACGACGTACCTGGAAGGGATTGTGGAGCGAGGGGAACTGGTCACATTCCCCTACTTGGAAGACACACCGCAGTGATGCGAGATGTGTCGAGACATGCTGATGTTCTGTTAATTAGTTGAATGACTACCTGATCAGTTAGTCTCGGGTCGAACGGACCTGGAAATTGATGGTTAGATGTCCTTGTTTTTAGGTTTGACTCTTTCATTTGACCGTCATTGTTCCGTAAGCAGTGCTACCTCTGTATATATCTACGGACGTTGTCAACCTCTCCTCCTTATCTTCCGAGGTTGTTAAACTTGGCACCCAGCTTAAGTAGTATCTCTAGTAGTTAGGCACCTTCTGTATAGAAATCAGTATTATATAGAACTCGTTTTAGTATTTCAAATATATTTGAGAACTAGACAGGCCTCAAGAGCCCTTACGCGAGCTGTACTCGAGTATAATGCAACTCTGTCTCTCTCTCTTTTCCTTTTGATGCCAGAAGATTACCTAGATAAGTAGATACACATACTAATGAATTCTAGATTCCTAACCAACTGAAGAGAAAGTACAATACAAGTAATCAAGAGATTCTTCCGACAACATTTCCCATTTGGGAAATTTCACTCCGGTGATGCTGGACCTCCACTGGAAGGATTTGAGGCCTGTTGCACAGGGTACTGATACCGAGTACCCGGGGGGTATTGAGCATGTTGTGAAACTGGCTGAGCAGGGCCATTGAAACCGGCAGGAGGACACTGGTTTGTGCTAGGGAAGCTGTTAGCTTAATTATTTCCCCGCCAGTCCATAGCATAACAGATCACCTAGCTTACCGGGAGAATTGCTTCGCGATCAAATAGGTGAATGTGCCTAGGAAAGCGACTTTGAGTACGCCGCCCATTCCACCGCGGCGGAAGCCCCCACGAAGACCGTAGGCGTGTCGAGGATCGAAGCCTCGGAAAAAGGTCCGTCGGGAGGAGCGATAGCCACGCATTGCATAGGGGCCCATATTGTCTTTAGTTGGATGAGATGGATGAGAGGCTTGATTGAGATGGATGATGTGAATTGTTGAGCAGAAATTGTGGCCATTTGGGCGTGTTTAGTAGTGCATCGGGGATAAGTCTGAAGGTCGGACACCGAATTTCCATACACCGAGGCCGAGGCCGGGGCCGGGTTCTTTTCATTTCGAATTGCTGCCTGCAGATCATGTTCGTCATGTGGACGTGAATCTCTTAGCTCAGGGGGTTCGTAAGCTACGCTCAGAGTTATTTATTGCCTCGGCCTAAGTACGGAATAGCCATCAATGCCTCTTGTGATAGGGTTTGGAAGGTTTACACCCACCTAGGCATTGCGTGTGGTATATATAGGATGGTAGAGAAATCAGCTAGTTGAATTGATTCAATAGCGTGACTGAGATAAATACATTTAAATTTATAGGTCGACATGGTTGGCGAGCTCGGTGGTGAACTACCTGGCTCACTATTGTTTATTTACGTTGTTGCCTTACCACTCGATACCCGACGTATCCATGAGACCCGGGAAGAACAATAAGCTGGGAATTTCCAATCCCAAGGCAGGATCCTAAATTGTAAGTCCGATGGCAAGAACATAAAATGGGGAGGGGGAGAAGGGGGAAGAATAGGAAGAAAAGGAAAGAAATACTTACTAAAGCATCTACATCAAAGCCTGGAAGACTATCTGGCCCCGTAGTCAACGACTCCACCGATTCCTGCGGCGAACTGGCTGCATGAGAGACCTGCAGCAAGGAATAGCATCTCTTAAGGCTTTCTTCAACGGTCTCGTAAATGGCGGGTTGGATCGGCTGACCAGACTCCATTGCACGGATCTGGCTCAAAATCGCGGATAGGAAGTTATATCGCTTCAGACTGGGATTTCCGAGCGCGATAATCTGTAGCAGTTGCTCCTGGATGTGTTCTAGGCTCCGGACCAAGGGCGCTCGATGGGCCTTGGCCATTTCATCCAGGTAATCGGCAACAAACGGGGGCGAAGACCCAAAGGGTCGCGTAGAAGCCTCCTCCTCGAGTTGTGTGATAATTTCCAGTCCTAGGGAGGTAATCACATCGAAGCTCAATGCTCCTTTAAAGGATCCTCGGCCTACAATAGTCAGGTGAGAGAGGTCATCTAAGGTGTCTGACGGTAGACTGAGATGATCGGCATACGATGCAACCACAACGCAAGATTCTAGACACACTTTCCGGGATAGGTAGAATTGAGGATCTTTACGAGCCTGGATCATAAACGGGCGATGTAGGAATAAGATATATCGATGTAGGTACGTGTCGATAAACCGGAGATGGAAATTAGTCATGCCTGGATTGCGGGCCGCATGCCTCGACTGATTCCGACTTGTGTCGAATAAGGCGGCAATATCGCGGCACGCCGACCGTAATTCATTTGCCAGCCTTAATACGGTTTCGTATGACAGTCCCTGACGGTGCTGGTTATTTAAAAGCCGGACCGCTTCTACTCGCACGGGAAGAGACTTTAGCAGTAGAAGCTGAATAGATGAGTCGGTAAGGTGATTACTCGACTGCGGGGTGGGAAGCGTCTCGGTCTCGGGGTCGAACTGCTCGTCGAATAAATTCGACGGCGCCGTGTAGTCAATGTCCTGTAGGGAGAACGGTAAGGGCATAGCGGCATCTAGTGACGATAGTAACGTCAGTTCTAGTACCGTCGCCCAGAGTCGGGCCCGCATTTCGGACTGGTACACTGATAGCGCGGGAAAGAGGTCGGGAGTGCGGTGCAGTCCCATCGATATAGCCATGCGTAGCACGGACCCCGCGGAGAGCCAGCTCGTGCCTGGAAGGCTGTTCGTTTGGCGGGCTAGTAATAGGAGACAACCGACTTGTAGGCCGTCTAGATTGACGGTCGACTTTTCCGATGGCCCGACTAGCCACCATTGTGCGGCAAAGATCCATGTGTGTGCGAGACGGCGGATATGCACCCTATTGCTTCGATCTGGGTAGAATGTGGATCCTAGGGCAAGGATCAAGACCAGCTTCATTAGGAAATGAGTCGAGATCGAGTGCGGCTGGGCCCAAAACTGACGATACTCTTCCCGGAAGGATGGGATATGAATAATCCGGTAGATGAGCTCGAAGGTGCGGAGGTAGGCATCGACCAGAACATCGCATACTGCTTGGTTTGGGAGCGTGCTCAGCATGTCCGGAACGGGATGGTTGAGTCGAACCGATTCTTGGGCTTTCATGGCCTGTCGAAGATGCCGACAGTCCTTGAAGATGCCGGCGATCTCTGATCTAGTACCCACATTCTCCAGCGATGGCTCTACTTCTTTGGCGTCGAATTTGCCAAGGACTTGAAACTGCGATTTGAATATTAGTTTACGACAAGCCTTTTATAGGTTGGGGGAAGTCCGATACATACTTTTTCGGCGGTATGCAGCCAGTGACCAGGGCCAAACAGCTTCGTCTTGTCGGGTGTGACACGTAGACGAGGCAGGGTGGCCGGAATAGCCCATCCATTGACCGAAGGACCAGGACGAGGTGCATTAGAAAGCTGCTCTTCGGCCCCGAGGACTCGGTCGTGAAGGTGACGCAAAACCTGAGTCTGAGAGATGATGGCATTAGGCCCGGTCGTGGCTTGAGAGGTCGGAGGGCTAGGAAGCTGTTCTTCTAAACGCCGAAGACGACGTTGTAGATCCTGAATGATCTTGTTTTGATCCTGATCTTGGTCCGGAGGCGGCGAGTGGGAAGTGGGTCCAGATGGGCGGCTCTGTGTGAGCGGCTCCACGGCTTGGGAAGGAGGCGTATGTGCCTCTGGCACCAAAGGAGCCGCGACTCCGGGACCGTAGAAGCACTGTAGGGACGTTCTTGCACGCTCGCATTGACCACATGGAAATTCCCGGTCACAACGGACTTTACGACGACGGCATGGATCACATGACTTCGGTGGTCGGCGACGTTTGCGCGGGGGAGACATGGTCAAGCGGGGGTGATCCCGATCCTGCACTATAACTACTACTGGTATAGGCAATTGGAAGAGCAAAAGTGGCCAAGTGAGGTGAGGTCAGATGAAAAGCCTGAGTGACAAGGGGGAAATGCCAAAAGACCGTCGGGCTCGGGGCCGAACTTTATCGTCAAGTGTCTCCTGAGGTATTAACCCCGGACGCCCTATACCTCTTAACTCCGGTTAAATGACCGAGAATCATCGTCACCAGGAAATGCTTTCTTTAAAAGGAGTCGTGAAGCTCCATTGTCACAGGTCCAGCTCATCTAGACAGCAACGATATTATTAATCTCGCTCCTATTACCCACCAACGCACTACACCTTCACCATGGCGGATGCTAGTCTAGAGAAGGGCCCCGAGTCGCCTGCAACAGAGGCTCCTAAGACCACACCACCAGAAGTTCCCGATGGTGGCAGCAAGGCATGGCTAACAGTCTTGGGCGCAGCGATCGCCCTATTTGTCTCATTCGGCTGGGTCAACTGCATTGCACTCTTCCAGTCTGAGTACGAAACGAACCAATTGAAGGACTACTCGAGCTCGGAAATCTCTTGGATCACGTCTATGGAATGTATGTATAGTACCATATGTTTTGCATTCTCGATTAGCTAACAACTCTAGTTTTCTTTATGCTTTTCACTTCCCCCGTGGCAGGCAAGCTGTTCGATAGCTATGGCCCGCGCGTGCCTATTGCCATTGGATCTGCCTTGCATGTCTTTGGGCTTATTATGGCCAGTCTATCCCATAAGTATTATCAATTTATGCTGAGCCAGTCTGTAGTATCTGGGATTGGTTCTTCGTTGATCTTCACCCCAGCAATGACTGCAGTAAGTTTCTCTATATACCCAACCCCGCTAAAAGGAATCATTCCTCTAATCAAGAAACTATAGCCCCAGACCTATTTCCGCCAGAAGCGGGGAATTGTTGGTGGTTTGACAGTGGCAGGATCGTCATTAGGCGGCGTCATTTTTCCGTTGATGGTGCAGCATCTGTTGCCGCAGGTGGGCTACGGCTGGACGATGCGGATCTGCGCCTTTATGATCCTGGGCTTGCTAGTCATCGCCAATCTCACCATCTCGTCCAATTTCTCACATAAGCCGCGTCCATTTTCCGTCATGCACTACCTCGGACCGTTGCGGGAGGCCAACTTTGGTATTCTGTGTGCGGCTAGTTTCTTTATGTACTGTGAGTACAGTAAGTTCTTACCGAGAAGGCACGTCGCGTTGCTAAAACTTCTTTTAGGGGGAATGTTTATTCCATTTGATTATATCGTCGTCGAAGCCGTGCACTACGGCATGTCATCGCATATGGCGTGGTCATTAGTTCCGATTCTTAATGGCGCCAGTTTCTTCGGCCGTACAGTGCCTAACTATATCGCGGACAAGGTCGGTCGCTTTAACGTGATGCTTGTCATGACCACGTTATCGGCTATCTTGGTGTTGGCATTGTGGCTTCCTGCTCGAGGCAATGCTGCGCTCACCACCTTTGCGGCCTTATTTGGTATCACCTCGGGTGCGATCATTGGCCTAGGACCTGTCCTGATTGTTCAAATCTCGCCAATGAGCGAGTTAGGCTATCGGGTTGGTACTGTCTTGGCTTTTGCTGCGGTGGGAACCTTGACCAGTCCTCCTATTGGTGGTGCGATTGCCGCCTCTGATGGCGGCAGCTACATCTATACGTCTGTCTTTTCAGGCGTGAGCTTCCTGATAGGTACCTTCGGTCTTGCTGCTCTACGCGTACGTCTGGGGGGATGGGGGCTTACTTCGAAGATTTAAATGAACGGCATAATTGCTGGGTTAGAATGGAGGAATTGACAACGGACTACAGGACATGCGGGAGAAAAGAAGACTTGTTTGTCGTGAGGATAATTTATAGAATAATTTATTTCCCTTGACCGTGGCTTCTCGCTAATTGATGTTAATCCAGGGACGGTTCAGACCCTCTCGTTGAAATAATAAACTACCTAGTGCCTAGGTATTCTTGGAATGAGATCCATGGATGTACCTAGGTATCTCACTGTCTGTACACGAAAATTAATTAGCAAAAACCTGAGTAAGTGAAAATTTTCATTCCATAAATTGTCTTCGCGATATATCCCATTGTCCGTTTCCGATCCTCCACTCCAAAAATGTATACCTAGGTATCTACAAACCGAGTAGCACATCAATAAAAATCAACGAGTAAGCTGCCGACGAGCTATAAAATCATTCCAAAATCCAAAATCTGGATCATTCGCAGAAGGGAACAAACACGGATCATCCGAGCCCCACGGCGAGCAATGTGTAAGGAGCTTGAAGTATCATTTATAAGACCGCGTTTCAACATACCCAGGACGGGTGGGAATTTTGCGAGATCCAGGTAGTTTCATGGCTTCATCATCCAGACCCTTGATGAGTGGCTGCGAAATAGGACTGGGGCGGAGAAGTGAATTGTGTCGCTGATATAGAGTAAAAGTATGATTCCACGCTCCCGGTGGCTCCCGGTGTATAAGAATGTATTGCTTACTCGGTAGAGATTTAAACTCTAATCGACGTGGTTCAACTGCGAGGGTCTCGTACTATAGATCGTAGCCTAAGGTAAACCGTAGATTATCCGGCGTAGAACACACCTTGTCATTTTTAAAGCTAGTTGGCAGAGGTATATAAACCTATCGACCATCTAATAATAGATCTAAATACTAGAAGCTTTAGGGTCAACTATAGCAACCCTAACTTGATTCAGCCGAAGTCACCAGGAAGCTAGGTTCTACTAGGGGCATTGTAAAGTGCTTCTATGTACATTGTTAGATATAATGTCTCCCCACTCTTAGTATGGGAAGGCTTTTCCCGTCAGTTAGTCCAACCAAGAGAACAGCACGCCGTAAAACGTTTTGGGGTCCTGGAGGAAGGGCGCATGGCCTAGACCGGGGAACATGTGGAGCTTGGAGTTCGGGATCAGGGCCGCGGCAGCAGGGCCGAGTTCATCATAGTGACCCAGTTTTGCAGCGATAGCAGGGGGTGACCATGCTTTGCCAAGCGCCGAAACGTCGCTGGCTCCTACCAAGAGGTAGGTACGTGTCTGCAGGAGAGGCAACTGGTAGATGACAGGCTGACTGAGTAAGGCGTCGGTGACGAGGGCCATCACGTACGAATAGGCGGAACCGTAGTCGCCGGCATAGATATCGGCTAGCATGTGGACCCAAGCATCATACTCGGGCTTCCAGGGGGCATTGGGGAAGTAGTTGGCCTGCTCATACGCCTTGAGAGTGGTAAAGTTCGACACAAGCCCGCTTTTGTAGGACGCGTCAATTGATAAATAGGGCACACCCTTGGCTACCCAGTCCTCCAGGCCCAGGGGATTGACAAGGAAAAGCTGCTGAACCTGGGTCGGGTACATGAGGCCATAGCGGGCGGCAATCATGCCACCCATCGAATGGCCGATTACGGTGACTTGGTCGATGCCTAGGGCAGTGAGCAGGCTGTGAATGTTCAACGCCTGTTGTTGGACATTGTAAGAATAGCCTTGGGGCTTGCTCGATTTGCAGAAGCCGATGTCGTCGGGCAGGATCACTCGGTAGCCGGCGGCCGACAGTTGGCGTGCCGTGTCGGACCATGTGACGCCGCAGAAGTTCCCGCCGTGCAGCAAGACGGCTGTCTTCTTATCATTGTTCTTGTGATTATTCCTTGCCGGTACGTCCATGAACGCCATTGTAAGGTTCTGGCGCTGATTGTAGAAGTTGAACAGCTTCACCGGCCAAGGGTAGGGATAGCTGGATCCGTATAGATCGGCTGGCACATGGCCATCGTAGATGGTGCCAATCGGGTCGGGACCAGACTGTGCAGAGACGACAGCCCTGCATGACAGAAGCGCTGAGAAGGCACTGAAGACGGAGAAGAACTTCATCATGCAGGTGTGGTTGCTCGCAAAAGGACCAAGTCTCTTAGTGACTGCCGTTTAAAGAGCACGGTGGCTCTTTTTCAATCTTAGAAGAAGAAAACAGACTTTTTTGTTCGTTTCTGATGTAAACATATATATAAACCGGCTTGAGAATTATTTTAGAGTAAAATCAAGGCGGATCCCAGTGTAGCACCAGAGCCAGGGGCACAGATGCCGCGATGCTACCTATATGTAGTTAGTCATCTACTCCGTAGTGTTTCGCTTTTCGACCGAATAGGGGGTTGTTAATTGCAACTTCATTAGCACGAACTGTGTTTTTAATCAACAGCAATTTCGCTAGCACATACTTGGTGTAGTCAGGTACCATTGGGGGTGGGGGGAGGGGCCCGGGGGTTTGCTGTGCTGAGTAATGGCCAGTTCATCCCGACCTTGGGAGGTCGGGAGCCCTGGAGGGATTCCGGCTTTTGCTCTTGAGCAATCCACACCTGCAGGGAAATTCTTCTTGGTAGTATTTCGTCTAAAGTATTTCGTTATCAGTGGCCCCCAGCGTGTACTTGTGCTTTATTGACATCAATCGGCTATTCAATCCTGAATAAACTTGGCCCCCAACAATTCCCAAACTAGCGCCTTTAACGCCATGCAGCGTGAAATTAATCACGTATACATTTTGCGACCCCTCCATCTAGCCCTCCATTTTTTACAAGGGTCTCGGATGCACCGGGTGAACACCCCGATTAGGCTGCGCGATGATACTGGATGCCAAGAGGGTGAAAACGTCCGCGAATAGGACCCTTGTCGGCGCCAGTGTAACTCTGCAGCATAATACGCTAACACGCTATCCCGCCGGTAATGCGGTAATAATGTACTTATGCATGGAAGAAGGATAAGAAAAAAATGAATGCTGCATTACTACTGATGCAGGCTTGAGATATTGTAGTACATATGTACTCCGTATCGACCGTCGCCTCAATCGTTTTCACAAGACCATACTATGTACTCTCTACCCCCAGGCGACCTCTAGCAATTTGCTATGTCCCAAAACACCCCAGGGCCAAGCAGGGCTTTGGAGATCCAAGTGCCTTGTATCGTCTTCCTTGTCACCACACCGGCCTTTGTGGCGATCCGACTATGGTCCCGAGCTAAGTCGAAGTCGGGCCTGGGCTGGGACGACTGGACTATTTTGGCGTCTTCCGTGAGTACTTTATGCGTGAGATTGAGCTGCCTTATGCAGACCTAACACTGCTATCAACAGATGTTTGCGGTTATCGTTATGGCCTTCATGCTAGCGTCCTGTGCATATGGCTTTGGTCAACACATCGCGAATATCACAGTACCGCATAAGTTAATGACCCTGAAGGTACGTTGGGAATTGCCCTCGCTACAGTCCTTCAGTTCTATGTTGTGGCTGCGGATCGCTAGCCTTTTAGGTCCGTGTTGGCCGCTAACTTCAGTTCTGCCAGCTCTTCTTCGTCAGTCAAGCTTTCTACAAGCTCACCATGAACATGACAAAGATGTCCATCCTGATGTTATATCTGCGCATTTTTATTCAGCGTTGGTTCCGCGTCATCTGTTATGTGCTCTTGGTTATCATCAGCTCCTATATGGTGGCCGCCTTCTTCGCCTCCGTGTTTCAATGCACTCCAGTAGCCCGAGCCTGGAACAAGACCATTCCAGGAGCATGCATCAACATAACCACCAACTGGTACGCCAATGCCGGCTTCTCGATCGCTACCGACATCATCATATTGACGCTGCCGATGTATCCGCTCCACAAGTCGAAGATAATATTGAAGCGGAAAATCGCCCTGATGGGGGTGTTCGCCCTCGGTGCCTTGTGAGTCCTAAATACCTCGGTACCGCAACCGAAGGCGTTAACTCGAGACTAATTTGGAGTTTCCAAGTGTCGCCATTACAAGCATCCTGCGGATGCAGACGCTGGACTTCTCGTCCACCAGTCCTGACATTACCTGTAAGTATCCCCATAGTCACCCCGGGTTGTTCTCGCTCAAGAACTTACGAGATACTTGTACAGACGATATCGCCTCATCGGTATGGACGATACTCGAAGAAAACATCGCGATCACCTGTGCCTGTCTGCCAATGATGTGGATGCCACTTGCTAGGCTCTTCCCCTCCTTTTTCTCCCTAGATCACGGGGCCGAAACCTATGGAAGCTCGGCTGCCAGGAGCTCGGAACTTAAAGCCACCTCGCAGCCTCGAAGTGACTGGAACCAGCTTCATGCGTACCCTGACACCAGGGGCAGCATCAGTACGAACCAAATCAGCAATTCCCAAAACCGCCCCTCAGAGGATAGCACGGGTCAAATTCTCCCGTCCAGCCAGGGCAGCGAAACGCACTATCAAAGTGCACAGGGCATTACGAAGGTCACGGAATATCATGTCTCTTATTCTAACGCAAAATCGCCTCTGAGGCGAAAAGATATCTAGGTACGAATAAGCCGATTAACTTGTTGGTCCTAGGTATACGAAGACTGATATCGTTATATTACTCTAGATTCTCGTTAATTCAGTTCAATGAATCAGTCAATTCGGACTAGCCGAGTGGAATTTACATATAATAGAGATCCGTGTGAAAATATCGTAGATTCTGGCCTGGTTAACGGTCATTCTCAGGGATGATTTCACAGGCCCTTATATTCTGGTTATAATTTGATGATTTTAGTGCCCTCAAAAATTCCATCTTGGAATTCTGTTAGGTAGCAACTAGGCATGTAAGTAAACAGAGATAGCCATTCGTCGCAGGGGGCTCGACCAAACATCTATGGATGTCCCGAATCCTGAGGCACCAGATATTTCCTAAAACGGCTAGCGTTTTGAGGTGTCATGGCCAACTTGTTTCACGACTCTCATTCATTCTTTGATGATGGCCCTAAGGTCACAATGTTTGTTTCTAGGACCTTAATTATGTAGGCCCCTCTTCATCTAAATTCCTCAGTCTCTTCCTCAATCTCCTAGAATACGGACCTCCCCCCTTCGCTTCAACTTTACCAACTTCTTATCTCGCAATGCAGCTATATCTAATCCGCCATGCGGAAACAGTGGATAATGTTGGAAAACTCCTGTAGGAACCCGGATTTCTGGATTGGCGTTCTCATTTGACTCGCACTGACTTCTTATGATAGGGCGGGCACCACTGACTCGGCACTGACCAACCATGGGATGGCTCAGATTAGTTGCCTTGCTCAGCATTTCGTCTCCAATTCAACTAAATTTATGACGGTGTTCTCTTCAGACTTAAGTCGAGCAAGAATCACAGCCGAGGGGATCTGCCGTGGACAGGTTTCACCTTCCGGTGAAACACCCTTGCAACCGATATTGACCCGGAATCTAAGAGAGAAAGATTACGGATCGATGGAAGGCCGCTTCTGGAAAACCTCTCCTCCATCTCCGATGCCGCGAGACTGGGTCATCCCTGAGTCAAGAGCGTCGATGAGAAAGAGAGTTGAAACCTTTTTCGATGAACACCTGCTCCCACTACTGATGCGTGACCCACACGGCCGACAAAACATCGCAGTCGTTGCCCACGGTGTTATCCTCCAAGAGCTATGGACATATTTTATTGAGATCTTCAATCCAGCGGACACTAATGTTGCTCCCCGAATTTGTGACACCGACATGAGTACACTTCATAGGAAGCCTGTCTGGTCGAACACCGGCTATATGACGGTTCTGATTACCCCGAACCCGATAGAAAGGAACATGCTGCCTACTATCATGCCTGACTTCGCATTTCTTGTTCTGAATATTGACGACAAGAGACATCTTGCCAATCTCCATCGCACTAGGGGTGGCGTTGGAACTGCCGCGCATGACACGAAACAAAGAAAGATTGATCAATTTTTCCGATAATCGACTGCTTTACAGAGAATTTGTGGCTATGTATAAGTTCAAACATCTTCACAATGGTGGGAAGATTTATTGTGTGTGAAACACTTCCTCCAAGGGCTTCCACCACCCTGGACCCTCCGCGCTGCTCACGGCTCCGGGAATGGGACTCTCCTAATGCCAGATTATTCGGATTAGCGTCTACATCTCTCCATTTGCGTTAAATCCTCAACATACTTGCATCTCATCAGTCATAGCCCACCACTCTCTCATCTTCGGCAATGACCGCATATTCTCCATATCAGCGTCGATATCCGTGCCGACATACTTGAAAGTCGCGAATAGAGTCCGATCGTTATCGAAGTAGATTGAGTCTGCATCAGCGCAAATATACCATGTCAGTCAGCTTGAACATACAGTATGTTTATACATATTTTTGACATTGAAACTTACAGTCTACGATGTTGCACTCCTTGATCTTTTGAAGGATCTCAGGCCAGACATTGGCGTGGCACTCCTTGTATGCCGCGACAGCGGAGGGCTTGAGGTGGACGATCTGGGCGAAGCGGCGGGCTTGAGGTTGAGCCATGACAAGATATTCAATATAGGTTAAATATTTGGAATTAGAGCAGAACGTAAGAGAAAGCCAAGTGAACTGCCTTTATGCCCCTCTCGCTCTAGCTTCAACCCGCACTCGGAGTGCGCTAACCCGGGGAGAGCTTGGCATATATCCACATGGATGGAGGCTGGAGCTTGAATCGATACGATCACAATACAATTAATCTCCGAGTATAGATCCACGGATACTACTAGTAGTGCATACTAAGTGTAGATAGCACATCTACATGGATACGAGTAGTCGCAGTACTAGATAGTCCACGGGTACCTTCGCCCTTTATCTGGCCCCCACCAGGACTCCCGAGGTTCCCCACCTTCCTAAATCGATAACTGTGCCCTATTAAAACCGACCTTGGTTTGTTTTCTATCTTTAATTTCCTTATTACCCTTGATCTCGGCCTGGTATCAACGAATTATTCGAAGAAAAACAAATGGCATCAACAATTCCCGAACTACCTACTTTCAACCTCAGCCCGTCCACACTCTTGGATATTGCGACGGACTTGGTCAACCAAATTCAACAGGCTGCGAATGACCTGGTCAACAATGTTTCGCCAGAAAACGCGAAATTTGAGAACGCGCTTCGCCCACTGGCAGATATTGACAACGAGGTCAAAGGGAAGGTCCAATACCTAGCCCTTTTCCAGGCAGTTTCTCCTTCGCCAGGAATGCGCAAGGCATCCTCAACGGCTGTGAGTATGGTAGATAAGGCATATTGGGCTGTCTTTCAAATACCGCCTCTTTTTGCCTTGGTAAACGCTGTTTATCAAAAGCACGCCGAGGAGGATAACGACGCCGACGAGAATGCAAAGAGTGAAGATCAAAAGCTTCTCGAAAGATTTCACTCAATGTTCATGGAAAATGGGCTTGAACTAGAAGAGGATAAGCGCCACCGATTCCTTTGGATCTCAAATCGTCTAATTGAGCTACGAGTTGCATTCATGGAGAATCTTAGCTCTGACCCTGGCTATGTATGGAAAGACCACAATGAGCTAAAGGGGATAGCCGCAGAATCCTTGCAAGCATTACCTATGCATTCTTCGACTAGCCAAAGGGGTATCAAGCTTAAGAAGCCAAATATCCCTATGGTATTGACTCAGTGTCACATCGCTGAGACACGAAAAGAGGTATTTCTTCTGAGCCAAAATATCTTTCCAGATAATCTTAAGATATTCAACGAGGCAGTTATCCTTCGGGATGAATCGGCTCGTTTACTTGGATTTTCATCTTATGCAGCCCAGAAGTCGAGACACAAGATGATTACATCCCCCCACGATGTTGATCAGTTGCTGAATGAACTTTACGATCACTTGCAGCCCCTTGCGCAGAAGGAGTTAGAAACGTTACAACACCTCAAAAGGGGAGATAGAGAAGATGGAGACCATTCTTCCTCTTCTCTTTATTTATGGGATTTTGACTACTACCATGACCGTTTGCTACGAGAAAAGTACAATACCAATCATGAGCTGATCGCGGAGTACTTTCCCGCAGAGGTTACAGTTCGACGAATGCTGAAGGTCTTTGAAACAATTTTCAGCCTATCAATCACACCAGTTGAAGTGAATAAGGAGCAAGTTTGGCATTCCGACGTCCAAGTCTTTAGTGTGCGGGATGAACAGTCGGCTTTTTTGGGATTTCTTTACCTTGATATCTACCCTCGAGAGGGCAAGTATAACCATGCAGCCAATTTCAACATCTATCCTGTTGGTGCCTAGGTGAAACCCCATTACAAAAAAGTCTATTTACTAACACATTTCAGACTTACTCCTCCGAGGGAAAGCCGAAGCAGCCCGTTGCCACCGCATTAGTATGTAATGTCTCACGACCATCGTTAGACAAGCCGGCTCTTCTACAGCATCGAGAATTAATTACGATTTTTCATGAGTTAGGTCACGGTAAGTGAAATCAAGACCAGAAAGCTTGAACTTTACAAACTAATGCTTGAAAAGGCATGCATGATCTCCTCGGAAGATCCAAGTATGCGATTTTCCACGGACATCGAACAGTTGCAGATTTCGTTGAAGCTCCCAGCCAACTGCTTGAATATTGGTGTTGGGTACCTGAATGTCTCCAGATGCTTAGTTGCCACTATTCCTACGTCTCCGATAAAAAGTGGTCTTCTACTATTGCGCAGCCTCCTAAGGAGATTCCAGACAATTTGGTCCACAGCCTTATTGCAGCTAAAGGGGTTAACCAAGGGATTCTCACTCTCAGGCAACTTGCATTCAGCAAATTCGACATGCAAATCCACTGCCCTAGTTCCCACGATCTCATTCAGTCAATGCGTACTGGCGAGGTTTATAACTCGTTCCTGCAGAAAATGACACTTCTACAGGGCCCTGAGAATCGGGTAGACTGGGGGAATGGACATGTTACTACTTCACACTATATGTGGGGTCAGGAGTCAAACTATTATTCCTATCTTTAGTATGTTTTATCGTCGCTTACACCCGTGGACAGAGGCATATGCTGATTATTAACTCACCTCCTAGCACCCGTATATTGGCGGCTGACATGTGGCTTTCCAATTTCCATTCGAATCCAATGAGCCATGATGCTGGTCTCCGATACCGACAAATGATACTTACACCTGGAGGAAGTCAAAATGAGATGATGGCACTCGAGGCATTCTTGGGGAGGTCGCCCACGCTTGACGCATACCTTCGAGATCTCGGGGCTCGAAAATAAAGCAAGCAGTTCAATTCTAAATCAATCGAACAATTTTCACTGGCTCTACAAAAGCCACATGGAAAGAATAATTGGGTAAACATTCTGTAGTCTGTTTGGCTGTGTCGCTCTTTGGCAAGCCAGAATTTGTCGGTGGCACATAAGAGACCTTGGAGGATTGAGGCACCAACGACCATAACTGGCCCGGTCAAAGAGTGGGCCTGATATGAATAGGACGCTGCATAGGGCATATTGTAGTAAGAAGCTCCATACATAGGTGCCTGCATTAGTAGACGAGATGCTATTTGCCGTGGTAATAGACCAATTTAGCTACCTAGTGAGGAGAAGATGCTCGGCTCGGCTCGGTTCCGCCTAATACGGTTTAGTCAATCTCTACATTAGGAAGGCGGAACACAGGTCGCAAAGAATTGTATCCACTCTATATTTCTTGGCATTATGAGCATTTATTTCCCCCAAATGCTCCCGAGGTCGAATATCTGGATTATCTGCATTTTTATACCTCACCATCCACCGCAATATTACTCATGGCCGACGAAAGCGAAACCCAAGGGACAACCCCCTCAACCGACCCCTCTCTTCATGAGAGCACCGCCTTTAAGCCTCCACCAGGAGCAATGCCCCCTGTGATTAGGGGTTGGCATGCCCGACCAGCCACCTGGCATGTGCAATTTACCTCTCCAGAAAGGCCAACGCCTAGTCAAACCGCCAGTCCAACTGGTCAGACTGCTGGTCAAACTGCTGGTCAAATTCAAATTGCCGGTCAAACTGCTAGCAAAATCACTAGATCTTCGCCCCTTACAACTGAAGATGATCTCAACCTACTGAGCATTGCCGTTTACTTTAAAGATCAGTTTACTACCATGAAGGGTAATTCTGCTCTTTATGAGGGGATTGCAGAAGTATGGAGGGCGGATACTGGGCGGAGAATCAGTCATCAAACGGTCCATAAGCATGTCACTGATAGGCTAAAAGAGCATTCCACTATACTTGCTATACCGGAAACTGACCGCCCTAAAATGAACGATACCGAAGCTGCTATGTTTGCCCATGCGAATGAGATATACGAAGTGCTACAACAGAATATAGTAGCAGAGGAACGACGAAGGGATCTGGCTGCTCGTGTAGTTACTAAGGCTCAGGCATGTACCGACTCTGTGCGGGATGATATAGCCGGAGTAGTGCAACGAGCAAGGGATAAAAGACCTAGAGATTTGGAGGGTTCTAGGGAGGGTGGTATGTTAAAATTAGCATATTTGGGCTATATTTTACTAATTATAATACAGAAAGTGAGCGTCCAACAACCCGGCCAAGAACCCTACCTCGCTCGCCATCGCCTTCCTCGCCATCACTACAAACAGAAATGGCCTTATTTCTTAGTATGATGAATAGTCGAGCAGCTATCGAGGCCTCAACCGGGGCTAAAAAGGAAGATATCACTAGGCTAGAAGCTAGAATTGATAGCATGGCTGCTACTGTGGATGGGATGATGATGTTGCTTAGAACCCTTACGCAGAGGCTGGCAAGGTCGAATTAGGCTTCATCTTTGGCTTCATGTTTATATAAACCGCTTTGCAAAATGCATTGTAAACTGTATATAAACTGAATATACCGAAAAAAATATTAGTAAATGAAATTGGTATCCGCAATTATAAAGCACATAAAATCTCTCTCATGACATGATCTGACTCTTAGGAACTGGGCGAATCCAGGAAACGGCGAAGTTAGCCGCCAAAGATATAACACCGATGATCCACATCGATCGCCCGTAGCTTGACCCGTTATATCTGAAGATAATAGCAAAGACGATTCCTCCAAGATTACCGAAACCACCAACGATTCCAGAGACGATACCTATTGACAAGATGTTAGCTTCAGAAACGTGAGGTAGGGAGTAAGAAAGGGATCACATACCATTAGCAAAAGGATGCACATGAGGCACAAGAGCAAAGTTGGCTCCATTAGATGCCTCAAGGAAGAAAGCTAATCCCGCGATAAGACCGAACATAGCCGCCTCCGAGGACGGGTTCGATAATCCGATCGCAAGCTGGAAAGCTCCCATCGAGACCCCCAAAAAGGTAATCAGAAGCTTTTTAGACCAGACCTTGTCTGTGTACCGGTAAACCAAATCTCCGAAGAGACCACCCGCGGGTCGGAAGACGACATTCAGCAGGCCGAACATGGCAGCCCACTGTCCCGATTTTGTTTGGTCCATGTGTGGGAAGTTTTTTGTGTAGTAAGATCCGAGAATCGAGTTGATTGCTAGCTCTGAGCCAAACGAGCAGGCATAGGGGATTGCCAGAGCCATAGTGGATAGACTCAGGGCCACGCGCAGGGCTTCTCGGCGAGTTGGGGAGACGACTGTGTCTTGTTTGAAGATGTCCATCTGGCCCATTGTTGATGTCTCGGTGTCTATGACTTGTGGTGTCTGGGCGCCTTTCTTTTCGATGTCGATTGTTGCGGCGTTGTGGGGGGTCGTCATTCCGCTAGAGAAAGTACCAGTGTTGAGGTCGACGATGTTGCCGTCGGCGGTCATGGTGGTGCCAGTTGACTCTTTCGCCCAGAGGTGTCTCTCAGACCACTTTCCTGTTGGGGTATCTTCGCAGAGGAACAACATGCCTAAGGCGATAACGGTGATGATGATGAATGGAACGACGTAGGCGATACGCCATGCTTTGTGAGAGGGGAGGCCGCGGGAGTGGACGAGAGAGTCATAGATGGCGGGCATCAAAAAGCTGAATTGACTTTGTTAGTATATTCATAGGATGAAAAGCAGAAAAGGGAGTCACATACTATGTGATTCCTCCGCCTGCGTTACCCCAGCCTCCGGCGAGGGAATTGGCAGTACCGACAATACTTTTATCGAAGAAACCAGTGCACCAGACCTGGCATGGGACGAATGTTCCTCCCAGAATTCCAATGAAAAATCGTAGAGCTATTAGGCCCTTGGGGCCGGTGACGAGACCGGCCATGGCTGTGGGAATGGCTCCGCATAGGAGTAGTCCCACGAAGACCAGACGTGGGCCATAGCGATCACAGAGTGGCCCTGCAACAAATCGAACGAGTAGACTGCAGCGGTCAGAAAGGTGTTTCTTCGATTGATTCAATATTCTGGTACTTACGTTGCCAGGAGTGCGACAATGTTTGAATTGGCGACATCTTCTTGTGTCATGTTCAAGTCCTTTTTGATGGTCACACTCAACTAGGAAGACGGGTGGAATTAGAAATTGTGTCTTTTTCGTATATCAAACATGTTGCAATTGGATCATGAACTTACCAGTGGTGGAAAGGCGTACCATGATAGGAATGCCACCATGAAGCCAAGCCATGAGAAGAAGAACACCCGTCCATATTGATCGAAAGGGTTCAATATGGGAATAGATCTGGCTTTGCGGGTACTTGGGTTGATTTCTGGTGATATAAAGAGGTTTTTAACAAAGTTTGTTGCCATTTTGGTTGGCTCTTTGTATAGTCGAGCGTTGAGGTAGAGGTAGGCTCAGGTAACTTGATATTGCTTGGTTGATTAAATGTAAACAAGATTTCTTTTGACGATTTAGGAGAAAGATGCAAGTTGAAAGATAGATAGACCTGCGTATCTATATAGACGTTTGTTGTGCTCTGTTTGCTGAAGCATATATTTCAGATGCATCTTGTCATGACACATGGAACAACAATCAGTCTGATATTCCGGCTGTATGTCAGGTTGTCCAATTATCGCAGATAGCTAGGTGCTGTCAATCGAAAACAGTTAGTCAAGAGTTACTCCCGAGTATATCTGAGATCGCTGATTTGATACAACGCAATAACAAGGTTGCCGCAAGGATCATCAGATCCTTGGGTACTAAACTTACTTTTTGCCTCAGACTTCATTCCTGAAACTCCCGCGGAATGCTGCTCTGCAATTCTGATAGAGATAAGGTATGCATTAGAATGACCTATAACAGTCTAGGATGTATACTATGCCAAGTGCCACGATTGGAGGGAGACCCTGATTGTATGAATCAATCTAGTTAATGTAACTCCGCGGAGCTTCAATTGACTATTTAAAGCTTACATCATAAAATCATATCGAGTCTGGGGGTGGGGTTTTGGCTCCACGGTGGCCAGGAATTCATATCGTTGATAAACGCGAGCCTCCTCATTGGATGCCAAGCCAGCCGCGATAGGGACTGAAGAGCGAACTTCAGCCCGGCGGGTCTTCGAATTGAACGACCGTGTCGATCTGAATTCCGCGGAAATACTTAAATCTAGCCATGGTTCGAGTCAATTAGTTCTGGGGCTTTGAGGGTTGAACCCCGACCTGAGATCTGATATCGTCCACTGACCCAAAATTAGGGCTTCTTTCTTTACAGTAAACCAAGGACTACCTAACAATCAGTCTAGACGGGTCGTTTTTTTATTTTTCCCTGAGATTTTTAGTATGTGCGCAGTTCTACATACACGATACACCGAGATAAGAGATTTAGCGTTGACTGTGTGAGAAAATAATAGCCCGGGCAGTTCCAAGGTTCCAACCTTGAAGGTTTGCACATCCGCTGAATAACCATAGTTTCCATATCAAGGTACTAGATATATTGGGAACTTTTCTGGGTAAAAAGACATCCAACCTCATCACTTGGAAACTCTTCATAGGGGTAGTTGCGAAAATATCTGTGTGCAGTATTAGTTGATCTCTCCAATGCCGTGGAAGAAAAGAACAGGTTCCTTCACCAGAGGCTGGCTTTGAACTATCTAAGGAATAACTAGAGAAATTAACGATAACATGGAGATTGAAAGTCGTACCTGACAGAAGATCTCGCGGTTTAATATCGCGGTAGATGATCTAGTTCATATCTGTAGATATGTCTTGAGGTCACAATTTTTCATATATTGAAGCACAAAACTTTTCCTATAATGACCTAGCATCTGAACAAGTCTGTTATGTGGTCCAATCCAACGGTATATACTGGCTTCTTGAGCAATATTTACATACGGTATCTCATCGTTCCAGGAAAAAGGATAATAAAGAAAATTGATGTAATGCACATGCATGTATATTCTGAAGTGTATTCATAAGGCCATTAAGTATCTCATACGCCAACGTATTCCGTCGCAAATTCCAATGAAACCGACATTCCACATAACAACTACCAATCAATCGACTTGGCTGGCTGCACCGCTGGTGCACGAGTCAAGAACCCATCAGTAACCTTCTTCCCCTTCATACCCTTGAACTTCTTATCAACCTTATGGAAGGGATCCTCCGATTCACCCTTGCGCACTTTCCACTTCTCCGTCCCCAAAATGGAATCCAACTCCTCAATCGGCGGAAGTTTGATATATACCCAGCCATCGTCCCTCTCCTCAACAGGGAAGGTAGCAATATTCATGCTCTCGTCGTTTGAGCACCGACCCGCCTGCTCACCGTTGAGATCAAAGTTGCGCTTGTGATACGGACACGATACCCAATATTTGCCAGCGTCATCATCGCCAACAAGACCATCGGAAAGAACGAAAGCTCGCTTATGCGGACACATCTGCTGCGTCGCATAGAACTTGCCCTTGATCTTGAAGACTGCAAGCTGCGTGTCTCCGCGCTTGACATTCGCCGATGAGACCTGAGGTGGCTCGTCGGAGAAATGATCTGCTCGGACAACCGGCTGCCAGGAGACGCTTGACCACTTGTGGCCTTTGAAATCCTCTCGCTCGGCAGAGTCCTTAGGCCAGTATGTGGGTCGTTGTTGAGATCGTTCTTGGATAACTTCAACTGTCTCAACAGTTTCGTCTGTGTTTGCGAATTGTTGGAAGACTTTTCGGCGCTTGGGGTCTTTGACAGTCTCGGTCCACTCGCAGAAATAACTATCGACTAGTTCGTGCATCTGCTTTTCCATGTCTGCGCAGATTCCGAGTTTGTCATCCACGATCACTTCTTTGAGGTAGTTGATTCCGCCTGGGAGGTTCTCGATCCATCGTGCTGTTCGCTGGAGCTTGTCGGCGGTGCGGATGTAGAAGATCAAGTAGCGGTCAATTATGGGCATCACCATCTCTGCTGGTACATCTGTAACAAGGAGTTCGGCGTGTCTGGGTTTTGCACCTCCGTTACCTCCAACAAAGATGTTGAACCCATTTTCGGTGGCAGTGAGCCCGAAACTGGCAGCTATTAGTCCTGAGTGTTTTTACCATCGCGGGATCTTTTTGCACTTACTCTTTATTTTGGGCCTCGGCACATTCTCGCACGCAGCCAGATACAGCTCCCTTGAACTTGTGTGGCGCACGAATGCTCTTGTATCGCTCTTCCAGGCGAATTGCCATGCCGACACTGTCACCGACACCGAAACGACACCATGTGGTTCCAACGCAACTCTGAATGTTCACTGTCAGCAAGTATTCTCTTGAAAGATATTGACCTCACGTGCCTTGATTGCTCGAAGAGCCTTTGCATATGCGTGTCCACTCTCCATACCAGCATCCACAAGTTCCGTCCAGATGTTCAGAAGATCCTGCTTCTTCGCACCGAACATGTCGATGCGCTGGGCACCGGTGATTTTGCAATAAAGGCCGTATTTCTTGGCTACAGATCCGATAGCAATAAGTTTATCGGCCGTTATCTCACCACCTGGAATTCGGGGGACCACAGAGAATGTGCCGTTTCTTTGAATGTTGGCGAGGAACTTGTCGTTTGTTTCCTGCAGGTCGTTGACTCCCTTGTCCATGATGTGTGGATTGAACAGACTAGACAGAATGGATGCAATTGCGGGCTTGCATAGTTCGCAACCGAGAGATTCTGGGTTCTTTCCGACAGTTTTCATGATATCGACAAAGCTTTTCAGTTGCTTGATGGCCACGACGTTGTATAGATCGGCTCGAGAGTAGGGGATATGTGAGCACACTGAACATGTTAGTGGTGACAGGAGGTAGTAATGGGACAAGTTGAGACGACTTACGGTTGTTCGATACTTCCTGTCCCATATCGAGCATTGTTTTGTTGAAAATTGACTGAACAAGAGGCATACAACCACCACAGCCTGTTCCTGCTTTCGTACATGACTTGACTTGCGCAATGGTTGTGCATGTGCCGTTCTTCACATTATCGACCACATCTCCCTTGGTGACATTGTGGCATGAACAGATCTGGGTGCTGTCATCACTGCAGAGATGAATTAGAATCTGTTCCCAATAGCAGAACTAACGATACTCACAGGTCATCTGCATTTTCCTCCCCGCCGTTCTGGGCACCGAGAATGAACTGACTTGGAGGAACCTCGAGTTCTTTCTGGAGCTTAACCATCTGATTCAGCTTCAGATAGTCTTTGGTATCTCCAATCATCATGCCGCCAAGCAAGAACTTGCCGTCCATGGTGAACAAATACTTCTTGTACACCCCACTAAAGGGGTCTTTATATGTCAAAGCCTTGACAGGAGGTTCGCCTCGTGAATTATCAACTCCCAAGCCAGGAACGGTGGAAGGTCGACGACCTGGAAGGAACTTCGGCCCATCCCGGTCGGCAAAGAAGTCACCGAAACTGGCGACATCAACTCCGAGCAGCTTCAACTTTGTGCTGAGATCCGGCCGCGTGAAGCTCTTAGGCTGTTTATTTGGGTTGGTCAAGTTGAAAGCGAGCACATCCGCCATCTCGATGCCTGGGGCAATGATTCCAAATGTCTGGTTCTCCCAGCTTGCGCATTCTCCGACAGCGTAGATATCTGGGATTGAGGTTTGCAAACTATGTAAGTTAGTTGGGGAACTGAGCATCCACAAAACGATTGATAGACAAACCTTTCATCAATCACAAATCCACCGCGCTCACCACATTGGATTCCAATGTCTCGACCCAGCTCATCTCGAGGTTGGACTCCAATCTAAACACCAATCAGCACATCTATCAACAGAAAAGCTAAGAAACAAGGAAACATACCGCGAAGCAAATGCAACAACAATCAATCCTCTCACCATCCTCAAAGGTAATCCCAACCACATTATTTCCATCATCGGTATGAACAATCTTCACCCGTTTCTGGTGGAGGACATCGAGTCCCAACTCCTGGATCTTGCGAGTGACCAACGTCCCCGCATCTCCATCAAGTTGTCGCGCCAGCACCCATTTATTCCGATCAATCAATTTGACATTTCCGAAGTCCTCCAGGTCTGTCATCGCCTTCGCTGCTTCTAGGCCTAGTAGTCCACCACCGACTGTGACAGCCGTTTCGCCTTTATGCTGAGCTGCGAAGTCGATGAGGCGTTCCAGGTCTGAGATAGTTCGATATACGAAGACGCCCTTGGCATCGTGACCGGGTGTGTGTGTTGGGAGGGTGGCATCGGAGCCTGTTGCGAGGACGAGGATGTCATAGTTTATTGTGACACCGGTTGAGGTTTGGACTGTTTTCTCCGTGGGGTTGATTGCTGTTACTCGTGTGTTGAGGTGGTGATCGAAGGCTCGTTCTTTGAACGAGTCATACTAATAAGCGTTGTTTATTAGGCCTTATATTTTCTTCGCTCTTGAATGATTGAGGGCTCACCCATTCCGCTGGATTAAGGTATAGATCCTCAATCTTGCGATGTTCGAAAAACGTCGAAAGCCCGACGCGGTTGTATGCTACGTGGGACTCTTCGCCGATGACAACGATATCGTATTTTCGTTCCGTATCCTGTTTGATAATTTTCTCGCTGGTTGTTGTTAGAGGAATTCTCATGTCCGTTGTTCAAATCCCTTACATGAGTGAAATAGCCACCATTCCAAGCCCAACTATTACAATCTTCTGGCGCTGGACATGGTTCGCGGGACTGGGACTGCCATCAACTGGCTCCCCATACCGTAGTCCATCCAGCACAGGCATGGCTGAGACTGAACAATGTGAGATGAGTATAGTACAAGCACTGGTAACTACGGAACACGGCAATCATTCTAATTTTAAGAAAACTAAATCCCTCGTTCCACTGGGTCTGGTACTACAATGTGATCTGTGACACCACAGAGTGAGTCGTACGAATGAACAAATCGAGGCTAATCAGAGTATGAAGTCGGAAGAAACAGGAACGGTGCATTTCCTCAGGAGATAGTTTGATCTCCGCGGAGATGGTGTTTTTATGTCGACTGTGATTGGCTGTTAGGGTTGCGCGCTTATCTCGACGTCTGGAGATAAGAATGAACAATATACATGACTTGGCTTAATGAAATCCTGATCTTATGGAATGTGGAGGAATGTGGATCAGAAAAGTGTTTTGGATCCGCGGAGATCTAAAAACGTCCAATGATGATAATATTGGATGACGGGAGCTGAGGGTCACTGAAGGTATTATGTCTACCTGCCGCTATTCGGGGTGAAATTGTGGATATTTACACATTATGAGTATTTCGATTTATTCTATTTAGTTTTTACCAAGTTATTTGTTTTATTTTGAAAGCAATTTCGACAGTGTTTACTATATACCAACAATTTTATAGCACAAAACAGCGTAAAAGCCTCGCGTTAACACCGTCATGGCCAGCATAACCACACAAACGATAACAGAATCACAGACAACCTCTTTCAAAAATGGCCAGATCACAGTGGAAGACATCATCCCAAGTCCAGCAGAGCCCGACATCCCACTCCCACCACCGTCAAAGAATCCCATCGACATCTTGGATGTGGATAAAGGCACACCAGATAACCATGTACCTCGCGATCCACGATTGATTCGGTTAACGGGAGTTCATCCATTCAATGTGGAGCCACCGTTGACAGCATTGTATAAAGAAGGTATGGTATCGATTCCCATATGTTATACCGAAGCCGACACGCTAAGCCAATATCCAAGGCTTTCTCACATCCCCGGAACTGTTCTATGTTCGGAACCATGGGCCAGTGCCCCAGGTCCGCGATGAGGATATCCCAGATTGGGAGATTAGTATAGAAGGGTGAGTGCGATCGAAATTATGCTTGCAAACTTCGGGTCCCAGGTAACTGATTGATGAACTAGGTTGGTTGAGAAGCCATTAGTCCTGAACTTCCGCGAAGTGCTTCAGAAATACGACCAGATCACCGCACCGATCACACTCGTCTGTGCTGGCAACAGACGCAAAGAACAGAACACAGTCCGGAAGTCGAAGGGCTTCTCATGGGGTCCGGCTGGTTTATCGACGGCGCTATTCACAGGACCTATGATGGCGGATATTCTGCGCAGCGCGAAGCCGCTTCGACAAGCAAAGTATGTCTGCATGGAGGGTGCTGATAAGCTGGTGAGACTTCCCTATATCAAGATTTGACGGTGCCAGGAACCATTCCGAGCTAAGACTGACAC
The DNA here is from genome assembly GCF_028829775.1 of Penicillium samsonianum. Taxonomy (NCBI): domain Eukaryota; kingdom Fungi; phylum Ascomycota; class Eurotiomycetes; order Eurotiales; family Aspergillaceae; genus Penicillium; species Penicillium samsonianum. Next base: position 3,053,630 of record NW_026643260.1, on the reverse strand, counting down.
ATCCCATAGCCGAATGGATTTTACGGCACTTCAGTCAAATTGAACTGGGCCATGGACCCAAATCGAGGAATCATGTTGGCTCATAAGATGAATGGCGAAGACCTTCGGCCAGACCATGGCCGTCCCTTGAGGGCAGTGGTGCCCGGCCAAATCGGAGGTCGGAGCGTGAAGTGGCTGAAGAAGTTGATTCTGACTGATGCCCCAAGTGATAACTGGTATCATATCAATGATAACCGAGTGCTCCCGTAAGTCTCAAGTTAAACAATCGTGCGGTGACTTGTGCTAACAGTGCCAGGACAATGGTGACGCCGGAGATGTCCGCCTTGGACCGCAAGTGGTGGACCGATGAGCGATATGCCATATATGAACTCAACGTGAACTCGGTGGCTGTGTATCCACAACACGAGGAAGAGATTGATCTATCCACAGCTGGACCCACGTATACAATCAAAGGATATGCATACGCCGGGGGTGGCCGGAGGATAACAAAAGTTGAGATTTCTCTAGATAGAGGCAAATGTATTTACGCCCCTCGACCCAAGGATGGAACATGGCTGACATATCTGGTCCTCCAGCATGGCGCCTCTCCGAGATCGAATACGCAGAAGATAAATACCGCGACTTTGACGGCGACCTGTTCGGCGGCAAGGTAGACATGTGGTGGAGAGAGGCATCTTTCTGCTGGTCTTTCTGGTCGTTGGAAGTCCCAGTGGCAGACCTAGAGACCAGCGATGCAATCCTGGTCCGTGCAGTGGACGAGGCATTAAGCGCCATGCCGCGTGACATGTACTGGTCTGTCTTGGGAATGATGAATAACCCATGGTTCAGAGTGGCAATCACGAAACAAGGAAATACGTTGAAATTTGAACATCCCACAGACCCAGCCAAAGCTGGAGGGTGGATGGAAAGAGTCAAGAAGACTGGTGGTGACTTGCTCAATGGTAACTGGGGTGAAAGAGTTGAAGGCGAGGAACCCGTCGAACCGGAGCCTGTGAAGGAAATAAACATGAAGAAAGACGGCGTGAACAGACAAATCGACTTGCAAGAGTTGAAGGCCAATAGCAGCAGCGAGAAGCCCTGGTTTGTTGTTAATGGCGAAGTGTATGATGGTACAGGCTTCCTCGAAGGCCACCCCGGAGGAGCGATCAGTATTACATCTTCTGCTGGTTTGGATGTATCAGAGGACTTCCTTGCAATCCGTGAGTCACAATTAAAATACCACAAGACCATTGCACGGCTAACTTTCTCCCAGACAGTGAAACTGCCAAGGAAATGATGCCGGGTTACCATATTGGCACATTAGACAAGGCATCTCTCGAAGCGCTGAAGAGCGATTCAGCCGCGGGTTCTGATGAGCCACGCGAAGTGTTCCTTCAGTCGCGAACATGGACAAAAGCCACTCTCACAGAGAAGAGGGATGTATCCTGGGATACACGAATATTCGTATTCGACCTGGAACATGAGAAGCAGACTCTCGGCCTACCGATTGGCCAGCACCTGATGATCAAAGTCCAAGATTCATCCAATAATGAAGCAGTCATCAGATCCTATACGCCAATGTCAGACACAAACCTGATAGGCAAGATGGAGTTACTCGTGAAGGTCTACTTCCCAACGGAAAGCATTCCAGGAGGAAAAATGACCATGGCTCTTGACAAGCTTCCGTTAGGCTCAGAAATCGACTGCAAGGGCCCGACAGGCCGGTTTGAATATCTCGGCAACGGCCGGGTTTCAATCAGCGGCAAAGAGCGCCAGATCCGCTCTTTCAAGATGATTTGTGGAGGAACCGGCATCACACCAGTCTTCCAGGTTTTGCGAGCTGTTATGCAAGACACGCAAGATCCCACGACGTGTGTTGTGCTAGACGGAAACAGGCAGGAGGAAGATATCTTGTGTCGTTCTGACCTTGATGCTTACGTGGAGACTGATAGTCGGAAATGCACTGTCGTGCATACGTTGACTAAAGGGTCTGATACATGGACTGGTCGTCGGGGCCGCATTTCCGTGGAACTGCTCGCCGAGTATGCGGCTCCAGAAGAGCAGAGTATGGTTCTGGTCTGTGGCCCTGGGCCTATGGAGAAATCTGCTCGCGAAATTCTTCTTGCCCAAGGTTGGGCCGAGTCGGATCTTCACTTCTTCTAGGTTTGGTGCGGGCTTGGAGTATGCTATTTTGCACATGAGAGTATGAAATGTTTGTTGAGTTTGAGTTGTACAATAATAATGGGTATAAGGCAGATAACACGCGAACTGGAAGGGTATAGAGACATTGGGCTTTCATTTGCATGGAAACGAAGTGAATTTTGAAAAATCTCGTCAATCATGAATCATAACATGTCAAAGCAGGACGGGTAAGACAAAGTGACAGCTAGGAACCAGTAGGTTGTTCCTGTACACATTCTGAAGGCGTAGGAACTGCTTCCTTCGATCAATAGTAGTTCTTGACGTCTAGTCTCACCCGTAGATGCTCAAAGACACTGGTCAGGTCTGTCCGCGAAGAGAAGAATTCCCCTGATTTGGCCATTGGTTTCGAAGTGGCCTTTCCGGACTCCAGGCTGCGAAGGTAGTTGACAAAGGCGGAGGTCTGTTTTCTGAAAGACTGATACAGGTGGAGAACAGCTCCTTCACTTTCGTTGCGCATTCCGATTCCATCTGCTCTTGACAGAAGGCCGAAGCCAAGAATAGTGCCGAAAATGGATTCAAGAAGTTTGGCCGCCTGCGCATGGCGCTTGCTGAGGAATAACGCGAACAGCATCTGGTCAAGCATGTCTTCGTGATAATCGCGAAGTCGTGGTACCGAATGCGCTGCTTCAATCGTGCCGTCGATATCACCGCGGTTGAGGCAGTGCTCGATCTTGGTAAGGGTGTCTTGAAAGCGCTGCCAGATGGATCCAATGCCAATGTGGAAGCAGTAATCACTGACCGCTAGGACAAAGTGCTGAGCATCAACTCTGAACTTTTGGTATACATTGTGTGTGTCTCCTGATAGAGATCCTCGAGCAGTAGAATCCCGGACGAGTCCTTTGACGGCAGAAACCATGCGGATTAACCGAAGCAAATGCTTGAAGAGCCGATCATACTTATTCAAAGAGCGCGCAGTAATGAGGGATTCAAGGACTTCAGGCGGCGTGTACTGCAAACGAAGGAAGTCCAAAGCCTCTATTGCATTCGGATTTTTACATCGTTCGATTTCTTCGTCTGTCAATTCTCGAATTCCGAAGCTCAGGCCACCCGGCAACTCGTTATCCTTTTGCATGTCGGTTTTCTCGTCCTCCTCTGTGTTTGTGCTGCCAAAGTAACAATCTCCCAGCAGGCCAATCAACACGAGTCGCAACTCTGAACTAGCTGGCGGCCATGTGTCACGACTGCCGAGGCGTAAACCGGTGTGAACACCACTGCGCACTTTCCCAGCCTTTCGCTCTCCACTTTCCATTTCTGGGTCGAATAGGGAATTAGAAAGGCTGGCGACAAATGAGCCCTCTCCCAGCAACTGGAAGCGCCATTGCATGTTTAGATGATGGCGAATTCGATGTTCTTTGAAGAGGAGGTGTAGGCAAGAGTAGTCGATGAGAAGTGCCTGTGACGAAAGGATGGGCGCAAGAGATAGATGGAGGCCAGATGTCAGTTCAGGACGGAGGTAGCTTCCTTCATTGGTGTTTTCGGTTTTAACCCCCGCGCTTTATCGAGCAGTTGCTTAAGATCATCTTTTGAAAGAGCCATGTGATCTGTGATTGGCTCTGAAGCATTTCTTTCATCATCTATGTCGAAGAGTTCAAACGCTGCGGTTGTAACTTCAGTGCCGACGGTTTGATCGACACTCTGGGTGACCACGTTTGATGGTGAATCGTTCAAGCCCGCATCACCCTTATGATATTTCTTGATCTCAGCGCGTAGGCTTGACTCGTACTTATGGGCTTTTGTTTGAATTTGCTCAATATCAGCCCAAGTGGTTCCACAATGCAGATGAAGACCACCAGTTCGCAAGAGAACATCACGCCGTGCGATGGGATGACGAGGATGGGATCGTTTCAAGAGTTGAAGACTTCGTCCACTTTCAAATATGGAACGGGCTTGGTCGGCCGGGATGAAAGACGGCATGTGGTCTGCTTGATAGATGTGGTCGATTCGCGCTGGCCCAGTCTTGAACTTGCCACGGTCATGAGTTTCCAGTCGGACGAAGGTTTTGCCGCTTGTCATGGATTCTTTGAGAGCTGTGTCTTCGGGTCTAAGTCCAATCCAAGTCTCGATGAATTTGAACCATGGCCGGATCACTCGAATCACAATCTCATGCAAAAGGTTCTCCATCCAGCCAAATTTCTGGGCAAAAAATGCTGCACGTTCCATGACAATTGACATGACTTGTGCGTCCGAGACAGCCGTTTGGCCAGCACCAACAATAGCTGCAAGGACACCTATCACGTCCCCGCAGCGGTGGAATAGTGCCTTTATTTGTAGGAGTGATGCAATATTTGTTGAATGATCGGAGATCTGTTGTTCAAGGTTGAAGATTATTACCGCCACCGTGCTGCTTAATGTAAACAAAGCAGAAAGTTCTCTGCATTTGGCTGGCGGGGTTTGCGCAAACAACCGCATGCGCTGCATGTGGGTACCACATTGTACCATATATTCAATCACATTTTCCAATGACGCTGAGCTAATTCCGGAGATCCGGACATCCTTCAAATATCTTTCAAATTGGTTGGTGCGTTGATCGTAGCGAAAGAATGCAGAGCTCCAGCCAAGCCCAAGACGAAGCAGTGATCGAATGAACACATCTGTTCGAACCATTCGATCTGGTCCACCATCTCTTTTCGTCATGTTTTTTTGTGCCAAAGCTGCATCGAAGCCCTTCGCCCCAGATTCACTAATGTAAACAGACACAGGCTCTTGGAAAGACCTATGTTGATACCTCTCCCATGATTTCTGCGGGGGTAGATGACCAGGGTCTTCCTGAATTAAATCCAAGGACCATATGTCGTTTTCATCACCTATGATGTCTCTTAAAGAATCACCTGTGGTGTCAGATTCGCCGTCTATGGAGGGATCGATGATCGAGTCGGTAAATGATTCGGGCTTCTCTAAGCCGGTTGGAAAGAGATCCAGCTTCCATACGGGGTCGATCTTATCTTTGGGCTGCGGGAATATCTCAAAGCCAGATGTAACATCATCTATAGAGAAAATAGTGTTATTGAAGGTTCTAGGGACTCTGCGGTTGACACTTACCACTTAGAGTAGTGTTCCATGGTAGCGATGGTAGTGATCCCAATGGCTGTAGAGCTTCTATGCTGAATTTAGAGAGTCTCCAGAGGCTTTCACTGGAGAAAGGATCCAGCTCATCACAATCCATAGTGAGACCATGCTCAGATGAGCTAGATGTTTGACGCGTGAAAGTTCCCAAGGTCCCGCTACGGAGATGGCTATCGCCGTGCACAGACCCTTGATAACAGAAAGTGCCCTCGCCTGCTCGAAGCTCAACCATTACCTCCCCCCCTCCAATTCAATTCCTTCTTCCTATGATCCTAGGATACTAAACCTAAGCTACAATGCCCCCAAGAAAGAAGACCAAGCGCGCGCACTCGCCCACACCCCAAGACGATACCGTGGCGGAGTCGAGCGCAAATACCCCGTCAATCGACAGCGCCGGCAAGTCAGACACGGACTACGACCTCATCACAGATCCCTGGACAGATGAGCAAGAAACTGCGCTACTCAAAGCGATCATAAAATGGAAGCCAGTCGGTGAGTCCAATTCGCACCTCTGTTGAGTCGATAACGCAGCTAACCGTCTGGTCCCTTAGGCATACACAAACACTTTCGGATGCTCGCAATATCGGATTACTTAAAGAGCCAAGGATACGCACCCTCAACGGCGGAACATATGCGGATTCCAGGGATCTGGAAGAAGCTAGGTTCATTATACAACTTGGAAGCTCTTGACGAGCGGGTAAGCGATGATCGATGTTTTGTCTGCGCTGGTTCATCTTACTGATTAGCGATACCTTTACAGGAAGATTCAGTGATCACCGACGTCAACGAAGACGATGAAGGAACGAGCGAGATGTATTGTACGTTTGAGCTCCCGTATGACGAGTACGGCGATATGATGTTTGAAAGGCGACTTGCGATGGAAGAGTCGTTGTCTCCCGTCACTAGTCGTGCCAGTCGCGCAGGCGGATCACGGCGAGGAAGCACAGTCGCAGATACAGATGGTAAGGAGTGATGTGATTTATAGTCTGGTCTACAACCCATAAACTGACCTCTTGTCCACCACAGAACCACGGTCTTCTCCTGCCCCGTCTCGAGGTCGCAAATCCCGTCCCTCCACGCGTGGAACACGCTCAACTCGGCTGCAGGTGGAAATCGGTCCAGGTAGTCAAGGCAAGGTATCAGATGAAGGGGGCGATTCGGCAGAAGATACTGGTGCGAATGATGAAGATGATGAGGAGGGCGAAGAGGGCGAGGAGGGCAATAGCGACGAAGATGAGGGCGAGGGCGAAAAAGGTGGTTCGCGTAGCACCCGAGCGCAGACATCTCGATCCAAAGCCAAAGATAGCAGGCCTTCGACTGGTACTGCGACACGCAGGACTGCCCGACGGCGTTAACAAGAGCGAGTTTCGATATGGGTTTGGACTTTGATACCTATGGAGTATGGGGGATGGCGTTCTCTTTCGTTTTAGTGATGTGTATGACTATGCAGGCATCTTGTACCCTATTGCTACAGTAGCAGAACCGATCAATCTAATACAGATCTACCAAGATACGACGAAAAGAGGTTCGAGGTTGTTTGAGAATCAGGCGCCTCCAGGTAACCAAAAGTAGGTATATTTCGATCGCTATAGGTCTAATGTCGTTCGAAGGGTACAAAGGGAATAGATCAGGGGGTCATAGTACAAGGAGTCTCGGCAGCGCTTGGTTTACAGGCGCTTGATGATAGCACCAGCGTACTCGTGGGTCTTGGACTTGCCGCCAAGATCACCGGTGAGGGTCTAAAGGTCATGGGGTCAGTAATGCATGGTAAAAGTAGGAATAGATGTAAAAGCTCACCTTGCCCTCGGCGAGAGTGTCGAAGATAGCCTTCTGGATGCGGTTAGCGTGGTCGTGGAGACCCATGTGCTGCAGCATCATGATACTGCTGAGAAGCATAGCAGTGGGGTTGGCGAGGCCCTTGCCGGCAATATCGGGGGCGGAGCCGTGGACGGCCTCGAAGATGGAGCACTCGTCACCAATGTTACCGGAGGGGGTGAGACCGAGACCACCGATCAGACCGGCGCACATATCGGACAGAATGTCACCGTACAGGTTAGGCATAACGAGGACCTTGTCGTTGTAGGGGGTAGGGTCGGTGACGATGCGAAGGCATGAGTTGTCCAGCAGCTCAGCGTCGAACTCGATATCGGGGAATTCCTTGGCGATCTCACGGGCGGTGTTGAGGAACAGACCGTCGGACATCTTCATGATGGTGGCCTTGTGGACAACGCGGACCTTCTTCTTGTTGATGGACTGCGCGTACTGGAAAGCGAAACGGAGGACACGCTCGGAAGCTTCGCGAGTGATGAGCTTGATGCTCTGCACGACACCGTCGACGACAACGTGCTCAATACCGGAGTATTCACCCTCGGTGTTCTCACGGATGAGAACAGTGTCGACGTTGTCGTAGGGGGTCTTGTAGCCGGCAATGGAGCGGCAAGGACGCAGGTTGGCGAACAGGTTGAAAGTACGGCGGAGAGTCAGGTTCAGGGAGACGTGACCCTTGCCAACGGGGGTCTGGAAAATCGAAGTTTAGTATCGCCGTCCAAATGCGAGATATATATGGGCAATTTGAAGCTAGAACATACAGCGAGAGGACCCTTGAGGGCGACGTAGTTGCGGCGCACACTGGCAATGGCATCATCGGGAATAGCGGTCTTGCCATCCTTCAGGATGGGGGTGACATCAACGGATTCCCACTTGATGGGGGCCTATGATTTACTTAGCATTTTGATCGCGTTGAAGAGTCAACATGTTGAGAAATTGCTACCTTTGCGGCCTCGAAGATGTCCTTGATGGACTGAGAGATCTCAGGACCAATACCGTCACCCTCAATCAGAGTAACAGTGTACTTGCCCTATTTCAAAAAAGCAGATCAATTAGCATTGTTGTAATTATACACGTGGTGGTGTTCTCGATTTATGGTGGGTGTGCGGTGGCGCGGCTGGCACCGGCATAGATGAAAAAAAGGATTCGGTGGGAGAAAAAAACGTACATCAGGACCCTTCTGACCCTTGAACTTGGCAACAGCCTCCTGCGCAGGGCTGGCGTAGAAGCGGACCTATTTATAAGGTCGAAATTTAGTCAATTGAGCTTTGATAGCGACTGAGTGTCCTTGGGGGCGTTGGTACCTGCGCGATAGGAGCAGCAAATCGGGGGGCCACGCGGGACGGGCGCATGCACTGGCGAGCGACAGAGAAGTTCCGGGCAGCAATCATCTTGAAAGATCCCTTCAATTTCTTGGGGAGAAGATTAGAGGTGGTGAGGGGGAGGAATGGAAGAAGGAGAAGGGGAGAAAGAATCAAATCTCTCGGCGCCGTACCGATCCGACCGACCCTCAGACCGCATTGGTGGTTTCATTTCCCCCCCCGGCCCGAGTCCACTCTTTTACCTGGTGTCCACTCTTGACTACCAGCTATAGGGTCTCAGCAATTGACTAGGGTTCTGCTATCAGATCAGATCTCGGTCACCTGCAGAAAGTCATAGGCCCTGACTACTCTCCTCTGTATTTCAATTCGTCCTAGCTCCTGCACTCCACCACCTAGCCATCATGGCTGACCTCGACGTCGCAAGCCACTACAATCTACCCTCCGAGTTCCCCGAGGAATGGCCCGCATCTTTAGACGTGGATGATGAGCCAGAAGAACAGCCAGTTCAGCGAACAGACTCCCGCCCACGCAAGTCCCGATACATAGCTCTCGAACGCAGTACCAGTGATTGGAGAAGCAACTTTGGTTCACGAAGAGGAAACGAGGGCAGAGATAATGCGCGGGAAGACGAGCCCGATCCCTTGGGTACAACCGACAGCGTTCTCCGGATTCTCAAGCAGCGAGGAGTGCCCTTGGAAGAAGAAGGAGGCAAATCACGGTTCCTGCTGTCATCGACATCATTCTCGCCCGCACTATTCCTATCGCAGGCGCATCACTCAGCCTCTATTGAATCGCTGATGGGCGGCCTGGACAACCTGTCGCATTCCATCGACCAGAAGTCGGCATCGCTGAAAGTACTGGTGGAAGCCAACTTTGAGCGTTTCGTGCGTGCCAAGGCAACTATCGATAGCGTCTACACCGAGATGAGGAACCAGGGCGTTGATAAGGATCCGCGCCTGAGTCCCCGCAGGTCAGGACATTTCCGGAGCTATTCAGGTCAGCAACGGAGCGTATCTCCCGCCGCAGTGGTTCCCAAGAAGACCGCTCTTGTCAAGGAGAGTGAGTTTGGCATGAAAGGTATTAGGGGTCCTTTGGTTGAGGCATCTGTCAAGGCCGAAGAGGTGTGGGGACCGGCTCTTGGTGGTCGAGAACGAGAGAAGGTACTGAAGTCGATGGTGGAGTCTATGGAGAAACACCGCGATGTCTATGAAATTGGAAGCCACTTGTCCAAGTCCATCCAGCAGCGTGATTATGATGCTGTCTTTGAGCAGTATACCAAAGCAAGGACACTCGCCAATCAGGCTAAAAATATCGCAGAGCAGGCATCCAGTTCCCGCCGGCAACTAGATGACTCTGAAACACACACCATTCTGGCCATGGGCCGGATGTGGATGGACGTTGACCAACAAATCCATGAATTTAAGCGTGAACTCTGGAGACGTCTTGCCGATGCCCCCACCACATCAACTACAAGCACCGCCTTAGGGCCTGTGGAAGAACACATGGAGTTGATTGGCGCCCTGTTGGAACTGGGTGTCGAGAAAAACCCTATCTGGACATGGCTTCAGAGTCGTTACGAATTCTTGAAGACAAAAATCACCGGATTCTGTGATCGGTGCAAGGTCGAAATTGAAATTTTAAGAAGAAGGCTTGCTGGCGGAGAGAGACCAACTCCACAGGCTACAGCATCATATCTCCGCCTAGCACCTCGTGATGGTGCGGTAGAAGTACCAGGGAGGCTTGACACGGATCAAGTCATTGAGTTGTGGGAATGCATACAAACGTTCCTAACCCGACTTCTGTCCTCGCAAAGTGGCTTGCTGGGCGAGGTGTTGGATTTCTGGGAAGTCGCACAATCATTCATTGATGGCAACCGACAACGGCTTTTGCCTACCGGGTTTGAAGGGGAGAGTCGCAAACATCACCTTCTTTCCGACGACAATATTAAGGAGTTAGAGAAGGGTATTGCGGTGTTGGTCAATATTATTCGAGAGAACGTCGTGGCCCTATTCACGGAACCCCCAACCGATGATATCTCCCTACTCTTCTCGCCAATTCCGGCAAGTCCATCAACCCCAGAGTCGAGAGGTATTACCCCGACAGAATCCCGCTTCAAGCTGGATCCAAAAAACCTACCATATCCTCCCCCAAAGCTTGGAGAGCACTGGGAGGATTTCGCATTCTGGCCACCATTTTCCAATTCTCTCAGTGGAGTTTACTATCTGAGTAAATTCCTGATCACTGTGGGCACTGCTGCGAGCGAAATGGCAGCCCTAAGGCCGATTGGCGGCTCTGGAAAAACGTATGACCTCCTCAAGACCCTTGTCAGCATTGCCCGGGAACGATGTGCGCGTGTGGCGTGTGCTGCCTGGAGTAAAGATGCAGAGATCTGCAAAATGTTGGAAGACTGGACACGCGATTCAGAGAAGCGTGATTTGACTAAGATGCCCGGGTTCTTTGTGGCTTTTGAAAGTGCTATCCTTGGGGGCATGCAAAAGATCCTTTACATTTCAGAAGCTATGGCAAAGCCAGGTTCCGTGGATGTTGTCACTCAGCCGCCTGCGAAACTGCTTCAAATGGTCCGCTCTCAGTTCGTATCCAGTGTTTACAAAGCGTTAAGCGGCCTGGTCGAAAACGCAGAGCGCTTGACAACAGTAGATGAAGAAAATGAATGGATTATTGCTCGACCGGCAATGACAAGCCAAGCGACTGACGCTGCTTTGTCAGTTCTCTCGGCTGATTCGGTCGATTCTTGGAATCGAGTAAGTGTCGATCCAATTCGATGTGATACCTGCATAACTGACCACAGAACAGAATGTCCGAATCCTTCTCACACTTTCAAATCTCAAGGCTCTACAGGCCGACCATGTCCCACAGCTTATCTCGAACTTTGAGACGTCCTTCTCAGTGAAGCTGACGGAAGAGGCCAAGACCGTCCGGGACGTGCTGAGCCAGATTGAAGACAGGCTATTCCAATCATATATCACCCCGACTACTGCCTTATTAAACAAAACAATCACTACCGGCATTGCATCTCCAGATTGGGAGCCGTCTGTTGACAGGCCGGAGCAAGTCCGCCCATATGTCTACAACGCCATGCTGACCATGGTGCTGGTCCACACAGAGATCTCCACAACTATTCCGTCCACTGTGTCACCAGGTGCTAGTCGCGCTCCGTCAAGTTCACCTTCCTCGCTGCTGGCCACTGTGTTAACGCATCTCCTTTCTCAAATTTCTTCGTCCCTGCTTGATGCATTCCGTGCTCGGCCTTCCTTCTCGCTCGCAGCTTTGATGCAAGCTACCTTGGATACGGAGTTCATTGCACAGACACTTGGCCCATACATAACTGAGGAAGCATCAAATGTGCAAAGCCAGATCTACGTCGAGCTAGATGGCCGTACCACAAACGAAGCTCGCACAAAACTGAAGGCCGAACTAGGAGAAATGCGAGTTATCCTGAAACGGCTCAGAGATAGGACGAAGGGCGAGTTTGCTTGTTTCAAAAAGCCGAGAAGCGGCGGAGGTGCAAGTGGTGGAGGGACCTCCAAGCCTTCCGCTGCGGCCGCAACATAGGCTTAGCAAGATAGTGCTATTAAAGAATCGTATGTTGAATGCTTCGAATAAAAAACTTTTTTTTTCATATCCAACAGGGTATCATGAAAACATAGTCCACACCATGCATGTGTAGTTCTTGCCTTTTCTCTCTAGTTCTGACCAACCATCCGCTGCACGCGACTAAGCAGTGCGTTGCTCTCTCTGCCTAATCTCCTCTTCCCAAACTGATCCGGCCTCTTCGCGCGCAGCAGTGCCCCACGCTCATTTTGTTTCGCCTCACGATCCTTCTGTCGTGCTTCCTCCGCTTGTCTCCGCTTTTCTGCAAACTCCATTTCCCTTGAGAATGCAGAGGGCTTTGGCCGGCGCTCCCTCTGTTTTCCCTCGCCCCGTGGGCGCCGTTCTGGTCTAGGTGCAGGTGCCGGCTCGGCCTCGGGCTCGTTCAACATGGCTATGCGATCCGGGTGGAGTTCCAGAGTTTTTGCCTCTTCACCAGCCTCTTCCTTGTCCTTGGAGGTTTCGGCTTCATCCCTCTCAGCGGTATCGTACACGGATTTCCTAGGCGCGATGGCGAGTTCTTCGGCTTTGATCTTCGCATAAGCCTTCTTCACCTTGGCTTTGTGAATCAGGTCATTTTTGATCTTTTGGGCTATTGTTTATCATTTGATTAGTCTCGTCCAAGGCATGGCTTTCGGGCATGGCTTTCGGGCATGCTCACTCTTGCGACGATATGTGCCATCTGGGAGGTTTGCGGGTCCAACACTAAAACCCTTGCGCTTCTTGATCGCGGGATCGCCCTTGGATGCTGGAGTAGCATCGCCATCGTGGGTACGTTTCGGTGCCATATTGATATTCAAACAAAACCAATGTGTTTTGTCCTGACGTGTGTTGAAATCGGAAGACTTTCGGAGAAGAAAAAAAAAGTGGCGATCTCCGCACGGAACATCGGTCTCGGCCACTAGCAGCTAAGTATGAACTTCTGGACAATATACAACGATTTTTTCTCTTGATTTTGATACTAAAAGATCGAGATTATAGATAATAATCATTGACAACATCACTGACAATATCGTTGACAATATCATCTATAATGTCTACAATAAATGGGACATTATCACTGATTCTATTGTCATTCTAGCTGGTCTGCACATTATGTGCCTTATTTTCACTATTTCTCCCCAACATCTCTCACGTTTCAGGCATCGAGCCTTGATATCATTGTTGAGACCCAAAGAATATAAATATAGAACATACAATATCTCCCTGGAGGGCTCTCTACCCAATCACTGCAACACAACGTCACTGGACCATCACATGACGTTCTCAGTCCGGCTCTCCGAGATCGACGGGTGTCCACCCTCATTCAACGACACAATGCAAACGACCTGCTCAATACTTTCTTCCCCTATTCAACATTTTGAGGCACAAACTGGGCATTCATACTTTGAGACAGCAGAAAAAAGCCAGGCCCATGGCGTGAACGTATTCTCTTCTATATAACCGCTATCTTCACCAATCAGTAAATCACTACGGCATATACCCGAATCATCCTGGTACACCGCATCCAACTTGGAACCCCCCACCACGGCACAGCTTGGGCTCTAGTTTCAAAAGGTGCTACGTCGGTGGTCTCCTGAAATGTCACCTTTAGCGTTTCAGGCCTTATAGTCTGCCCTTATCACGCCACCATGCCCCTATTTCGAGATCCGGATCGGAGACGTCATTATCTATGGTCACCCGACCATGGCAATCGTGAACAGCCGACCACGGGGTCCTCGCAGCCCCAGCTAAATGATTTCAACCGCCGTGAAATAGCTGCTCCAGAAATGGCATCCACCTCTATGCATTCAACGGCCTTGAGTCCGCCCAGGTCGTGGGCGAATGATCGGGAGGAGCTCATACACCGTATCAAAGAATCTTCGCCCTGGAGACTTCAACATACGGTATGTGGAATCTCTTTGTGGATATGCAAGCAGAGATTGCCCTTTCCTTTATTTCCGTTTTGTTCTCCTTGTCGTTTCTTTCATAGCATAGTCCAGCACATTTTGGGTATACATACGCTAACATGACAATAGTCCCAGGATAGGGACAATGATTTATTTATCTCTCGAAGTTCACGGGAGCAGTCACAAACAGCAACAAGAGAGCATGAAGACCGCTCTCTTGACCAAGAACATCACATCAAACCAACAGAGGAACTGGGATCGCCGGCCGATATCCAGAGACCTCGATCCGCATTACATTCAGGCGATTTCAGGGAAGGCTCCACAGATCCCCATGACTCACACGCTCCTGGATCTCCTTTTCCTAAGCCGACTTCGGCTTCTCCTTTTGCTCATTTAAGCTCCTCTCCCACTACTCCCTGGTTCGGAGCACCGACCTTGCCACCCGATTTGCGGAAGACAAGCACATCGAATGAACATCATCAGTCCGATGATATTGTGAATGCTCGTGCTCGTGCACCGTCAGTGGGCTCATTCTCATCAAGTTATGTTCTAAAAGCTCCTACCAGCCCCCTGGTATACCAAGCAAATAATACCGACTTGGACTTTTCGTCCCGTGTTGACCATGTGGACGTTTCGGGGCCTTTGGAGATAAAAAACCGTCGCCGTACTTTGCCACCAGAGACCTTTGGGAATCTCCAACTCTCCCTGCCGAACAATCAAATTCCCAACCTTGGCAGTCCATCTCCACCCAGACGGCAGCAAGATATCTTCACCAATCAAGCATCTTTGCCTCGCCGCTCATTGACTTCGGCATATAGTCTTCAACTCGCACCGTCCCCCGGGGGCCAGATCCCACCATCACGAGTAAGAAGGCCGTCTTTTGTCTCTGACATCTCGTCAAACCCCCACGCACCAATGGTGGGGTCTTACGAGGAGTCAATATTGCGCGGAAGAATGTCAATGAATCCTTCCAAGCCACTGGATTTCACGGCTCAGATCGGTGTTCTGGGAAAGGGACAATGCAAAGGTCATCTCAAATGTCCGCCACATGTTACAGTACCATTTCCAGTTGTTTTTTACAGCTATCCGACCTCGGGGTTCGGCCGCTCAATCTCAGACGATAATCCGAGTCCCTATGTTGGACAGATTGACCTGGAAAATTCCCTCCCAAAAGAGAATCCCAATCCGACTCGACGTCGCAGGCGACAAGCAAGTCCCAAGGGACCCCTTGGAGGCACTCCCACCACAGGTGGAGCAAATGAGACTCCTACGTATTGTGTTGAATCACGACGCCGCCGGGAAAAGAAGAATCGCAGGTCAGAATCGCCTAAATGTCCCCCAGGGGGCTCTTACCGGATTCCGCAACAAGGTCAACTGCAAATCATAATCAAGAACCCGCACAAGACTGCGGTCAAGCTTTTCCTAGTTCCATATGACCTCGGCGATATGGAACCTTGCACAAAGACCTTCATTCGGCAACGCAGCTATTCGGCAGGTCCGATCATCGATATGC
This sequence comes from Penicillium samsonianum, assembly GCF_028829775.1. NCBI lineage: Eukaryota > Fungi > Ascomycota > Eurotiomycetes > Eurotiales > Aspergillaceae > Penicillium > Penicillium samsonianum. The sequence continues at coordinate 3,038,226 of NW_026643260.1, read as the reverse complement.
CGCTCAGTGCACGCAAGAATTTTGGGACCGATCGCCCTGAAGCTTCCTTGAATCCCACAGAAGACCCTCAGGACAAACCTACTTTGCGATACCTCATTCATCTGAACATCTGCTGTCCCGCGCGCGGTCGCTTTTACCTACATTCGACTATTCGGGTGGTGTTTGCAAACCGTGTCCCGGACGGCAAGGAGAAACTACGGAATGAGATCCAAAATCCCGAGCCTAGGTACACTCCGTACAAGCCCTCCCGAGAGTCTTCCATCTCGAGTACTGCAAGCGCAAATACACGCCTGGGAGTTGAACAAACTTCCCGCAGACGGAGTGTGGGCCAGGGAGCGATCCCTCACATTCACCCACATGTGTCATCCCCCAGCGAGTTCCCCTCGCATGTTACGGGTGGCCCTGGAAATACTCCTCCCTCGCATAGTGTGTCTCGGTACAACGAGCTCACCAGGGGTGCCGACGATTACGGACGTAATGCTCGTATCTCGAATCTAAGCGGCCCAGAAGCCAACGAGAGCCTGCTTGCCAAGCGACTCCGAGGTCTCGATGTGCACAGGCCTGAATCCACAGTAGATGAACGACATCCACGCAAATTGGGCTTCTATGATCGACCATCTCCCACCCACAACCACCGTCCTCGCTGAGCTGAACGGACCCACCGCAATATACTCCAAGAACCTCTACCTCGTTATTCAGTAAAACAATAACACCACCTATCTCCCACGTATATCTTGACCCTGACTTGACATATAACCTCATTTCCTGTCTACGCCACCCTCGAAGAACAGCACAGAACAGCATGACAATAGGCGCAACTGGTTTGCAGCCGATCCCCTCTTTTTACTAACCCACATAATAGCGTCGAGTATTTTTATTCATCCTGGTTCACGCCCAAGCGATGTGTGTATTTCTCTTCTTTATTGGACGTCCAGTTGATCTGCTTTCATTGCCTGTGCTTTGTGGATATATTGGGGAGCCCAGGCGCATGGGTCGTTGATTATACCCCATTTCTATATTTCTTTTTGGTATCTTCTTCTTCTCTCCGTGTGGTTTTGCTGTTTACACTAAGTTTATCTGTTAGTTAGGCTAACTTGGTGAATTGGGAATTGGTTACATATATTTCACTGCGTGAACTACGTTGCTGCACGTTTTTAACTTTCGTGTCTGCCAACAACGTAAATTTACAGTAGATATATAGTTATTTAGGAGTTTTCACATTCGAGAATGTTGATTTATAGAAAGACATAGGGTAAGATTTTGGGAAATGTGTAAGAATAGGCGAGTTTGAGTTCCTGCAATTTATATCTACAGAGTGCTAGATACAGCAACTAAATTATCCAAAATAACAAGGGCCAAGCGACCCAGGAAGAAGACTATGTGATCTCGACCTGGCCGACATGATGTATTACAATTCCAAGGTTCGAGTCCATGAAAATGAGAATTTCTAGTCCTCTTCAACCAACGAGCCTAGCTTAACCAGCATGCTCCACAATCTCGCTCACAAGCATGCCGTTCTTGACGTAGCTCTTGAACTGCTCGGGCAGAGGGCACTCCTTGGTATCTTCATCGGTGCCCTCCGGTGGCGGAAGGTTGATGTTAATAGCGGAGGACTTGCTAGTAAAGATCTCAGTATTGAGACTCTGCTGGCCAAGGTAAACGGTAGCACCATCAACCTGATCCATCAACAGAGTGGGAACCGTGCCGTCGATCTGCACAGCGAACTTGGGGCACTTGATGATGTCAAGACTGCTGACGAGAGAGTCGACAATGAGGGAGAGACCAACGCAGTTGTCGATGGCAATGGCATTGGCCTTGTTGGAGACCTTGATGATGGTTTTGTTGCAGCGGCTGATGAGGATGGACTGGTTCTGCTGCGCGGGGATCTCGATGATCTCGCCAGGGGCATCAAAGTTCTCTATGAGCCATTTGCTGCCCTCGAGTTCCTTGCGGGGCGGCTTGCGCGCGCGCATGTTTTCGGGTTTGGGCTTTTTGCTAGGTGCTGGCGACTTGCCCCGCACGGCGCTGGAGCCCTCGGACACCGGGACGATTGATCCGGCACGCAGGTTGGGGTTCTTGTGTGTCATCTCCGATTTGTCGACCTTGCGGAGGCTGGAGGTGATACCCTCGCCCTGGTTGAGCTGGTTGAAGACAGCGCCCATGTCTGCTGCTGGTGCTGCAGGGGCTGGGGCCGGGGGAATACCAGGAGGCGGAGGTGGGGGAGGAGCACCACCACCAGGGACGTTGAGGGCTGGGACAGGGGGGAGGAGGAGGGGGAGGGGGAGGGGTACCACCGCTGACCGAAGCAGGTCCGCCCTTGGCCTGCTTCAAAGCTTCCAAGGCATCGATGCCAGACTCATTGTTCCATGTCAGACCCTGGGGGAAGTGTTTCTTGAGGTACTCCGCAAGAGCCTTGAAGTTTTGATAGTAGGCTTTGATGTATTCGACATGCGCTTTGTCCCTGTCAAGCTGTCAATACGGGGTTCCTTTCAAAACGTCATTAACAGGAGTGCTCACTTGTCCTTGTACTCTTTCAGCACCTTATTTCCGTAGTATTCAATGCCACCGATCATTTCTGTGACAAACTCCGCGGGCTTGCTTTCAAAAAACCAAGCGAGCGCGACAATACCCTCCGCAACAGCGCTCAGGTGGTTGAATAGCGGCGATGCTCTGTTTGATTCGCGAATGTTGTTAATGCTATCGGATGCTTTGTGCAGATCCGTCATTAACTCCGGGGGCTGGGTATTAGGCTTCTTGGCCTTTGTCACAACGAAAAGATAGGTGCGTTCGGCTTGGAAAGCTTGAAGGACGGCTTTGGACTATAGATCCAGTCAGCAACTACTCGCGGCAGACTAAGTTCCCAGAATTCCTCAAAAACATACCTGCTCAGCAACCAGACCGCCAATTTTCTCTCCCAGGTTGACAAAGTTCTGAACATCTCCCTTGATCAACGCATCGAAATCCTTAATCTGCGGCGGAACCGGGGCGGCCACAGGGGCTGCAGGCAAACGAGGGGAAGGCGTAGTAGAGGGTTGTGAAACAGCGGGCAGGGAAGAAGGAGTGCCGATCAAGGACTTTGGCACGCTAGAGTCATCGTATGACATCGCCATATCCTCCAAGCGTGAGGTCGCTGCCTCGAGCCTGTAGATAAGTCCAATGTCAGTCAAGGGTGCCGGATGTAGGTGTCAAACAGCTTAGCGAGGATTAAATCCAAAAGCAAAATGTCATAGGTCAGACACTGCTAGCACCATGGATACATACCGCTTGATGAGGGTGGTGAAATTATGCATATGGCCGCCGGACGCCATGATAGGCAACACGTTGCTCCAACGGTGGAAGCGGAAAGGTAAAGGGGGTGTTTTGAGTAGGTTGAAATCGAGGGATTGTCGAAAAGCAAAATCCCCTTCTATTTGGTAAGATTTAGGCACTCGAGTTCCGCAAATAATGGGATGATAGGGAGTGGAAAGAAGACAAAGACCGGAGCTCCTGAGGTCCGCTGCAGATGACAGCTCTAGACGTGGTATGGTACGTTACAGCTGGATCCGCAGGTGGAAATGACGTTGCGGGGTATATTTGGTAATTATATTACCACCATCCGATCCACCGTAATGCGATAGTCGAAACTCCCAACACTTCATTGTTCGGTTGTTCTTTGTCCCTCTGAACAACCATCTTCTTTGTGATATCTATACATAGCCTTGCTGCAAATATGGTGGCCCAAGATGAGTCCATTGAGGTCGAGTTTTGCACCTTGGGAATGTTCATAATTGGTATGGTTCACTTCGTCCCTCAAAGTGGGGTGTAGACTCACATTGATATCCAGATGATATTGATTTCGGTGGTTCAAGACCCGGTGTGAAGAATATTCTCGGCGGCGCAGCGTCCTTTGCAGTCGTGGGCGCCCGCTTGGTCTCAGGCTCAAAGTATGCACGATCTGTGAGCTGGATCGTGGATGTTGGCTCCGATTTCCCTGCTGAGACGCTTGATGTAATCAAATCATGGAACACAGCCTGTGTTTTTAGAGAGGACTCTAGCAGGCTAACAACGAGAGCCTGGAATGGGTACCATCCTGACGAGAAACGAGGTATGTTTCCCGTGATACATATCCTTTAAAGGAACGCAAGCGGTGACTAACTGGGTAGACTTCAAATACTTGACTCCGAAATTAAGACTCGAGCCTGAAATGTTGTCAGATTCACAGGTGTGGTCTAAGACATTCCATATGGTCTGTTCTGCATCCCGTTGTATGTCTATAGTGCAAAATATCCTGCAGCGACGGAATGAATTGCAAAAGGCAGGGAAAGCGCCGTCCGCCGCTCATGCTTCCAAGCGCCCTATCTTCGTCTGGGAGCCAGTCCCTGATCTCTGCACTCCGGAAGAGCAGGAGAAGTTCTTCGCCGCAAATAAAGTCGTGGATGTGGTGAGTCCTAACCACATGGAGCTCGGCATGATGTTCGAACATCCTGGTTGGACTGAGAAGAGCCAAGTAGGCCAGCAGCTAGTCCAAAGGATTACAGACTCTGGTATTGGTCCCGATGGAAATGGCATGCTAGTTATCAGGGCAGGAAAGGATGGTAGCTACGCCTACTCGAAGTCTGGCAAGATTTGGCTCCCTGCATATCATCAACCTGATGCCTCAGGTACTACACCTGTGATCGACCCCACGGGTGCGGGCAACTCTTTCCTTGGTGCTCTAGCCCAGGGCATGGTGACAGCAGGCCGAGAGCCATTCCAGGCCATTGCCTCTGTTCTATCAAACTCCGAGACTTGGAACAAGTCTTGGGGTAATTTCCAACATTATCTTATGGCGCTCATTTGCGCAACCGTCGCAGCTGGCTTTGTGGTCGAGCAAATCGGTGTGCCTCAGATCGATATTAATGGAAACGGAAAGGAATTGTGGAATCAGACTGAATTCACGGAACGTGTCCGCCTGTACACGCAGCGATTATTGAGGACACTTGAAGAGTCTCCTCAGAGACATCTATTGGTCAATTGACCAATGGCCGAATGAGGAACGCCCTTTTATTGTCGTACAGCACACAAGTGATCAAATAGTAGAAAAACAAAAAGAAAAGGTTCCGTCCTGCTGAAAATCCGCCTACAACTGTCGTCCAGTATGCTGGGCCTTCTTCATGAGTCGTTCTTCGCGGCTTGTTGCTGCTCGTGTTCCCGGATTTGCTTGCTCCAGCTATATATGAAGAAACGTAAAGGTCAGCATAAGGTATACCGAGTGACATGGGGTTCGGGTAACGGACTATCGGCTGGGGAAGAAACGGCCGGGCTCGGGCATCTTGTCGCGATATTCCCGATCAGCGCTGATGCTGAAGGCGACAGCAGCGACACCAATCACAAAGGCGCCCATGATCGCAGTGTTGGCCCTCCAGTTAGCTGGCTGGGCGTACCAACCACCAGCGGGGGACCAAACTTCCTTGGGGTACCTGCCAGATCGAATCCATTAGCTCCTGGTGGGGTTAGGAAAAGAACGAGCACATACGGGATCTTTCCACCTCCACCCATTGTGACGAAGATGCAATTGAAGGGTTTGTTAGAAAAATAAAGCGAGCGTAGGCCTGGTAGTTCTCGAAGGTGGAAGCCGAAAGGGCCGTCTCGGTCGCAGGTCTGATGCCAAGGCGCTAGGGCTACATTGGGTTTAGCGCAACCTCACACGACTTGGCCATCCCGTGACTGCCGCGACAATTTCTCTTCTCTCTCGTTGATGGTATGCCAATTGATTGCGTCGCGATTCTCCCTCCCGCCCATTGTATAATCTTTTTACGGCCCTCAGAATACCACAATCGCCCAAATGAAGAGACTGCAACTCCAAAGATGGAGCAGTTCAGTTCTTTCGCCGCGGGCTCGGACTGTTAACCGTTTGCATCAACACATCTACGGGCAACGGTATCAATCGACCGCTTCCCCGGTCCTAACCCGTGATGATCAGACCACAGCGATTTTCGAGGAATCAGCACCTTTGGATGATCAATTGGCTCAAATTGTCAAGGACTCCCACACCCGCCACTCGCAGCTCCAATATCCCTCTCCCCCAGTCGAAGCAGCTCGACAATCTGCAAAACTTGCCGCTCTCCACGCTCGACTCTACCTACCCTCCAGATTACCCATCGAGACACTTGCACGGACACTAGTCGATGCATCAGCAGACCCGAACCCGAACTTCAACAATGCCTCGCTGGCCACTCTCGGTCACGACCTCCTTTCCTACTACGCAACCGAGCACCTTATTTGCACATACCCTCGCCTGCCCCTGACCGTGATCTTTGCCGCCATGTATGCATACGCTGGGCCTAAGACTCTTGCCGCGATGGCAAGAGAATGGGGTGTGGACTTGGCCGCGTTGCCCGGTGGAGAGGTCGATCCCGGTCTATTGCAGTTCCAGAGGCTCGAGCCTGGCACTGAGCTTCCCTCGGGCCCGACCCACCCCACAGCACGCCCATATGAAGCACAGAAGAACTGGAGGAAAACGGTCACTTCTAAGATTTTCTATGATGATGAATTTGGTGACCCACTCAAGGGGATCAAGCAATCTGCCGCAGGTGTCACCACCGAGCAAGCGAGCGCTGAGTTCGTCCGGGCTGTTATGGGTGCCATCTACCTCCACGCTGGCCGCGCCGCTGCCAAGCGATTCTTCGAGCAACACTTCCTTTCACGACACCTCAACATCTCAGAATTGTTCAACTTCCAGGCACCAGCCCGTGACTTGACCCGGTTGTGCGCTCGCGAGAGCTTCGAGCGTCCAGTCGCTAAGGTCATCAGCGAGACTGGTCGTAAGAGCAGACACCCCGTCTTTGTGGTTGGTATCTTCTCTGGCCAGGACAAGCTTGGGGAGGGCGCTGGCGCCAGTCTGATGGAGGGCCGCGAGCGTGCTGCTGTTGCCGCGCTTAAGGGTTGGTACCTCTACAGCCCGCTTTCTGTGCGCGTTCCCAGTGCGATGGAGGAGCCATCGGCTGTACCGTGGAAGCCGGTCCACGTTGACCTGGGCGAGGTCATTGTTTAAGGTATTTGGTGCAATGGGATGCCTTGGTTCAAGGCACGGTAACATATTATTTCATGTCCCTTTTTTTGTCATCTCGCTTTTCTTTTTCCGGTGTGCTATTATTTCGCATGTGAAGCTGGCCGGCGGTAAAAAGAGTCATCTATCCTGTCTCCTGCATGACTGGATCCTGTACATTATGGGAACTCCAATCCCTTCGATTCACCTGGTGTCTTTTTCTTCGAAATTTCCCTTATTGTTTTCTTTACCTCTGTTTTACTCTCCTCCAGTTAGACATCTGGCAACACTAGGCATGTCATGGCCTTCGTTTTGGCCCTGCCATCCAAATATGGAACTGCTCTCAGACATCTATCGAATGCATACAAAATCAATGTTAATGAAAGTTTTCCTGTCTTTTGATCCTGCTAGTTGTATATCTCTAGTTGACCACCAAATGGACCTACCGATGTCTATTCATCTGGACTTTACATCCATCCCATCACTCCGGGTTAAGAATCTCATCCTCCCAGTTTCCACTATTCCTCCTGACACCCGCCTTTGTAGGATCATCCAAATATTGCCCATACTCTTCCCACAAATCCACAACCCCAATCCCGAAAAGACCCTTCCAGAACCCGATACCCTGTTCACCCACATCCTTCCCCTCCCCTTCACCAACATACCCAATTCTCAAAAGCCGATCATTCAACATCCCCACAGCGCCCCTCCCAACCCTAACATCCTCAAGCCACGCCAGAAAATATGCCGTATGCTGATACCCCATATCCCACTTCGGCGGCCGCTCCGCAGCAGACAGAGGACGTTTCCAGTGCGGCGGCTCCAAACCAGCCTTGAGCCGCACGAAGTCAGCAATACCCTCGATTAGTCCGCCTGGCGGACGGGGGATGTCCCCGTTACTGTTTTCGTGGGAGCTAGGCGGCGCGGTGTGCTGATAGCAATGCACGAGCTCGTGGGTCAAGACCCCGACCAGTTCGTGGAGCGGGTCATCTTTCGCAGATGGACCGGATGTACAGTGCTGGATGTATGGGAGCGAGACGTGGATTTCCTTGTGTGCATCGTCGAGCTCTGTGCCTGTTGTGTAGGCTACGCCGCTGTAATCGCGCAGGAAGACTGTTACGGATCTTGTTGGCGGGATGCTGGGTGTGAAGGAGGGTTGGTGGTGGTTCTCGGACTTTGGGGGTGAAGTATATAGGTATTTGATGATGTTTGCTAGGGCTGTGTCGAGGGTTGATGCGATGTCTGGGATCAAGGCGAGGAAGGCGCTTGAGGCTGGATGGCGTAGGTCTTCCACGTGAAGGCGGAGCTTTGGTTGGTGGATTTGTGAGGTGAGACTGGCTGCTAATGTTGTTTGCTGTTCTTTTTTGCTGTTCGAGGTCTGTGGCTCTTGTTCTTGGGTGTTGGCTTTGGGGATTGCGGAGGCATGAGGTGCGGGGGCGGAGCTCGTCATAGTGTATTTGGTTTGATTGACAGTTGATTGGGGAGGGGTCTTTCGTTAGGGCTTCCAAGGTTGGTCTTCAACTCTCTGTATCTGTCTGAGGTGTATGAAGAGCTAGGTTCGCTGAGGGCGGGGTTCCAAGAGCCAACGTACGTTATGCTGAGTAGAAGTATTCGCCCTAGGGCCTAAAACGAGCTATGAATTCCTGCCTATACCTATATCGCATATATAAACCACCTAAAACCCCATAAACGCTTCCATCTACAGAGATAGGCTTGAAGGCTCCAGTCTACTTTGTAGTGCCCTCAAATACACACCTTGTCGGCGCCGGTGATCCTAACAGGCGCCATGCTCCACTTTGGCGATCTCGTGGGGTGCTAGGACGCTTTGATTCACATTGATTGGAGTGAAAGGAATGTATGGAGTAAGATGCAATCGATTGCATGTCAATTGAGCCTCATATTGATCTTTAATGTGTGTTAATTAGACCATGCAGTGAGCAGCTTGTAGTTGTTTACTATGGCTTTATTTACTATTTTGATATCTTGTTTTCTAAACATAATAGGTAAGATACTGATTTTCAATGTATTTCTCCTCAGCAAATATTGAATACTATTCTGATTTTTTTTCTTTCTTTCTTTTTTTTTTTCTAATCTAATTATTGACATTGAGATGTTGTAAACATGACGCTGTTGGTTGCCCATTGCGACGAGTGATCCCAAGTTAATAAACAAACCACACTGTTGGGCTCTTAATATCCTTCGGGCACAACCTCACCATGCAAGACAGGAGTAGACAGGAGTAGACAGGTATGAACCTCGGTACATCTTTAGGAAACAGCAACTTACAATAAAACAAGGACCTAAGGACATTCACCCCCTTTTAAAATAATAATATCCCTCTACATCCCTCGCGCTTATCGTCACGCGCTTATCGCCCCTTGTTTTCGCTCCGTCCGCTTTTCAACATCCCACCATATCGAGGTCAACTTTGCGCTCTTTCTCATATTTGTCTTCGTCGCTATCTCATCGGATTCTGTACGTTGTTATCCTCTCCGCTCCGCTCCGAACCCTTCACGATGCTCCTCGCCATTCCTCTATTCCTGATATCCGTGTGGGCTCCCTTTTGCGACGATCCCATCCTATAACCATCTGATGCTCTCACTGCCTACACGCGTCCTGCTATCTATTCTTTATAGCAATCGCAATCGCTCTACTTTTTCTCGCTATTACTCTCTTGCGCTGGTAGAATATGCTGCTAACTTTCATCATGACTAGTGACAAATCGAAATCCGAGTCTGTTCTCCTATCCGTTATTGGCCTTGTCGCATTTTGATTCGCCTGGATCGTCCATTACATACACTTCCATTATTCTGTCCATTCCCTTCGGTGTCTGACCCGAGTTGAGATCGCTCTCTCGGTGTTGACAATGGAGGCGAAGGCAGCAGAACTACTGGCGGCCTTCAAGAACCCCAACCTGTCTGTCGATTCAAAGATCGCCTACCTTTCTAGTGTCAAGTCCGATATTAAACAGAAAAATGTTCCAGAGGGAGCGATTCGCGCCATTTTCGAAACATTGCGCCTCGCCGTCGGCTCCCAACACTATTCTGTTCTCGGGGCGGGGTTCTCCACACTTGGCCACTTATTGAAGCGCCTTGCAATACAAGACCAGGAGCAATGGATTGTTCACCAGGCCCAGAGCTTGTATCCTATTCTTCTAGAGCGCCTCAATGACCCGAAAGAACGTATAAGAGCCCAGGCTGCATCAATATTCACGGAACTGTGGCCATTTGCTGGTAACGAAGTTGAATATCATGTTCTGGAAGTTGCCTTGGTTGGGAAAAATCATCGGGCGAAAGAAATGAGCATGCTCTGGTTGGCAAATGTAGGCTTATGCACCCTGCAAGGCTTGTCTCAGCTACTAATCTCGACCTGCAGATGACGAAGCACCATGGTTTGTTGTTCCGTCAATATGTCCCTTCCCTGGTTTCGTGCTTGGAGGACGCCGATAGCGCCGTTCGAGATACGGCTAAGTTGGTCGTGATTGATCTGTTCCGGTAAGTGGAGCTATCCCTCTAACCATTATATTCATTGAATGCCCCTAACCAAACTCAGAAACGGCCCCGCAAGAGCGAAGTCTGACCTGCAAAAACAAATGGCGGCACGTGGTGTGAGGAAATCTATCGCGAATGCTATCCTTTCGGGCATTGGTTTAGGGTCCATTGAACCCGAGACTGCATCCTCTACGCGTCCAATCTCTCGGGCTGAACGCTCAATTTCGGTGATGTCGTCACGTTCACACGCTATGGAACAGACTGATGACGGTTAGTACTTCTATTTATACATTCGGAGATTTGCGCTGGTTGTACTAACTTGATTGCAGAGATGGAGCCTGTAAAAAGCCGCCCAGCTTCTAGAGCTCATCGTGAGCGACCGACAGCCTCCTCCGCGCCTACAGAGCCACCAATTGTCAACCGACCACGCACACCGGCCCCGGCACCAGCACCCCAGCAACCGTTGCCAGACGATGATGGTCTGGAACCGTTCGATGTTGCATCGGCGAGGGATGTCGATGATCTTGTGCGCGATATGCTGCCTTGGTTCGAAGGAAAAGAATCCGAGGACAATTGGTCAAAGCGTGAAAAGAATGTGATTCTTTTCCGTAGACTGACTCGAGGAAATGCGCCACACGACTTCTCGCAGACCTATATCAATGCAGTAAAGACACTCCTTGACGGTATCTTAAAGGTTGTCAACTCTCTACGAACCACAATGTCTAGCAACGGCAGCCTTTTGATCCAAGATATTGCCCGAACATGTGGCCCTAGAATTGACCCAATGGTCGAGATTATCATGCAAAACCTGTTGAAACTTTGCTCGGCGTTGAAAAAGATTGCCGCTCAGAACGGAAATGCCACTGTCGAAGTTGTCATTCAAAATGTTTCATTTAGCATTCGCCTCCTGCAGCATGTCTCTTTCGCAACCCAGGATAAAAATGTTGGAGTGCGTCTGTTCGCTACAGGATGGCTAAAAGCTTTGATCATCCGCCAGGCTCATCATAAAAGCACAGTTGAACATGGTGGTGGCCTTGATCTTATCGAGAAGTCAATTACCAAAGGGTTGGGAGATGCGAACCCGGGTGTGCGTGAAGCAACCCGGAGCACCTTCTGGACGTTCTACGGTGTGTGGCCGGAGCGAGCCAATGTGATAGCGGACACCCTCGACCCCAAGTCGCGGAACTTGCTGGAAAAGGATTCATCGAACCCCAACCCATCTTCAAAAGGTGCACCTGCATTGCCTGCAAAGAGCCCCGCCAAGAGTCGCTCCGCTTTACAAGAAGCTATTGCTGCTCGAAAAAAGGCCCAGGTGCCTTCTCGACCCGAGTCGGCTCAGCCAACATTTGCCGAGGCGAAGCCACCTGCTCCTGCCTCCAAGTCCACTCGGAGTGTACCAACTGGGGCCCCTCTCTCGTCTCTATCTTCTGCACCTATGAGACCCGCCATGAAGCCTCGACGGGCAGAACTTAGTCGTCCTGCAACCGCAGACCCCTATGCTCGTCGCCCTGAGTCACGAGCCCAGTCTAGTAGTACCCAATCTACCCGACAAGCGACCACTTCCCCCAGGGCTGTAAGATCCAAACCATCAACACCTACATCAAAGGCCCCACTAACGGCGCCTCGCACTCGCCCACATGAATCGGCACAAGCTGCTTCAACGAAGGGCAGGCCGAAGAAACTCGATTTGTCCAAGTCCAAGTCTCATAGCGATCTTATGGCCGCGAGCCGTGCTCGCAGTGACTCGAACGAAAGCCTGACCAATCAGCCATCTGCAAGAACCCCCCGTCACGGAAATTACCTCAGTGCTTCTGAGGACCAACATTCCCCGGCATCTGTCGTGTTGGAAAGTCCTCCGCTTCACGCATCACAGCCTCTTCTGTACTCAGCACCGCATGGCCCTCACGCTGACTCGGTTCCTATTGAAGAACCAGAACCAATGGTACTGGAGGAACCTGTTGTTGCCGCACCTCCACCTTATATCCCCGAACCAGATGTTGCAGTGTCTCCCGCGCCCGTGTCTCCTGCTCGCCAGCATTCAGATCTGGACTTCGGTTCTGGTCCTGTATCTGCGGTCAAAACCCAGCCTGAGTCAATGGTGATTTACGAAGATCCTACCACGCCCATAGCAGACAAAAATGAGACTGCTGAGTACGCCGCCTCGGTGGGAAATCTTTCCCCTTCAAAGTCGTCCCCCAGCCGCCCTGATCAGCCCGAACATGGTGAAGCAGAGGCTCAACCTATCTCCGAGGATATCTCAGCCTCAGTGGTCGCTTCGGCTAGGAAGCCTACACCTGATTTGGCTCCTACGCCAGAATCTGGTTTGAACTTTGAAGTTCGAACTCCATCTCCAACACGCCGGGCACCGCTTCAACCAAGCCCGTCACCAACGAGGGGCCGTGTCCAGCCACCGGCCTTTAATATTAAGGATATTGAAGCCGTGATTCCCCAAGAGCATCATGCGGGAACGAACGTGACCCATGGCAACAACGAGAATGCGACTCCACACCTGGCCCTGGCCAAGACCGTAGACTTGCCCGCGGTCCCGCGGTCTGCTGCTAAGCCGAGTGCTCTCGAAGAAGTGACGGCAAACGAACCCACACCGCGTTCGCCAGAAGCGAGACAGAGGACATTTGAGTCGATACCTCCATCACTCTCCCAGTCGACGTTGTCCCAATCAACCATGTCTGACGATTCCACACGACGCACTCGCAAGTGGGTTGATCGTCACCGCAGCCCTAGCCCGCGTTCGAAGGACCCGGTTAATGCTAAGGAAATGATTCATAAAGGCCTAGCTCGTATTCTCTCCAGAACCATGGAGCCCTCGGGATATCGGAAGCTACAGGGACTTATCCAATACCACGGCGACGAGATTGTGTCCCAAAGCCAGGACTACAATGCGTTGCTGGAAGCTCTATTTGCGGAACTGGAAGCAACCCCTTCCAACCGCAAGGATCATGATGTGAAGACCCAGGTTCTGGCCACCATCCGTTCCATGCTCCTACGGACCCGCGAGCATTTCCATCCCTATGACACTCGTGCCATGGCAGCTATTATCCGGGCCCGCCGCCACTACGAGTCCACTTCCCACTTTGTCACTTGCCTAGAGGAAGTGGTAGACAAACTGGTATTCTTGACCCTGCCCCAGACGGCAATTGTCGGTGTTCTGCAGGGACTGGACCTCGGAGCGGACGCAGAGAATGATGAGACGTACCGGTCCACCATCATGGGCCTGAGTACTATCCAACAGTCGCTATCGCGTCCCGGCGTTGATATCGACGACGAGCTTCTGGCTCGCATCGGCGTTGTGGTAATGCAACAGCTCGGGCACCCGCGCCCCGGTGTCAGGAAGAATGCCACTGAGCTCTGCACCTTCTTGAACATCACCTTTGGATCCGAGCGAGTGCAAAAAGTCACCCAGCCTCCTCGTGAAGGATCCCTTAACCTTCTGACCTACTTCATGGCCCGACGGACTCAGTAATTGTTTCTTTATTGGCTCAGGATTACATGCGTATGTGTTTAATAACCCCCGGTAGCGTGGCGCGTGTCAGGCCGTGGAATTTCCGGTATACATAAGTTCTTGTTCCATATTTATTTTGAAAACTCATGCTTGTATGTCTATTTTCTTTCCAGCGTATAAGCCCTCTCGATATTCTCGGCAGCTGTTGGGCCGCCACTCAGCACCACTGACGCTAAAGGGACACCAATTACCGTCGAGGCAGTCCATGGTATCCGAGCTGTATTGGCGTTGTCACTGGGAAGCAGTCATATGCGGTCTACGAACGTGCACTGAAGGCTCCATAACCGTGGCAAGCCCACCAACACTTACTGTGAGAGTGTGGAATCGATTGCTTTCGGGAATGTCTTGCAATGGCCTTTAGCATTAGCAACATTGTCTACGATCTAGCCTACTGATGGTGTACTCGGCAGATTGTGGCTGGACTTTACACCTAGAAACACTTCTTCATTGTGCTACCTGCACTTCTGTCCAGTACGTAGTCCTGTGGATAGATGTTCCCTCTCGCCCCCGATGACCACAATTCCATGAGGTCGGTTGAAGGGTTCAATCCGATGATACTTTTGTTGCGAACATGAGCAGGGCCGTCGTTATCCAACCACGGCTCAATGGGGTCGACGTTTGCCGTTTGAAATAGAAATAACCTGGGCTTGGAGACGCTGTGTCTTGAGGTGTGATGACGTGGGGGTCAATGTTGTTTTCGTACTGCACGTTCTTGGCGTCATTGTAGTCGAAATCGTACTCATGCTTGGTGAAGAATCCGCGTGGGATCCTGTCGATCTTGCCAGGGTGCTTTTGGTGTTGGCTTGGATATCTCCAGGTAGAATCGCCAGGTGGTGGTGGGTTTTAGATCTCAGATCTTGCCGCTGATCAGCTTCCTCGATGTATGACTGCCATTGAGCATCATACCAGTCAGAATGACGATGTCTTCAAGTGGAATGCCGAGAGAATTTCATGGATCTTGAATGCGAGATCAAAGGCTGAAACGCAGTGCACTTTCTTGGCGTAAGAGCTTTGCATTTCCCTCTCCTCGCCATGCCTGTGGGCGAAGGATACAACATTGGAATCCATATAGCATCCTTGCTTGTTGTGGTCTGTAAATTACTTTGACTTCTGGTCTGCGTCCGTAAGCTCGGCGAAGTCCCATCTTAGCTGCCGGTGGTAGGAGGTAATGGTTGGCCCTAACTGTTTTGAGTCGCCAAACAGACCGAATGCGACCGGGAACAAGTAGCAGAGCACGGGAAGCAAGTCGGTCTCCCTAATCATCGTTGCCTCATCGCTAGCTACGAATGACGGGTGTAGGTTGTGGTACACAATAGCTTGAGCAAGTGCACTTCCAAGGTTGGAGTTGCCGCGATTTCATGGGCCGAGGAGCGCGTGGTGACTCCGGCTGTAGCTGGTTTAGCCAGGGCAAGAATTGAAGATGATTTGGTATTAGGCTTCTGTGGAGCCATGAGGGTGAGCATAATTTGACGTTTGATCAGATAAAGGTTCACTCGAAGCTGGAGTGGCTCTCAGGTGAAGGGGATTGAATATGTGAAGTGAGGGTGAAGTGAGAAGATGAGGTGTGAAAGGGCAAAGTGTTGAAATGTTTGCTCAGAACTCGACTGTTGACTAGGTATGATCATGTGCATGGATATTAAGTCCGAGGAAGTCACGATATAGGCCATATAATCTTCAACAAAAGCACCTCAATTATTGTCTGATATAACCTATGGACTCGAAGGTTGTAATATCGTGGGTTTCTTTGATCATGTATATTTCCATCTTCTGATTATATTGCTGTAGTAATGACTTGCTTGTCTGATGAATGAAGAGAAGTGGAAAGAGAGAGGACAGTTCTAGTTAAATTCTACAAAAGAACTAGCTATTTATGGCCGAGAGAGAGTAAAATCCCACGAGATTCCGCACACATGTGGAGAATTAGTAGTTCAAATTCCTAGAAAGATATCAGCTAGTACTTCCACACGTCAATATCAGGTGGCCTTTTACGTAGAAGGATATGACAGGGCTGGTATGACACAAGGCACGCAATATGGCATAATCCAATATCAGGAGCCGGATGTTTGCAGTCCTCCTTTATCTTTATTCAAGAATTAAACGTATTTTGAGTCGGTTAAAGCAGAACGAGTATCGAAAACCCGAGAATTTCTATGGTCCCAGACTTAGTCCGTGTCAGAGCCGGCAGTGGTGTCGTCTCTGTTTCTGTAGCATATCCACCTGCACATATCAACCAAGCTAGTATGTAATGAGATATAAAGAGCCTCTTTGTGCCCATATCCCAAGACTCGGTATACTTGGTTGTTATTAACAAAGAGGCAAATGCTTCTTGTACAAAGGAATTGTGCTTTAAAGCCCCGAGTTCGTCTTTGAATATATACAAAGGCGACAAAGGTAATCTTTGAGATCAAATAAAACATTGAGACTTAAGGACAAAATACGTACATAGTCTCTCGTGGCTATATAAAGCGTCCTCTTCGCCTCGAAGACGATACTCATCAACGTCATTTTCGACTATCCAGTTCACCAGCATTCTTCTCATACTGCCCAGCAACTCTTAACAACCAAGCAGTGCCAGACCAGCTTGCAGTCATGAAGTTTCGGAAGTCCGACAAGGCTCCAAAGCAGCCTGAACGCTTTCCACTCGAGGCAGCGGAAGCCTTTGAGCCCGAGGACGATATTATCCGTCAGTCGCACCGTACCGGCTCTCCCCCCGGCACTCTCCTTTGTGTGTTCCCGGACGCTGCACCTGGGACAAGTCTTAACCAGTTCCGTTTCCAGCTCCACCGAGAAAACGGGGTTCAGCCCGGTCTTGTTGGTTACCTCGAGAAGTATGTCAGCGCTACACACTTGGTCTGGAGCATGTGTGCTATTCTTGCAGATAGCAGTATTGATCCTGATTGGAAAGATACATTTGAGATGTGGCGGCCACAGTGGCAACCGTTCGCTAAGAGCTTTGAAATCCACGGAAATACTACGCGCACTTTAGATGTCCCTCCCTCTCCAGTCAGTGTAATGTGGATTCAGGCACCTCACAACCTTGATATGTATAAGCTCTACACTGTTAGCCACAAGGAGAAGAAGCGTGATAAAGAGGCTCTGGAGGACCTTTGGAGGTGGATGCTTAATGTGCCACCCGAAGCGATTGTTCAAGGGGCTTTTATCATTAAGCTTGGGGTCGAGCCTTGGTTCCCTGGCGAGTAGAGATTATACAATGTCTCTAGTAGTACGTATAGGTAGTCACTTAACGCTTTTCTCTTTTCTTTTATATTTTGGTGCGCGATCCAAGAGCTGCTCGGTGGTATTGAAATAGATCAAAAATAAATGTCAATTATGTCCTGATCTGAAATCTGAAATGTATATGTAGGGTTCCTGTAATAGTACAATATAGTAAAGACAGCATAGATAAAAACAAAAAAGATTGGTTATTGTCCGTTTTCAACGCGGATTCTGGTTCCCGATACTCTTATAAACTAATAGCCTAAGATGAGGGGCTTACGGGAGTTCGGACAAGAGACGAGCTCATTTTTTCTGGGCTTCGGGTTTTGGTTTCCAGGTTTGTATTACAGAATTTCGATAAAAGAGCTGTCTATGGGCCCCAGAACATCTAGGCAAATCTCGTCTCTTTCCATTATTAGAACCCAATAGACATTATTTCTTGCAGTCTTCTACTACACAGGACATAGACATCATGTCCAACCTACCCAAGGTTCGTTGGGGTATTATTGGTAAGTCTGAATTAATTCCTGTAGGCCCTCAGTGTTCCAAGATTGATTGTTGATGTGTGGTAAGCTAACCTTCCATAAGCTACCGGCATGATATCCTCATGGTTTGTGGAGGATCTGGTTCTCGACTGGCCGGAAGCCAAAGTAGAACATGTTGTCCAAGCTATTGGCACTTCAAGTGTTGAAAAGGGCCAAGAATTTGCGAGAAGGTACTGCCCGAAACAAAGCCCACGTGTCTATAGCTCCTATAAAGAAGTCTACAACGATGCAGACGTGGACATTGTATATATCGGAACCCCCCACGGGTTTCATTATCGCGATTGCATGGAGGCAATTTCTGCTGGAAAGAATGTCTTGTGCGAGAAATCTTTCACCCTGAATGCCAAACAATCGAGGGAGATATTCAATGCCGCTCGCGAGAAGAATGTATATGTGGCAGAAGCAATGTGGCTCCGACATCGACCGCTTTTCATCGAGCTCCAGCGATTGCTCCACGAAGAGAAGATCATTGGCGATGTCTTCCGGGTGTTCTCGGACTTTGCGTCTGGTGTTGATATTGCCTCACTTCCATCCACATCCCGATACCGCAATATTTCATTGGGAGCGGGGTCATTGCTGGATATTGGGGTGTATTCGCTCACTTGGGCTAGAATGGCGCTGGGTGGAAATGCACCTGATCAGGCAGAGATGGCAGAGATGCCGCGCATTATGGCCGCACAAACCCATGAAGGAGGAGTTGAAGTGACTACTAGTGCAGTTTTGCAGTATCCCTCGACTGGAAAGCAGGGTATTGTCACTTCAACTACCAAAGCCCTCGGTGCTCCTGGTGAAGTTTTTGCTGTTATACACGGGACCAATGGGTACGTTGAGATAGAAGGTAGGACTCCATCTGCGCCGGAATCCTTTACTGTATGGAAGAAGCAGGAAGGAAATCCTGATCGCGCGTTTTTCCCGAGGGAGACGTGTCAAGGAAAGAAATATGAGTTTTCGACCCTGGGGCGTGGCTTTGTTCACGAGGCTGAGCAAACGGCACTGGATATTCTTGAAGGTCAGAAAGAGAGCAGGATTATGCCGTGGGCTGAAACACTGTATATGATGGATATCATGGACGAGATACGGCGACAGGGTAACACAATATATCCCGGAGAGTGATGAGACTCTGGATCTGTCTCTCTGATCAGCTCTGTTCGTTGTTCTTTGTCTTCAAACACACCCAACGGGCTCTAGCGGCAATCTTCTACCACTGACGCAAATCTTTATTGGAATCCATGGTATTGCGCTGTACATAAAGTGATAGGTATATCATATATCATGATATAGATATACTACCCGATAGAAATCTAACCATCACATTACTAATACAAAAGATCGCCTATCCCGTGGAGTATTGCCATAGCTTGCTAGAATATAAGTTGTTAAAACTTACTTCAACGATCAATGTCCACAATAAACGAGACTACCTCCATCTTTTCGCCAAGCTCCTAGCTCTGACAGATCATATGGTTATGAAATTTCGGTTTGGTGACTTTTGAGAACCAGCTTTAGAGCCTTTGACGTTGGATGTTAACGGACTATCTCCATTGAGTCGGCAAGTCTTTGAATAATAGCTTTTGTATTGGGTCCCCGGCAGCTGACCCTGGTATTGAAGGTTCGGTCTTTTCTCTTTCGAGGGCGGGATGTAAACTCTGTACCCTCGTCTACCGTCGGGATTTCAGAAGCAACCGGAAATTGGATTTCGTAGCGAGCTTCTCCCAGGGTGTTGAATGAGAAGCTCTTGAGTATAGGAAACTCGCTGAGCATTCTAATTATCGATTTCCAGCCTGAGCTCTCCAGTGTTACCCAAGCTATGTTGAGGACACGAAGGCTGTCCCGATAGTTGTGTAATAGCTTGCTTAAGCTCGCTTCGTTGATTTTTGAATGCGTCCCCCCTTTCAGCGTGAGTTCCTGCAGCTGAGAAGTCGTGTCAAGGGAGGAAAGGCGTTCAATAAGTCCGCGTGCTGCCCAACCGTGATCGAATACGATTGTCAATTTACGCAGATCAGTTGCATGCCGCACTATTGGGTCAATCCAGTCGGCAATCCCAATTTTTTCCATTGTAAAGTTCAACAGGAGAACTTGCAAATTGGCCCAAACAGCAATAAACTCTGGCTTCCAAAGATCAGGCACATTAAGGCGTCTTAAATCGAGTTCGTTTGCTCCTCCGCGAAGTTCCGGTATGAAATCAACCAGGAATTCTTTGACGGGGATATGAGCCTCGATGATACCATTGAGAATCAGTGTTATGGTATCAGTGGACGTGAAGTGATCGAGACAGGTGTCTTTATCAGACCAGCCCTGCCGAATGAGGTGAAATGACGTGCAGTTCACCAGACCACGCAGAGCCTCAGCCCATTTCTGAACATCTGCGTCCGGTAGTAAATAGCCGGAGGAATGTCGATTCCACGTTAAGCCTTCTCCAAGTTTATCTTCTGGCGTGTCGACATATTTCACGGCCAGGGAACAAACATGCGGTGCTAGCTCTGAATCGTTTGCTATGGCTTCCACCCTTCCAAGGCCTTTGAGGGACAGGTTTGTCTCTATCCTTTCGAAAAATGTACAGCGAAAAATGTACATAGTGTTCTCATAGATGCTCTTACAAGACAACCGAAATGAGCACAGATCTTCTGCCGGTAAGCG
This sequence comes from Penicillium samsonianum, assembly GCF_028829775.1. Taxonomy (NCBI): domain Eukaryota; kingdom Fungi; phylum Ascomycota; class Eurotiomycetes; order Eurotiales; family Aspergillaceae; genus Penicillium; species Penicillium samsonianum. Next base: position 3,017,811 of record NW_026643260.1, on the reverse strand, counting down.
AGATGCAATCGCTTGCAGTAATTCGATGGGGAGAACCCCAAAATTCGAATTCGAAGTTAACATGATCTTTTTTTTTCTCAAGGGCCATTCTTTTCTCCGGGACCATTTCTTCCCCAAGGACGAAAACATTATCGACCGAAAATGTTCAATTAAAGCAGGGTAGTTGTTTACATACAAGTTAACCTTCGGAATGGCCGAAACCGAGCCCGTTCAGGAGGCTGTATCAGCTGACCCCAGCCCCCTGAAAGAGGTTTATCCCGGTAGATAAATGTGCAGCGGGCAAACAATGTGGTAACTAGCGAATTAGTTACTAATGTATATGATACATGAACCATGTTTAAGTTTCATAAGTAATGAGCGTGCTATATCCTCTGGAATCGACAGAGGCTTTTTTTTAGCTCCTGGCTCTTCTATCTTCTTCTACGCTAATAAAAACATTGATTTGAGACTTGATCTAGTAGTCTCCATCCTATCAATCGTCTTGTCTTTCTCTTTTAAATTATGTTAAAGTGTGCTGATGTCCTTCGCCGATTGAGAAACTTTGTCGAAATCCAATGATTATGATGAGTTGATGCTATCAATCTACTGGCGGAGCCCTTGTACTTCTTTGGAGTATTCGGTAAGACTTTTGTCTTTCTGGTCAATTGAGACTCTTCGGGAGGAGCTTATTGCAGAGTTTCACTAACTGCGTAAGGCAAATGGGACTGCGCGTTACAATGAATTTCGAAAGCTTTAGAGTCGGATCAGAGAGATGAAAAAAAAGCTTCACAATGATGCCAAGAAAACCATGCATGATGAGTTCTTCGGGGATATTGGCAATCAAATTATTGAGAAAAACTATTAAGGCAAGCTAGCCAGTTTCACCCGAAACCTCCTATATATAACTAGAAAGAACAATTCTTGCTGAACTCGAGTTTAAGAATAGAGATACGGACTCTATCAATGATGTAGAATTGGTTGAGGACCGTATCCGATCAGAGCTACGCCTTAAACTGTATAAGCTTCATATATCTAAGTCATTAAGAAAGCGAATATAGTTTAATGATTCCGTGTAGAAATATAAGGAGAACTTCACCGACTCTACTAAGAGTAGCACTAGTCTTAAGTGTCTAGTATGCTTGGGACGCTCTGATATCCATCCGAGAGTGCGGAGATACTTATTCTGTCGAAAGGACGCGCTACGCGCTACCGCGACATTTCAGGACTCATAGGTTGCCAAAAACCTTCCTAGAGGGCCGTGTATGTGATTATCCTAGGTGCGACTTTGAGTTATTTTCTCTTTGGAAGTATATGCTTCGCCGAAAGAGGAAGCACAAGATTTGTCTCTAGAACAGCTGAAATTTTATTGACCCACATTTCCCACGTAAGAGATGAGATGATCTGCAACACACAGAAATTACGTGGAAAGAAGATATTGTGTCTAAATATTGGTCAATTGGACGGCGTGTTTCAGGATACCTTAGACCCTTCCAGGGTTGGGGCCAAGACTGAGGGCCGGGAGTAAGCACTACAAGCACTACAAGCTAGTCTGGCCCCCGCAGCCAATACGGGCTGTGACCATTCAGCACAGCCCACCATCTCTGTATAGCCTTATCCGCTTCTGCAGATCTCAATTATGCCTCGTCCTTCTTTATTAGTCAACCAAAGTTTCTACCTAGGTACTTTCCACATTCTCCATCTCAAACATACTTTCAATCTACCCAAGAACACCTACTTTCTCTGATTAGCTACACACCCTCAGTATGGGAAAAGAGAACTTCATCCGACAAATCGAGAACTCCGTTGAGTTCAAATTCCTCGACAAAGTAGTCAAGGAAGAAGTCACAGCGTCATATGCAGTCCAAGACCTCATCAACATGACCATGAGTGCATTGTCTATTCATGGTCCAAACAAACAAGGCGGGGTCGGTCTCCCAGACTACAACGTCTCTCTTGCGGTAATGGAGCTCGCTCAACGCCTGGATCCATCAAAACACACCAAGCTTGTCGAGTTTATATCTCATCTCCAGAAGCAAGTTGCCGTTGATCCATCTACGAACGAACCCCTGAGGGTCCAGGGCGATACCCTCTGGACAGACATGCCGTCGTTCGGCTACACGGAGCTTGAGACGTGGTACGAGTTTGGTGGCGATTACAAAGGTGATCTATCCTCCAATTTGAAAAGTCAGAATGCTAACGCATGTAGACTTATGTGATGCAACGCTCGATTCTAAGCAACGAGATCGCTGGGCGAATCTCAACGCTTTCCTCGCGCAGCTCACTCAGACTGCAGACATTCACTATACGCCTCCCACGGAAGAAGCGCGGTTCTCTCCCCTGGACAAATCACTACGTGCCATATGGACCATGGCGATGGCACTTGAGAACGAGCGCCCTCCTGCGTCGCTGGGAGATACAGCGGCGATGGAGGCCGCTTGCCAGTGGTTCATCTACGCTGCGGAGCGGCTGTGGGCGAATGTGCTCAATAGTCGCACGTATCCTGAGGTGTCTGGCGCTGGGCCAGGGAAGAGGTATGAAGAGAAGGGCTGGACGGGCTATACGCGGGAGCGATGGGGAATCTGGGAGGATGCGCTGAAGGAAGCTAGGGTTAAATGCCAAGATGAGCGGATGTGGAAGCTGATTGATGATGCTTTGGCGAGTCTGAGAAGGGGAATGGTGAATCAATAGTGGATAGACCCATTTAGTTCTAGTGGATATTCATTTAAATGCTCTGGGTGGTTAGTTGTGTAGTATAATGATATCTATTTCTTTTCATTTTGTACAAGTCTATAGGATTGATCGAAATCAGTTGCACCACTTACACACAGATATTCTTTCTCGAACCGTCTTTCAAAACACACTATACCTGTTATAGTTACTCTACCCTGGCCCCATTTCTTGGTAGTATTCAAGTATAGTTGTAAATAACACCATGAAAATAGCTTCGGTATTGGTTCTATATGGTCTTTAGTGTCTAGAACAACCTTTCTATACATAAGCCAAATAGAAAGGGTAATTGCCTAGTAAGTCGGCTTATTAGCTAGAGCTCGAATTCTCTGTTAACCACCTGTCCTCTGTAGTAGTGACCACTATAGATAGACGAGATATAAAAAGATAGTATCGGTAGAGTGAACACTATTTTAATATACTTTAATAGTAAGGCTAGCCTTCTAATTAGGACTAGTATCCGCTATACTAGACTCTAGATATATATAATTATACTAACGTCGAATTCTAACGATCTAACTTCTAATAACACCTATACCACCTCTTTAAGTTACTATAAGATTAAATAATATAACCTTTTAGACTATATTCTAGTAGTATAAAAATTCAGGACTTGGCTCAACAACGTCTTTCGACGTGAAGGTAGTATGGCGGCATTTTGTCTCGATCTCCGCTACGCCAGGACCAAGGAATGTACGAAGATTCGCAATTTCCATATCAGCCTGTCCCCACATCACAGGCTTTTCCGCAGGATTGATGTCGTCTGGCGGCGGGTGGCAAGCGGCACTGATGGCTGCACTACAGTTCATTGCAATCGGCATGGCGGCCGATTTGAACCTCCGAAACATCAGAATGAGAAAGCTCACAACTACAATGAGCCAGGGTATAACCATAATTCTCAGACCAACAGACGACGCACCCACCCCATGTAAGGCTCGACTGCGATCCAGATTACCCTGAATATCCCGGGGAATGATTTGCACGAATGACAAGGCCTCAGAGGCAAGCCAATGGGCAAGAGTGGATAGGATCAGAAATGGCACACTATACCGGTATGGTACAGAGAGATAGTATGTTGAGCGTTGTTCTCCAGTGGGAAATGAGACTCGAAGGGGCTTGCGTTCGACACCGAAATCGTTGTATTCGGCGGCAAGAAGCATTCGAGTCAGAGTATTGTTGTAGACCGCATAGACTATCGTGATCACAACCTGCGGAACATTTACAGCCAACACTGTAGCAATGAATCCCAGGTAGCCCATTTGGTAGAACTGGGTATGGTAAAACGAAGTGAGTTTCTGTTCCCATGATGACATGCCATCTGCATTCAGATCTACTCCCGGGTCACTGCCGAGCATAGAGGTATTATAGTCCAAGGCAAGGCCGGCCATGGCAAGGAGGGCAATTTTGAAAAATAGAAGGAAAGCAAATAGTCGACGTGGCAGGGCAGCTGACCATCTCTGTCGGACCGTGCGGACCCTTTTTGGCTGTGGAGGCGGGCTCTGTCCCAAGCGGAATGGCACGGCGCGGGAGAATATAGATACCCAGGGGTAGTCATTGAAGCTATGCAATGCTTTTGGTTGTCCTTTATTCACTCGGGCCATGAGGCAGTTGTTGGCTGTGTAAGGATCGGGGCATGTCAGAAACGACTTGAGGGCATCGCCAACTGTCAAGAAAATCTCGGATCGGCGCTCGAGAGCAGTGACGAGCATGCATAAAAGCTTCAATGCAATACAGCCCATGACCACCAACCCAATAGGCAGACTGCATCCAAGCTCACAAGTTGGCGTAATCGGTCGACTGAGGCAAGTATGGACCACAGCCTGGTCGATGTTATTAGTCGTTGGTGAGATTGTATAGTTACCCTTGTATTCATCCATCGCACAACTCAATTCGCCACCCTTGTAGGTCCCGTTGGTGGAGACTCTGCCGGAGCCCAGTCCTACCTGACATGACCAGGCCGTTAGGTTTGAGGAAAGATCGGGAGTCAAAAGGACGACTGTGGACCGGGCGGTTTGATAAGCGCCATGGTAGGCTTCCATACAAGTGGCATTACTCATTTTCTCGAGCTTCCCCGATATGATATCATCATATAGGCTGCTCGCGTTCATGCCAACTATCTCCTGGAAGTTGGAAGGGACATCAAAACCAGACACGTCGGTGTAGTTATTCCCAAAGGCCATGGGTGCAATAACAAGTCCGAAGTCATTAGCGTTGATTGATACGTATATGAAGGAGTTGTATCTGAAGACATCGTATATCAGCCAGAGCTCTCCCAACGGTCACAGCAAGAAACATACATCATCTGGACTGGCAAAGAGGTCCCAAGAATCAACAGCCATAGTGTCTTACGCCACAGGGGCGCGTACCAGACGTTGGTAAAACTGGAGGATCCAATCGATACCCACACCCGTTGAGCGTGGGCAATATCGATTCTTGCGCGCGACGGTGCGGCCAGGACTTGATTACAGTAGCTGCTTGTGGCGGTCAACGTCAAAACAATAATGTTGATAAGAATGTGGAGGCCGGTCGCGATTTGGTTTGCCTGATGGCATGTGCCTTGATAGATAACAGCTGACGAGGAACCCCATCCATAGCCACCAGAAGCAGCTTTTGCGGCCAGTTTGACTGTGAGAATAACATGGACGAGTAGCGCTAGTGCTACTCCCAAAGCGCAAAGCAGCAACCCGGTAATCCATTTTTTCTTGGTCGGTGGCAGTGGTGGGGGTGATGGAGAATACTTTGGATCGTCATCTGTCGCTGCTTCACAGTCCGGGGTATCGCATTCGTTGACCAGTTGGTATGCCTTTTTGTCCACGATGGAAGGCTTCCTGCCATGAGAAGCGGTTCGTCAGTGGCGATCGGTAGGTAGACCGGCCAAGATTGGTTTAACACTCACTTGGAAAGTTGCAATGTGTCAAGTGGGATAGGTTCCTCCCGGTTAATCAAATGCTCCTCCGGCGAGGCAAGGAGAGATGTCGAGGCATTGCTCTCTCGCAAGCTTGTCATTTTATAGGACCACAAGGACCAAAATATTGAGTTGGAAGCGCGCATACCTTTTTATTATTAAATCACGAAATGCGACGGGATGACCCCCCGACTGTGGGGGCCAAAAACAAGCCTCATTCGGGAAAGTAGTGATCCTCCACAATTGGCTTAGCGGGTCAGCCTTGAGGCACTGACCCTTCGATGCTCCACCCATACAAGATCAATTGGACATGTCAACACCAAGCTTACAGTTTAAATTAACACGTATGTAGAAAATAAGGGGGAAATTAATTGAGTTGATCTGAAACCTCACTTTGTGTCCCAATTAGGGCTGTTGTGAATCAAAGGTTATACATAGAAAAGTCTCCTTTTTTTTTAAACCTTCGTATACAGTATACACCTAAGACATCCAAAAAGACATCCAAAAAGCGTATCGGAGGGTTCTTACATATAACATCCATATTACTATCTTGGTCCAAATAGAACCAATAAATTCTTAGGTCGTCAAGGACAGAGGCCGCATAAGCGGCCGACTATTCTTGTGTAATATAGTTAGAAGAAGTTGGGTTGCAATATACTTGGGCAGCAATGTCACTGGTCAGTGGTAGCCTTGTCTGGACATCCACCAGCCTCGTCTTTATCATAGTTATTGCAAACAATATGACGACCACACAATCCGACAGGAGCCTTCTTGATCTGCCACTTCCTATTAGAATCCGCATCTACACTTTTGCAGGGCTTGCTAATAACCAGGTTATTCCCCTCGATCGCAGACATCGCGTCGAGGAGCAATCTGCCCCCACCTGGAAAGACTCTGCCCGCACACTCAATCTACACCTGGCGGACTTAACCATCTATTCAGCCCTTATACTCATCTGTCGGACTATTCATGATGAGGTGTCGTATCGTTTCTATTCTACCAACACGTTCATTGCCCACGACCTGCAAACGTTGGGCCGTCTAGGCCCGTCATATCTGGCTTTGATGACCTCTCTCAAACTCATCCCCTGCCTTACGAAGAACGCAAATTCCCGCAAAGAATGTACCTGCACGCCTCTAGGATTTATTCATGACGATACAATCCTCGGCCTGGTGAGCCCTTGGGACAGGTCCACCCTCTGGCAGTGGAACTCGACCATCAGCAAGATTGCACCGCATTTGACAGGTGATAGACTTGACCTGAGTATTCTCTGCCCTGTTTACAACGAGGGCACTGCAAAAAGGGTAGTGGAACCTCTGCCCCACTTCCCTGATAGCTGCCACATCCGGCTCGGTCCCCTCAATCGTCGCAACTATGCTATCCAGATGATAGCTATGAAAGCCGCTAAACAGGCCATGGGCCAGATTACTACCCATGTACAACCATTTCGTTTCCTCGACCTCCCTGGTGAAATTCGTTTACTTGTTTACGAGTACACCGATCTCATCAGCCCGCTCAACAAGCTCCGATGGGACCCAGACCATGGCTATACACTTGACCCATCATTCTGCCCACCAGACTGTAGTCCACCTTATGACACTTGTCATCCAAGCATGCACAGGGACTGCGGATCCGCTAATGTCCCCCGCTGCCACTGTCGTCATGGCTTATCATCCTGGCACGGTAGATTCCCCGACTGCTGGGCATGCACACACTACGCCTGTCAATTCAAAACCTGCAACGCTCAACCTGCACACGGTACAGACCTAGGTCTCAACTGCTGCGGCGCAAAAGCATCAGCGTATTCCCCCGCATGCCATTGCTGGAAACCACCCGTCGCGCTATTCAACACATCTCAAACCATCCGAGAAGAAACACAGCGAGTCTTCTTTTCTCAAAACGCATTCGAGATCCCCCACTACAAGTCCTACGCATACACAGCGGAAGCCGAAGCCGCGCCGGAGAGATGCGCAGCGGCAGTATTCCTAGCAGAGGTCGTCCCTGCAGATATACTACCGTACCTCAGTAAACTCATCGTCTCGCTCTGGGACTGTGTTAAGAGAACAGCGAGGGAGGACTGGAGCCATGTTATATCATACGTTGCCGGTATATCAAGCCTCCGCTTTCTATCCATTGACACTGCGATGGCCTTCGACGAGATCAATGACGCGATACCGAACACGCGGGAAGAACTAACTAGTGAACGGGGTCTTGTGAGGAGCAGGGATGCTATGAATCAGTACGCTTGGCCGGTTGAGATTTCTGAGACGGCGGTGCGGTCATTCTTCGTGAAAGTTGGATATACTCGGTACCCGCTTAAGCTTAAGGTTTACTATTCCTATCGGCGTTTCGAGGACTCGGCTGTTTCTGTAGGATATGAGCGTGTTGCCGGGGATAATTATGCCTTTGTAAGAGAGTGCGAGGGGCCGGTTGGGGATCATGGCGGTAATGGGAGATGGCTTGAGGGGTTGCATCTTTTTGAGTTAGAAGCTTTCTGAGTGGCTAGGTGTGGATGGCGACCAAGAAACCGTTCGCGGCGAGCTGGTCCACAATCAGCTGAGTATTAACAAACCGATGACCGAATACATCAGTTAGTAGCACGATAGCACGCTTGGTAGCGCGCTCGGGGTGTGGGATGTAGACCTCCACTGCGACCGTTGGCAACTCAAGGTTCATCCCCGAGACATTGGGAGTATATACCGTTGCTGATTTGCTGGATTTGGCCCTTGGTCTCGCCTTGGTGCTTTACGCCGACGGCACAGCAGGCAGCAGGTGGATTGGATGCCATTTTTAAGATGCAAATGAATAATCAATGGGGAGAGAAGAAGTATGGGAGAAAGAAAGATAATAGGGATCTCGTAGTCGCGCAGCTAGATATGCAAGGTTCAGCTGAATGAGGTCAGCAAATCTCGAGATAGTGTTGCTGCAGAGGGATAAGATGGATGACAAGGTATAGGTCGATAGTCATGGAGGGCATTGAGGTCGCAGATGTATAGGATTTCCGTGTAACATACAGTATAATATGTCACACCTCAATTCTTTCGTTGAGATCTTTGTTTTCATTGGATTAGTTTTGCCGTGGAATGTAGATCTCAATTCAAGCTCTCTGTGCCCATATCGTCGGGAAATTGTGAAGTAGAACGTATACCCAATAAACTCAATTTCACTCAGCCATTGTGGGATGTAGATACACCCACTAGCCAAGATTGCCTTCTCCCTTTCACGCATATAGCATGATACATAAGGAAGGAATAGAAAGTGAGTAGCAGTCAAAGAAAAACGTGGAGAGACACCAACTAGGGGACGAACCCTGCCCTTGATCACAGGAGTGGAGAGTGGCACAACACGTGATTAGGGGTCCAGTCAACAACCAATGAGAGGCGTAGGCTGTGTGATCCACAGAGGGGCCGCAGCGTTCTCAGCCGCAGGCCTACCCGTGGTTGTAAACCCTTTCACTCCGTTTGTTAATAGCCCTGGAGACTTTCCAACTCAACAACCTTGAAAGCCATGGAAGAACGCAAAACGAGGTCCTCCCATTCCAGATCACGCTTGGGGTGCATTACGTGCAAGTGAGTTCGTTCCTAGGAATCAGATCAAAGACAGCCCCCTCTATCCACAATATCCCAGAGAAATTAACAACCCAGAATCCGCCACATGAAATGCGACGAGACCTACCCAGAATGTGGCCAGTGCACATCAACCAAGAGAAAATGCGACGGATACACCCAACTTCCCGATAAGCGCACAAAAGCCTGGCGGGAACTAAAGCAAGGGATCAACACAGTCGACATCGTAGGTCAACTTCAGCCTTCGAGAATTGGACGGCAATACATTTATGTCGATCCAGGTCGAACTATTTCATCAGGACCGGTTTTTCGAGATCAACTTAAATCGTCGTTCCTCCATCTTCATTTCCCTGTCAATACAAGGAGGCCTTCTTTCAATGTCGACCTCTTTCAACCGTTGTTCACGGACATTGCGGCGCTGCCTAGAAAGACTTTGATGCTTGAACAGGCTATTTCTGCAGTCTCGTGTGTCTTTTTAGGAAAAGTGGACGGTAACGACAATATGCTTCGACATGGCTTACAGCTATACAATAGCTCCATTAGGCATATGTCACGTATTCTAAGCAGAGACGCTTACAGTGCGGACCTTGTATACACATCCATGATCTTCCAGGAAATAGAGGTATGAATCTATACTCATTCGAAATACCACCTACGCTTCTAACATTCAACAAGGCCATACATTGCCCTCAAAGTCTTGGAGGCTTTTTTTCTCATGTCGTCGGATCAAATTCCATCTTGAAACGGTACCGTCATAAGGTACTCGCAGATCCTCTGACAGCTGTCATTTACCACAAACACCAAAAAATAAAAGTTGTACGTTTTTACTCTCTTATTTGTGGCTCTCTATATTTCCCACAGACTGATATGTTTTTAGTTCTTGGCCACCCATATGGACATGTCCGAAGAAGATTACGAATATATTTCCCAGCCCGCGCCAAGTGACCCCATGCTTGAGCTGATACATATAATCATAGATATCTCTCTTCTAAGTAAAAGGAGTGACTCTATTGATGTGTCTAAAGGCGAAGCCTCTCAGGATTTGCTTTTAAGTTGTCTCGCTCAAAAGGAGAAGCTGATGACATGGTATTCTCGATGGGAAGAGAGAATTGGTGAGGGTCCATCTGTATACGGTCCAGGTAAATATTTCTATCCTTTGGCAGTTTCCTTTCATCTATGATTGAATTTAAATCTTACTAGTGGCCTTTTTTCTAGACGAATTGAACTCGAAGCTATCTCCGACTGACGGCTTATTTGGCCCGGCTTACCAATTTTCCTCACTTGACAATGCTAGGTTACATATCTTTTTCTGGGTAGCATCAACAATCCTCTATCCTTTGATTCATCGAGCACGATATCTTGTCATGTCACCCAAAAGTCGGGCTTTCACCGCGAAGGCTGACCAATTCCAAGAGGAACACCTACTCTCAATTGCCCATGCCGATAATATTGCCCGAAGTCTTCCATATTGCGCCCAAGCTGGCATGAACGCGAGGGGTATTATTTATGGGGGATATTTAGCCGTAAGGCAGCTTGCTAAGATATACAGTGATGCTAGATGTTTGGATAAATTTCTCTGGACAAAACAGGTCTTTGTGTATATGGCAGGTTGTGGCTATGATTGTGCTGCTCGTGGAAACGAAATAGTGTCGGACTGGTGGCCCCTCGATAACTCCCATTAGGAACCGGATCGATGCTATTCTGGAACAGAAAATATGGATCTTGACCGGGGCCGACGGGTTTGAGTGGTGTGACACTATACAGACTGCTTTCAAAAAAAAAAAAAGGCCTTGACACGCAACTGCTGAATCATGATTCGCAAACATGAACCAAAAAGGAGAAATTCTAATCACTGTGTAGAAAACAGACTTTCCATGCTGTTAGATTGGCTGAATCGTTCCCAACCAGTTGAGGTATTCGTAGCGCGAATCCAGTAGCCTCCAGACCCATTCTTTGTGACGACAGCCACAGGTGCTATTGTGAGGTTCCATGCGTTTACAATCATGGGGTTGGCAAATATGACTGATGCTTTTTGCCCATTAAGACTGGCGCCGGAGAAATCAAGACCTGCATAATCGAATGTTGTCCAGTGGGAAACCACAGAAACCCCTAGGTTTCCAGTGCCTCGCAGCGCTAATGTGAGAGTCTTAGATATATGATCTTCTGAGAATCGAAGGCTCTGCTGGACGGATATTGTAGATGTATATTGCAGTGTTGTGAGGCGTATATCCCGTGCAATCTCGGAAACTGACTCTTCTTTCAGCTGCTGAACAGAGAATTTACACCGAAGGGCGCCAACACTACAACGAATGTAGTATGTTCCAGCCTTCGGGGGCTCAATAAAGCGGCGAAAGTTGATGATCCCAAAGTAGTCCACTGGATTAGGGGACATAGTTGAAGGTTGAGGGGAATATACGGACTATAGATACCATGCAGCAATACCATTTCGTGTGAGTTGAATCTCCGGGGAACAATCTTTCAGTTCCCCCTGTGATTTGATCCTTAATTCGTCCAGCCATGCGCCTGGAATATAGATGAACTTGGTTGTAAGCTCTTCAAGGAATCCAAACTTCACGGCAAGGATCGTCAGCAACACGCGCCACACAGTCATTGCCAGCTTAAATATCCCACTGTCATAATTCTGCGCATGCGGTAGTGGAAATTGGATTCCGTTTCGGTGCACTCATTTTTGACTTTCATCAGATCAGACATTCGGATATCCCCAGTATCAGGCGGAAGAGCAAATAAAGGAATTGGCTTATTAGACAGGAGGTCACAAAATGCTTTAACCACTTCCCAACAATCATTGCCGTCACAAATATGGTGCGTGATTCCAAAACAGAGCAAAGTAGCATCTCGAAGGAGAGTAACACGAAGGCGGAAGCTGTTTGCGAGGCAAGGAGAGACATTGAATATAAATTTCTCATCAACTGCGGATATTTCCGGGCTTTTCATGATGTTTGGCTCATTGATATGTTGGTCGCTGTGTATTGGAAGATAGGTAGCCAGTGATTGATCAGTATGCCTGCTGGCGTAATCGACAGTAGAACCACAGGTGAAGGACCATGGTCTTGTCTAGAAAAGGATATAAGCAGGCCGTAGTAGCGAAAAAATGGACTCACATCTTTGATCAAATCACCACCCAATATTGGCCATAATCGAACCAACTCGGTGAGTTTCCCCCTCAAAATACCTGAATCGAGCACGGCATTGACAATCAAGCCCGCATAAATGGTACTATAATTTCCCAAAGAGCTGACACTGTTGCAAGTGTATCTTGAAGAGCTCAAATTTGGACCCTCCATTTTCAGGCTTGAGAAGCGGTGAGAAAGGCTCTGAGTGAAAGGAGAGATATTAGGACCAGATCATTGAGCGAGCGCTCCGGGGAGATTTGATGAAGTTCAATCAACAGGAATGTGCAGGGCACTGCCTATAGACCTTGTATAAGGGAAATGAGAGTATCCTTCGCTTCACTTTTTATTACGAGTAACCTCGGAGTAAATATAAATCTTCTTCTTGGGAGATTTGAGTTTGGAATTGTGCAAGATTTGCCTATTTTAGCTGAGAGTGGGACGTAAGTAGTACTAACATTTGAGCTATTCTGGCTTAATTCAACAATTACTCCACTAATTTTCTTCTGTATGGATCACATATAGTATGTCGAGTGCTGTACATCATTGAAGTGCAGGTGCGGGGGAACGAACTGTAATCCTGGCAGTCCTATGGGCAACGCAATGCCCTTTGTTGGTGGGATTGCCATCATTATCCTTTTTAAACAACTTTTTTCGTCCCTCCCCGAGTCTCTTCCGGTCGAAATGTCTCCAAATCAGAATCCTCAAATATTCGCATATGCCAAATTTGATCTTCATGCTCTGTGCCGCCAAGCTAGCGCGCTACGACAGGGTGTCCCATGTGCTTATAATCCAGATGAACGTCCTGCCACAGGAAGTTTCAACTGGGCTATATTTATTTCCTTTGAAGATGGGGTACGATGGGTTTTTAGATCCCCACACTCTAGATCGTTTATGCCAATGGAGATGGGGATGAAGATACTGGCAAGCGAAGCTGCCACGCTGCGATACCTCCGGCCTTATAGCGATATTCCAGTTCCAGAAGTATATGACTATTGGTAAAGTCTATCTCATATCACGCTTGTTTCAGTGCTAACCTGCGAAAGTGCTTCATCCGATAACGACATCGGGATTCCGTACATTTTCATGAGCGAGGCATCTGGCTGGCCTCTTTCGAAAGTTTGGAAACCAGTCGGTTCTTCCGAACCTGACCTGGAGAACATCAATAAAGCCAAAGTATTATCCCAGTTGGGCGCTATTATCTGGAAACTTTCACAGTTGCGGTTCGATAAAATTGGCTCACTCTTCGAAGAAGATGAATCCTTCGAAATAAAGGAATGTCTCTCACGTGGTCACATTTTGCATAGCCGATATGATTTGGAGATCCCACGTGGGCCTTTCACTTCTGAAGCAAAATTTTCTGATAGTCTTGTTTCTGCGTTTTCGGAGCATGCAGAGTGTCTGCAGTTATCACACCATTGCTTTGTGGCACCTGTTCCCTCGCCGGATGACTATCAATCCGACATGCAATATAGGAGCGCTATGGATCTATGGAACGACTTCGTGACTATTGGGTGCAAGATCGACACATCGGACAACAGACTGGACTATATAATCGCAGCTAATGCTCTCCGTGACATCGTACGGAAACTTGAACTTCCAGCTGTCAATCCGGAAACTTTTCCAATATGCCATGCCGATCTGAGTGTCAATAACATATATGTTGATGACGATTACAACATCACCTGTATTATCGACTGGGCATTCACTTCATCTGTTCCTGAATCTATGCTGCTAGTCACCCCTGGTTTGCCCCAATACCGCGACGAACTTAGTTTGGAGTTTCATACACCGTTTATAGATGGCTTTATTGCTGCTATGCCTACCTCGATGGAAGAGGAATTGATCCACAAATATCGCCAATCACTTGAGCGGGGGCAAGTCTCCTGGAAATTGAATCGACTCCTCAGCTTTGATTCAATTAGCGATTACAATCTCTTTGCTACTGTCTGGAAGTTTGCACATGGTTCTGAACAGGACCTGGGGCAATATTTCTTACAACAACGGTGTCTACCTCACTACAACCGGCTTTATAATGAATACCAACAGGAGGATCGGCCACTTTGGAAAATTCAAAGGGATGAAAAAGATTATTTTCGAAACAAGGACATCAGAAACACGATAGCTAAGAAGCTGACGCTCGTGTCGGAATGGAAAGCCCAGTATACAGCAGCCAATCACCTACCCAGACTTCGGAAAGATATGTTTGTCGCTTCTCCCAAATTATGGAAGTGGATCCAACAATTTATGCAGGACTGGGAAGACATGTCTTGATGAATTTACCCCAATTATCAAGATCACAAGTGAATGCCCTCAACTAAGTCTTTTCATAAACCATTAGAAAAACGACCCTTCTTGGTACTACTTAAATAATGAAGTTCCTTATCGGTGTCAGGTCTTCTCTGCTGTTGTGGTGTAAATGTACATTTGGAGGGGTCCACATACAAATGAAACAAATGGTAAATCGTCAGTTTCTCAACTCCCAAAACAGACAGAATAATTGTACAGTCACTACTATAATTCATTTTCCCTTTATGTTTTCAATGTACCTGAACCTGAAAATAAACATCGTCGGAACGCTGGAGCATTCCAAGGTTGCACAAAATTGTGGATACTATATGGTCCACAAAAAGAAGCCAACCGACCAACCCGATCGCGTCCACCTGATTTCGGACTCACGACGTCGGATGTTACCCACTCACGTGACTTTCCAATGGGCATAAGGCCAATCACATTGGATGTAAATGACCCGCACAGTCCCACTACCTGAAAAGACTACTAAAAAAATGCTCGACAAGGCCGCATAAGCGGCCGACTATTCTTGTTATGGATTATCCTAAACAATAACTTTATGATAGACAACACTACGATGTACAGTCCTACATGCAGACGTCCTCCAAAAACAATAACGGCGATCTCTCATTCTGAACTCAATTCATCATAAGAAATAGTCGATCTGTCAATTGAAGATGACATTCATGACTACAACGTTGCGGATACGGCGTATATGAGCATCCCAGAAGAGTAGATGAGCCTGCAGAAACCAGATTTGGCAAGTTTCCAGAACCGATCGCCGGATTTTCCTGTTAGGGCTGATCCGCTCGGCCAACCTGCCTCGATGGTCAGCTCGGGAGTCTTTCTTCCGATCTCCCCAAGAATCTCGGGGAGGAGGCCGGGGTGACTGACGTTAGGCGACTCCACCTGGATATTTCCTTGTACTCCACGTTTCCCAAATGCCCCTCGCTCGGAATCACGCCGTGGAGCTCGGCTTAGTTGCCTGTGAACAGGCTTATCCGGCAACAAGGAAATAGAGGGGAAGACAGAGGGTATAAGAACTGCCAACAAGGGTCCAGTTGAAGTAGAAAGCATACTTCCGCATCGCTGCCTCAACTGTACCGCCACAACGCCTGTTCAAGTTGGCAACTGAGCAAGTCTATTGAACCACCCTCAAGATGGCAACAACATTAACCGGTGGAAAGCAACACATAATCCAACTGCCCAAAACGCCCTCCGACGTACCCTCCGACCCACAAAGCATCGCCCAGCAATGGTTCTTGGCTCTCGAAGTCCAGCTCTCCCGTTCAGAAAACTTGAACATCAATGAACTATTCCATGCTGAGTCCTGGTGGCGCGATATGTTGGCGCTGGACTGGGACATGCGCACCGTACACTCAGCCGCCGAGATTCAAAGCTTCCTGAGCAAACAACAGGCCAGGGCACAACTGTCCCAGTTCCGACTACAGGATAAGGGCAAGTTTCAGCCACGCCTGGAGCAGGTAGTCGACGGGTTGAGCTGGGTGTCTTCCATGTTCTTCTTCGAGACTGCAGTTGGCACTGGAACAGGCATGTTGCGTCTGACCCAGGCGGAGGATGGAGTTTGGAAGGCTTATGCTATGTATACGTCGTTGCAGGAGCTCAGCTCAGCTCAGGAGCCCCTTGGGAAGCGTCGGGCCGAGGGGACGACGGAGTCGATGCCTGGTGGTCTGGCTGGGGGCACATGGATCGAGCGCAGGAACAGACAGCAGGAGTTCTTAGATGAGGAGCCCGCTACTTTGGTTGTTGGGGCTGGTAAGGAATTCCTTTGTTAAGCTGATTATCTATGGTTTGAATGCTGACTAGTCAACAGGCCAAGCTGGACTAAATATGGGTGCGCGTTTGCAAAGCCTCGGCGTGTCGTGCTTGATTGTCGACAAGAGCGAGCGTGTTGGAGATAATTGGCGTAACCGGTACCGGGTAAATGACATTGGAGGGACTTGGTCTATGATATGGAGAGAAATACTGATTTTTCGCGATGCAGACACTTGTCACGCACGATCCGGCCGAATACACACACATGGCCTATCTGCCCTTCCCGCAAAACTGGCCACAGTTTACGCCGAAAGACAAGCTGGGTGACTGGTTTGAAGCGTACGCCAGAATTATGGAGTTGAATATTTGGATGCAGACCTCGGTCGTTTCAGCAGAGTACGATGAAGCTGCAGGCCAGTGGACTGTTGTTCTCGCTCGCGGCGATGGGTCCCAACGCACCCTCCGGCCTCGTCACCTTATCTGGTGTACAGGACACTCAGGCGAGGCGAAGGTTCCTTCATTCCCGGGACAAGAATCTTTCCAGGGCACTGTGTACCATGGTAGCCAGCACCGTGATGCGTCGGAAAGCGATGTTCGTGGCAAGAAAGTTATTGTCGTCGGGACTGGTAACAGCGGCCATGATATCGCGCAGAACTATTATGAGAACGGCGCAGATGTCACTCTGCTGCAGCGCAGTGGGACATATGTCATAACCGCCGACAAGGGTGTCTTTATGATGCACAGTGGAATGCATGAGGATGGCGGGTACGTTTTCAAAGTCTTTCCTATCTCATTCTTATCCTCCCATCCCCCATATTCAGGTCATACTAATACCAACCATATAGTCCACCAACTGAAGAATGTGATATCGCCTGCGAGAGTCTCCCCTGGCCCGTTCAATTCGCTTTGAGTGTACACATGACAAAGAAAATTGCCGACGCGGAAAAGGAGACCCTAGACGGACTCCGTCGGGCTGGCTTCGAACTTGACTTCGGGCCAGATGGGGCTGGTATTGCACGCGCATACTTTACCCGCGGCGGAGGGTATTATATCGACGTCGGATGCAGTCAGCTTATCATCGATGGCAAGATCAAGGTCAATCACAACCCGGGCGGTATCAATGGCTTTGGGAATCGCGGGCTGCTTTTGGCGAACGGTGATTCCCTGCCAGCGGATGTTGTTGTCCTTGCCACCGGATACGATAATATGCGCACGACAGTGAGGAAAGTCTTGGGTGACAAGGTTGCAGATCGGTGTTCCGACGTTTGGGATCTGGATGCAGAAGGAGAGCTTCAAGCTGTAAGCTGCCATTCACTCTGGTGATCCTTTTGAAACGCATGCTAATTATACTGTGTAGATGTGGCGCCCCAGTGGTCATCCGGGCTTCTGGTACTTCGGCGGAAACCTCGCCTTGTGCCGGATCTACTCCAAGTTTTTGGCACTTCAGATCAAGGCTGTCGAGTCTGGAATATCAAAAGGTGTACGACAGTAGACGCAGAGAGGAACTTCGCTCGAACATGCTTTTTCAATTGTCTAATATGCATTGGATGTGTAATGAAATATTGATATTGCAACTTTGATACTCCAATTCTGGCACAGTAATATATGAAGATTCCGATATATGCATACACTCCGACGATGCGTCATATCCCAAACGGCGTGTCGTACCACAATAGCCTCTCAGTTTCTAGCTCCTCCTCATATGTGTCTCCCGTGAATGCGCCATGAATGATAGATTGTATTTCTGGGGATGGCTGTGCGCCATAAAAAAGCCTCGTAAACTCCCAATACTCAGGATAGAAGCCGGCGCATTCCCAGTCCACAATTCCAGACAGGCGCCCATGATCAATAAGAATATTTCTGGGATTCAGGTCGGCATGGGTGAACACAGACCGGTACTGACGCGCGTGGACGGCTGCAATTTTGTCCTTTGTTTCATTGCGCACGTGTTTGTGGACGAGGAAAGAATTGAATTCAGAAATCTGGTGAAATGGACCACATATTCCGGAGGGGAAACGGTAATCAAATATCGGGCCACCATGGCCGTCACCGAAGCGGTACAAAGTCTGGTTCGGAATAGAACGTATTTACAACAAGGCACTCTTCAGGTCTTTCGAAAGTTGCTTGCGCTCCAAGTATGAGAATCGATGGAAAACACAATCCAGCATTTGTCCAGACACAGCCGTCATGATAAGAACGCGGTGTGTGCCCTGGTAATCATCTACCCAAAGGGGTGCGGGGATCGAGAGATACCGTTCCACAAGCTTTAGTGTCTCTTCTTTATTAGGAGAGCGAGTGCATTCTTTTGCGTACAGTCCGAGCGGCAACTGGTGCACGAGGTCAGTGAAAGACCGCGGGTAGAGCTGACTGCCTAGTTTTAAGAGCGCGCCATAACACTGGACACGAATAAAGTGAGGCACGAGACGCCAGAGTGAGCGTAATATCTTCTGGGTAACTATGTTCAAGTGGACTATCCCAGTGGCCAATTTGCGTTCAGTTCCATAAGTAACAAGTCGCTTCCAGTAAATTTTGAACTCATGCAAGGCTTGCTCCGCAGAACAAGCGGACCCGTCTTGAATATTTTCTCAGATATAGCGAGCAGCATATTCTGGGTCGACGGCCTCGTCCAGAAAAGCTCTCCAGATCGAGTGCTCGGTGGGTGTGAGTCGGGCGGATTCAATGAGCCGGATGGTTGCGTGATACCTAGCTAGTGAAGCCATTCTCAAGAATGAGCGAAGGGTGTGTCTATAACACTAGATCAAAATGTACGATGTATAGATTGTGGTTTATTTCTCTCTGCTGTTGGTCCGACTGACGGGGATGGGGCTGGAGAGCCAATGATGGACCACTGAAGTCGGACCCTTGGAGGCCTGGGGCATTGATTAGGGATGCCAAGGTCGGACTGCTAGGCGCTCTTTCACCTTCAGTACTCGACCTGACTCCCAGATCGACAGATAATAAAGATCTTCAGGCGGCGCAACCTACGCGCTCAGAGGTACTTGAGGCAGTGAAAGAGCAAACGAGGGTGGTCAGGTGGCCATGCTATCAACAATCTTCTCTTCGCATCGTAGTTATCCATCTAGCCGTCCTCCTTCGCTCGGGTTGATCTACCATGGATCCGTCATTCTATTCTTGGGGTGGAGGGACCTTCTTTTTGTGCTTTAAATGACGTGCAGATGAGGCGGTTGCATTTTTTGGGGAGATTTTGGATAAGCTCTTACATCCGCCACACGAAGTGTTGTTGTTGACCTTCCTAAAAGAGAAGAGGTAGCCGAACACGTGACCGGCTTTCGGTAACCGGCAAACATATCCCCAACAGGCAGTTGACAGGCATTAGACTAAGCCACAGTCTTCGATCGATACGCATCAGCAGATCCATGCTTCTGTTACTAGAGGGCTTGGTTGACTAGCGCCTTGCTGTTAGAATTGCATGAAGAAGCCGCAATCATGAGCGAAAGAGGGTCGGAAATCGTCTACCGGGCGGAAAATGTCCCGATTCGCTTCTTTAAAGCATGCCGATGGTGCAGAAGACAAAAGATGCGATGTGATGCGCGTAGTCAAGTCCCTTGCTTCCGCTGTCGCTCTACCGGCCGGGACTGCATTTTGGATCCGATCGATGATGGCCGGCGGCGAAGTGATCGTCAGCGGAAAGCAACAACCCCCGCGAGGTGACAACTGAAATATCGATCTTGCATATGAAATCAGCGAGCTAATATACCGTCAAAGAAACCAAAACACTGCTTCACCGCTGGGTTCTAGGACCGGATACCACACTCCGGCATCAAGAGATCAGGGGTTCTCACCTGCCACCGTGCAAGATGGTGGTTTTGACACTCCGATTGATTCTTTACCCGATTCTACTGGGTTAAGCAGCCTCCAGCGGTCTTATACGTCTGATGCGAATGGACCGGAATCTCAGCAGCTCAGCCCTAATGAAATGATCGCGCCTGCGTCGGCGGTGCACTCTATGTCTGTGAATTTACTAGGCACTAACGATGTGAGTCACTGTCAGATCATTTACACAGTTGCCATCGAGCTAACAGATCAAGATCTTTATGGAAAACTCAGCTAAGGGTGACCCAAGAGGAGACGTTGTCGCTAGAGGAATCGTCAGTGAGGAGCTTGCTCGTGTCATGTATGAGAGGTATGGTACTAACAGCCAAATTAAATTGCAGTCAATCATAATCAAATCTGACTCCTCTGCTACAGGTTTACGGGTGGGTCGAAAAACTTTCTTCCTCTTTTTGATCCGATCAGAGACACATTCGACTCTGTCCGTTCAAGATCCTTGTTTTGCTTCACGGTGATTATCTATCTGGCTAGTCGCGCAGTGACAGATTTGCGCGGAGACACGCATATGCAGCGTGTTCTACAAGATGAGGCACAACGTTTAGCCGAAGACAGCTTCTTCGAGCGACCCACCAAACTAGAAACAGTCCAAGGAATGATTCTCCTAGCTGCCTACTCCGAAAAGACCTGGTTCTCAATTGCTCTCATTCTTCGTACCGCCTTAGATTCTGGATTGGAGAAATCCTTGGACACTTTGTTGTCCCAAGAAAATGTGCCCCGAAGTTCGCTCTCAGCATCTATGGCTGAACGTGAACTGGTATGGAAGACAAGAACCTGGTTAATCACTTTCATATTGGAGTTGGACGTCGCATCTGGTACGGGACGCAAATCACGCATTGCCGAGGTCGACGTGGCAAAGCTGCGCAGGTTCCTTGACTATCCACTCTCCCTGCCCTGTGATATGCGCACTGTGTGTATCATTGAGCTTCATCAACTTCGAGGTAAAGCGAACAAAACTGCAGGTGTGATTCGTCTGTCAAATGACTAACATGTGACAGGTAATTCTCGTGCGATTATTGACAACACATCAACTATTGGCGATATTGTGTCTACAGAACTACCGGCCATTATGACAAGATTACAAACCTGGTGGACGACGTGGGACGAGATCCATGAAAGTAGGCTGTCCTTCTTGCTTTTAATACACCCACAATTCGGATCAATACTGACTTGAACAAAACTTGAAGACAATGGTTTCCATATCGGGGCCTTTCAACGCAGCAGCCTCAAGCTTATGCTTCACTATGCCAGGATTTTTGTTTTCTGTGCTTCCCTGGCACGAATCCAAAAATTACAACCGACGTACATGGATTCAAGCTCCGAAATGCTGGACCAAAATGTGATAAACCTGTGGCAGTCCCTTGTGACAACCATCATGGACCAATTGGGATTTTTGATCAATGAGCCATCCTATCGCTGTCAATTACCCTGGGCGCCAACGTATCCTGCTCTCACAATCGCTTTCGTTAGTAAGTTGATCATTTCCTCAATCAGCTACATACAATTTGCTAATACAAGTTTAGCAACATTCGCTCTTCGGATAGCCAGATGGCGTCCGAATCTGATCAATCAAAGTCTTCTACTTGAAAGAGCAGAAAGAATCTGCGATTTCCTCAAACAACCCCCATATCCCGATATCCACCGAACTGTCTCCATCTTCGTGAACTATGCACGTGCCTTGATTGCCAGTCAGCGTCCGCAGAGCAATCATAGTACAGATGTACCCATCATGTCTCAAAGTGAGGGACCACCATTCGAGGGACCTGATAACCCCATGATCAACGGCCCGCCTCCATCAGGGGTGGGTCCCCTCGACGATCTCCGGTACAGAACTGGGCCGATAATTCAGGGCGATAAAGATTCGAATATGGTCTCAATGCCAAGTAATGACCCATCTGCGGTGGCCAGAGCGCCCGTATCTCGGCTATCCGGCACGATGGAAGCACCCAACTGGACTGTATCGAACTCCATTGCAGATTCCTTTGGTCTGTTCGAGGAGGGGCAGAACGATATCTTCGATTTCTTGCCTATGATGCCGTCGATGCCACAGTAACAATAACATACCTAATACACCTTATTGAAGTCTTAGATCACTCCAGTCCCACCGTCGTAACTGAGTAAATCGCCAAGGACCAAGTTCTAGCCTTGTAGATCAATCCTGATACTTGTTCCAGCGAACAGCAAATTGGGCCGCAACGCGCAACGCAGTTTGTTTTTCTTCACATGTATTTAGTCACACCAGTCTAGATCTCCACTTAAAATGGATTTATAACAATTAATCTGTGCATCGGGGGTGGCCATCCATGTCCGGATCCTGCCCGGCGCCGTGGGTGGATTGCCCTAAAACCCGGTCCCGTATCGGCCCCGGTTTCCCGTGCAAAAAAATCGAAGTATACCAGTCTCCCATTGGCTTGTTCCCTACTCCAACATGATAAATAGAGGCATTATGCAGGACCAACAGGTTCTAGACATAGTGACTCAAAGAACTGTCAGGGTTTTCACTCTGGGTCCGCTGGTTGCAATGGGAACGGAAAACTTCCTATATGGCTTATATAGCGCTTGGGTCCTCATCTACCAGAGTTTTTGAGAACCAGAATAAAACATACTTCCAATCTTCTTCCTTTTGTTCTAGCTTACCCCACTCACTTGATGGTGCAATATGGCGTCAGAAACAAAACAATCTTTAACGGCTCAGATAGCCGCCATCCTTTCTTCAAGTGCGATCAACCTCAACTGATATTTCCTGGTCTTCTCTAACATATATTAGACAAGCATGAGAGCTCTGACAAGAGGTCCCTTGCATCATCGGAGAATAATCAAAAGTCAAATGGCGATTACCAAATAGTTGAACTGTCTCAAGATGAGCTACTTGTCGAGTTTCAGGAGAACTCACCAATAAACCCACCAAACTGGGCCTTTGTACGCACATCTATACATCTATACATGTATACATGTATATATCACGAAAGGATATTCACTAACAAATCAAATAGAGCAAAAAGTTCTACAATGCAGTTGTGGGGCTATTTATTGTCCTCAATAGCGGCATATCATCCGCACTCCCTAGCAATGCAGTACCCGCTATCATGCAGGACTTCCACGAGTACGGAGACCAGCAAAAGGTCTTACCAACTGCCGTCTTTCTTATTGGCTATGTGGTTGGTCCCTTACTATTCAGTCCATTGAGTGAAACCATTGGCCGGAAACCCGTTCTCCTCTGGTCTTTCACTATTTTTGTCCTCGCTACGCTTGGCTGTGCTCTAGCACCAAATTGGTCCTCTCTTCTTGTCTTTCGGACTATTTGTGGTCTTGCAGGGGCTGCTCCTCAGACGGTTGTTGGTGGTATCTACGCGGACCTATTTTTTGATCTGCGAAGTCGTGGTCGTGCGATGGCGATGTATATGTCGGTATGTTGTGATCAATTACCTCCATGGGTGGAATATTTGAATAGTGCTGATACATATTCCAGGCTTGCAGTTTTGGTCCCATTCTAGGCCCGATTATCTCTGGATGCTCGGTCAAATATGGTTGGAGGTGGACTTTTAGGATTGATCTGATTCTGACGGGTATTACCTGGTTGGCTCTGGTCTTCACGTCTGGTATGATTATCACCTGGCACAACAAACAGTACCATCAGCTAATCTCACATCAAAATAGAAACTTTTGGCCCGGCACTCTTGAAGCGACAATCTGCCAAATTGAGAAAGGATTCGGGATTTAATCGATACTTCTCGCGTCAGGAGCTCAACCTGGACTCGAGATTCACCCCGATGGAGATTATCACTCGCCCCATCACGATGCTCTTCTTTGAACCTATCATCACCTCAACATCTATCTATATCGCCATCGCATATAGTCTGGTCTTCTTTTATTTCCAGGCCTATCCCATCATCTTTGGAGGTAAAGCTCCTGGAATCCTCATTGATCTATGTACAATACTAACAATATATTAACAGGAGTTTATGGTTTTACCGTCGAGCAAACTTCCCTCACATACATTCCAAGTACGTCCATATCGTTCATATATGTCTCAAA
The DNA here is from genome assembly GCF_028829775.1 of Penicillium samsonianum. NCBI lineage: Eukaryota > Fungi > Ascomycota > Eurotiomycetes > Eurotiales > Aspergillaceae > Penicillium > Penicillium samsonianum. The sequence continues at coordinate 2,993,551 of NW_026643260.1, read as the reverse complement.
ACACAACTAACCCATCACAGTTGGCGTCGGTGCCGCATCATCCGGATTTGTTGCCCTCTATTACGACGTAATCTACGAAAAAGCCAAAAAGCTCAACAAAGTCTGGACCTCCAACCCAGAGTACCACCGACTCCCCATGTCCTGCATTGCCGGGCCCTGTCTAACAGTAAGCATGTTCTGGCTCGCCTGGACAGCAAAACCCACCATGCATTGGGCAGCACCCGTGATGTCCGGGTTCATCTTCGGGTATGGATTCCAGACCATCTTCATCTCGCTTCTTACCTACGTGACCGACGCATACAAGATCTACTCTGCCAGCGCACTGGCAGCTTCCGTTATTGTGCGGAGCATTGCTGGAGCGCTTTTCCCGCTGGCTGCTGATCCGCTCTATAAATCTTTCGGGGTTCCATGGGCTACTTCCCTTCTTGCGTTTGTTAGTCTGGCTTGTATTCCCATTCCTTTCGCTTTGATGCGCTGGGGCCCTTGGATTCGGGAGAGAAGTCCCTTCTGTCAGAGGTTGATCTTGGAGGAGAAACTCAGGGCTAGTGGGTCGAGTACACCTGCGCATGTGTAGAAGCATGTCGGTTTTTCTTTTTGGATTTGGATTTCGGGGTTCTGGTTTATTGGCCAGGAAATAATTCTTTACGAAATAATGACTTGATACCTAATTTATAATGAAGATTATGATTTGCGTCTATATACTCCGTAAGTACTCCGTACTCTGTAGTGGTGCAATGTACTCCGTACACTGTTCCGTATACTCCCGGTTATTATTTCCCCCTTTTCCTGAGAGATATAACGGGGCCAATACCAAAGAATAAAAGAATAAATAGAATAAACAAAATAAACAAAATAAACAAAATGAAGCCAAACCCCATCGAGATTTAGATCCAATAACCCGCGCGCTAAGTTGAAACTTCACCAACCAGAACACCTAGTTGCCTCGCGGCTTTAAAATCATTTCGCCTCTCCACTTTCAAAAGGTCCGGAATCGCGTCTTGGTGTTCTTAATTTTCTTGATTTATTCTTCATTCGCAATGTACTCACATAATGAAGCCGAAGGCACTTCGGTAACTATCGCTCATTGCAAGGCACAGAACCTGCCAGTTGGTTCGCGATCCCCCGAATTCTGCGTGTCTATATTAGAGCTAACCGGACAACGCCGATCAAGTCGATCGCATTCTTGAGCCTCAAACCATCGGACATTTCCTTGGATTTGCGTTCGGTAAGCCCTTGCCCAATGGTAGTCAACCCAGCATCGAGCGCCTGTCCGTGGAGGAAGCGTCATTCCTCCAACATGACCAAAACTTCCCCCCGGACTCAGATGGCGAACCCATCATGACCAGTGTTATGGCCCATATTGGCTCCGAGCGAGATTCTAGCCGTCTCTGCCTGGTCGGAAAGAACATCCAGTCCCTCAAGTCCCGTTTATGGGAGGGCATCATCCCCCTGAGCGACCAGCTATGGCAGGAAAAAGGCCTCGACCGGCCAGAACATTTTGATTTCGCTTGTCAGCATCTATCGGCCGTGGTTGCCGTGTTCGAGTATTTGAATGAACCAACCGTGCGATTGTATCTTCGCGACACGTTTAATTACATCTACGACCATTGGACGGCGCTCGACACTGTCCTCAACAAGCGCAGAGCAGAGCAAGATAAAAATCCCATTAGTGTCGCGGGTCTCTGGACAAGGTACATGACAGCGCATTTCGAGATGATGACCGAACGCGCCCATAGATGGGTTACCGTGCATGCCAATACACTGCGAGCTCCATTGCTGCGAGCTCTTTTGGAGCATCGGCCACTTGGGGAAGATAGCGACCCGTTAGGCGAGCCTGATGCTTTGCAGTGGAAAATCAGTGATTCGCTGCACATGCTGACTGAAATCATCGCCAAAGCTGATTTCACCATCATGATCCCAATGGACGGTTACAAGGGGTACTGGGCGGCTCCCCCGCGGGCCGGTCCGGCAGCACTTCATGCAGCGAATCTGCTGGCGAGAAGTAAAGCATACCATGAGCGCTTGAAGCTGCTTACTCGAGAAGCCATCGACCGTAATGGACCTGCGTGGAGAGGTTTAACTCCTTCGTCCGGAGAGAGGTATCATGTGACATGCACCAGCCAGATTCAAGGCCAGAATAAATTGAGGAAAGAGGTGCGTGGTGCACCTCTTGAACCTGTTCCGCGCGAGCCTTGGATTGCTGCTTGCGCTTCACAGATAGAATCTGGAAAGAAGGAGGGAAAGGAGGAAAAGTACGGGCTGGCTGTGTATCGGTTGACTTATGGACAGACGGAGTCTGAATGGACAGAATTCGTTTGCAAAGTGGAAGCCCATGTTTCGGATTGGGGCAAAGGCCAAACAGGAAGCAGTTCTATCAAGGAGGATCTAAAGCTCCACTGGCTGGATGGGAAGGAATTGGGTATTTCCGAGGGCGATATCGATGCAACTAAGGAGTGGGTGTACCCTTCCAAGGTTTCCCTCTCTCGCGTTTTGAAGCTAACAAGGTAACCAGACACTTCAAAACAATACAAAATGGCAGCGACGACTGGTCAGAGCTAGAAGATGGCGCTTTCCTCGTCGTTGACTCGGCGTCCTTTGCCTCCTACACCACCAATTCCTACAGTCCCGCGACAACCCAGCTCATATCCGGCGACTTCACCGGCTTCCTTCTCGCCGTTGATCCACACTTCGACCCAGAGGAGGGCATCTCACGACCCGACGAGTCTCCAGGCTACAGCGGCCAGATGCGAATTCTCGGAAGCGTTGTGTGGAGTGATCTCTATTCCCTACTAGCATCGCAGACATCAGACCTCGAAGACTACTGGCCATTAGCAAGCGAGCATCCGAACATGGTATATGTCGGCCCAACAATCCCATGGCAGCGATACATCTGGCAGAAACACAGTGAGATGCGCTGGAATCTCCTTCGAGCGGTGATAGACCATGTAAAGCTCAACCCGGGAATCCCAGTAACGCAACCACCCCAAGCCGAGGCTACGTCTGCAACGACATCTCCGACTGCAGCTGTATCTACAGCCGCGCCGCTAACCCCTTCTGTACCCGCACCAACACCGCCCGCAGAACAGGATCCCATAAACGACGCCTCTGTACCCTCATCGACACCCGCAGAAGAGGCTCCTGTCAATGACCCCCTCCGTGCATATATGCTCACCGAGTTTCAGCGCTACTTGCGCCATCGGGGCCACCCACGGCGGGCAGCCATGGTCGATGAATTGCTCCGTATTCAGCCAGGCGAAGAGCCGGATGCAGGGCGGCTGCGACAGTTGGTGAACGATGAGAGTGAGCGGCAGGAGCAGCGGAGGCGAGATGGTTTGGGTGAGGATGAAGAGGCTTCCGAGGAGTATCGGCCGGACTGCCCATTGCAGTAATTAGGGCTGGATTTCTTTAATTGTGAATATTTTTCATAATGGGACAAGATGGATTAGCTCGTTGACTGGTTTGGGGGAGAAATCATACATACAGAGACCACTCGTGACATATTGAAAACCGAAATCATTTTTGTGGATTGCAGTCTCCTGGGAAAGTGAAGCATCACCACCAGCAGTGTCATCAAACCTCACGCACACATCCAAGTCCCACCCCAAACTCCAGATGCAACTCCATTAATTCCATTATTACTCACTCCGAGTTCGCTTGCGAGGACGATCATCAGGGTCCGCAGCCTTGTGCCAACCAACCTGACACATCTCCTCAGTCAAATTCATTCCACAGCAAGGATAGAAAAACCCGTCCGGCCAAGCCTCACGATATTCATCATTGTGAACATCAATCCCAGCGGCAATTTCGTCCTTGAAATACTCCTCGTCGACCATGTCGGGCTCTTTCCATAGATTAGGTACATTCCCACCTAGGCATGTATCGAGAGATGTGCTTGGGGGATCATATACATACCAACATGATATTTGCAGCTTGTCTCCGAGTTTTGAGTGACTTCGAAATCCTCCAGGCAGTAGATGCAGTTTTTGAAACGGAATGTCATCGGGACACTGGTCATAGGCTTTGAGATGGGCTCTTCCTTGGTCCGTAGGGCAGAAGTGACGGGAGCAGTGGGAGAGACGGGGGGAACTGGCTCGGATTTCACATCGTTCTTCGCTGCTAATAGCCATCTTGAAGCGATTTTGCGGCCTTCTGGGCTGTGCTTGACGATGTCCCGCAGGATACCCTCTAGGTGCGGGATAGATTGGTTGTTGATTGCTTCTAGTAGGAGTGACAGGTTATCTGGTTGCTCATCAGATGAAGGCATTCTGGCGGTTGCTGAATAGTGTTCAGGTCATGTAAGGAAAAAATGAGGGTAAAGGATCTGTTCAGGATGTTTATATGTGTTGCGGTCTGAGATGCATAGCGTCGCGTCCTGGTGTTGTAGAACAGGCATAATTAATCGAAGGAGCGGTGGAGAGTGCGGTAGAAGTGACCCCCAAAATGGCAATCATCATATCAATAATGTTTTCTGTGAGAAGATACCGCTTTGCAACAGTACGAAAAGAAACAGACCATAGTTATGCAAAAGCAGGCACCTTAAGAAAAAGGCATATATGCAGGGAACGAACTCTTCTATGTGGTTTCGTCACACCATACATATGATGTCCACCAGCTTCAATATTTACACAGACATTGACTATAAATATATACCAAGATGCCAGTACAAGCGACACATCGTCAACTTAAGAGAGAAAGACTCTGCGCCAGGCTATTCCAATCCGAAAAGTCAACGAAATTCGGATCCCAACTATCAATATCAAAGCCAGCCTCAAGCCGAGAATCCCCAGTCCCAACCCCATCAGCACAGACAGGACGATTGTCGTGAACAATTTGCTGACTCTGCTCATGCTTCTGGCGAATAAGCTGCGCCTTATTCCGCAACTTCACAATCATCGGCCACTTCGGTCCCGGATCCGGCCAAGAGGGGTCATCAATCAGACCGAACTGCACATCGATAGCGCGCCAGGCTCGTTCAACATGCGGACCGGTGGGATAAACACACAGAGACCAGAGAATGAATGTGAAGAGGTGGTATTGGGTGAAAGTCATCATCAGCCAGCGGAAGCCGTGGAGTAATTCATTGCTGTGCATCTCGAGGCCAATTTCCATGCCATAGCAGGCCTGTGCCATAGTCTCTTGGACAAGTTTGTGGTCGAGTGAGCAGGCCGCCGGTCCCTGTGACTGCAGCTGTTTCTGTCGAATGCACAGCTCGGTCTTTATGAGGAGCAGCTGTCCGAGGAGGAAGCCGAAGCGCTGGATCGGGATGTCTAGGTCGCTGTGTCGCAGATATTTCTCCTCTATTGCGCCTTTGAACTCGGCGATGAGGCGCTCTGGGTCGGCTGCTCCCACTAAGTTTCGAAGTAAAGCCGGCCGCGTCATGTTGATTTCTATTACGATTAAAGAAAATGTCATCTCGGTCCATCGATTCTGTGATACGGCTGGGGCAATGTTCATCTCTGATAAGTTCTGGTCGTCGATATTCAGCGGGAGTTCAGTGTCGCCGTAGTCGTTTTCGGGGACGCTGAGCCCATGATCTTCTGCGACTCGGATATCGGCTGATTGGATATGTCCCCAGGTTCGCCGGCGCAGCTCGCATTCCAGTTGTGGCAGTTTGAAGTATTTTCCGTCGCGCTGGAGGCCGATGGATTGTGCGGCTCGGATAGTTACGCCATGTAATATCCAGCCAGATCGGCCGCTATTGCTAAATCGAAAGCATGCCTAGAGAGGAAATATATGTCAGCGATATCAATCACGAGAAATATTGATTAAGAACACATGAAGAAATATTCTCTCACCTGATATATCACCATGGCTTGCAACGATGTAAGGGTCGGAGCATCCAAAAACTCGGACTGATACAAAGACAACTCCATCCCATGTTGATACCGCCGCAGATTGTCATGCAAAGTCTCATTCTGAGCATCATCCGAAAGGAAGGTTGTCGTAGCGGCAAAACAAATAGCAAAGAGTAAAGCACGTACATCAGCACGCACACTCTCAGGTCTATTAATCGCAGCAAAGATGCGCGATTGTGCCGTTGGAACATGGATGACCTTTACTAAGGGCTCTACACGACCGAGAAAAGCCTGCCAGAGTGAAACCGCCTGCCAACGACTCGGAAATAGCTCCTGGATGTCAATCTGCGCCGAGAGCGGGTTCGTGAAGATCCCATCTCCCCTCAATGCCGGTGGTCGGCGCGGACTAGTTGCACCGATTGGTAATCCAATTGCAGACTTTAGCTCCTGCTCTTTCTCCAGCACCCGCGAGAGAAGAGGCTCATTGATATACCGGCCGTCTTTGTCTAGGAACCCCTGGTGGGCGGGGCGGTCTGCTGCAGCTGGGTGGCTCGATAGCGGCCTGTACTCGGATCGGCCGTTCGGCGTCGACGGGGTTGTACTTAAGGCTTGGTTTTGATTGTTCGAGCTAGTCGGCCGTTCGTTGAGCATTGACGCGATGAACTGTTCAAGCTGCTCCAGCCGTACCGCAACATCGGTCGTGCTTTTCTTCGGGGGTTGGCGCTTGACTCGGCTCGGACCTGGATACTGGCAGGTTATATTCTGCCGCACGCATTTGCTGCATGGTGAGCCCTTGTCGCATTTGATCTTGTGCGCGTGGCAGCGTAAACATGATCGCTCTACATTGTACCGTCGTTGGTTCATCGTCTTGTCTTGGCGCAGCTACGGGCAAGCCAGCGCAAATTGAACAGGTCTTGATAATAAGATTGAGGGAGAATTTCTTTATCAGATCCTCGGTGCTTCTGCAATATATTGGCGATCAAGCCTCGAGCTGGTGACGCAAGTTCGGCGTTCGGTCGTTCGTGAATTGCCGATGGTCCGATAGCTGTGGGGGCGAAACCGCAACTGGAAACTGGCTATTGTCTTCATCAAAACAACTCATGTCCTAAATCAAATGATTCCAACGCTAATAAAGTAGCTCTGGTTCTTTCAGATGATCAATTTTATTCAACTTTTTGTTCACATCTTGTCCGAGGGGGAGCCAGGATCCCGCCTTCATAGTTCGGCCAAGTAACAAAACACACGCAGGACTACGTGTAGACATCGATCCATCGAGTACAATCATGGAAACAGATGCTAAATATAAACAACGCTAATAAAACAACCCCTGAACCATTCTCAGAAGCATCAAGCGCCCCAATTCCGCGCTCAATCTGAAACAAAAAAACCAGTCGTGAGATTATGAAATGAGAAGATCGCGGACACTCATGCCCTTCCTCCTTTGAATCTCAGGGGTCATGGTTGGAGACTCTTCCAAAGACTGTGCCAGTGCTGTACTCCCTGGGAAGTTCTCACTGATCGAATCAGCTGTCCCTCTCCGATCCTGAGTCAACATAAGCAAGGCAGCCGAAGCCTCGTGATCAACCCCCTGAAACTCATGCATCTTTTCGCTCGACGCCCATATCGGGCCCAGTGCTGGGCTAGGAAGGGTAGATGAAGCATCCTGTGGGATATGGGCTGAGGGGGCTTGAGTGCGTGGGGAGAAAGACGGGGATGTATCGGGAAATTCTGTGGGAGCAGCGTACAACTCCGGTGATGCAGAGGTGGAGTATGAATAAGCAGAAGAACTTTCCCTTCGCGTGGGCTCGCCTGTTTCTGCGATGAACTCGGGGGATGTTGGTGAGGGCGGTGCGGCAGGAGTGTGGGTTGATCCTCCAGTCTTCATGTCATGGATACATTTCTCTAGGTAATTGACATAGTCAATGCTTGCCTTGTCGGGATAGTTAGTATATATATATATAGTAAAATTCCCGAAAGAAATGTGGCTGATATACCTGAAGAATGGCCAGCTTGTGCATTTCCTGCCCGGTGCAGGCTGGAATCATATCCTTCAATGTCCCGAACTCTTCGTTCATCTTGGACCGTCGTCGACGCTCAATTAAACTGTGTGCGGTCTTGCGGGCGATCTTGCGTCCTGCAGCACTAGTCGCACTTGGCTGTTTCCGTTTAGAGTTCGCTGTGGGGTTGGGAATTGCCTCTTCTGAAGTCTGTGAACTCTGTGAACCCTTGCCATTTTCCCTTGTCCTGGGGGGTTTTGAAGGCGACTTTGGCTTCATCTGAATGATCTTGCGAGTTCTAGTTGGTGGCGGAGGCAAATCAAAATCCTCAAGTGGGCGTTTGATAGATGTACCCGACCGTGCGGTGTGACTCGTACGACGGCCAGAGAGCTCTGGGGAAGTCGGGGATGCCGGGGCATAGGAAGGATCTGATCGGGAAGACTTCCGACTGGCATTGCTCAATGCAGCGGGAGGTAAGGTGAAGGCATCACCGTCGGGCTTATCTTTGATGATGAAGCCGCCCGACATGGCTGGAGTTGGAAGTCGTGACATTGTGGGAAAAAAATGGAGAGGGAAGTGAACAGTGTAGAGTTGTACAGCAAGGGGTGCAGACTATATAACTGTGAACGTCCTCCAGGGCCATATAGATAAGTGTCGCGTGCTTCCAAAGGTTGTGCCCACGAGTTACAACGGGCGACTCTGATTGGTCGAGTGGAGACTCGTGCCTCAGGGAACAAAGGGCATTTGCTGGAGTAGCAAGTGGGGCCCGGAGAGCTTATTAGGAGGTACGAGGTACTTAGATTAGAGTGAGAAAAGGGGTTGACCCCATTGTACTTGGTACCCATTACATCAATTGAGGTAGCCCAGCACGTGCATCAATTGGAGGACAGTCTGCTCTCGATTACACGGACTCACCTGGGCACCTTTATGCTTCGAGAGCATGTGCACTTTTTGCGACTGCATTCTCTCCTATTGGCCGAGAAAGACTTGGATCTGTCTCAAGCCACGGTTACAACTTGAGACTCTGCCATGGAACTTCGAAGCTTCCTTTAGCAGAGCGGGCATTGACCTGCACATGTGGGCATGAGAGTACCCGCTTCCTCTCGACTCATATATGGCACGTGCTTCCTCTCCGGGGATTCTGAGTTTTGCCACAGTCAAATTGTGGACCCAATTCCAGAGAGCAAGCCGGCTCAAGGACAATCCTATGACGGGGAGGTCGGATTCCAACGCTTAGACATACCCCCAACATTTCAATTTGATCTGGGGGCGGCAACAACTCTTGCCCTAGAAAACTATCCCATTATCCTATCCATTTTTAGTGTTTGGCTTTATATCTACGGGTGGTGCCTCACTTGCAAGATATAACGAGAGGAACTGAAATAAAGACAGTCAATTCACTTTTCTAAACAAAAAAACAAGATCCTTAATTCATATCACATGGTCCATAACACTCAACAGTCTCGTTTGTCCATATATATTTTCCCTATCCAATTATATTTACTTGTAGAAATTCTCAGGGTGGCACTTCTCCGTGCATTGCGAGTAAACAGACCAGCTAAAAACAATGTTAGCCCAATTCACAAAAAGATTTTTTTTTCCGAAAGACAGCAACTCACCAAAACTTATCATCATCCGGTACAGCAATTGAGCAAGTCTGAGACTGCAAAGAGCACAACTCATGGCAGCGGTTGACATTAACACGATTCCCATGAGACGATCCTGTTGACAGGGGAGCTCTGCCCCGTGTACCCGTAGTAGTGGCGTTGTGGGGACCAGTTGCATTGGTAGGGACACGGACAGAGATGCGAGCACCGTGGTACGCCCCGGAGAGACGGGGCATTGCAGCGGTGGTGCTGGCCAGGGCAGCGATGCAGACAGTGAAGAAGGTTGTGAGCTGCATTGTGGGAAAGTGTGAAGGATATGAAGAATAATAAGTGTGGATGTTCCGTGAGAATTAATCTGATGCTGAGAATCAAGGTGAGATGACTTGCTATGAGAGTCTTATTCCTGGACCGGACCGTCTTATATAGAAACTGCTTGACAGCTTCGATGCTCTGGGGGCTGGCTTTCAATTCCTGAGCTGCCTGGGAATAGCCTCCTGGATTGTGCAGTGTTGCATATTGGCGAGTATCGTAGGACTATAGTAGTAAGTGTCACGGTCGATCTCCAGGTTATGACATTCCACATTCCTGAGGAGGACTTTGACGTCCCCGCCTCATCTCACAATTTGATCATTGGTTTAATGTGTTGAACAGAGTAAAATCTTTTGATTATGTAGCTATTTGGATGTTCTGGGTTGTATGGGTGGTCGATTGCAGTTATTTCCACGGGAGGTACATTAGGGCATGTTTTGCGCGCCTTGGTGTATGTAATCTATGCCAACACCTCACATTGTACGTACATTCCAGCGGGCGACGATCTCCGGGCATTAACCCAATCATACTCCAGGGTAGAAGATAGAGAAGAAGCTTAGCGTCATACTTGACTTAGTCCGGCGTTATAGTGGATAGGGCTTATTTATGGCTTGATATGACAGGAGTACAGACCACCTGGGCAACTCCCACGGATGGCATTGCTGAGGGCTATTTTGGCGCATTACTACCTCGTTCTATTTAACCAATGGCTCACTAGCATTCACGTACCCAAATATAGGTCGGCCGCAGCAAACAATGCTCGAGATTGCTTGGGGGATATTCTCAGTCCAAAAAGAGAAAGCATATTTCAGTCTCTATAGAAATCAACAGCTATATACGTCTATACCCACCAGATGTGTTCCCCTCTTATCTATCAAACGGAGATTACTTGAAGAGCCTCTCAATGATGACATTACCAAAGTTCTCTTCCCCAGGAGACCCATCCATCCGCCAGATGCGATTGCCAGCACGGCCACTCAGCCAGAGACCATGGTCACTCGAGCTCTCCTCGTCACCCTCGATGCGGTGACGGTTGCGACGGTCAACAACGCACATACCGCGAGTCCACTGGCCCAAGGTGTCGATTCGAATATCCTCAGGCGAGTTCGCTGAATAAACCCACTTCGGGTCTTCGGATGTCAAAGCATACCAGACGCACACAGGATCGTGCAGACTCAGCATAGCATCGTCACCAACATGTCCACGGTGCAGGCGCTCCAAGGTCCTGAAGGTGTGTCCCATGAAGGCATCCACCCACTCGGCAAGCGGGGAGCCGGCAGCCAGAAGAGGCGTGATGGCCTCCCGGAACTGGCCGCGTGATAGATTGTGGCGGAGGGTGATGTCCAGCGGGAAAAGACGCAGAGTCAGTTGCCGGCTGAGGCTTTTGGGGTACGGTGGGAGTCGGTCGCTCTTTGTCGGTGGGACTGTCGTGTGCGGGTTGGGCGAGGTGAGTGCGAAAATACGCGCGGCTGCTACTGCGTCCGCGTAGGCGTTGAATTCGCCCATTGGTGTCACCTATTAACAATATCAGCCAATATTTCTCGATGTTTCTTAGGTTTGAAAAGGGCTTGGCTCACATTTCCTGGCTCGTTGATAGCACCGCCCATGACGACCACCTCTTTCACGCGGAGGAATGTCTCCGGGTCTTCTGCTGCAGCCAAAGCCAAATTAGTGAGTGGGCCCACTGCTACCAGAGTCACTGAATCTGGCTCATTATCACGGAGCGCGCGGAGAATCTCCTTATATGCCGGAAGCTTGGACGGGATGAATGCGTGGTCGTCGGGGCCTGAGCAGTCCTCGGCAGGCTTAATTGCCTCGCCCCCCAGAGTTTCAGCGAAGAGGTGCTCCCACGCCTTACTAGCGGTGAGATGTGGATGCTATTTAAAAGTCAGTATCGTTTACTTGTTTCTAGGCCATAGCAAATGCCCGGTTTTATATGGGGCTTGACATACCGTTGCATGAATACCACCAAGTCCGTCGATTCCATCTGCGGGGATGTCAATAAATAGTGTCTATGGTATGGTAGAGCAATACATACGGAAATAGTCTGCAAGCATTTTCTGGTCTTCAAGAGGGTCCGCTGCACCGACAGCCATGATAGGACGGAAAGCTCTCAAGCTGCCGAAGCCTTCGGGCCGGCCGTTCTCGCGGCGCCACTGCATCTCCCGCTCGAGGATGTGGAACATTGACACTGCATTGCGAAGACAGCTGCATATCAGGTCAGAAAGTGTACTTTTCCAAATAAAACGATCCCTTACTTCTCCACCTCGATGTTACCGAATGTCAATGAGATGAGGAGAACCTCTACCTCCTCCGGGGTGGCGGACAGAGCCAGCAAAAGGGCGAGGATATCGTCAATGCCCTGTGCTATGGTCAATTCTGAAGATATGGCAATGTAGTTTGAAGGAACATACCGGATCGGTATCAATTATAATCTTCTTTCCCATGGTGAATGTTGTTGACCTTCAAATGTTCCGAGGTTGGAAGATGACAGAAGTGGGAGCTTATCGATGTTATCGGCTGCGGGGGTTTCGTCAATAAACCCCGCGTGGGCAAATCATACATTGGACACTTTCAACGGTTATATTAGGGCTCCACTGTTATGGAATAATATTTATGTTGCAGTCCGGTTCTAAGCGATGGGGATCATGGTATATACCCAGAACGAAGAAATACATACTAATCTAGGCTTGGGGCCAAAATCCCGGTGACCGACGGCCCCCGGATTGCCAACCCGACCCCTGTTATCAGCTCGAGTCCACCAGATGGGAGATTCAACGCCTAGGCTCGGGAGAAATGTCTATCATTTGGTAACAAAATAGTGCCTTCCCGCAAAGATTTGCTGTGCAGAGCACTTTTGGAAGGATGAAAGTGATCAGGTAATTGGGATTGTTACTGGAACATGCACCTTGAGCCAGTCATCCATAACCAATGTCGCAGGATAGGTGGAATCGCCAAGCCGTAGGAGCATTTGCATATGGCCCTCGAAACTTTCGCCCTCGAACACGTGCAAAGCAACATCGGTACCTGCAGCTTCCAGCGCCGCAGATAGCTCAACAGCCTGGCGAATATCACCTTGCCTGTGGACTTGGAGGAGCAGAAAAGCGCCTGCATTTGGCGCGCGGGCATGGTAAGTAGGTGACACAGCCTTTAGCCGTTTCGGGTCAGTGCCGAGCCCTTTGATTGTGCTGTCCGCTACCGGCCCCGGACTATCGGTGATCTCCGCCAATGCGTTGTAATTTGAGCCGTCGAGAGAGATAACCGCGCGCACAGTATGGATACTGACCCCTGCCTTCTCCAGGTATCTTTCGTCGGTCCCCAGCAGCGTGACAACGTGTGCACCGGAACTGTGTCCCATAAGAATGATTCGTTGGGGATCAAAGTCTAGTCTGGCCGTATTTCTGACAAGGTAACCCAGCGAGTCGGCCACCTCCTGCACCTGCTCTTCCACTGTCACGGATGGGATGAGTGTATAGTTGACAGTGGCAAAGGCATAACCCTGGCCCGTCAAATGAGCAACTTTGGCCGACCCGATCGAGTCCAAATGTGTCCCTGATCGCCAACTGCCACCATGAACAAAGAGGACGATCGGAGCATTGGGAGACTTGGGCTTCCAATAGCGGAGATGCTGGGCGTCCCCATTTCCATATGTCATGTCCACGCCTCCGGTTGGCTGATCGGTGTTCATTGCTAAAAGGAGCTCCTCTACCCTAGCCCCCGTAATGTTGTCTGTCGTTCTTTGGAAGATTCTCGGCCCAGTTATCTCTTTCCCTTGGGCTGCTATCGCAATGGGAGTAAGGTCAGATGCGATCGACGGATCAACCTCGGGGTGCCTGGCCGATGGGCTGGCTGTGACCCCTGTGTTTTGATTCATGGTCACCGTTTATGTTGCGTCCAGAGAATGTTACTGTGAGTTGGGCCTTGCAATAGTTTTGAAAATCACAGCAAGGTAATTGGGGAAGTCGGAATTGGAGAGGGATTTTCGTTTTCTGATAGTTCAAGGTACATTCGAACTATTTAACAAGGACTTCTGGGGCTTGAAGCATATGCAATTTTGAGACCAAATGTCGTTCGAATATACCCCGCTTCATCTACTACCCCTGCAATATTCCTCGCTGTTTCTGATTTATTCAGCGCCCCTTCCATTCAGTGCTGCTATGATTCCATGCCAATCAACAGACTTGGAAATGACTTTTCAATAGATGAGAAGTAGAAAAGTACGCTTCTTCAATTCAATTTCATACATGTTCAAGCTTTTACCTCCGTCACATGCACTTTATAGGTTTTTATATCTGGATAACTCAACACCCTCGTCATAGACACATTAGATTCCTTGGATGATATTCCTATAAGAAGTAAATAAAATCTATATGATTAGACTACTTTGGATATATTTCTTCCGACAATCGAAACCCAATTAGCATGAGCCACAATGGCTTCCAAGGTTCTTAGATCTTAGTAGTCAGCCGGTCAAAGAAATTATATAGTCTTGGAAAAGTGGAACAGAAAGCAAAAATGAGAACAAAGAAGAATACATGGAGCACGTTATAGCCAATAGGACGCAAAAGAGTAAGAAACTAGTCTGATATGTCGAAGACTTGCATATTCAGATTGCATTCTAAGGAGTGCATGACGGGCGAACCAATCCCAGCCCTCTTTTCAAGGTGCCGCTGCATGATGCAAGTCTTAGACTCGTTGACCAGGATTCGATACGCTTCACAGGCGTCAAATGCATGACTTGGCCCACCAATTGGACACGGTTGTCCGTTCTGGCCGGTACAAAACTCTTTTCCTCGTGGTAGGCGTGAGGGCACCCTGTAAGGGGTAAAAGAAACATTTGAAGAGAGATCCCCTGCCGGATCGGCAATCTCCAAGCTTCCCGGGTCCCGGAAAAATTAATCAGATGTTAAACAAATAAATGCTCAGGAGGTCCTTTTACGACCCAGAACGCGCTAGTAAGATATAAATCGGTTTAGAGGGAAAGCGGAGAGAAGACAGGCGGAGACGTGGCCTGTTCACTTTCAGTGAAAGTACATATCTCCTCATATCTTGGAGCTATTAGCTTGGAGATTAGCCAAAGCACGCACTGTTCCCCAGGTACGGTGTATGTTGAATACATAAATATATTGATGACAGCTTGCACTCGGTACCCGTGGACGGCAGTCAATGCTCAGATCTCCATACCGTATGAGCATCACATTCTTCATTGGCCAAGTTTCTATAAATTAGGTAGAAGATCGAGTGAATATTGAGACGATATATGTAAACTTCAATAATATTCAGACAAAAGAACAAAGCCAAGTAGACCAGGTCCAGAATATGTGCAATTAATTACTCCAAAGCCAAGGGCTTGGTAACTTACCATTACCGTCACAGTACGAGTGGATCTGCCACGGTTGCCCTTTCCTCTACTCCTCGCCTTTCCTCCTTTCTCAACTTCTACACTCTTCAAACTTCTTCTCTTGTTTATCCTGCCTTCCTGCGCTATTGCGCTATTCCTATTACTACTATCCGCGGTATCCTCACCCCGCCCATTCTCCCATCCAAGCGTACTCCGGTCAATTGACCGACGCCTTGGAATCTCGTCTTGAAGACCTTCCCTCCGGATAAAGCTTCTGTAGCTGAGCGCAATTGTCTCGGCTTTCGGTGCGCGTGCGCAATTGTCCTAGCATCTCATCCGGCAACTTTGATCCCACATCCCCTCTCGACCAACGCACATCCTCCGGCCTACATAAGTTTCACTCGGACAGTAAGTTCCATGCTTGCAACTGCCTTGACAACGTTGATGGTACTGACTTATGAGTGCACAGCTCTATGACCATGAATCCCTACATTAGCTGGGCGATCTTACTCGTCGTGGCAGGTGGCCTCGGCTGGTACTACACCAATGGCACAACCCCCAAGGCCAACGTGATTCGAGCTGCCGTGGAGAAAACAGAGGCCACTGTAGCACCCAAGAAGTCAAAGCGCAAGTCTAAGCCTGCTCCCGAGCCGGTTTCCGCCAAGAAGTCCGAGGTGCAGACCGTCGTGTCGCCCCCCACCACCGAGGACGAGAAGCCAGATGAGGAAATCGACCGCAAGGAGATGGCCCGCCGCATGGCCGGCCTGAAGACCAACGCTCCTGCTCAACCCGCTCCCACAAAGAGTCAGAAGAAGAACAAGAAGAAGGCTTCGCAGCTCGATGCCAGCGACACCCGTGCCTCCTCGACCACTGGCGCTGAGGCTGACGACGATCTGTCTTCCGCCGGGTCTCCCCCGGTGAATGCCACTGTCCCCTCGGCCGGGTATGTTTCCGACATGCTGGAGGCCCCCGCCCCCGGTGCATCTGTGATCCGCGTTACTGGCAATATTGAGAGCCAGCCTAAGAAGCAGAAGGTTCAGACTTTCAAGGAGGTGGAGACCAAGAAGCAGCGCCAGCAGCGTCTCAAGAACGAGGCCCGCAAGCAGCAAGTTCAGGAGGCTGAGGTTGAGCGCAAGAAGCTGCTTGAGAAGCAGTTGCACACCGCTCGCGAGTCTGAGCGCCGCGAGGCTGCCCGATCAACCGCACCCGCTGCCAACGCTTGGCAGACCAAGGAGAACACTGCTCCAGTCAAGACCAACGCTGCCAATGGCGGGTCCCGTCCTGCTCCCGTCGCCCCTGTCGCTCCCGCCTCTCAGGGCCTCCTGGACACCTTCGAGTCCTCTGCTGTCCCTGCTGCTACCAAGTGGGCTCAGAACCTTCCCTCGGAGGAGGAGCAGATGCGCCTCTTGGGAGCTGCCAACGGTGATGACGAATGGACCACCGTCTCCAAGGCCAAGAAGCAGCCCAAGAAGAAGGGCGGCAAGTCTGACGAGAGTGTCAGCGAGACCAGTGCCTCGGAGAACCAGTTCACCCCTGTCGCTCCTGCCCCTGTTGAGCCACGTGTGACGGTGACCCCAACCTACCTCCCCGACATCTTGCGCTCGCGTGAGAAGGGCCACCCACTGGACTCTGACTGGGCTGCGTGAGCAGTTTCCTCTGTCATGAAGTCTTTCTCTTTCATTCTTTCTTCATCTTGAACTGTATTTATTACCCTTTTTTGTTTTTGATTTTTCTTTTTTTTTGGCGTTCTGGGGGTGTCACATCATTCGAGCACTCTCCCTCCCCTCAACAATCGGGGCCTGGGAGACTGCCATAACGCATTAGGAGCGGAATTGGTAGATTTTCCTTGCAAGTTGTGCAAGGAGGAAGAACTGCACTGCGGAAACAAAAGCAGAATTGCGGGAATGGATCTGACGCTGTGTTTGTGCCCATTTTTTTTTTTTTTTTTTTGTTAGTCTAGCTAGCAAAATCTGTATTGCAATGAAATCATAACCAATGCTTGATCTAAAACAAAATAAAGCGCAAGAATGTAGAGCTTTCAATTCTTCAAATAGTATATAGATCATCATAGACCCTGTGTCGTCACTATTCCAAAAGGGGTTTAGCGGCCAGTTCCGGTCATCGTGGCCTGAAGTTGCTTTGTATACAACTCCTTGGTATTTGCTCCTGTCTTAGACTTCTTCTTCCCCAACCTGTGAGAACTCAACTCCAATTTCTTCTTCTTCTTCTTCTCAATCTCTTTTTTGTTTTATTCTTCTGCCATGGCCCAAATTCGTGGCACTGCGGGCTACAACCTCGGCCACCAAAACCCGTTTGGCGGGCCCGGTAGCGCAGATGCCACCAGCGACCCAAGTCCGCTCGATGCAATCCGCGAGCAGACAAGCAAGATTGAGGACTGGTTGGACACCTTGGCCGATCCTGTGAAGCCGTACGTTCCAAGTCCACTCTTTGTTTTCATCTTTTCATCTTCTCTTTCTACCCGTGCCGTGGACCGAGTCGCGAGAGAGCTCAAAACAAGGGATTCGAGACATGCACTAACACCCTGTTCTTTCGCTCTCTAGCTACCTTCCCGCCATCGGCCGATTCCTGATCGTGGTGACCTTCATCGAAGACTCGCTGCGCATCCTCACACAATGGAGCGATCAGCTCCTCTACCTCCGTGATTTCCGGAAGAGTAAGATACTGCCCTTGCTTCCGGACCCTGACCCGCGCAACCTAGGGCCGAGGGTCTCACGCTACCTCTATATAGCTGTCTAACGCGCTTTTCTTTTGCTGGCTTTAGTTCCGTGGGGAATCACGCATACCTTCCTTATCGTCAATGTCATCGCCATGGTCGTTTGTTCGACTCTGGTCATCGCCCGTAAACGCACCGAGGTCGCCGTTGCAGGATTGCTCGCCGTCGTCATCACACAGGGTCTTGGATACGGCCTCATCTTCGACTTGAACTTCTTCCTTCGCAATCTGAGTGTTGTAGGCGGTCTGCTTATGGTCCTGTCCGATTCGTGGGTGCGCAAGAAGTTCGTCCCCGCCGGTCTGCCCCAGCTCGATGAAAAGGACCGCAAGATGTACGTCCAGTTCGCTGGTCGTGTGTTGCTGATCTTCCTTTTCGTCGGGTTCGTTTTCTCCGGCGAGTGGAGCTTCTGGCGCATTCTGGTCAGCTTGTTCGGTCTTGTCGCTTGTGTCATGGTCATTGTTGGCTTCAAGGCCAAGTGGAGCGCCATTATTCTTGTGGTCCTGCTGAGTCTGTTCAACGTCTTTGTGAACAACTTCTGGACGGTATGTTTACTGGGCAGTTGATTATATCTTCGATTACTGATAATTTCGTCTAGCTGCATGCCCACCACCCGCAGAAGGACTTCGCCAAGTACGACTTCTTCCAGATCTTGTCGATTGTGTATGTTCCCTCTTCCCAATAGTGAGAAATGTTCAACGCTAATAATGCACAGTGGCGGTTTGGTCCTACTCGTCAACATGGGCCCCGGCCAATTGAGCATGGACGAGAAGAAGAAGGTCTACTAGAGCAGAAGGAGGTCGAAACGCGATTCCCCTTCTCTCTTTATATCTCCCGGCAACTGCATCCATCTAGCAAACACAATGAAGAGGGAAAGAAATTAACAAAGGGCGGTATGGCTGGTGCTCCGCGGGCTCCGAGCATCTCGATACGGGCCCCCTTGAACCCTTGGCTGGTTTACAGAGGCTATGCGTGGCCGGGTTGGGCGTTGTTTGCATTTGGGATAATTTTGAAACGCCGAGGAGATCCAACGATCTACTCTCCCTTGCGTCCTTTCTTTTTGAGCTGTTCTACCTCGAACTTTAGTGTCCTGGTCTCTTGTTTCATTGAGGTCAAAAACACATGTCCTCTGCATACGAAGTTTTTGACGTGCATTTGAATTGCATCTATCACGAAGACAAGTTGAATCGAAAATTTAACGCCGAATGCGACGCATATCTGCATGAACCTTTGCCTCTGGCATGCCATATTAGTAGAGTACAATGGTTATGTCTAATAAGACTACCTAGAAGCACTGAGCCTATGTTGAAAGTTACCCTCTATATATCCTTCTTTGCCCCATTGTTAAAACCACGTACATCCTTCTACGTAGAATATACTTGCTGAAAAAGATTGACTAGTATAACCTGGGCCCTTTTATGCCCTGCTCTATATGAGATCTATGATCTTTTGATGATATGTTGCCAATGTTGAGTTTTATGATATAGATGCCGAGTGTTCAAATATACTCTAAATATCTGGATGAAGGACAGCAGCATCTGGACTTGTTTAAGGAACACTAAGTTGGAAGAACCATTGCAATCTATCTGCATTATATAGTATTCATCTAGCCTGAGTCAATGTCTAAAAGGAGAAAAAACATCAATTGCTGTTCGAACGCTATGTACTGGTAACCCAAACAGAGGGAGGGAGTGATTATGGTACAAGGAAGAGATAATATCTAGGGATTGAAGGAAAGCAGAAGAATAGAAAAGAGAATTCTGAAAGGCCACAAAGTGCTGAGGGAAAACAAGAGACAAGGAAAAGGAGTGTGAAATGATAGGAAGGAGTGCTGTCGCGATAAACTCGCCCGTGCTCTTGTCGTTGCGCTGAATCAACAGAGGAACTTTTGCAGGCGATAAAAGGCATTTCGCTTTTATATACTGGACCAGCCAGATACATGCCTATGTCGGATTTGAGGTCCCGACAGCAAGAGGGTGGGTGTATGCTTCGAGGGATCAGGTCGAGGGGAATAAAAGACAAAAAAAGGCAAATGCTCACTGGTCTTGATGCTTCAAAACGCCGTATAGAATGGAAAGGGAGATAGAGGTTTTTTCGAGGAGGTAGGATTTGTGTTCGAAAGGACTTTAGATGTCCATGCTCCAACGCCATGGGCGAATGGGCTGTAATTGACCAAGGCCAATATCATCGCGGTGGTCGTCGTTGATCTCTACGTGTAGCATGTGGACCTTCTTGTTGTCTCGGTGCATTGTGGAGAGAGTTTTCGAGATTTGTGGACGGTAGATCTTGTCAATGTCATCTGTGGCTTTCGATTGAGGGCGGGATGCTGGAGTTTCGGGGTATTTCCATTCAACACTCGGAGAGTCATCCGAGTTGGAGGTGGAGAACATAGAGTCAGTTCGAGAGTGTGATTCTGGGTCTGGACCATCGGAGTCGATACGGAGTCGAGTCAGCGATGGCCGACGAGGTCGATGGTTCTGAGTGGTGTCATCGACCGCGCCGTCACCAGTCTCGCTGTTTATTTTTTCGGTCTCGTTCTCCCTGGCCACGCTCTTGGGTGCCCGGGATAAAGTCCCAAACCCCCCGAAAGTATCACCAGTCGGCGAAGTGACAGAAGTGATGTCTGCTTTACCGGCCATCACTCGGGCACTTGGTGGCGGCTGGAGCATCCATCTGGTATCGGCACGGCTACACGGTCCACTAACAATGGGCGGGTGGAGGTCGTTCACAGGCGGCACGCGGGGGATGTAGTACTTGGATGTTTCGTTCGGGTCTGCACGACCGCGTCCGGAGAATCCAATGGATGATCCACGGACTTCCTGTTGTCCCCAAAGAGGCTCATCCTCCCGTTGGTAGCGCATCGACTTCCACTTCTCGCCGAGCGGGTGCATCAGGCCACCACTCTTGTCTTTCTTGAGTTGCGAGCTCTGGTCGGTATTCCAACTATCCGTTCGTTGAACATTGCGGTGACCACCCCGACGGGCTGGGGGACCAGGGCCTAGGGAGATTTCCTCCCGCCAGCCTACATTGGTACTGAAAGGGGTTGGTTGTGCGAATGGACGGGGTTGGTCGGTGATGAGTTCGTTGTTGCGTCGCTCCTTCTCCTTCTCCCGCTGGACCCGGGAAGCATCCTTTCTACGTTTCCGACGATCGATATTTTCGGCGCAGGGGGTGCAAGTGACATAGTAGAAGACTGCGGACTGGGCGCCCCGATAGAGCCACATGGCTGGCGCGGGGGATGGAGTGGGGAATATCGGTTTATTTGGGCTTTGTGGCTAAGAGTAAACCGTCGTTCACGACGGGCTATCAGCCCGGGAAAACAGTTGGAATTGAACCGGTATTCGCTCGTTGTGTTGAAGTGATACTATCGGACACATGAAGGGCTGAGCGGATAGGGGGGGGAAACTGCGGAAAGGGGGATAGAGAGATAAAAGTAGGAATTGGAGATCGCCCAGCGATCTGTAGGGCCAAGAGAGGGTAAAGAATAGTTGGGAGAGAGACAAAGTAAGAAAAGGAAGTTGGTGAGATGTGAAATGGCAATTAGGGGAGGTCTGAGGGGGCGTCGGTAGTTTCTGCCTGGTGTTTCGCCTTAAGTTTTTTGAACTTTTTTACTGTTTGCGGCCTAAACTGGGTATACATATATGCAAAGGCAGGTATATGAACAATTCATTCTGACCGACTACTCTTCTTTTAAAATCTTCCTATTACCCTACATTATACACCTCACATTGCCACAGTAGCCTCCTAACTTACTGCGCCAAGGCCCGACAGGGGGGCGCGTAAGAAACCAGGTTATAAAGTCGTACAAAATCATATACGGAGTACAACATAGTCTGATTGACTACTCCGTATGTATGTAATATGACTGCATAGTTCTCTATATCTGGCTCTCTTTGTATTGGGATCATTTTCTTTCTTTCTATGAGGGTACTCCGTATGTATGTACTCCGTACTCCGTAGACCGTTTTACGAGATAGTCTTGGCATCTTCCCGCGTGGAGTCGAGGAATGTGGCTGCGAACGGTAGGAAATTACTCCTTAATAAAGAGAATGTAGAAAATGGAATGGTAATTCACGCCCCTATATCGAATCATACTGCTGATGTAAATTCACATTCCTCTGGAACGTAGGGGCCGCCCAACATCTCATACTTGGGAACTTGGAAACTCGGGAGAGGCAAGTAGAATCCGGCCCCCCTGTTGTAAATTCACTGTCTTTGTGCCCAGCGTCGTCTGTGCTCTTACCCCCGCAAAGTCATTCAAGGGGCAAGAATGCCGAGTTGATGGCAAACCCCCATGTGCAGCCCCTCCTATATGCTTTGGCCGTTGCATCAATTGCACATCATGTCAGAGCAAGTCATCGACAGCTGAGAGTTCGCTGTAGGGTTCGCAACCAACGGAAAATAATCAAAACATGGCAGATCGACATTTAACACCCAGCGTATCTGCGCATCGTTGTAGGGCCAAAGGCCAAGGGCCAAGCCCGCAACGGCGGATTCAATAGTAAAGGGCCACGCAACGCTGGCAAACTCTAGGATTCATCGGCTTGCTGAATCGTTGTATCGCATGCAAATGGTTTCCCCAAAACGCCCGAAAAATGACAATGGAAAATAGCACCGTGCAAACACCGCTCATACATTCTTCGTGTCTCGGATTACCTCGCCTTTCACCTTGGACCAGTCGATGTCTCCGTCCATTTTTTCGTCTATTTCACCGCACACCACGACATTGTCACCGCGGATCAGGTACAGCCCATGCTCGATTTCGGTCGAGGGCTCGTCGTCGTCTGGGGTGCGGATGATACGTTCGACGGTATTAGCGAGGACAAGATTGGTCGTTTGGTCGGTTGACAGAAGATCGCCGATGAGTGTGCGGCCGTCAACTGTGAGGATGAGGACTTTTTCTGTTCGGTCGAGGTTGGTCAGCACTTGGTCTATGTAGGAGATGGCATGTGTAAAGCATTCCAGCTAACTGCAAAAAAAACTCACTATTGACGTAAAAGTGGAGAGACATGTTGGGTGGGAGAGCGGCGGTTCAACAAGAAGCAAGGGTATCTCAATTTTGCGGTTGATGAGGTAGAGGTAGATGCACCGCTGAGTCGGGGTCAGGCTGTATCTCGAGCTCGGTGGTGGTCCTATCACTAAGCTTGGAGTAGCTCTCTTGCTGTGCGTGAGC